>NC_135536.1:93270411-94627911 GCF_045843805.1 Urocitellus parryii | reverse complement strand
CACCTTCTCCATTAACTTTCAGAACCTCCTAAATAAACATAAAGTTTAAGTTAAACAAATTCAGCTTTAATACTCCCAAGTTCCAACTAGATTTCTACTTGTAAGCCCTTAGTATATTGAGATTCTAAAAGTATAGCTAAAGTATTCAGAAAATATATGCTGAATTGAAGAGAAATAAGATTTCTTTCACATTTTACATCTTTTTTTTTTAAATACTTTTCAGTTGTCAATGGAACTTTATTTATTTATATTCAGTGCTGAGAATCGAACCCAGTGCCTCACACATGCTAGGCAAGCGCTCTACCACTGAGCCGCAACCCCAGCCCCCACATTTTACATCTTAATGTTAATCAAATTAATGAACACAAATTAAAATAGTTAATTAAGTCAAATGATTACAAATGTACAGTAACTCCTCCTGCCTTCAAGAAGATTGTCACCAAATAGCTTGGTCTTGCAATAACTGAAAATGATAGAAATAGTGTCCTCTTTTTTTATTGTTGCTTCTTCTAACAACTTTTTAAATTATGTTTATTTATAATGGCTGACCTTAAGATTTTTTTGGACTCAGTTTTCAGAAAATAATTGAGAGAGAACAAGGGATGGGAGATAAGGAATGGAGAGAGTAATAACAGCAAGACTTGTGCCTTCCAAAAGTATTTAGTAAATAATGCAATCAATTTATTTCAATCAGTATTGTATTTTATAATGATTTGGATTAAAAAAGAGCACTATCTTCAAATCTTAAATTTCAGAAATATTCAATGTATTCTGGAGTATGCTAGTTATTTGATCCTTTGTTTAATAAAAGAAAAAAATGTTTCAAACTCTTCTGTTGAATTTTTCTGCCAAATTATTTTTATGCCCTGATAAGAATGTCATGAAATCACTATAATTTTTTTTTTTTAATTTAGCTCACTTAAGTGGTTCAGAATAATCTTTCAGAAGACCAGTTCTTGGGGCTGGCATTGTGGCTCAGTGGTAGAGCACTCACCTAGAACGTGTGAGGCCCTGGGTTCGATCCTTAGCACCACATTAAAATAAAGGTATTGTGTCCAACTACAACTAAAATATAAATATTAAAACAAAAAGACGAAGTTCTTGAATTATCTGTTGTGTAAAAGGCACAGGAGAGTGTACTGAATATCTAATGACCCTGAGACTTAACAGAACTATTTTTTTTGTGACAAATTCTCTCTCTCTCTCTCTCTCTCTCTCTCTCTCTCTCTCTGCTTTTGTCAATTAAAGGTCATTTGTTGAGACACATAAATAATCTGGTCCATTTGTTAATGGATGGAGAAATTGAAAAGGAGAATGTTTCTACATGGAGATGTAGACCAAACTTTGTAATAACTGACTGAATGTTTTTTTCATTAGAACAAATCCTTGCTATTTGATATTTCAGGGTATATGTGGTAAGAAGAGACAATAAATATGGATTATTGGTGGACACTGTGATGCACTCAATAGATTCTCTTCAATGAAGGATTCATTGCCTAGCAGCCGAAAATATTGTTAGCAAATGGTCTTCAATGTCTTGCTCCTTTCATGGATTGTGTCAACCTCAGAGTCTACCTCACCTTAGGTCATGGCCATATCCAGGGAAGGTCATCTTCAGTGACTGGTTGCTATGATAGTATGAAGGCATGGCCATCTTGACTCAAAGGCAGGGTCAGTGCTGGAGATCCACATGGGATCAGCTGAGTCTGTTACTGGGTCCACATCACAATTCAGCTTCTGCCCACCCCTGCTTAATTATCCATGCTTCTACAGGATAAACCTCTGGCACACTAACCTTTGTCTCAGGGTCTGGTTTCTGGGGAACCCAGCACACAATAATTTGCACTATTGAACCTCCTGGGTGTTTTTAAATATCAGTTCATTTTCAGCTAGTTCATTTCACTATCATGTAGAAATAGCTTAAACTGATTGTTTTTATACTAGTAGCTAACTTTATTTAAATGTTTTTAAAAGATCATAGTACAGACTCAAATTCAGGGTTACTGAAAGAGTTGAATCACTGGAAGAGTTAAGTCAGTTATCTGTTGGCCAGTAATTAATCAACTATACTCTAACATTCTAAGTAAAACTTACCAATTGACAAAACAAGCCAACAAAAAGAAGCATTTTCTAGATGTAGCAAAAAAACCACTCATCTCATTTACTTCTATTAAATTAAACATATACCAGATAATGCTCTATTCTTAGAGTCTTAGACAATATGTGAATTAATGAGTTTTATATATATATTTTTTTGTTGGGGGGGGTACTAGAGACTTAACCCAGGGGCATTCTACCACTGAGCCACATTCCCAGCCCTTTTTTTGAGACAGTTTATTCCAAAGTTGCTTAATGCCTTGCTAAGTTGCATTTTTAATGGAAAAATAAGTACTTCACATGTACTGAAGTACAGTTCCTGGTAAGCAAGTACTGACTACAGTTCCTGGCACATTGTAGATACCTAATAAATATTTGAACTGGATTCAAGTAAATACATTGAGGAACATAATGCTTGATGTATAAAATTATTCTTAAAAATCAATCTAGGCCAGGCATGGTGACACTTATTTATAATCCCAGCAACTCAGAAGGCTGAGGCAAGAGAATCTCAAGTTCAAAGCCAGCCTCAGTAACTTAACAAGGCCCTAAAGCAACTAGAACCTGTTTCAAAATAAAGAATAAAAGGGCTGAGGATGTGGCTCAGTGGTTAAGTGCCTCTGGGTTCAATCCCCAGTACCACCCCCCAAAATCTAATTTTATAATATCCAAAACACACACACGTACACAAAACCATTTAGTTTAAAATAAAACAAATGAAAGAACTTGCATTTAATTTCAAAAATCGATCTTGAAACCAGGCGTGATGGTGTACTCCTATAATCTCAATGACTTGGGGATCTGAGGTGGGAGGATGACAAGTTCAAGGGCAGCCTTAGTAATTTAGTGAGGTCTTAAGCAACTTAGCGAGATACTGTCTCTAAATAAAAAATAAAAAGAATTAATAAGAACTAAGGATGTAGCACAGTAGTAAAATACCCCTGAGTTCAATCCCTACTACTAAAAAAAAAAAAAAAAGGTCTTGAAGATTTATATCAAAATTCAACAGCTTTTTCAGAGTTTAGTGTTTCTGCTCTTTTATATCAAATTGATTAACATAGCATTTACAGAATGTGATTTTTAGTTTTTAAAGATAGAGAAAGTAAGTCTTTCCTAATAACTTTGTAAGTTTTTTTCTGTTTTTTTTTTTTTTAAGGAAAAGTATGTAGTCATTATGTTATTTTGGTGTTAATCTGTACCAGGCATTCTATTGTAGCAACTTTGGTTAGCATAGATTTCTGGCATAATTGTACCTTCCTTTGTTTGCCCTGTCCTTTATAATACTTGGCTCTTACCCTTAGGCACGAGGAGTATTGTCAGATACTTCCAAAATTTCTAGAATCAGGTAAGGGTATGAACAATAAATGAGTATACAGAATCACGTAGTAAATAAATAAAGCCACTAGTTTTGTTATTCCTTGGAGGAATAGATAAATGGCTATTTGATGACATTATGTATATTTATAAGCACTCAATCTCTATTATTGGTACAAATACAGAAAAAATGCAGTGTAACTAGGGTAAATGCTGAACAGTGACCAAAAATTTTAAATGTTTCAGGAATTCTAAAGAGTTGAATGAGCTTAAGGTAACATATAATATGTTTTAAAACTTATTCATTGAACAGTTAGATGTTGAGTATCTATTATGTGTCAGTGCGGTCCTTGGTGCTAAATAGTTATGAACTTGATAACAATGTATACCTGCCATAATGACTGTTACATACCAGTGGAAAAGATGAACACAATTTAAAAAAATATAACTCTATATACCTATATCTATATATTGTGCCAGGTGGTCATAGTTGTAAATGTTAAAGAAAGAAAAACAAGTTAAAAGGAAAAGAATTGTGGTAGTGACCAAAGGTCATTATTTTAGTTTCAAGGGTTACAAATGCCTCTCTAGGGAGATAATATTTGACCTCAAACTTGAATAATGCAAGGAAGGAGACATGAAAATATAGGGGGTGAAGAGCATTGAAATTTCAGGAAACAGCCACTGCAAAAGAATTGAAGTAGGAGGGGAGATTTCAAATATGATATGTTCAGATCAAGAAATTAACTGATATAGGATTAAATCCCTTCTTTGTGCAAGATAATTTAATGTGCCAAGTGACAAAGAAAAGACAGAAATATTTTTATCTACTTTTTTTCTTTTTAACCAATGTAGAATAAACTTTTAAAATAATATAAAAAAATCAAACAATGTAGGGGGCAAGAATGTAGAAGAATAATGTTTAACCACATTAAATGAGTTTAAACTCCCAGGTTCAGAAGATTTGTAACTTACAAATATATTTTCAAGAACTTTCAGAAGTTACTGACTTATAAGAGAGCTGCCAGATTTATAGGTATGGACAGATAAATGTTTCTATATTCAAAAGAGGAGAGCAGGGCATAGTGGTGCATGCCTATAATCCCAGTGACTTGGGAGGCTAAGGTAGGAGAATCACAAGTTCAAGGCCATCCTCAGTGAATTATCATGGCCCTAAGAAACTTAGTGAGACCTTGCTTCAAAAAAAATATTAAAAGGGCTGGGCTGTAGCTTAATGGTAAAGTGCTCCTGGATTCAATCCCCATACCCTCCAAAAAAAGAAGTAAAAGAGAATTATGAAAATTATATATTAATAATGTACAATTAATCTAATTTGTTAGAATTTAAGGAAGCACTAAAATTAATATGAGTTTAATAAGTAATGCTGTCTTAGTCAGCTTTCCATTGCTGTGACAAAATACCTGAGAGAATCAACTTAAAGGATGAAAAGTTTATTTCATTATTTCAAAAGTTTCAGTCCATGTTTAGTTGGCTCCATTGTTTTGGGGTGTGGTATTATCTGGTATAGCAAAATACTTACTTCATGATAGCCAGAAAGAAGGGAGGGAGGGAAGGAGGCAGGAGAGAGAGAGAGAGAGAGAGAGAGAGAGAGAGAGAGAGAGAGAGAGAGACAGACATTGGTGTCCCAATAATTTCTTCAAGGGTTTGCCCCCAATGATCTAACTTCCTTGTACTAGGCCCTACTTCCTAAAGGTTCCATCATATTCCAATAGGCCCACCATCTGGCAACCAAGCCTTTAACACATGGGGCCTTTGGTTGACAAATGGGCTCTAAACTATAGCAAATGCCAAATTCATTTCCTTTTGGAAATTTTACTACTAGCATGGTGAGTCAGGGAAATAGCATGAACATGATTTAGAATTTTTGGCAATGTACTTAGCAGTCTCCCATGATCTTTGCAAGGAACATGGGAGATATTCCTGAATAATAGCATTTTTTATATAGATTCATACTTCAGTGTACTACCCTAATAAATATTTGGTTCTATAATCATGGAGATAGGTCTACAATCTAGTATCACAAAGGACTGTCTACATCCTCTTCAGTGTTTTTGAATAGTAAGTAGGTTGAAGACCTAGAAGTGATGATTATTAAATTTGATACAATTCTTAGCTGAAACTATATGATAGCTCACAGAATCAAAACTCAAAAAACAATTCTGATGAAAAGAATTCTGGACTGAAACCAGAGAATAGAATTGAACATTTCTAAAAATTATGTGTTTATGTGGGAGGAAGGAAGAGGTACCATTCTTAAATGGGGGAGACACAGCTTGGCCGTTTATGTGAAATAAGTCTGCAAGTTATCAAATATATTAGTATCAAATACTAGTATAAATCAAAGTTGTGAGGTGATTATTTAAAAAGCAGATGCTGGCCAGGAGCAGTGGCACACACCTGTAATCCTAGGAGTTTGAGAGGCTGAGACAGGAGGATTGCAAGTTTGAGGAACTTAGTGGGGCCCTAAGCAATTTAGCAAGACCCTATCTCAAAATTAGAAATTTTAAAAAAGGGCTGGGCCTGTAGCTCAGTGGTAAAGGGTCCTTGGGTTCAATATCCAGTACCACCACCACCATGGACAATAAATGCTGTCTTAAATTGAATGGAGATACAAATGATAGAAAGTAGCAATACTGTAATTATGCTTCAGTCAGGCAAGTATGAAATAATATATATGCACTATACTTTTACCCTAAAATATTTATTGCATTGCTACTATGTTGTACTAGGAAGGATACCTCTACTCAAAGACATTCCAACCAGGAAGGGAGAGGAGCCATGCTCAAACAAGAATAAAACAATGCAGGTTTCTACCAAGAAAATAAAATAAGAAAGAAAACTTGTATCCAACATGGACTGCGTATCAAATAGTGCTTTATGTATATTATTTTATCCACACAACAACCATATGTGGTTGATATTATCTTCAACATCTTGATGAAAAAGAGAGAGAGAGAGAGATTCCAAGGGGATAAACAAAATATAGAGAGATCCAGGCACACTCCTGTAGTCTAGTGCTCAGGAGGCTAAGGCAAGAGGAACTCAAGTTCAAAGCCAGCCTCAGCAAATTAGTAAGGTCCTGAAGCAACCTAGAGACACCATGTCTCTAAATAAAATATTAAAAAGGGCTGGGCTGTTGCTTAGTAGCTTAGCACCCTGGGTTCAATCCCCAGTACCAACAAAACAAAACAGTATTCTCTAATGTCAGGACACTAAGTTGAAGGGTATTTAGGCATGATGAGCAATGAAAGAATGGAGTCAGGTTGGTGGAGGAAACTTGAAAATAAGTTTTACTTGCACAAAAGTTAAAGGTGCAGAAGCTTAAATCATTAGATTTATCATTTTCAATAATAAAGACATGATCATGTATTCAGTTTTCAATAGAAAAACAAAGCCAGTCGTGGAGGTGCACATTTGTATTCCCAGCTACTTGGGAGACTGAGGCAGGAGGATAGCAAGTCCAAGGCCTGCCTATGCAATTTGGTGTGACTCTGTCTCAAAATAAAAAGCGCTAGGATGTAACTCAGTGGTAGAGCACTTCCCTAGTATACATGAGATTCCAGGTCTAATCCTAGGGGGGAAAAAAAGTCTAGTACCTAAAGTTCAAAGGGCTATAAAATTTCCATTTTTAACATAAAATTGAGTTGGGAAAGAGCAGATGTTTTATTAATACCTTAAAAAGAAAAACTTAGATTTCTATATTCATCTTAAAATTATACTCCACACTAAAGATGAAAACAAAATACAGATCAAGGAAAATAATTGAAAAGTAATATTCGAAGGTTGAAAAAAGGTCTGGCCATTGCTTCACACTGCTTCTACACAAACAAATACAAGTAAAAAGTTAAACACTTGCTTAATAATAGAATCAGTAAATAGATGTTCTTGGTAGTTTAAGTATGTAGCAATTGAAATACTTGTATTTGAGGTCTAAATTTTTCAACTAATTGCCCAAATTTTCCATTTTATTTGACTTACAAAATGAACAACTTGTCTAATTTCAGCATGAAGTCTACAGTTTCTGAGAAAATTTTAGTAAACAGGGTCAGCTTTGTGCCTTTCTATTGATATGGAACACAATACAACATAAAAATACTGTTAGTAACATAAATAAGTCTTCAATTACAACACTCATTTCTTAAAAATAAATAAGGAATCCAAAACATTTGACAACTATGGAAGTCAGATACATTTTTACTTTCTCTAGATGCTGAAAGAGATCGGAAAGCAAAACATCATTAGGCTCTGCACAACAAACATTGTAATGCCTACCTCAGGAGGAAACATCATCTTAACATCCTGTTTACTAGGAAATAGAAAAATGAAAAAAACATAAGAGAAATTCAGATTAAAAAACCATAAATTTAAAAATATTAGAAAAATATTTGATGAATAAAAAAGATCAAATGTAAAATTAAATAGTGGTAAAATTATTTTAAATATGCTAGACAACAAAAAAATTGATAAAATTATCAACATTGCACAGTTTAAATATCAGGGTTTCTACATATATTGATTAAAATGTTTTAATACATTTTTGTAATACTACTAGAAATAATAAACTACTGCTTTGAGCCATATTCATTGAAATTAATGTTTAGGCACTTTTGAAAGAAGCAACTGGGTTGAAAGTACAACATTTCTTTCATGGCAAATGTCAGGAACTGACATTTGAAGTTGTGATGAGTCATAGGATTGGGCCAAGGGTATACCTGTAGATATTGAAAGGCCCAAATTTCATGGAGGCTGCTTCATAATTGCAAATCACCAAATGAAAAAAAAAAAAACAACTAAATCCTCTGATTAGTCATACAAATCATATCATTGTAAGTGGTCAAGCAATGTTAATATTTTTATAGATATTTAGTCTTTCATATACATGAATGTTGAAGGTGATGTTTATTTCTTTTGTGAAATATATTTACTGATAAGCAGACAGAAATTCATTTTTCAGAAACATAGTTATTAAACTTGCATGCAATAATAATTGTGGAAGCCAATGGTAAAAACATGGATCAAAAAAAAAAAAAAAAGAACCATCTCCAGTATTTTCATTTTAATCAACAGGTTTTCCCCCTCCTCTTGTTTATTTATTTAGTAATGGTATTCCAAACAGCAAATCTGAAATAGTTATTATTAAAGTGAAATATGATATTCTGGATAATAATTTCTAATACCAATGATATGACATTCATAATTTCATGAAATGACACATATAAGAAAACCCAAGCTTAAAAAAAATGAGCTCTCCCATGCATAGACACACACACACCCTGCACCAAATATAAAAAGATTATTAAGTCCTGTTAAAAGTAAAGAGGAAAAAGAAGCATTATTGAGGCCACTTTTGCATGGAGCTAGCTAATCATTAGTAATGGAATGTGTTGGAATTGAAAGAAAACCTTAAATTACAAACCCAGATGTCTTCATCATGGTGCATAGATTTCAGAGTTTCCCAGAGAGCCATACCTTGGGATCTTCCAGAATTCACCCTTAAACCCTTCAGATTTCAATCTTAAGATAATTTCTCTCTTCAGAGACCTTTTGGATGGTTCTTTTGACATTCCTTCCAAATTACTAGACAATCTGATCTGAAAATTCTCAAAATGCCTCACTAGAGAAGCCTAGACCATCATTATTATTCTACGTTGTTTGTCTCTAGTTCTCTTTCTAAATATTAAACTGAAGAAGCATGGAAACTTCCTACCAAATATTATGGGAAAAGCATCAACAATCCATACAAACACACACATTTTTTTTTTTTTTTTTTTTTAAAACAAGAGCACCAGCAGCTCCAGAAGCACTAGGGCCCTTTCCTCCTAAGAATTTGAACTCACCAGACCCGCAGGCTCCCCCCACCACCCTCCTCTGGCTCTCCTGCCTCAGAAAGGCAAGAGGATGAGGACAGGCTCCTCATCTGGACCTGTACTGGAACCCTGTTAGTTAATGCGGGGAGAAGGGAGAGAAAGTTACTTCGCAGGCAGCAATGTCTCACCTTCCATGCTTGTTGTCATGGAGATGAAATCCAGCGAGTAGACTTAAGTGTTGGCAGGTTTGTCTGTGTTGGCTGATCGGTTCAGTAAAAATGTAAAAGGCGTATTCTGGGAACCTGCGTGGAGTCACAGGACCGTGGTTAGCGCTTTCCTGGCCTACGTGTGTAAATGCCTGTGTCTGTCGGTGAGAGAGGACGTGGGTGCTCGCTGAAGTACGTGTGTGCGCGCGTACGGTTTGTAGGAAAATGTGTGTTGATTTCTTCGGTGTGTCACTGTAAATATTTGCGTGCGTGTGTGAATGTGACAGCGTCTGTGTATGTGTGTAAGACTGAAAGGAGGTGGAAACGAGAGGGGGAAGGGCATCAGCTACAGCAGCAACAGGCTCTATTCTTCAGGTCTGCTAAAAAGAAGAAGGAAATAAAAGGAAACAGGCGCTCATTTTCCCCCACATTATATCCTAAAGGTTAGCAATCAGGATTCATCATCATTTTTGCTTCCTAAGGCCGTGAGGGTTTCATTAATTTATTGTGAAAATCCTTGATTTTCTCTCTTTGCTGCATCCCCAGCTATGCCGCGGGCATTTTGCTGCGCGTGATGACAGCAGTCTCCGTGGAACGGTAGTCTCTAGATTTTTACATTACGTTTCATTTCATCGGATAAAGGGAAAACGGGAGTGAAGGGTGTATTGGTATAACTGGGGACTGAATGCGTCACCTGGAGTTTTTACCCTTATCCTTTCGGTTTTCTCTACAAGAAACAAACCCAAACGGATCCCCTCCCATTGCAGGAGTAGGCGCTTAGGCGCTGTCCGTAGTCCTGAAATACTGCGTAGTGAGACCTTCCTCCTAAATACTAGCTAGAAAGCACCAAAATAGTAGTCAGCAACTCGCCAATAAAATCTTTAGGTAGCCGAGAGTCACGTTTTCTAAACAGCGTTGAATATGTAGATTGCAAGCACTCTGTTTTGAAAGCAAAGCAAAACAAATTTAAACAGAAATCTCCCTTATCCCTGATTTAGGTCTCTATTTGTTTCTCCAAACTCAGTTTTAACATTTCCAATTTCTTTCCTGTTTTGCTCTATATCCAGAACCTACAATTTGCAAGCACCTGTAGGTTTCCTACAATTTATTAATCTTTTTTAAGAGAGAGAATTTTTAATATTTATTTTTTCTTAGTTCTCGGGGGACACAACATCTTTGGTTTGTATGTGGTGCTGAGGATCAAACCCGGCCGCACGCATGCCAGGCGAGCGCGCTACCGCTTGAGCCACATCCCCAGCCCTACAATTTATTAATCTTATGATCTAGTAAATTGTTGGCATTTGGGGGAAATACAGATACAGAATTAGGACATAAACTATGTTAATAATAATAATTCTTTAAAAAACTGAGAACATATAATGTGTAATGAGTTTTAATTAAAAAAAGAAGACATTTTAATGGTTATTTAGGGTATTTAATAATTTAGGAAATGTAATAGTCTTAAAAAATTGGGCAAAGTATACCTGGGAGTTCATAAAAGGCCATACTGGAAAAAAAACAAAAACAAAAAACAAAACAACAACAACATCAACCGGTTCTTTTTCATTTAAGACTATTAAAAATCCTGAAAAATAGGTGATGTCATTGCTTACTACGAAAGAGAGAAGAATATCTATCTTTTTCTAGTTACATTTTTCTTACTATGGTTTCATGAACTTGTTAAGGGCCACATACTTTTTTTAGCACTGTGGGCTAGGACAGTGCTTCTTGAAATTTAATGAACAAATGAATCCCCTGGGGAATCTTGCTAAAAACCGGACTCTGATTTAGTAGGTGTGGTTTTGGAGTCTCAGATTCTTCATTTCTAACAACATTGTAGGTGATGTAAAAGGTTGCTAGTCTTGGGGCACTTCAACTAGCAAAGTGCTAGAGAATGTATTCTGGCAACAAAGTTACTCATACAGTGTGAGAAAGAAAGTAATTTTCTTCTATCTACTTTTCTACATTTCTAGACTGTATCAAAAATAAGCCATTCCAACCACTCCAGAAGTTAATCCTGGAAGTATTTTTGCTAGCTACAACTGTTTATGAGTTTGATTCATTGGATTTTGATTTTGACACTGCCTGGACCCATGCTACAGTTGACTACATTTTATAATTCCATATTATGATCTGCAATTATCTATTCGTTTTGGAATTCTAGCTTAAGGGAACAGAGCCAAATTACATGATTCTGCTGTTGATTTATGGGCCCCATTCCAAGAATTTGTTACTTTGGTTAGGGATTTTGAATTACCATTTTATGACTTTAAATACAGCCCCATGATAAATAACCATAAGTTGATTTTTTAAAATCTAGAAACTATAGACCTAATTCTCACTTGATTTAGAAAGAGGAACAGGGCTAGTTTTTCATAAATAATTGGTGTGAACACTGATCTGTGAAGTTACTGACATCATATGCACATACATAGATTTTGAAGTTTGCTCTATTAGAGAGTTTTGTGCTTTTTTTAAAAAATTGTTTTAGTTGTAATTGAACACAATACCTTTATTTTATTTTTATGTAGTGCTGAGGATCAAACCAGCACCCTGCATGTGCTAGGTGAGCACTCTAACCTTGAGCCACAACCCCAGCCCCAAGTTTTGTGTTTTTTAAAAAATCTGTAACAATATCACTTTATGTTGTTCTTCCAGTTAATAATTTTGAATTGATGCCAAAGGAAAGCTTTAACTATAAATTAGGCTCCTTCGTGTTAGTGCATGACCTTCACCTTTTTAAAGCTACATGAAAGGTGGCAATGTTCTCAAAAGTCAGGAAAGTATAATGGATTAAGAAATCCATTATGTTCTACTTCTTTTGCTAGGTGCTGGGATTCAAAGATAAATGAGATTTGTTCTTTGCCCTTGAGATACATTGTAGACCCACATGGCAAGTTTTACAAAGTTCATAGAAACACAGAAATTAATGTGAAATTTATATTTTATTCTCCATTGCTAAAGTAGTGATGAAGAATTGTATAAAGATAAAACACAGAACACTTGCTTGCATTTCAAATGCTTGCTCAATTTCTATAAAAAATTTCTAAAATGTATGCACATGTGGTTTAATTTATACTTCCAGAGAGTCTATGATTTATTTTCAGAGCAATACAAATTATTAGAAAGGTAAACATGTGCATTGTTTTAACCTCCCAGACAGAATTGTCTTTCTTCTGTTTTGTCATTACATTCTTAGTTTATATACAAATATTCTACATAAAACAAGTCCCAGTTTATACAACCTTCTCTATGCCTATTACAACATTGTCACTAAATCTTGGTCAACATATCACTTACCATTATGATTTGAATATGAGTTGTCCAAGCTCCTATTAATGCAGGAATATTTAGAAGTAAAATGATTATATTACAAGAGCTGCAACCTAATTAGTCCATCCAAGTTTGAATGGATTGACTGGTTAGTAAGTGTAGGCAGTTGGGATGTGGCTACAAGAGGTGAGTCCCTGGGGGCAGCCCCTGGAAGGGTTGTTCTTCTTGTGCGTTCTCTCTCTCTCTCTCTCTGTCTCTCTGTCTCTCTGTCTCTCTCTCTTTCTCTCTTTCTCTCTCTCCTTCCTTGCTGTCATGAGAGGAGCAGCTTCCCTCCACCATGCCCTTCCTCTATGATGTGTTGCTTCACCTTAGTCCCAGAGCAATGGAGTCAACGGTCTATGGATTGAGACCTCTGAAACTGTGAACCAAAATAAGTGTTTCGCCCTCTAAGTTGTTCTCACTGGATATTTTAATCACAGGGACACAGAAGCTGATTGAATCAATCTAGTGCTTATTTGACTTTAGATGACATTAAGCAATTACCTAATTTAAAAAGTTGACTGCTTATATTTTTGAATGCACTCCTATTTTGAGTGTCATTTTTAGCTACCCATACCTTCTTCCTACCTATGTGGTTTCAATCTTTTTTTTTTTGGGGGGGGGAGAGATTAAAAATGACTTTGAAATTTTAGTAAAAAGTATATGCCACCTCTCTAAAAATACATACATACAGGTGTTTTGCTCAAAACTCAGGCATTCATGGGCACCCCCTACAAGAAGATCATTTCTGTAATCCAACATAATCCCAAGAGAATACTTCAAAACTTCTTCTATAAATGAATGGACCATGATCTTATTCTCAGTTTTGCATTTAGATATAGAGTGGTTTAAAGTCCTTTGTTTTGTTTTAAGAAAAAGAAGAAAAACATAAAAGTAATAGAGCAATTTAAAAAAACAAAAACAAAACTCTGATATCTCAAGAGTAGCCAATGCTGAATGTGCTGAAATAGGATTAGAGAGGGTGGTAATAGCATGATTAGATATGATTAGAAAATGACTGTGCTGGATTTTGTCAACAGTGAAGAAATTATCTAAGTGAGTGGACTCATAAGTGAATTGAGCATGATGACACTTCAGTGCAGATAATGATCTAATGCCGGACTATTTGATGAATCCCATTGAAAATGAGATTTTATGTTTTGCTGGTAAACTTTTCTGCAAAGAAAAATACCCTAAGTGTTTCAGTTCAGAGTGACCTATTTAAAATAAGTTTCATTTAATTGGTTTCAATTTTACGACACATAATCCTTAAATTGTTTCCTAAAAGTATACTTCAAACTCTCTGTCATATTCACTGTTGAATCTAATTCATATGATAGGGTATCTTGAGCTCAATGTCCACAAGTGTGTGAGTTGTCACCACAGTATAATATATAGAAATTGGCTTAAATTATTTTGCTTGGTTAAAGAAACAGAAACAAAAGCCATTATTTTTTACTCTGTTGCAACATATTCTTTTGTAATATGAGTCAGTTAATACATAATTGAAAAATAGAAATGTGAATAGAATGTGGAAATCAATTGTTTTATGCACAATTTTCCCAGTGTAATAATGTTTTGATTATCGAGCAGCAACAGCTGAAATCCAAGTCCACTAAGACAGCTAATACAGTAAGTTGTGGAAGAAAGCAGTCTTGTACCCAATGCCCATCCACTCCCCTTTTTATCTCTTGGCACATGCTCTATCTTGAAAATGCAGGTTCTTCTTGATATTTGTTTATTTGCCCTTGTTTTCATACTCAGTCTTTCTTTATATTTTCCTCTCATTTGTCCTTAACTAAAACAAATTTTCAAAGTTTTACATATATTGTAAATTATATTTGAACTTTTATTCTTAACTTTGCTAGCACTTTCAATAGGTTTGTAAATGTTTTTGTAGTGCTCTGGTTGTGATGTGGCATAGCTTTTTCATTGTTATGGTTTGGATGTGAGGTGTCCTCCAAAAGCTCACGTGTGAGATAATGCAAGAAGGAAGGTTCAGAGAAGAAATGTTGGGTTATGAGAGCCTTCCCCCAATCAGTGAATCAATCCCCTAATGGGATTAATTGAGTGGTAACTGAGGGCAGGTGGGGTGTGGCTTTGAGGTATATATTTGTATCTGGCAAGTGGAGTCCCTTTCTCTGATTTTTGATTATCACGTGAGCTGCTTCCTTCCATCACACTCTGCGGCCATGATGGAGCCTGCTGTTCATGCACTGAGATCTCTGAAACCTTAAGCCCCCAAATAAACTCATCCTCCTCCACAATTATTCTGGTTGGGTCTTTTACTGACAGTGAGAAACTGATGTGACTCCATTTTTTAAAACAGCTTCTACCTCAAGGCTTGTCCAGAGGGAGGGGGGTGTGACCTTTGTCCTTGGAAAAACCCAATGCTGAGTTGTTTGTCTGCAAATAATAGGAGAGATCTGTGGCACCAGGTGTCTCTGACTCAGTTAGGCTAGGTGAGGACCCATAGCAACCTCCTAGCAACCACCAATCAGCATGAGACAGGGAAAATACTTGGGATGCCAGATGACCCCCCAGTAGTTTATGGTGGTTGATAACATTTAGGAAACCAGGTAGTTTAGCATTACAGCCCTCCCGGATTAAACCAATCAGTTCAAACAAATCCCCCTCTTGTACTAACCATATGATAGGGTATCTTCAACTTGTTTCTGCAAGTGAATGTGCTAATCAATGTTAAGGGTTGTTTGATTTTCCTGCGGTGTGAAATGATTTGCTGTGTGATGTTGTGACACATAGAGTATTCCCCCCAGACCTGTAAAATCTCACTGAACAAAGGACCGGGGCTCACTCCTTGGGACTGCTGCGTAGGAAACGGTTATGAGTCCATGTTTGAGCTTGCAATAAAGACTCTTGTGTGATTGCATTGGATTTGGCTCCTGGAGGTCTATTGGGGTCCCACAAATCTGGCATTACAACAGTAGTGAAAACTCTGACTGAAACATTATTTTTTCTCCATCATGATTTTCCCCCCAAAATCTTTTCAGTTATTTTATAAATTAAATAGACTTTAGTTTTTAGGTCAGTTTTAGGATTACAGAATAGTCAAGAAGAGAGTACAGTAAGTTCACATGTATCTCGCTTCCCCTTCCCTCATAGTTTTACCTATTATTAACATTTTGCAATAGGATAGTGTATTTGTTAACAGTTGATGAACCAATACTGATACATTATTATAAACTAAATTCTGTGGATCATGTTAGAGTTTATTCTTTGTGTTGGTCAGTTCTATGGGTTTTGACAAATGCCTAATGTTATATATCCACCATAATATTGTCAAGCAGAGTAGTTTCACATCCCTAAATGTGCTGTATTCATTCCTTCCCCTCATGAACACCTGGAAACTATTGAACTATTTTTTTTAACTGTTTCCATAGTTTTGTCTTTTCTAGGATGTATTTCTAGAGTCATAGAGGTTCTGTTGCATTTTCAGATGGGTTTGGTCATTTAGCAATGTGTATTTAAGCTTCCTCTATAACTTTCACAGTTTGAAAGCTCATTTCTTTGTATTGCTCAATACTCTTCTATTGTATGGATATACTGCAGTTTATCCATTCACCTAATAAAGGATGTTTTGGTCGCTTTCAAATTTCAGCCATTATGAATAAAGATGCTATAAACATTTGTGTGCAGGCATCTCTTTGGACAGTTTTCAACCCACATTGGAAAATAACTAAAAGAGTGATTGCTGGATTATATGGTAAGATTATATTTTGCCTTATAAGAAAATGTCATATGGTTATCCAAAGTATCTGTATTAGTTTGCATTCCTGTCAGCAACAAATGAATGAGAGTTCCTGTCACTGCACAGCCTCATCAGCATTTGGAATTTTCAGTGTTTTGGATTTTAGCCATTGTAATAGGTATGTAGAGGGATCACACTGTTCTCTTAATTTCCGATTCCAGATCACACTGTTCTCTTAATTTTCAATTCCCTAGTGACATATGAGATTGATGATTTTTTTTTCATATATTTTTCATCTATACCTTTTCTTTGGTGAGTCTGTTTGGATCTCTTCCTAATTTTTTAATCTGGTTATTTGTTTTCTTATTGTTGAGTTTTAAAAGTTCTTTGCATGTTTGGGCCAGAACAGTGGTGCACCTGTAATCCCAGTGGCTCAGGAGGCTGAGGCAGGTGGATCATACAGGAGGCTGAGGCAGGAGGACCACGAGTTCAAAGCTAGCCTCAGCAACAGACAGCCGTTAAGCAATTCAGCGAGTCCCTATCTCTGAATAAAATACAAAATAGGCCTGGGGAGGTGGCTCAGAGGTTGAGTGCCCCTGTGATCAATCCCTGGTAAACCCCGCCCCCCTCCAAGAAAGCAACAACAACAACAAAACATATATAAATTTTGTAAAGAATTTAATACCTGTCTATGGCTTGTCTTTTCCTTTTGTTATTTTTGGTTATTTTTAGGGCATGATTTTGTAAAATCTGAGGGTTTTTTCCCCCTTCTTCAGGAATGCACACATTGTTAAAGAAGAAACAAATTTGAGTACTTGATATCAGTTTTCTAAAACTAGTCATATAAAACTCTCATATTTTAAGCGATGTTAAGCTAAATTAATACTTATCTAGTAAGATACAAAATTAATTGAAGTAACTATAGAAGACAATTAAAAAGGCCTAAGAAGGGACATCATTCAATACTATCTAAAAATCAGTATAAAATTAGTTGAAGTTATTGACTACTGTTTAAAAGAGCATTTAAACATATGACAATCTTGAGGAGAAATTATAAACCTAATGTTTTGAGGACCAATTAATTTTCATAACTGTCATAAAATATTCTATATTCATAGTAGTTCTCACATGACTGTCCCTGGGACTTCAGCAGATTCTCAAAGCAATAAAAACTTGGGTAGAAAAAGGTCTGAGATTTCAGAAATGTTGACACTAGTTTTCAGACAAATTAATAGTGCACATGCAGAGGTCTGGTTTGAAGTACGTGGACAACTAGCACCTACCTTTTCTCTGTGACTCTGGGGCTGTTGGAGAATCTATCCTACTAGTGCTACCCTGCCAGCTCCTTAGTGACCTGAAAGATATTACAGGGAACTCACTAGAGATTTATTAGTGCACTTAAGAGAATAGTAGGTCACAAGTGTTGTTACATGTTTTACCTTACTGGAAGGTCCAGGTATTCATTTCTAAATCTGAAAGACACAATGAATGAATGGGTGGCTATAGCAAAGTATAATGGAGACCAGGCTTGAGAATCCCTGGAGAAGACCCGTTTGACCTAAACAAAACATTACTTAGGTTGTTTCTTGTAAATGGCTCTGATACTCATAAATGAAACTTGTCTTTCAACAATGTATAATAAAATCACTTTTTTTTAAAGAGAGAGAGAGAGAGAATTTTTAATGTTTATTTATTTTTTAGTTTTCGGCGGACACAACATCTTTGTTGGTATGTGGTGCTGAGGATGGAACCCGGGCCGCACGCATGCCAGGCGAGTGCGCTACCGCTTGAGCCACATCCCCAGCCCTAATAAAATCACTTTTAACCAATCTTCTGCCATCTGGTAATACCCAATCATTGCAAAAATGATTGAAAAACCTTTCTTGGGCTGGGGTTACCATTAAGTGGGAAAGCACTTGTCTAGCAATGTGTGCTATCCTGGGTCTGATTCCCAACACAGCAAAAAACAGAAATGACAAAACCTTTTTCTCATTTGTTTTATAAACCAGCCTGTGATGCTATGCCTCTGAGTTTCCTCTTACCATTTTCAGTTTGAGATCTCCCAGTTTGCAAACTGATTTCTGTTTGCATAATAAACTATTTTTTAAAATTGGATTTTGTTTTATTTGACAGGATAAATGAACAACTGAATAGAATAACTCCCTTTGTGTTTGAATACCTCAGAAAGTATGCTAAATGACTTAGGAACTATGCCATATGTTAACTCTTGATACTCAACATCATCCTTACACTTACAAGCTTTCTCTCTTATGAGACCTTTCTCAAAATCTGTTATCAATTGTATTCCAACCTAAATTCTGCCAATGAGAGATACTGTTGCAAAATTTGGGAGGAAGAAGAGAAGGAGAAACCAATAATCTCAGCAGGAGCCACAGGTAACTTTGTGGGTATCAGCAAATGGCAGATGGGACCATTCTGCCAACCTTTTCTGGATATCAGGAGTCCTGAGACCTACCTTGCTGCTGCTGGTCACATGAATTGATGTTGCTGGTTCCTTGTGAGTCCTGTATTTTGTACATTTTAAAAAATCAAGCAATAACTCCTAGACTGTGGTTCACCCAGTCTAATTGTTATAAAAATCTTTAAAGCATTGTGCATTGAATCCTTTCTCACATAAAATGCATAAATGTTTGATTGAATTTAAGGGCAACCCCCATCTCTGACTACTTAAAAAGTTAGAAGTAAAAAACAAGAAAATATATGTTATCAAGTTTGTTTCTATACGTATTATATGTATACCATATACTTTCAACACTTTTTTTAACAGTTTGTGAATTGAAGTATATTGACATGAATTTCTTCCATCTGGACTTTTGCAATATATTATGACAAAATAAATAACATTTTTATACTATTGAAAAACCACTACTTCTAAAATCTAGGCTGATGAGCAGCCATCAGGAATGATGCAGTCCTTGCTGAAAAGGGCTGCAATAGTGCAAAAGTTTCACTTTTCTTGGAATTGAAATAACAAAACCTTTTTCTCATTTGTTTTTATAAACCAGCCTGTAATGCTATGCCTCTGAGTTTCCTCTTACCATTTTCAGTTTGAGATCTCCCAGTTTGCAAACTGATTTCTGTTTGCATAATAAACTATTTTTTTTGGAATTGAAATAACAGGAATCCAACAGCATTGCCTAAAGGCAATGGAGGTCATTTTTCTTACCAAACATGAAGTTTGGTTATGGGCAGTCCAGGACTTATGCACTCTTTGATGTCATCAGTTTTTCAGTTTCTTACCTTCCTCTCTGTCATCCTTAGCTTGTTTGTCCTTATACTGGTTGACTCAAGGTTTCAAGATGTATTATCCATCTTTGGGCCTCATAGGAAGCAGGCAGGCAGGCAAAGAATTTATACAGAGGGCTGGGGATGTGGCTCAAGTGGTAGCGTGCTCGCCTGGCATGCGTGGGGCTCTGGGTTCGATCCTCAGCACCACATAAAAATAAAACAAAGACGTTGTGTCCACCGAAAACTAAAAAATAAATATTAAAAAATTCTCTCTCTCTCCTATCTCTTAAAAAAAAAAAAAAAGAACTTATTCAGAAAGCAAACACCTTCCAGAATCCCTAGTATAATACTCCTTAAAACTCATTAGATTTGTGTCTTGTGGTCACTACTGGTATTTCCGCTAGGCACATTTCTACCCTAAACAAAATTGTGGTTCTGTTAGTAAGGAAAGTAAGAAAAATGGATATCAGACAATATATATATAGTAGTGTTCTACAGCTTAAAGCAAAGGAGCAAACAAAAACAAATGTAAATCATGTCTTCAGGACATTTTTCTTGGTAGTAGGGATTGGGCACTTTACTACTGAGCTACATCCCAGTCCTTTTCACTTTTTATTTTGAGACAGGGCCTCAATAAGTTGCTTAGGCTGGCTTCGAATTTGTGATCCTCTTGCCTTAACCTCCCCAGTTACTGAATTTACAAGCATGCATCATCTGACTTTTAAAAAGTAGTGTTTGTTTGACGTAGTATAGAAGAGACTATTAAGCAAGTCAATCATTTCGATTAAAAATGATGGTCATCAGCATTAAGTTCAGCTGTGTATAATAGAAAAACCCTGCATCCAGAGTGAAAACCAGTTGGGGATAAAAATGTCAGGGTTGTTACTGTGGTTTCATGGATTCTATTTTCCTCTACCATCAGTAGCACAGCTTTCCATTACAAGTTTACTTCATGGTCCAACCTGGTTGCTGTTGCTTATAGACATCATTTCTCTACTCTAAGCTAACAGCAGGAGGAGGCAAAGGAGGAGAAGGGGTTGTTCTTAAAAGCTAAGTCAGTTTCTTTTAAGGAATCTCCTACATGGTCCTCACAACATTTCTGCTTATATCTTGTTGGCAAGAACATTGTCACATGGGCAAGTGAAGGTAAGAAACATGGAGTTTAATAATATTCATCACCACTTATAAATTGGTTTCCAATCACCAAATAAAATGGGGAAGATGGAGTGTGTCTGTTATTTTCTCTGTCATCATCATATAGGATTATTTTCAAATATGCAGAATGTATGTAGGTTAAACCCTATTAATTCATCACTTTAAGAAACCTATTTTTTCTCAAATATTATAATTGAAAATAGAGAATAATGTTGCTAACATGTGTAATTATTTAGGTTAAAAACAATATTTGACATAAAGCAAAATCTTAATACTCTTTGAGTTAGGATACGAAACTGAAGATAGTTTAAAAATGCTGCTGTAATATCCATGACTTTGAACAGAAAATGTTCAATTCAAGGATTACTAAGGAGGAGGGCAGTAGCTACATAGGAAGAAAAATAGAGCAGGGTTCTTAGAAATTTATTCTTCTAATCTGCCTGTTAATTGTGTTATTAGGGTGAGACTGAGAAAAAGGCAGGGTTTTTTAAGCTAGGAAATTAGAAAGTAGTTAAAAGATGGAGACTCAAATAAATATCTAGGAATTATGTAGTCCTTCATCTTCAAAGAAAAAAAATATGTACTATTATTGCTTACAAAAATCAAATGTGAATCTATTATTGGGTAATGATGCGAGAATTATAAATCTGAAAACAAAATAATAACCTAAAGAATTCAAGCAGTAACCTTGGGATCATCTGAAGTACTTGAATAATTGAAGTGAAAGTGGCTTGAGCCCAGATCATTCAGATGATTGTCTTAATTCTAAAATCATTTGGCTGATAGAGACCTTTCTTTAGGATGCATTTTTGGAATACTGAATGTTGAAAAAAAATCCTCCTAAATTAAGCAGTGTGGTGGTGGTGGAATGAGGAAAAGACAGAGAAAAGAGAGATTTGATTGTCAGAATAAGATTAGATTTTTCTATCAATTGTTATTATTTTTTCAATAGCTAATATCCACATTTTCATCATAGAATAAATAAACTTCTTAGAAAAAAAGGAAATCCAAATGGGGTTCAAATATACCCCATAGTATTTTTAAAAATTGTAAAGTCTTTTTAAAGCTTTATGAGCCTTGCCACAAAACTGTTTGTCAACCTCCCCTATAGCTGAATGTGTCATGTGACTACATTCCAGTCCATCACTGGAAGTGCTATGTTTGACTTCTAAATAAGATGCTTTATTCTTTTTTTTTTTTTTTTTTTTGGACAATTTCTGACCTACAATACAGACAAGGTGCCTGCATCTCCAGTAGCCATCTTGGATCATGGCACAAACTTAATGATGGGAGGTTTGCAAGAGAATGGTGGAAGATGAAGAAAGTAGGAACCTGAGTCCATGATGACTATGGAGCTGTTATACCTTCCCTGGGGTGCTCCCTCTGCACTTCTTTTTTACTACAGAGAGTAATAAAGTGTATCTTGTTTAAGAAACTTTTGTTTCCAGTCACTATTACTAGCAGGTGAACACATAAATCCTAAATGATGCATATATTAAGGTTTGAACTGAAAAGATTTTGGAATTTTAGGGTTAAATTTCTTGATCAATGCCATGGTGTCTCTCTTTTCTTCCTTCCCTCCCTCTCTCATAAACACACATTCCAATTTGTAAGAAAGAAAACTAAATTGTTAGGTGACACTGTACCAGAATACATTTTGTGAAATTGTAAAGGAAAACAATTTTTAGTGGGAACTTCAGGAAGTGAAAAAAGTTAAGCATTATTTAAGAAGTTTTCAGTGTGCATACATACAGTAAAATAACAACAAAACATTGGGGAGGGGAGGAAAATGTAGAAATTGGATTCAGCAATAGATTATTAATAACTATTTTTTTTTAACTTTTGCAGATTTAGTTTAATAGCAAGAGAGAAAGGAAATCAATATATAGATTAATGTATAGAGCAATTTATCTTCTCATCAGAAGCTTCCCCAATTCTCTCTACCTTTCAGGAGCCAGCTCTTCTAGTAAGCCCTTGATGATTCCACAGTAGGAACTACCTCTGTTCTTCCTGCATTTATCAAGACCAGAACTAAGATACAGCAAGTAAAGCATTTGTCTTAGGCACAAAATTTAAAGGGAGTGCCCCAAAGCTCAATAATCAAGATAAATATTTTAATTGGCCCACTATGATATGTGGTCCAGTCTCTTGTTTTTCTAAATAAGTTTTTAATTATACTTTGCTCTTATAGTCGATTATAGCACTCAAATAATGCTTTTTATAAAAGCCCTCTCCTAGGGTTGGGGTTGTAGCTCCATGGTGAAGTGCTTGCCTTGTAGGGTTGATACACTAGGTTCAATCCTCAAGTATACATAAAAATAAATAAATAAAATAAAGATATTGTGTTCACCTACAACCAAAAATATTTTTTAAAAAAGTCCTCTCCCAGCAGAGCTCTAGTTCTTTTGTGTTCCTTATATATCTATTACTGTTTAAAGCATAAAGACTTCTTTAAAAATATTGAATTAAATTGATTAGAGGAGTTTTGCAAGAATCTACTGGACTGGGGACTGTGAGACCAAGTTTCATTGTTAATTTCAACCACAGCAAAAGAATAACAGAATGATGAATATTTTAAAAGTACTTAAATTTTAGTATCATAGGATCATTACCTGGTTTCTTTTTGACTAAAACCCTGCTGGCTCCTTAAGATATAAAAAATTGTAATATTACAGCACTTTGCTCTACATAAAGTGCTTCTTTTAATTCTCATATTATCCTGCAAGGCAGGTATTGTTGCCCTTATTTATCCTGAAGAGAGATTGAGAAGGAGTTATAGGCAGAAGTGGCAGAACTGGGGCTCGAACCTGCATTCACTCTGCCAAACTCCAGTGCCCTTTCTACTACTCCAAATACTTTGTCTCAGAGATGACTGAGGAGAAACAATTTTTGTAGCAAGTACAATAGCATTTGTTGTGTTTGTGAAACAATGTAGGCTATACCCCAACTGCAGCATTTTACCAAGCATTCTAATAGATTAAAATGTTGTGATTGTGTGCCTGTGTGTTTCATGAAGTAGTTCAAGTCTTCAGGCATAGGATCTGATGCTTAATGGTATTTTTTTTTTTTTTTTTTTTGGGGTAGAGGGAAGGTACCTATCTATTGAGGAAATTAAGTGTTGAGTATTAGTTTCTAGCTACAACTTCATCGATAATGTGTGTGTAATATTTTGCAAGGCACACACAAACTGTATGTTTGTTCCTTTATGAAAGGAAACTTTTGGGAATGTCTTTGAACTTTTCAGTGGAAAAAGGTTATTTTAGTGTGAAATATAATTATAGTACTCAAGAGTTAGGAGTTAAGTTTAATGGGTTTTTCCTCATACTTAGGGGGAAAAATCTATGACTATATTTTAAAATCTCACATGATAATTAGATTTGAGAGCCTATAAGTGCTTCACATATAATTTCCAACAGCATATAATAAACACATAACCCAAACCCCAAATGTCCATTATCAGCCAATGTAGTAGAAGATTTCTTATGAAAATTATGGATTTCTCCCATTGATCACAGCCCAGAGAATTAAAAAAAAAAAAAAAAAAAAAAGCAAATACCAAACCAAAAAACTACTTCAATCTTATTCTAAACTGAAAACTGAGTTCCAAAGATTTTTTTTTTTTCTCACAAGGACAACCAATCCTCAAAGAAATTGAAAGCCATTCAATTTGGTGAATTGCAATCAGTCACCAATAATTACATATTGAATATCCACAGGGTGCCTGGGTATTGAAATGATAAGTGATTTATTTGCATCATTCAAAGGACTTCCAAAGGGGTCTGAAGATATGCAGATGTCTTTAGATATGGTAAGGTGTGTGCTTTTCTAATTTAAACTTCCCCTACTCGAATGAATTGAATAATCTGGGTGTCAAGGTTCAGAGGCTTCTAAGTCGGTTTTGTAAGCGAAGACCCCATTGAGTGCCAGGTGACAAGGGGGATGGTGGTCAGAACCTACTTCCCTAGGGGCTTCGGGACTGGTCAATCCCTTCCTGCTTGTGCAGGGTCTAGGCAGTGAAGGCGTCCCTGACCCGGGTTCCAACCTCCTCTCTCATACTCCCCTCCCCCACCGCACTCCCACCCCCCGCACCCAGCTCTCACTATTTCCCAGTCGCCCAGCCTCGACCGGATCTCGCGAGATCCGGGCAACTGAGCGCTCGGGGCCTTTTCAAATCGGGATCCGTTACCGCTTCCCCGGCCGCCGCCATTGTCGCGCTCGGAGCCCCTCAGCGCAGGCGGCCGAGGCGGAGCCAGCGGCGGCGGGATGGCGGACGCTGACAAGCCCGAGGTGGTCGGGGCCGCTGGCGACGACAGCCCTCATCAGCTGCCCGCAGAGTCTCAGGGCGAATCGCGGCGAGAATCGCTCCCCCCGGAGCCGGAGAAGCAGCCTCCGCAGCACAGCAGTAGCTCCAATGGCGTTAAAATGTATTGTCTTTTCCTCCGGGGGCTGGGGCGAGGTGGGGGGCGGGGAGGCCACCGGGGGGCCCGGAGCCGAACTGGGCCTGGATGGGGAACACCCGCCCTTCGGCCCCGGTCCGCCCCTGGGCCGTCGGCGGCGCGAGGAGCAGGTGCAGCGGGCCGCTCCTAGGCCCTTCGCTGCCTGCCGGGCCCCGCGGTTCGCGGCCCGGGAGTCGAGATGGGGGCCGTGGCTCGCGCCCCTGCCGGGTTTGTTTGCCCTAACTTCGCCTGGAAAACCATTAAGCAAAGCTCGGTGACCGCCATGGTTTGCAGGAAAATGGTCCCCCTATTAAAGGCCAGTAGTTAGTGTTCATCACTAGGGAGTATCTAGGGATGACATCATCGGACATTTCCTCTTAACCACGTACGACAAATTTAAAAGGAATATCTCCTCTCTCCGGCCCCATCCCGAGTTTTTCAAGTGTACTGACTGTCGTTGTTTTCAGAAGTGTATATTCATTTCTGAAATGTTTTGTACCGAGAGGAAGTTTAATAATGTGTAGTTATTGACTCCATTGTGTTAACATGGAGTTGACTCGAGGTGCTTTAAAGGGGAAATGTGCTTCCCTGCCCACCTGGTGATGTTTGTCAGTTGTGCAGGCTATTTAAAAAAAAAAAAAAAAACTCAGTGTTTGGTGGCCTTAATTTTGGTAAATAAACAGTGGTAAAATAAGATTTTTTTTTTAAATTGAAGAAAACCCACTACTATAAGGTTGAGTCTATCATTAGTATCTGTAAAGAATTGAGTTGACTCAACTCCACCACAGTTTCAGTTTATAAGAATGATACAGAGGCATGTTATGCTCACCTCTTGTCATGTGGGCTGATATGAAGTCAAGCATTTATTTTCATATGCCTAGCTCTTTAAATCTGAAGTTGTAAGTACGTTAATAATTTAATGAAAACGCCCTTTTCCTTCTCTCAGTTCTGCCTTAGAGTAGAAAGCGGTAAACATAAGCTCATGCTAAAATAGGAAAGGTAAATTCTGACTTTTTTCTTTTGTATGAAAATGTTTGAAACAGTATGATCCTACCTGGGCCAATTGATTGCAGATTAGATGGGATAGGTTTCTCCAGCTTCATTATTACAGCCTGGCTCTTAAGTGGGTTTGAACAGGCAGTATCTTCTGGACAGAATAGAGATGGCAGGTGTAAGAGATTGCAACTCTTGAATTTGTTTCTGCAAAGAAAGAAGGCAGGCACCTTGAGATATCAAGAAGTGAGTGAATCTCTTTCTCCATGTCTGCCTAAGTGTGGACTGTCAGGTGCTTGCATTAAAAATAGAATTGAAAAACAATAAACAGTAAACTTAACAAGTTGGCACCCAATATTTTTGGGTTCTGCCTTCATACATTTAACCAATGGTGAATTGAAAATATTACTCTCCTCCACAGAAATGTTTTATCTGCATTGAACATATAACTTTTCTGGACATTATTCTTTGGACATTATTCCCTGAACAGTATACATCTTATACAACTGTTTACATTATATTAGGTATTTTAAGTAATCTAGAGATGATTTAAAGTATATGGGAGGTTTGTATAACTTACATACAATACAGTGCCATTTTATATAAGAGACTTGAGCAGCTCTGGACTTTTTAATCTCTTGGGGTAGAGTCAGGTCCTAGATCCAGGCCCACTTGGATACTGATGAATGACAGCTTAACATGGGTGTGCTACCCTTTTCTTCTTAAAAAACAAAACAAAACAACAAGAACAAAAAACCTTGAATTACAGAGAGTAGCACTAAAAATAGAATTGAAAAAAATCTTGCACTTGGGTAAGATTAGTGTAGTGTTGGTTCCAGTGAAGCTGACTTCTAAATCTCCATTAGATAAAGAACTCTAATCCTTTTTAAAGTCTATTGAAGGATAGGAAAAGAGAGGGGAGAGGTGGGAAAAAGAAGCTTTTTCTAATTTAGGAAGAGGAAAAAAATAAGATAAAGTACAGGAAGTACAGGCCAATTTGTTCTATTTCTTTATTTTGTGGTGTTGGGAATTGAACTCAGAGCAGAGCCCTCAACATGTTAGACAAGTTCTCTTCTACGGAACCACATCCCCAATGCACTCTAAGGGATTTCTTGCAGTGTCTATTCCATAAGAAGGTATGATGGTCCAGCATGAATCATTCACACTTAATAACCAGAGGTCTCAATCTCTGAACCAGTAGGATTTGTTAACAACCCACTACCATGTTTTTAATGAAAGGAGAGTGCTATTTGTCATCAGGATTTAAATGACTTTTGCTTCAGTTAATTCATGGTCATTGAGGGTAGAGACTATGTCTTATATACCTATGTACCTCAAAATCTTACATTTGGAAAGTTCCAGTGAATATTTGTTGAAGAAATGCAGAAATGAACCTTTACGATCATGGAACTCATAGAGAGGATTTAAATGGCATGTTTATTTACATCTTTAAAGAAGAATTTGAAGTTATGTTTCCCTAGATTTATTCTTTTCCTTTATGCCAAATGATACAAGCTTTTCTTTTCTTAAAAGTGAATGGAAGGAAAACACTGATATTGTTAACATTGATTGTTATAACTCTTTATTGTGTATATATTATTAATAAAACCTGGAAGTATATGGAGATTTGAGAGTTATTAAAGAACTTATAAAATATTAGGCATTAGGGCAAATTGAAGTGTTTGCCAGTAGAATAACAATTTTTATCATATTAGGATTAAAGATTAGAACTGGAATTAGTTTTTTCTACCTTTATTTAAATATAATTGAAAAAAATAAAAATTGTATTTAATGATGTTTTGATATACTATGAATACATTGTAAAATGGTTACCACAAATTAACATATCCATTACCTCATATAGTTAGCATTGTGTGTGTGTGTGTGTGGAGGGGATAAGAAAACTTATAATCTACTCAGCAAATTTCAAGTGTATAGCAAATATATTATTATTAGCTATTATCACTCTATACTAGGTCTCCAGAATTTATTTATTTATCTTATAACTGAAAGTTTGTATCCTTAGACCAACATGTCTTATTTTCACCCATCCCCTGATGTCTGGAAACCATCCCTTTACTCTCTATTTCTATGAGTTAAGATTTTTAGATTGCACATATAAGTGACAGTCATGCAGTATTTGTCTTTCTGTGTCTGGCTTAATATCATTTAGCATAATGTCCTCCAGGACATAATATTCATCGAGATTGTTGCCAATGACAAAATTTTCTTTTTAAAGCCTGAATAATTCATTTGTGTGTGTATATGTGTGTGTTTACACACATATTCTTTAGCCATTCATTCATTAGAAATACAACACTTTGGGCTGGGGATATGGCTCAAGCGGTAGTGTGCTCGCCCGGCATGTGTGCGGCCTGGGTTCGATCCTCAGCACCACATACAAACAAGGATGTTGTGTCCGCCGATAACTAAAAAATAGATATTGAAATTCTCTCTTTCTCTCCCTCTCTTAAAAAAAAAAAAAAAAAAAAGAAACACAACACTTAGGTTGTTTCCAAATCTGGCTATTGTGAATAGTGTAGTGAACATGCAAGTGCAGATAACTCTTTAAGACAGTGATTTTTTTTTTTTTTCTTCTGTGTATGGGGTTACTGGGTATTGAACTTAGGGGGACACAACCACTGTGCTACATCCCCAGCCCTATTTTGTATTTTATGTAGAGACAGGGTCTTACTGAGTTGCTTAGCGCCTTGCTGTTGCTAAGACTGGCTTTGAACTCTTGTTTCAGCCTCCTGAGCCTCTGGGATTACAGGCGGGCGCCATCTTAGGCTAAGACAGTGATTTTTATTTTCTTTGGATAAATACTCTGACATGTATGTAATTGTTAGGTCATCTGATAGTTTTATTGCTTACTTTTTGAGAAACTTTCATACCGTTTTTTCCATAATGATTGTACCAGTACACATTCCCACCAGTAGTGTATAACTTTCTCTCTTCCCATCCTTGCCAGCATGCATCATCTTTTGACATCTTAATAATAGTCTTCCTAACAGGTTATGTGATGCCTCATTGTGGTTTTGAATTGTATTCCCCTGATCATTAGTGTTGTTGAGCACCTTTTCATATACCTTTTAGCCATTTGCATGTCATCTTTGGAAGATTAATCTGTTTGGGTTCTTTATCCACTTTTTAATTAGGTTTTTTGACTTTTATTTTTTGCTATTGAGTTGTATGAGCTCCTTATGTTTTTGATACTGCTCTTTAATAAATGGTTTGTGAATACTTTCTCCCATTCAGTAGATTGCCTTTTTGTTTTGTTGATTGTTTCCTTTGCTGGTCAGAAACTTTTTTGTTTGATGTAGTCCACTTGTTTATTTTTGCCTTTATTGCCTGGACTTTTGGTGTCATAACCAGAAAAGTCATTGTTAAGGCCAGTGTTATGGAGTGTTTTTCCCCTCTGTATTTTCTTGAGTTACATGGTTTCAGCTGTTATGTTTAAGTTTTCAATCTAGTTGGTTTGATGATTTTCCTGTATGTTCTAAGATAAGGATTCAGTTCCATTTTATTGAATGTGGATATCCTCTTTTCTCAGCACTATTTATCGAAGAGACTCTCTTTTCCTCAGTGTCAAGTATTAGTTGACTGTATGTTTGCATATGTTTCTGAGCTTTCTATAATCTTCCATTGATTTGTATGTATGTTTTTATGTCAGTATCTTATTGTTTTGATTACTCTGGCTTCATAATATAATTTAAATTAGGAAGTGTGATGTCTCCAGCTTTGTTGTTCAAGATTGCTTTAGCTACTTAGGATCTTTTGTAGTTCCATATACATTTGAGATTTTTTTTTCTATTTCTGTGAAAAATAGCATTAGAATTTTAATAGGATTGCATTGAATTGATGGGTCATTTTGGATAATATGGACATATTTATAACATCAGTTCTTCTGGTCCATGAACACAGAGTATCTATCCATTTATTGGTGTTGTCTTCAGTTTCTTTCATCATTGTTTTATGGTTTTCAGTGTCTTTCATTGCCTTGGTTAAATTTATTCCTAGGTGGTTTTTTTGTTTTTGTTTTTCAGTGCTATTATAAATGGGATGTGCTGTTAATTTTTTGATAGTTTATTGTTGATGTATAGAGAGGCACATTCATTTTGGTATGTCGGTCTTGTATCCTATAATTTTACTGAATTACTTTTGGTGGACTCCTATTAATACATATTAATTATACAAGTTAATAGGTTTCACTGTGACATTTCCATACATGCATGCATCATACATTCATATGTCCACCCTCCCTTTTCCCCTGACTCCCTAACTGGTCCCTTTCCCATTGCCTAATAGTTTCTCTTCTACTTTTAGCATCTTTTTTCTTTTCTTTTTTCAAGGGCCACCGGGGATTGAACTCAGGGACACACAACCACTGAGCCACATTCCCAGCCCTATTTTGTATTTTATGTAGAGACAGGGTTTCACTGAGTTGCTTAGCACCTCGCTGTTGCTGAGGCTGGCTTTGAATTTGGAATCTTCCTGTCTCAGCCACCTGATCACTGGGATTACGGGTGTGCCCCACTATGCCCAGCCCTTTTTTCTTTCTTTTTGGTGGACTCTTTAATGGTTTTCTGTATATAAGATCACATTATTAGCAAACAGAGATAATTTTGTTTTTTACTTTCCAATTTGGATGCCTTTTGTTTTTCTTGCCTAATTGCTCTGGCCAGGACTTTTAATAATAAAAAGTTGAATAGTAGTGGTGAGAGCAGGCATCTTTTTCTTATTCCTGGTTTTAGAGGAAAGTTTGAAATTTGTAAAGTTCTTTTCCCAGTTCTATTGAGGTGATCATTTTTTTTTTTTTTTTACCTTCACTTTGTTAATGTGTTATACCATGCTTACTGATTTGCATATGTTTATCTAGCCTTACATCCTTCTAATGTGCTGTTGAATTCAGTTTGCTAGCATTTTGTTCAGGATTTTTGTACCTGTGTTCATCAGGGATATTGGCCTATAATTCTCTTTGTCTGACTTTGGTACAGAGTAATGTTGGCCTTATAAAATGATTTGAAAGAGTTCTCTCATTCTGTTTTTTTTTTTTTAATATTTATTTTTTAGTTATCGGCGGACACAACATCTTTGTTTGTATGTGGTGCTGAGAATCGAACCCAGGCCGCATGCATGCCAGATGAGCGCGCTACCGCTTGAGCCACATCCCTAGCCCCTCATTCTGGTTTTTTGAAATAGTTTTTTTTAGTGTTTGGTAGAATTTTCCCATGAAGCTCTCATGTCCTAGACTTTTCACCAATGGGAGATTTTGAGTACTGATTCAGTCTCCCAGTCTTCCTTCTTTTTATTGGTGGATTGGGATGTCTGTTTCTTCAAGATTTGTTTTTGGTAAGTTGTCTGTTTCTAGGAATTTATTCATTCTAGATTTCCTCGTGTATAATTGGTCATAATAGGTTTGTATTGTCCTTTGTAGTTCTATGTGGTCAGTTGTAATTTCTCTTCTGTTTGATGTTGATTCTTCTCTTTTTTCGTTAGTGTCTGACTTAATATTTGTCAATCTTTTTTTAAAAAATAACTTTTAGTTTTGTTGATCTTCTATTTTTCTAGTATATTTATTTATGCTTTGATGTTTGTTATTTCCTTCCTTTTATTAACTCTGTGGTTAGTTAATTTTTAATTCCTTAAGGTGTGAAGTTAGATTGTTTTGAGATCTTTCTTTTTTTCTGTATATAGGCTTTTATCACTATGAATTTCCCTCTGATGTTTGTCCTAGAACTGGGATTAATTCTGGATCTCATTATAGCATTATGCTTTTAAAATCACATATTAATACTATGTTTCTTCATTCAGTGTTAGATATTAATTTTTTTCAGAAATTTGTTATTATTTGGGAAGGAATAATTTAGTCTTAAGAGCAGATAAATTTTTGTTTATTCTGGAGTATTTTAATTATATTAAGAAGGAGGGGCTTGCAAAAGTGAATAGCTTGAGAATTAGAACATGGAATTCTGGAAATATTCTGGTAGCATCATTTCACTTTTTTTTTTTTAAACTGTCTTTCTATAGTGTATTTATGGCATAAAATTCAGGACTGGTATAATTATGGCTTAGTTTCTTAATCAAATCGTCCTTCTAGCTCCTAAACTGGTATGCCTTCCATAGATAATTTATGTGTTGCAGATGAACAGCTTAGTGGTATTTTAAAGATGCTACAAATTGGGGGAAAATTACCGAAATTGCTCTCTTTGGCCATCCTTTAAGTAAATATTTTAAAGAAGAGATATAATATTACTACTTTTAAAATGGAATTGTTAGATTATTGTAAACAAATGTTTACCACATTTATTAACCTCCACCTAGAACAGAACATTATATATCAGAACTTCATGCATTTTCATAATTGATTTCCTTCAGGAAGAAAATAGGGGAGGGATATTTATCTAGAGATTTTATGGATAGCTGCTCTCCTGAACAGAAATTTAATTATTTTAAAAACATACATTGAATTTAGCCTAAGCCTGTTGTGTAATTGGTCCTTTGGGGGATTAAAATGAAGGGGTTGTTGTTTCTTCTGTACCCAGGAACCAGAGAAAAGACTTGTAACCTCTCACTACCATTTTCAGAATGCCACTGTGTTCTGACAGGGAGGTACTTTTCTGGAGTTGAACAGTTAAGAAGACCTTCTAAGTATTGCCTTTGCTTGCTCTCCCCCCCCCCCCCCCCGCCCCATTTTTACTGGCGAATTATAGTTGTACATAATGGTGGGATTTATTGTTATAAATTTGTACACACATACAATTATAATTCAGCCAATATTATTTCCCAGTTATCCCCCCCCACCTTTCTTTTTCTTATTATTCTTCTCTATCTTCTACATATGAGAGAAAAGATATGTAGGTCATGCTATTTCTGATGAGGGAATATGTTTGACAGTGAAGATATCCCTATCAAGGTCTGAAAAGGTGTCAAAATATGTTTGGTACTAATGTGTCTTTTTTGATTTTAGCAACTTTTCTGGTAGACCATTTGTGGTGGATTTTTTTTCCAGTACTGGGGGATTGAACCCAGAGGTGCTTTACCACTTAGGTACACTCCTGGCTCTTTTTTTACCCCCCCATTTTGAGACAGGGTCTCACTAATTGGTGAGGATGGCCTCAAACTTGCCAACCTTCTTTCTCAGTCTCCTGAGTTGCTGGGATTACAGGTGTGCGCCATCATACGTGGTTCCTGGAAATTTTTATTAGTATGTTTATAAAAAGTGCTTTAAAATTGATGTTTTGTTAATTAAATTATTTTAAATTCATCAGAGTAATGCCTTAAAAGAAATTTATTTTACTTCTGTAAAAAAGATCCTTTTGAAAAGTAAATTTCATTTTAAAATATAAATCCAGATTTATATCTATAGGGTTTGTCTTAAGTATATACCTATATCTTAAGTTTGATATGTAGCATCATAATAGTTGCATTGTGATTATAATCTCATAAATGAAATGCTTTTCCAGGTAGGCCTCATGAAAAAGATTTATCAGTCTCGCTCATTTTGCATTCAGTGACTGCCTCTTTCCTCTACCCTATGCCCTCATCGTAGGTAATCTTACTAATAAAAAAAATAATTCTATGAAGTGCCTATTCTATTTTATTGTTTAAAACCCAGAAAAATTTTTAACTTGAAGATATTAGGATACTTTATAAATTTTCTGCTTATCAGAGTTGGGAATAGAAAAATTTTGAATCTCAAGTGAATGTATAATATGTATATGTGTAGATATATAGCATAGCTATACATTTAGAGGAAGGTGAAATGGGAAAAAATTGTTAACCTTTAAGAGGTAAACTTTTCCAGTATCAATTTTAGAGTTTTTAACGAAACCAGAAAGTTAATTTTTTATTAAAAGTGGCAGTTTTATATACTGTAGAATCATACCCCCCACAGTGTCCAGTAACACTTTATTAAGTATAAGTACATGGAGAGGAAAATTGAGTGATTTGAATGATTGTAGCTATTTACTGTGTGCCAAACCCTTGCTTTGAAAAGTCTTGGGTAATATCAAAGCTGTCAGGCTCACTTTCTAGTTGCTTTGCTAAGGTCTAGCTTAGTGGAAAGTTTTATGAAATGATAAATATGAATTATTTAATATAGACTTCCATTCTTAGAAGCACAAATGAGGGTGTTTTTTGTTTTGTTTTTAAAATTCTTAGGGAGAATGATGAATCAGTGAAAGAAGAAAAATCTGACTTAAAAGAAAAATCTTCAGGAAATAAGAAGGCCAATAGATTTCATCCTTATTCAAAAGACAAGAATTTGGGCACTGGAGAAAAGAAGGGTCCAAATCGTAACAGAGTTTTCATTAGCAACATCCCGTATGACATGAAATGGCAAGCTATTAAAGATCTAATGAGAGAAAAAGGTAATTATCTCTGAAATAACCCACTGCTGGATGATCTTCATGTAGGAAGGGGAAGAAACTATGCAAAACTTTTTTATTCCTCTTAGCCACACAGACTCAAAAAAATTGATTTTTATTTCTTGATGTATGAATTAATCTTTTCCTCTTCTTTCACTTGACACAATTTCATTACACGCTAGTATGGATAAAAGTATTTTTTTTTTTTTGATATTTTAGTGGGATAGTAGTGAGCCAGCATTTGCATGCCATCAAGAATTTTGTTAAAGCGATTGCTTTGTCTAGTTGAAGTTTTTATAGATTTTTAAAGGATTATTGCATTAGTTAAGTAATACATTTAGAGTGTTAATGTATGAATAATAAGGTCTGATTATTTTTTTTCCAAAAGCTGTTTTGTTATTATCTTGATGGAGTCTGGAATCTGGCTGTGGAATTCATTTTGTTTGCATTGTCACGACTGCCATGATGCTGTCTTTGCAGTTCTATATTAAAATTGCGTTACTGCTGTTGCAGTTTTGTTTTCAGAATAATCTGAAAACCTTCATCTTATATACATGGTTGGTTTTGGGGAAAAATAACTTTAATACTTGATCTTGTAAAAGATAGTTCTGTTATCTCTTGAAAAATTGAGTTTCAACAGTCCTGCAAATTATGTACTTGGCTTTGAGGCTGATCTCTTCTAATAAATTAAAAAAAAATTGCATTGGTGTATTATCTGTTGTAAGGTGACAACTATTTGATTGGTTTTATTCATTGACTTTATTTAGAAAGTGTGTGGCTTGCTGTGAAGCATGACTTGTAAATTTAGTTTACTGATGGCAAACATGATTGAAGACATTCAGGTAGAAAGTCACCTTAAAACAGCTGTTGTGTGTAGGCTGATCAAAGTTATTTGAAAAGTGCCAATGTTGATGTTTTTTTTAATATGATAGGCTAAGGGGCCATTTGTATGTATATGTGCATTTGTTCACCAACTATATCATGCTGGCCAAAATATGATCTGTAGTATGAATTAGGTTAATATGGTTGTTAGCTTTTTTTAGAGAATGTGGATGATGTACATTTCTGAAAATCAGTCAAATTTACATAGCCATTTGAGGAGGTATGTTGGTCTGGTTTTGATTGTTGGTGAATAATAGGTGCTTTTCTGTAGAGTTGTGCACAGGTGTGCAGTAAAGCAAGATATTGGTGTTTAAATGTATTGTTTCTTGGTATCTTCCTTTTGTATGTCTTATGTAGTTGGTGAGGTTACATACGTGGAGCTCTTTAAGGATGCGGAAGGAAAATCAAGGGTAAGTGCTGTGGGCAATATCTGCTTGAGGTGTAAAAGTTCCTCAGCAGTTTACTTTTTGTATAATACTTGTACCAGTTTTTGGAAACTTAAGTTTCATTTTGTTTTACTTTATTATGCAAGATTTGAGGCTTTATACTAGCAAGTTTGACACCTGTACCAACCAAACTAGCTGCCTGGAAGGGATGGGTTTTGTAAATGCTCATAAAGGGCATTCACTTTTCTAATGCTCTTAAGGTAATGCTTCTTCCTAGTCAATAAGATTTTAATATAGGATTTTTTTTTGTTGTATTTTGATGTCTTCAAGGATCTTTTAAAACTCACTGAATTGATAATATTCCCTAAGAGATTTATGAGAGACCTATAGCTAAAAGGTGTTAATTCAGAATGTATTTTTGAAACTTATTGAAAAGCTTAACTTGGTAGCCTGCAGGACTATATAAGAGGCAGTGTTCTGCCAATCAGTATGAATGCTGTTGATGATTAAATTGATAGAGAAGGATTTGGTTGATAGTAGATTTTGATTTTTAGCAACAAGAGTGCAATGTATAGAAGAATACAGTGAAAAGCCCTTAACAGTGTTTAACTATATTAGCATAAACCAGTTTGAATACATGAGAAATAAAAACTTTGTCATTACAATCAAATGGAATTTTGAACAGTAATGACAAGGAATTGTTTTTAAAAAAATGGTTCTCTTCAGCATATGTGATTTTTAAAAAAACATTTATAACTGGTTACTATTGTGTACAGCCAGTTTTAATCTAATAGAGAACTTTACTAAAATTATTATTTATTTGCGATTTTGATGTGATTAGATTTGAAAAATATATTATGCCCAGTGTTTCTATTGAAAATATTTGTGACTATGTCAGGTCATATACATGGAAAACTGGAGTTCTTTGAATTACTGTTGATTAATTTGTACAGGGATACTAGTTTTAACTTTTAAGAAAAGTCCTCTGAAAGTAAAAATGTACTCCAAGTTTTTACATGTATTCTGTTATTTCAATAGTTAGACTTAAAAATTTACAGAAAATTTATGATCACTTGCCTGGTGGTTAAAAAGATGAAAAGTGATTGTATTATTGATTATTTTTGGTAACTTAAATGTTAGAATCTGCTATTAACTTCATCTACTGATTGAAAACTTTTTTTCTTTTGCATATATTGACAAATCTACCTGGATATAGGGTTGTGGGTAAGATTTTTTTTTTTTTTTAAAAGTATCTTAAGTCAAATTAAACTTCTTATTGGAAGCAAATCTTAGTATATAAACATTTCTTATAATTTTTTTCCCCATTAAGTGTTGTTGAATTCAAAGATGAAGAATTTGTAAAGAAAGCACTAGAAACTATGAACAAATATGATCTTAGTGGAAGACCCCTTAATATTAAAGAGGTAAGATTCCTTATATTTGAAATTTAAACATTTGACTATAGGATCATGCTTTCTTTGAATTTTCATTTTTGATAATGTATTTGTAATGTACGCATAGATGCTTATTAAAGCATTATTTGTTAATAGTAGTCTTACTTGTATATGACTTCTTTTTGCCCTTAAGTAGGTACCTGTATTTGATTTATTCCAAGTTGTTACAGAGGTGCATAATTTTAGAAGAATTAAGGACTCACAAATTTAAGCATGACAGACTTTAGGTGCTGACTTTAATTGATTTAGATATTTTCAGTTTTTAGATTCTGTTGTTTGAGAAATAGAATAGATATTTTTGTAGTTGACAGTGAAATCTTGCTTAATAATGCATACATTATGGATTTGAATAAAATTGTTATTCACTTTTTAAAATGTTTTTATTAGTGCATTATAGATATACATAATAGTGAGAGTCATTTGACATAATCACATAGCCTTCCCCACATCTATTTATTGTTTTTATAAATTAGTACTTTATAGATATATGTAAAGGTGAAATTCATTGTGTTACATTCACACATGTGCACAGCATAATTTGGTCAACCTTGTTGTGCTGTTCTTTTTTTTTTTTTTTTTTGGTAACAGGGATTGAGCTTAGGGGTTAACGACCACTGAGCCATATCCCAAGCCCTGTTTTGTATTTTATTTAGAGTCAGGGTCTCATTAAGTTGCTGAGGTTGGCTTTGAACTCAAAATCCTTCTGCCTCAGCCTCCTAAGCCACTGGGATTACAGGTGGGCCATGGTTCCAGCATGGTATTCATTTTAATAAATTTATTTAGAGATTAAAATTCAAGAGGAGTTATAATTCTATTATTGAAACCTGAACTAGAACCCTAAAGTGGAAGTGTTCTTTTGTATAGAATTTAGCAATATAAGTAAGTTGAGGAAAGAGTAAGCAAAAGATACATTAAAAAACTACTTAGTTAGATGTAAGTGACCTTGAGAATAATTAGCTCCAACAATTAATATATGTAAATTATTTAATTAATATTAGCTATTTCTTATACTTGTGATACTATTATATAAAGCCCTTAATGCAGTGTTCAGAATACTTAACTATCTCATAAATATTAGCTGTAAAAATAATGATTGTTATTAGTCCCGTCCAGGATTCATTGTTCTCTTTTTTTTTTGTTTTCTGTTTTTGGTTTCCTGTTCTTGAGTATGATCATAGATTGAAATTAAAGGCCATGCTATCAACTATATGTGTATCTCATGTCCCTTTATTGGAATTAGCTTCAATATTCTGAAACTGTTTAAGCCTAATGGTTATTATTTAAAAAAAAATTTTTTTTTTTTGACAGGGATGTGGACAATTGATAGAGAAGGTTTAGATTTTGTCGTTTGTGCCAGCCATTTATTTGGTGGCTCTTTTGCATAAGTCAGTCTCAGTGCTTCAGAATTGTTAGCATCCTAAATAATTTTCCTCAATTTGGTGTTTGATTTTTCACTATCTCTTCCGGAGACAAATACTGGAATCTCAGTGTCTTCTGCTTTTAATTGGAAAAAAAAAAAAAAAAAGAAAGTAGTTTGAATGCTAAAGTGAGACCATATTATTGTGTTCTTATAAATTTTAGCATATTGTAGATCCTCTATATTTCAGATCCCAAAATAGAATTATATGGTCCAAGTTGATGTAGAATGCCTTTATTTTTAACTATTTTTCAGAGGAAAAAATGGTCAAATTTGGCCTCACTAAGTGATGGGGATTTATTTAATTAAATTTTTTTGGATTAAAATCACTAAAGGCAATCCCTTTTCTGGGAATATCTAATTTACCATGGGTGGTTGGGGTAAGTGATTAGAATTACTACTGGAATGGAAGTCCAAGAAAAATATATATCCATGCTCCTTAAAAAAATCTAAAAATTACTTTTTTCCATTTAATTAAATAGAGATTAGTTGCAGTTGTAAATGTATTTATAGACCCTCTATTAGGTAGACAATAGCAATTAGTGATCGGCAGGAGGACAACAAGAGGAAAAGAGGAATAAAAACCAAGTTATAAATAGTAGGTGATTTGTTTTATATATACACCTGTATATAAAAGACAAAATATAGCCATATATTTTATTAATGTTAAGCCCAAGCAACCTAACTGTAATAGTTCAAGAAGCATCTTCCTTCCTGTTTTTTTATCCCATATAAATAACCACTATTTTAAGTTTTGTTTTTGTGTATATTTTTGCATCTTCAAACCTGAAACATTTTCTAACTTAAGTTTTATTAGCATTGTTTGATAACATATCTTTACTTTTGTAATCTTTTTTTATTTTTTAGTAGTGAAGAAGTTTATTGTAAGTCAGAAAAATTTTATTCTTGCATTTACTTTCTGGCCATCTTAGGGAATTTGTTAAAGTCATCCAACTTTGTTTTTATTAATATTTTCAGAGTGAGGCCAGCAGAGTAGAATTGATGGTCGTTTAACATAATTATTTGTCGTTGCAGATGGTTATCTATCAGTGTGTTCATGTGTTTTTTTTTTGTTTTTGTTTGGGGTATGTATTGTTTGCATCCTACTTCTCTGAGTGAGAAGTATTTTTTTTTTTTTAAATATTGTCTTACATTTTTTCTTTTTTGAGAGCGGGGGGAGAGAGAGAGAGAGAGAGAGAGAGAGAGAGAGAGAGAGAACTTTTTAATGTTTATTTTTTAGTTATCAGTGGACACAACATCTTTCTTTGTATGTGGTGCTGAGGATCGAACCTGGGCCGCATGCATGTCAGGCAAGCGTGCTACCGCTTGAGCCAAATCCCCAGCCCTGAGAAGTATTTTTAAACTTCTTCTTTTGTTTTACAATGGGATATTACTCTTATAAAATTAATGAATTTAAAGAAATAAGTTTTCTATCATTCTTCACTGGTCACTAGCCTTCTTTTACCTCTCCCTTGCTCCTGTCTCAGATCATAATCATTGTTGAGGAAGATAAGGTTAGAAGGTGGATACTTGTATTTTGTTCAGTAATGAAATTTGTCAGTTATAATACCCTCCCACCCTGAGTTTTGTTCTGTTACACTACTGAAAGTCTTGTTTTGTAAGTCTATTCCACTACTGAAAGTTTTGGATTGTCAATTTGACATTCCATTGGTCATCCAGTGGTGAGACTTCACCATGATTGCAGTTTGGAAAGAAAAGAATCATAGTAAGTATTTTGCTTCTCTTTGAGTTATGTGCATTTATGTGTATGATGTGTATATGTCATACACTAGAATGAGGACAAAATTAAACTAATTTCAAGTTCTTAAGTGACTTTAGTGCTTGGAAAGAGGTATTTAATTGCCATTCCTGGAGACTGAAATCTTTTGTCTGTCCACAGGTTTTTATGGGACTCAGTTCTCTGGATGAGAAAACAAAACAAAAATCTCACTTCTCAAGAGGGTCAATAATTGAGGGTTAGCTAATGTCAAATTTGAAGTTGTTATTTTAATTCTGTAGATTTACTGATATATTTAGTGGCATTTAACATTCAATGTGTGTTATAGGATCCTGACGGAGAAAATGCTCGTAGGGCATTGCAACGAACAGGAGGATCATTTCCAGGAGGACATGTCCCTGATATGGGATCGGGGTTGATGAATTTACCACCTTCCATTCTCAATAATCCAAACATTCCTCCTGAGGTTATCAGTAATTTGCAGGCTGGTAGACTTGGTTCTACAATTTTTGTTGCTAATGTAAGTTTTAGTCTAAAATTTTATTGTTCAGATGCATAGTTCCATTTATGAAATTGTTTAATTAGATGAGTGGTTTATAGAACATTTTGCTTATTTTTAACTAAAGTAAATGAAGTTAATTATTTTAAGCTCAAATCCAATTTAAGTCTACATGTGTGTGATTAGTCTAAATACAATTTAGAATTTTTTACACAGAGAACTGTGGAATTTATAATCATTTGAGCATTTCTTGAAATTATGTACTTTAATTATATGCCTTTTTATTCATATTGGTAAATGGATTTCATTCTTTTGGCCTTGATATTTGTGAATGTGCATGTCACAGTTGGTTTTTTGTTTGTTCTAAGCTCTTGAAAGTCAGTGACATGGACAATAATTCCCAAATCTGAATTTCTCTTGGTAAAAGTAGATGTGCAAGTTTCATATGTAGAAAGCAGGATTGAGCAATTGAGAGACAATTTTGGGAATTAAAATAATAAGAATATGGAATAATGTAGATGTGACTGAACTGATTTTTAAGCAACTTGTGTTTTATTTGAACATTATTGGTCTACAATTGAATGTGAATTATAGTTATTTATAGTTCGGAGAGTTTAGAAAAGATTGTTTTGTATATATAAATGGGGAAAGAGATTTATTAGGTGTGTAACTTTATACAATTTTATGTTAAGCTTGACTTCAAAGTTGGTTGGAAGAAGCTAAAGGAAGTGTTCAGCATAGCTGGAACTGTAAAGCGGGCAGATATTAAAGAAGACAAAGATGGAAAGAGCAGAGGAATGGGCACTGTCACTTTTGAGCAAGCAATTGAAGCAGTTCAAGCAATTTGTATCCTGATTTACACTTAGCATTGTTTAATGAAGTTGGAGAAGCTTGATACTGTTTTGTGGGGGTTATGGAATTTAAGGTTGTTTAGCTTAGAAATTTGTTAGACTTTGGTCTCCAGCTCATAAAATATTTACTATGTCCAACTACTAAAGTCACTCTTAAAACTTGAATTAGCCATATTGTACAGGACTGGTGTGAACTTTTCTGCTTTCCCTTCCTACCAACTAATTGTATGTATATACACATGCTTTTGACAGTTATGTACTACATTGTACATTAATGCAGTTGATTTAGATGAAGCCTTATTAATTTTCTTTTTCAATTAAAAGAATATATTATTTATAAAAATAAAAGAATTAGAGTTTTCTTTGTGTGGAAGAGACTAGTATGAATAAATATTAAAGACATTAAAACGTTAGAGCTAGTTGGAGACTCCTTTAATAATATAATTAGTTTGTGTTCAAGAATAATTTTACAGTCATCTGTCTTTCCTTGACTGAACCAACAGCTATGTTCAATGGGCAGTTTTTATTTGATAGACCTATGCATGTGAAAATGGTGAGTTCTTATATATCACTTTAAACCTTCAACATTTTAAAATCTTTTATCTGCTATCCTCAACATTACAGTCCTTATTTTGCAATATATTAATCATATAATAAACTTTTTTGCAATTAGGATGACAAGTCTGTCCCTCATGAAGACTACCGTTCACATGATAGTAAAACACCACAATTACCACGTAAGTAAAAGGAATTATTTAGAAACAACATACTCCATTGTTTTTCAGTTTTATTATGTACTAAGCAAAACTTGGTTTTGGGGCCTACATCCATATTGTTCCCTTGGGATTAGTTTAGAGTTTTAGAGATTAGTTTGGTGAAATTGATTAGGAGGACAGAATATATAAGCAGTGCATATTAAAATATTTGTTAAGTTTATACATGTGAAGGAAAAAAACTCTTCTGTAATATTACCATGTTACCACTCAGCCACAAAAATATTACCTTTATAAAATGTTTTGTTCCACTCTTTCCTTCTTGTGTATATTTTTTTATATAGTCGAAGTACTGTATAATTTTTTTTGTTGTTTAACAATAAGGTATAAGCATTTTTTCATGAAAATTCTTCCCAAATGTTTTTATTAACTGTTAATCTGTTATATAGATTCTCTATAACTGCTTTACTGTTATATATTTTGTCTGCTTTGGCTTTTATTTCTCTTAATAACTAACAGAGTAGCATGTGCCTTTTTGTATACAGATCTTTGATATGCTTTTGGTTACTTCCTTAAGATAGGTATCTTTTAAGTAGATTTATAGGTGTTTAGTTCAAGACATGCCCATCGATTACTGTTATCCAGTTGTTTTCCAAAGGATTATAAAACAATAGTGTAATGTACTTAACATCTTGTGTCTTAATGCCCTACTTGAACAATGGGGATATTAATGCTGTAGTACTTTCTTCAGGGGGTAGCATAGGTAGCATGTGAGTTAATATGTGTAAAGCACTTAGAATAGTTTTGATACAAGGTAAGTGCTCAATAAATACTAACTATTGTTCTTATTTTTCACTACACCTTCTATGGTTATTTTTAATATAAAATATTTACAATAAAATTATTCTTGTGACTGTTAGATGCTTTGTGTGTGTGTGTGGTATTGGGGATTGTATCCAGGGCATCACACATACTAAGCAAGTGCTCTACCACTGAATAACACCCATAGCCCTTGATTTTTTTTTTTTTTTTAAACTAAATAAAATTTTTTTAAAGCTTAGAATCTCCCTCCTCCCTAATTTCCTTCCAACATATATCTTGCCCAAAGGAAATAACTTAGGAATGCCATGATTATCATTTAGATTTTAATAATTTGTCTACACATTTGTACATTCATAATTTCTAGAATTGTTTTGTTGGATTTAAAATTTAGTGTGATTTTTGGTGCTATTGATACGGAAAACTAAGATAAAATATTGTTTCTTTTTGTTAGTTTTATCAGCTGTATATATTATTAAACCTGTTTTTTTTTTTGTTTGGAATTGTTTTTGAGATTTTTTTTATTAATAGATATAGCTCTAGAGTCTTCACTTTAATTGCTAATACTGCATTTTATACATTTTTCTGCTTTTTAGATTATTCTAATTTTTAATGATTAGAAATAAGAGAGTTGGGGAGTGCTTGCTTTTTTTTTTCCTGGTAGATTTACCTGTTCTTAGTATTTGCTAGAAATTATGAGTAAAACTTTCTGGCCTTCATATATGTTTGGGGGAAGATTTTTTAACTACAGATCATATTTTCTGTTTCTTCTTAAGTCAGTTTTGGTAATTTCTATTTTTCTTGGGATTTTTTTCCATTTTAAAGTTTACTGATCTAAAATTGTCTCTTAAAAGTTTTGCTATATCCATAGTTCTGGGTCCTTTTGAATTCTGAAGATTTATAATTTCTCTTTTTCTGTGTCAGTTTTACTAGAAGTTTGTCATTTTTAGTTAGTATTTTTAAAAAGCAAAGTTTTTAGTATGTTTAATTTCTCAGCTTTATTGTTTCCTTTCTTATAATTTTTAGGGGTTTATTCTTTTATCCTAACTAATTAAGTTGAAGGCTTGATTCAGTAATTTTTAGCCTCTCTTTTCTAATATAAATAGTTAGAATTATAAATTTAGTTATTGTACCAGTTCTGCGTGGACTGTTTTTATAATAGTTCAATTTTTAAAGTATTTAAAAATTAGCACTATGACTTTTGTGGGAAAGGGGTGCCAAAGATCGAACTCAGGGGCACTCAACCACTGAGCCACCTCCTCAGCCCTATTTTGTATTATTTAGAGACAGGGTGTCACTGAATTGCTTAGCACCTTGGTTTGCTGAGGCTAGCTTTGAACTCACGATTCTCCTGTCTCAGCCTCCAGCTGCTGAGATTACAGTCGTTTGTCACCATGTCCAGTAGTGCAGCACTGTGGCTTCTTGAGTCATTTGAAAATAAGATTTTTGAATTTCCAAATGCATGAGTTCTTTTTTTAAAAAATCTTATTAATTTATAACCTCAGTGTGGTGAGAGAGCATGGTCTATATGATTGTGATTCTTTGAAATTAATTTGGACTTATATTATGAATGGCCTATCATGTGGCACCTTTTTATAAATATTCCAGGTGTGATTGGTGAGTACAGTGTTCTGTGTCCATTAAGTCAAGTTTGTTAATTTAATTGTCTCAAGTCCTTACGGGTAATATTATCTGGTTGTGCTAGCAATTACTGAAAGATGTTTGTCATAAAATTCTCTCATTAGGATGACAGTTGTCTTTTTTTTTTTTTTTAATGTTTTGAAGCTAATTTAGTAGGTCCTTTCAAGATTAGAACTGATAATATTTTCTTAGTGAATTAATTTATCATTATAGCAATTTTTATCTTTAGTAATTACCTTTAAGTCCTCTAAGGTAAGTACAACAGTTTTGTTTCGTATTTGTTATCTTTTTCTTGCTCTTTTATTATTTACTGTGTTAGATATACCCTTTATAAGCAGTATTATATTTAGGATTTGATTTTTAAAAATATTAGTTTGAAAGTCTGTTCTATGAAATTGAATGGTTTAAATTATTCACATTTATTGGTTCATTTGGATTAATTTTCATTATCTTATTTTGTGTTCTGTTTTACAAATAAGTAATTTTTCTCCTATTTTTTTAAAGTGGTTATTCTAGATATTTTAATGTGTCTATATAAAGCTGAAATTAGTTTAACTATTCTCTAAGTTGTGGAATAACCTTAGAATACTTTATACTTTACTTGTAATCACTTTGCTATTGAATTATATGCTATTGTTGCTCAGTATTTTCATTATATTTCTTTTTTTCCCCCTTAATCCAACAAATTAGACATTTTTCCCCCTATTTTCTTGTCTCATCATTGCTCTGTTTTCACAGACCCTGGTACTAACTTTTTCCCTTTGAATTGTATATTTTACAAGTTCTTTCAGAGAGGATCAGTTGTTATTAAGTTCTCTCAATTTTGATTTGCCTGTAAATGTCTTCCAAGATAGTTTAAGATTGATAGTTATTCTCCCTTAGCACTTTAAAAAATTTAAAAAATTTTCCAGTCTTCTGGTTTCCATTGCTACTCTTAAGTTATCTGTTGAATTATCTTTTCTTTTTGGGTGATGTATGCTCTTTATGGAGATGATTTTTAAGATCTTGGTTTTCAGTTGGCAGTTTTACGACATTGTGGGTCTGGATTAGGATTTGTTGGGCTTTCCCAATCACAGCATCAAGTTTTTAAAAAGTAAATTCTGGACAATTCTCAGCCACGTGTCTTTTGAGTATTACCCTTTCTTTATCCCTTTATAGGGCAGTCCTTCCCCCAAGTTTACCTAGTCAGTCAGGTGTCATCTTTTAAGATCCTTGTTTTGTGTAAGGGCTTCCAATTCACTTCTCCATTTTTGGTATTCTTCTATTTGTTTAGATAAAAAATGTCCTATTGTGTTCATACTTTAATATTAAATTCTTTTAGGGACTTAAATTTTTATATACTGTTTTCTATTAATGTGAACTCAGATATTGACAGAATCCCTTTCTTTTCATTAATCTAATTATTATGAGGGAGGGTACATTCCAGGTTTGTTTTGTCTCTACCTTCCTCTCTTCTACTCTTTCTTTGTTCAAATTACTATAACTTGACATGTGGCATCCTCCTCATTCCCCGTGCCTCAGATAGTCTTATTATTATTTTTTTTTTAATATTTTTTAGTTGTTGATGGACTTTTTTTTTTTTTTTTAAAATTTGTGTATGGTGCTAAAAATCGAACTCAGTGCCTCATGCATGCTAGGCAAGCGTGCTACCACTGAGCCATAACCCCAGCCTCTGGTAGTCTTTACTTTTTGATAAAACAGTTTCCCAGATTCATTCTGATTTTTCTTATTCCAAAGAAATGGGACAGGGCTATCTTTAAGAAGTCCTGGTTCCTTTTAGTGAAGAATGACATTAGAGATGAAAAGGTGGTGTGTGGATAGGCATTAATGAGGGTGAGATGTGCTGTTGATTTCAGGTAGACCATTTTTTAGGGATTGAATGGGAAAAGAATAATTTTCCCCATTTTGATCTTTACAATTTAATATGATATGCTTCTGTACTCTAATTTAAAAAAATTAAATAGAACATATGGTTTTCTCAGACTCCAAGACTTAGTAATTGCTACTTTTGACTTAGCAAGAATGTTTTAAAACCATATCAAGATTTAGTGGAATAAAGCAATCCCCATTCAAATGTTGTTAGTATTGTTGTTTATAAGGTCATCAAATTATACTTCATAAAGTGAATTTTCAATTATTTTAAGAGATGTAGTAGAAAAAATCCTGGATTTAAAGAAAGAAGACTTTAATTCTAGTCTTAGTTTAATCATATTGCTAAATGAAAATGATAAGTAACTTAAAATTTTAAAAAATTGCTAGTCTGTGGATAATAGATGTGAAAACACTTAAAATACCATCTACACGTAAATAAATATTTATGTTGAAGATAAAACCAGGTAATATTTGCTTTATTCAATATTTTGCTTTCATGGTATTTTACTTTTTTTAATGCTAAGATTTTAAGTACTTATACAAATTTGGACAAGATGCTCATTTTCAGTATGCCATTTATAAAGTGATATTATTAAAAAATTCTTATGGCATTTTGTTATTCCTATGTTCATAAAATATTTCTCATTAATAAATGATACATGGCTGGGGATATAGTTCAGTTGGTAGAGTGCTTGCCTCACATGAATCAAGGCCCTGGGTTCAGTCCCCAGCACCACAGAAAATAAACAAATGAATGAATGAATGAATGAATGATATAGTAGTCAAGGCTTCAGTATGCGCTTTTCTAAATGAAACAGAACCAGAGCTCTTATTTACATATTTGCAAAATTTTAGAAATACTACTATAGGTGTACAGCTGTTTTTGAATTTTGTGTGTGTATGTGTGTGTATGTGTGTACATATGTGTGTATATATGTATATTTATACAGGCACACACACACATACATATGTATGTAATATTCTTTTCTTTTGGTGGGGGTAGGGTACCAGGGATTGAACTCAGGGGCACTTAACCACTGAGCCACATCCCCAGCCCTATTTTGTATTTTATTTAGAGACAGGGTCTCACTGAGTTGCTTAATACCCTGCTTTTGCTGAGGCTAGCTTTGAACTACTGATCCTCCTGTGCTGCTGAGACTATAGGAGTGCACTACTCTACCTGGCTTACATGTAATATTCTTATTTGTGTTTTAGGTGGTCTTGGAGGTATTGGAATGGGACTTGGTCCAGGTGGACAGCCTATTAGTGCTAGCCAATTGAACATAGGTGGTGTAATGGGAAATTTAGGTCCAAGTGGTGAGTATTCTTTATTTCTTTTTAAATGATACATTTGCTATATTATAACTTACATTTACTGGTTTGTCATAATGTTTAAAGGACTCCTCTAGAGCTATTTAGTATGTCATTTCAGTGTGAAAAAGAAATGAGACCTTGAGAGCAGTTAACGTGCAAGAGGGTGGGCAAAGTTCAGGAGTGCGTCTCTGGGACCAGTCATGTTATAGCTAGCTTTTTAGCACTGTGGATATTGAAATATGTTTAAGGCAGAAGGAGAGTTCTCAGCATAGTGCTGTGTGTATTCTGGGTATCTGGGTATCCTTTTTTTTTTTTTTTGCAAGGGCTGAAATGCTGTCATAGGCAGTTTAAATTTATTTATTTAGTTAGGAAGGTGGCCTTTTAGGTAGCTCTTTGATTGCTTTATTTGGGCTAACTTATGTTTGTTTTTAAAGATTGGTTTTCAAATTTTTTGGTATCAGACCCTTTTATGCTTTTAAAATTTGTCAAAAACCCCCAGGTGATTTTGTTTAGGTGGTTATGTTTCTCAATATTTACTATAAAACCTAGAAATTATAAACATTTACATATTTGTTTAAAATAGCAATAATTAACCCTGACTGTAAACTTAACCTTAAAGATTACATTTACTATATATAATACATACAAAAATATAATATAGCACATATTTAACAAACTATTTCCAGTAAAAAAAAAAAAAAGCGAGAAAAGTGGTATTTTTGTTTTGCATGTTTAGCTTAGTATAAGACAGCCATGCTATTATATCTACTTCTGCATTGTTTGCTGATATATATCATCTAGTCTCTAGATATTTACACCTTATCTTATGCACACGAGAGAATGAGAGTAAAATTAATCAAATGATGTCAGTATTTGATGACTGAAGTGGTTTTGACCTGTTGGACCCTTGGAGGTCCCCATATCATACTTACAGTATTACTTTTTTATTTGATGGACGTACAATTGCTGTTAAATTCCTACTTTTGATTACATGATAAAATTACACTTTAAATTATAAGGGTAGGTATGATAATCATTCTGATCCACATTTTCTCCTTTACCCTTAGACTATCATACCCTCACCTTCTTAAATACACACTATTTGTATTCTTTAATTTTTTTACTCTATTAACTATCTTCTTTAGAGGAGTCCTTACTTCCTCACCTGATCTCTAAAGCTATGGTAATATTTCTGTGTTATGAAAAAGTAAATGATTGCTCATATATGAATAAACTGCATATTGTAGGTGTGATCACTGAATTTTGATTTCTTGTCTATTGTTCAAAGAGGCCTTTTGGGAGACCTATGATTAGATATCTACTCTGGCATAGCACTTTCCATCTCTTTGTATCAGGCTCCTTCCCTAGTGTTCCATTGTGACTAGACTAGTGATGTCTGTTTTGCTATATAATACATTTTGTCACTCTTAGTCATAGAAATAAGATGCACTGAAAGTACATACTGTGTATTTTATTTGAGGTATGGGAATGGATGGTCCAGGTTTTGGAGGAATGAATAGAATTGGAGGAGGTATGTATAAGTATTTGTTTTTTGCATGTTCCCATCACCACTTTTTAGAAACTAGAAACTTTGTTGAGAATTCTAAGAAGAAAAGTCACAATTTATTTTTGGCTCATATCCTAAAGGATGCTAGAAGAAATTGAGTCAGGTGTATACTTAAGAGAAGGCAATCTATTAAATGAAGTAGCTAAATGAAGTAGCTACACAAAGTAGGGTGGATAAAGAGCTTATAGGTGAGACTTGACATTTATAAACTGTACCTTTCAGCTATATAATTGACAGTCAAATCTTAGAATTAATCTTTATTTCATAGGAATTGGGTTTGGTGGTCTGGAAGCAATGAATAGCATGGGAGGATTTGGTGGAGTTGGCCGAATGGGAGGTAGGTAAATATATATAGAAGGATGTGTATACTATTTTACTTTTACTTATTATTGAAATCCTCCCCCCCCACCCCTTCTTCACTTAGGAATGGGTGCTATAGATGTCTTCAGAAGGCATATGGGCACTAGGGGATAAGGACAGGCATGGCAGGAATGGGGATTGTATGTGTGGTGTGTGAGGTAAGTTGGGTAAATCATAGACTATTTTGTATTTATGACTTTTGCTTTTTTCAGTTTAGTTTAGATATGTTCCTGAATGGTTTGCCATGCATTGATGTACTTGAAAAAGAGTTAATTTGTTGCACAATCTTTTCAGAGCTATACCGTGGCGCGATGACTAGTAGCATGGAGCGAGATTTTGGACGTGGTGATATTGGAATAAATCGAGGCTTTGGAGATTCCTTTGGTAGACTTGGTAGGGCTGGCTGAATACTTCCTTTTTCTTTTTTCAGGTTATATTTTAAGAAATGGGGGTTCTCTTCATTTTTGTGAAAAATCAGAAGTTTATAATGTTCCATATAATTTATTGCCTGAAGAGAACACTCTAGGGATTTTAATGTACTAGCTCTCTTTTAAGTATCTTACATATTTAGAATCTATTTCTGAAATACTTTTTTATACTTTTCAGTTATTGTGTGTTTTCTGAGAGCTTAGTACCTTATGAATTTTAAAATATGATTATTTAAATTAATTAGTATATTATCTTTCCATCCTTGTTTAGGCAGTGCAATGATTGGAGGGTTTGCAGGAAGAATAGGAGCTTCTAACATGGGTCCAGTAGGATCTGGAATAAGTAGGTTTAAATTTTACTTGAGTGCTTACAAAGACTTTGTAAGAGTTGTGATTATAGTATAGTAATACTTTGTTCTTATGTTTATATGTCTTCTTGTAATTTCAGAAACGTTAATAATTAATGAGCTAATAATAAGCCTCTCTGATCACTGTTTGAAATTTGTAAATTAACTGTTTAAATTTTACTTCTTTGATGTCTCCAAATTAACACCAGATTATGTGTTAACTATAAGCCAGTTCAAGAATCATCTTTCCACCTAAGGAATATGAGTTTTTCTCTGTGTATCAGGAGCAACTTTTGCTTTAGTGACAACCTTGTTTGCATTTTATTTTCTGTAGCAGCTATTAGTGACTACCTTATTTTATCTATAAACATCTTGTGTGTTTTGGTAGATGCAGACATAATACTTTTAGAGACCTCCTGGGGTTGAGGGATAAGGTTTAAGGAGTTATTATTTCTTCTTTTCTTAAACCTTTTCCCATGATAGAATCAAGAATTCTAGCAATACTGGAGAATGCTGAATGTCTCCCATCTGTTTACCATATTTTAGGCCTTATAGTAAGCCTTAACATGGCACATGGCTTAGTTTTTGTTGTTTTTTTGTTATTTATTTATTTTTATATGGAATGCTTCACAAATTTTTATTTAATTTTTGCATAGGGACCGTACTAATTGTTTTGTTCCAATTTTAGTTTATGTGCTGTCAAAGCATGCACTTTTTTTCCTTTTTTTTTTTAGGTGCTGGGGACCAACCCCAGGGCCTTGTGATTGCTAGGTAATTGATCTACCACAGACACACACCTCAACCTTTATTGTTTGAGATGGGGGTTTCACCTAGTTGCCCAGGCTAGCCTCCATATTGGGATCCTCCTACCTCAATGTCCTGAGTGCTGGAATTATAGGCATGTACCACTGCACCCAGCAAAGGCTTAGTTTTTTAACTGTGTTGCTGCCTGAACCTTCCCTACTTTATTGACTTTCTTTAATTGATTAAATTTCACAAGCAGAAAATACAATTTACTAGACCTATTCTGAGAGAATTGTAAAGACCTGTTAGCTAAACACATTTAATTCATTGTACTTTCTTATTTTATTTATTTTTTTCATCATTTTTGTAGCTTTGGCTCTTTTTCTATTAATTGTAACATCTTTAGCTTCTTCTTTTATCTCAGTCTTTTACTTCTGTTTCCCTGATTTTTATACTTGCTACTAACTGAAAAAAGTAGTCAATTTGAAGGGTGATATTTTTACATCTTTCATGTGTTAGATACAAGAAAGAAAACATAAGTTTTAAGAATGAATATGAGTAGAATATTCAGTGAATAAAGTCAATGCTTAAAAATGAAGAAGGAATGAACCGGGAGCTAAATTCTCAAGCTTTGGTTAAAAGGAAACAATGCCATTTCTTGTTCTCACCACGTTTTGTATAATAGTGAAATTGAAAGTTTTTCTATATTGAAATTTGAATTGATATTAAAAGAATGATTATATGGGAAACAGGTGAAGATACTGAGATGAAAAAGTTAAAATTATGTAGGAGAGTATGATAAGACATATGCTGGAATTATAATAATTGAACTTATCTACTTAAATCTTTGTTCTAAGTTGTTATTAGTATGATTGGAAAGTAAAAATAAGGAGTAAGAATAATATCTAATAAAGCAATAGAATATTTACATAATATGATACTTTTATGATCAGAATATAATTTTATAGAGATATGTAAATGTATTTATATGGTAGTTAGAATTAAGATTTCTCAACTAACCAGATATATATACCAAGTTAAATTCTATTTCTTTGAAAATTGTTATATTGTCTGTATGAAAATAATTTTGTTTGTATACTATCTAATTATGTAAATGAATTTTTCTCTTCCCTTTTTACTCATAAATGATTCTCTCCTTTTCCCTTCCTTTCTCCTCCTGCTTTTGTTTTTGAAACAAAAACACAAAACTCTTAAATCCCCCCTGCCCTTCTTGAAAATCCAGGTGGTGGAATGGGTGGCATGAACAGTGTGACTGGAGGAATGGGGATGGGACTAGACCGCATGAGTTCCAGCTTTGATAGAATGGGACCAGGTATAGGAGCTATACTGGAAAGGAGCATCGATATGGATCGAGGATTTTTATCGGGGCCAATGGGAAGCGGAATGAGAGACAGAATAGGCTCCAAAGGCAACCAGATATTTGTCAGAAATGTAAGCAAATAAATGTAAAGGATACTTACAATTCTTTTTTCCCCTGTATATGTGTTACTAATACCTCTTTTCATTCTAGCTGCCTTTTGACTTGACTTGGCAGAAACTCAAAGAGAAATTCAGTCAGTGTGGTAAGTATTCTAATGACGTAGATATGTTGATATTTATTGTGAAGGAAAAAATTGTTTTGAAACTTTTGAACATTGTATTAAGTCCTTTACTTGACCTAGTATCTATTGAATAGTTTGGATAGCTAGTATCTATTCCTGAATAGTATGGCTAGTGTGCCAGGTCTAACTTGATTTCAAATAAATGAATTATTTTCCTATCTTCTGACTTAAACAAGTAAAAATTAGACTGGTAAATACTGAAGTTTAGAGAATAGCCTGTTATCCTGTCAGTAAATCTTTTTTTTCTCTTCTTCTTCTTTTTTTTAGTTACCTAATTTTAAAAAGTTGAATATAGGGGTTGGGGGTTTTAGCTCAGTGGTAGAGCGCTTGCCTCTCATGTGTTAGGCACTGAGTTTAATCATCAGCACACCTAAAAATAAATAAATAAAGAGAGTGTATCCATCTACAACTAAAAAAAAATTTTTTTAAATGTTGAAAATGTATCATTGTTTACATTAAAAGTTTTTTCCTCATGAAATATATTAATAAGCAGTGTATTAATTTCCTTCTTTAAGAGTAGAGTCAGAATGACCCATTCAGATGCTGATATCCAGTTGATATGTAGTTAATAAGTGAGAGCCATTCTGTACACACTATTTCTACAAGACACAAGACACTTAGCTGGTAGTATTGAATCCACTGCTAGTAATGCTGTAAACACCATATGTTCTGGTGGCTCTTTTGTAAATCATTCTTGGCTATAATGACACTACCTATCCAACCTTAATGTATTCCTTAAGCCTGTAGAAGATTAGATGGCTTATTACTTTTAAAAGAGAGCCTTTTATATACCATACTTATTTTTTCTATCAAATCTTAATTGATAAAATTATCATTTTTTTGTAAATTATGATGAACGAATTAGTGCAGTTGGCACAAAGAAATAGATTTCCTGATGTTACATGGAATCCCAGAATATATAGTCCTAATAGTAAGATATATAGGTAGCAAATAATGATGAAAAGGGCTAAATATTTGGAATATATCTTTAATTTTTTTAAGGCCATAAAGGGACAAGTTTAGTGTTTTTCCATAAAAATAGCCTTTGTGAGCTACTTTCAGAGATAATAGTATCTACTGGATTCTTGATCTAACTTTTTTACAGCTTTTATTGTTTGTTCACATTTTTTTCCGTTGTAGATGGAGATCTTAAGGGCAAGAACTGTCATCTTTTTATCCTAGCACCTTTCATTGCCTCTGTACATATATTAAGAGTTTATGAAATGTTTTATAAGATAAGCATTCTGAGAAGATCTTTCATTTATTAATTATTTATTCATTCACTCTTTAAGCCTGAAAATATTATATTTTTGGCAGTCTGCTAGGCACTTTGAAGGTGAACAAAGTCAGATATCCCAGTCCTCAGAACATACAGTGTGAATTGTTTAGGATGTTCGGTTGGCTCCCTTTGTTAGTTGTCCTTTTATTTTGGACTAATTTAAAATTTATGGATGGGAAACTTAATATTTATTTTCATAAAAAAGTTGTTAAGAACAAATCAACTAGTAAATACAGCCAAGAGAAAGCAAAATAGTAAAGTTCTTTCAAGGTGTTCATAGTTTTTAGGAGTAAGTACATCTATCAGAATGAGTAAGTAGCATCTGGCCATGAATCCTATAGACCACAGTGACATGAACATATTAGGGCCTTAGTGTTATGAGGAGCAATGGCAGCAGGTATAGGTAATCTCTGTTCTTGTATTTTCAGGAAAAGCAAAACAAAACAAAAAAACTCCAAATAAGACATCTTAAACAGTAGACATGAGTAATAAGATAAAGAGCAAAGCAAGGCAAAGAAATGACAGTGAAAATGTGAGCAGTATTGAGGTGACTGTTCTTTATCCTTTATAGACACATGTTCTTTTATTTTAATTTTTTAAAATTTATTTTTATTTTTGCATTACAATTCTTTTTTTTTTTTTTTTTTTTTTTTTTTAGAGAATTTTAATATTTATTTTTTAGTTATCGGCAGACATAACATCTTTGTTTGTACGTGGTGCTGAGGATCGAACCCGGGCCGCACGCATGCCAGGCGAGCGCGCTACCGCTTAAGCCACATTCCCAGCCCTACAATTCTTAATACACCATTATACCATAATTTATCATATCTCTGATTATATATAAGGTAACACATGTTCTTTTGATGTCAGGTATAAGCAAGGCTAGGCTTCCAGAAAACTTCAGGGCTCTTGGTGGGCTTCTGGTTGGAGTGGCATTTTTTTTTTCTTCCTGTGACCAAAGGTCATAATATATGTTAAAGATGTTTGCTTTTGCTCAAATACATTCAATTAAATATTTATGTATATATGATGTTTGTGTCAGAATAAATTTCTATAATGGTAAATCTTTTGGAAAATAATTGAAATGGTTGGCATGGATTTGACCTATGACACTTCCTGTCCTTGAACCTAAGGTTGCCTGATTTGGATTTAGAAAAAGCAAAATCATATTACTGTAGGTGGCACAGTACAGAGGAAGAAACAAGGATGGGAAAAATTGATCTACATAATCTTTTTTTTTTAAAAGAGAGAGGAGAGAGAAATTTTTAATATTATTTTTCAGTTTTCAGTGGACACAATATCTTTATTTTATTTTTATGTGGTGCTGAGGATTGAACCCAGGGCCCCGTGCATGCCAGGCGAGCGCATTACCACTTGAGCCACATCCCTAGCCTGTACATAATCCTTTTATCAAGAATGAGACCAATTTTCTGTGCAGTATTGCAAATTGTTTTGTTATTCTATTATACCACATTAATAGATCAAGGGTATTAGTAATACCTTAATTATTATTTCAGAAAACTTATTAAGTCAATAATAGATAAAGCAGATTTTGTGATGGAGTGGCATTGTTTTGACATGAGGTCAGCAATTGAAAGACATTTCCTGAAAGGACAAAGTATCCAAATCTACATTAAAAAAATTTTGTACAGTATTTTGTTTATATAGAATAGTGGTTATAAATGATTATTTTTAATTTCATTTTTTTAAACTCTGTTATTTTTATTTTTTTTTGTTTGTTTTAATTGTAGATGGACAGCATGCCTTTATTTTGTTTATTTTTTTTATACAGTGGTAAGGTTCAAACCCAGGGCCTCACACATGCTTGACAAGCAACTCTGCCACTAAGCTATAGCCTCAGCCCTTAACTCTATTCTTACATCGCTTTTTTGATTAGTCTGTATATGAGACTAATGATTTTTACATTTTCAGTTCTTTTGTAAAAGCTTCTGACATTTCTATTTTATAGTAAGCTGATACTATACTTATAAATTTCCTATCATCTCCTCTATTTTTAACCTTAAATTGTATTTATAGCAAAGAAAATAAGTTATGATTATGTGGAAACAAATATACAGATACTGACAAATATAGATATTACCCATCTTGTTTGAATTGAACCATCCTTTTTTTTTTTTTGTTCTTTCTCTTTTTCTTCTTTTGTATGAGAAGTTTCTTTTAACTTGCCTCAAGCCAATAATGGCCTTTTTGACATTAAAAGGCAGATTATTTATTGTTGTTGTTTTCTTGAGTTTTGGGTGAATAAGTTTATACTTTTGCTTGCTTCTGAAAAACAGGTTAGTGGTATTCTATGCATCTCTCCCAAAGAATATCTTCCAATAAATGAACCTACTGGCAAGCCCCTCTGCTATTAAAATGTCTCTAGTAGTTAATTCTCTTTGATGGAGCAATTATAAAGGCTGAAGAAATATTATATTATGGGTTGTATTACCCTCAATATATAATTTTCTCGGCTTTTATAATTCAGGAAAAGTTTTCAGATCTTACATTTAACAAGAGGAGAAATAAATAAGTATAATGGCTATTTCCCAGTTCTTCCTCCTAATTCCAGTAAGCCCCTAAAAGGTGATGTTTTTGAGCACAGGCCAGTAAGACACACATTATTTTGTAGTAAAATCTCTTTTTATCCTGCCTTACGTAACATGCATTTATAAGGAAATGCATAAGAAAGTTGAGTATCAATAAATTAACTAACCTATTTATAGTTGGACCATTAGTTTGGTTTGTGCACATTGTTCAGTTCTTGTTCAGTTAATGAGGTCAAATAGGTAGTTTTTCAAACTTGCTCCTTTGTTGTTTATATGCTTCTTTGGTTCAGTATGATGCAGGACTCTTAAAATTTTAGCCTTGCAATACAGGGAAGGCTCATTCTCAATTTTTCCTTCTAGAAACCATGTAAACAAATATAACTTTGTTTTATAGATTTTCATTGTGTAACATTTCTACTATTAGTGTGCTGGTTAACTGCATAGAATGGTGACTTGTGGTAGGTTTTATTGACTACAACATTTACTTTTTTCAGAATGATTAGTGGATTTTGTAAAATAATAGTAATAACAATCCAATAATAGTAAAAATAATAATAAATAAAGAAAATTCATTGGTGGAAGCACTTTTTTTTTTGTTGTGAAGAAACACCCATTTTTTTTTTTTTTTTTGGTCCCTTATATCGTAATTGTGCTTTCTTACAGAAGAATGTCTGATTTTGTTGTTTTCTCCTGTGGTTATGTTATAGCTTTATTTATTCAGATTTTGTTGAACTATTTGCTCATTTATAGCTGCTTTAATTTGATCTATATTTAGATATGCTCTTATCAGCAATTCTGAAAGTATACTGACGTTTATAGATTGGGTTAAATAAAGTAGAAGTTTCTTTTAATGTAAGATAAATAATATCTAGAACTACTGTATATAACAGCAATGAGTTTAATCGTGTTATTGATTTCTCTAGGCATACTATTTTGTCCTACACTCTTATTAAAAGTATCAGTTTTATTTTTGTTGAGTCCTTAGAGCATTTAAAAAGTTAGGTCTGATTTCAATTGATTATTTGAAATTAACTTTTTCTTTTGAATTAACTTTGGAAAATACCTCAATTAGCATTTTTATAACAGTAGAAAGAAATTTGGAAAACTTAACAAACATTTCTGCTTCTATCCTAGTGGGATTTTTTGGGGGTACTCTAAACTGTGACACAAGTATCTGTGGGTCATGCTATATAGCTTTAATATCCAAACTTTAAAAAATTTCAGATATCTTAGCTGAGGGGTCTTGTCATCTAGAAAGGCTGAAGATCATTATGAGGTCATTGTGTGGTTCCTAAACTTGAGGGACATAGTTTAAGAGAATTGTTTAAAAAGAATCTTGTCCTGGAGATGGAGAGACAGATTATGCAAAAAATAGTACTCATTTTCCTTTGAAGTTTTTAAGATTTCTTCCTTGATTGAACCCTACTGTTGCTTAAAAATCTGTGTGAAGTTCTTAGAAAAACCCTTAATTTTTAGGTAAGATTAGAATAAAGAAGAACCTTTAATCTTAAAGCCCTTAAATTCTCTACAATCCATTTCAAAATCACTATAAAATACTGCCATTTACCAAGGTGTGCTTCTGTAACTAGACTTGCTTTTTTTCAGTTACCAGCTTTCAAGGTGTCATAAGGACTGTGGAAATAGTACTACATCTTAAAGAGATCTTCATATATATGTAGATATATGTTTATTTCAATTTATGTGTGTGTGTATATATATGTAGATGTATACATATATCTATTACATTTATCTATCTCCCAGTTTAATTTTGTGTTTACTAGAAAGTGTGGTTACTATTTTTTAATTAAGAATTTTTTTTTCATGTTATCAGTTGTGCAGTAAATATTATTTGGACCTACTTTAACCATTAAAACATGATTTCTCTAGATAGTAGTTTTGTTTTATCAAAACTTTGAGGGCACATTAAGAATTATCTGACCTGTGTTATGGTTTTAGCTTGGTGTAACAATTATCATTTGTTACACATCTGTCATCATAGACCATTTAATTAGTGCCAAGAAGATGAGCAACTGACAACCAGTGGTTTTAAAAGGAAATGCAATAATATGGGGTAGATAAAAACAACAACAACAAAAGTAAAAACATAATTCAGGGTGCTACAGATAGGAGATAATTCAGATCAAGATTTCAACAAGAAAATAGTCTTAACCATGTATTAAGATTAAAAATTGATTCTCTCATCTGAAAAGGGATCATGCAAGTGTTTGACAGGCCTTTTTTAAAAAAACAAAACAAAACCTTTACTCTTCTTCAATTTTTGCCCCTTTTTAGAGCTAAATATGTCTGGCTGTGTGTTTTTTTGCCAAATTAAAATTAACTCATACTGACCTATCAGCTATAATATTTGAAGTCCCCTAGTTTGATTTGTTTTGACATATACATCTTGAGGGGAGGGAAATATTATTGTAGTCACATCCTAAATTTAAGACCCGTTTGGATTGGGTCATCATGACTCCCAAGTTTGCCTCAATATAGTCTTACTTTACATTTTTTATTTATGTATAATTATTAATAATTCCCCCTTTTACTCGCTAGTATTCTGGTTTCAATTACAGATTTCATGTTTGCTTTGTATTTGGATAAAGGATATGAATTTATTTCAAATGCCACTTAAAAAAATATTTTCAGTTGTAGATGGACACAGCACCTTTATTTTTTTGTCTTTATATGGTACTGATGATCACCCAGTGCCCCACGGGTGCTAGGGAAGCACTCTAATGATGAGCTACAACTCTAATATTGTACTCAAATGTCACTTTTTAGAATTAGCAGTCATATTTACTGTGTAAGGAACAATTGTGAAATGTCTGATTTTTCTTATATTTTGAGAAACTGCTCTGAGGTTCTTTCTTTCTTCTTCATTGTTTTTATGTTTGTTAATTTTAATCAGTGTTCTCTTTCATAACTGCTTCCATAACACATATGATGCCATTCTTAAGATTTTTGAGTCCAAACTGTGTTAGTGAATAAATGGCTTTGGTATTGCTATAAAAGAACAGATTTGGTGGGGCTTTTTGTGGCCTGATAGAAATTAGATTTTCAGCATTCACTCTTATTTCCATGAGATGAAGAAGCAAAGTGAAGATAAAGAGAAGGATGATTAGGGATACTGGGCAGTGAGAAACTCTATTCTAAAGATAATTTTGATTAAATATATGTTTGGGGTCATGGTGAGTTAATATTTCAAGCTAACTAGTTTTTATTACTATAAAATTAATACTAGAAGCTAGGAATTTAACACAAAACATATTAAGTCCTAAGGAAATTTATCTCAATTCCAACTTTATATATATTAATATATATGTACATTAGTATACATATGTTCGTTACTCTATATGAATTGTATTCATAATATAAAATATTATGATAATTTCTTTATGAATTGTATTCATAATACAAAATAATCTCATGTTTTATTGTTTTTATAACATTAATGTTTTAAGCCATGTTACTCATTACTTCATTGACTATGAGGAATTTCAAATATGTATAGTAAAATGGATCCCATTTAAACTGACTAGTAATTCTGTAACTTTTCTTTTACAGGTCATGTTATGTTTGCAGAAATAAAAATGGAGAATGGAAAGTCAAAAGGTTGTGGAACGGTCAGATTTGACTCCCCAGAATCAGCTGAAAAAGCCTGCAGAATAATGAATGGCATAAAAATCAGTGGTAGAGAAATTGATGTTCGCTTGGATCGTAATGCATAATTTCAAACCACGGTTGGAACATTCCTTCATCTGTTTTGCTGAATCTACTAGTAAAAGTCATTTTTTTAGTAATACTGTATGCTTACAAAAGCTGTAAAAATGAACTTTTAAAATTCCCACCAGCTTTTAACAGTATAATGTTAAAAATATACTGTGATTTTTGTTAATCTCAAGTTTGGGTTTCCTAAAGACAGCAAGTCTGGTCATTCAGTTTAAATGAATGGTTATACTGTTTTTAATGAAATAAGCCATTTTCTTGTTGTTTTCAGTATGACATAGTAGTGTTTGTTCTAGTTTCCCCAGCCTTTATCAACTTATTGTAAGGTAAATGATAAATGGTTTTTTCATAACTTGTGTTTTATAATATGTAATTGTTCATGAAAAGAAAGGGCTCAGACAAATTAGGATGTGATTTTGGTTGGTTTTAAATTGCTTTTCTGTGGTGATAAAGAATTTACTATTAAGTAAGTTTTAGATTCTGAAATTTAGGATGTTTTTATTTGACTTAATGAAGAAATAGGTTTTTCCTTCTCTACCACCCCCACCATTCACATTTTCCACATTAACACTATTAAGAATAATCAATCTCCACAGCCCCTTATTTTATTATTTCCAATAATTCCAAGTTCATTTAGAACTGATAATGAAGCAAGCCCAATGTATAATAACAGGCAGACAGCTCCCAACCTTCTGTCTAATTTCCAACCATTAAAGTGAACTGCTAAAAAAAGAAAAATAATGGAAATGTTAAGAGAAATGGTTATGTAAGTGAGTCCTTTGCTGTTTACTTCTACAGGAGCTGATTCATTTATAAAAGCAGTTTTAATAAGCCAGGGAACACCTAGGCATAGCATATCAAACACATTGGATCCTACAATGTTAGACATAGCCATGTCTCCTTTACCTGCAAAAGAAAAGCATGTTGTTAAAAATGTGCATATAATACTGTTTTATTAATAATCTTCATAAGAAAAAAACACTGGATACTTTTTTGTTGTTGGTAGTTTTGGAAAATTGTTAGAGCAAGTCTTATTGAATTTGTATTTTTAAATTTTTCTTGGGTTAGTATTTAAGTTTAACATTTATTTAATAATGATTATCTTTATTTATTAAACCATTTTCAATAAGATATGTAGCTTACTCGTTGCTTTTCATTTTAATTTAGTTAATTACCATTTAATGCACAATTCAGTTAAATCATTTGGGGAATTAGATTGAATGAAATTAATTTGCTATTATATAATAAACTTGTCCCTTGAGTCAATTTTTTTTTTCTTCAAAAGTATGTTACTGAAGAAATAAATATTTTTCACATTACCTTGACTCAAGTGTATTTAGCTAAGCTTAAAGAAAGGGCACTGCAGCTTCCAGGTCTTACCTTTTCTTGCAACCAGCACACTTGCAACTGTATCTGGTATGCTTGTTCCTGCTGCTAATAGAGTAAGGCCCATTACTGTGTCTGGAATTTCTAGTGTTTCCCCTGTAAGACACCATAGATATTATAAGTTATAAATCTTACAGATGAACTAACCACTCTCTTAGATATTTCAGATATTTCCTCTTTGTTCAGAAACAAAATAGGCATGTTTAGATTTCTGAATCAATGTGTATTTACTTAGTTTTTAGCTAGCAAAATATTTGAATTGGGTTGGTAATTTGGGTAACCCAGGTAGTACAGATTTTTAATGACATTTGTAAAGATATTTAGCAGCCGCAATTTTACCAATGAGAAATGTTCGTTCCCCATTTGGTATTTTTATAGAAGTTGTAGATGTTCACTGTTAGTGGGGTTGTTGTTTACTTAATATATGCTAATGAGACTGATCATTTTCTTTTTTTAAAAAATATTTTCTTAACGAAGTGAGTTAAGCCAACTCTCAATTTGAGCTACAAATTAGTAAACATGTATGTATTTTAAAAGTCCTACTTTAAACATATACCTTAATTTGGTGTTTTCTTTGGGAAAGTCCAACAATCTTAGAAGAAAACAAAAACTTTTTGTTTTTGAGTCTAACATATAGTCCCAACTCATTAATAATTTCATTATATTTGATGTCAACTTAACATTTTTTCAGGAATGTGCTCGTTCTGGGTAACAGAACCAAAGGGTAGTTAAAATGAAAAAAAGAAAGGGACATGTAACTTAACTGAAAACACAGTTTAGAATATTTTTTCTGTATTTCCCCCCCCCCCAATAATGCTAGTTAAAATAACTTAATTATAAAGTAGCCTATTTCTTGCATGTTCATTTTCTTGGTATTGGAATTGGTTGTTAATTTTTGTTATTAATGTTGCTTGAGTTCATATGTACATAAATAATACTATTATTTATAATCTTAGGGGCTGTTCTGTGATCTCTTACTTGGTTTTGCTTTTTTCCTGTTTTTCTATTATCAAATATGTTCTGACTGAGAAAATTTGGATAGATTTAATGTGTAAGATATTTGGACTTTTTCATTTTCTTCATTAAAAAAAGAAAAAGAAATATTCTGCTTTTTCCTAACATACTATTTTAAGACGTCTATTAATTTGGAAAAGTCAGGGTCAGCAAATTTTGGGGGTGGAAGAGCCAGATAGTAATTATTGAAACTATCAGGCTGTATGTTTTCTGTTGCAATTATTCATTTCCACCAGTGTAGTGTAAAAGCAGTTATAGATGACATGTAAAGAATGGGCCTGAATGCCTTCAGTAAAATTTTACTAATAAAAATAGGCTGGGTGATTTTGGCAAACAGGCAATAGTTTGTTTACCTTTTCTATCAGTCAATTCAGGTTAGCTTTTCTTTTTTTTTTTTTTAAGAGAAATTTCTAATATTTTGTCTGTTTATATTCAGTTCTTTATTTGGGAACTAGAGCAGATTATTTCCGAGCAGTAATAGTTAAATCTTAATCATGGAAATAGTAGAAACCATTTTAAAATGAAACTTAATTTTATACTCTTTTCTGTCACTTTATTTTTAAAAGCAAAATGAAATATAATCTAGTTAAATAGCACTCATTTTCTCAAAACAGTGGTTCTTTATTCTATTTTTCATTATGGAATAGAATTCAGTATATTTTATTGTGAATTCCTTGTAATGTGATTTAATTATTAGCATAATAGATATCTTGTGAATTTGTTTTCATTTATAAGATAATTTCTTGGACTATACCCCAAGCTATATAGTAAGTAGTAAGAATATAGTTGATACATAAGCTGGAACTCACAAAACCTGAATGATCTTGTTGTTGTATTAATATTTAATCTCTCTGTAAATAGCACTAATATTAGTCTTGCTGAAAAGGAAGTGTGCTTCCTAGACTACTTGAAGTGAACCTATGTAATTTGTTTTTACATGAAATTATTTTCTTGTGCTGTTATACTTAAGATACATACCAGTTATTGTGACCATCCATACCAGGATATATGTAAATGCAGATATCCATAGTGCAGACATGAAAAAGGTTATGACAAAGTAGTTTTTCCAAAACTTTCTTCTGCAGTCTGGTGTTGTTAGAAAAAGTAATGTAATAATAGGAAGGGATAATACCCAAAAAATTCTTTTTAAGTCTGCTTCAGGCATGTTGAAAACACTTGGTGGATCTGTTGTGGAAAAATTAAACAATTTTGAGTTTTCTCAAATGGCCAATTACATTGGAAATGCCCATTTAGAAAGCAATATTGAAATAAATTAGCTGTATCAGTTTCTAAAAGGCTATTTAAAACATTTGAATACCTCATTACTGATATTGCTGGCAAAAAGAAACTAATTGAAAGTTGAGGGCAGACAGTGTAAGATGTGATACTCAGCATTTCTTGGTTTAAGGCCTTAAATCCATCAAAGTTTCCTGGACCATTTGCTAAATATGTCAGAAACAATGTTTATGAAGGGGGAATTGGACATCTCTTGATTGTCTATATTAAGGATTGTCCTCAGGGACATTTTTGGGGAGATTAACTGGCTTCTATCCCTGCTATTTCATTTGCCTCTCTTTCTAATATTGATCTTGCTTCTGGCCTGCCTTATGATAATGCTTACTTAGGGAGTATAAAATAATTATAGCATAATCTTATTGAGTTGTATATTCTAATTCTTATTTTAAATTGGTTTTTGGGTCCATTTTGTAACTTATTTTATTAGATTTGAGCTTGACCACAGTTCCTAGGAAGAACCTTAGAAAGGGCAGATAGAGAGAGAGAGAGAGAGAGATGGGGGAGAGAGAGAAAAGGAGCTAGTAAATAATCTACAGTGTAACTTTTAACATTTGACTATGTTCTTTTTGTCAGTTTGTTTTAAGTTAGTGGAGGGTAAGGATAACAATATATTGGATAAAAATGAGAATTTCACTTTGGAATTGTTTAAAATTTGTATGGCATTTACAAAATAATGTACTCATTAGGGCAAACTGCATTAAAACTAATGCTAGTAAAAAAACTTCAAAATGTTTACCAAGCTTCAACCAATATGGCATTAGGTATTATTAGATATAATTTCAATGTAATAAAAAAATCTGGACTTGTTCTTTTGAGTTTCTTGTTATAAAACTTAAGTTAGAGGTGTATATTTCTTGTACCTTGAAGACTAGAAACTAATTTTTGTAAAAAGGGGAAGAAGTCACATTGTATTTTTTTAAATGTTAGAATAGGCCCTTTAATCACTTAATTAAAATTACAATCTGTTTTGTACAACCCCTTTTTAAACAGTATCTTGAATTTGTGGCCATAGCTGATTTTGACTGTAAGCAAAACGTGTGGTGTGTGTGTGTGTGTGTGTGTGTGTGTGTGTGTGTGTGTGTGCATTTTCCCCCCCAACCTTAATGTTTTGCTAATTGCTTCACATGACACATTTAAACCTCAATGGTTTTTCCCCTCTTCCAAACCAGCCCTTTTTTCTGAATTGCCCTTTTTTTTTTGAAAGAGTGATCTCAGTCAAGATAAAAATCTTGGAATTGTCTTTGTTCCTTTTTTTGGCCCTTGTTGCCAAATCTTAAAATTCCTTTACATTGTCTCACATTTATTACCTTTCATCCTCACTGTCCTCTATGTAGGCATCTATTAAGCATGTCAAGATGTTATAATAACCTCTCAAAGATCTCCCTGTCTCATATCTCAGATACCAGTTTTTCTGTGAATATTATTTCAGGATAATATTACTAAAGTACATTTCTAATAATTTCCCACCTCACAAACCTTCCAAGGTACAATGCTTACACTAGCATGTAAAACTCGTCCTACCCCATTCTTCATCCTACCCCACACCTTTGTACCCACCTTTCCTCTGCTTCCTTACTGTGCATTTACTGACTGGGCTCCATTTATGTTAGTACTCAATCAGGCCTTTTACTAATGTTGTTTCCTTGGCCTCAGTTCATAGAATATACTTATCTGTACATCACTTATGTAATAAAGGTTTTAGTAGTTATTAATTCTGGTTATAACATCAAGTAATTGAGTTAAAAAATCTTACTTGTCCAACAAGCAGTTTAAATGCTTTTATACTTTGTGTTAATTTCCTATCTAGGTTCACTGAATTTTATACAGTCTGTCCAATTTATGAACGGTGGTTATTTTTATCTCTTTGTGGTATTTATTCCTTCATGTTTTAGCTTTTTTGGTGGAGAGATTGTTTGTTATTTTTAATAATGGAACCTCCCTAAGGCTGGGACTTTCTTTTCATATTCTCTGAATCTCCAATGTCTTTTATATAACAAATACATAATACTTGCTAAATTAAAATGAAATTCTTAGATTTTTCTAGTGGAAAGATTTACTAGTGAGCAGAATGTAGTTATTACCTTCAGAAACCTGACTAAGACCATGTAAACTTATAGAAAGCTGGGAATAACCAGAATCTTCATGAAATATTCCACTGTCAGTTCTTGATTGCCGATGAATGAACAGTTGGCCCTCGTCTTCCCATTCCATCAGTGTCTGTTGTTCACTTCTCTCTTCTAGAGCGTTGGCAAGACAAGTACAGCGACTGCATTTCTTTATAATATATTGGTTAATTTTAATGTCGAAACACAGGACCAAAACATATAATCCATATATCAAAAGTAGTAAAGTTCCTTCATACCTATAAATTAAAGAGGAGAAATTTGTACTTTTAAATTAAAAGAAGTCATTTTAGAGCTAATAACTTTTGGTCATTATCTTTTGATAATTTTCTAACAAAAGCAGCATAAGAACAATCACAGATACTAGATATATTTTTGTAGATTTTTCCAAACTTGGTTAGAGTGTTGTAAATTCATGGATGAAATTCTTGATACTTTTCTGTATTTAAAAAGGAGTATAAATCCATTTTCTACATTTGTAGATTCCTTCCAAATGTTCGGCGTAAAAAGTGCCTTGAAAATTATCACTGGAGAGTTTCAGAATAAAACTAACGAACACTGAGCATTTTCCACCTCAGTTCATTGACAGTATGTTTCCCTCAAATATATAGTAATTATAAAAGAATATAACATTTGTTAATTTATTTGAAATGTCCCAAATTAAATTTTCTGTCATAGGAACTTTGGCTGGGGCTTTTCAATTTGTTATGCAGAAATTTTGGGGGGACGGGGGTGAATTTGGCTTATACTCACAAGAAAATATAGTCTCTAAAAAAGTACTGTTTCCTGCTTAACTGTAATTACTAATGCCATCGCACTTGAACCTTGCATTTACTTTTTATTATTTCGTAGACAGTGAATCTCTTTGCTACCACTGAAGGAACAGAGTTCCTGGTATCCCTAAAGGAGGGAATATTCCTTAGCTTGGATAGTTTCACAGTCCCTGTCCTTTGAAGAAAACTGCTGAATTCCAGAGGATGTTATTATACTAGCTGTCTTTGGGAGAGTGACAGATACCAGGATGATTAACTTGGAAATTCTCTTCCCTATTAGATTTTTAAGTTTCTTGATAGCAGATATCATGTACTGCTGCTAAATTGAGTACTCCAGAGGAGTACCATTAACCTTGTTTTGTATTTTTTCTTGTGCTCTCTGGGAGTTACACAATGTACATGTGTGGCCATGTGTTTTACATTTCTTTTATGATGCCTAGCATAATAATAAATACCCAGTAGATGCCTGTGTTTATTTGAAAAAGTTTATCGCTGTCTAGTAAGTCACTTCCCCCCCCCCCATTTTCTTGTACCAGCTAGGCATAGAGAGATTATAGGGAAACAAATAATTTTTAATATTGACACCTAAACATTATTGGTTCTTGAAGGAAGAAGGCTAAATGAACATTGGAGAGAAATTTGAAGGAATACAGAAATTTTTACTTTCTCTATCATCTTTCTCCAATCTGTTGTGGCCACGACCAATTCTTACTAAAGCAATAACCTAGTAGAAGAAAAAGCCGAAAGTTGGGGCTTTTTTCAGACAACAAAACTTGAGGTGATTAATGAACATCAGCCAATGGGAAGAACAAAGAGTGGTGGTCTTCAGTGACTAGTGAGTGAAACAGGGAGGTTATGATGTGACCAAAAAGAAGTTGCAAAATAATGAGGAGAACCCATCAGCAGTTGTGATGAGGAAATTAGCCCAGAGACTCACTGGAAAATAGTGTAGAAGTAGCAGATAAATGAGAAGTGACTGACATGACATTTCTAAAAAAATGTTACTAAAGCATCAGATTTCATGAAGTTCTCTTTGTAATTATGTTTTACTTAAGAGTAACAATTATTTCAAGCTTACCAGTAAACTTGGTTGTCAAATATTATGCCAAAAACTGCTGCTACACTAATTGCATATGCTGCACAGTCTCTGAAAAGGGGCCAACATGATAGCGTTGAAACCTGTAAAATGATAGTTTGATTTACTGTTTCCATTATGGTGTAAGTAATTCAATTATAATGCTTAGTATAAAACTAAAGCTGTTTATGTTTATTTGTAGTAAAATATTGTTACCTTTTGCATATTGCTTAGAGAGAAAGGAATTTTAAAGAAAAATTGTTTCTAAACCTACACTGACTTTCATAAATTTGAGCAAGAGCTATTTGTGGGTTAACTAAATTGAATAAATGTTTTTCTACTGATTAATAAATTTGATTGAATGCATTACTATTGCCTTGTTGTTCATCCTAGACAATAAACTTGTTTTTAGAACTTGTCAAGACAATTTTATTGAATAAAGTTTTCTTACATACCACATTAGATAGCAAGCCACAGGCTGCACAGATGCCAAGGAGATTATAAATTGCAGATCCAAGAATGGTACTAATGCCAATATCACCCTTTGTGATAAATACACCTACGAACAAGATTGTGTACGTTAGTGTTAACTTAAAAGGAATAAAATCACGCTGAGTTAGCAAAAAGTCTTAGGAGCAATATTTACCTAGGAAAGCAGTAACTAATTCAGGAGCAGAGCTACCCGCTGCCATGAAAGTTGCGCCTGCAACATCCTGAGACAATCCAAGGGCTGAAGATAAATGAAATTATTATTATGCCTGGTAAAGTGACAAATGAAAGAGCCTTAAACTATAGCTTCACATAAGTCTAATATTGATTTAGGCTGCAGGTTATAAAATTATATATATGCACGTTATAAAATAGAAGGATCCAGTGTTGTGCATTTTTTAATGAATACATTAATTCTATAGGAGAAAGAAGATTGGGAGATTATTAGGAGGAAATGTATTGCTACTCAGGTTTGGGCTCATTTCCAATCCAGAAAAGACTCCTTTCTAGCTAAAAGCCTGTAGGTGAGTAGCAGCAACAAGACTTTGGGTGGTACCAGGAATTGAACCAAGGGTACACTATAGCCAAACACCTCTAACCTTTTTTAGTTTTTTGTTTTTAATCATGGTCCTGCTAAATTGCTCATGCTGGCTTAAAACTTGGGATCCTCCTGCCTCAGCTTCCCAAGTTGCTAGGATTATAGATGTGTGCCATGCTTGAAAAGACCAAACTTGAAAGAAGATCAAAGACATTAGTAGTTGTTAAGGTCTGTAAATGAAGCTTAGTTAAGCTTGTTCGCAAATTTGCAATATCAACATTGTCTAATTATAAATGAGAGGATATTAGTTAACTAAAAGCCCAACAAATAAGATTTAATACAGTTTTAGTGTATTGATTTGAAAAATACTTGTTAAAACTGTTAGCAATATAGGAAAATACTTGTACTATCATTTGGAAATTTTATGTGTATCTTCGAAACCTAAAAGCATGTAAGTGTATTAACAATTGACAGAAGGAGAGTTAAAGCCATTTTTGGTCTTACTGTGGTAAGGAAAAAGAGAAAGCCATAATGAAGAAACATGCCTCCTTTGCTTTGGGAATGCTAGGATAATGCTTTATAGATAAAACTAAAAACTAGTCAGTGCTAGCTGTAAATTCTCTTCCTAGGTTACAAAGTTGGTGTCAAAACTAGAATTCAGATTTTTTACTCTTGTAAATTCTTGTTGGTGACTCTTGATGTTAACTTTTGTTTACTAAACCTGTAGTTATTGACAGTTAAGTTTTCCTGGAGCTCAGATTCTGGTGTGCTTAGTTCAGTCCCTATCAGTATCTCTTTATCTGTGGAGGCCATCACCTGTTGCCTGTTCACAGGTCCACGTCATTTCTTTACTTCTTTGCTAGACATTGACTTTTAACTGTATAGATTCTTTTTTGTTTGTTTGTTTCTTGGTGTGGTAGATTGAAATGTACCAGAAAAAAAAAAAAAAAACTATAAATTTCCACTCCACATGCTTTTCTAGAAACTTTACCATTAAAAAAAAAAAAAAGAAAGTTAAAGTATGTCCTGTTGAACCTGAGTTGAACCTGAATGTGCCTTTATGACTGCTTTGACTAATATGGAATAGCCATGGCAGAGCCATAATATTTGAGGCTTGGACATTAAGTGTGATAAAATTTCCTCAGTGTCCTCTTGAGATTTACTTTATAGCCCAAAGCCTCCACATAAGTCCTTGAATTCATGCACTGGAGTGACCTCATGAAGAGTCCATATAAAAATAGAGTCCCCAATTTGTAATCTTCCCAGCCTAAGCACCAGATGTGAGCTTTCCAGATGATTCCAGACCCATCTGGAATTGCATGAGAGACCCTGAGAAGAACCACCTAGCTGAGCCCAGTAAACTCCCAGAACTGAGGGGCAGTAAAAATGATTTAAGCCATTAATATTAGGGTGATTTCTTAAGCAGCAATAGGTAATCACCTGGCTGTTGTTAATTTGTTACATTTGCCAGGTACCTATTGTGCCAGATGCTTTTTTATGTGGTAGGAATATGGCATTGAACAAAACAAATGTCCCTGCTCTCATGAAGTTTTAATACTAGGGGAGAGAAACAAGACAAGCTACGTATGTATTCTTTTAGGGATAAGTAGCAAGGAGTGAAGACAGGATAAGCCGAAAACTAGCCAGTGTCATTGAGGAAGGATTTTGAAGTGAGGAAGCTAGCCACTTACATGCTATGATAGAGTATGCTAGGCAGAATAAGTAGCTTCAAAGGTTCTAAGGTTGAATCTATCCTGTGTGTTCAAAACAGATCAGTGTCTGGAAGGAAGAGTGTGAAGAGAGAACAAGTGGTGAGAGTGAAGGTAACTGGTAGAACATGTAAGGCCTTGTGGATCTGAGTGTAGACTTTTATTGTGAAATCTGTGAAAAGTACATGGAAAGTCATGCATATACTACCTGCTGATGATACCAGCTCCATTCTTTAATTTTATTTGTTGGGATTATTTGGTTTCAGAGGCTCACACAGTTTTAGTCTGAGCTGTTTCATCATCTGATAAACTTACATTGTGAAAGGCTCTTTCAGGATAGTTGGAATTATCTAATCTAGACCTTCACTATTTTTGCCTTTGACTTTGTTACTTGGTAAACATTTAACTGTAATTACTAATGAAAGGAGGGAAGTAATTATTTATGTAGTATATTTTACATTTCATAGCATTTATTTTACTAGTAGGGTGATTATATACTTGTCAGCCATATATAATGCCTATATACAGTTGACCCTTCATTTCCATAGGTTTATATCCTCACATTCAACCAACCATCTGTGGAACAGACACAGTCAAAGAAAAAACTGCGTCTGTGGCGGGATTTTTTGGTCAATATTCCCTAAATAATAAATATACTGTAATAACTATTTTGTATTAGGTGTTATAAGTGATTTCTAAAGTACTCAGAAAAATTTATATAAGTTATATGTAAATACTGTACCATTTTATCTTATATAAGGGGCTTGAGTATCCTCAGATTTTGTTATCGGAGGGATCCTAAAACCAATTGTCCGTGGATACTGAGGGGATAACCGTGTTTATCTTATATGCATATGATCTAATCAGTATGTGTATATCACACATACAAATGCATACATTGTTATTACAATTCTTTGATGTGTAGTATGACCAACTGGCCATAAAATTTTAAAATAGGATAAAAACACAGAGATTGCTTTGTGATTAATTTCTTTTTCTTTTTTGGAAGTAAAATCTTATGTATGGTATATGATTCATTCTCATATATATTGTCAACTATCTTTAGATGTGAGTGGTGGAATTTTCATTTTACAGACAAACATGTCCAGGGTAGATCAATTGCCTAGAAGGCATGAGGCCCTGGGTCTACTTCCTAGCACTGCAAAAGATTGTGTGTGTGAATGAGGGAGAGAGACAAAGAGAAATGGAGAGAGTGAGCAAGCCTGGATGACGTGAGTGTCAAAGGAGGTTACAGCATTCTAGATGGTCTGTTGGCTATTATATTTGTGTGTTAGCTTTTATGACCAAAATACCTGACAAGAACAACTTATAGGGGGAAAATTTATTTCAGGCTCCTGGTTTCAGAAGATCAGCCCGGGGTCAGCTGATTCCATTCTTCTGAGCCTGAGGTGAGACGGAACATGGTGGAAAGGCATGACAGAGAAAAGCTGCTCAGCTTATGGCAGCCAGGAAAAATGGGGAGAGAAGGCAGGGAGGGGTTGGGGGGGAGAAGAAGAAGGAGGAGGAGGAGAGAGAGGAGGGGGGAGGGGTGTAGGAGAGAGAGGAGAAGAGCCAGGAACAAGGCCATGCCCACAGTGACCTACTTCCTGTAGCCACACCTTACCTGCCTAGTTACCACCACACAGTAGCCCATTCAGATTTATAATCAAATGAATTAATTCACTGATGAGGTTACAGCTCTTGTAATTCATCTTTTTTTTTTTTTTTTTTTAATGTAGAGACAGGGTCTCACTGGGTTGCTTAGCACCTTGCTTTTGCTGAGGCTGGCTTTGAACTCTATCCTCCTGCCTCAGCCTCCCAAGCTGCTAGGATTACAGGCATTCACCACTTCGCCTGGCTATAATTCAATCTTTTCACCTCTGAACATTGCTGCATTGCCTAACACATGAGTTCTTCAGTGTACATTTTTAGAACCAAACCATAACAGATTGCTCAATGACAGTTTGGTGGTTGAGTGCATTTTGGTGGTTGTGTGCATCTTACAGTTTCTACTGAAAATCTGAGATCAGTTTTTACTAAACATATGAAAATGTATGAATTAACGGAAAGAAATTAAGTTATGTCTCAGCTTCAAATACAAAAATAGGTATGGATGTGTGTGTTTTAAAGAGTGAAAAAATAAATTATAAGAAATGCTTGGCGCTGAGGACCCTTGGTTTCAAAAGGGTCCTGGAAGGAAAGTAAATCAGTCAGGGACAGTTGGGCGGGGTGGTGCAGTCTTATAATCCCAACTATTTGGGAGGTTGAGGCAAGAGTACTGCAAGTTTGAGGCTTGCATGGGTAATTTAGCAAGACACTGTCTCAAATTTTTTAAAGCACTGGGGATGAGGACTTGGGTTGTGGCCCTGTGGTAGACCCCTTGCCTAGCATATGTGAGACACTGGGTTCGATTCTCAGAACCACGTATAAATAAATAAAAAATAAAGGACCATCAAGAACTAAAAAATATATTTTTTTAAAAAAGCACTGGGGATGTAGCTCAGTGGCAGGGTGCTTACCTAGCAAGTGGGAAGCCCTGGTTTCAATTTTTGGTACCATTAAAATTAAGCAAAAAGTCACATGGATAGTAAGGATCTTAAATGTAGGGAGATAGGGCATAAACCCTGAGCCTATTGATTCTAAGTCGTATGCTATTTTTATTTAGCCACAGAAATCCAATGTAAGAATTGTGCTTAGGCAGGCCAGTTATAACCTAGTGGGTAATTGAACTATTATTTTTTCCCTATTTTGTACCTTGGGTTCCATAATTGCCCCTATTCATTCTTTTCTAGGGGGAAAACAGGAGTCAGGAATACTTTGGAAGTTTTCTAGCATATTCCAGAGAATTTATAAATTTAGTGTTACTGGTTATTATCGTGAATTGTCTTCCCAAATCAATTCAAGGCTAGATAATTTGTGGATGAAATTGAGAAATAAGACATTTTATTTTGAAGTAATAGTTCAAAGTTGGTGCCGTTAAAGACTGGCTAATCTTTGTTTAATGCTAGCTGAAAAGTGCTTCATTAGAAAAATTCAATTTCAAGAGAGAGAAAAGGTGATCTATTGGGTCATTGCAAGACAGGAAAATAGGTGACCCTTTAGAACATTTTCAGGCTCAAAAGGCAGTAAGAATAAAGATTGTTTCTCTTCACTGGGCTCTAATTGAATTATGAAAGGAAAGGTTCTGTATAGATGGATGAATAAAACTTCAAAGATATTTTAACAAATTATATCTTAAGGTTCTAAGAATAGTTTGTAAAATGGTTTATACCTTTGAACTTTAGAATAGATTGGCTTTGTCTTCCTCGACCTTTGGATAGCATTTTTCTCTACTATAGTTTATTATTAAGTATAAATTGTTCTGTGTTTTTTCCCTCCATGACTATTATTCTCTTTTCTTCCCCTTCTTTTAATGTAAAAAGAATAATCACATTTCCTTTAAGATATAGTATATATAGTTTTCTGTATAGATTTAGTTACCGACACGATGTTTATATAAGGTACAACTTCATGGTAATGGGCTGATTCTTAAAATTCATCAGACATTCTCTTAGGTGTGTTCTGTTCTGTAATGCTGTATTGGAAAGTTTATAACAGTTTTTGAAAATATCTTTCTATATGATATAGTAGAAAAAATATTAAACTAAAATGAAGATGTAAATTCTGGCCCTGCCAATGATTTGATATGAGATTTTAGTTAAGTCATTTAGACAAGCCTCATATTTTGCCATCTGTAAAACTAGAAGGTTGTATTACACAATCTTTAGGTGATTGTCTAATTTTTTCAATCTTTGCTCAAAATGTAGAATATGAATTCTATGCCTTAAAACTATGCCTACTGTTGTTTATTGCTAATTAAATTCCATTTATGATTAAAAAATCTAATCTTACATTATTGACAATTTGAAAAATGAACAGTAAAAATGGAGGAAGGGTCATTTATACTATTAACCATTGTATTTTACCTACTGCTATCATGTATTTCTAGTCCTTTTTATATTATACATTTTGATATAATCATAGGCTACACACAATTTGGTGTCCTCTGGCACAATTTTAAAAAGTCTGCAAATGTTCATGCTCTTTAAATGAATTAGAATATTGAAAACAAAAGTCATTCAACTCCAGTGACCTTGATGTATAGTTATGCTGAGTAATTCTATTTAGGGTCCAAATAAAGTGTGACAATGAAACAGATTTTTTAATGATTGGCAGAACTGGTTTTGAAATTAATTTCAAGTATATTTCTTTGGATCTTTTTTTTGTAAGAATCAGCATCATTGGTACAAATACTTGGCTTCTCAATAATATATAACTATGTGTGTACATATACAAATATATGCACACCCTATATCTCTGGCATTTTTAACAATAAATAAAATAATTTGATTAACATATTTACCACCTCATATTTTATGTGAGCTATGCAGGAAGGAATTCTGAAACACCATATAATGCTTTTAAAGATATGAGTCCACTGAAAAAGAAGGCCCTCCTACCCACAATCCAACAGCTATAACATTACAGTGGATTCACACCTATCCCACTTCTGCTTTTGCTCAATCATATAAAGCACCCAGAATACACTGTCTCCAGTTGTCACTGAAAACTTGATCTTTTTGATACTAAAATGCTTTTATTTTTATTTTTTGGCAACATGATTAATATATAGCATAATGATTAATACATAACTATTATCATTATTATTACTAGCTCTGAATATTTTGGTAATATATCTGACTACTTAGCACTTAGATCCATACTCCTTGTATAGATTCAGATGCAGTGCAAAAGGACTACTATATAGATCAGAGAAAAAAGAACAACAAAGAGAATGAAATGCTCTTAGGATGCTGAGTGCCCATGTAGCATTGAAGAAGCACTATTCTTAGAATCTTTGTTCTTTGGGAAAGCTTTTGCCTCTGTAAATATCAGGAGGATTAAGAATCAAACAATCCCCTGAAACTGTAGGCTATCCAAATGCCATACCCATAGAATTATTTGACTCTCAACTTTATCAATTTAGAATCAATTCTCCCTGGAATTAAAACTTATATTTCTTTCTTATTGCCTGTTTTTGAAACACAAAGTAAAACACAAAGGCACACATTAGTCAAAGCACAGGGAGTGAAAATATTTTTAATAAAAAAGTAAATATTTAAGTATGTTTTCCTCAAATCTTATTAAAATAATTTTCACTTAAAACATGTTATAATTAAAAGTTATCAGCATGGTAGAAAGATTAGAATTTCCAATTGAATAGCATTTTAGTGAAACATTTAAAAAGAAAACTTTTATAACTCACTTATTTTGGGCTGTGTCAAGTGACTAATCAAAGGATTTTCAGTTTTCTGTAGAGATGTCTTAAAAAAAAATTAAAAAGCAGCCCCAAATCCTTGTTCAGTACCTTTGGGCTACCCATTACCTATCAAAAGGATGTTGTTCTTTGTACTGAACTTAAGTGTTTCTAAAAATGAACATCTTACAGAGAATGATACATAGCAGTTCTATTTGAGCTTTAAGTTAATGCAGTTTATATTTTAAATATATATTAGTTTCTACTTAAATATAATTTAAAGTATCACTTTTTGAACAATTAAAGTTTGCTAAAAATGGAATAAAATGATATGGATACTAATGCAAGAGAAATGAAAGTAACTTTAAACAGAATATTCCAGAGATATTTAAGTTGTAGTGTGAAGTGACCACATGAATTATTAGATAGAATAAAGGGCTTTATAAGCTTACTTCTTACTTTGTGAAATAGTACTTGCTTTCATGTGTCTTAAACTGGGTTTTCAAACTGTAGCAGATTCACAATGGATTTGGTATTTGTTCCAAACGTATTCATATTGACCTTGATCATTCACCTTCTCTATTTTCATCTCTCCTGGAGAAAGCTTTTTAGCCTTTGTAGTCTGTTCTTACATGATGGCGAACATTCAGTGATGTTTTCTTCTGCGCTGGTAACATGTATAAGCAGTTTACTTGTATTTCCTTATGTACTTGGCACAAAGCTCTAGGAACTAAGAACCATAATTACCTTTTTCACAGCTTAACTGAGGCAGCGAGAAGTTAGGCACTTACCCAAGATCACAGAGCTAGGATTTGAACCCTGTTAGGCACTTTCAGGCATTTCGTAGAGTAATACACTATTAGAGCACATGACGGTGTGTCCCCTCCAGCTCTCCAAGGATTCTCCACATTATCACAGATGATTCAGCAAGCACATCATCGCAAAGATTTAGAAAGTGTATGAAAAATGCCATGCCATCAGTACCACATATGACTGACTACAAGACAATATGACCACCTTCACAAACCAAGTATGAGAATCTTAGACAAAGTTTTCAGAAGTCAGGCTCATGTGAATAACCTTTTCATCCTTGTTATTTGGAATCCTTAGTGTACTCTCTGGCTATCTGGTTCCTTACAGTATCCACTGACTAAGGGTCTAGAGGAGCACAATTGGTAGGAATGAGGGCGATCTCCTTAGGGTTTTTCCTTACTCCATTGCCTACCTCTATCTCCCTTGGCTCTAACTTGGTCTTCTGTAAAGTTCCTCTCTGATTGTATCTTTTACCTCCTTTCCCCAAATCTTATTTCTAACCACAGAAGCTATTAGTCTTTTCTCCAAAGATAAAATGCTGTGAACAACTCGAGTGTGATATATTTTTCCCTATATAATATGGATTAATTTCACTTTTGCCCTCTGCGTTTAAAGAATCACCATTATCTTTCTTTTGTACAGAACCTAAATGGAAAAAAAAAAAGCAGCAACAGAAAACAGAATTGGAAGAAAAGGGTATTGTAAACAATAGCATTTTGTTATAATGGTTTCACACAATTAAGATGATGGAAATTTATCATGAGCTCTGTAATGTTTTGAACAATCAATAAAAAAAAAAAAAGATGATGGAAAATAGTCTGCCTAGCGGAGATGTGTACCTGCTATACCAGGGTTGGAGTGTGAAGGAGAGGTGGTGTGACTTTTTTGATTATTAATAGAATAAGGAGAAGGAAAAAATTCTTGCTGGAAGCCCCTGTGGCAGCAGTGCAAAGAGAAATTGACAGACAACTATTTAGCAGTGAAGAAGGATAGAGCACTTGTGTGACTAAGCTGGGGGCCCTGCTAGGGTGTCAGCAAGAACTTCTGCCCTCCATTGTTTTCAGCTCATGGAGATTCCAGTGCTGACCCTCTTCTAGTCTGGCCTTGCTGAAAGATCCTACTTAACTGCTGACAAAATGAGCCATTGTGGTGGTTGAGGAGAGAGTAATGAGGTGGTGATAAGGCTGAGTGGGATGGGAGCCTGTTAATTCTTCCATTTTATTATTGATTGAAACTGAGAATATGTACTCCCACAGGAAATTATTGCATCATATATAATGATTAGGTTTCACAGTACTGTACTATACTAAGATCTCATGTGCATTTTGGGCAAAATATTTAGGCCTAGGAACCTAATTTACAACCCTGTTCAAGTTGCCAAAAGTCTAAACTGATTCCTGTAAATAATTCAGTGTATTCTCTTTATTTTGTAATGTACTTCCTCTGTAGTTACAATGTTTATTTGATATATGTTTTTGTCAAAACTATCAGTGCCCTTGGGAAGAAAATCCCTTGTAAGGTTGTTCAAATAGAACAGGTCTTCTGAAACAACTATTTTACTGAGGCTAATCTCAAACAAGGATGTGTAAAATTATATCACATAGCAGTTGAGCTCATGCTTGAGTTTTGACACTAGAGAGATGAGGGCTCTGCTGCATATTGGCTGTGTGTCTTGAGAAATTACCCATCCTCTTAGCCTTGCTTACCTCATTAGTAAAATCAATGTACTAGTTCTTATTTTGTAAGATTTTTGTGAAGGCTAAAGGAAACCATAATCTGTTCACATATATATGCGTACACAACATGTTAGGTCTTCTGTAATTGTATCATAATAAATAAAAGACTAATAACACTCCAGTAAATTGGGGAACTCTTCAGAAAACTGTATTGAAGATTAATAATTATTAGGTGACAAAATGGATGAAACTATTATGACTCAATGCTCGTCAAGGAACTATGGGGAAATGAGACACGTTTGTAGACTTCTGAAGTGAGTTTCTATGGATGTAAACAAATTGTAGAGGTAATGTTTGTTATTGCTGATGTCATAATTTTAATGATGCCATGCTAGACCTTGGAAAGAGAAATGACAGAATTAATGTATAGGCATTTAAAAACTAATTGAGCTAGCACTATTTCTATTTCATTTTGTTGCTAGAATTTTAGGTATTCAAAAACCAGGGTCAATTCTTATTGGCTAAAGAAGATTTGGAAGTGGCATGGGTATCCATCAATCACACATTCATAATAGCTACTATATTTTATGCAGTGATTTGCTTGAGAAATGCATATTTGCTATTTGTGCTTCATAGTAATTTACATGTGGTATGGTGAAAATCATAGACAAATAATTTAATGAAGATTATTTGAAGACATAGCTATGTTTCAATGTAGTAGTTTCTTCTGCAGGATTAGAAAAGTTTTTTTTTCAATTTTACTACTCCTAAAACAAATTTTATAAATAAAATTCTTAATGGATTTGTTCATTCAGTTCTGTTATTGTTGAGTGTAGTCATTGTTTAGAATTCATATAATACACTGAAATTTAAATTCCTGAGTCGTGTATGATTAACATTTTAAATTTTTACTTTAAAAAATATCTAATGTGTTGTACTGATACAAGAATAAACAAATAGGTTATTAGAAATGAGTTGGGATTATAGAAAAAGTATATGCATACTCAGCACACACATACATACACTCACACTTATATTCTATAGCAAGAGAAGTTTTTAGTGGAAGAAATAAATGTAGGAAAAAACTATAAGAAAAAGAAAATATGACAATTTTTGGAAACTAGGATTAAAATGATCTAAGTATAAAACCAAAAAAGAATCATAAAAGATATACAAATTTAAAATATTTATAAAACACAAAATAAAAGGAAACAACAAACCATGAAAAAATCATCTGATGTAAAATTGTATTAGAAAAAATTTATATATGTGTGTAATATATATATATATATATGCATATATATATATATTTTTTTTTTCTTGAAATATCAATAAGAAAAAGACAAATACTCTTCTCTAATAGAACATGGGCAAAACCCCCACAAAAGCGAGATCATGAATGTCAGTAAATATATAAAATATTCACCTCACAAATAAATATAAATTTTATAAGGTAAAATTTTAGCTTAATTGACAAAGATATTAAAAATGATATTCATTGTTTTCTGGAATGTATGTTATGCATTATGAAGGCTTAAATAGGACCACCCTTTGTGGAATACATTTTGACAATATAGATCAGAAATCTTAAAATATGTAGAGCTCTGCCTCCTAATCAGAAAATGATTAGAGAATTCAGAGAACTTATACAAGTATAGGCATAACATTGTTTAAAATAAAAGGAAATTTATAACAAATCAAAGTCTCCAAAGAGATTAATAGTTTTACAATGATAAATTTCTACTGGGTATCTACAATAAGTAAAAACCATGTTTGGTGCTCACATCATTCATAGAAATCATGGACTGTAATGCTACCATTGAAAGTCATGTTTTTGAAATATCATGTGAAGAAAAGACCCCAAACTCTGTGTGTGTGTGTGTGTGTGTGTGTAGAAAGATTGAAAAGATTGGAAGGAAATACTTTACACCAAACAGTAATTGTGAAGATCTTGGGGTAATGGAAATATAGGTGATTTTACCTTTTATTTCTATTTCTCTTGCATTTATCTAAGTAAAAACAAATAGAGATGTCAGTGTAAACTGTAGTACCATTTTACACTCTTTCCCTGTATAAAGAAATGATATGTAGCAGGATGAGCAGATGCACATGTGTCCGTGTGTGTGTGTGTGTGTGTGTGTGTGTTTGTGTTTGTGTTTGATGATGTGTTTGTGATGTTTTGTGCAGTCCTGTGAATTTGGAATAGGAAACTCATCCCTTTTCTATGATGTAAACATGCTCAATATATTAAACTAACAAAACAGTAGACAGAGATGGGAAATGCTGGTAATTTTATATATGGTATGAAACAGCACTGATATCCTGATTTTAGATACTAGTACCTAATGAATATCTACACTCAAAATTCTGGACAATGTATACTGCTGGAGGAATTGAACTCAGGGGCTTGGACTAGCTGATCTTATTTTCAGAAGCCAATAATGAAATCTACTTTTTTTAAAAAAATTATTTTTTAGTTGTACACAGACCTTTATTTTGTTTATTTATTTTTATGTGGTTCTGAGGATTGAACCCAGGGCCTCTCATGTGTTAAGCGAGCACTCTACCACTAAGCCACAACCCCAGCCCCATGAAATCTACTTTTTAATAACTGAATTCACATTATTTGATGCCTGAGGTCAGGTAACATAGGATGGAGGATTTGTTTATTGGTTCTTAAATAACAGTTCATTTTATTAATGGTAGTATGCTGGGAAAGGAAGAAGGGGAAGGGTAGTCCATAATTACTTCTTTTTGGTACCAGGAAATGAACTCAGGGGCACTCGAGCACTGAACCACATCCCCAGTCCTATTTTGTATTTATTAGAAACAGGGTGTCACTGAGTTGCTTAGCACCTCTCTCAATTGCTGAGGCTGGCTTTGAACTCATGATCCACCTCTCAAGCTGCTGGGATTACAGGCGTGTGCCACCATACCCGGCTTACTTTGTTTATCTTTTAAGAAGTTATAATGGCCTTAGAGTAAAAATGAAAAAAGTTTTCTTAAGTATAAAATAGTAAATATTAGGAGGTCCATTTATTTGTAGTACACACCAAGTTCATAGATGTGAAAGCCTGGAACAGGCTTTGTTAAAACAGCCAGCCAGGCAGTGTATTAGACAAACAGGAAGTTTTTGTAGATAGGCTGTGTAATAATAACTGCTGGGTATTAACTCTGCTTCTCTGCTGCATGTAACTACTGATAGAAACCACATTTGGCTAGTTCCTTAGAAAGCAGAACCCTATGACACAGAAGTCAGTGCTCTGTCAGTGCATCCATTTGAGACTGACAGAACCGTAGCCATGTCTGTGAGACGCAATTTTTCTGGAAGGTCATAAGGGAGTTTTCTGGCCACTTACATTCACTGATGATTTCCAGGGAGGGCAGAAAGTACTCATCACAGACGATGGACACGGCCATGAACATGTAAAGGATAATCAGGAAGTAGATTATGATACCTCCATCTGCACGCTCCTGTTTGGTGAAAAACCCTTCGGGAAACTCGGACGATGGAGAAACAACACATTGAGTGCTATTTCCTGAGAAGGATAAGGAGGTGAAAATTTGAAGAATGTTGGAGTCACACGTTTCAAGTCTACCAAGAGCATTTCCTTATGAAAACTGGAATATCTGGGTGGAATTTTTAAGAATCCAGTGAAAAATGCATAAAACATCTCTGAATATGTTGTAGCTGTGCATCCTTAGAAAATCAGTCTTTGGATTGGAAAGAAATTCTTTGAAGAAATAAACTGATGATGGTGGAAGAATTAAAAAGTGGAAATTATTAAATCACTCCTCCATGTCTCTTTCTAAAGGGGAAAACTGAACCTCTCTCCCTCCTCAAGTAGAAACCATGCTTCTGATGAATAAATATTTCTAATAAGTGTACAATTTCATTTTCTTATTTCAGAGCCCCCGTTGTCCCTAGGCCTCCAAAGACTCCTCTACTGTTGCCGAGAGTGTTTTTAGGATGAAAGCTTTATGTTTTTGTTTTTTTCACGATGAAGTCTCCAACAATAAAAACTAGAGGCTTGCTCACTTTTTGATCTCTGTGAATTACTTCGGGGCTATCTTTGAGAACTTATTGGAGGGATCAGAACATTTGATATCCCTCTAAATACTAAAAATCAGAGCAAATATAGCAGGAAGCATACGCAAAAGTGAATCAAGAAAGCATTTTCCTCCCTATCCCTTCATGCAGTGTGGTAGCAGAAGCAGCAGGGGTAGCTGACCCCAATGTCCACCTACCTGTGGCTCTTGGGAGACGCTGGGGCAGGGAGGCCCCTGGGAGAGGCTGGTGTGCAGTGGCCCAGATGATGCCGAACAGCAGGGCCCTTCTTGCCCATGTCGAGCCCCCTTTTGTCTGCATTTCTGCAGCGCGCTTTCTGCAGTATGCAGCTTTAGGAAGGGAGAAAGGGAGGATTATGCTGAATCATGTGAGGAATCTCCTTCCTGCCCAATGCCTGCCCAGGGCACATCTCAGCAAGGCCAGCACAGGGAGCCAGCCAAGCTTCTCTGACCAGGGGACCCAAGCCCCAGGGAGGCTGGAGTAGGTAGAAGGGAGAGCAGACAAACATTGTCTACAGCTGCTCCTGTGGCTCACAGTCTCTTGAGGGCAGATCCAGGCAGCCTGTACTTTATGAAAGTACACATTTTTATGTAATATTTTCATATTGGTGCTTCTTTTGTCTTTCTGTAGGTTTTTAAAGGCCTGGTTTGCAACTGCTTCCTTCTCTCCTGCCACTTCTCCTAGAAGTTGTTGGGATTGCTATATATACATTCTTTGTCTAGTTTGGCACCTTTTTGTCTTTGTTTTGGCCTCTCATCCTCACTTTTGATTAGGGCTAGAGGCAGGAAAGTCAGGAGGTGTCTGTAAGAATTTCGCCAAGAAATGATGGTAGCTTGAATGACAACAGTGGCCGCGGGGATGGAGAGAAGCTCATAGCTTTAAGAACTATTAAGGAGACAGAGTAGATGCTACTTGATCATTGACTAATTGTGTTTCTGCCAAAGGGAGCTATCTAAAACACAATTTGGACAAGCCAGGTAGACTACTAGATTATTGTCCTCTCTACTCCGGGCATTTCTAAGGCTTGCCTAGATGTTAAGAACTTGGGTAGTGTAGTAACCTGAGGCTAATAATACAGGCTGTGGATTCAGACGGCATGGCTTGAATCCTAGCAGTGTTATTTGCTAGCTATGTGACATTGGGCAAATTATTTGACTTCTCTGCTTCTCTGCTCCAGTGTCTGCAAAACAGGGACCACTTTGTTTGGAGTGTGGTGAATGCACACAAATGAATGCATTTAATGTGCTTAAAACAGTTTCTGCCACCAGTATCTGTTTATCAGTCAATTACTCAATCATTATAACTCTTGATTGGAATAAAAGCTTTTTTGGTCATAAAGGAATTTTGTAATTTTGCAACTTTTGCAGATAAAATTCAAAAACTGATGTGCTTGCTAAGTTTTAGATTTAGAAAATGGGTATATCAGGTGAAAAGCTACTTCCTGATGTTTGTGGTCTCCGGTGGGTCAAAGGGTGTTCTCAAACACACTTTCGTTTTGCTAGGAATTTCTTACCCCTTTCAACCTCTCTGAAACTCATTTCTAGAAACTAGTTATCCAGATGTGTGGTGTGGTGGTGAAGCTAGGACAATGAGTCATAAAAGCGCAGTCCCGTAATAGTGACTCCCTGAGCTCCCCAAAACAAGCTGAGTCCCATTGTCACCTTTCACAGAAGCAGCACCTGGACTGCTGGATTGTGGCCTCTGTGCCAGCTGTGGCTAAAATAAGGCAAGAGGCCACTTAGTTTTGTGCTGGGTGGCTGTGTCTTTTGGGCCTCTCCTCTTCCCACACACAGTACTTCAGTAAATTCATACAATTAAATATCACACAAATAAAATGTCAACTACAGCAAAATTCCACCCCACAGTGAAAACTTCTGCTGTACCTTGTCAACTATGAAAGGGAGAAGGTATCAGAAAGTATGAGCCAATAACAGAAGTGCATTTGCACACAATAGGTGCTCAATCAACATTTGTAGATTGCTGATGTTGTAATGGTTTATGAAAACACAATCCTAGAACATAGTCTAAACAAACTATCCAATTAAATATGGATTTACCAAGAAAAGAGAATGCATGAGGCTAAATTGAGTTGCTTTACATGTTCTTCATTTTGCAAAAGGATCTTAAGAACCTGTAAAATAAAACACAGACTTAAAGAAGTCACAAAAATGTACAGTTTTTATATTATTATTATTTTATAAGATGAATGTCCTATAAAAGCTCCACTTTAAGAAACAGGACTTTCACAGCTACTCTAGATGCCCCTTCATGTGCCTCAGTCTTAGCTCCTCCATTTCTCAAAAGTAACCTCTCTCAAGTGTGTGTGTGTGTGTGTGTGTGTGTGTGTGTGTGTGTGTGAGAGAGAGAGAGAGAGAGAGAGAGAGAGAGAGAGAGAGAGAGAGAGTCTAACAGCGCACCTTTCATTGGGTGCCTCCTTAGAATGCTATAGCTAGTCTTGCCTTAATATCTTTTAAGTTTCTTTTAGACTATAGATCTCCTCTCTTCCCTCTTTTTATAATTTAGCTGTTGAAAACCCCAGAGCATTTGATCTGTGCATTTCCCCACAGTCCTGATTTTAACGATCATGTCCTTGTGGCATAATTCAATATGCTCCCGTGTTTACCATACTTTTGTAAAGTGGCAACTAGCTGTGGAGATTTTATCAAACTCAGTTCGATCCCTTCAGCAGACTGTAGGTGGTGTGTTCTTTCACAGAAAAGCACACCATGCCTGCTTTGTATGATGTGAGCAAATGTTCATGCTCATTACCTATCTGGAGTAATTCCTGGGGGCTGCAAAGTGGTGGCTTTCTAATACTATAATTTCTTCTTTGTTTATTAGTTAGAATATTTTGCAAAGAGATGATTTCTTTTTTGTAGCACTAGGGATTGATCCCAGGGGTGCTTTACCACTGAGCTACATTCCCAATCTTTTCTATTTTTGTTTTTGAAACAGGAACTCAGTTGCTCAGGTTGGCCTCAAACTTGTGATCCTTCTGACTCAGCCTCCCAAATTGCTGGGATTACAGGTGTGTGCCGCTGCGCTGGCTTCAAAGAGAGGATTTCTATCATTTACTGTTTGGATACCTAGAAGCACCCAATTTCTATAAGATAGATAAGAACCATGCTTGATTCTTTTCAGTTATTTATCAAATCTTAAGACAATTAATTGGTTCTCTCTTTTCCTCCAAAAATAACCAATTGGATTAGAAAGTTATTATGAATTAATATACTTATATTTGATGAGTTCCAATAAATTGCAATTATTATCCTGTTTTTGAAGCTCAGATTGTCTCATCTTCAGCCTCTGGGAGCCTCTTCAAAGTGACTTTTGTGCATCTCAACATGATCTTTATTGTCTTTGTTAGCTTCCTCATCACTTGGTATAAAAAGATATTCCAGACTTATTCTGTTTCTCCAAAATGCTTCTTTAATTTTTTCAAGTGGAAAGCATTTCAAGACCACAGTCTAAGTATCTGAGTTGCTAGAGATGCTCATTGTTACTGGTTGGTCACTTTCTGTCTGTCCACGTCTCTCTCTCTCTCTCTCTCTCTCTCTCTCTCTCTCTCTCTCTCACACACACACACACACACACACACCCCTCTTAATAAAATAACTCAAGGGTTCATATGATATTTCTCATTCAAATTCAGAGCTATAGTTTTTATTTTAAATTGAAGTTTTTCTATATTAACTCTTTATCCCATTTCTTTTATACCAAGGATTCTGGATCTCAAGAACACACACACACACACACACACACACACACAAAATAGAATTAAAGTGTCTGATATTTCATAATTGCTCATTTATGTGTCTCATATTACCTGTATAATAACCTAAACATAACAATACAGATATCGTCACCACCAAATTACTGAGAAGAGTTAAACATTTTTGCATATGCTATTCCCTTTTCTCTCTATTCTTATTAAAATCTATAGTCTACCTGCATTGTCTAAGCATATAGTCATTAACGTACTGTTTTTCTCTTTCAGCCTTCCTTTTGGTCTTGGTTCTACAGGTCTGCATGTATGTCTAATGCTCACCACTAGTCCTTGGATGGATGTTTCTTAAGATATTTTGATGTATGAACCTTATTTTCTAGTGGAACAATAATCCCTGAGTTCTTTCATGTTGATAACGACTTGTCCATGGTCTTTATACTTGAAGAGCAACTTTGCTGTATATGAAACCATGGGCTCCCCCTTTTCCCTTTGAATATCTTAAATATGTTACTCCATTTTCTTCTACCATAAACAACTATTGTTGACAAGTTGATGATCATCTTTCTTCCCCTTACCTGAGGGTATCTAGATACCTCTTCTTTAAAGTTAGTCAATTGTACTAGACATATCATTGTGTTGATCATTCTGGATGAGTGTTCTTTTTTTTAATATTTATTTTTTAGTTGTAGCTGGACACAATACCTTTATTTTATTTATTTTTATGTGGTGCTGAGGATCAAAACCCAGGACCTCAAACATGCTAAGTGAGCACCCCACCGCGGAGCCACAACCCCAGACCTGGATGAATATTCTTAAGTATGTCATTTACTCTTTCACTGTGTCATCTCAAGTCTCTAAATTCCAGGACTGTTGTCATGAATTATTATTTTTAGTATTGATTCTGTTCCCTTTCTTTGGATTTTTTTCTTTAAGAGATTTCCACGATTGCTATGTTAAATTTCCTTTGAGTATCTTCAAAATTGTAAGTTGGTCACAAATCCTTTTACCTTTCTTCATTTCTTTTTTAGTTAAAAATAAAAAAGTTTTCTCTTCCTATGTCTCTTAAAATGTCATCTGTTTTGTTTATTGCTTTTGTCTCCTTCTAGTTTAATATTCAGTTTTGAGATTTATTTCCCCTTTGGTATCTAATTTTTTCCTGAATGCGACTACTTCATTTCTGAGTTTTTTCCCTAATTTTGATTGATGTTGTTCTTTACATCTGCATGACTTCCGCAACGTCTTTTAGATTTTACAAGGTTACAGTTTTGATCTGATCCATGAGCATGTCTTCCCAGCATGCTCTTTTGAAGGAATGTTGTTCTGACCCTTATTTCTCATTTATTGTGTCAATAACTTTGTGTAGGATTTGATTCACATTTCTTTTCTTGTTATTGCATGAAATTAATTTTTGCTGAACTTTTAGGAGGAGGTCTTGTTCACTCCAGCTCTTTTTCAATTTGCAGAGCTCCCCCTTCTATTGTTTTTCTTGTCATGTTAAAAAATAACGTGCTTGTTTTCTAAGATTTCCTGGCTCTGTTCTACACCTGTAGACACTCTTTTTACTCCCTCCGTCTCTATTTTCCTTATCCTGCTCAGATTTTATTCCATCACTTGCTTCACTATGTCGTTTCAGATTCTATTTCTTGAGCCTTGTGCTGGAAGAACCAGGCTGATTAGTTTTGAGAGTTCATGTAACTCAGAGCTTACTGTGACCCTTGTATTCTCCCACTGTTGGCATGAGCCAACTTTTAAAAAAGTTTTAACTACTGTTCTCAAATTGTTCTATTATATTTAAGCAAATACCTCTCATCCCTTTTGGAGTCTCTAGTTCTCATGTCAGTCAGATTCCCTGTGCATTTCTTGTACTTTCTCCCACATAGGAGCTGACACCATGCATGTTTGGTATTATGAGTGTGATTTGTCCCTCCTTATTTGCATTTGAGTTCCATAGAGATAACTTGATACATTGCATTTTAAATGTTGTCGATGTGTCTGGTTTTGCTACATTTTGTTTGCTTCTATGCTAGGATTTGTTGAGACTGAAAAACTGGGTCACTGCTGTCTCCATCTTCAAAAGCTTTTTCTTTTAACCAAAGGGATTCATAGTTGTATCCTTTATCTAGGAAATTCTTTTAGAACATTGAATATATGGTTTGGTTTACAAAAACTATTTACATACAACCAGTAGGAAACCCATCTATTATGTAAAGTTGTACACAGTCAAATTGTTATATAGGTTCATGCTGAGACCAAACACAACAAAACTGTGAACGTATTGGATATTTGAGCTTGGGAAAACCACTTGTTAGGACGTCCTTTTTCTCATTTGGAAAATGAAAGGCCTTGGCTGAACAAATTCTTTATTCTTTTCCTTATTAGCACTTGATAGTATTAAACTCCATAAAGCTCTGAGTGGTTTGTACTAAAAATGGAAAGACAAAAAGAAAAAGAAGCACCAGCATAAGATATTTTTAAAAATAGCCAAGTGAGTTTACCATTAAAATCAGTGCAGGTGATTATTGCATTGTGATCAAGTTATAGCTGTTTATTCTTTTAAGAAACAAAATCTTCAGAATTATCTTCAGCTCTCTCTTGCTCACTGACCATTTTCAGATTAACAGTCTTATCCCAGATACCTGGTCCTCTGTGATTACACAGCACTTGTTACAACCTGGAAATCAAAGCTAAGTATTGAAGGTTTACTAAGGACGAGTTGTTCATATGCATTATTCAAGGCAGTTTCCCACCAACTCAAAGGAACAGAGGAGTAGTTCTCACTGGTTTCTTAACAGAAGTACCTGATGGCTTTTAAAATTACTGATGATCTGGTGCTTACGCAAACTAATTCAATTGAAATCCATGGGGGTACCTGGACATAGGTAATGTTAGGAGGGCGGAGACTTCCTATTCTTGCTTTTACATGATGTATTCAATCAATTGCCTCAGATTTAAGGTTACATAGTTCCTATGTAACAGAGTCAAGATGTGACTTGTCAAAGGCCTCTCTAATGCCAAAGTACATGACCATGCTTAAACACCCAGTTGAGCAAACTCTTTGGCATGTGTTTAATGAGGGTAAAACCATGTCAACTAATATTCTGTTTGCACTTCTAGTATTCACCGCAGTGCCAGGCACATGCGGGCTTCCAACAGATACTGTTGAATGAATGGATGAACAGAAGAATGAAATAGATAATGTATTTCACATTGAATTTTCCTTAAAAGCATCCACAGGACCTGTGAGAATACATCAGGTCTGACTTTTTGTCTCATCCAAAATGCTATCTGTCCAGTGCTCCAGGCACTTTTTGAGTTGTCCCCCAACCCAGTGGCACAGTTAGCTCTCCAGCTCCACCTGCTGATGCATCAAGTAGATACCGGACTTCCCCAGCTTTCTGTTGGAGGGAATATAGGAAAATACACCAATAGGAGCCCTGTAAAATCTGTCATTTTAAAAGACATTTTGAGTCTTACATGCAATGCTGATTACCTCTGCTCTTTATTATATATAGCCAATCCCCCAGACACAGGTTTTCAAGGCCAAGGACTCTGAGGACAGAGGAAGGTAAAGGAAGCAGAAAACTATGGCTGCTCCCATGCTCCAGCTTGTTAATATTAACTATTTATTTAAATTCTTATTGGAATACATAATATAAATATATGGAAACACATATATTTTTCCACTGCTTTTTGCAACTTAAACATGCAGATCCAATTCCCATAGGTAACCTGAAATAAGGTGAGTGATGTCATGAACAATGATGTCATGAACCATGTCATGAACAACTTGAGAAAACTAGAGTGAGCATTGAATGTAAATGCATTGTTATATGGAGACTTTGGTGACTATTGCTGATTCCCTTCAGTGGACCTCAGGCTCTTGAGTCTGAGAGCAGTTTGGGCATCAGGATGACTAGAAGCTTTAGCTCAGTCTTCTCATCTTCTTCATTTTTTGTCTCCAACCATCACATGAGTTGCTACTCCAGCCTTAGCCATGGCTCTGAGTTGAGAGACGTTGTACTCAATGTTTTATTTGTTCCCAGACCCTCATCCTTCATGGAAATTACCGCTAAAGTCGAGCCTGAAACCAGGGTTGAGAACGGATACAAAGCCTGTGTGGACATCCCCAGTTTTCAACCCAGTTTCAATTGGTCTCACTGCACTTCTGTGTGGGTCTGAGTAATTAACAATTATTTAAAACATTTCCAATTCCTACAAAGCCTTCAGAATCTTCTCAAGGTTTGTGCTTTTTTTTTTCTCTTTTATTGGAGGACATAGTCCAGTCTTCTGAATATATATGAGAGTTCAAGTTATTGGCTAGTGTTCAAGTTTTGTAGATCAAATATTATTTAAAATAACACTGTAGAGTGAAAATAATTGTAGAATTAGCTAAACCTGGGTTAACTTTTCATTTCTCTATTTTTTCTGAAATAGTAAATGGAAATATCACCACATACTTTTTGATTATGATTAAAGACCTAGAACTTTAAGTTTTAGATACTAGTCCTTTTCCCTCAGCACTTGAACTCCAGGAGAGCTTCACTTATGTTACTAGAACTTGGCAGAGCATTTAGCTCTCAGTGAAATTGAACACACTGGGCAGATCATCAGCTGGGGATTTTCATTAGCTATGTTCACACAAAATGGAATTTGTCATTTTTGATACTTGTTTCTTCCACTTCTTTGGAGCTAGCCTTCCTCGGCCTTAGTTCTCAGAGTTTCAATGAAAGCCTTCCATGAGCGCTTCAGTATGCAGTAGTTCAATGAGGGATCTGGAAAAGGCCTGCCTCCAGCTTGGCTTTACAGTCTTCTCCTCCTGCTCTATTTCACTGGGGTGTCCAGAGAGGGTGGCAAATGAGAACAAGAAGCGGAGGGGCCCTGACACGGTAGAGCGTGGAGATTTATTTTCTTCACTTTCATATCATAAACCCCCTCAGGGTCTGAGTTAGCATCATCATTTTTCCTTAGTCTGTGGTGTGAAGGCTGCCATCCCTGTGTGGGGAGATTGATGCCTCCTTTACTCTAAATAATCGGGATGGAGGAATTCATCAGAGATTCCTCAAATTTTGCTGGGCTTAGAATTTCTGCCCTAGGCTTGGAAATCAAGAGTCATAGAGCTCATTAGGACTGAACAGAAGAGAATCTGGTCCTGAGGAGAGAAGGCCCGAAAAGGCTTTGTAATTCTCTTCACGCTGGGATAGGCTGTCCAAATTACTTCAGTTACCGTGAAATTCTTCCTTAGCAATCAGAGATGAAAGTTGTCATATCTCCATGCTTGTGGGGGGATACGGAAATGCAGAAGTAGGGGAGCTGGCCAGAAAGATGTCCATTTGGCCACTGTAATCTGAGCAACTTGGTACAGACAGCATGTCACGCAGTCCAGGGCTATTTCTGGGAGTAGGACTACAGTCACTCTTGGTAAGTCCATCTTGAAGGCATGGCCTGCAGAGGTCTTTGCAAAAAGAGTCCTTGTGTTCCAGACAGTTGGGATGCTCAGTCAGCTTTATTTTGGGTTAGATTCCCAAAGAACTAAAGCTATTTTACTTCTTTCTTTAACTTGAGGATACACAGGTTCCCCCTTTGTCCTTCACGTCTTCATTTTCCAATTCTTCCTCAAACTGGAAGGACACTTTGGAATACAAGCCCTCCAGATCCCCTGGAGAATGGAATATTTCCCCAGCAGCCAGAGTGATGGTAGCCCACAGCCTCCAGTTCCTAGTCCTTTCATGGACTGCCTGGGCTGCAGAATGTTACTCCCTAGGTCACATCCACAGAGCTGCCAGGAGCAAGGGAAGGTAGGGACAAAAAGCCCCCCTGACACCGAGCTCCCTGCTGAGGCTTCCTTAGACTTCCCTCCAAGGTTGGTTTCTCCTACTTCCCAATCCTGCTTCCTCCTGCTTCCTCTCACAGGTGCCAAACCCTAGTATACATCTCGAAGCTCCCATTCTGGCTCCGTGATGGCTTTGGAAGAACCTAACTTGGATGACTCAGTCTCAGTGAGGGATCTCTGGACTTTACTCTTGATAATGTCAACAGTAAGTCTGGAGACTTAGAAAATACTTTTTTCTTTCAACAAATCTTGGCTTTCAAAACTGTTGCCCTCTAGGGATAGAAGAAAAAAAATGAATTTGAAACTCGAAGTGAGGAGTGGCTGTTTTGTTCTAGGCCAGGTTCTCGCCAATGACCCATGGAAATGAGATGAACTGGGTTTAAAAGAGCTGGCTGCAACATTGAGCTAAGAAAGTGGCCAAAACCCACGTGACACAGAGGTAAGTTTTTCAGATTAAGGGAGGGACAGCTCTGCAACCTTAAGGGCCAGCTTCCACACTGGAAAGAGAGTATGAGCCCACGTTTATAGCAAAGATATCAGAGGAGGATAAAGTTTCAGGGGTGGAGTCTTGCTTCATGATGTCTCATGGTCAGCAGATCTATTGACCTCTTGGCGAGTCATACCCATCTCAGGTGCTGTGTGGGATCTTAGGCAGAGCTAGAGGCGGAGGTGCACCTGCATCATGGGTTCAATCCTTGAAAGGGAGTTCACAGAGCCAGGCCTATCCCCCTCAAGAGGCTACTATGTGCAACAAAATCCACACACAGCCCACAGACAACTTGTGACACCAAGTCTGCCCTTAACTTGGAGTAATAAATGCCATTTATTCAATGAGCAAGTAGCCACAAGGCAAAAGGAAATGAAAAAAAAAAAAAGGTTGGAAAGCATTTTGAAAATACAGATATTTATATAAGTTTTGCAATCTCTGGGCACCAGGCAAAGACTGGTTGGTTTTGATGGATAAGCACTGTCCTTCAGCCATGTTGCACTGAACCTCTGGACTGGCCTCAGCAGACTTCACTGTTCCTGGTGGTTTGGGAGGCTGGGATGTGTAAACGGGAAGAATCGGCAGCTGTGATGGTAATCTAGCTGCAGTCTTTTTATTTCAGTGCCTCTCTATCGTGTACCATATTTTCTGAACTTCTTTCAACTTACAGGCTTGTTTTTGAGGGCTCTGGAGGATCCTTAATCCTGCAGCCTGCAGATATTTCCTTCTGGATACCAAGGGAACAAGAAGTTCAGTTTCAGAGGTCAGCCTCTCTTTTAGTGCCTTCTGTGCTTGCCTTCTGTTGGATGGCACACCACTCATCTGCCTGCTCAAGGACTTGTGATCATGTCACCAGAGGAACTGGCCACCAAGGAACCTTCTGGGATTCCTTCCTGAAAGAATGTGGCTTAACTGCACCATCCAGCATTCCCAGGGTTCCTACCCCTTAGCACACTCAGCTTCCTCTGAGGTTGGTTTCGCCAACAGAAACGTGAGGGGAGCTGCCATGAAGAGAGTCTGCCAGCTGACTGTGCTTCATGGGTCCAGATCTTTGGGTGCCCAGTTGACGAAAGCAGAGCTAAGCAGTTCTAGTTTTCAGTAGATCTACTCCCTGAAGACTCTCTGTTTTCTTTTTTAAAATGTTGTCCAAGTTATTTGGTCCTTTCCCATGACCAAGCAGAAGTACCTAAAACAAATATTATTAACATAAGTCTATTTTTTAGCAACTACTATGAGCCATGCCCTGTTGTAAGTCTTTACAAGTATTACTATGTTTAATTCTCACAAGAACTCTTCAGAGAAGTTGGCTGTGGATATGTACCAGGAGAGAGGCACAGAGAGGAGTCAAGTGAGAGGCGTCCATTCTGGTTCAGCAGAACTCTTCATAAAGTGCTAATGACATTTTTTTTTTCCAGTTGCTGAGAAACTGTTCACAGAGTACCTCTTGTGTTATGGTTTAGATGTGGTATCCCCCAAAAAGCTCATGTGTGAGACACCGTGAGGGGGTTCAGAGGGGAAATGATTAGGTTGTGAGAACCTTAAATAAATCAATGAATTGATCCCTGATGGGATTACTGAGTGGTGGCTGGAGGCAGTTGGGTGTGGCTGGAGGAAGTGGTTCATTGAGAGTGTGCTATGGGGGTACCTATTTTGTATCTGGACAGTGGAGTCTCTCTTTCTCTGCTTCCTCATCACCATGTGAGCTGCTTTCCTCTGCCACACTTTCCCACTGTGATGTCCTGACTCACCTCGAGGTCCAAGGAATGGAGCCAGCTGTCTAGGAATTGAGACCTCCCAAACTGTGAGCCCCTAAATAAACTTTTCCTCCTCTACAACTGTGCTGGTAGTGTCTCTTAATCTTAGCGGTAAAAAAGCTGACTAAAACGTGTAGTATGCCAGGTATGCTACCAGTGATGGGGGACAGAGTGCTGAACAGACATGTCCCTGCACTGATGGAAGTCAAGGAAGGTCATAGCATGTGTTGTTGATGGGCAATGCCTCCTACTTTGGGGTGTCCTCCACCTCCAAAAATTTAAAATCAAACCCTCTCTGCCCAAATTCTACTTAAAGGCTCACTTGGGAAAAAACAGTTTTCTGGAAAATTTCTAAAGGGCATATTCTATGCATCCCATCGTCTTTCCAAGTTCCCAGTCTCAGTGAATGACACCACCTTGGTTGTCATCCTTGACTCCAATCCTCCTCTCCCATCTCTTATCTGTCAATAACCAAGTCCAGTTAGCTCCACTTCTTACATGCCTTGAGTCAATTCACTCCTCTCCATGCCCATTGCCACCATCAGTTGCCTTCCAGAGTTCTGTAACAAACCTGGGCTTTGCCCTGTCACCTCCCTAGCCATGACACTTTTTTGAGCCTCATAAATAAAGATGTTTTCCTATTTGTTCATTTGTTCATTCAACTTTAGCACATATACATAAAAGGTGTGGTATCTGTTACCTAAGAATGATATACTTTTTGCTTTATCTGCTTAGCTTTTCCTGGTTTGTCAACTTGATGATTTCTTCTTGTGGCTTCTTTTTCTAGAATCTTTAAGAAAATACAATGCTAAAATGTGTTTCTCTAAAGTTCAGCTGGGCGAGATGTGTGGGATCCACCCTACAGCCCACTGTCCTTTCACACCTGTGTGTCAAGTGGGCAGTTGGATGCAGGAGTACATAGCTCAGAGATATGGCACATAAACTTCAGAGAGGATCATGGAGGTGGGTAGGAGGACACCCAGGGGAAGGTAGTATTGCCAGAACAGGAGGGAGAAGTCAAAGGTTAAGGTGAAATACAAATCAACCCATTACATCTGGCAACACAGAGATCAGGGGCGTCCTTAACAGAGCAGTTTCAATGGAGTCCTGTGGATAGAAGTAAAATTGAAATAAACTCTTAGGAAGAAGTGGAGATTTTTAAAAGCTGTATATGAAAGAGAAATTGAATAGCAAGCAGCTGGGGGGAATATTGACTGAGGGAGGTGATTTTTTGTTTGTTGTGTCTGTTTTTTTTTACCATGGAAAATTCTAAAGCATGTTTACACATTGGTGAGAATGATCCAGTAATGAAAAATTAATAAAACATGTGGCCAAGAGACAGGAATCCTGAAAGTGTTGGGAACCAGAGGTCTAGAGGAGATGGGCCTGTCTTGGAGGAGCTGAAATGGGGGAGGGAGGGAGAGAGGTCGAGATGAAGGTAACTTAGATTTGGTGTGGAGAAAGATGCACGCATTCTTGCCTGATGGCATCTATTTTTAAAAATCATAATGAACATTTGAAAATAATTTTTAATTCATATTGAAGGGGATTTGAGGAAGGAGAATATAGAAGGTATAAAATAATCATTTTGAGATTGGAAAAGATAATGTATTAGAAAAACATAAAAGGAAAGTCTATGGATTTGTTTGGGTTTTTATCATGAATTTAAAGTGAAATCGGGGGCTGGGGATGTGGCTCAAGCGGTAGCGCGCTCGCCTCGCATGCGTGCGGCCCGGGTTCGATCCCCAGCACCACATACAAGAAACGAAGATGTTGTGTCCGCCGAAAAAAATAAATAAATGTTAAAATTCTCTCTCTCTCTGTCCCTCTCTCTCTCTCTCTCTCTCTCTCTTTAAAAAAAAAAAAAAGTGAAATCGGTCAGCAGGATCGTGTGTATGTTTTTCCCCCAGTAATATTCAGCTTTTCAAATCCAATGTGGACAATCTGGGTTTAGGCAGGCTGGGTTTTAGTCTGGGCAAGAGTGAGAGAAGGAGGGGGAAAGGAGGAGAAATCTTTGAGGAAGTAATTATAAGGATAAAACAAACCACCTACATGAATAAGAAAGACAATTTAAAATGAACCGCTGCTTGGTGGCTAATGAGAAAGAGGTGAGTGGTTTGCTGATTTCAGGTTGTGTCAATGAGCTGGAGCTAGAAGAGGAGGTGGGGTCAGAGCTTAGGTTTTGTAAAGCAGATTTCTGGAGGTGGTGCTGATTTCAGTAAGAGAAAGGTAATATGTGCCAAAAAACAAGATAAGCTACCATGAGGTGAAGGGAAAAGCAACTGGACCAGAGAAGGCCACGGAGCTGAAGACCCAGGGTATACACATGTCCTGCCGCTATGCACGCATCTCAATGTTTTGTACTTGATCTATCTTTATCAGAAGTCTGTTCTCTGCTGGAACATTTGTCTTGTTGCTGCTTTCTCCCCAGTGCCCAGGATAATACCTAACCCATAAAAATACTCAATAACTATTTACTGAGTGAACAAACAAGTCCATTCTTTAAAAAATTCTACAAGTTATTCCTGAATCAAGAGCTGCCTACTGGGACTCTATCGTCTGGACTCCACACGGACCACTTCTGTGAATGGCCTTTGGGTAATGACATTTACTGCTGCTGTGGATGCAGTTAGAAGCACTCCTGTTGAACTCATTTTGATATTTAGCATAGGAGGTTGCTGGGGAAGTAGCTCACTCCCTTGCACAATAGTCCCTTCATTAACACCCACAAGGGAAATTTTTCTAGGTTTCATTGCTAGAAGTCCTGTGATTCTACAAGTAAGATGATTCTGTGAGTATCACGAGTAAATATGTTTTCTTCTTTGCTTTGCTCATCAGCTATAGCTTTGTGGTCCAGCATTAAGTACAGCCAAGTTCCAGAAAAATTTGATATCTTTTTTTTTAAATAATTGAATTTTGTTTTATCTGATTATCTTTTCCTGACTTCCTCACATTGGTGATTTCTCCTTGTGCTTCCTTTTTTTTTGTTCTAGAATCTGATTTTCTCAAAGGTAAATGCTGAAGTATTTTTCTAAGATTTGGATGGGTGGCATGTTCTTTTGATGTTCTGTTGACCCCCACTTTCTCTGGCACAAGTTTCTATTATTTTATAAACCACGATAGTGATGATACAGGTTATGACCATTTTTAAAGTACAACATGTTTCCAAAGAGTTATTCAGCTAATCTTTTTGGAGTTTAACTTAGAATTTCTACAATACATAGTGTTAAACATGCCACATATTTTAGGTTTAGTTCTCACAGGAAGTGAAAGCACATCTGGTCATTCATGAATTAAATCAAAGACCACTATCTGAGCCTCTATTCATTCAATCAAGAAACTTTATAATTTTTTTAAAGCAGATATTTGCTTAGTCAAATAATGTAAGATGTTTAAAAACAACAAGCAACCTGGGGACGCTCTAAGAAATACAAATGCAATAACGAAGCCAGAGATCAAGATGACAAATACTGACAGCGGCTACTGCAGACAGAGAAGAATGAGTGGGAACAAGAAGACAAGTGAAACTCTATAGAACTAATCACAAAATCTAGATGGTCTAAAAGCAATGAAAGGGAAAACAGAGGAAATGTATTACAGCCATGAGGTCGACAACGCACGATACTAGAGAGTCATTAAACACATTGAATAAGTACATTAAAGACTGTCATTATGGGAAGGTTTGTACCAGAACACTAGTTGAGACACCTACAATATTTTACAAGGGTTGTTCTCAGCAGATACAAGTGCAAAGTCTGCAAGGACAGAGAGTGATACATGAGCATGGCTCAGCAGGAGCGCCTGCTCCGGAATGGAGTCAAGACCAAATCATCACCTGTGCGTTCGTGAGGGATGACTGTGTGCTTCTTTCTCCAAAGTTTGGTCACTAAATTTACTAAGTGTTGTCTATGGAAAGAATAAAATTGTTAATTGTGTTTCCCATGAAATGTATGAATAAGCAAATAAAATGCATAAAAATTCTATTAACAACTGTAAAAATCTTCTGGAACAGCATAAGTTATGTTGGTACAGGTACATTTTACATTTTTTTAAGAGAGAGAGAGAGAGAATCTTTTTTTGTTTGTTTGTTTTTTTTGTAGATGGACACAATACAATGCCTTTATTTTTATGTGGTGCTGAGAATTGAACCCCGGTTGTGCCCATGCTAGGTGAGTGTTCTACCACTGAGCCACAATCCCAGCCCCATTTTACATATTTTTATAAGTTACCTCAAATATTTTCTTGGGAAAAGCTGGGTTATTTGTTAAAAAGCATAAAAGATGACCACATAAAGTCATATTTTCACTAATGGATTTAAAAAACAACTGGTAATGCAATGCTTATCATTAGCATATTAGAACTATTATCTATCATACATTGTGTGCTTCTAATATTTTAAGCAATATGCCAGACATTTTTTGTGCATTATTTATTTAATCCCATAGTCATCTGATGGTAGATGAAATTACCATCTCCATTCATTCATTCATTCATTCATTCATTCATTCATTCATTCAACATCTGATTGCGTTCCAAATATGTCCTGGCCACTCTTGAGTGAACGAGACAAAAACCTTCTTCTCTTAGTGCTTTGCTACAAGCAGAGGACAAAAAAACAAATAATCTTACAGAATATTGGTAGTCATAAGTGCCAGGGGGAAGGTAAAGCTGCCCAAGGAGATGATGGAGAGTGACAGTAAGTGCCACTTTAGACAGAGTAGTCTGGGACTGCTTCTCTGAGGAGATAACATATGAGAAAAGATGTGTGGATGGTAAGAGAGTGAGGCAGTTTATACAAGAGGTAACAAAACTCAAAAAAGGTAACTTGCCAAGGGTTACACAATTAGAAAATGGCAAAAACTGAAATTAAAACTCAGGGGCTTCAGACATCCTGGACTAATTCCACTCTGGCCTAGAGGGCAGTTTTGAATGTAGAATCCCAATTCCTGGAATTCTACCTTACCCAAATCAGAACTTGCTTCCTGCTGATGCCCAGTGGTCTTACTATGGCAGCCACAGTGTGACTAGGCTGCAATTTCATCATAAATAAGATAAACATGTCTTTGAGGAGGACAGATTTGAAAACCAGCTGAGAATAGGTTTTGCTGTGTGAAAATAGTAAGAGGGGAGCGTCTTGGGGAATGAGCAGTGTAATGCACTTCTAAAGTCTTACTCAATGATGAGCCCAAAGAATATTCATGTTGCTTAAGAATCATTCATGTGTGTCCTTAGCCTGAGTTCTACACAACAGAGTTAACTCCAGTGGAAACATGTTTCCCTTTAATCTCCTCTCATTTATTGTGCTGAAGTCACTGCTGGAAGGGAATGTGAAGACCCTGCCTACTTTGCATATACCAGCCCACCTTTGATCAAAGGACCCCATGACCCAGTGCCAAAGGGCTGATCCCATTGCACTGTGTGTCTGGACAGGATTTAATCACCTCCTTCCTTAGTCCAGGGATGAAAAATGGTAGCTAGTGCTTGTTCATAAGGAGGAGGAGTATGCTATTGAGAGAAGCCTAGATCTGAGATAAGCCCCAGTTGAAACCTGGGTCTTAGAAGTGCAAAATGAATCTTCAAGTGGATTTGAGCAAATCTGTGAGGTTTTTGGAGATGCCACAGATGTACTTGAAGAAACTGTAACCTGTTCTTTCACTTGCTCAGTGCACATTTATCAAGTACTTATTAAGCATCTTTAATATGAAGAGTGCATGTAACCCAGGAGATACAGTGAGCTTATGGTCTTATGGGAGAGACAGACATGAACAAGATCGTTGTATGCAGTGTCATACATGTAAAAGAGGCATAAACATGGTGATGTGTTTGGGCTGGGGATGTGGCTCGGGTGGTAGTGCGCTCGCCTGGCATGTGTGCGGCCTGGGTTCGATCCTCAGCACCACATACAAACAAAGATGATGTGTCCGCCGAGAACTAAAAAATAAATATTAAAAAATTCTCTCTCTCTCTCTTTAAAAAAATAGTTAAAAAAAAAAACCATGGTGATGTGGGAAGAACAGAGTGAGCATTGGGGAATCCAAATATGTTTCGCAGAATTGGTGCCATTGGGGGTGGATATTCAAGAATGAGGAGAATCTGTCAGATCATATGCTGAGATAGAGGGAACAGCAGTTCAAAGACTCAGAAAATTCAGAACTGACCCTGCTTTCTCAGAAAAGATCACCGAAGCATGAAGATGCCCTAAAGGGAAATAGAGGATGGATGGATGGAAAGGAGGCTGGGCCAGAGGAAGGACCAAGAACTTTTTCTCTTCCTCTGTGTAGTGGAACCATAGATTTTGGAACAGAGGGACCTTAGAGAACGTCTAGTTAATAAACAATGTGATGCACAGAGGGTGGGTTTGTCATATTTCTGTTACTGTAACAAAATGCTTGAGAAAATCAACTTAAAGGAAGAAAGATTTATTTTGGATCATGGTTTCAGGGATCTCAAGAAATCCCTCAGAGGGGCCAAGTAGTAAAGAGAGAGGGAGGAAGGTGCCAGGGTTTTACATCCCCTTCAAAGCCACTCCCCTGATGACCTAACTTGCTTTTTGTAGGCCATGCCCCTTCAAGCTTCCACCATTTCCCAATATCACCACAAACTGGTAATTAAACCTTTAACATATGGGCCTTTAGGGGACATTTAAGATGCAAATCACAGCAGATGGTGACTTGATAAACAATATTTTTAAAAATAAAATATGATTCAGAATTTATTGCCAAATGAGCATTTCCTGAGGACTTTTGTCTTGATTAAACATGTACACATATTGTTTATCAACACAAACACTTTGTTCATGGGTGTGCTTTTGTGCAGAATGATAGACAATGTGTTTTAAGAGCTGACTATTTTTATAGTTATAAGAAGCTGGGTCTGTCAGTGATATGACTACATAGCATTAAGATTAATATTTTGGACATTCACCCACACAACACAGGTGGGAGTATAAATTGGAATGGCTTTTCTGTATATTGGAAGAGCAATTTGGCAATGTACCTCTAAATAACCTATGAAATCTGAACAGTTTTGACCTCAAATTTCTTTCAAAAGAATTTGTCCTAAAGGAATGGCCAGAAATATATCTAGAGTATATTCATTTATTATAGTATTGTTAATAATGTCAAAAAACTGGAGATAACCTTATATTTTCTAATAAAATAATTATGGTACAATGGAGTGCTCTGTAGATGTTAAAATGATTAAATAGAAGTTTATTTGTTTTTGTGCAAATATATTTCTAAATTTAAAATAGGCTAGAAAATTATATATACAATGACCATGTTTTTCTAAAAGTTAGATATATTTTCTATTTATATGTGTGCATGAAAAAATTCTAGGCAAATATATACAAAGATATGAATAGTAGTTATTACCAGGTGATAGGATAATAGGTAATTCTTCATTTTTACTGTTGGCTTATCTACATAATTTCTAAGATTTTTGTTTAACAATAACCACATATTAGTGAATTACTTGTGCAATATAAAGTTATGTTACATTATTTCCCCACACATGTACAGATTGGCTGGTTGCCTGTTCACCAAACCTGTTTAAGGATCTTCTGTTGTTCCATTCAGGACCATTTGGCTAACAACCAGAGGGAAAAGAAAGATAAAGTTTGGGGACCATATGTTAGGGTTGGAAAACTTTTGCCTTGTGTAGGCTGTATCTGTGATGGGAAAGATAAGCTAGGTTTATCTCCACTCCCTTTTGGAAAGCACTAATCTTTAGATTAAACATGGCTGGCCAACTTCCAGAATTTCCATTTCTTAAGTAACTGAGTGGTATAATAAATTGGATAATAGCATCTGTTACTTTTCAATCATCTTTGCTGCATGAAACTTTCACTCAGACTCCTGGATTATCTCTCAAAGGCGATTTGATTTTCATATTCTGCTCATACAGATAGAAAAAAATCTGGGTGGAAGCCATTCCTCTCAGAAGGAGTTGCTTATCTGGATTTGCCTATTATTTTGACTCTCTGTTCAAGTGGATGTCACTCAAACCTAGTGTCTATTTTGAACACGTTTAGTAAGGGTTATAACTTGGGTTTTTATGAAAATGGTAAATTGAATGTTGAGAAAGAATCGAATCACCATTCACTGTTCTTGTGCACGCACTTTAGGCAGGGAAGGACAGGGCCAGCGATCCTGCCCTCTTTTCTCCCTTCCTCTCTAGGATACTTTGAGATCGTCTTTTGCTAGACTAGCTTCTTTTCTGTATGTCTCATGTTGCTCTTCTCTGAAAAGGTCTGATCTGCCCTGGGATATCTGCATGCTGGCTGTGTCTTTATTACAGAGACTTTGCAGCAAAATAAAATATCAAGATATTATTAATTGGTGTGCATATTTCACTGTTTTTTTCTTCTTCCCTGTTTCATGGGAGGCAAGGTTATTTATATTTTCTGAAAATACAAATTTTTCCTGGAAATTTTTGCAGGGCAAAGAAGAGAAGCTGCCAGAGAGTTCATGTCCCCAGTGAACTCATCAAAGAGATGGTGTTGGATGAAGAAGAGTGTGGGGGACAAGAAGGGAGCAGGAGAGCCTCAATATTAAAAAGGGCATTGGGGCTGCCCAGTCCAGAGAACCACTGGGGTCTACCCGCATCCTAGGGAGGCACTTACAAGGGCAAAGGCTGCTAGAGCCTCTGGGCAAGATGGGCTTGGGTGCTGTGCTTTGGGATAGGCAGACTTTGGGGGACCATGCTAAGCCTTGAAGGTGTCAGAAGAAGTCACCAGAGAACTGGGGAACTGCCCTATTTTCTGGGTTCCTTGTGAATCTTCTAGAGGGCAGAAGAAGTTGGCATAAAGTCAGAGAGGTCATGTATCCCTAAACCTGAATGACACCAGCTTTGAGGTTGATTTGAGTTGATGAAAAGGAAACAAAGAAAGCAATATTTCTGGCTCTGATGTCACTCGCTCTGAGTCTATCACACACATTTTTTTTTTTTAGGCTTTGTTTCCCATCAATATTCCTCCACATGCTGCCTATGGTCATATAGATTTCCGACTTTTGTGGCTCTAAGAAGAGATTGATTGGACAGCTGCATTCCTTCTGTGAAGATTAGTAATTTTGAGACCAGAAGCTGAAATTTTAAGGGTTGTGGTTTTAAGGGCCATGGTTATTGATGGGGTATGTAACCTCTATGTGTGGGAAAAGTCACTTCCAGGTCGGAGCTAAGAATAGAGAATGCATTTTTGTAGCACCATGAATTTTCCCACATCACTTTATTAAACATCACCACTCTCCTCCAGAAGCTCCAGCTGTAATGGTTTCCTGGCTTGGGAACAAACAATCCATTTTTAGTCACACTCCTCAAAACTATGCCATTGATTATTCTTTGGGTTACGTTCTGGTTTTAAAGTTGTGGTAATGTAATCTCACCATGTCTAAGTCATTTTAAGTTTGGGTCTCATAGTTGCTGAGAGTCATGATGATAGCACGACATGAAAATGGACATGGGTTACAAACTGTGGGTGAGAAATATAGGCAAGAGCCCTGACCTCAGGTTCTTGACAGTCCAGAGGAAGAGTCAGAACACACTCAAAACAACCATAGCACACAGATAACCTTACCACAAGGCAGGAGCTAACAAGGTCTCCTATCAAGATATGAAGCATTTTGAGTGTTTAAAGAAGAGATAATCTATTTCTAGATAAAACATGTATAAGAAAGTAGTTTTGAATAGTGGGTAGGATTTGGATAGGTAGAAGTCTGGATAGGAAATCTCAATGTCTGTTTTTGATGAAGTATTGAAACTAAAGCTTGTGGAGTTGATTCTTAAGACATCCCCTGGGCAATCCCTTCCACCATATATTTCCATCATACCTTAAGTCTGAGTTTGAGGTAGTCTAGAACAAGGTGAAGTTGTGCTCCATTTCTTTTTAGGAGAGTCTGAATTTCATTTATTTTTCCTTTTAATTCTTTTCACTGAAGATTTAACCAAGACAATGTTCTAAGTCCAGGCATTCCCTAAGGATCCAGGATGATGGAATGTGGAGGCTGGAGACCTCCTTATCCCTTGGAATGAAACTGCACTCATCCTCCTAGTTTGCCTGTGCTGAAGAGCAGGGTCAGTGGAATAGAGCAGAGAGAGGAGGGGACAGAAGACAGTCTATGTCTCCAGTGGATTCTTGCTGTGGTTTGAAGGTCTGTGTCCCTCTGAGATTTATGGAACCTAAAACCCAGTGTGATAGCACCAAGAGGCGTAATCTTTAAGAGGAGATTAAGTCATGAAGACCATCATGACTGGGATTAGTACCCTTATAAAAGGGCTTGAATGGAGCTTTGCCCTTCCATTTTCTGTCACATCAGGACAGGGTGTTTGTCCCTTCTGCAATGTGAGGTAGCAGCAACCAGGTTGCATATTGGAAGCAGCCTCACAAGATAATGAGTCTGCCAATCCCTTGTTTTTGAACTTCCCAGTCTTCATAACTTAAGGAATACATTTTGGTTCTTAAAAATTACCCAATCTCAGGTATTTTGTTATAGGAGCATAAATAGGTTAAGCCAATACCAAACATGAAACCACAGGTAGAATGAGGCAGGTAAGGGTGGGGAATGGAGTAATCAATAGAAAATTTCTCTCCATGCATAGACCATTAATGACCATCACAAAATAGAGAAGGTACCTGAACAGACAAGGTCTCAGATAAACTAGCAATGAGCCACTCTGTCATATTATAATGTAAATATAATAACTAATATTTTTTTGAGTGCTCATTTGCTGCCAAGTTCTTTAAAATACATTATCTTATTTACTCTACATAACTATCCCAAGAGAGAGTTACAACTGCTATCCCTAGATTACAAATGAGAAACATAGGCAGAAACGTTAAGAAAATTGGCCAAGGTTATTGATTAATATCTAGGGTAGCATTAAAGTCTCATCCCAGTGTTTCTAAGTTTAATTCTTATGCCAGACCCACTGATTTCAACAGAAAGGATCAGGGGTGCACATAGAGTATTTAAACAGAATCAGGGGTGCACATAGTGTTCCCAGAGTTCTCGTGGGTAAAGGAATTGTCGCTTACTTTACTTGCATCAGAAGATAATTTAATGACTGGCATTAGGACAAAGTAGTGGCAGTACTCACAGAAATCATGTCTCGAATTTCCCCAGACAATTTCTCTTTTATCTTCTGCCATCAAGAGGGTGGTGACTAGACAGTGGCATCTTAACAAAAGCATCAATAATGAATTAAAATAGCTTTCTGATGGAAAAACTATTGATGGCCTATAAAAAGAGTAACATTCTTATCACCTACCTGGAGTTGACTAAAGAGACCAAATGAAACAAATTTGCAGCATGCTCTTTTGCAGGTTTAGCTTCTGAAAAATAAATAAGCTAATAAACCACTATTGTGAGGTTGTTGGTTGTGTGTCTTGAGTTACAGGACTGTATTATGTATTCAGCAATTAGGAAACATGAGCTTGAATATCTAAATATGTCTTTGCTTCTCAGACACATATTTTGATAATTCTTCAGCCTTCTAAAGGAGGAATAATTTTGAATCTAAATCCTGTGTTCAATTGCTATTTACAAGTTCATAGCCAATTCTGGATTCCACCTCCAATATAACAAATAGAAAACACTTCTAAGAGAGCCATCTAATTTGATGTTGATAAAGCTGTGACCCCCAAACATTGGAATTAATGAGAATTTTAGCTTTATACCCTCCTGGGCTTGATGTGTATTACTCTCTGGGACCCCAAATGCATAGCATATGCTAAAGACATACAGTAAAGAAAACCTGTTTATATTTTGATGAAAAGGTAATTCACACACACAATACAAAATGCAAAGAGCATTTGTCATATATACTGAAAAATGAGGGTCTCTTTCTCCATCCCTAAGCCACTGGGACCATTGTTTCCTTTCCTGTGTCACATGGCATCTTGATTCAGGTGATTTGATGTCAGAATACTTTTGACTTGATTGAGAAACAAACCAATAAATGTTCACCTTTTAGAGTCACCCAGTAATGCCTATGCACAGTGCATGGTGATACTCCCTTCTAATCTGTTCTTTCTCTGCCACAGCTCTGATCTTCACCTCACTACAGAGAAGGTGGTGGAAGTTAGAGATATTGTGAGGCTCCGTGAAGGGCAAGATGAATGAGGAATCCAAGACAGGCAGGGGTGAGAAAGGATTAAGAATCAGGATCATGTATTGGGCCATTTAATTTTTAAGATCCAATTTTTAAAACTCAAATTGGCTGTTTCATAATGTCCTGTTTTATTTATGCAAAGCTTTAGTGACAGCCCTCAGATGAGCTTGGAATCTGATTAGAATTGGTTGCCTAAGGTAACCTAACAGGAGCTCATGACTAAGCCCTGATGGTGAGAAATTCCGGAGGGCCCTTGGCAGCAGTGGGCTCGAGCTGCTGCCCCATGCTAAGCAGAAGAACAAGGGGAACGCAGGAGGCTGCTGAAGGATGAGTTCACAGACTTCACTGAAGGTCTTCACTGCCCACAGGCCAAGAGTATCTCTGAAACACCTTGCTCGCTGCATGTTCTCCCACACCCCAAATCTAGCTCTGATTAATTGCAATGTGATGTAGTGAAAATAAAAGTATATAATATATGATCACATTTTCCAGAGGGACAAGAAAAGATGACCGTGCCAGTAGGGGAACAGGATGAGTGCAGGCATAGAGGAGGGATAGACTCCTGTGTGTTTGTGTAATGGACAGTCGGGTTGTGGGTGAGAAATTTGGAGCAGCCCATCTCTCTGGAAGAAATTTGGGCTTCATATGCACTGGGGAGAGGAGACTTGTTCCATTTGAATCAGCACAGGATTGTGTCAGAGTTTAGAATGACGTCTTTGGTCACAGAGTGGAAGCTTTGGAGAGAGAAGTCAGAGTTGTCTGCTTCCACCATGCCTACTGACCAAGAGCCCCAAATGTCACGCTAACAAGAATCCAGGAATATAATTAAAATACTCCTTCATCATCTCTCACCAGAGACATAAAGGATTTTTAATGCTAGTTGTCTTATATGATATTGGACTTAAGAAATCCGTTTGACCTGGTTCATGACTATCGGGAGGCCAGAACTCAGGCACTTTGGGACTTTATGTTATGTCTTTATTTTATCTTTTTAGATCTTTGTGGCAAGAAGTTAGTTAATTTCTGTGATTGGACAGATCAAAATTGCCGTGTACTGGTAGATTTTCCATACCTTAAATAGGACAAAAACATGCCTATGCAGTAGTATGGGCATGGTAACAATGTCAAGATCTGGGAGGAGGTGGCCAATACTGGACCCTGTAGTGACACTAACTCACCCCTTTTAGCCCGTGCTGGTAGGACTCAGCTCTCCCAGCCAGGCATGTGAGGATGGTGACAGTGACAAGGTGTTTAGCTCCTTTATGGTGGGTGATAGAGCATGCCGAGAAGAAGTGTGACTTTCTTACACTTGAAGTCTAAGAATTTCAAGTTGAACAATACAAATAAGAAAAGATGAGTGAGAAGCAGTAAAACGGACCTCAAGTTGGCTTGCAGTGATCTGAGCCATGTGGGTCATTCAAGTGACTGCAAACATTTGCTGATCACCTACTGCATGCCTAATACACAAGATAGAGATGAGGGGAATAAAACACACATTCTGCCCTCCAACAACTTTCCACCTTAGGGGAAAGAGACAAGAAGCCAAATCATTGTAAGATAGCATAGACGAACATAAGCGGTAAACAAGTATAAATAAGATGAATAATTCAGGATAATAAAAAATTAAGATTTGGGGAGGAAATTGAAGTACTTTAGAATGATGATAATAATTGAGCTAAGACTTGAAAAAAGAAAAAAATGAAAAACTGGAGGGTAAAGAAGAAACTCTAGACAAAGCAAAGAGAATGAACAGAACCCTGGCCCCTGAACATGCGTGCTGTGATTTGGAAGTGAGACTTCCTCCTTGCAGCGGGTGTTGAGGGAGAGGAGATCGGACAGGCTGCCTGCAGGAAGAAACACAAGAGCCTTTATTGCCAAACTTAGCAGCTGGACCTCATCTGAAGGCAACAAGGGACCATTGCAGGATTTTGAGGAGAGGGATGTGAGAGAAAGCAAGGGTTGTACAAACCAGGAGGCCAAAGGAATGGGGGGAAGGAGAATGACTAGGTCTCATTTATTTTCTTGATAATAGCTAAAATGGCTAACATATATTGCATTTAATGTCAGGCACCGATCTAAGATTGTTTTGTTGTTTAATGTTCACTACAAGCAAAAGATCACATAGCTAAAAAAGAATAGAACCAGAGTATATACCTGGATCTTCTAGTCCTAGAAACTATGTGTTTTAGTGAGCCTTTTTCATTGCTGTGACTAAAAGATCTGACCAGAACAATTTTAAAGGAGGGAAAGTTTATTTGAGGGTTCACCATTTCAAAGGTCTCAGTCCATATACAGCCAGCTCCGTCACGGCAGAGGGAAGCAGCTCAAATGATGATCAGAAAGCAGAGAGCAAGCCCTCTACTTGCCAGATACAAATATATATCCCAAAGGCATGCCCCAGTTCCCACCTCCTGAGCCACATCCTACCACCTCAGTTACCACTCAATTAATCCTTAACAGGCAATTAATCACTGATGGGGGTAAGAGTCTCACAACCCAATCACTTTTCTGAATTGTCTTGCATGGTCTCACATGTGAGCCTTTGGGGGTGACCTCACATCCAAACCATAACACTATGTTTTTATCTTCAGGAATTCAGTGCTCTGCCCGGTAAATGTTTGTTGAATTAATATGCATTTGAATAAATGGAACCATCTTGGATTTAGACAGTAGAGTCAGGAACACCCCAACATCAAATATAACTAATACATCTGAGATTTACTTATTCAACCTGAAGTAACTGAAAAAAAAAAAAAAAAAGAACCAGGCTGGTGCCAGAACTCGAAGTAGGGTATAGCCTCTGCTCTTTAATGAGTAAGAGAAGGCAGACAACTGGATTCAAATCTAAAATCTGTAGGGTGGGACAACAAGCTGTAGACCCAGGGAAGAGAAGGGCTAATGTTGCAAGTTGGAAGACCATCTGCTATAGAAGTCTCTCTTGTTTGGGGAGGTCAGTCTTTTGTTCTATTCAAACCTTCCACTGATTGGATGTGATCCATCCAAAACATCCGGAATAATGTTTGACCAAATATCTAGGACACATGGTCTAGCCAAATTGATATACAAAATTAACTCTCATGGAGACCCAGGCACAGAGTCCTGTGGGTGCTGTGAGGACAGAGACAGGGATGGGAGTGATGTGCCTGGGGCTGAGGAGTGCTAAGGATGGCTGAGACCACTGCAGGCTGGGAGACAGGTGAGGTTGCCTTCTCCCTGAGACACACTGGAACAAATGCACCATCAATGACTTCATTTTGGACTTCTTGCTTGAATGAAGTATATTTCTGTTAACAAGTATATTTCTGTTCTTTTAAACTATCTGTTTATGGCAATTTGTTACAGCAAACCTAGGAGAATAATATATAACTAAGCACTGCAGAGACAAAGCAGTAGGAACTGGAGCCTGATGTGCTTCTAAGAGCAGTTGGAGTATTCACAATGCCAGGTGCTGAAGAGCTTTGTGTGAGCACTGTGGAGAATCAGGGAGGGAAAAGATAGACCTAGATGTGCAGTTTCCTGGGCCCACCACACACAAAATCCAAGGGTAAGCCACACACTGAAAATGCAACAGGTATGACAGAAAATCTGGGGTTCAGATTCTTAAATATGAAGAGCTGTTACAAAAAGTCAATAAGAAAAAAAATATGAAATGTCTATTGGAAAAGTGAGTAAAGTTGAGAAGTAATCAATATACAGAAAGAATGACAAATGACCACTGAATAGCCACCTGGTTGATCTGAGCTCATAGTTCATGTTGCCCTTTTAAATTTGTACTCAGGATTTGCTTTTTCAAGTGCATGCCAGGCACATCTATTTAGAAGCCCATCACGGGGGACCAGAAAGAAGGCCTCTATTGGGCCAGATGCAGTAAAGGCTGGTTCTATGCAACTTGGTCCATCAGTGGAGACATGCTTCTGTACAACATGGTGTCCCCAAATCTAGAACATGGAGCAAAGGAAATGTGAAAGCAAAATCAGTTGACTAATCAAGACATAAGTGTCTGTGGGAGACCTACTTTGTCTTTAGCACTGTAAGGAGCACAAAAATCTCATGGAGAAATAATAGGACAACAATTCAAGGGGGAATGAACTATCTGGCCTAAATTATGTCGGTGGTTTCCAGTTCTGGCAGCACATTAGAATCCCTGGAGAGCATTTTAAAAATAGAGATGCCTACTAGAATGTGCACTATTTGTAAGAGCTCCAAACTGGAAACTATCCAAATGGACATCCATGGTAGTATGGATAAATAATTATGGATTATTCACATAATGGAGTACCATTCAGCAATGAGAACAGAAGATCGACAATTACACACAGCAATGTAGATAAATTAAGTGTTTAGTGAAAGAAATCAGATGGAAAAAGAGTCACCCTTAAACATGCCATAGTTGGGTAAGATTTTAATGATAGGGGGACTGGGCACAGAGTATACAGTTACTGTCTGCATTTTTTTTTTCCTGAAAAACTATTCTAACATTTAAAATTTTCAATAAGTGTTAACAAGTCATAGTGGCTGGGGCTGTGGTGCATGCTTGCAATCTCAGTGACTCATGAGGCTCAGGCATGAGAACCCCAAGTTTGAGGCCAGCCTCAGCAATTTAACAAGACCCTCAGGACTGGGGATGTGGGGATATAACATAGTGGTAAAGTGCCCCTGAGTTCAACTCCTAGTACCCCCCAAAACAAAACACAACAAAAAGTCATACTGTATGATTGCTTTTACATTAGCTACAAAAATGAACAGAATTAATCTATTTTGTTAAAAATCAGGATAGTTACCTTGGGAAGGATGGGGACTGGTTGGGCAATTCAGGGACTCTGGGGTGTGGTAATGTTCTGTGCTTCAACCTGTGTGCTAGTCCCATGGGTGCGTCCCATTGTGAAAATGTACTGGGCTGAGCACTGATGTGCTCCTTTCTGCAGTTGTATTTTATTTTAATAAAAAATTAAAAGGTATTCTGATGTCCAGTCCTACCTAGACTAAGCAAATTAGATTTTAGAGGGAGGTCCTGGCATTAGTATTTTTTAACACCCTAGATTATTCCAATGCACACCTGGGATATTGTACTTCTGCTTTTTTGGCCTGTAGGCTGTGAGAGGAACCAAGAACCAGTCCAGGCTGTGAGTCTACACTTCCTTTCCACAGGAGGCAGGACCTGTGTGGATCCTCAAAGCCTGCAAGGGATTGACGAGGCCAGCAGGACTCCATAATTAATGAGCATCTTCAGCTCAGAAAACACTCAATTTCCAATTCTCATTTTCTGTGTTTCTGTTGGTGGCTACATTTCTTTCCTTGGCAACTTAATTCCCTATATTAAATGCTATTGTTGTATGTTGGTCCCTTAGGGTCAAAATTTTTGAACATTGTATCACCAGTCTTTATGTAAATTGAAAGAATTAAAAAGCAATTAGTCCCGGGTACCCTAAGCATTATATTTTATCTAATTTGTACTCTTTCTTGTATTTCTATGCCAGACTCAGTAAGCCTTCAAGAAAGCCTGGATAAAATAAATGAGTAGAGAAACAAACGCCAACATTTAGGTTGACGGCAGAAGCACTCAGTAAGTAGCCTTAGAGATCGACTCCTCATATAAGACACATGGGCATGAGGGAAGACAGGCTTCTTAGGGGGAAGGATTAATGGATTCCAGGCCTGCGGCTGGGCCATGTCCTCTGCGTGAGTATGTGCTGCCCCGCACAATTCTTTATTGGTCCAGGCAGCAGACTCAATGGTAAGTTTCTTACTTAGAAGGGAGAGAGGAGCCGTAGAATAGTTGTAGAATATCTGTTGGGAACACTTAGGAATTTGTACCTGGCATTTTCATTCGGACAGCCCTTACTTCCTTGGACTTATTCTGGGTTACAATAATACAATGAAAATCATAATGACTGACGTTTATTGAGAGGGCACATGATGCCAGGTACTTTCTATGAATTTTCATTTTTAATTCCCAGTTCAATCTTATGAACTCCCACTTGACAGATGAGAAACTCGATGCCCAGGATTAATAACTTGTCAAGGTCGCACTACTTGTCAGAAGCAGGGTCAGTTATGTCAAAGCAGTAGAGTCCTTAGACCACTCTTTTACTGTGATGGTGAACTGGTTAATAATGGGATGACATGACCTTATAATTGGTCCTTATAACCCTCCCCTCCTGTCCTTCCCACACTAGATGCATTCCCACTAGGTATGGCAATTTGTCACCTTGCCCCTTCTACCTCTGTCTTTCTTTTTGCACCTCCTGACATTCACATTTAATCTGAGGGGGTTGTTTCTTCCTCTCTCTCCGCTTCTCATCTCTAGAAGAGTGGATGACAAATTAAGTCATGCTAAGCTGTTTGAAATCTGCTGTGTAATTTCTCTCAGGTGATTGGGCTTGAAGAGGAACTCCACAGGTGGACCATACTCATCACCAAAGGTGCTCATCAAAGTGGCTGAAGCTAAGCCGGGGGTCGGTACGCTACGGCCTGCAGGCCAAATCCTGTTTGGGTAAAATAAAGCTGGCAACCACACAGTCTCACCTATGATTGCTTGGGCACCAGCAGGGCAGGGTGGAGGCCCTTGAAGGCTTTCCCTGCCTGGGCTGCACAGGAAGGCGCTGCCTGCCCTGAGTTTACTGCAGGAGAACCTCTTGGGCACAACTTGGTGCACAGGCACTCCATAAGTTCCAATCTTCTGTGCGTCGCAGCCCCTTTTGTGGGTGAATTCTGGGTAGGAGGGTCACTCTGAAATCACATCACATGGGTCATCACTGCTCATGGTGAATGGTGGTGGCAACAATCCTCACTGAATATTCATTGGCACTTTGTCCAGTGGAAGAGTGACAAGCTTCCTCCCAGAAACAAATGATGTGTTATTCATTTTGCAGTAAGTGTTTCCTGGTTTGAAAGCAGCACGGCCCTAGCTGGGGTGGGGGGTGTCATTTCTGTGCCAGGAAAGGTGAGCAGGCAGGTGGGGATGGTGCCTCCACGCCACAGACACAGGACAGTTATGTGACCTGAGTCCAGTTATGTGACCTGAGTTCCTTTGCCAGACACAGATTCTCTTTATTAATATGTTCAAAATATCCAAACTGGAAATTAATCTTGAAACACCTGAAGTCAACTGCAGCATCTGCTTCTTTATTTGTTTTGCTTAGGACCATCATCTATCAACTAGCCTTGTTTCCCACTGGTCAGGGGCTCGGATGGTGTGGGATTGTTGTAGTCAATATCAAATGGCGTGGCTGCAGAGGGACTGCCTCTAGCTCCATTCCAGGAAACCAGTGCAGGCAAATCCTCAGCCCCTCCACGAGTTCTCTTTTCTCTGGTTTGGGGGAAACAGGGGTCTTGCATTTGTGGGTCATTCTCCCTAGAGGTTCTATCTCCCTCCCTAGAGGGAACCCTTAAGTACTATGATTTCACCTTTTCTCCTAGATGATTTTGGAGGTCTTACCGTCTCAGGTGCCCACAAGACTGGTATCTCACTCTGTGCCTCTCACCATCCTCAGTCAGACTAGCTTCTGTGAAATTCATAGTGTGTGCAGATTCGGAATTAAGAAGAAATTGGCCCTGATGCCTGGGTTCCCTAAGAAGGCAGAGCTTGTAGACTAGCTTATTGTATATCTTTATTCTCAGGAGCAGGAGCGATAGCTGTGGGTGAGACAGGAAGGAGGAGAGGTTATAGATATCATAGAGCTAGCCTCCTCCACATGAGCTGGATTGTTCCATCTCATGAGACCATTTCCCAGGACATATAGACTGGGTCTCAGGATAGTCCACCTTGAGGAGACAAAGAGAGAAAAATGTATCTACAAGCACCCGTTATTCCCAGCAGCTCCTGAAAGGTTAATGCCACAGATTCTTAATTACTTGTGAGTTCTGGATGCATGCACAGCCTCTGAATGAAGTCTTTTAGAGTCCCAGGCCTCAGAGGTATAGGGACAGCAGCTCTGTGCTCTGTCTCTGCCCTCAGTGTTCTCTGTTTCCACACATATCTTGGCTCTCGAGGGCAGCACCTGTACCTCTCTGCTTAAGGCTTTTGAAGCACGGAAGACCTGCATGCCAGAGAGTTGGCATTTTTTGAGAGCTGAGAGGGACACATTCTTTGTCCCTTGGTTGAACGAACTATGAAGCACATGCTGTAGTCTCCCAGAGGCTTTTTGTTAAATGGTGTCTACTCAGCTGTATCCACCACAATGACCTGTTCATTAACACAACCTTTATTGGTTTTATTCTCATCACTGTCTCACTTTCTTTCTCCCTTATCCATGTTCCTGAGACACCACCAAATTATAATCTCAGCATCTGCATCTGAGAGAATGTACCCAAAGTCAACAGAGAGGCCCCTGTGGAGGTGAGAGGGGTACAGAACAGGCATGCTGTGCGTACTGCATACTGCACGTGTGTGAAGGTGTTCAGAGGCATGAAGAGATGGTTGAAGGCTGCTGGGGCATCAGGCAGCTGAGACCTAGGGGATCCAAGGTGTTGCCGGGGAGTGTCTGATCCACCTGGAAAAAGTTATAGTTCATTGATTTTAAGGTGATCTTAATGCCTGAATTAAGTGTTTACCATGTGCAGTGATTATGCTAAACACAACAAGTGGATCACTGCCTTTAATAAACCTCACCACTTGTGAAATGGGTACTATTATCATTATCCACATTTCACAAATGAGAAAACTAAAGCCCAGAAAGATGAGGTAAGGCCTAAAGCAATATAGCAGGAAAGGGTGGAACCAGAATGTGAGTCCCAAGCAGCTGGCATTTTTTAGTTGTTTGTTCAGGATGATGTGTCCTTGCCACTACTATTTATTATTGTTATTATGATTACTTGTGGTGCTGGGGATTGAACCCAGGGTTTTTCCACATGCTAGGCAAGTATTCTACCACTGAGATGTATCCCCATCCCTTGCAAACTAAGTTGCTGTGGCTGGCCTCAACTAGTCCATCCTCAGCCTCCCGAGTGGCTGGGACTACTGGCATGTACCACTGAGCCTGGCAGCCATTACTACTTACATGGCTGTCAGGGCCAATTGGGATTCCTGTTTATTAACCTCTTCCAGACTCAACCCCTTAGTTGAGTGTGTGAGTGTGAGTGCCTGTCTTGTGAACTGGTGGAGGGGAAAGATTAAAACAGAGACCACTTTCCTTAAAATGGTATCCAAAGAAATAATCCTCCCACTGTTTACAATCAAAGAAGAAACTGGGCCTGAGTGTTGGGTCTTGGTTTGGGTCTTTTTCCAGGTCTAGAGGCTGTTTCTAAATTAAACTCTAACTTACTGGCCATCAAAAAAATCACAGAGCAAAACAACTTTTTGGTGAGTTAAGTATAAATGAGTCAGAGGCAGAGAGATTAAATTTTCCCTCAAATACACATGGGTTAAAAAAAAAAAATTATAGTCTCCAGAGAGGTTGGCTCCTTGAGGACAGAGTTTTTGCCAAGTCAGCACATTGGAGAAAGAGTTTGTGAGTCTCTGCCAAACCCCAAGCACCACTGGCCTCCTGGCCTCAGCTTCTTGCTGAACCCAGGAGGAATCCATCTTCCTAAATCCTTGCTGTCTGTCAGAACTGAGGGCCCATTTCTGTGCAAATGATTCACTGTTATAATTTGTGCCACCTCCTCACAGTCTCAGGGACTTTTTGTATTTTACATCAATTCCTATGTAGTATTTCAACAAGTCTCTTTTCCTCCCCCGTCTGTTTCCCTGCTGCCCTTCCACCATCTCTTTGCCAACAGATTCAAAACAGGAGTCTGTGACAGGCTTTCTTTGAGTCTAGCCCTGAATCTCACTCTGCCTCTGGCAATATATTTCTGACAGGTGCAGAGCAGGTAGGAGAAATGACAGCATCATGCAGAATGCAAGCAAATATGGTACTCCAAACCATCATTTCTCCTGCCTGCATCCCTTTGGGTTACAGTGAAATCACCTTTGGGGACAGTTTTTGTTCTTTTATTTGAATAAAGAATTCACTGTGGATATCATTCATTCTTCACTTCCTTTGGTAACAATGCAACAATTAAAAATGGATTAGTATGATTTTGAACACCTTGATGCTTCTCATTCTGAGTGTTTATGGTAAAAATTCATTCCCATTGCAGTGCAGCTATAAGTGAGAGTGCAGTAGGACCATTACAGCGTCCCTGCATGGGGGCTGTAGAGGGCAGAGGGACAGCATTTGCACACACAGGCTGCTTGGTGCATGAAAACAGAGTGTCAATTGGATCACTTAGCTTTAATTTGTTCAATTTCAGGCAATTCTAGTTTTCAGGATGGATGGAATGAATAACCCAAAGCCAGGCACATAGACCTTTTCTCTTTGCGTTTTAATGCCAATTGATACAGTTTCCAAAACAGAGTCCCCTGGTACTTGGAGGTTCTTTTGCTTTTGGCTTGGGGTTTTAGGAAGGTCCAGAGTATTGTTATCTCTCATAAGCACTTTGCTGAACATACAGATAATGCCTCAAGAAAGTTCCACTTGTGGTACCTATGGCATTCTACCTGGGACATTCCAGAGGGCTTGTCCATTGAGGCAAGTTTTTCTGTGGGTCCTAGAAGGTGGTTGGATCTGAGAGCAGAACAGATTTCGGAGAAGATGCACATCAACCTGTCAAACGTTCTGCTGGTTGGTGGCATATGCTGGCTGAGAATAGTGCCCACGGAACAGCCTGCATACAGCTCATGAAAGGACTCTGAAGTACAGCTGCCCTGACACTGAGCTGTGTGCGTGGAAGCCATGGTAAAGTTGAACAGCAGATGGAAAACTCCTCCGAACCTTTTATTGGCCATATGTCACTTTTGAGTGTTGGCCAACAAAGTACATTTGCAGCTTAATATATAATGATTTAAACAGCAAAAAAAAAAAAAAAAAAAAAAAAAAAGAGCAGCTGCACTTTGATTTCTGATGCCATTCCTTCAGGCTCCCCTAGGTTGAACCTGGAGCTACTTTCTTTAACCCTGTGCTGTCTCCCTGCATCTTCACCAGGTGGCACCATCTTCAGAGCTACAGTGCTGGCTCCCTGCAGTTAAGTCAGTACATTTCCCTCTTGCGTCTTTGTTGTGGGCTGAAGCTTCTAGATTTTTTTTTTCTTTTGTCATTATGCTTTCAATTTGATAGGACATGCTACAAAGCACAAGACTTCAGTATTTCTGTACTTCTTCCTGCTTGATGTTTCTCTTCTCCCCCCCCCTCCCCCGCCCAAATCCCTTGTGACTACAGAGCCTTGCCTTTGTTTTGAGGGCGCCTGGATTGGCCATCTGCTCAGCCCACAATTATCCTTGGAGTGGACTGTGGGAGGGCTGCTCATTCTGATTTATGAGGACATGACTTGGGAGGGAGCTCCCCTAGAAAAACTTCACTCTCTTGTTGTCAGAATCATCTAGAAGGAAATGATTGATGTGGGGAATAAGGAAAACAGGCCACCTTCTGGCTCTTTATTTTCTTTTGTCTCTTCTATTCTGCAGTTGAAGTGCCAAGTCTCCACATCCAGCTGCCATGGGCATGCTCTGGCTGAGTGCTTGAGGCCTTCTGGAAGGAGAGATGCCTTGTGTTAAAGTGAGTGGTATGTGGTTGTTTCTGAGGTCAGTCAGCCAGGAAAGGAGCTAGAATCATGTGACTTTAAGCCTGCATGCCTGCCAACCACTAACTTGAGAATTTAGTTTATGAATATTTGATTGTCAACGTTGTATGATCATAAAATCACTTTACGGTTGTCATTCTAACCAAATCCAACTCGGGTTTCCTATGTATTAATTCCTGAAAAATTCAGCCACCTCCCCAGTGTTATTCAAAAGACTTTGAACAGCATTGTGAATAAGAATTATAACAGTACATCAAACCCAGTGATTTCTAGAACATCTGGAGCAAAGCATATTAAATGGGGAGTAAAAGGCACATTCATCATGGAGTTTGGTTTTGTTTTCTGATTGTATGAAGAGAGGAAGTAAAGAGACATCTTTCCTGGAGGGCTTTTAGTTATCTGTTCCTGGCTAGACTGGACCCCTTGCAGAAGAATTATAGCTCTGGGTTTTGTATTTGTAGGAGAGGGTTCTCTTTTTAGGTCTAAGATTTTGTCCTATGGCAACTTCACTTTGGGGAATTTATTCTACAGCCAAATCCGCTGTGTGAAACAACAGGTGTATGTGGTTAACTGCTTCAGTATCATCTATAAACAGGAGACTGGAAACAACCCAAATGCTCATCAGTGGAGAACAAAGTTATAATATTTCCATACACCAGAATGCAGCTGTTTAGAGGAACAAGATGGTCTCTGCACACCAAGAGGGAAAGAGCTCCAAGACATCTGTTAGTGAAAATCGGGTGTAGAACAGAGTGTGCAGCGCACTCCCTTTCAGCTTGTGTAATATTTATTTATATTCACAAAAAGAAACCTTGGAAGGACACATAAGAGAATAGTCTGAGGGGACATCAAAAACAGGTCAGAGGAGGAAATAATCTACTTCTTTGCCTCTTAGAATCTGGCCTTTATAGCCACCATTCTGAGAAAGAACTTTCCCCACTGGCTTACCTCTAATGTCAAGTGCCAAAGCCCCTATATCCTTGATGTCTGTGCCAACTGCCTATGCACTCCTTCAGAGTGAGGCACCTCCAGAGTAGTACAATTAGAACAGCCAGTCAGCAGCCTGAGTGCTGGGGAGGGAGCTAGGATTTCTGAGTGTCTGCCGTCTTTGCAGAGGTTATCTCTCTTAATCATTACAGTGGCCTGTGAGAGAGGTACTATTATCATCTCCATTTTCCAGGTGAGGAAATTGAGACTCAAAGAATTTAATTAGCTTGCTTCAAGTAGTTTAAATCCTAGGTGATGGAATCATGATTTGAGCTCCACATACTAGTCTCTAATGCAAAGTCACCAGAGCATTTGTCCATGAGAAATAGAGCAATGCTTTCACCCACCCCTTCTGTCTTCTCTTCCCTTGGATTCTGCATTGGCCTGTTTCTTTCACACTCTCACTCTCATGTGCAAACCCCTTTTGTGGTTCCTCCTCCTTCTTATCAAACAAGGGTGTCTTCAAGGTTCTGCCCTTGCCTTCCTACTTCCCACCTTCTACAAGGAGTTTGGACTCTCACCTAATGGATTCACCTCCTAAGCGTACATTCACATATTCGGACATTCATTTTCACCTAGATATCTTCCTGATATCTCAGGGTCAACATTTCTCAAACCAAATGAATCATATTTCCACTTACAGTTTGGTTCATCTCTTTGTATTCCTTTTCTGATAATTCCATTTGCCCTAAACTTCCTATCCCTTAAACTCATATCCTAACTCCTTTAGTGGGTCTTCTGTCTTTTCATCAGACAAGGTGCATTCTTTGTTTGAAGAGAAGAAAGAAGTTCAAAACTTTAAAGTAGATTTTTGTAGTCTTTTTTGGTCCTTTTCTCCCCATGTCCAGTAACTAAAAATTCTGCTTCTTCTGGCTTCTACTGCTTCCACAGAGTTCGTTCCATCTTTCTGGGAAGTGCTTTCTCTACTATCATGTCATCTCCAGGGTGGGTCCTCTCTTACCTAATGAATAATGCTCACCTGGTATGGCACCCATGAGATCCATGTGAGAAAAACTTTTAAATGCTGATGAGGAACACAAAAAGGTCTTCATAAGTGGAAAATCCAAAAGCACAAGTTATTTTAAAGCTGCTAATTTTATCAAATTAATCTATAAATTTAATGGGGTCTTGATTTAAAAAATAACAACAGGGGGCTGGGGATGTGGCTCAAGCGGTAGCGCGCTCGCCTGGCATGCGTGCGGCCCGGGTTCGATCCTCAGCACCACATACCAACAAAGATGTTGTGTCCGCCGAGAACTAAAAAATAAATATTAAAAATTCTCTCTCTCTCTCTCTCTCTCTCTCTCTCTCTCTCTCTCTCTCTCACTCTCTCTTAAAAAAAAATAAAAAAAATAACAACAGGGCTTTTAAAGTATATTTTTATAACCAGACAAGCTGATATGAGAGTTCTAATGGAAAAATAAATATACTAGAATATCCAGGAAAAATTCCGAAGAGGAGTAATACAAAGAGAGAATCAACTCTAACATATTGATATTATTATAAAGTGATGGTCATTGTGTAGCTTATATTTGTGCATGAAAAAATGAACAGAAAATAGGATAAAATCAGAAATTGATCTCCATATTATGATGACTTAGTACTTGATGAAGGTTGAATATCTTTATCAGAGTAGAATAATTTTAAAATACAATAAATAAGTTTGGGTTGCCATCTGGAAAATAATTAAGTTGTATTTCTCATATCTCATTCTACAAAAGTAAGTGCCAGATGGACTATCAACATGAAAGCTAAACTATCAAGTTTCTAGGGAAAAATTTTTAACGGTCTCAGAGTAGAGAAGGCCTTTTGTAAGCATGATAAAATTCAGGAGCTATAAAAGAAAAGATTAATAAGTGTGGCTCTAAAAATCAAACATTTCTGCCTGGTAGGAAATACTACAAAATAAGGTCAAAAGACAAATAAGAAATAGAGAAAAATATTTGTAACAAATACATCAGATGAAGGGCTAAATTTGTTATAATATAAAGAACTTCTAGAAATCAATAGCAAAAATATCAGCACTCAAAGAAAAATTGGCAAAGGACATGAACCAATAGCTTACAAAAGGAAATGTGAGTGGTATTTAGATACTTGAGAGGATTCCTAGGTTCCACACAATAAACATATAATTTTTTTTTTACTTCTTCTTTCCACGTTTTTTTTACTGGTACATTATGTTTGTACATAATGATGGTATTTGCCATAACATATGCATTCATGCACACAATACAACAATGTAATTTGGCCAATTTCACTTCCCAGAACTTCTTTCCTCCCTCCTATCCTTGCACACCTTGGTCCCTTTCTTGTAGAGTTTTCCCTTTAATTTCCATGAGCTCCTGCCTTCCCTTTTCCTTTTTTCTCTCTAGCTTCTATATAAAGAGAAAACATGAGACCCTTGACCTTCTGGGTTTGACTTATTTTGCTTAACATAATAGTCTCAAGTTCCATCTATTTTCCTGCAAATGACATTTTTAATTTTTCTTTAAGTCTAAATAAAACTACATTGGGTATATATGCCACATCTTATTTATCCATTCATCCACTGATGGACACCTAGGCTGATTCCATAGTTTGGTTTTTGTGAATTATGCTGCTAGAAACATGGATATACATGTGTCACTGAAGTATGATGACTTTAATTTTTCAGGAATTAAATACTGAGGAATTAATACCAAGGAGTGGTATAGCTGGGTCATATGGTGGTTCTTGCCTAGTCTTTTGAGGAAACTCTATACTGATTTCCACAGTGGCTGTACTACTTACAATCCCATCAACAGTGTAAAAGTGTTCCTTTTCCCCCCAAATCCTCACCAGTATTTATTATTGTCTATATTCTCAATGACTGCCATTCTGAATGGCGTGACATAAAATCTCAGTGTATTTTTAATTTGCATTTCCCTAATTGCTAATGATGTTGAACATTTTTTTTTCATATATTTCATGGCTATTTGTATTTCTTCTTTTGAGAAGTGTCTATTTAATTTATTTGCCCATTTATTAACTGGGTTATTTGTTTATTTTGGTGTTAAGTTTTTTGAGTTCTTTATGTATTCTAGATATGAATCCTGTCAGAAGAGTAGCTAGCAAAGATTTTCTCCCATTTTATAGGTTCTCTCTTCACATTCTTAATGTTTTTCATTGCTATACAGAAGCTTTTTAACTTTTTGCCCTCCCATTTTTTTAAAAATAATTTTTAGTTGTAGATGGACACAATTCCTTTATTTAATTTTATGTGGTGTTAAGGATCGAACCCAGTGCCTCACACATGCTAGGCAAGTGTTCTACCACTGAGCCACAACCTCAGCCCAAGTGCCATCCCATTTTTTAACTCTTGGCATTACTTCCTGAGTTTTAGGTGTCCTATTGAGAAAGTTGTTGTCTATGCCTATATGCTGGAGTGTCGACCCTATGTTTTCTTCTAGTTGCATAGTTTTTGGTCTAATTCCTAGGTCTTTGATCCATTTTGAGTAGACTTTTGTAGATGCATGTAAATTAAATCTTCATTTTTTAGTTAACAGCTAAAGATTTAAAAAATTTATTTTTGGCTACCTACTTTTGACAGATGTGTGGTGAAATAGATATTCATATATATTTTAGGGATGTAAATTATAACTTCCAAAGAGGGCAATTTCAGAATATCTTTTAAATTTTAAAACATCTGTGCCCTTTCACAGTTACATGTTTGGGAATTTTCTTTACAATTATGTCAAACTTGTGCCTGAAGAAATATATAAGGATATTCACTGTAGCACTGAGTCCAATAACATGTTTTATTATCTCACCAAAAAAAAAAAAAAAAGAAAAAAGAAGAAAAGAAAAAGAAAGAAAGAATTAATAAAGCATGGAGCCCGCCGGAGCCCGCCATGCTTGCCCTGTCCTAGAAATGTCCTAATTTCTTCTCATCAATTTTAAAATGTTTGTAATCTGGCACAACATACCTTTGCTCTCCTGTATCTTGCTTTTCTCTAATACTCCTAGCACTCTGGCCAAAAAACTGCATTGTTTGCTCTGTATGTTCCCATCTCCATCTCTTTGTACTGATCCTGATACCTGACCTGCCGTCTTCCCAACCTTTTTCCTTGACTTCATCTGGATGAATCCTAACCTGCTCATGTGCTGCCTCCTTCTGGAGACATCCTTGAACCCTCTACAACTCTTTATCTCCAGGTAAAAATCTCTACCTGCTCTTACCTTGACATGACACTTCTGCCACAGTAATTTGGGGGTAGTCTCAGAAACAATAGTGATATTTTGATTCTCTTCCTTTGATGCAAATTGCTTTAATACAACCTACACAGATAACGTTAACTTACATTTTCTCTCAAAAATGAAAATATGTTCATTGGTTCTTCCCTAATTGCATAAGTAATATGAATGTACTTTAAAAATGGAAAACCTCAGAGCTCATTCCCATGTACGTACTTATGTGTGATGTGTGCATGTATGTTTACAATAGAATAAGTGAAAAATAAATTTCCTAAAGTATATTTCTCAAAGACACACACACACACACATACACCATGTTGTCAATTATATATATCAACTCCCAAACGGGCCAAATCCTCTCCTTTGTGCTAATAGTATTGTGTATCTTTCTTAGAATCATTCCAGACTCCACACAGGCACGGACATGTCTGGCATTGCTCTCTATTGTGACCTAAGTGCCTTGCACATAACTCTTTCCACATCCTATGTTCTCAATTATATCTATATTTAGATATAGATCTATAGATATAGATATCTATAATATATCAGTTATATATTATATTGGTATATATCTATAGATATGTAAAATCATATCAATTATATCAATATATATATAAATTATATAATATATAAAAATTGATATATTATAATATATTTATATAATATATTATAACATTATATTATATGTTATAATATTATATTATCAATTATATATATATATATATATATATATATAAATATATAGTCAATTATATAAGATGTGGCAAGAGCTATGTACTAGTCACTTAGGACAGTATGGAGAGCAATGCCAGACATGTCCCTGCCTGTGTGGAGTCTGGCATGATACACAGTATTATGAAAGAGACACAGTACCGTTATCACAAAGGAGAGGATTTGGCCCATTGGGAGTTCAAGGATAACTTCTTTTTTTTTTTTTTTTAAAGAGAGAGTGAGAGAGGAGAGAGAGAATTTTTAATATTTATTTTTTAGTTGGCGGACACAACATCTTTGTTGGTATGTGGTGCTGAGGATCGAACCCGGGCTGCACGCATGCCAGGCGAGCGCACTACAGCTTGAGCCAGACCCCCAGCCCCCAAGGATGACTTCTTAAAGGAAGTATCGTCTCAGGTAAGGCCTGAAGGTTAAGTGTGAACAGACTTGACTACATCTACAGTCATATAAATGTCATTGGGCAGGGGTGGAAGAAAGCTTGCCTGGTTGGCGTGGAAATGAGGGAGAGATTGAGTGGTGAGGCTGAAGTTGGGTAGGCAGCATACCACAGTGGATTTGGAGGTCTTTTTAAGGATATTGTTATTTGTTTTTGCCAGTAAGCAGGGGTTGGGGATCATATTTGTGTTTAGAAAGGAGAACATTGGATGAGTAGAGAGAACTGATGAGCAGAGGCAAGAATAAAGACAGGTTGACAAGTTAGAAGGCTGTTGTAGTAGTCCAAGTGACAAATGACAATGCTTAAACTACTCTGAATTACAACCTGGGACCAGGATAGTCAAGGCAGAAGTATAGGAGAACCGATGATTTTATGATTTCACCTATTCATATAGCTACAGAAGTGGATATCATTACCAATGATTGTCCTTTGCCAATGCAAGAAGGGGTGTGTGTGCATTTGTACAGTACATATCTTATACATAATATATAGTAAAAATATATGATTTATAGTATTATATAATAATTAATACAAGATTTGTAATATCATACATGTATTTTTCCTTTCTTTGATAATAATTGTGATTGGATATCTTCTTTTATGTCATCAACTATTTCATTTTAATTTTTTTCTTTTGAAACATCTGTACATATCCTTTGTCTATTTTCTCATTGAATTGTATGCTTTTTTTCTTTCTAGAATGCAGTCAGGGATCCTATACTGTATTTCATTATCATGCCTTTGTGTCTTCACTGATTGAAGACAATTTCTCAGGAGTATATCTTTTAATTAAATATCCAAATAAACTACTATTATATTGTTGCAAGGCAGAACTTAGTGAGAATCCAATTGCAAAATCAAGGCAAACTTAAACCAATTTAAAAAAACCAAACGATTGGCAATCTGTGATATACACTGCAAATATTTTCCCTGTCTTTTGCTTATTTGTTAATTTTGTCTAAATTTGTGTGCATGCGTGTGTGTGCGTGTATGTGTGTGTGTGTGTGTGTGAGATAGCATAGTCAAATTAATATTATTTCTGGCTTTGGTATGATGCTTATTGTAACTCAAGGTTACAATGAGTTATCCTCTATCATTTTTACAACCACATATTTTCAGGTTATATCAAAGAAGATTCGAAACAGACATCTTTGTCCTATTCATTCTCTCCACCCCCACCTTTACCAGATGGGGCCATAAAAAGCAGTGCTGAGATGGTGATTCTGATATAAAATCAGCATGCTAAAACTGGCCATGTCAGAATGTCTTGGATTACTTCTAACTGCTTTAACTTTGCACTCACCCAGGGAACTGATCAAGGTTTTCCTACCAATTGCTATCAGATCCCAAGTTTCTTGAAGGTGGGAACCACATCGATTTCATTTTGTGCAATACAAATGTAGGTGGGCCCCCTTGACAGCCTCTGCTAACATAAGATTTCAGTTTGTTATTCCCACCCCCCAACACAAACTCTCAACACAGTGATAAAACAGATTTTCCCCCCTCAGTTTTACGAGGTAGTTATTGGAAGTGAGGGTCCATCATAAAACATACAGTAAGACAATCAGATTTCTACATTGGGTAGTATTTCTACTCACTCTCTTTTCTCTTCTCTTCACCTTCTCTCTAGGAGAGTAAAAAACCTATTTAACAAAACATAAGCCACCCCCTCCCCCAACCAAGAAAGCCTGATAATGACTGCATATTTTTTCTCAATCTTCCCTTAAGGGTTTCATTTCAACACAGCTGTATCCTCTGACATTTTCATCAGGAAACTTTGGGTATGGCAGTGAGTCGGTAAGTGCTGTGGGAATCAATCAATTGGGTGGCAACCCTGTTCTTCTACTTGACTTATGCAGTGATTTAGTTGGAACCTAGGATGTAAAAATAATACTTCCTTTTCCATTTCCTCTTTGTTTCGTTTTAGGGAGAGAATTTGGAAACCCACCACCATCTTATAGGCCACCTGGTCAAGTTTTTAATTATAAAAAGGATCCATCTTAAATTCTCACTAAAGGGCTTAGGTACTGAAACGGCATTTTCTAAAGTGGTCCCTTTAGCACAGAGGACAATATTGGTGCATGTAAGCAGATGCTAGGCATGAGCTGAAAATGAGGATTTCACCTTTCTGAGCTGGGTGGCCAGACAGATCCAGATCCATTCGGGGTAAAGTCATCAGTCCCCATGTGAGAAGTCCATTTCATCTTGGAAGAGTGAAAAGAAAAAAAGAGTTGAGATTCCTGGGCAACACTGGACAAAATCCACGTGAAAGATTAGTGTATAAGAATAAAGCTATTTTCACACAGGTGAACAAACAAGAGTAAGTTAGCTTCTTGGCTTCAGCTGACCTGATGAACTGGGTTAAAAGAGTAGCCATGGGACATCTGAATGTCCCCTGAGCACCAGTGAACAAGATGGGAGTCAAGAGCTGCTAGTGATTAGGGGACTGATGTTGTTTTGGTTTAGATGTGAGGGGTCCCCCCAAAGCTCCTGTTTGAGACAATACAAGAAGTTTCAGAAGAGAAGTGATTGGGTTGTGTGCATCAATCCCCTGATGGGATTAACTGAGTGGTAACTGAAGGCAGGTGGGGTTTGGCTCTAGGAGGTGGGGCATTGGGGACATGGCTTTGTGTATATGTTTGTATCTAGCCAGTGGAGATCTCTCTCTGCTTCCTGATCATCATGTGAGCCTTTTCCCTCTGCCATACTCTTCTTCCATGATGGTCAGCATCACCTTGAGCCCTGAGGAGTGCAGTCTGCTGTCTATGGATTAAGATATCTGAAACCATGAGCCCCCAAGTAAACTTTTCCTCTTCTACAGTTGTTCTGGTTGTGTCCTGTTAGTCACAGCAGCAAAAACGCTAACAGATGTCCTAGCACCTAAATCTAGCCTAATAGTCCAGTGGAGTCATTTCCCCTATTTTCCTCTCCTCTTTCATTTCCTAATATCCCACCCTACTTCCTGAGGCTTTTCTCAGCTTTAATTCACCTATAACAACCTTATCTGAGATGAAACTATCTCTTGTTGGCAATGTGATCTCAGGCAGTCACTCTTTGTCTCTTAGCCTCAGTTTCTTCAACTAAAAAAAAAAAAAAAAGAAAGAAAAGAATGAGAGAGAACACAGATAGAGCAACCAGCAGACCACCAGAAAATCAGTAGATGCATCTGTGATTCATATTGAGAGACCATGATTTTCCAGCTATCTATGTAGGTAAGGCTTCCTCTTTCTCCCGGCCTGTTGAAGAGGAGACGTTTTTGAGCATTAGAGAAATAAGGAGCATGTTTTCCCTGACTCTTTGCCACAGTAGAGTTCTTGGAACAGAGATTTCTTGCCGTTTTGGAAGCCTGGCTGATGACTCCCTGGTATCTCTTCAAATGCTGCAGCCGGTGAGTTATGGCTTCCGCTGACCTCTCTGCAGGGTGGGACAACGGGCAGGCAACAGCTGCGCAACTACAGTAAAGAGCCAGCAGAATCAAAGCTGCAGCTGGGTTAATGATGCTGTGGTGTTGGGGTGGCTGTCTTGAGGACGATAAAAAGAAAAAGAAGGTAAAATAAGAAAAAAAAATCCCAAATCCCCAAACAAAGACAGATGTTTTGACTTGGGAAGAGCATGAAGAGATACCAGTTTAGAAATTTGTTTTCTGATCGGCAAAAACTTAATTGGGTTAAAATAATTTAAAAGATATATTTATATCAAAATTAACACAGAGAGGCAATAAAAGCTTAGTCCTCTCTATTTTTCTATTTCTCCTTTTTTATTTTCCTCTCTCCTCCTCTAATACAAAATTTTTCCCTCCTCATAATTATTCCTCGGGCTTAGCTGAGTTGGCCCAGTGATACGGTAAATGTGTTTTGTAAATGGGAATCTTGGAAATTCCACCCCTCAACTTATGCTGCTACATGTACTTGAATCTGGCCGCTGCAGAGACCTCAGTCAATTTAAATGTGAGTTGAGCACGCTAATGTCGTAAGGGGAGAACAATTATCGCCGGCATTTGCGGAATACTGCAAAGAGCTTTAGACTGGGATTCAAAAGATGTGGGCTTCCGTTCTGAATTGGCCCTTCACTGAGGTATGTCTTTGGGAAAATAACTCAACTTCTTGAACTCCACTTTCTGCTGTTTCTTCCTCTTCCAAACCTGAGCCTTGGGCAGGGCTGCTGTGTATGTTCGATGCCCATTCAGGGGCAAGTAGGAGTAGAAATCCAGCCTTTGATTCCTTTGCCAAGACTCTGCCTGCCCAGAGGGGGTGACTTTTTGAAATAGGCACATGGCCTATGTGCCAGCCGTGGTCCCTGAGTGTGAGCCTGAGCAAAGGACCACCCTGAAGTGAGCAGAAATCAACAGAGAAAGCATTTCAGAGAGCCTGGGAGGTAAACGATGCTGAAAGGTGCAGCTACGGTTGCAGGACCATCAAGACTGACTGAAAGATACGAAAGTCTGCAGGAATCAATATGGAAGAGTTTAGGAGAGGGCAGAGGAGGCAGAGCATCCAGTGGGAGGGAATCCAGGAAGTCTGCAGAAGACAGGGAGTATTTTTTCCTCCAAATGTCAAGGTGACTTGGAGTATAGCCCAGCCTCAATTCAATGATAAAACTTAGAGAGACCAGATGGGGAGGGCCATGCATCCCCACTGACCTAAGGAGTTATGAGATGCTGTTTTGGCTCAAGTGGATGGGGAGGGGATGGGTTATAGGGAGCTGCAGTAGGGTCCAGGCTGGGAGGAGGGGGAAATGTGGCTAGAACAAGAGAATGAAAGAGGCTCAGAGCCTATGCTTTTAGATGATAAATAGTGGCTATGTATCTATTTCTACATAGTCAACTAGTTTGTTTCTTAGAGTGTCCACTCCCTATAGCAAAGTGGTTTGCCTTGTGCCTGACCAAATCTGGTTGGCCTTCCTTGGGTATGAGGGTGTCCTGAGGTGGAGAGATGCTGGAGAAGTGATAGGGAAAGTGGAAAGCTCACGAAGGTGTTACAAGTAAGAAACGCCTCTGTACTCTGAATCCCTTCAGTCTTGTTTGTTTTAGAGAGTGAGACGAATTCAGATCTGGAAGAGAAGTGCAGGGAATGTGACTGTGTGTGTGTGTGTGTGTGTGTGTGTGTGTGTGTGTGTGTGTGTTTTAATAACAATGACTGTAGAGAATGAGGCTGGGAAGAGAGGGGCAAATTTTAGGCTTACTACTAGAAGTCTTTAGCAGGGGCAAGAGGTATCTGAAGAGAAGGTTGGAAGCAAATAAAAAAAAAAAAAAACAAAGAGAAGAAAAAGAAACCTCTTTCCAAATACATTTAGACCATTTAGTTCTGGGAGAGATTCCATTTGAAGAATCCACAGGAATGAATCAGTGAAAGCTTGGGTGGAAGCACTGTGGGTTTGGAGGAAGCATCTGGACCTAGGATGGGAAGGACTGTGGGTTGCCTGTGGAGCTCAGTCAGACTGGTCTGTTAGGGTTACAATGCAGACTGACTCCATCCCTGCTGGGCCAAACCTGATGTGTGAAAACCCCTATTATGGCTGTTAGTATACACTGCATCCTGGACTTTTCCAAAATGTGCCAAATAGGCTTTTGTGGGGAACTTAAAGTATCAGAGAGAGAGAGAGAGAGAGAGAGAGAGAGAGAGAGATGTAGAGCTGGGCAGCAATCCTGCTTTATCAGGATTGGAGACTAAGTAAGACAAAGTGAGGAGGCATGAGGAGTTTTGCCAAGCAGTGAAAATGGTTCTAGATTAAGATGATTGGGTCTGGTCCTTCTTTGGCAGCTGACTTTACTTACCCAAGGGGTTCCTTGGTCTTTAAGGTTCTTTTTGGTTCTCTGAGACTGAGATAAACCTTATGCCGCTCTACTTGATACCTGCCGCTCAGTCTTCATGAAATGTCAAAGGCTTGAACATATTGGTGTAATCACAGCTGGGTGTCCTAATCCTCCAATGTCAGGGTTTGATGTACCATCCTGAAGCCCCTGCCCCTTGGCCATGCACACCACACCATTCCAGGTTGTGAAAGCCATTGCTAGTGCAACACCCAGTACTCACACACTCAGGAAGCCTGACACATCCCTGTTAGGCAGAAATCATTGTCTTATTTAGTAAATGAGAAATTTAGAGTTTGGCAAAGGTAAATGGCCTGCCTGAGGTCACAGCCCCTGGGAACCAAACTGGACCATGTTTTCCCTACTATATGTTAATCTCCCTGATTAAGTCCATTTCCATATTCAGTTTTGGAATTTCCCTCATTATTTCTTCAAACTCCCAAATTATTTCATAAAACAGAATTCTGTTCTTCATAGTGAACTCTCAGGACTTCTTGGAAATACTGGTCACTGGAATAGTTTCACTCACAGAAACTCACCTTTTGTCAGACACTGTCAAATTAAGATTGGTAAACCAGAAAAAAAAATCAACTAAAATTGTATTATTTTCTGTCTTTAAATCTATCACAAAACCAAAAAACTCCAATGAACTAGAAAAATCTCTCCACAAAAATCATTAAGTTAAAAATAAACTTTAAAAATTGACAGGCAATCAACAAGAATAATAGAAAATTTAAGACCTTCAGACTAGAGCAGTAATTGTATTATTGATCTGAAGGATTAAGGCAAAAAGAAGACACTTGGGAATAGAATATGACTAAGATTGCTGCCCTTTGGTTAGGAACTCTGGAGTATGATGGGTGAAGATTTTGGACCTCAGGAAAAGGCCACCTTCTGGCTACCCCTGAAATGAAGAAATTTGTTCAACAGACTATTCCCCAAAGCAGTTCTGCTAGCAATTTATAATATGAGCATACGATAAAAGTGCTATGAAGAGCTTTACAAAAGCAAGTGATGGCTTTGTCCTTGAGACCAGAATTTAGGTCCCCGACCATGTTTGTGTCCTTAGAGTACCTGGACTCAGCAAGCATTTGTTGAATGAATGAGGCAAATATTGCACAAAAAACACCCTCTGATATTCTTAAATGAAAGGATATGGGGTGAGGGAGAAATAGTCGTTTACCACCTATTCACAGCCTTAAAACAACCCTGGGGAACTATGCTGTGTCCTATTCTGCTGTGAATAATCGTATAGAGAAGGAGTCCTTTTATTGAGAGGCAGCAGGAAAGAGATGCCATTGACAGTCCTTGCTAGTATGCAGGTTCTAGAGTTGTGGACTCACAAGTCCCCTGGGGACATCTGGCATGCCTGTTACCTTACATACTGCCACCAGCCTCTGGTGGCCTGGCTGGGCTGTCTCAGATTCTTCATTTCAGAGCCTAGAAATTCAGGCATCATTTGATTTCTATCATAGTCCTTTGGGTTTTCCCTCCCAAATCATAAATTACTCTGTGTAAAGTACACTGAAGTAGGCTTTTAGTTTTCTCTTGAGAGTAGACTCTATTTATTCATTTGTTCAACATACAGTAATGATAATTGACCAGGAGCCAGACACTCTGCACTGAAGATCTAGCCCTGAACAGTTTGGACATTTTCTCCTGTATAGAATTTTTATGCCAGGCCCTGGCAGAAGGACTCTGGTGGGATGAGATCCACTGTGACTGGGCAGGCTTCCTAATAGGAGAGGACACAAGAGCAGGTTTGGAAAGTCCAGGTGACATTGTGAAGAACCTCACTCTCAACAATTTTAAGATTATCCATGTTATGTTTATATGGCTTTGGGGACCTTTATATTCTGATTAGCCTGTGTACTGGGCCACTGGTGCAGATGGTCACATGGTGGGGGGGTAGAAATCACTTCAGCCTATTCCTGTGTGGCCCTTGTGCCTTTGCCCTGCTTCTCTGCAGAGCTGAACTGAATTGACTTCTGATACCCTCTGAAATATTTGGGTTAAGACTTAGGGATAACATTCTACTAACTTGATTTCAAATTGTGCCCTGATGTGAGCCTGTGCCTGGATACCTTCTGTGTACAGAGCTGTATAGTATGGCTAGCTGTGAAGCACCAGAGTTTATATGTTCCTGGGGCTCCTAGGGCCTCTTTTAGGGACAGAGGCAAAGTGAGGCTGTTCTCTGTCTGTGAGTACTGTGAGGAAGCTCTTGTGAACTCAGAGCCTAGAAATTCAGGCATCATTTGATTTGTGAAGCAGAGAGCTTTTGACCCCTTTGTCTAGGCTTTCTGCTTTTGGGGGAAGGTATGGCCCCACCAAGGCTCATTGCCTTCTTTGTTTTATTTTTTTATTTGTTATTTTTAGATATACATGACAATAGAGTGTATTATACATACATGGAGTATAACATTCTAATTAGGATCCCATTCTTGTGGTTGTACACGATGTGGAGTTACACTGGTTGTGTATTCATATATGAATATAGGAAAGTTATGTCGCATTCATTCTATTGTCTTTCCGATTCCCATCCCCCTTTCTTGAACATACAGGAATGAGCTTAGAGAGATACCACACAACCCTCCCAACATGTCTAGTGAGAAGAACTGGCAAATATGTGCCTCAGAGGTTCTGTATGATTGCACCTGAATTCTGGGATAACTCTAGCCAAATCACCAGTTTTACTTTTAGAACCCCTTGGTCTGACCTGGATCATTAGAACTAGTTTGAAAGGATGGCTTTATAGCTTAACCAGCTCCTAAGGGGCTTGGGTCATTTGGCCAAAGATTTGGGAATTGCAAGAGATTGTTTTATCAACTACCAAAATAATCAAACTAATTCTTTGAAGCTACTTAACATCCATTATGAAGCAAGGTGAGATTTTAAATATAGAAAGAGTCAAAATAAAGAACTGGTTGTTGGTGGTAGGGGACCATAGGGAGAGTGAAAATTTCCCACAAGATTTGCTTTTGCCATAACAATAATTTACTTTGGAGATCTTTGTCTATTTCATCCTGTCTTCTTGCCCAATTATATATGCACTACCTTCCCCATACCTAGAACCCTGCTTTCCTTTTCCCCTTTTCTCACCCCTCCCTTGAAGTGGGGAGGCAAACAACCAAGACACAAAGGAACAAAGCCAAATTCAACAAAACATTAATGGAATATTCATTCCAAATGAGATTTTTAAAGAGGCACTTTAAATGCAGCAAAGAACTAAGCACTCACATCAATGTTCCTGTAAGCAGAAAATAAAATCTACAAATAAAGTTTTAGTGGAAGGTGTATCATTTTATTTCATTAATATTCATAATCTGAACCCATATGTGCAATTTCAGAGACTTTCATGAGACAATTTTGCTTGTAGGAAACAAGCAACAGCCCTAGACCAGTCTAATAAACATTCAAAACATCACCCACACTGGGCACAGGTGTTTCGTGATTGCTGCCTGTGCTGATATTTTTGTGGGCTAGAGTTCCAACCATCATCATAATTTGTGCTCTGACTTTGCCTCCTAGTTGCCACCGGAATAAAATGGGGGCAATTTTTCTTGTCTCTGTGTTGGAGGGAATGTGTGGAGCTCCTCCTAGCAACATACCTGTCTTCCGATTTTCCATATATGTGGTTGAAACGACGCTCATCCCAGCCTTCCCTCACTATTCAAGGGTATGTTAATTCTGAAGAAAGGTGATTGACCATCTCCTCTTTTCTACTCCACTCTCTGTTCCAGTCTCTGACTCACAGACCAAGCACTCATGAGACCCTCCAACTTGAGCTTCAGTGACTTCCTCTGAGCAGGTGCAAGGTAGTTAGACAAAGAACATATTCTTTCCAGAACCAGCGGGTGTTTTATTTTTCAACTAACTGGCCTGGCTTTCTAGATGAAATGATAGCTTATATGTGCACTGTGCATATAAGTCATCATTTTATTCAACCTTCACAACGGTATTCCTTTTCACCTCTGAGGCATTGAGAAGCAACTTCTTTACTTTATAGGCTCCCAGCACCGAGCTTTTGTTCCCAAGGTCAGGGTTGCTCCCTCATTCCACAGCTGCTCTAAAGATAAACTGAGAATCATTATGAATTCCCAAGGGAATCACTTCCACATTTAAAATTACTTATGGTCAAGTGGGGGTGAGACAGCAGAAGAGAATATCCAAGTTAGAGAGAAGGGGAAGGAACCCAAGGGAAAGGCAAAGACTTCAGCAGAACAAATTTGAAAGGGATAAAATCCTAAAGAAATCCTGGGGGGCAGAGACCACAAAAGTTGTAGCTGAGAAACTGGAGAAGTGTCCGACCCAGATAAGTAGGGTTTGGATTAATCTCTAGATTCTGGCTGGCTCCTTAATTCTTAGACTGTTTGATGTCAGGTCTGCACAATCAATTGGTCTAAGGAGATAAGGGACCTGTTTAGATTAACATCAAAAAGGAAAAAAAAAATAGCACATCCTTGGGTGGAAGCACTAGTTTTTCTCAGCAAATAGGGAAGGTAGATTGAAGGGGAGGATGCTGGACAACTCTGTCACCTTCCACCTTTGTCCCTGGACACCCCACTGGACTCCTTGGGCCAAAGCTTCCTCCTGTCATACTGCTTTGCAGGGTGGATTGAGAGGGTGAAGTGAGCTGATGTAGAAAGCACTGTGCCTCCCTCCAGAGGGCCCCACAGAGTGCAGGGGATAAGCCTGGCCTTGTCATTCACCAGAGGACTCCAATCTCAAGGAGCAGAGCAGTGCAAAGCATAGGCTTTGGAGACAGCATCAGGCATGACACATACTTCCCGTCCTCGCCAAAACAATCTGTCTACCTTAAGCAAGGACCTTAACTTCTCTATGCCTCAGTTTTTCCTTCTGTAAAATGAGAATAATTGGGCTGATATGGATCAAATGAGAAATACTATGGCATTTACAAAGTGCCTGGCACATAGTCTGTATTCAGAAGATGGCAGGAAAGTCACTGGGATTCCCACTGCTGCTAGATTTTCTGCTAGTCTTCTAACCAGGCTTCTTGAGCCAATTTTGCTGTGGGGGACTGGACACAATTTAGCATGAAGACTCCTCAACTACTCCCTTCTCTGGCCACATATTCTTCTGTGACCATCAAGTCCCCTGCTTTCTCATCTTTGTGTGAGGAACTGCTGTCACCTCTGGGCACTTGGTAGACATCCTGGGTTCTGGCTGTACTCAGCTACCCCTACTACCTCCAAAGCTCTGTCTTCCCCTTTCATGACCAGGCCTTCCCATCAATGTCAGACATTTCTTCTTCTTTAGTCTTCTCCTCCCCTTCCTCTTTATCCAGTAGAATTTCTCATGCAGCAGAGTTAGCCATGGTTGTCTTCTCTTTAGGCTTCTTAGCTCACTGGCAATCTCATCTGAGCTAGAAGTCAGATTCCAATGGTGAGAAACTAGAGATCTAGTACACCTGAGTGACCACCTGGGGTTTCCTCATCTGTGATGACTGGGGATAGGTGACAAAATGGTCTTATTCCTTTACCAGTCACATATTGCACTCACATTCATACTCTCTGGATTTGTGATACATCTTGGACCCACACCCCTTGGCAAACTCTTCTCCTCTCCACACCTTGTTCCAGCCTTGTCTTTGTGTTTCATTTAGTTTTCCCTGAACTGGTCTGTTGCTACTCTGAATTCTCTCCATCTCTGCCCACACAGGATGTGGGTCCCCTCTCCACTGCCTTTGCCCAGGGTTGGAAATAGCCTGGTTATGACCAATGTCTGTGGTCAGGTTGCCCAACCAAAATGGTGGGGGTCATGAGGCATTGTGGCCCTTGCTGCTCATGGGAGAGAATTCTGCCTGCACTCTGACACACTGCAATGACAAAGAAGTCAGAGATGAGGCTTGGAGTCATAGTCTAACCCCAAATGGAAGATCTCCCTGGAGACACAGGAACTGGCTGAATGGCAGTCAAGTGACAAATAGTCTTGAGTTTCTGCTGCTGCCTTTGCCATCCTTTGGGGATCCTGCACATTTAAGTCTGTTGTTTGACCCACCTTTTAGCAGATCCCGTCTCCCTCTCAGCCCCTCCTGTGCCCTGTCCCTGTTGCAATGAGGATGAGGTTGGGGAGGCTGGCAGTGGTGGAGTAGGGATGTATTGTGGCTTTTGGAGTGTGCTGTTTATCACCCTGTTATGGCACAGGAAGCCCCAGGCTTGGAGCTATGGCTGGGGAAGGTCTTCTGCCTTCCCATGTTGTCTGTTTCCCAAGGGTAAAGGGAGGGAGAAGGCACCAGTGATGGTGTTATCCCTGAGACTATTCATTAACTCATTATAGATTCTATTCTTTCTCTGATCATCAAAGCTGACTTTTTTTTTGTAAGAACAGATATATGATTTATGCTTTAATGTATTCTTTTACCCAGTGGATATTCACTGTGGACATCCTCTGCCCGGGGCCTTGGGGCAGAGGTGCTGGGAATGAGGATGGGTGGAGTAGCTGAGACAAGCCCATGGCTTACACAGTGTCGGGGTGGTGCAGGCCTCTGGGAATGGCTCTTCAATAGATTAGGCAATTCTCTCATAAGGAAACTGAAGGCCATGGAGGTGCTACTAAAAACTATGAAGGGCTCAGAAAATCTTCCTTGGCTCTCGTACCTAGGGGAGGTATCATGGTAGAGGTAGATCTAGAGTTGGCCTTGGAGGACAGGTGGGCCCTGGTAATCATACTGGAGAGGTGGACACTCTAAGTGGAGTCAGCCTAAGCAGATGTGGGAGATGGAAAGTGCTGGCATGCTGGGGAAGTACACAGAGCTTGCTTTGGCTAAAGCCTGGGGCTCTGAATGGGAATAATGGGTGAAAAGCCCGAGTTTGGCCAAGACCAGTCTGCAGAGGCTTGGCCTCAGAGACACAGGCAGGGGTTTCTACTTGATTTGGTCCCATACAGAACCACTGGAGGCTCTTCTTTCATAGATGGCTGAGTGAGCATGACAATACACCGTGCTTTGAGAAGCTGAACCTCGCCTTCTAGGACGGGCAGACCATCAACATGACCGCTTGGGAGGAAAAGGTGGTGGAGTGGGAACAGAAATGAGAATGTGAGATACCAAGAGTGATACAGAGGGAGACCCTGAAGGATCTGGCAACTTGACTGGGACTTTTTTTTTTTTTGAAGGAAGTAGAGAAAGATATGAAAGATAGGTGAAATATTAGAAAGTCATTTAGTGCTTCTGTCTACTGATTCTTGTCGACTAGAAACCTCCTTAGTTCAGCATCCACAGACATTTATTATGCATACTGTGTATCTTGTGTAAGAATAAACAATACAGGAAGAGCAAATTGAACAAAACATAGACCTTGCTCCAAATGAAAAAAGAGATTTAGAGGACATCTTAGGTTGGACATCCCACACTATTCCCTTTGGAAAGAAAATCAGAGATGGTTGAGTGTTTTATTTAATATCTTCTCTGAAGTACAGATGAGAGAAGGGTTCTGGGTCGACTCATATATCTGTTGGGCTTTGACTTTTGGCAAAAATATATCCTTGGGAAGGTGACTTTAATTACTCACTGTCCATAGTCTGGATAATTTAGAAATTTTATTTAACTTTGTTTCACTCATTAGTTATTTCTTTTTACCCTAACATGGGGCATATCTCAAGGAGTCACCGTGTAAAGAAGGGACAGTCCCTGAGCCCTCAAGACATCTCAGCTCTTAAGGATGATCTGAGGAGCACAAAAAGAACTGCAGGGGTCGGGTAAGGAAGAGAAGCAAGGATGTGGGTCTGGGAGGAAGGTCTTGTGCTTCACAGGATTTTGGAAAGCACTTGAGAAGGGTCTTTGTAAGAAAGAGGGCATTTAAGCTAGAATTTGGACAGCATAGGATTTCAAAAAGGTAGAAAGGGGAGTGAGGGAAGGGATCCTAGTGAGAGCAGCAGGCAGAGTGGAGGTAGAGGGGACAGAACTAGGAGGCAAGTCTGGTGATGTTTCCTCACCGCATTCTGAAGGAGAATAGGCCCAGCATGGCCTTGTTTATAGCCAGTGTTTGTTTTGTTTTGTTAATGAAATAAAAAAAAATAATAGTTGGAAATCTAATTAGGTGGTTCAGAAGTTGTGGTTTAGTTGTTTTTATTTATACAATGTTCTGAGCTTCTTCTTAGGGTTAGAAGACATCCTGGCCTTTGATTAGCGATTTCTCCATCCCAACCCGGAAATATGTCTTTTGGGATTTTGAGTTTGGGCAATAATATATCCTTGGGAAGGTGACTTTAATTACTCTCTGCCCAAGAGGTGGAAAACACGTGGCTTCCTTTACGGTGTCTTTATGGACATTGCCATGTGTAGGTGACAGGACATATGGAGAACCATTGACATCACCAAGTTCTGGGAAGGTTTTCATGGGAATGCAAATGCTGAAAGGCAGGGTCAGGCCAAAATGAATCTTTTGTATTCTTTTGCTTCATAATTCTGGGTCTTCCTTCTCTTTCAGAGTTGTTGATTCCTCAGAGTGCAACTAGAATAATATGACAGGAGTGTCTTTTTCACTCTGAATAAAAGGACAAGAAAGACCACCCAGGATGAAGAGGGACAGTTAACCAACGTAACTGTCAGTAGTAAATTGCCAGTAATTCTGAACTATGTTTTCCTGGTAGCGTTATGTGCTAGTATGATTAAAATAAATACAAGAATAGATTTTTTTTTTTTGGTTGTTGTTATTTTCTTTTTGGCAGGGCATGGTAGGGTGATGGTGGTTGGAGTTGGGTAGTTGCTTGTCAAAACAAGAAGGATTTGAGAATCAGATCCTAGACATGTCTCCAGGCAAGGAGTCAGCTTGGTGCCTGCCTGCATTAGTTTCCTGGGGCTGATGTAACAAATCACCACAACTAGTGGTTTAAAAATAATAGAAATTTATTTTCTCTAAAGTTTTGGAGAACAAAGTTCAAAATCAAGGTGTTTCTAGGGCTGCATTCCCCCTCAAGAGGATGAACTTTCTCTGTCTTTTCCAGCTCTTGCCGACTCCAGCATTGAGCATCTTTAGGATGCCTAACTCTAATCTCTACATCTGTATGACTTGTCCCTCTTCCCTGTATGTCTCTGTGTCAGAAGTCTCCTTCTATCTTTCTCTAGAAGGACATCTGTCTCTGTGCATAGTACCCACCCACACTAAATCCAGGATAATCTCTGAAATCTTTAGTTTAATTCCATCTCCAGAAATACTTTCCAATGAAGATGGTAGGATCCAGGGATTGGCACATACACATCTTTTCTCAACCCATGGCACTAACGATCCATTCTCTCCTGGCATGAGGATATTCAGTATCCTGTATTTTCAATAAATCTTTGTCAATGGACTTGTTATCCTAGAGACAGTGGAGCAAGGCTGGACCCGATTCAGTGCCAGGAGACAGGAGGTTGTCATGAGTCTTACCAAGCGGGTGGCACTTGGAGTAAAAGGAGTTATGTATTTACTGGAGAGATTATAAATTCATTTTACTAAGCACAGTATGTTCTGAAACTTTATTAATAGCTTTCCTGATAGACTCTGAGGATGTGAAGGAGAGATCCTCAAAGAAAGTCAGCCATATGATCTATTTTGTCATTTAAATTAGACTTTGGTATTTCTTTTTATTTCTATTTTTCTTAAATTTTTAAAAAATGGATCTAGTCAGACACTTGAAACTCTCAAGACTCCAAAATACTGGTATTACAGAATTTTAAAAGTACCTTTTAAATCAAGTCTTTCTAAAATAAATGGCAGGCAGCCCAGTAAATAACACACCTTTAAGTAGAATCACGCTATGGAGGTCACAGTCCCCTTTTTATTTTAATGGGGTGATTGAGTCATAGAACAGCCAGGGCCATAAACATGAAGTCAGCTCCCGAAACAATAACTGCATAGCCCCCGTTCTCTCTCACTGGCTGGGAAACAGCCGCCCACAGGTTCCTGCCACTCTTCTCCAGTGTTGGAGATGGTGATGGGGAAATTGCTGGGTGAGAACTGACTCACCGGAAATGTTCTCCTTTCTAGAGTAAACAGCAAGAATGAAATCATGTCAGCACCATTTACCAATTTTATTTTTAATTGGCTAATATGCCTTTGATCACTGAAGGGGAAATAAGTGAATGAGGGCTGGCTCGAGCTTAAGGACCTGCATTATTACCTTGCACATTCGTTTAGATCATTTTCCACCATCCACCTGAGATGCGGTTATTTATTAGCATAATATGGTTACGGATCTATCTGCAGGGCTTAAAGATGGAAATTGAAACTCTGTGATGATTTAGTTGAAAGTTACTGGAGCATTCATAAAGCTGTCAGAATTACAAGAGAAACCACATTACGAAAACGCCAGCACTAGTTGCGATTAAATGGATATTCAAACATCGTCAGCACTGTTATCCACAGAAAGCTGGTCTAATTTATAAGCTCCTGTACAAGGGGATAATGGTAGCTGCAGGTTCAAAGGAAAGTGGATCGTAAGAATGACATTAGGAAGAGTGATCACATGTTTGGGAACATAAATCAGGAATTAGGACAAAGGATTCTTCCCTGATTTGTTAATTTACTCTCATCTTTAAAAAGTATCTTCACTTAATAAATCATGTTTCTGGTAAACAAAAGATCTGAAAAAGCACAGACTCAACTTGCATTCATTCAACAGTGAGTTGTTGTGTGACATTTTAGTGCCAAGCATAGTTTTAGAGGTGGATATAATATAGACTAGACCAAATTATTTTGTCAAAAAATGTCTATGAAGGGGTTGCTGCACAGTAGGCTTATGCTATGGTTGATATTCAGTCAATTCACAATCATATACATTTGTGTTCATATACACATGGAAAATGAGGGATTTTTTTTTTACCATACGATTTATTTTTATTTTTTTAGTCATATATGACAGCAGAATGTATTTTGATATGTAATACATACATGGAATGTACATACATCAATCATATTGTCTATTCTATTCTGCTGCCCTTCCTATCCTCCCTACTCCTCCCCTCCTCTCCCATCCTTTCTCTCTATCCAATCTAATGTGACACACTTTTTTTTCTTTTTCTCATTACAACATCATATATGTATTCTGTATAACAATGAGGTTCTCCTTCCATCTTCCGTGCAACTCCCCTTCTCTCTCTTTTTCCCTCCCACCTCTCTTCCCTATTTAGTGGTAGTCTTCTTCTCATGCTCTTCCTCCCTATCTCATTTTGAGTCACCCTCCTTATATCAGAGAAGACATTCGGCATTTGTTTTTTAGGGATTGGCTAACTTCACTTAGCATAATCTGCTCTAATGCCATCCATTCGCCTGCAAATGCCATGGTCTTGTTATTTTTTAGTGCTGAGTAATATTCCATTGTGTATAAATGCCACATTTTTTTAATCCATTCATCTATTGAAGGGCATCTAGGTTGGTTCCACATTCTAGCTATTGTGAATTGTGCTGCTATAAACATTGATGTGGCTGTGTCCCTGTAGTATGCTCTTTTTAGGTCTTCTGGGTATAGTCCGAGAAAGGGAATAGCTGGGTCAAGTGGTGGTTCCTTTCCCAGCTTTCCAAGGAATCTCCATTCTGCTTTCCAAATTGGCTGCACCAATTTGCAGTCCCATCAGCAATGTATGAGTGTACCTTTTCCCCCCATATCCTCGCCAGCACTTATTGTTGTTTGACTTCGTAATGGCTGCCATTCTTATTGGAGTGAGATGGTATCTTAGAGTAGTTTTAATTTGCATTTCTCTGATTGCTAGAGATAGTGAGCATTTTTTCATGTATTTGTTGATTGATTGTATATCCTCTTCTGAGAAGTTTCTGTTCAAGTCCTTAGCCCGTTTGTTAATTGGGTTATTTGCTTTTTTTGTTGTTTAACTTTTTGAGATCTTTGTATACTCTAGAGATTAGAGCTCTATCTGATGTTTGAGGGATAAAAATTTGTTCCCAGGATGTAGGCTCCCTATTCACCTCACTTATTATTTCTTTTGCTAAGAAAAAACTTTTTAGTTTGAATTCATCCCATTTGTTGATTCTTGATTTTAACTCTTGTGCTATAGGTGTCTTATTAAGAAATTTGGGGCCTGCCCCCACATGATGAAGATTAGGGCCAACTTTATCTTCTATTAGATGCAGAGTCTCTGGTCTGATTCTTAGCTCCTTGAACCATTTTTGAGTTGACTTTTGTGCATTGTGAGAGAAAGGGATTCAATTTCATTTTGTTGCATATGGATTTCCAGTTCTCCCAGAACCATTTGTTGAAGATGCTATCCTTTCTCCAGTGCATGGTTTTAGCACCTTTGTCTAATATAAGGTAGTTGTCATTTTGTGGATTTCTCTCTGTGTCCTCTATTCTGTACCATTGGTCTACCAGCCTGTTTTGGTGCCAGTACCATGCTGTTTTTGTTACTATTGCTCTGTAGTATAGTTTGAAGTCTGGAATTGCGATACCACCAATTTCACTCTTCCTGCTTAGGATTACTTTAGCTATTCTGGGTTTCTTATTGGAAAATGAGGGATTTTTTTGAGCTGAGCTCTGACCTGTGTATTCCTGGGAGTGCCAAGGTGTCTCCGTTGAGTGTGTTGGTCTCTTTTGGCCATTGTCCGTTGCTGTGCTAGCCAAGTGACAGCTTCTCAACTTGTGTCCCAATGTGTAGAGCAAGTGTTCAGAGGTGAAATTTGGCTCCCATTTTCCTGGCTGCCTTCGTGTCTGCAGCCTCCATGCTGATGGATCTGAAAATCCTTCTTGGTGTGATGTTGGTGACCCTGGGATGGTGCCCTGTGGGTGGCAACTGGCTTCATTGCTGTGGAAGTTCTTGCTGGCATGCTGAGGGCAAGGTGGTGGAGCCCTAGTGTTAGTTCCTTTCTTCCTTCAGTTCTCTTTCTGGAGCATGGCTTCATTGTCTCTCTGAATCATGCCTTCACCTGTCATGTCTGTATCTGATCTTCTCAGCCCTACATAAACCTAAGGACATCAACTCGTATAAGGGGCAAGGAGAAACTTGCTTCCACTCACTGTGGGCCCCTGAGATCTAGACCCATCAGACTAAAATACTCTGCTATGTAACATGTATCCTTAAAAACAAGATTTTCTGAGAAAATCTAGGGCTGGTAGCCTTGGAAACTCAGCCACTAGGCCAAGACAATGACAGAGTTCAAGGCAGAGCAGCTAGTAATCAATAGAAATATACAGGAAAATGAACCAGGAGCTCATCACAAAAACGAGAAATAAATTTTGGTATAACTCCTATGTTAGAAATGGGTTGAAGTTAGGGTACAATAATTAGAAGCATGGTTGTTTGTGTCAAAGACAAAATTAATCTGACAGAGAACTAAGTGATAAGGGAGAATCATAACTTGTGTTTGTTCTACCATTCGAGATGTGAACATTGTTGCCCTGCTCTGACACAGACCCTGCATTCAGCATGGGAGATGCAGGGATGAATAAAATCCTTTTCTGCCTTTAAACAGCTTAGAGTCCCAGACAGGGTCATATGGGACACATCTCCTGTTTTTAAATAGTTTGCGAGCTAAGAATAACTCTTATATTTATAAATTGTTGAGGGAAAAAAAAACCTTAAGATAATAATGTTTCTTGGTGTGAAAATTACATGAAATTCAAATTTTAATGTTTATAAAGAAATTTTTATGGGTACACAGCCAAGTTCCTTCCGTCATGTGCTATTGCCCATGGTTGTTTTGGGTTATAGCAGTAGGGCTGAGTTTGGGACAGAGACTGTATGAATCATTAAGTCTAAAATATTTACTTATCCCTGATCTAAAATGAGGAGTGATAAAATGTCTTATGGGGAAATATGAAGGTAAGGATGCACTCAAGGGTGTTCCTGGGCCATAGAGAAGGGCATTGTAAAAGAGGCATGATCTTCTGTTTCCGTAGAGTCACTAGAACATTTGTATAACCAATGGAAGAGAAGTTTCTGTTTTATTTATTCATTTATTTATTTTGCCACCACCTTAACAAGAAACTAAAGGAATAAGACAAAGAATTATGTTATTGTACTTCCAGTTTAACTATTTTCTACTGTACTTAGTAGTAGTAGTAATAATATTTCAGCTTTTTCCCAATTCCAGTTTATACACACAGGTATAAATTTTGCTTTATTACAAGTCTTCCTGTATGTTTTATTAAAATATTATTTGTTCAAGATATCCTGCATGGGATGGGGTTTAAAAAGTAAAGCTTTCTTAATTTTTATGTTGTCTGAAAGCCATGGTGTAGAGCAGCTTGGCAAGCCTGGGGTTTGGGATGGTTGCCTCATCTCCTGGTTATGACCAAGGGAAGGGTACACTCTAAGAGTTTCCTGCCTGTTGGGTCCTAGTGTTGAGAGCCACAGCCGAAGGGGCCCCAGCTAACTTCCAGCTGATTGGCTCACCTTGGCCCCAGCTAACTTCCAGCTGCCAGCTGATTGGCTCCTCTGCGGTGATGCTCATTGGGCTGTTTCCCCACCCTTTCAGACCACAGAGCTTCTCATTGGGGAACTCTTTTGGCTCCGCCCACGTGACCCAGCCAATCGGCCTCAAGAGCAGGAGGAGTGGGGGGGGGGGTTGAGAGGCTCACCGGAAGCTGGTGGTGGCAGTTGGGCTCTAAGGGAATTCCTGAGGAGCTCCTGCAGCGAGTGTGGTTCTAAAAATAAAGTTTGTTTCTGCTTGATAAGTGGCTCCTGAATTGTGCCCAGCCAGACTGCGGCATCCTAGGATGGGAGAAGCAAGCCTGTTGCTAATGGAATGGGCTGGGCAGAGATGGGCTGACCTCAGAGGCTTTTTACATGGAGCCTCATCCTTATCTGACCCAGGGATTGCCTAGTTAAAAAACAGTTCCAGGGCTTTTGATTCCCAGTTTACTCTTTCACTTTTGTCTTTCTCTGGTGAAAGTGTAAGCTCATGCTTTGATGGGCAAGGACAGGGTGATGGGTCACACAGACTCATTGAGAAGCAGCATAGTAGAGATTATGGGTTAGCATGACTGGATTTGAGTCCCAGCTCTGCCATTTAGCAGCTTTGTGACTTGGGCTAATTTACTTACCTTCTATGCTTCAGTGATTTTTAAATGAGGAAAATAACAACAGCTATCTCATAGGGTCATTGTGAGGATTAAATAAATTAGCCCACGAAAACCATTTAGAATGCCTGACACATAGGTGAAAACTTTTACGATGATGATGATGATGATGATGGCTGATGACTATTGATGGCTATTACTTTTCTCTTTGGAAACACTGGAGTCAACCTTAAACACTGAAGAATCTTGATAGTTTTCCTGTGACTATACTTTCATGAAGGGAATCTTTCTGTTGCTTTCTGTCTGTTTCTGTCTCTTCCTCTCCCTCCCCAACACTCACCCCCCCCACACACACCTCTGTTCAAGTCTTCCTCTGAATTCTGGCTTCTTTTATTACTATTGCCTTTTTATCCTACCTCTGTCTTTTTAATCTTCACTCTAACAATCTAGCATATGTGCCCAGGCACTAACTTTGATTGTCAGTGTGAGGGACAGCCTAGTGGTGATGGAATGCTCTGTAGCAACGCCCTGATGTCCCAGTTTCTGTCTTAGAGCATCTGTCAATTCCTCTGCAGCAGAAAAAATGGTGGCTACTAAATATTTGTTGGGTTGAATTGAATCCTTTTCCTGCTCTGACAGTGATGAAGATCCCATTCTCAAAAATGTATTGCTTCCTTAAATTAGCTTAGAGCTTGAGAACTGGACAGGTGTCCATTTATTTACATCCAACTACTTGGTACCTTCCATTTGACTGCTTTGCTCTGAAAAAACAGCTTTGAATCTCTGGCTCTTGATTTATACAAGGTATGTGTTATGATTCTTCAGGGAGATTGATCCTTGTCACCATTCCCTGGGAGACTTGCTTTAAGTGTACCCTTACTGGCCTCTTTATCTGTTCCCAGCTAATTTGTTATTGACTCAGCTTCCTTCTCTTCCTTGTATTTAGCTGCTTCCTTTAGTTTCAGAGATATTTGCAAAAAGGCTGATTTTGGATTCTAACAGAAGGTGAGTGTTTTAGTTATTTATTTCTGTGCAACAGATGACCCTAAAGTTAGGTGCTTGAAATAATAAACAGTTGCTATCCCACAGTTTCAATGGGCCAGGAAACTGGATGTGAGTTAGGTAGGTTATTAGGGCTCAATATCTCTCGCAATGCACAATTCAGGGGTTGACAAGAAATAAGTCATCTGAGAGGTTGGAGGACCACTTGCAAGGTCATAAGTGTGGCTGTTGGCTGGAGGCTTCAGTTCCTTGCCATGTTGGCCCTCCACAGACTGCTTACCAGGAACAATTAGCTTCCTCGAAGTCAGCAGGAGAGTGGCCATGATGGAAGTTACAGCTTTTATAATTCTGAATTAGAGGGGACATACATACTATCATTTCTTTAGATTATTGGTTATATAGATCAATACTGCTACAATGTGAAGAGGGGACTCTACAAGAGTCTGAGTTACAGAAAGTGGGCCCCTTGGGAGCTATCTTAGAGTTTGACCACCACAGTCTGCCCTCTAACAAATCACATTTCCACATACAATGCACATTTATTCCTTCTCGAGGATCCCCAGAGTTCCATCTCACTAAAAACATCAACTTGGAATTCAGAATATTATTACCGAAATCAGGATCAGAAGAAGGTGAGGCTCCTTGGCTGTTGTTCCTTAAATACAACCCCTTACCCACAGCCCCTCTTCAACTATGAAATGGAAGAAACAAATTCCCACCTGCTACCCACACCATACAATGGTGAGAAAGACATTCTGTTCATGAAGGGGAGACATCAAAGAAGTCACTAGTATTTCTGCTAACTGGGCAGTTTCAAATATTCCTTGACTAAGTATTAAAGCCTGGGGATAGTTAGTTCCTCATCATTCTTAGCCATAAGTTTTTGGAGCCTTTCTTTGAGTCTTCTTTCTTTCTTTCTTTCTTTTTTTTTTTTTGAATATGCTTTTTATATTAGAATAGTTCCAGGTTTGTGGAAATCTGGGCAAGTCTTTCCTCTTCTCCAAGCCTTGGTTTCCTCATCTTGATTTCTTGGTTGGGAACAACCTCCAGTATGTTTCACCCATTTGTTTTTTCCAAACTAGAAAACTCCTGAGTTTTCCAGTCACCTTGTTCAGGGTGTAATCACTGTCAACCCCTGCTCAGTGTGGAGTTAGGGTCACCTGCCATGTATTCCTCCATCATCTTGTCATACAAACACACACAGTGTATTGGGATGGTTTATTTTCTTATCTCTTGCACTTTGAGGGATGGGCTCCAAATCTGTGCGTGTAAGAAGGTATGCTGTGGTTCGGATATGGATTGTATGTGTTCCTCAAGAGTTCATGTGTTGAAATTTAATCCCTAAATTTATCAAGAAGGTGGAAACTTAGTCTGGAGTTTAGAAATGGGTCTCTGGGAGGTGATCAGGATGAGATAAATTTATTAGGGTGGAGTCTATAAGATTGAACCCTGGTGACTTTATAAAAGAAGGAGAGAAACCAGAAGACAAATATACACATACACATATACATGCTACCCATTTCTAATTATGTGATGGCCTGTACCTCCTTGGGATTCTGCCAGCAAATAGATCATCATCAGATATGGCCCTTCAGCAATTGGTCCTCCAGAACCATGAACCAAAGTAAACCTCTTCTCTTTAGAAAGTAGACTGCTTCAGGTATTTTATTATAGACAAGGATTAAAGTAAGATAATTCCTAATAAATTGAATATATTCAAAATTAACTTTTAAGTTTGTAATGATCAGACAGTAACTCTATATATCCATGTAACTACCATCATGATTGGTATATACAACAGTTTCTTCATTCCATAGAACTATTGCTTCACTTATGCTTTCTATTCCTCCACTTCTAAAATCTGACAATCACCAATCTCTTTTCCATTCCTACAGCTTTCCTTTCCCTGGATGTCATATAAATGGAGCAATACAGAAGACTTTGATTAATCTGTTGTTGTGTATTTCACTAATCATGTCTTTTTATTGCTGAATAATATCCAGCAGTATGGATACACCAAGTTTGTTCATCCATTCACCCATGGAAAGGCATTTGGGTTGATTCCATGAACATAGCTGTTACTGATATTCATGTAACAGACTTTTGTGTAAACATAAATTTTCATTACTTTAGTCTGAATACTTTGGAGTGGTACATTCAGGCCATGTACTAAATAGTTCAACTTTTTAAGACTGCAAGTTGTTTTCCAGGTATATCATTTTATATCCCCTCAAGTAATACATCAGAGTACCTCTTTCCATGACTCTGTTCCAGGGCTTGGCATTGTCCGTATTTTTTAAAAACCTTTTAGTAGATGTGTAATAGAATTTCATATGGTTTTAATTTACATTTCCTTAATGATGGTGAACATATTTTCATGTGCTTATTTGTTATCCATATATTCCTCTTGTTGAAGCATCTGTTCAGCTTTTCTGCCCATTTAAAATTTTTGTTCATATCTTACTGTTGAGTTTTGAGTGTTCTTTATATATTCTGAATACAGCACTTTCTTGGTGATATATTTAAAATATTTTCCCTGGTCTGTAGCTTGTCTTTTCATTGTTTTGATGAAGTCAAATTTCTTTCTTTCTTTTTTAAAATGAATTGTCTGTTTATAGAGTTATACCCATGAACTTTTTGCCTACAGATTTTTCCTATATCCTAAATCCTGTATAATTTTACATTTATATGTGCTATTTTGAATTATTTTTGTTTAAGATGTGAGTTTTTTTGTTTTTTATTTTGCTTAAGGTTTTTTTTTTTTTTTTGAACGTGGTTCATTTTTTTTCTTTCTGGGTGTAGAAGTCCATTTGTTCTAACACCAATCACTGCAAAGACCAACCTTTCATTATTGAATTACCTTTGTGTCTTTCCAAAAAATAAGCTAGCTTATTTCTGGATGCTCTATTCTGTTTATTTTATCTGGTGTCCATCTTACCACAATTATTACTTGATCCTGGTAACTATAGATTTATAGCGAAGCTTATAGCTTCGTAGTATGTGTGTCTGAATTTATTCTTTTTTTTCCTTCAAAATTATTTTGGTTGTTTTATTTCCATTGCCTAGTATGTAAATTTTAGAATCAGCTCATTTATAACAAAAATACTTTTGGGATTTCATTGCAATTGTATTAAATCTATAGAGCAATTTGAATTTTCTAATCTACATGCTGTGTCTTTTATTCCTTAGTTTCTTTTATCAGCATTTTGTAGTTTTCAGCTTATGCATTTTATTATATTTGAACATAAGAATTTCATTTTTAAAAGGAATTATTGCAAATGGTATTTAAAAATTTCAGTTCTCAATAACTGTTTATCACCTATATAGAGAAATATAATTGATTTCTTTTTTGTGACCTTGTATACTGAGGATTTGCTCTATTTATTTCCTAGTTTTTTTCCTACCAACTATATAGCAATTTGATCATCCATGAATAGAGTATATGTCTTCCTTTTCCATTTGCATGACTTTTTTTCTTGTCTTATTGCATTGGCTAGAATATCCATCAGAATGTTGGATGGGGGTAGTAAAATTAGCCATCTTTGCTTTGTTCCCAATCTTTAGAGGTGTGGTGGTTAATTTTGTGTATCACTTTCACTGGACCATGGGATGCCCAGATAGCTGATTAAAAATATTTCTGAATGTGTCTGTGAGAGTATTTTGGAATACTCTCACATTAACATTTGAATTGGTGGACTAAGAAGGATAGGCTTCTCTCTACAGTATGGGTGGGCATTAGGCAGTATATTGAAGACCTGAATAGATTACAAAAGCTAAGGAAAGATGAATATGTTCTCCCTCTGCCTGATTGCTTGAACTGGGACAACAAATTTCCACCCTTATTGCTCTCAGTTCTCAGGTCTTCATACTTGGACTGGAATGTACATGATTGATTTTTTGACTCTTAAGTCTTTGAACTATACCAATGGCTTTCCTAAGTCTCTAGAATGGAGACATATTGGAGATACATTAAAGTCTCCTATTGGTCTGTTCTTTGGAAGAACTCTAACACAAGGGGGAAGGCATTTAGTTTTTCTCAATTCAATGTGATGCTAGCTGTAGTTTTATAATATGTCATTCTATTCCTAGTTTACTGAGAATTTTTATCATTAATGTATATAGAATTTTGTGCAAACCTGTTCTGTATCAATCAATGCAATACTGTGATTTTATTTCTTTGTTAATATGGTGAATAATACTGACTGATTTTAGGATGTGGAACTAACCTTTATTATTCCCATAATAAACCCAACTCGATCGTGGTGTGTTATAATTACCACTGTGATAATATTACTGGATTTGATTCGATAAAATTTTGTTAGAATTTTTGTATCTGTATATATGAGAGAGACGGGGTTATAGTTTTCTTGCACCATTTTTAGAATTTGGTATCTTTGATTTTTGTTTTGGCTGGCCTGATCAGATGAATTGGGAAGTATTTCCTTCTGTTTTTGTTAAAGATTCTGTAGAATCTGCATGATTTCTCTTTTAAGTGTTTGGTAGAACACTTATGAAACCATCTGGATCTTTTTCTAAAGATTTTTAACATTAATTGAGTAGTTGTAGAATTTTTTTGGGTTATTGTTTTCATTATTAGGTGAGTTTGGGTAGTTGGTAACATTGAAAGAATTGGTTTGTTTAATCTAAATTGCTGAATTATGTACATACAGTTGTTTGTAGTATGTCCTTATTATCCTTTTAATGAATAAGGAGATGTGATTAGATATTCCCTCTTTGTTCTTGATATTATTCATTATTATATCCTTTTTGTCTGTCCAGGGACTTATCAATTCCATTTATTTGGTTGGTTTCATTGATTTTTCTCTTTTTAGATTTATTAATTTTTTCTTCTTTATTATTCCCTCCTTTCTACTTGTCTTGAATTTATATTGTTCTTCTTATGCTTTACTTTTTTAAGGGGCAATCTTAGATGTTTAATTTGAAACCCTTCTCCTTTTCTAATATAAACAATGTTATAAATCTCTCTCTAAACACTGCATTAGTTATATCCCACACATTTTAATATGTTGTATTTTTATTTTTGTTCAATTCAAAATATTTTCTAATTTTCCCTGAGACTTTCTCTTTGACACATGGACTAATTAGAAGTATACGGTTTAATATCCAAGCATTTGGAGGCTTCCTAATTTTCTTTCTGTTACCTATTTATATTTTAATTCTGTTAGTAGAAGAGAGCTTACTCTATATGATTTCCATTCCTTTAAATTTGTAGAGGCTTGTTTTCTGACCCAAGATATGATCTATCTTTTTAAAAAATATTTATTTATTTATGTATCTTTAGTTTTAGGTGGATACATTAGTTTGTTTTTATGTGGTGTCGAGGATCGAACCCAGTGCTTCACATATGCTAGGCGAGCACTCTACCACTGAGCCACAACCCCAGCCCCATATGATTTAATTTGGTGAATGTTTCATGTGCATTTAAAAACAGTAAGAATTCTGCTGTTGTTGGGTATGGCATTCTATAAATATCCGCTATGTCAGATTGGTTGATGGTGTTGTCCAGTTCTATATTCTTGCTGTTCTTTGCATACTTGTTCTATAAATTACTGAGAGGACTATGAAATTTCCAAGTACAATTGTAGATTTGCCCCTTTTTTCCTTTTCCTTCTTTATCTTTTGGTTTCAGAGTTTCAAGCTGTGGTGTTAAACAAATATCAGTGAGGATAGTATTGTCAGATTTAGCAAAAACAATAACAGCAGCAGCAGCAACAACAACAACACAAGTCCAAGATGTCCATTAAAAGAGAATTTTATATAAAGAATAAATTTTAGTATAATTATGCCTCATTTTATATTTTGTATAATGAATAAATTTTAGTGTAATTATGTCTGGCAATTTAGGACTAATATGTCTTCATAGTGAGTGACCCTTACATCAACACACAATATCTCTATTCCTGGTATTTTCTTTGACCTGATGTTGACTTTATTTGATGTTAATAGTCACTCTGGTTTTCTTTTCCAGTCTCCAGCTTTCTTTCAATTAGTGTTTTCAAGGTTCAGGAAGACCAATTAAAAGACAGACATTGTCAGATTTTAAAACAACAGCAACAACAAATAAGTACTATCTACTAGAAACTCATTTCAAATATAATGATATTGATATTATTTGCCAAACACTACCCAGTTTAAGCAAACAGTCACTGTGGTTATCATCGGTTCTGCCAGGTAGTACAGGAGGAAATTGGATTTTGGTAATGATATAACTATTATTTAATGTTACGTGATGGGTAAATAATGAAATCAGCCTGCAAAACTTAATCTAGCTCCAAACACTAGGTTACTTTGGTTACTTTGCTTCTGAGTCAGCAGTGGGCAAACTTCTTTTGGTAAAGAGCCAGATAGTAACTAATTTAGGCTTTGCAGTTCATACAGTTTCTTTCACAACTATCCTACTCTGCCTATAACACAAGCTCAGCTATAGATTATACACAAATGAATGAGTAGAGCTGTGTTCTGATAAAACTTTATGGGTTGGATTGGTCCTTTTGCCCAATGCTATTTGCCAAATCCTGTTTTGAGTTATAGGTGGATCCTACAGTTTCTGTTTCCTGCAGGTTGTGTTTATTTCACTCTTGTTTTGGGGGTTCATTCTAGAATGTCATAGCTAGTGATGAAGTTTAATTCACATTTTAAGTAGTTACAGATACCTTGGATCAATCCTACTCCCCTGCTTAAGATTTGTTTCTTTGAGAAGATCTTTTTAGCATTTTTTTTCCTTTTTTTTGGCTTAGCAGTGATGCAGATAAAAGCGTGATACAAAGCCAAAAGAATAGAAAGGGTGATTTGCAAGGATCCAGTGGAATAGGGAGAAAGTGTGGAACACAGACCCGGCTTTCATTAAGCAGCTTGTTTGCTGAAGCTTGAACCTTGAAGATCATCTAATACACATCTGCATGTGATTCCAGCCTATCTCAGCCTTGAAAGCATTATTCAGCTCCTCTTCTGTGCTTCCAGGGCCAGGAGACTCCCAATCCTTAAAGATAGTCCTTTCATCTTCCTTGGAGATGAAATAAGTGGACCACCTTTGTTCTTGAAATGTGCACTTAGGGAACTAAAACATGCTATTGTATAATCTTTTTCTCTTGCCCAGCTCTAGCCCTTGAAGCTGCACAAAGTAAATGTAATTTCTTCTACGAGAGAGTCAAGGATTCTAAATCCATTTTTCACCATAAGGAATAAAAATAACAGATCTCACTAATAATGTCATTGGCCGATGCAAAATATCCAGGAACAAACCTAAAAGAGAAATTTCAGGGTCTATGTGAAAAAACTTCAAATTATTTTTAAGAATATAAGAAAAAATGGAGACAAATGGAAAGACCTATAATAAGACAATATTGCAAACAAATGTTATTCTTGACAAATCGTTAGATGTAATGTAATTCTCATTCATATGCCAACAATTTTGCTTTTTAGAGGGGAATGTTGCACGTTGGGCTTTCTGAGACGTTGTCGGAGCCTGGAGGTACCTTGCAGGGTGTTTATTTGGTAATGCTTGTGGGCTGAGGGTGAGGAGAGCAGGGTTGGAAAGAGGGGGAAGGGGGAATCTGCAAAGCAGTCCCAAACAAGATTTTTCCTGTTCCTGTGGGAGCATTGGCACTAGCTCCAACCTTGAAATGGCATTGGGACTGAGGATTGGCCTTAATAGTTTTCCTCCAATCACCAGATGCAGGCAGCCTCTGGAAGGAGGCATGATCAAGGTGAGGTGATTTTCTTTAGTTCAGAGTTCACTTTTGAGAGCCATCTTCCCTTGGTTCTCCCAGCACCTGGGGGAATAAATCTTCATTTCTGAAGGAGGATCTGGGTGGCTTGCCCACAACATCCACCGCATGGAGGAAATGGGACCAAATTTCTATCTGTGGAGTTTACCTGAGATAATAAATATGATAGAATACTTCATACAATTCTGACAAAGAAGAGTGATGTGAAATGTTTTCCTCACAAGATATTGTGGTATATTATGAAACTAACTATACTTATTTAAAGACTAAATTGTTGGCATAGGGCCAGACAGACTCATCAATGGAATAGAAATGCAAGACCAGAACCGGACCTTGCATGTGAAGAGCTTAATTGATAATACAGGTGTCTCAATCTAGCAGAAAGTGAATGTTTATTCAATAAATGGTATTGGGACAAAAATGAAGTTAGATTCCTTAACTCATAAATTACACTAAAGTTAATTTCAAAGACATCGAAAATTTAAATGTAAAATAAATACAACAACAATAGTGTTAGAAAAAAATATAATAATGGGGCTAGAGGTGGGCTTTCTAAGAATGACCCAAAGACAGAATCAAAAAAAGAAAAAAGAAAAAACTTCAGATGAGGTTAAAATTTCACAATGGCAACAAACTTTTAATAATTCATAAATCCAGCATTGACTGGAAGCTTGTTATCTCTGAGATACTATTATGAGGGCTTGACTTGAGTTGATATCTAGCCCCCAGATCAAGATACTATTATGATGGCTATTTTATAGATGAGGAAACTGAGTTCTAGAAAGGGCAAGTAATGTACCTATGTGCACAGAACAAGAACATAGACAAACCAAGATTTGAGCCCATTCTGTTCAGATTTGTTCTGCTATGAACGTATGTGAAAAACAGTGATGACTCAGGAAAATCCCTCACACTATCAATGGTAAAAGGTTACTAGCCCTACTTCTAAAAGGTCCATCCCAACTCAGTGTTGAATATATAACTACCACATAGAAAATTCAGAACCAAAGGTAAAGAATAACAATATTGACTGAAAAGTATGTGAGGAAAAACTTCAATTTCACCATCTCACTAGTGAAGGGAAATAAAAAGAATTCAAATAATGAGAAAACTTTTTTTTTTTTTTTTGGCCTTTAAGTAAAGATTGAGAAATAAAAGTGTACTGGAATGGCAGGAATGTGGAGAAACAGCCCCTCACACAGCTAGGGAGAATGTCGAGTAGCACACATTTTCCAAAGAGTTATTTGGCAATATTTATCAAAAGCTTTGACCCAGTAACACTACTGATAAAGATCTAACTTAAGAAAATATAACCCATACATGAGCTCCTGCATTTCCTCTGGAGCTATGACAAAATTTTGTTTTTAAAAAGGAATATATTTTAACTACTATACTGTCATTATTGATGATACCATGTCTAAATTAATCTAGAAAGTTGTTCAGATTTTTTTATTGAGGGAAGAAAGATGTGTACAGTATCACTTTTCTCTCTCCTTTTTTTTTTCTTCAAATAGAGCTATAGATATAATAATTTGGAGGGATGAATTTTAAAATGTTAGCAGTAGTTACCTTCAGGTGGTGCATTTATGGGAGATTTTTCTCTTTTTTACTAACCCTTATATTCTTATTTTTCTACCATACTATGTCTGACTCCTGTAATAAAATGCTAATTTTGATACTTGATGCTAGTTTTGAAAACATTTTCTTAATCTTGGAGAATTCTTGGAAATAGGCATCAGCAGTCACATTCTAGCCTAGCATTTTAAATTTCACTAAACTGTTTCAACTTGGTTCATTTTTTGTTTGTTTGTTTGTTTCGACCTAGTTCCTTTTCTGTTTGGCCTCTTATATGCTTGCTCCCAGTACCTAGAAAACTTGCTGTGTCATTTGGTAAGGAAAGTAGTCAGAAAACAAAACCACCAATGTAATTTGAGTAGGTATGGGTCAGAATGAATTAGACTGCAGGAAATGGCTTGGGACTGTTTTTCAAGATCTTTACTTTTTTTCAGACTTTTGTATTCAGGAAAGATTGAGAGCCCAAGTGGGAGAGGAAACCTTTCAGGTTCCCAGGGTTTTAAAATGCGGGTCTCGAAGGCCTTAGACTGAGTTTCCTCTGCATGACAGGAACAGAATTTGGTGCAAAATGCAAGCAAATTGCCTTGGCCCAGATATTACCCCTGTGGTCCCTTCCGCCTTCCCAAGTGTCCAGTTCTCCCTTGCCCTTCTCCTTTGTGGAAGGTCTCTCTGCGTTTTTTCTCTCTCTTTTTCTTCCTCCTCCACATGCCAATGCCCTTCAATTTGAACATCTTCCCAGAGAAAAGTAGAATCGGCTAAGGAAGTAAGGACAGAAAATGAGAGTTTATTTTCTATTTTCCGGGCACTGAGTTAGTGAGGTAAATAGCTCAAAAGATGAGTCAAGTTTTTGTTTATGTGTTGCTTTGTTTTGCTTATTTTTATATATCTGCTGTCCACTCCCTAACACTATCTCCACACTTCTCCTACCCCCAGGATATTCCTAACTGGGGAACAAGACAGGAAAGAATGAGGCCTGTGGTAGTGTTGTTGTGGATACTGTGAGTATAAAAATGGAAAGACGGTATCAAGTATATCCTAAGTAGGTGCCTTAGGATATCAACGTACTTACAGATATCCCTGTCCTTTTCCAGTCCATGTGGTCATTTGCTCATTCATTTGCTTATCTATTCATTCACCAAGCATTAATTTTATTTCTATATGTGCCAGACAGCATACCAGGCCAGAAGGATAAGTAGATAAACCTATTTTTAGCTCTTTAGTAACTCATGACTAAAACCCAGAATTCTCAAACATGGATATTCATCAAAATTGTTTAGAGACTTGTAAGAGTATAGATTTCTGGGCCCCATGTCAAAGCTACTGTGTCCAAATTTCCTAGGGGAGGGTTTAGAAACCTGTATTTGAGTCAGATTTCCTAGATAATTCTGTGCTGTCGTTCTGGGCTGGTAAGGGCTTTGTAATGCATGAAAGAAAATCATGATAACTAGGAACCCATTTGCAGTGGCCAGCCAGCTCTTCCTCTCTCCCTTCCTTCCTACCATTTCTCCTTCAGTGAACACCCCAGTCAAGGATGGTGTTCAGTTTTCTTTTGCTTTGTAACCAGCCACTCAAAAACCTAGTACTTCACACAACAGGAATTTGCTATTTTTCACAATTCTATGGGGGTGACTGGGATCGGCTGAGTGATTCTTCTACTCTGTAGAAGAGGCCAAGGTCAATCAGGAGGCTGCATTCAGCAGAGAGGTCCACGAGGTCCCTCATCCTAGAGAGGCACTCCCCAATAGTCTCTCCTCATTCTGTAATTCAGCCCGAATCTCTTCATCACTTGGCAGCTGACCTTCAAGTCAGAAAGAAAGAAGGAGTGAAGCTAAAGCTGACAGTTCTTTGAAGGCTTGGACTCAATACCATTTCTGAGCATTCTATGTATTCCATCAAGTAAAACAAGGCACAGGGCCAACTCTGATTTGGAAGGAGGAAAAACAGACTCAACTCTTGTTGACAATAACAGGAAAAAGGTTGTGACCACCTTTAATTCACCAAAAGTTTTTAAAAATCCAGGTGAATTTTTGTGCTGATTTATAAGGTCTCCATACTCACTGAATTCACAGATGCCTTCAGGCTAGGGATCTCAGAGATGGTTCTAGAAATCAGTCTGCTTACACCAAGACCTTGGCTAGCTACATAAGTGGCCATAAATGAACAATAAAATTTAATAGGTATAGGCTGCAAATGTAAGATGGGTCACCCCATCATGACTACATAAAAAAGAGCTAATGATAAATAATGGAAAAACAAGGCGCGAGAATGGAATCTAGCCTTTGTGCCAAAGGCTGCGTGCTAGTGGGTGTGTCTAGAAACTCAAGGGCACAGCAAAATCATGGATGGAGTACTTGCAGCTTTGGCTTTTATAAATAAGAGCCAGGGTTGTTTGAGCTAGAAACAGAAATTCTTTCTTTCTCTTACATGTCCTGTTCTCTGGGAAATGAGGTATGTGGATGAGTAGAGCTAGGGGCAGAGGAATGACAGTCACCCTTGGTCCCATAGAGCCACAGCTTTGACTGAAAGTCAGGCAATATTTCTTCTTGGTTTGAAATGGATGTTCAGCTTGCCCATAGTAAAGCCAAAGTCATTGTGAGGCCCACAAGGCCTGACCTATTCTAGGCTCCCAATTTGACATACTACTTGTTTCCCTGTTTGTATGTTTGTTTTTTCTTTCCCTCCAGCTAACACATTAGCTTCATGAAAGCAGAGGCAATACTTGGTTTCCTGTTGTATCTCCAAGGCTTGTAGCAGTGCTTGGCACCTTGTGGATACTCAGTGAGGGCTTCATGAATAAGCAAACAAGTCTCCTTGTGACACTTGGGAACTGAATGCAAAACCTGGATTATAGTGGGCTTTCCATGAATGCTTATTGAATTGACTTCTTGGCCGGTGGGTTGCAGAGCAACTGGGTTGGGAGACATCAATGTTAAAGTCTCTCTCCTGTCTCTAACTTCCTTGTGAGTTAGGCAAGTATTTAGTTTTTCCATGTCTCATTAGGTACTTCCTCTGTAACTCAAAATTAAAAAGAATCATAGATAAGAAAGTGTTTTAGGAAAAACAATACCAATAACTTCCACATTTTTCTTTTAGAGTCTTCCCTGATGCTCAACATGAGAGTATTAGAGTTCACTCCTAGTTCACTTTTTTGGGTCCTGCTGGTGGGGCAGTACACTGCCATCTCAGCTCAATAGTCACACTTGAGGAAGTAAGGTAATGCTGGAACTCACAGAGGTAAAGAGGGGACAAAGCAGAGAGAGATGTCAAAGTCTCTGACACTAGGAGGTATAGGTTTTTATCACTGTCCAAGTGGATTAGAACACGTCAGGAATACCTAGGCAGAGATTTAGTGGAGATTTGAATCCCTCTTCCGGTTGAAGTTGTGGTTATTTTCTAAAATGATAATAAACATAACAAGAAGGTGTATTTAGTTGCCAAATTACTCACGTTGGAATTCCATTTCACTATGTGTTAGATGTGAGGCCACAGGCCAATTACTTAGTATTTCTAAATTTCAGTTTTACCTTCTATAGAATGGGGATTTGAAAAACTACCTATCTTGCTAGGCTGTTAGGAAGATTTGATGAAATAGTTCATGCAAAGTGGCTGGAACATATCCATGGTTATTATTATCATTATGATGACTAGCATCCAGAGAAGTAGAGTCGTAACAGTAGTCCCAGGTCTACCATTTAGTAATTTAAATCTCCTGAGTCTCATTTTCCATTTGACAAAATGGGACAGTAATCTACATTAAAAAGCTGTCATCCCAAGCTTGCTTTGTAAGTCACATGATAATATAAGTCAAAGAAGATGGTAAATGGCTAAACATTATCCAGATGTTATCCTTTCGCCCTGGCTTGGGCCCTCATTGTCTTCAGTCCCTCAGTTGCAGAATCAGATCTTCCTGCAGACCTGAGGGTCCAGGACCTTTGTTCCAGATGTAGGAGAAACACAACCCATTCTCTTGTCAGTCTTTCATGGAGGACCCTGGAGGCCACAATGGAGGGACATACTTTAAGAGCTACCACTGCAGACCCAACTAAAAGTCGTCAAAACCGTCAACAAAGAAGGTTGTCAAATTTTTCTCCCTGAGGTCTTTAAAAATGTGTCTTTCCTGAAAATGGAGTCTGAATTACATGACCTCTCAAGATCCATCTCATTAAGATTCCAGGTCACTCCCTGAGTTTGTCTGGCCTCACTTTTGGAAAGTAAGTCCTTTCAGTAATTAAATATCTGAAGGCTGTAGGCATTTATTATCTTAAGCATTAATTCTGAAGGCAGATCAGGGGATTGTGCAATTTCAAATCATTTTGGTAAGTGGTCACTTGGTTATTATCCAGCTGATGGAATTAGAAAAATCTTTGAACTCCATCTTTGTTCATATCCCTGTTCTTAGGGTTTCTGTGCTTAAAGATCTTTGATTAACTTGCTGTGCAATGCTCTGGTGAATTTCCTCTGTAGGCATGTCTGTCTTTTCTATGATACAGGGAACTCCTTAGGGGCTAGATGACTATCTTGTCCTTGTGTGTCTCTCACTGTCTGTCACTATTCAGGGCATTAAGAGTACACAGTAAGTTACGTTGTTGTTGTTGTTGTTAAACAAATGAATGTATTTTCAGAGGAATGAGTCAATTGACCATGGCTAAATTTATGATCATTACTAAAAAATTTTCAGTATTTCATATGGAATTTTCTTTGTGATTGTCTGTCATACGTTAACAAAATAAATGATAAACATTTTCAAGTAGACTTTTCTGGTGGTTCTGAACTGTATTTTAATGAAATTAAGTCCATTTCTGGTATTTGCAGAAGTAATTTCATCAAGAGGTTTATCCACAAAAGGTTGACTAGGGTTATTTTTTTCAGATCACTCAATAGATACAACAAAGAAGTTAGTAATGAAAGTGGGGCTAAAATTCATGTTCTGTGCTTGTGTCTTCGACTTGATCCGTGAAAAAAAAAATGTAAACATCTAGCAAAAATTGACTTGCTGAGTATGAAATATTTTTCTCGGCCTGGAATTTCTTGAGAAAGGGTGGCACACTGAAGCTACAAGGTCTGAATCCTGATTCTGACTTGGTTTAGCACTGTGGACCCCAGTTCTTTATGGACACACTGGGAGATGGCATGGGGGGGTAGCTCTAATGATCTTTGACTCAATGCTAGGTCTCAGGTAACACACAGCAAGAGAGTGGACAGAGGAAGGACCTGTAGCACAACTCCCTGGAGAGCTGTTGCTCACATTGCCAAATGCAGAGAAGTGCCAGGGATCTGTATGTTGCTGGGTAGGTTCATGGCTAGGAGTTACCGTGATTTAGTACACCAATTCAGATGAAAAACTGAACAGGATTCTTTCCTTGAACTCTCTGCTCATTAGTTTCACCCCTTTATGTAGGTTAACATTTCTCAGTCTCATTGTAAAATGATAATATTTACATTTCACTGAGAAATGGAAATAAAAATGTGCTTACAGCAAAATAAACCTATAGGGTTATAGAAAGAACTAAAATGATGCGATATGTAAGAAGCATCTGATATATATAGAAAGGGCTTTAAAGTATTAGTTGCTAATGTGGTGGGAAAGGATGGCGATGATGATAATCATGAGTCACTCCAAGAGACAAGGATGTCAGTTTCCTTATCTGCCTCAGGTTGCTGAGAGGATTAAGTGAGTGCATTTTTGTAAAGAGTTTAGCAGAGTACCTGTCACATAGTCAGTGCGACTGAGGTGTTAATTTTAAAAATAATATGTAAATAAGTTTCCCACTTCCGTTGCATAAAATCAATTGAGAAGAAAGGTGTTTGCTGCCACTTAGATTTTTTTTTTTTTTTTGAGCAATGTCATTCGGTTTCATGATCAGAAAGGGGCAATTTATTACCTCCTGAATGTGCTACGGTCCCCGAAGATGACAGGTTTCCTCGCAGAGTACTGACCACCAAGTAATTCTTCCTTTTCTTTGGTCCTCATGCTCCGCCCCTTTTGGGCTCTTTTGTGTTGTGTTCCTTTTCTGGGTTGCTTTGCATGGTATTCAAGCCACTTTCCCTCTGCTGTGATCTTCCCCCTCACATCTGCTCTTATCCCCCGCTTTGCTGCTATCCCACATGAGTCATGAGGCCGCTCTGACAGAGGTGCAACTGTTCTTTGGCAATCAAAGGGCTTCTCATGCCCTGCTCGAAGTCATATGGTAATGCTGCAAATGCCAGCTCAGATGCCAGCCAAGAGCAGAACCCCCTTTCATCTCTGCCTTTTGAAGACATCCTTTGTAGGGGTCCCCTCATGAATCCTGTCTTGACATGGAGTGCATTTTTACCCATTTGTCTTGCTTTCCACTCCCATTTTCCACCTAGGAGGGGAATGGAAAGTTGTATCTGTGAGAAAACTCCTTTCTGCTCAGTGGAGAGAGCCTCCTGGGAATTCCTACCACTAACTTGGGCATAGAAATGAGATTTCCGGTGGGCTTGTCACTTCCAGTGGATGGTGCAGGAGGCTGCATCCGTTTTCATTTGTGTTCTTACAGGTCCTCTTGGAATTACCCCCAAAAGATCATGGGCTTGTCTCTAAAATCAGTGGGTTTTCTCTTTAGAAGTTTATGAATCTGAGTTAGGGGCATCATGTCAGATCCCAATGTTTCAAAACATCCCAAATGTTTTAATCTGGTTTGCTGTGAACCACTGTAGATATCCTGAGCTTGGAACTTGTTTGGATAGTATCTCGATTTCTGGGGTAACCTGTCCTTCTGGCAGGGATTTGTAAAGAGCTTTCCTCTCATATAAGTAAATACCCCAGAACAAGATCAAGTTTCCCTCTAACTCCTGGTGTTTAACCCATCATTTTTAGTTGTTTACATCCAGCCTAGAAGACCTAAAATTGATGTGGTAATGTGGGAGAAATGAACTGTCTTAATTCCAGAACTGAGCTGATGTCTTCCTAGGATGGGTCCTTGTGTGAAGGTGGAGCCTGGGTAATTAGGTGGAGCCTGGAATAGGGACTTCAGCCTTTTGTCTTATTCTAGTTCTCACAAGTTTTGTTCCTTGTCCAGGTATGTCACTGAGAAATTCAGTAACCATCAGAGGAGCGATAGCTCATTTCTACTTTTCCAGGTCTAACCCCAAATGTAGGTCTAGAATTTCTTTTGAGTACCTACTCTGTGCAAACACATTATCTCTAAGCTTTATAAGAACTCCGTAGAGTATATTGTCCTAGTTCTTCAGGTAAAGAAACTGAGGCTCAAAGGCTCAAGTTACTTAGCCAAGCACAACATATGTTAGTTTCAAAATATGGCCACAGTAATATCTCCCGCCACATAGGCTCATCCAGAATCTTGCCAAATTCCCATTCAGAGGTGAAGTCCATTTTTTCTTCCCTTGATACTTGGTAGGTATTTAGGGTTTTTCCAAGAAGGAGAATGTTGTGGAAACAATGTTGCATGACTTAGATTATATCAATAAAAGGTGACATTTTCCATTTAACTCTCTCTCTCTTTAGGAATATTTCCCATTGAAGTGGTCACCGTGTTGTAAGGAAGCTCATGGCACAGGGAAAGATCATATGGAGATGTTCTGGGCCAGAGTCACAGGTAAGGTCCCAGCTAACAACAAGCACCAACTGTCAAACCTTAGGACGATATAGCCCTGTCTTGAGCCTTGCAGAGATAAGATAGGCTGACTCTGCCAGGTCCTGTCCAAATGATAGATATGCAAGCATAATAAATGTTGTACTGAAATACCAAGCTTGATATATGTGTTTTATAGAAAGAAAACCAAAACACCCAGCTTCTGTAGCTGGTCAAAGGGTGATCCAGTTTCAAACTTGGATCTGTGACTTTTCCATAGGAGTCTGGTTCAGCTGCCCTAAATCCTTATTCTCCCGAGCCTTGTTCCTGTCCTTCAGCCTGGGACCCAGGGACAGTCTGCCTCTCCTTACTGTATGCTCTGGTTTGAATGTGATCCCTCACTTGGCATATCAGTAAACATAACTTCTTTATTAGTTATTTCACAATGCCTCATTTTTTTTACTTGGGTCATTAGACAGGAAAGATGCTTATTTATCTTGTTGGCTGTTTTCCTCTGTGGCTTTGTGTAAAGGCACTTCTGTTTCTTGTGGAAGGTGGTGCCAATTCTTCTGGACATGCATGCCCGGGTGGGGAGGACCCCCTCCCAACCTGGCCAGAAATTTGGGCATTTCCAAAGTTCAGCCGACCCTTTACTTTGGCTATATCAGCTGTTCTGCTAAGTAAGAGCTTTTGGTTTCACTGTTAATTGTTTGGAGTGTGTGTGAACCAAAATTCATTTTGTAAGACACTTGAGAGAATTTGATATCTTTCCATAAGGACTCAGGGGAGCCAATGGACAAACAGCATAAAAGACTGGGGAAATCTCACTGCCTCAATAAAGACAATAGAGGAGCAGAAAGCACTGGAAAAATTCAGGGTGGTGGCTCATCCTGCCAGTTACCACACAGGATTGAACCCCAGAAGAACTTTAGTCAAAACTTATTAACAGGTCATGGCCCAGGAGTAGAGCAACTACCCAGAGGTGGAACCACCTAGAGGGATGTATGAGCATGTGGCTCAATCATCTTGTGTCCCTGATCACCTAGGTCATTTGATTTTGGGGGCCCATCAATTAATTTAGATTATTCTAACAGAATGGCGTGGATTTTCCATCTTTGCAATTAACTTTCTATTCAATTTTTTTTTCCCTTGAAGAAAAGCTGAGGTAGACAGGTAGCTGTGACAAAGCAATGTATATTTAGAAGTGCCACTGCTGGAACTAGCTGAGTGTCAGAAACTGTAGGAAACATATAATTATTCAGTCTGTCTAATGTCTGAGGAGCCCTATTGGTGTGATGGCTAAATTAGTTTTATGATATTATTTCTGGCTTCGGTTCAGGTGACTCTGGGAACCCCAGAAGGCGCACAAACCCTCTGCCGTCTCTCTATTTCAGGATCTATCCTTGCTATGCAGGAACAAATGTGGTATCAACAGGAAATATAAATTGAAAAGCTCCCCTTGGCCCTTTGTGTACCTCCTGGCCTTTTATATCAGTTACTTGATTTCTATCACTTGTCTGTCATGCTCTTGAAGGCTTTGCTGTTTCAATGTGCTGTTTAGATGCTTTAATGCCTCCTCTGTTGAAGCCCATTCCCTCAGAGCTGGTGTTAATGAGGTCCCATGAAGTGCTGCTACATTTCGCAGCACAATTTCAGTTGCCCAGAGAGATGGATGGCAGGAGATAGGCAAAGTGCTGCCTTCAAATAGGTTTGGAGAACAGGATCACCAGGTCTGCTGAATGGAATCCAATCAGAGGGCGCTCTGGGGTAGTGGGGTGGGACGAATGACACCTTTGACCAATAAATAAATAAATAAATAAATAAATAAATAAATGAAAGGGAGAGAAAAATCAGAAGAGAAATGCCAGTTTTTCAAATGGGGACTGGGAGTAGAGGGGCACTGCATTTGATCAAATCAAGGCACCACACTGCCTTGGTTTTCTAATATTCTAGGGGGCAATTTCTGTCTGACATTGCACAGGATCTTGATTGCGGTGTCTCCTGAGCAAAGAAACTTTCCTCTGCACGTTTTGGGTTCCAGGATTAATCTCAGGTCTGATGATGGTCTGATGATGGCTGGTTAAAAAGAAAAATGTATAGAAGTTGGTGGTCATGCCTCTGTCCCTCTGCTGTCAGCTTGCATCTCATGGCAGCTCTTTGCTGATAAAACGTTGGTGGTAGGATTTCACTTTGTACACACATACACACATACCCACTCACTCCTGACCACTGGAAGACGGTGTTAGATGAAGGTATCCTTGTTATTTTCTTAAAAGTAAAAATTGCACTAAAAGGTACATAGCACATCAGAGGGTTCTTTGAAACACTTTGCCTCTCTGCCTCAATGTTCTGTGCATTTCTAAGCAGGGAGAGCTCAGACAACTTCAGGGAAAAAGAAAATCTATCCAATACCTTTAGATTTTAGCCAGCAAGGTTCTTCTCCTTCTTGGACAGTTCTCAAGTCAGTGATTTCCCATTTGATGGAAGTGTGGACTAATGACTGGAAGAGTCAGACAACGTGGGTATAAATCTGGACTGCTCCATTTACTTAGCATGGGACCTTAGGCATTTTAATTAACATTGTGGAGATTTAGTTCCCTCAACTATAAAATGGGGTACTTAACATTGTGATGGTGTTGCTAAGGACTGGTAAGATAATGCATATAACTGTGTCACCCAGTGCATGTCAACTCACAAGAGCTCAATAATCATTACCAATTTATAACAACAACAATAGCTGCCTGCTGTATTGGCCACAGTGGCACATAAGAGGAAGCAGTATTGGAGGTGAAGCCTGAGATCATGCACTATTAGCAAGAAAAAGGCATTGAAGTATCAACTTCACCAAAAACAACCTGATTTAGAATACAAGGCTTAGTAATTATGGAGTACCTCATAGACAGGTGTACATTAAAACACTTGAGATAGATATAAGACATGACCAAATGAATTAGGCAATTTATGTTTTCAAAATGCCTGTAATGGGAGAATGGGCAGCAGGGGATTGGGCTAGGCTTGCTTTATTTATTTATTTATTTAGTGGCACTGGGGATTAAACTTGAGTGGTGCTTAACCACTGAACCACATTCCCAACCCTTTTAATTTTTTTTTCTTTTTTAAATTTTTTTTTTGGTCTGATTCCTTATTTTATTTTATTTTATTTATTTTTTTTAATGTTGGTTGTTCAAAACATTACATAGTTCTTGATATATCATATTTCACATTTTGATTCAAGCGGGTTATGAACTCCCATTTTACCCCGTATACAGCTTGCAGAATCACATCAGTTACACTTCATTGCTTTACATATTGATATACTCATGTCTGTTGTATTCTGCTGCCTTTCCTATCCTCTACTATCCCCCCTCCCCTCCCCTCCCCTCCCCTCTTCTCTCTCTACCCCCACTACTGTAATTCATTCCTCCCCCTTGTACTGTTTTTCCCTTTCCCCTCACTTCCTCTTGTATGTAATTTTGTATAACCCTGAGGGTCTCCTTCCATTTCCATGCAATTTCCTTTCTCTCTCCCTTTCCCTCCCACCTCTCATCCTTGTTTAATGTTGGTCTTCTTGTGCTCTTCTTCCCTAGTCTGTTCTTAGTTACTCTCCTTATATCAAAGAAGACATTTGGCATTTGTTTTTTAGGGCTTGGCTAGCTTCGCTTAGCATAATCTGCTCTAATGCCATCCATTTCCCACCAAATTCTATGATTTTTTCATTTTTTACTGCAGAGTAATACTCCATTGTGTATAAATGCCACATTTTTTTTATCCATTCGTCTATTGAAGGGCATCTAGGTTGGTTGCACAGTCTTGCTATTGTGAATTGTGCTGCTATGAACATCGATGTAGCAGTGTCCCTGTAGCATGCTCTTTTTAGGTCTTTAGGAAATAGACCGAGAAGGGGAATGGCTGGGTCAAATGGTGGTTCCATTCCCAGCTTTCCAAGAAATCTCCATACCGCTTTCCAAATTGGCTGCACCAATTTGCAGTCCCACCAACAATGTACAAGTGTACCCTTTTCCCCACAACCTCGCCAGCACTTATTGTTGTTTGACTTCATAATGGCTGCCAGTCTTACTGGAGTGAGATGGTATCTTAGGGTGGTTTTGATTTGCATTTCTCTGACTGCTAGAGATGGTGAGCATTTTTTCATGTACTTGTTGATTGATTGTATGTCCTCCTCTGAGAAGTGTCTGTTCAGGTCCTTGGCCCATTTGTTGATTGGGTTATTTGTTATCTTATTGTCTAATTTTTTGAGTTCTTTGTATACTCTGGATATTAGGGCTCTATCTGAAGTGTGAGGAGTAAAGATTTGTTCCCATGATGTAGGCTCCCTATTTACCTCTCTTATTGTTTCTTTTGCTGAGAAAAAACTTTTTAGTTTGAGTAAGTCCCATTTGTTGATTCTAGATGTTAACTCTTGTGCTATGGGTGTCCTATTGAGGAATTTGGAGCCCGACCCCACAGCATGTAGGTCGTAGCCAACTTTTTCTTCTATCAGATGCCCTGTCTCTGATTTGATATCAAGCTCCTTGATCCATTTTGAGTTAACTTTTGTGCTTGGCGAGAGAAAGGGATTCAGATTCATTTTGTTGCATATGGATTTCCAGTTTTCCCAGCACCATTTGTTGAAGATGCTATCCTTCCTCCATTGCATGCTTTTAGCCCCTTTATCAAATATAAGAAAGTTGTAGTTTTGTGGGTTGGTTTCTGTGTCCTCTATTCTGTACCATTGGTCCACCCGCCTGTTTTGGTACCAGTACCATGCTGTTTTTGTTACTATTGCTCTGTAGTATAGTTTGAGATCTGCAATCGCTATACCACCTGATTCACACTTCCTGCTTAGTATTGTTTTTGCTATTCTGGGTCTTTTATTCTTCCATATGAATTTCATGATTACTTTCTCTATTTCTACAAGAAATGCCGTTGGGATGTTGATTGGCATTGCATTAAACCTATAGAGAACTTTTGGTAATATCGCCATTTTGATGATGTTAGTTCTGCCTATCCATGAACAGGGTATGTTTTTCCATCTTCTAAGGTCTTCTTCAATTTCTCTTTTTAGGGTTCTGTAGTTTTCATTGTATAAGTCTTTCACCTCTTTTGTTAGGTTGATTCCCAAGTATTTTATTCTTTTTGAGGATATTGTGAACGGAGTGGTTGTCCTCGTTTCCATTTCAGAGGATTTGTCGCTGATATACAGGAATGCCTTTGATTTATGCGTGTTGATTTTATAACCTGCCACTTTGCTGAATTCATTTATTATCTCTAATAGTTTCTTTGTAGACCCTTTTGGGTCTGCTAGGTATAGAATCATGTCATCTGCAAATAGTGATAATTTAAGTTCTTCTTTTCCTATTTTTATGCCTTTAATTTCTTTCGTCTGTCTAATTGCTCTGGCCAGTGTTTCGAGAACTATGTTGAACAGAAGTGGTGAAAGAGGGCATCCCTGTCTTGTTCCAGATCTTAGAGGGAATGCCTTCAATTTTTCTCCATTCAGAATGATGCTAGCCTGAGGCTTAGCATAAATTGCTTTTACAATGTTGAGGTATGTTCCTGTTATCCCTAGTTTTTCAAGAGTTTTGAACATAAAGGGATGCTGTACTTTGTCGAATGCTTTTTCCACATCTATCGAGATGATCATATGGTTCTTATTTTTAAGTCTATTGATGTGGTGAATAACATTTATTGATTTCCGTATATTGAACCAACCTTGCATACCAGGGATGAATCCTACTTGATCATGGTGCACAATTTTTTTGATATGTTTTTGTATCCGATTTGCCAGAATTTTATTGAGGATTTTTGCATCTAGGTTCATTAGAGATATTGGTCTGTAGTTTTCTTTCTTTGAAGTGTCTTTGTCTGGTTTCGGAATCAGGGTGATGTTAGCCTCGTAGAATGAATTTGTTAGTTTTCCCTCTTTTTCTATTTCCTGAAATAGCTTGAAAAGTATTGGTATTAGTTCTTCTTTAAAGGTTTTGTAAAACTCTGCTGTATACCCGTCCGGTCCTGGGCTTTTCTTAGATGGTAATCTTTTGATGGTTTCTTCTATTTCCTCAATTGATATTGGTCTGTTTAGGTTGTCTATATCCTCCTGACTCAATCTGGGCAGATTATATGACTCAAGAAATTTATCGATGCCTTCACTATCTTCTATTTTATTGGAGTATAAGGATTCAAAATAATTTCTGATTATCTTCTGTATTTCTGAAGTGTCTGTTGTGATATTGCCTCTTTCATCCCGTATGCTGGTATTTTGAGTTCTCTCTCTTCTTCTCTTCGTTAGCATGGCTAAGGGTCTGTCAATTTTATTTATTTTTTCAAAGAACCAACTTTTAGTTTTGTCAATTTTTTCAATTGTTTCTTTTGTTTCGATTTCATTAATTTCAGCTCTGATTTTAATTATTTCTTGCCTTCTACTTCTTTTGCTGTTGTTTTGCTCTTCTTTTTCTAGGATTTTGAGATGAAGTATGAGATCATTTATTTGTTGGTTTTTTCTTTTTTTAAGGAATGCACTCCAAGCAATGAATTTTCCTCTTTAGAACTGCTTTCAATGTGTCCCATAGATTCCGATATGTTGTGTCTGTGTTTTCATTTAACTCTAAGAATTTTTTAATTTCCTCCTTGATGTCTTCTAAAACCCATTGATCATTCAGTAACCTATTATTCATTCTCCAAGTGATGCATGATTTTTCCTTCCTTCTTTTATCGTTGATTTTCAGTTTCATTCCATTGTGATCAGATAAGATGCATGGTATTATCTCTACTCCTTATATTGACTAAGAGTTTCCCTGTGACATAATATATGATCTATTTTTGAGAAGGATCCATGTGCTGCTGAGAAAAAAGTGTAGCTGCTTGATGTTGGGTGGTATATTCTATATATGTCTATTAAGTCTAGGTTGTTAATTGTATTATTGAGTTCTATAGTTTCCTTATTCAACTTTTGTTTGGAAGATCTGTCCAGTGGTGAGAGAGGTGTGTTAAAGTCTCCCATGATTATTGTATGGTGGTCTATTAAACTCTTGAACTTGAGAAGAGTTTGCTTGATGAACATAGCAGCCCCGTTGTTTGGGGCATATATATTTATGATTGTTATGTCTTGTTGGTGTATGGTTCCCTTGAGCAGTATGTAGTGTCCCTCTTTATCCCTTTTGATTAGCTTTGGCTTGAAATCTATTTTATTTGATATGAGTATGGACACTCCTGCTTGTTTCCGCAGTCCATATGAGTGATATGATTTTTCCCAACCTTTCACCTTCAGTCTGTGTATATCTTTTCCTATCAAATGCGTCTCCTGCAGGCAGCATATTGTTGGGTCTTGTTTTGTGATCCATTCTACTAGCCTGTGTCTCTTAATTGGTGAGTTTAAGCCATTAACATTTAGGGTTATTATTGAGATATGGTTTGTTCTTCCAGCCATAGTTTGTTTATTAATGCTATTAAACCTGATTTGTTTTCCTCTTTGATTATTTCCCCCCCTTTAGTGTCCTACCTCCCACTGTTGGTTTTCATTGTTGTTTTCCATTTCCTCTTCCTGTAGTGTTTTGCCAAGGATTTTTTGAAGAGATGGTTTTCTAGCTGTAAATTCTTTTAACTTTTGTTTGTCGTGGAATGTTTTAATTTCATCTTCCATCCTGAAGCTTAATTTCACGGGATACACGATTCTTGGTTGGAACCCATTTTCTTTTAGCGTTTGAAATATGTTATTCCAGGATCTTCTAGCTTTTAGAGTCTGTGTTGAGAGATCAGCTGTTATCCTGATTGGTTTACCCCTAAATGTAATCTGCTTCCTTTCTTTTGTAGCTTTTAAAATTCTCTCCTTATTCTGTATGTTGGACATCTTCATTATAATGTGTCTAGGTGTGGATCTCTTATGATTTTGCACATTCGGCGTCCTGTAGGCTTCTAGGATTTGGGATTCTGTCTCATTCTTCAAGTCTGGGAAGTTTTCTTGTATTATTTCACTGAATAGATTGCTTAATCCTTTGGTTTGGAGCTCTGTGCCTTCCTGTATCCCAATGACTCTTAAGTTTGGTCTTTTGATATTATCCCATAGTTCTTGAATGTTCTGCTCATGGTTTCTTAGTAGACTTGCTGAGCTGTCTATGTTCTTTTCAAGTTGAAATACTTTGTCTTCATTGTCTGATGTTCTATCTTCTAAGTGATCCACTCTGCTGGTAGTATTCTCAATTGAGTTTTTAAGTTGGTTTATTGTTTCCTGCATTTCTAGGATTTCTATTTGTTTGTTTTTTATTACCTCTATCTCCCTGTGAAATTGATCTTTTACTTCCTGGATTTGTTTGTCAATGTGATCTTTCATTGTCTGATTTTGCTGTCTCATGTCTTCCTTGAGACTCCAGATCATCTGAAGCATGTATGTCCTGAGCTCTCTATCTGACATTCCATCTGTTGCAGCTATTACCTCTTCTAAAGTTGAGTTGACCTGCATTGCCTGTGGTCCTTTCTTTCCTTGTCGTTTCATACTGCTGGCGTTTCTTTCTGCTTGGTGAAATTGTTGTGTCTTTGATATTTTCCCTCTATTTATTTATATTGCTCTTGTATAGTTGAAAAATCACCCTTGCAGGGCAGGTAGTGGCTGTGATCCTCCTCCAATTAGTGTGATCCGTCTACCACACTGGCAGGCCCTAGGTCTGCTCTGCTGGTAGGTCAAAGGTCCGCCTACCCAGCAGGCACCAGGGGCACCTGTGTCACTCCGTAGGTTGCTGGGCCTAACCTCCCGATGGGTGGCAGGTTCCCCTAGCTTGCAGGCACTGAGGGAGGGGACGGGCCTGCCCCTCAGCCGGCCGCCGGACCTGTCCTAGTGGGTCCGGTCCGCGTTCCCCGCAGGCGCGTGTAGCTGCTCTGTCACTTGGCTGGTTGCTGGGCCTGACCCGCCCGCCCGTGGGTTGCAGGTTCGCCTAACTTGCAGGCACTGGGGGAGGGGCCTGTTCTGCCCCTCAGCAGGCTTTGGGCCCGATCTGCTAGTGTTCACAGTCCCACCTACCTTGCAGACACTCGGGGAGGGGACGGCCCTGTCCTCGTTGGTCCGGTCTGCGTTCCCTGCAGGCGCGTGTAGCTGCTCTGTCACTTGGCTGGTTGCTGGCCTAGTCCCATTATTATTTTCCTCCACACCACCACAAAGATGTTTGCATTTCCTGGCTTTCAGTATGCTTACTTCTTCTCCTTGATAGTTTCTTTCATCTCCTGTGTAGTTCAGAAACCTGGGGCTCCTGATCTCAGAGCGAAGCCTGTCCAAGCTTCTTTTTTAAATTTTGAGACAGGTTCTCATTAAGTTGCCAAGAGCCTTGCTAAGGTGCTGAGTCTGGCCTTGAATTTGCAATCCTCCTACCTCAGCCTCCTGAGCTGCTAGGATTACAAGTGAGTGCCACTATGCATGGCTTATTATTTTTATAATTGAAATGAAAATCCAAGAGAGAGAAGGTACAACCTGCACATCACTCTAGGACCTGCGGTGGATGTGTTTGCTCTGCAGTGGCAGTGACCACCTGCTTTCACTGCAGAGTGGTACTGAACTTTTGGAGTAGCAAGAGGTTAGATTCTGGGACCATGGTCCCTGGCACTGGGAGTCCATCGATTGTTGCAAATTGGGTTGCTCTTGCTATATGGATACAACACAGTGTAAATGCAGAGTGTATTGAATAAAGAGGTCGCCCTTTGGCAGTGTATCCACTCATCACTCATTTGTTCAACACCTGAGCACCTGCTTATGCTAAGGACTTACATTTCCCAATTCACATGGTCTGCACTCTCCCTTGCCTCACCTCCACTCGTGGTGAGCAATGCAGCCATTTGGTAACCACCAGAACCAGACACCTAGGTATGCCCTCTGCTTTTCGCTTTCCCTTGCTTCCCCATTCCCAGAGAAAACTTCTCATTGACTTTCCCTTTTTTAATCCACTCCTCTCCTCCAGCACATATTGCCTTTTCCATGTTTGGCTTTCTAAGGTGATGTCCTATGTGACCTCCTTTAGAGACTCTCCTGCCTAGAGCCTCTTACCTCCTTCCACCAGAACAGTCACCCAGAAATGCACTGTTTTTACTTTCCACTTAAATCCTTCAAAGCCTCTCCCAGAGTGAGGGCAAGTCCTGGCCTGGAAGGCCATTCCTTCATGACCTCAGCCTCATCCCCCCTCACTCCCTCTGTCCTTCTTTAGGACTGCTGGCACTGCATGCACCATCCTGCTTCTGCATCTTAACTGGATCATCTTTCCCCTGCCCTGTCTACCAGGAAAATGCCTGCATTTCCTTCTAGATTTCTCTCAGACACCCCTCCTCTGGAAAGCCTTTCTTCTCTTCATTGCTTCTATGTAATTCTTATTACACTCTCCATAATCACCCTTCTCTAAATATTCCTCCAGCATTGAACTAAGCACATTGGACTGTGATGACTGGTGTTTGACCCTATCTTCCACATTAGGAAGACAAGGTCAGCCACCATGTGTCTGGTATTGCAATAAGAATTTAGGAAATTCATTAGGGAAATCATTTGGAGAAAAGTACACTGCAGGTATTCTCTTTGAAAATTACTTTTCCTCCAGAATGCCCTCTGATGATTGGTGTGCCTATAAAGAATGTTTCCTGGCTATAAGTAGTGAAGGGGATGGCTTCCCTGTTGTCCTACCCTAAGTAGCGAGATGCTTCTTAGAGTCAGAGAAAGGACTAAGATTCTTTATGATAGAGTGGTCAGATCCTAGAGGGCAGTCAATTAGAGAGGTTGTGGGGATCTGTAGTCCACAGCCATTCCCTCATCAGCAAGGAAGTACAAGTCAGGGATGAAACCAGGAGGGTACCTGTAGGAGCAGAAGGTAAGAGTAGAAAAGAAAAAGGAGAGACAATGACATGGAAACACAGGGCCAGACAAGATGTAGACAAGGCTGCCAGGAGTGATGGCACGTGCCTGTACTCCCATCTATTCCAGAGGCTGAGGCAGGAGGACTGCATGTTTGGATCCAGCCTCAGCAACTTAAAAGGAACCTGTCTATAAACAAACAAACAAACAAACAAATACACAAATAAATAAATAAATAAATGAGCTGGGGAGATAGATAAGTGATAAAGTGTCCCTGGGCTCAATCCCCAGTACAAAAAAAGAAAAAAGAGTGTAGCACAATAGACGCTTCACCACAGCTTTGACACAGCAGCAAGTTGAGTTTTTAAATCTGACTGGTACATCTCATACTCCCTTTCCTTTCCATCTCCCAGGGGAAGGGACTTCATCATATTGTCATTTCATCTTATTTTTTTTCCTTTTGAATTATTTTTTAGAGCAGTTTTCAGTTCACAGTCAAATTGAGTGGAAAGTATAGAGACGCTAAAGTTTAGATAAATGTCCCCCCAAAGCCCGTGTGTGAAAGCCTGGATTGCCAGCCTGGTGCTATTGGGAAGTGGTGGAACCTATAAATGAGATGCCCTAGAGGAAGGAAGCGTGGATGGGAGTATGCTAGTCCCTTCCTGTCTCTGCTTCCTGGCCACCATGAAGTGTGCAGCTTTCTTTACCACTCATAACCACGTGCTCCCCATGGTGATGTGTTATCTTACCACAGGCTCCAAAGTAATGGGGCCAAGTGATGATAGACTGAAACATCAAAATGTGAGCCAAAATAAACCTTTCTTCTTTAAAATTTATTTACCTCAGGTAATTAGTCACAGTGATGGAAACCTCACCAATACAAGTGATTTCTCAGATATCCCTTGTTCCCATACGTAGCCTCCTCTCTGTCAACATCCCATACCATGGTAGTTCATTCATGACATGCAGTGACACTACAGTAACCCAAAGTCCATAGTTTACATTAGAGTTCACTGTTGGTGTGGAATGTCCTATAGATATGAGTAAATGTATAACAACAGGTATAGGACATCTTGGTTGATTTCAAGTTCTAGCAATATGAATAAAGCCAATCCTGTGTGGGGTTTTGTGTGGACCCAAGTTTTCAACTCATTGGAGTAAACGCCGAGGATATTAGTGGAAGGATCACAGAGTAAAAGTATGTTTAGCTTTGCAAAGAACTGACAACTGTCTCCCAAACAGGCTACCCCAGTTTGCATCCCCTCAGCAACCAGTGAGTCTCCTTTGCTCCACATCTTTACCAGAATTCCTGCTGTCAGTGTTCTGGATTTTGGCCATGCTAATAGGTATAAAGTGCTATTTGATTGTTCAATTTGCTTTTTCCTAATGACAAAGTATAACGCATCTTTGCGTGTTCTTATTGGTCATCTTTTATCTTCTTTGGGAAGGTGTCCAGGTGGTTTGCCCATTTTCAAAATCAGACCATTCATTTTCTTATTGTTGAGTTTTAAGAGTACTTTGTATATTTTAGCTAACTGTCCTTTATCAGATATGTCTTTTGCAAATATTTTCTCCCAGTCTGTAGCTTATCTTTTCATTCTCTTGGCAGTGTTTTTTTTGCAGAGTGGAATTTAAAATTTTCATGAAGTCTAGCTTATCAGTCATTTCTTTTGTGGATCATGCTTTCAGTGTTTTTTCCGGAGAGCCATCACCAAACCCCAAGGTCATTTGGTTTTTGTACTGTTATCTTCTAGGAGTTTTTGAGTTTTGCATTTCACATTTAGGTCTGTGATCCATTTTAGTTAATTTTTGTGAATAGTAAGAAGTCCGAATATAGATTCATTCCTTTTGTTCACACATGGATGTTTACATTTTACTTTTGGTGTGAATATTTTATCATTTGAAAAAATAAATGTAGAGATTTATAAAGACTCTTTAGTGTTTTAATTTGCCGTGTTTAGTGCTACTGCTTAACAACATCAACTGATACCCACACTTTTCTTGAACAAGGTAGGTTGTAACAATCTGAGTAGGTTTAGTATATTTCTGCTTTTTCCCCACCTACCACTTTTGACACATTAGATTAAATTTCAGCCCTGGGCCAATCTGTCAAAGAAACAGGAAATGTCTCTTGTGGTGACATATTTGCCAGAAGCTGAGGTTTGAGACCAGGTGGGTATTAGTTTTTACAGAGAAGCAATTTCTCTCCATCGGAGAGGCCGGATCACTGGATCAGCTCAGCCAAAACCTTTGCTTTGTGTGGATGAGTCTTTGATATGAAGAAAATCTTTTGATAAATATGTTTAACTATTTTGCAGAATTCCTAAGAAAAACTTAAGGAAATAAAGAAGACAACATTTTGCAGGGGGATGCTGGGGAAGAAAAACAGAATCTAATGATATAATCCTTTTGTCAATATTGAAATTGTAGGCAAATTATTTTAACATGGTCATCAACTCCCTAAAATAGTCTGTAGGTGACTGGAGACGGAGTGATAAGAGGGGAAAGCATATTTCTCAGAGCCCCATAAAGCACCAGCATTCTGACAGATATCGTGAACTACAGGAGAGTCACCAGCTCAATTTCTCATCTCCTGTGAAAGATAAGGAGTTGCTCAGAGTTGCTCTGACTGTCACCCTGAGCCAGCATGGGGGAAGGGAAGCCACCTCTCTCTCTCCTTCATGCTCTCATGCCTTTGCTATTCCACTGAAGGAAAAATCAATATCTAACGCCAAGAACAAATCTAGCAGCACCAGAGAAGCACCGTTACCCTGGTGCCTGCCTAAAGAAGATATCTTTTGCAGGCCTTGGAGAGGAACTGTCATGGCTGGAGCTGGCCTGTGGATTTTCTATGCAGAGGGAATCGTTTATTGCAGTGGGTGCTGTGCTAGGCACCTCCCCTTTTCACCTCTCCTCACTGTCAAGTGCCTCCTTTTTTGAGCCCCAAATCTCCTCCTGTGGATCACCTGGGAACTCATTCCAAATCAGCATAGAGACATCCAGGTTGAAGCCCAGAGTAGAAGAAGGTGTCCCTCATTCTTAGAGCCACTGTTCCTTTCTCTCCATAGAGTCCCTTGTGGATCAATGGTGATTTTGCAACACAGATACCTGGATGGCTGCTCCAGGTGTGGCAGCAGGGTGTGCATTTGGCCTTGAGACTTTAAGGCACTTACTTGATTCTAAGAGAAGCTAGAAAGCTGCCTGAGTGGGAAAGCAGTGTGGGACTGAGGCAGGAACTAAGCCAGAATAGCTTCCCAAGGCAGCCACTGTTCTCTTTGCTGTGTTGATCAATGAGTCCCTTTCCATTTCCCAAATATTAAAAAAGTTCCTTGTGTTTTACATATCGATTGATATGTAATCCCACGTATAGACAGACATTTCAAACTTAACTAGAAAGGAAGCTTTATGGCTTCTCCCAGCCATCGGCGTAATGGTCATCTTAAAGGATTGGCCAATGAATCTCTCAGCACCTTTCCTCTTAGGACTAATCATCATAATCGTCCTAGTTATCGCAACAATAACAGCCACCACCCCATGTGGAATACATTCCATGTCCAGGCACAGGGTTGGTGTTTTGTACGTTCTTTCCTATTTCTTTCTTTTCACAGTTCTTACCAGGAGATCATATTCCCTGCATCTGTCAGAAAATAATAACAACAACAAAAAGAAAAAAAAAACAAAAAGGCTATATATTTGCAATCTACTTTTATTTTTGGCTTGTTTTTTTTTGTCTTATACTTTTAAAAAATATGCTCTTCAATACTTTTGGGTCATGGTGTAGGTGTGTATGTAAAATGCAACTGAAAGCTGGCTGCCTATTTTAAAAGGGCACCTGTAGGTTTTCTTGTAAAGGTCAGTATTAACAACAACAGTAATAATGACAAAAGATGTCTAAAACTCCCCAGCACGATTTTAACTCAACAGTTCATGCCAGCTTGTTCTAGCCCTTTGAAATGGGTATCAATTCATCCAATTGTCGATGAGGAAACTGAGGTTCAGAAAGGGTAGGTAAATTATCTGCTCTCAGCTGGCAGATGGCAGAACCAAATTCAGAAGAAGCCTGGCCTGACCCAAAGTGCTATGTTGCCTGGCCTCTCTGCAGATCAGTGTGGGGCAGGGCACAAGCTCATTCAGAAATGGATAGCGTGGGAAGAGCAATTACGTCTGAAGAAGGACAGGAAGGGAGGATGCCTCTTGGGAGCAACACGGACTGACCTCTTTGGAGCTGAAGTCTTTCCCTTTTGGATAAAGCCTCCTTTGGCCTTAGGTGGCAATTACCTCCAGGAGACTGTGTTTATAATGCGGGGAAGTCTTTACCTGCAGGGAGAAAGCCTTGAAGGACATAAGCTTGGTCGGAGGCCAACACTTGAGGTCCAGCTCTACACACATATGGGGCTGTTTGTTTACTCTCTGCTTTTTCTGGGAACTATCTCTCTGCTCCAGTAACTGCCGCAGTAAGCAAGATATATGACATGGTCCAGATCCACTGACCACAGCTGATTATCCAGCGCTGGGTCTCCAAGCCAAGCTGGGCCAGTCCGTGTTCCTCCTCTGGGAACGTGAACTTGGAACTCAGGAGTTCCGGCCTTAGAGAGGACTCTGAGAAGCTGAGAATAGGGATGAGCACCAAGAACAGGTGATGCAGCTTTGGAAAAGTGCAGAGCCGAGGAATTCAGAATCCTGAAGGTGTTCTAGGTATAGGCTCTGGTCCCAGGTTTCCCCTAGGGCCCAGTGAGACCACATATAAAAATAAAATATAATTTCAATAAAGTTTCATTTTTGCTTAAATTAATTAGGTGGGCTTTTGATATTGGTAAACAAAAGGTCCTAATCTAGAGCATTAAAGGTACAGGCCCAGGTTGGAGGAAAGAGGAGGTGGGATGGGAGTGTGATGACCATGTGGGTTGTGTTACAGAGGTCAGAGGAAATGACTGTGTTCCTATGGTTTCAGTAAATTCCTGAAACACTAAGGTTATTTATAGTCTGAGGATGTGATTTCTAACAGACGGGGAAAGGAGGCTCACTCCTGCCTCCTTCCCTAGGGGCTGCTGGAACAGAGTGGAAGGGGTGCCTATGGGCAGGAGGACAGAGGGGCAGGGAGCTGCAGCTGATCCAGGGAGGCCACGATGGGGGTGGGGGGAAAAGCAGGGTCATTGCTGCCTTTTCAGGTCCTTGTGAAGGCTGGGGTGTCTGTGACCCACAGGAGGCCTGTGGGGATGTTTTATGTTGCTATTGTTGTTAGGATGCCGCAGACTCCCCCTGGACTGATGTACCTTGCGTTCAGAAGGACAGAGAATGAATCTGGGCTTGAATGGAGGGTAACCAGCAGAGCAGATTTACCTGACTCAGATCTGGCAAAGACTGTATTTGAATGTAAAAATTTGTCTTTCTGCTAACAGCTTCTCTTTACCTCAGCCAGAGTCAGGAGACCAAAGGCTAACAGACACCAGAAACAGACCCCCCCACCCCCTCCGTCCTTTCTAAATGTCTCTCTACCCTCCAATCTAGGACACTTTGGCTCAGCCCCACGGTCACATGCTTCCCCAGCAGCAGACATACACCTCCTAGTTTGCCTTATTGAGGATTCTCTCTGTGCCTCAATTTTTCTGGCAGATAATAGGGATCATTGGATCCTGGTCATCGCTCTTCCCTGCTTCATGCATGCTTCTTAATGCTTCAAAACCAACAGTGATCCTGAGTGACTGACTCCCCCCAAAAAGATAAAGCCCCCCCCAAGTAAAAGTATGAAATCTAACTCAATAATTGAAATAAGGGAAAATCCAGGTACTGAATCAGGTAGGATTCTTGTAAGATTTTAATCCATTGGCTTTTCTTTCTTTAAAAAAGAAATGTATCTTCTTTGTAAGACTTGTTGAGAAATGCTTTGCTAGATTGAAAAAAAAAAGGAAAAAAATCTAGATACCAGGTATAAGGTATTTTTCTAAACAAGAATGTTTAAATTCTTCTTCCTTTTCCCTTGAAAACTCCTTTGTCTTTCTTAGAAAAAAAAAAAACCCTGTGATCTATGAGCAGAATATTACTCACCTCAAAGGTTCTGGGTCATCTTGGTGATATGCATTTGGTTGTGTTTATGAGAAATTTGTCATTTATAAGTCATTGCACATGTTTTATAACTGAATAAAACAGAAATATGCACAGATGTCATTGTGCTTGATTGAATCCTTATGCATGATGATCTGAGAGTGCTTATGCAAGGTATTACCAACAATTAATGATTTACTCATCTCTGAGTTCTAGCGATGGGGAGAATATTACCTGGGGCTGATGAAAGGCATCGTATAAGTGCAAAACGTTATTAGTTTTTAGGGAAGAGATGATAAGATTTCAAGCCTAACCTAGCCCTGGTGAAATACTCAATTCTTGGGTAAGCTGCTTGCAGTTGGAATTGCAGCAGCAAAGAGGCTTTTGGTCCCCACTCACATTAATCTTTTAAGCAGAAATGAAGCCTAGAAACTTGTAGATCTCCAAATGGAGGGGGCACCTGGGACACATACTGTAGGCATCTTAAGAATCACAGTGGGGATCAAATAGGGAGCCGCACCTGTGGACTCTCAGGGTGACCTTCCAGCCGGGGGCTGAGTGGGGTGCTGGAAGATGGGGTGATCTGGGCAGAAGGCTCTGTTTGTCTCCAGGAGGCATCTCATCAGGAGAGGACAAGACACGCATCTCTGACTGATGGGCTGTTAGAGTTTTAAAATGTTTGCCTTGAGTGACCTTAGGGAAAAACACCATCCTCTCTGGCTTAATGTGAATTAAATTTTTCGATTACTCCAGAGGAAGGAAAGGCAGCAGCTCCAAGCATGCTTATTTGTGGAAAGTAAAATGAAATTAAACACTCCAGCAGAAGGAATCTTAGCAGCTCACTGATCCCAGGGCATCGCCCCCTTGCCACTTAACGGCAGTGAAAATTTGATTTGAGGGTAACAGATATTTTAAATGGAGTGTCCTGAATCCATCTCAACATGTTTTTATTCTGAAAGAATAGCTATACTAATTTGTATATTCTGGGACAGAAATGAAGCGTTTTAATGGTTTTCCTCCTTGCAAGGGAAATGCAGCTATAGATGTCCTGAGGAACAGAAAGAGAATTCAGTACAGGAAGGTGTGGTACTCCTGTGGGATCATCTTGTGGTTTTCCAGATGTATGTGTGTAGAGGGTCCCCCTCAGTCATGGGATGCCTGGATTAAAACAAAAGAAAACAAAACAGAAATCCCAGGAATGGGAGAAAATCATTATTTTTAGAAAAGTGAAAATCTAGGTGCTCCTTTCCTGCTGTTTGAAAGAAGCCAAAAAGTAAAACTGTGTGTATGTATGTGTTTTTTCAGAGCATGGACAAGCAATGTTGATTATATGTCAGAAAGAATAGGGTGCAATATGCGTATTTAAAGTCTGAAGCTGAGAGTTGTGAATCATAATATCATTACCCCTGGAGATATCTAAGAATATGCCAAACTCCCATGAGTCTGGGGGTGATCTGGACTTATTCTTAGGATAGGGGAACATCGAGTGTGTGCGGAGAAGACATGACCTTGGTACTTCTGAATATTTCTCATAGCCTTTGTTTGGAGACTTTCTCTTTTTCTTCTTTTTTTTCTCTTCCTTTTTTAAAATTTCTATCTTTCTTCTTTTTGTGTGTGTGTGTTGTAAGAATTGAACCCAGGACCTCAAGCATGCTAAGCACACACTCTACCATTGAGCTATACTCCCAGTCCTGTTTGGGGATTCAATGAAGAATGAAACTAAGAAAGGATGAAGAAAGTCAGAGACAAAACAAAAAGACATCTTATGGTATCTTGCCTTTTAAAAACTGTGCTGTGATCTGATAATAAAAGCAATAGCTTTTATTCTGGCTAAGACTTGAGCAGGCAGAGGCTCAGGTATGTAATATCAAATATTTAGTCACCAAGCAAGATGTTCCAGAAGTGGAGAAGGGTACAAAACAACCCTATAGCCTACATACCACTGAAAACATCTCTAACTTCAGGACTGCCTCTGAGGTTGCCCAAGGACCAGCTGGTGTGAAGCTATTGCCTCCACATAGGTGGGAAGAGAAGGGAATCTCCCCCAAATCAGGAAGTTTTGGGTAACAGTCCTTCATGTCATTTGTTTGTTGAATAATTTTGTGAAATCCCTTATCTTAAAGTGATGTTTTTTGAACCAGGAATCCAAACAAAGAAAGTTCTTTTCTTTGGATTAAACTGGGAAATGAATGTTTTAGGTTGGAGGACAAATAATAATGATATTTACCATTTCCTGACTGCTTCCTTTGTGCCCAGGACTAGGCCAAGAACTTTATATCTCACAATAATCTCATGAGATAGATTTCTAAGTATTTTTGTTTTACAGGTGAAAAATAAATTGTTTACTCTTCAGAGTTATATACAAGACTTACATCATGATTAATCACTGGTTCTTTATTACTGCTATTAATGTCTTAATCTATTTTCTGTAGGTATAATAACATATCTGAGATTGGCTGATATATATAGAAAATAAAAGTATTTAGCTTGCAGTTTTGGAGCTGAAAGTCCAATATAGGGAAGCCCCATCAATGTGACCTGTGGTCAGGGACTCATGGTGGATGGCATCACAATAGGGAAGGGTATGTAGAAGAGATCACATGGTGAGGCAGAAGTTAGAAAGCAGAGAGAGGTCAGTTTTGCTCTTTTATAACAACTCACTTTCATGGGAACTGACTGGGATTCCATGAGAACTCCTTAAATCCGTCCTGAAAGTGGAGCCTCCAATGACCTTATCACCTCCTGCTGGACTTCATCTCCCAAGATTCCATCATTTCCCAGCATCACGACTCTGAGGACAAAAGCTTCTATTGCATGGACCCTTGTGGGGAAAACCACATTCAAACTTTAGCAATAAAGGATATAGTTGTTACCAAACATTAAAACGTAGAATATAATCATGATACTACTGGTATGTTTTTAAGATGAGAACTAAGTAATAAGGAAGAAGAAAAGATAAAGGAAATAGAAGGAGGAAGAGGAGGAGGAAAAGGAGAGGAGAGATCAAACAGGAAGAGGAGAAGGTGAAAATGATGTCATATTTGGGATATGCAGTAAAAAAAAAATACTATTCATTGTTTATCTGAGGTTAATTTAACTGGGTGGCCTGATTTTATCTGGCAATCCCAAGTATGTTCTAGGCAAATGCTGAGCATTTTTCACATACAATCTAATTGATTTGAATAAAACTATCAAGTAAGGACAGCTGTCCCTTAAATGAAGAAGCTAAGATTCAAAGAGTTGGATTGACTTATCCAAGGCCGTGCGGCATGTGGGTGATGGAGTTAGGTAAGAAGCTAGATAGAGCCTGCACTCTGCAACCCTAAAAATAGAAAAAAAAAACAAAAAACAAAGTTAGGAAAGTAAAGATAATTTTAAACGACTGACAGAAGCTTTAGTGCAAAGACAGAGAAGGCAATTAGCAAGACCCGTGGTCCCCAAAGATTGCCAGCAACTGCTTCACTGTTGCTATGTAACTTCCTTTGGGGAAGGAAATTGAAATCCCATTTCTTTGACAAAGGAGTCGCCCTCTCTATCCCTTGTTGATAGAGTAAGTAAAAAATCTTCATATATTCTGAGTAGAAAAATGAAACCTTTGTGGCACATCTCATAAAAATGCGCCCTGAAGATAAAAAATTGCATTCAGACCTCAGCCATCTCCATGAATTATGAGAAAGGACAATGCGAATAGGGAAAGAGAATGAGTTGTGAAATATTTCTCAGTGCTGAGTGTTAAGGGAGACACCAGTAAACAAGAACCCATCTGGATTGTGTGCTCAGGTTGCTGGTGGTTGGAAGACGGTGCACTTAGCATGGGCTAAAAGGCCCTTCAATTCATGGGAGAAGGAAGGATGGGGAAGTGTTCAGCCTGGAAATAAAGGACAGAGGACAAACAGTGGCTGGAAGTCGACAGCTACAGAAGACAGAACTAGACCAATAAATGAATATTTTATAGAGGTAGGTTTCTACTCAGCCCAGAGGAACATTTTCTAGAAAATAAAGTGGGCTAATAGTAGGATGGGAGAGTGTGGAAACAGCTGTACCTCCTTATAATCTAGTCCTTCAAGCTGAATCTGGATGTCGACTCATCAGGATACTGGAGGAAGATTTCTGAATTAAGTGTTCTGCTTGTGCAGATATCCACCCTTGCACACCCACACATTGTGCACACATAATTCTGTAGAAATTTAAGAAACTATACTTTGACTATAAATGAAAGTTGTAAAACAAAATTGTTTCTGAAGTCTGTCATGTCAGCCCATCTCCAGGCCATCCTATTTCTTGGTCCAGAGCCCCTCTCTTGGGCGATCATCCAAATCTTCCAATGAGTTTTCCGCTCCCAAATCCACTTTGTAGAATCTATTTTTCACAGAATCTCCAGCATATCCTTTTCTAAATTCAAGTAGATTAATTTTATTCTCTCACTTAAAAGCCTTCCTAGGCTCCAAGCATCTATATGGAACCCATTTCAAGTGCCTTGCTGAGGCCAACCGGCTCATCTCCAGCCATGATTCCTGCTGTTCTTCCGGCATGTCAGTGTCCTCAGTTCCTCTGGAGTGCTCTGCTTCTTCCCTCTCATACTGTTTCTCCTTGTAGACTGCCTTCTACCCTGCAAAATCTAGTTCAGATTTCATCACCATTGGGAGACACTGTTGCCGAGGGTCTTGAGAGCCTTTGGCACACCTTCCTTTGTGTATCTAGACCTTGCACAGCCCCCTTGCTATGTGCTTACTTCTGTTGCCCTCTGTCTCTCCTGCTCTGAGCTCATAAAGACAGGCAGTGGGTCTTGGACAGTTATTCATCCATACGAGAGTAAGGTGCCTGATACAAAAGCAGGTACGCAGCCATACAGAGATATTCTCAGAGACCTTTGGAGTCTAGAAAATCCATGCTTGCCCTGACATCGGTGGGACCCAATACAAGAGTACAAATGGAAGCCCACATGCCATATGTCTAAATGCCTAAACACTGTTCCATAAAGCTGGTTCTGTCTTCCTACATGGCCAAGCATACCTTCGCTGTGGTTATACCAAATATGTGAAAAGCTCTGTTTTTTTTCTTTTAATGAGTCAAAGTCAGCAAAATACCAAAGATGACTGAATTTAATTATTAATGCACGTGTCTGAGAATTCTCTTGATGAGTTGGTGACATTTGCATGAGAATAAAATGAAGACATACATAATTCATAAATTACCATATACTGATTCCATGAAATTTATTCTCTTCCTTTAACTTCAACAAAAATCACTAATCATGTGATTTTCACATAATTTAGGTCCTATTTATAGTGATCATCTAGAGGATTAAAAATGTAATAGTATTCAAAATATACAGAATTTAAATATATTTTCATGAAATGGCTAAAAATGAACATCAAAGTGAAAAGATAAAATTATTTTTTGTTCGTATTTTCAAAACTTAAATAAGCATTACATTTTCAAAGTTTCATTTTTGAAAAATTGACTCTCAGTAAATGTTTTACAAAATAAAACTCTTTACTTTTCTATTATTCACTGTCCATGTAGTTGCTAATGTAAAACCTCAACATCACACTTTATACATTATATAAATTATGCTAAAATATATATTTAAATATAATGTGAACTATTTCATATTGCAAAATATCCCTCAAAAGCTGTGTGCAACTATTTTAAAATCCTTGGTAATTCATGAATTTATGTGGAACTACAAACTGGAATACGAAGAGCAACAGGACAAAGGACTCCCAGCACTACTGGGAAATAATACTTCATTATGCACAATTCTCTGCATTAATGTTACCTTAGGGAAAGGATTTGACAAGTTAAAAGATTTGTCTTTTCTCTTAGCTAAGCACAAATTATTTCCATGCCCAAAAGCTGTATATGCCTCCATTGTTGGACAAGTGACAAAACTCACAAATTTTCATGCCATCCAGGTAATGAGTTGCCCTGTTTTGAGGAATGAGGACCAGAGATATAAAATATTGTTTTTTTGGCACCTGAATGGAGATAGTTATAAGAACAAATGTTTTACAGTTAAGGATCATGCTATGTCAGTGCTTAGTGACAGATCCCAGTGAGGAAGGTATTCACATGTTCTTTAACACATTTTTTTTTCCTTCTAATCCATGCAAGACCCTCTATGTGAATGAATTTAAGTGGTTTGATCTCTTCCCTACTTAAGGTACTATTTGCAATCTTGTTTGCACTACAGGTTCATATCCCAAAGGTACAAGACACTAACAATAAGCACCCTGGAGTAGGAATAGAGACCTGGTTTTAAATTCCAATTTTGGCTAATTCATTCTAGGAATTTAGGCAAACCTGAGACTCAGTTCTCATATCAGTAAAATGGGAAAATGAGGATAGTTACTAGGTTCAAGAAAAGTGAAGTGGGAAATGAGGGGAGCTGCTAGGATTAATGCAGTGAATTAAATGGTAGATATTTGTTACAAAGAAATAATTCATAGCGGCTGGGTTCTGGAGCCCGGGAATTCGCTGCCTGGCTCCGTCGCTGGGCCTCTGACTCTCAGAGCCGGGACAGCCGGGAGCAATTGAAGCGGGGTCACTTGTCCTCGCGCCCGGGCTCCAGGCCGTCGCCTCGGCTCGAGGAGAGATGCGGCCTCGATGCCCCAACGTTCTCTGTCCAGTCCCTGGAAGGCTCCAGCGAAGGAGGACGCCCGGGATAACTAGAGCGAGGATGAGGGGGAGGTCGGGAACGCGGCTTAAGTAGGTACCTGAGCTTCGAGGAGGCCCCTCCTCCCTCGCCTCGCCCCCTGGGGAACAGTCCCCTCACTTCCCGTCCTGGTTGCAGCAAGAGGAGACGACGTCCTCCATTTTGTTGGAACCGCTGGGGGAACCTGGGGCCCATTCAGAACCGAACCCCATGGGACTGGGAAACTTGTCCACGAGCAGCCCCGACTGGACTCTGGTTCGGCGGTGGGAAGGGCTACCACTTTCGTAGTACGAGTCCGCGTGGCCATGATGAGCCATCATGACCAGGGGGAGACCCGGACGCCGCCGTCCACTTCCATCAGCCAAGATGGAGGGAGCTGTGGGCTCCCCCGAGCGGCGCTTCTTCCCGCCAGAAGGACCAACCTATCCAGGAGCGTCTCAGTGTCGCTGGCGCGGAAACCTGGGCGTTGGCCCTCCCACAACTCCACCATTGCCTAGTCCTCAAGGATTGATGGAGGCCGCACTCAAACGCCTGCTCCATCTCTTCTCCGCCCACTGAGACCCCTGCGGAGAGACCCGGGCCACCTCCACGAGGGTCCAATTGTTGCTCGTCTACGCCTTACGCCATGTTGTGGATTTCCAAGGCTCCATGTAAAGATGAAAATGATGACTCTTGCCCTGGCGGTTCTTGGTGGGACTACGACTGACGGCGTTAGGTTGGAAGGAATGAATTTGGTGAAATACCAAGTTGCTGTGTAATGTCTGGAAATAGGATTAAAAAAAAAAAAAAGAAACATTGTTTCCCCTCTTATTATCCCCTCCAAGGTATGATAAAGACTCAGGCATATTCAATGACAGTCATACACAAACCACTTAATACATGCTTGTTCATGGATTATTAGCAAGAGTGCAGGTTAAGCCTTCGTATGCTGCTTGATGCTGTATTTCTTGGATGTTCTCAGGAGAATGTCAGCATTTTTTTTTAAGTCTTCAATTAATGGTTGGAAAAATGTACTAAATATGTGTATTAAAGGAAAGGGCAAAATTTTAATGACTGTTAAGCATTTGTAGGTACAAAGCCAGATATACAATGAATTTACAGAGAAAAACTCCATAAAGTCTGCCAGAGATTTTAAACCTTAGGCTTAGTAGCCACAAGTCATGTATTTTCTGAAGTCCTATTTTTGTTGAAGTTCTCTATTCAAAGATTAAAAGTTGATAAAATTTGTTTTCCCTGATAATGACAAGTTTAGAAATGGCAACTGTCACCTCAGTATGCTGTGCTTTCAGGAAGTTGCCTTAGTTTTTCTAGTGCTATAACAGAATATTACAGTTTCAGATGGTGAATTATAAACTATAGAAGTTCATTTAGCTAATGGTTCTGTAGGCTGTGAAGTCCAAGATCATGGTGCTCCATCTGGTGAAGGTTTTATGACTATCACAACTGCTTAAGAAAGGACAGGAACAAATGCACACACCAGCTGGGCATGGTGGCCCACATCTGTAATACCAGTGACTGGGAGGCTGAGGCAAGAGGATTGCAAGTTCAAGGCCAGCCTGGGTAACTTAGTGAGACCAGTTCTCAAAATAAAAATAATTGGGGGGATGGGGTTGTGGCTCAGTTGTCCAGTGCTTCCTGGCATGTGTGAAGCACTGGGTTTGATCTTCAACACCACATAAAAATAAATAAAATAAAGCTATTAGGTCCATCTATGACTAAAAATATTTTTTTAAAAAGAGTTGGGGATGTAGCTCTGTGGTAGAGTTCCATCCCCAGTACCACAAAAATAAATAAATTTAATATCATAAAACTATTTTCCACTCTGGTACCTGAACTGACCTGAGCAAACTAAAGAGACAATATGAACTGTGGAATGAGATGGACATCATTATCCTAAGTACATGTATGAAGACACAATTGGCGTGACTCTACTTTGTGTACAACCAGAAATAGGAAAAATTGTGCTCTATATGTGTAATATGAATTATAATGTATTCTGCTGTCATACATAACAAATTAAAATTTTTATTTAAAAAAAAAAAAAAGAAATAATTCATAAATTAGGGATCCATTCAGTGTAGCCTTGTATTAGTTGCTAGGGCTACCATAACAAATCACCGGGGCCTGGTGGCTTAAGCCACGGTAGTTTATTTCCCTGAAGTTCTGGAGGCTGGAAGTTCAAGACTGAGGTGTTGATTGGCTTGGTTTCCTCTGAGACCTTTCTCCTTGGTGTGTAGGTGACTGTCTTCCTCCGGTCTCCTCACATGGTCTTTCTTCTATGTGCCTGCATCCTAATCTCCTTTTTTATTTTTCTTTTTAAAAATAAGGACAACAGTCACACAGGGTTAGACCCACCCCGATGAACTCATTTAACCTTAATTACCCCTGTAAAGACCCTGACTCTCAGTATAGTCATGCTGAGAGTTCTGGGGGTAGGACTTCCATGAATAAATTTTGGGTGGAACATGATTCAACTCATATCAAGCCTTTATCTCCTTTCTTTTAAGCGAATTTCAGATTGTATTTGCATCATCTTAATTCCAATGTAAGAATTTCACTTAATGACAATTTATCATGCTTATTCTAAAAATAGTTCCTGTTGAGGATAGCTATAGGAAGTACTGGAAAGAAGATGTTAAAAGGCCAGTTTAGCTGACACATCCTGAACAGCTTCTAGCAGTGAATAGGCCGTGGGCAGGACAGAATGTTAGCCCTGCTGGGAACTGCTGCTTGCTCAAACTAAGCTTCAGGAGCACAGTCTTTCCTAAAGGTGGGGGAGGTGGGGCTTCAGCCCCCTGTGGTTAAGTGAGGGGTGGGAGAAGGTCAGGCTGTGAGCAGGAGTCTGAGGGTGCCTGTGGATGAGTCTGGGTGGAGATGATCTTATAGCCTCGTTGGGATGGGGGTAGCTATGTGAGAAGCAGGTATGGCTGTCCTGTGCCACTCTGTACTCAATCCTCCCAGGCCAACTTTGAAGCAGTGAAGGAAAGTCTTTGAGGCCTCAGAATTCTTTGCTCTTGAAGAATAAATATCCTTTTCAGCTGATTTAAAATTAGATCTGTGGATAATCTAAGAGTGTACAGAATATCACTTTTCTCCCCCTGAAAATCTAGAGGTCTATATGGGGACTCTTTTATTTCTATGGATATGAAAGGGAAAATACTGCCAGACATTGCTTAATGATAGGAATACATTTGGAAAAACACATTGTTAGGTGATTTTGGTCTTGTGCAAAACACATAGAGTGTGCTTATACTAAGGTAGCTATAGCATTGCTGGCAATAGAATCTCACGGGTCCATTGTTGTACATGCAATCCATCCTTGACCAAAATGCTGCTATGGAGCATGTGATGGTAGAATAATGTAATATTTCTTGACTTTGTGTGCTGGCCCCCTTTAAAAGGAAAAAAGCATGTCTGTGGTTCCTGTGTTATGAACATAATTACTGTGTTTTGACATAAAATTAGTCATGAATTCATATTCCTATATATCTCCTTTATAACTATGCAATCAAAACAAATTTATACATTAAGTACAAAAAAATCTGCAAAACCCAATACATTCAAATTAACACTAATTTAACTTGAAAAGTAATGTTTTACTATGACAAAATAGTAAAATATGTCTCTAGTGTTTGTTTTAATGACCTTATTCTATTGACTTTGAGGATGTTATTTGAGTTGCCCTCATGACTATTTTTAATAGTGACAAATTTTATTCCTGAATAACAAACCAATCAGTTAAATGGCACATCTTGAAGTAAAGTTTAATGAGAATTCATCCTTTATGAAAGAAATTATATCACTTACATTTTATGGTTTACTCTATTAATGGCACCTGAACTACTATGGAGATGAGGCCCAGATTTGCACCTGGTCAGTGTGAATGAAGAACTTTGGGTTCTGAGAAGGCAGTTTGGGTTTTGGCACACTGATACCATCTTGTGCCTTGTGATAAATGACAGATTTCCCTCCATTCTGTTGCCTTGCTGAAAAAATTCTTTTTGTGGTGTTACAGATTCTCAGATTATGGGGTAGTACTTAATTATAGTCATATGCTTAATTTACAATAGGCTTTAAATTATGTTTAATATTTCATTGAATGAAGATACAACTTAAAATAGATTCATATCAAACTCTTGTACCCCAAGATGACATCATTCACAGAGAATGAGAGCTCTAGAGAAAGTTTAAAAGGATCTTCTGAAAAATACTATCCCTACAACTCAATATATTTTAGGAAATTTATTGAGATATCATCCATATGTCATACAATATGCTCAATTAAAGTATACAATGGTGTTTGGAAGATAACAGACCACAATTTTAGAACATTTTTATCACCTGTCCCATTAACTGTCACACCCATTCCCCCCACATCCTCTTCCCTCTTTGCCCCAGAAAACCCCTAATCTACTTTGTGTCTTTATAGCTTTGTCTATTCTGGATGTTTTATTTAATGGAATCTCACAACAGGTAGCCTTCTTTCACTTAACATAAGGTTTTCAAAGTTCATTCATATTGTAGAATGTGCCAGTACCTTATGTATTTTGTTTGTTGAGTAATATTTCATCATATGGGGCTGGGGTTGTGGCTCAGTGATGGAGCACTTGCCTCGCATATGTGAGGTACTAGGTTCGGTCCTCAGCACCACATAAAAATAAATAAACAAAATAAAGATATGTGCCCATGTATAACTAAAAAAGTAATCAAACAATTTTTAAAAAATATTTAATCGTATGGATATCTCACATTTTATTTATCAATTCACCTGCGGATGGATGTTTAGGTTGGTTCCATTTTGGAGTATTATGAATAATACTGCTATGTCAGAGTTTGTGTGTGAAAGTTTGTTTCCATTTTCTCTGGGATATATGCCAGTGGGGAGTTGCTAGGCCATGTGGAAACTCTGTTTAACATGCTGAAGAACTACTGAGCTGTTTCCCATGGCAGCTGTGACACTTTTCCTACCTGAGATATATAAGGGCTGCAATCTCTCTGCATCCTTTTTGACACTTGTTATTGTGTCTTTTTCTATTAGAACCATCTTTGTGGGTGTGAAGAGCCATCTCATTGTCATTTGGATTTGCATCTCCTTAATAAATTGGTTATTAAGCTCAATGTGTTTTTGAATGGGTGTTCAATGAACATGAGAAGGTGAGACAGCAATGTACAGTCATTTCTGAAAGCTCAGACTGTGACCAACTAGCTATACATCTTAGCTAGGGGTTTAACATCTCTGAATTTTAGCTTCCTTGTGTACAAGATGGGATTGTTATCTCGTAAGAGATACAGTGAAGATTAACTAAAATGATATGTGAAAGCTCTTGGCACATCACTTGGCTGGCGCTGAGCACTCCCAAGACTAATTATCCCCCTGAACTTCATGGCTCTTCCTGGCATTGAATCCCATAGGACTTTGTCCTCTTTGTTAGTTTATTGTCTTTCCAAGTAGAATATAAATTTCCTAAGGGTATGAATGGTGTTTTTTTACATTCTTCTTAAAATTCCCATGTTACTTTTCATAGTCTAAGCAGGGATAATTGGGGGAAATTTCATGGATTCAGTTGTAAGAAAACAGAATTATAAAGAACACAGAGATTTCGAACATGTACATATGAAGGAGACCATTTGAGGCAGAGAGAAGGAGATGAGTAAAGGCACAGATACAGAGAAATGTTATGGCCTCATAGGTACCAACAATGAATTCAGCAATGAATTCAGTTTGAAGGAACTTTTGGGAATATGAAAGGGAATAAGCTAGATAAGGGTGAGAAGGGAGAGGCTGGGAGTCAGCCTTTGTTAGCCAGAGCCATAACTTCAGACTGGTTCACACAGACCCAGGGATGGTGATTGCTGTCACTCAATTGAGAGAGGTTGGGATACCAGGCAGGGAAGAAGAGGCCAGGCCTGTTGCAAGGCTCAGCCTGTAGTTCCATGGAGCCTGTTCTGCTTCTGTGTCATTGGAGACAAGAACTGAAGATTTTCAGATGGTCTTAACAGACTTTCCAGAAGGATTTATGAGTAGGCGATGCACAGGCTGAGGGAAGATTCATTGTGGAGCCTGGTCTCCTGTGGTTCTCAAAGAAGTCTGAGGAGGAAGGTAGCTTCCTCTTTTTGGTCTCCACACAGTCATCACTCATCTGGGGTACCCAGGTTCATGATTAAAGGCCATGATGAATTTTTATTCTTTCTTTTTTTTTCTTTTAATATCCAGAGTGCTGTTGCTTTTCTACCTGCTCAGGTAGGCTGAGCTAGGCTGAACAGCCTCCGTCACTGGTGACTGGGTGAGCACACCAGCATGGCTTCACTTTTTCTTTGTCAGAGGATATGATGACCTTTCCCATCTCAAACCAAGACCTGTCCATGATCACTCAGGGATTTGGTGGGGCGGTGGTGGGGGGAGGGATGCTGCAAACAGGGTCATTTGTTCTCTAAGCCTGTGCTTGTTCAAAAGACAAACTGACCTCTCTTCTATTATAAAGAGTAAGTAGACACTAATTTATAGTCACTTTACTTCCCACTAAATGACTATTGGAAATAATAAAAGGCCTGGATAAAGGCCAACCAGAAAATCCTCAATTGGAAATATCAGTGGACAATTGTCTTCAGACAATTGTCAGTCCCATTTAGCATTTGGTGGCTGCTTTCTTGCCTGTTGTCAGGTGCACCCAAATCTTTCTGTGCTTCCTGAGCATTGAAAAAGAATGCAGGTTCTCAAAAGGTAACAAGGAAGGTGCTGGATTCAGTAAGCTGCCAGAGCTGCCTGAACATACCAGGATGAGCGGGGAGAGATTTCCCAGCACAACTTTCCCACCTGGGCTCCATTTCCATGGGCGCAGTGTGTCCTCTGAAAAGGTCATGCAGCGATTGGCAGCAGGAGGTGTGCTCACAGTAGCAGGGGCTCCTCTCACTCCTGAATCCTGGCTCACCTTGCCCAGAGAGTCCTTGGGCCTTGGGGACAAGGACAAGAAAGTACAAATGAAGAAGGGTATACTGAATAAAATTATATTCAGCAAGCCTAGAGGCAATGACTCTAGCTGGCAACATCACAGGTACAACCCTGGAAACACACAGAGGGCTTGGGAAAGGTCAGCCTGGGAAAGGTCAGCCACTTTTGCCCCTCTGCTCACTGTTTCTGTTTTCACTTGTTTCCCAGGCTTGTGGGTGCTCACATTCAGGCACACATCATACTTCTTCTGAATTAGAGATGTCAGTCAAGGAGATGGAGTTAGGGTTTGGAAAAGTTTCTTAAGAAGGTAAAGAAGAATGTATGGAGGGCACACAAGGTGGAAGTCACCTAGATTAAAGACTGATAGTTTCAAGGCAATTAAAGAAGAAGGGTGCGTGGAGTGAAAAGGAAACGGCAAGAGAGAGAGGATGAGTCAGGCATCTTATACATTTGGTCAATGGTAAATGGAAGGCAAATGATGGACAGCTTCCAAGCTTGCTGCTCAAAGGGCATCCTGAAGGAATCTTGGGCTCAGGGTATAATAACTGCTTTTCACGCTGATATTTCCTAGTTGTGTAAATGTGGAAAAACCATATAATATCCTTGAAACTCAATCACCTCAAGTGTAAACATTCATTAATAATAATATTCAACAACATCATTGTAGAGATCAAGTGAGATGGTGCATGTGAAAGCATTTTGTAAACTATAAGTACTATCTAATATAATGATTGTATACCATCTCACTCTCATTATTAACATGAACCAGGCCAGAGACTAGTTAGACTTGATCAAGTGACTTTCAAAGAAGCACACATTCATTACTTTCTAGTTCTTAGTGACCTGGACTCAGGACTAGGGAAAGACTTCTATTGTGATATGGTAGTAGCTATAGAGGGCTTCCTATAAAAAATGCTCATCTTCATGCTTTGCAAGCTTTTATGATGCTTCTTATGCAAGATACCCTATGGTGTTCACTTGGTAGAGACACAAATATTTCAGGAACCTCAGAGAGGAGTCCTTGTCTACCGCTCTACCATTTCCCTCTACCTGGAAAGTTGGGTTTATGCTGAGTCATCCTACTTAAAGGATGGAGCTCTTTTGGGCAGAAATGTACTTTTGTGCCCTGTGGTTTTTGCAAGGTTGAATGAGAGAGTGCCAAGTGAAGCGCTAATGAATTATAAAGTGTGAAGGGCGAGTGCCACAGGGACATTATTGCTGCATTGCCCTGGAAACAAATGGAATCTCAAGTGAGAAGAACTGAGTTCAAGTCCTGATTCTGTTGCCAGTCACCATGTATTTATGGAACCTTGCTCAGATTACTGATCTCTCGAGGCCTTAGCTACGTTATCTGAAAAAAGTAGAAAATGGGGAAATACTCACCTTATCATAGAGCAGGATGTGGGGAGGACAAAATACATGACCGAAGGCTTTCTAAAACTGCAAAGTGCTAAATTAGTGCTCTTGTTGGTGTCAAGCATGTGAACCATCTGTTTTCGCTTCCTCTTGTTCATCTCTCTGTCCCTCAGGGCACAAGCTCTGCCCCTATATTGCATGAATCTGAACCCCACAGAGGGCTGGTTTGCTGATTCAATAGTCATAGCCTTTCAGATCCACAGTGGCTCTTCAGAACAAGAGCTGTGGAGAGGCAAGGAGTACAGAATCCCAGGCTGGACCTCGAGGTTTGTGCTGTACTTCTAATGAAGGTGATTTCTGGTAATCATTGGTGTTGAATACCTCCATTGTGCATCCTCCATCATTTTTATGATAAGAAAGATGTCATCTGAGTAGCATCTGCAGAATCCTGGCTGAGAAGTGAGTTGGTTTAAAGCATTTCATTTCAGATTACTCATAAAGATTCCAGTGGCACTGTACCTTCATTCCACCTGGCAGTCAATTCTCTTCAAGCACACAATAGCCTAAGTGTCATCTTTTGAGCCTAACTACTGCAGTTTAAAAGTCCCCTGAACCCGAACAAAAACATTTGTTTTCTTCTAAGTGTGAGCTTCTTTACAGCTGGGTTTAAATTCCTTTTATGTCTGTTCTGAAATGCAGCTTATGTTAGCCAGTCACAGTGACAGACTTTCCTCTCCCTGCTTTTCTCTTAGGACCCAGAAGTGGTTCACCAGTTGACATACAAAGGGCAGTTGCAGGCTTGATCTGACTGACAGCTTATAGGCTGTCCTAGCCCAGCGTTCAAGAGGAGATGGAGCTCTCATTTAGTATGATGTCTTGCTATCTGGAGAAAATTTGTCCTGGTATGGCCAGGAATTTTCACTCACCTGAGGAAAACTGACATCTTTCAATACTTATGATGCACCACCAACATGTTTTCTCCCTTTTTGGCCAGTGACCACAGGAAAGCATTTTTTACCTCGTGGAACAAAACGGACATTTTTACTTTGCTATTATCTTGGCAATGTTGGGATATTATTTTTCTTAACACTAAATTTTTAGGGCATTGGTTACAAAACCATCCATCTGAGGATTTTATTTAATAATAATAATGAGATGAGTATGATTTTTTCTTTTGCTGGGAAGGAGGGCATTGTGGAAAGAGCTCTAGTTCTAAATTCAGAAGATGCGGGCTTGGCTCTTCTATTAATTATCTTGATGACCTTGGGCAAGAAATTTAACCTTTGTAAGTCTATGAAGTGGGAGATAATAAGGATTATTGGAATTTCAAATGAGCCATTGCATATGGTTGTTGAATGGTATGTAAGTGAAAGGTTATCATCATGGAATAATTATTGTTTTAGCTACTGTGAGATGGAAGGTACATTTTGAGTTTCTTGGATTTAGTCAACAGGCTCTGTAAGATTCTTACTCTTGTAACTGCATAGAATGGTGATAATTCTCCGTGCTGCACAGTGACCTTCCTAGTGGTGTTATCGTCCTATGATGAGAAGGAGGAAGATAGGGTTCCTTGACGAATACATTTACACTCAGCTAGACGGTGACTTCCTGAAATTCTTCCAGTCCTGAAATCATAGTAATAATTGCTATGGTCTGAATGTTTGTGTCCCCCCACCCTCAAGTTCATAGGTTGAAATCCTGGCCTCCAAGATGACAGTATTAGAAAGTGGGGTCTTTGGGGGCGGTGATTAGGTCATGATGGTAAAGCCCTAGGACTTGAATGGGATTAGCACCCTTATAAAATAGGCCCAAGGGAGCTCTGTCGCTCCTTCCACCATGTGAGGACAGAACAACAAAGAGCCATTTATGAACCTGAGAGTGGGTTCTCACCAGACACTGAATCTTCTAGTACTTAACTTTGAACTTCCCAGTCTCCAGAACTGTGAATAATGGATTTCTACTATTTATAAACCACCTAGTTTATGGTATAAAATACCTAGTTTATGGTATTTCATTACACCAGCCCAAACAGACTAAGACAATGATTTCCAGCCTTAGTAATTGCAATAAGTCTAAGGAATTCTTGGATCCTAGACAATGACTCATTCATTCACGTCAGAGGCAGTGAGGAGAGAACTACCAGGAAACAGGTGATACCATGCCTAGGGCTTGACAAATAACAGTTGCTTGATTGTATCAGTTGACAGAATATTATTCTAACATCTCCTTGGGTCTTTTGTGTCAATTCAGTGTAACTGACACTAAGATAATTAGGGGCCCAAGTGCTATGCAAGAAAAATGTATAGAGCACATCTATCTCTGTCCTGAGGAGCTTACAGACTTGTTAATCTCGTCTTTTTTTGGTGCCGCCACTCTATCATCTATATCCATATTCGTATATGCATCTATATTTATATCTGTATCTTGCTTAAATCTACTTTGGAGGGGATTGTGCTCTTTACGAAAGAGCTGTTCCACAGCTGTCTGACTCGATACCCACTAGGAAGCAAGTCTGGCTGCCCCAAAGTTGGGCTCAGAGAGGACTGAGATCTGCAATTGATGTATCAAGGATAAATGATAAAATGTGAAGAGAACATTTGGCCTTCGGGTGGATTGGTGGAAATGAGGACAATGTTTGGGATTAATGGTAACTCTTGTGTGACTATGTCGGTACATTAGTTACAAAATGATCTGGTCTACCTAGTCATATGGCTCCAGCCTGGGCAGATACTGACAGACTAGGTGCCACCTCTCTTTTTCAATACGAGGCCTTTGACACTGCTGTTTAAGGGAATATCAGATCCTCCAATGAGGCTGTACTAATAGCTTCTGTTGTCATGGTCCCATGAATGCTTCTCCCTTGCTCCTTCACTCATTAATACATTTGTTCATTCAATAAATATTTACTGGGTGTCTACGATATTCCAGGGACCACTCACAATATTACCGACCAAATATGATAACAAAGACATGATCATTGCTTTCATGAACCTTACCATTTACTATTAAAGAAATGTGAATGGGTTAAAATTATTCCTGAAATGGACATACATATACCTGCAATCAGTGCTACAAAGAAGGACAACCAGGTCCAGAGGAGGATGTCAGGGGAGATCTAAGAGTGGAGGATAAGAAAAAAAAGGTGTGCAGGAGGGCTCTCCAGTCAGAGGAGATACCACACACAAGGCCTCTTCTCTGTTGGTCTGAGGGAAGGCAGAGTCCAGAGTATAAGAGTGAGCAGAAGCAGGGTGACCTGAGATTGGAGAGGAAGGGACGAGCCTTCGGAGATCAGGGCTAGAGCTAAGGACGTTAAGTATATAAAAATGAGAAAGAATTTTAAGCAAGGGCACCATATGGTAGGATTTACAACTTGAAGTTTCCTTTGGCTCCTGGTTGAAGAGGAATTGGAGGGGGACCTGATCGCTCTGGCTGCAGGATTGCCAGGTAAGCTGCTGTCTGGGTCTCTGGAAGAGAAGGCAGTAGCTGTGGCCTAGAATAGTGGGCATGGATGGAGGGCAGTGGTGAGACTGGGAGACACTGAGGAGGCAAGCCTTGAGGGAGGGGTTGCTTATGAGGCTACAGAGAGAGAAGGAAGGAGGTGAGCTCAAGGACTCAGGCGGGCTGGCCGGGAAGAAAGCAGGAAGGCACAAGCTGTACCTGGGCAGTACCAGGAGAGAGCAGCAGGCGGGCTTTTAAGTTTTTTATTCGTTATACTTTATGAATACTGCACTAAGCCTAATTTGTCCAAATTGGTTTCAACTTTAAGAAGCTTTGCTTTTGAGGTTAACTGTGTTGGGTTTATTGAACTCCTGGTTGATTGATTTTCAGGTCTGTGTGTCTGTGCGTATGTAGAGAGATGGATATTTAGTGCTTGGGCTCTGAGTTTCCACCCCCCTTTTGCAATGTGGATTTCAAGGCCGTGAATAGTACTTCCCAGGTCCCCTCTCTCCATTCCCCTTCACTGACTTTCACCAATGAACCAGAAAGTGCAGCTAGCCTGAGGCTGTCGAACACCTTTCCAGTTTCCATTTTCAGTTCTTTGGTCATTCTCACCTTGGGTGTTAGGATGGGTTAGGCTTCTTTCTGGATGCATGATCTCACCTGTTTGTGAGGGTCCTTCAGGAATTGAGAGGGCAAGGACACCACTGTAGGCAGCTTTAATTTTATTTGCCACCCAACTGAGGCAAAACTGTGACCCACACCATTGAAGTTTCAAAGTTTTAGAGCCAAGTGCCTTACGTGTTATTTTTTTTTTTGTATGAAATGGAAATTGGTATTACAACAATCTCCTTTTCATACAATAAAAATAACAAGTACTGTCATTACAAGAACAAAGAGTTGTCTTGACATTTTCGGGGGGAACTGATATGAAGAAATGCTTTTAATCACATGAAATTTACTGCTCCTGAGTAGTACATCCAATTGTCTTTCCACCTAATTGACCTATAAATGCAAATTTTATTGAGCATTTATTATGTGCTGGGCATGGTGCTGGAGAGGAAGAATGAGAAATTCAGTGATGAGTCCAGTCTTGGCTTAGCAGTGCTTCTCAAATGTTTCTGTGAAATACCCTGGTGGTCAAGAAGACTGAAGGAGAGTGGGAAGCGAACTTTTGCTTGGGATGCTGCTGGTGGTGGCAGAGGCAGCAGGACTTGAATTGTCTTGTCATATCTCCCTTGATATTTATTTGAGGACTTTTGTTTTAGTTAAAATTTCATGCACATCTTGTCCTTGAGTCTATTATGTATCCATACTTGTTTAAATATTAAGTGTCCCCTAATGTAAGGAAAAAAAAACCTGTTAGTCTTGTTTAAATACATCATGCTTGTTCTGTAACCCTGTGAGTTCCCTGGCATACACCTGAGAGCCCCCAGGTGTCGGTACCATGAGAAAGACAGGGAAGAGAGTTCAATGTTAGGTGGGAGATAAGATACAGCTGATAACAACGCAATGGAGAAAAGAAGTGGTGTGAAGTTTGAGACCATAGTAGAAGACTTTAAAACTGGGTTTTGAAGGAAGAATTAAGAATGAATCTCACTATAACGTATATCCATAAGACATTAATTAAAAAAATGTAAATAAATAAATCAGTAGAGGAAAGGGAACAGAGAGAAGTAGGAGGGTAAGGGTAAAGGTAAGGACTGGAAAGTTAATTGCAGCAAATTATACCCCAAGCAAGTATTTATAATTATATCAAAATAAATCCTACTATTATGTATAACTCTAAAAAAAGAATTTTGATGGGGCCAAGAGAAGCTTTCCAGGAATTGAAAATTGCATATGTAAATGTATGGAGGGTTGAAATAAAATGACTTGTTCAGGGAATGGTAAGCAGTTCCCAATTCTAAGAGTTTTGAGTTTGTGGGAAGGGAAGGAGCTAGGAGAGGAGTTTGAAGTCAAATTGAAAAAGATATTAAATGTCATACCAAGAGTCTGAACCAAGTGCAGAAGCCACTGATTCTGTGGGTGCTGAGAAATAGTTTAAATTTTTTTTTCCACTGTGGAAGCATGGGTAGGTTTATGTCCTAGGAATATCACTGAATAGGACAATTAGAGTGGGAGGGTATCAACTCCAGAATCCCCCTTGTTCTCTGTGGGGCAGCCCACTCACTCCTGATTCTCATTAAATCTTGAGATGGGGTCTTGCAATCGGTATGTTCAAATATTTCATTTAAAATCTGAGTGCGATTGGCCAGGGTTGGGATTTGCTGATCTTCGGTGATCCTTTCACAGTGCACGTGAGGAGAGGTGGAGACCTGGAGAGGTGGAGCCATTTTCCAATGTCACCAGGTAATTATTGGCAGAAGCAGAACTCAAACATGGTCCTTCCACGCCCAGTCACAAATTCCCCCCACTAACACGGGCCAGGAGTTTTGACCCAGGTCGAATTTCTCGGTTCACCTTCTCCCTTGCATATTTCCCCATCCCTGAAAGGCCTGGGGGAGGACAGGGTTGTTTTGCAAGGTACTGAAAGTTCTGTGACCCAGCCAAGGTCAGTTCTGCATTCCTATTAACATACTGTGGATAATGGATGTCTAAAAGTCTGAGGGCATAAATATTTTAATGTAGCCATACTGTGTCGCTGTTTCTTTTGGACCTGCACTTCCATTTTTTATTTACTTTTATATGTTGCTGGCATAAGGCCACAAGGTTTTCCATCAACAGAAATGGCTGCTGATTGAAGCGATTTGCTTTCTCCCCTAGCGCTGCAGAGAGACCCATTCTCCAAAGCAGGTGTTTTTAGATCAGGATGGGCTGTGGGACGACACAGTAGGGAATACACTTGGTAAAGCAGTGCCATAAATTGGACTGGTGTCGGCATCCTGATTTAATGCTTTGCTCTATTTGGTCATGAATTATATATTCTTTTTTTCAGATTGATCATTTCTCCTGTTGATAAAGGGACAGTGCTCTACCAAGTGGTTTTGGCCCCTGACCTAAGAAATATACTGATGCATCAAAATTCCCTGAGCTGACAACTTGGATGAACTCTGAAAACTGTAAATCTGCAAAGCCAGAAAGGCCAGGCAGGCCTTGTGTGATACAACTCTCCTCTCACTTAGTATTCATTGACTACCATCATGGCCGTGCAATTCCTCGGCTGCTTTTTACCCAACATAATTTGCAAATTGATTGTTCTTCCTTGGGAGACTTTCTTAATTAAATAATAGCTGCAGTTATTACCCACAGACAAAGGAGACATATTAGTGTCTTGGCAGAGGACAGTCTCAGCTCAGTGGATTTTCATCTGTTGCCAGTCTTGCCATGGACTGTTGTATGTGAAGCTCTGGGTGGTTCCTTCTCCAGGAATGGACTTGTGTTTCTTGTCCATAAGGAGCTAGAATCAATGGTAATGTCCCATAATAATGCATGAACAGAGTGCCTTTGCTTTTCAAGATATTTATTTCAAGCAAGTCCCCATTCCATTGTCATACTCTGGGTGAAAAACCACTGCAGTCTCCATTTAAATCTGATGAGAAAACCAAAGCAGGGGGGATTTAGAGGTTTTCCCAAGCTTATCCAGAAAAATGAGAACCAGGACTAGAATATTGAATGGGCGACCTGCTTCCTTGTTGACGCAGACCCAAATGTACTCATTCAGTTCCATTTTCTAAAACCCAACTGTGATTGGCTCCAGTGGAGGGAAAGTAAACAGATGGCTTCTATGGGCATCAGCCTTTTCACCAGATCCGTGGTTCTGAATCCTTGATAGGTTTCAGAAACATCTGGGAAACTTGTTCCCAAAGTCCAATTACCTGAGCCACAACAGCCTTGGGTGCTGACAGGTCTGGGATATGCCTCCACATCCGCATTTTCAAAAGTTCTTTGGGTAATGAGATGGTCAGCTAGGGTGGAGAATACAAAACAAGGCATTTGTCTTACCCAGGCTCGCTCAGGGCATTGTGAAGTGGAACCTGGATTCCTGACACCTGGACCCAGTCCGCCTGGAGATGTGTGGGAAAGTCGGTTTCATTATCAGGAGTACTCCAGAGCCCTGAAAAAGGAAGAGCACAGTTTCTGCTTCTGGGAAACATACCGGTGCCCCTGAAACCATGTGTCTATCTCCTGGGGTTAGGCTATGCTCCAGGTTTAGGCTATGCCACTCTAGTAGCTTCAACAAGAAAGCCTGTCCCCATATCCTCACTGGATCTTTCTTATACTCCTCCCTTCCCCTCTCACATTTAAAATTCCCTTCCTCCATCAAAATCCTTGAGTCTCCTCCAAGGCTCAGCTCACATGCATTTTTCTCCACTTCCTCTCTCAGGGGGACTCTCTTTCCTCTCTGTTTTCTATCACTTTGTACCTCTATGGATTTATTTTATTTTTATTTATTTATTTTTTGGCACCAGAGATTGAACTCAGGGGCAATTGACCACTGAGGCACACCCCTACCCCTTTTTTGTATTTTATTTAGAGACAGGGTCTTCCTGAGTTGCTTAGTGCCTTGCTGTTGCTGAGGCTGGCTTTGAACTCATTATCCTCCTGTCTCAGCCTCTTGAGCTGCTGGAATTACAGGTGTGAGCCACTGCACCTGGGTGTACTTCTGGATTTTATTGAGCCACCATAGTAAAAATCATTTTTCATTCTTTGGGTTAAATTTCCTTTCCATTTTTGTGTCCTTCCCAGTGGCTAACCCAGAGCCTCAAACAATGGTAGTGCAGAGTATTAATTTGCTGAGTTAAGTTGACTAATTGAACTCTTATTATATCTGAGCCACTGGTTCAAAAGACCCTTCACTGATTAAAAACAGTAATTAGTGATGTTCAAACTGAGAATACACATCTCCATCAATAACTCTATCCTTCGACAGTTTTAAAAACATAAAGCTAATATCCATATACAAAATTAACTCATAATAGAAGAGGAAATAATTGCTGGTTTCAATGATGAGTTCACATTGGCCATTGGTAAGTAGGTCATTGGTACAGATCTCAGATGTAATTAAATGTTAGGTTATCAGTGTGAACCAAGATTGTCCCACACAGCTATCCTGTGACTGTTAAGTGCTGAGTACTTGTCCACCTGCATATTACCCTGGAGATGACTTTGGCTTTGTTTTTTTCTCCCCATTTTATTTAGAGACTCTGTACTTGTCCAACCTGCATATTACCCTGTCTCTAAATAAAATACAAAAAAGGACTGGGGGTGTGCCTTAGTGGCCGACTGCCCCTGAGTTCAATCTCTGGTGCCAAAAAATAAATAAATAAAAATAAAATAAATCCATAGAGGTACAAAGTGATAGAGAACAGAGAGGAAAGAGAGTCCCCCTGAGAGAGGAAGTGGAGAAAAATGCATGTGAGCTGAGCCTTGGAGGAGACTCAAGATTTTTGATGGAGGAAGGGAATTTTAAATGTGAGAGGGGAAGGGAGGAGTATAAGAAAGATCCAGTGAGGATATGGGGACAGGCTTTCTTGTTGAAGCTACTAGAGTGGCATAGCCTAAATCTGGAGCATTTCACCAAGGAGACATCAGGAGGCAAAACCTATTCCTGACCCATCTGCTCCCTTAACTCCAGCACCCCCATCCTGAATGCTAGCTAAACATTTCACAGAGTTGTGAGCTGAGGGTGGCTGCTTCAGTGGGGTATGAACCCTTGCTTGGAAAGATCGAAGGTCATAGCTGGTGTTAGGAGAAAGTTCTTCTCTCTCTTCCTTTGTTCTCCCTCCTTCTGGTAGCTCCTGGAGACAGGCTTCAGGATCTGCTGCATCGGGCTGCTCGCTCCTCCTGTGTAACTTTTCTAGCCATGTTTTTCTGGGCAGGGCTTTAAGAAAAACTCAAGGTCAACTGTAGCCAGGCTCCATTTTTCATGTAAGGGTTACACGATCTTGTTGAGTCTACAGAGATGATGCATCCTGCCTAGAAAAGCAAAACTGTGGCAAAACTGCCTCCTGATGTAGTCTTGATGTGGCAATGGGCCCGCAGGGTGCCATGTCTGCCATCTCACAGTGGGTAAAATCTTAGCTCCAGCCATGGCCTTGAATCTGAGCTGTTGGTAAATAAGACACACCTGGGATTGGGTGAGTCACAAAGCTCCTTGTTGGAGCAACACTGAGGGTTGTTAAGAAAAGTAAGTCATCAACACCAACAAATCTGTCCTCAGACATTTGAAGGCTCCCTGTGAGGAAGGATGAGTGAACTTGCCCTGCAAGACCCTATTGGGTAGAACTGGATCAGGTCACAAATATTTATTTCCCCAAACTGACCTTCCTTCTCCAGGTGCTGGCCATGCTGGCTGGCCTCTTATTCTATATGCATGCAGTTGCCTTTGCTGGAATACTCTTTGCATCCCTTCCCCCTGCCCGAAAAATCTAGACTCCTCCTTTGGGTACCAGCCTAAAGATCACTTCCCCAGAGCAAGAGGCTTCCCTTGAAATGTCTAGACCAGGGATTTTCTACATCAGCACTATTGAGATTCTTGGACCTCTTAATTCTTTCTTGAGGGGAGGCTCTCTGGGGCACTGTAGGATGTTTCTTAGCAGCAGCATTCCTGTCCCTTACCCACTGGGTGCCAGTAGGTAGCATCTGCTCTGTTGTGATAATACAAAATATCTCCAGATATCTGAGTGTTTCTTAGGGATGAAACCACCTCATTCCTGTCCTCTCCCCATTAATTGAGAACCACTGTTTTAGACTGTATGTCCCTTTGGTTACACCTGTGAAATTCTTCACCCTCTAGACCTCTTACTGCTTGTTTCATGTCCATCTCCTTCACCCTGTCAGCTCCTTGGTGGCAGGGACAGGTTCTAATATTCTCTCCTGCACCTGACCTTTCAAGTCATTACAAGTCAGTGTCAGGAGGGACTGGTTTTAGCTCAGAGCTGTCCACAGCCAGCATAGCCTTCTCTAATTTTATCGAATTTCCTACAACCAGAGGGGTCTGAATGAGGCACAGTCATTTGTTGTGAATGTTGTAGAGAAGATTTAAACCCTGAATGGGTGATCTTGAAATTTCCTTCCAGTTATGAGATTGTATGGAATTTTGGCTCTCAGCCACCCTATGGGTAACTAATTAAATCACAAGGAGGAGGCCAACTCTCCCTCTATGGTCAGGTGCTAAGTGTTCCCAAGAAGAGGCTGATGTAACAGGGAGAGTGACCTTTGAGTGGATCAAGAGTCACATGAATATGGAATGCTTTTCTCCCCTCTCAAGAGGTCATTTGACCCATATCCTAAGGGCTAGGATCATGCTTGAAGGGTTTAGAAAACATCCTGTTCAAATTCCCACCCTGCACTCTAGCAAGCAGAGCTGTGTGGCCTTCTGGTGTGTGATGTGGGTGAGGGAGGGAGCCTAGCACCCTTCGCGGGCAGGGTGGAAGGTGCCTGGGACAGAATTCTTCAGACTTGAAGGTTACAGCATTGTGCTTTATTGCTTTATTTTTCTTTCCTCTTTCCTTCTAGCATTCCCCCCACCAATGGGACAAAGAAAAGTAAGCAGAGACAGATGTGCACTCTCCTGGCCTATACTTGAATCCAAGGGCTATAAAAGAATTGCCTTTGACTTCTTTCTCATGCATGATCTCAATCTTCTTCACAACCCAATGAAGGAGGTGGGATTCCATCTACTTTCTGAAGAAGCAACTGAAGGGGTCAGCAACTTGCTCAATATCATATAGCTAGGGAGGAGCCTGGGGCAGAATCCATCCATATCTCCTGTGCCCTTTCCATGCCTACCAGGAGCAGAGTAGAAACCTTCCACCCTAAGCCTCTGTGTCAAAAAAATGTCCCAGGGAACTGGCATCATCGTGATGAAAACTATCACTTAAATTACTGCTGCTTTTGTGACTGCTTCTTAAGCTCTTCCTATGACTTGACTTGATTATTCCTTTGCAAAGCTCTCTTTATATGTCTGCAGCTGAACTTTCTAAAATCATCATACATCTGAATTAACATAGTGAATTGAGCCTGTGTTTATTTCTCTCTAGAAGCAAAATAAAAGAAGAGAAATAAGGAAATGCTAATCTGCAAGGACAAGAAATGGAGAAACAGGATGATAGAAGGTGGGTAAAGTATGGGAATAAAGCAGGGTGCAGGGATGGAGGGGTTGGGGGAAGTCAGCAAAATGCAAGGCAGTTCCCGCTGGAGAATGTCAGAAGGAATAAAGGTAGAGGAAGCAATAAGGTCATCCAGATTCTTTCCACCTCCCACCTCAGGCGGCTGACCCCTCCTCATTGGCCTCAGCAGACCATCTGAGTGAAGTATACTCTGCAGAATATGAAACTGAAAGGCCCTGACTTCAGATATGCCAGATATAGCCAAAGCCTGGGCAGAGACACTGGGGGAAAAGAGGGGCTTCAATAAGTTTGCACTTGGAACAAACAGTAGGAGTCTACCAACTCTATTCTCCTGCTTGGCTTTTTGACTTCTAGAAGTCAGGCTTCTACCCAACATCCCAGGACAGAGATTAGATGATTATTCTCAGGGAAACTAAAGCAAAAGAAAAGACCTAAAGAACTAGATATTTTGGATGTCCTTCAGTGGAAGATCTGATTCACATTATCTTCTATGGTGGCCCGTGGTTCACAAGTCCTACCCCATGCATACACACCATCCATTCATTGATTAGATGACTTACTCTAGAAGACCTTAAATTATAATATTGCTGAAATCAGATCTTTCTTTGTTACCAGAAAAATAATTTGATGGCTGATGAGACATCTTTGCAAACTTAATGTTTGAATTTGATGACATTCTAGTTGCAAAAGCCTTATTATTATTTTAACATTTTGGCCTCCTCCATTACAAAGTCGCCCCTTTTCTGCTCCTACACTCCACTCCACACTCCACCCTCCACCTGATCTTCTAGTTAGGTTGTGTATATATGTTTGTTTTTATTCTCATGAAGATTAAAACTTGGATCCACTTCATGGGGACTGACAGACCTAAGTCTCACTATCTGTTACTTGATACTAGCTTAGCTATTTCATTAGTTATTTTCGTTGTGTTGAGGTTTTTTGTGTTTTATGCCATTTTCTTCCACCTTAATCTTTGAAGCCTTCAAGCATGATCCTGGCTTCCTTGGAATAAATAACAAGTTCTTTGAAGCTTTTTGTACTCTTGCCAGATTCCATTATCTAGAAATATGTTGGCATCTCATGTAAACATATGTTTATATTTCGATAACTCAATGAGTTCTTATGTATGATTTATTATTATATCTGAATACATCTACAAAATATGGCTTTATTTACAGGTGTGATCTGTTATAAACATTTACATTTTTATTCCACTGTTATGTGTGTCCAACAAAGAATGTGTTATTTTCCTTTAGGAATAAAACTACATCATTTGTGAAGATTTAATAGAGATTAAATGAGTATGAACAGTATTTACTCTATTAAATAAGTACTTTTAACACAAAAAGCAGTCTAATGTTCAAGGATGATGTTCTAAAACATTTCAAGATGACCCCTAGCTCCAGGGCTAAAACAAATTTGAAAATGTGGTCAAGTGCTGATTCCTGTGGATACTTTGCAAAGAAGGTAGTGTGGTGGAGTAGAAGTGGGTTAAAGTTTGAAGCCAGAAAACTGGCAAGCTCAAGGTCTGCCTTTATCAGCTAATGTGATCTTGGATAAGTCACTTCCTCTCCCTGTGAGTCCTGCTTAAAGTAGAGATCATACTAATCATCTCACAGTTCGTGAGGCATTGAGTTAATACACAGACATTTTTTACTGTATCTTGTTATATATCTTTTAATTGCTCTATAGCCAACCTTGTTTTTTTCACCCTATTGGTTCCTGTGTTTTGGGCATAGTACTTCTTCAATAAACATTTGTCAGATGATAAATTAAAGAATGAATTTGTGAGGCAGCATTTAAAAATATGTTTGCAGCCATTTGAATGATTTACAGATCTTTATTTACAGAGGTGAGAGTTGACTGCTCAGATTTTTTAAAGTCTTTCCTGATTTGGGACACTAAATGGCAAGATTGATTATGATAAATTGTCATTATCCCGCTTGAATATAAGTCACAGATTTGGGGAATCTTAGAGATAAAAATCTTCTTTTCACATACAAGGAAACTGAAGCTCAGAGGCCCTTAGAAATCAGTGAATTTATTTTATCTTCTCCTTCCATAGATGTAGAGTGATTGTAGATACACGCACAAAAAAACCAAACCAAAACAAAACAAACAAACAAACAAACAAAAACCCAAAATAAAAAACATACCTTTAAAAATTTTTTGGAGGATTGTGCTAAGCATTGGAGAAATAATCATCAACAAGACAGACCACCTCCTTGGAGGAACTCATAATCTAAGCAGGCAAACCACACAACCAGCATGCTGTCGGTTATGTGACGTGGTAATGGAATCACTGGGGCAGAGGGAATTGCCAAGGGAAGCTTAGAGAAGAGGTGTCCAGAAGCAGACGCTAAGGTGAGGGCAGATGAGTCATTAAGGAAATGCTTCTGGGAGGGACTGAAAGGGGAATCTAATGGGCAAGAGAGGGTCAGGAGAAGATGATAGTACAGATGAGATTTCTGCTCATGTCCTCTGGAGGAGAGGTTAGCCTGATCCTGCAGGGGAGCCCTCAGAGGAAGCCTACTCCTGGGCTCACTCTCATCGTCTCATGTTCATTGGCCACTGGCTAAGGGTCGTGATGTGTAGGGTAGGGAAGATATGTTGACCTATCCTCCCAACACCATGTATACAGAAATAACAACAGAGATCTGAGGGCCTCTGGAAAAGCACTGGCAGCAGCCACTGCACCTGAGATCATGAGAGGGATTTGAAGTGGGTGGGAAGGGCATTTCAGGCATGCGTTATAGAATGAAAAAGGATCCTGAAGTATGTGGAGCGATATGGCCTTATGTCTGGTAAGAAGTAAGAAGCTGAGAGATGAGCTTGGAAAGGAAGGCTTACTTGGCTGACTTCAGATTGTGTGCTTTTTTTTTTCATTTTTTTGTAACTTGATGATTTAAGTTCTAAGAAAAAGAGATCCACTCAAGGTATCTCAAACAACAGATGGCTTTTTGTAAGGACATATGTGCTCAAGAACCTAAGAAAGGCCTTACCAAGGATGAGTAAGAAAAGTAGAAACAGGCTTCAAGTCACTATAACTACAGTACTAGCAGGACTCATGGACATCACCCTAGTGACGCTGCTGTGGGGGCTTCATGTGTCCTTTCTAATCTGTTTTAATCCCCATAGGGTGGTGTTTTTTTTTTTTTCTCTTTCTTCTCTGTATACCTTTTGCTTATCTTGGTTTCTGACAACTTGCGTTCCTCCTTCCTTGTAATTCTAATTGGCCTCTGCACTCATGGCCTCTTCTATACCCAAAGCATTTCTCTATCTTAACTTGTACTTGTGCACCCATTTCAGCCCACCTTCTTCTCTCAGCAAATCTGACTTCAGATTCCAGCATGAGCTGATTGGACCAGAAGGTATTTCCTGATAGGTGATGGCATAGGTTTATGTCCTAAGTTCAGATGCATAGTACTGGTCCAATTGTGCCCAAGTGAAGAAACAAAATAGCATGATATAATAATGGTAGCTACAATTTACTTGGCACTGTTCCAGGCATTTCACATCTATTATTTCATTTAATCATACACTCATTTTATGAAAACATGCATTCTATTTACATCTATATTTATTTGATCATTTCATAGGTTGTCTAAAATTACCTTCCTTATGAGGAAATTATGACTTAGAGGGTCACCTAACTAGTATGTGGTGAACTTCCTCTTACAAAGGGGTATGAATAAGTCAACTTAGAAGAAGCTGGTGACAGGACAGGACCCAGCATGGGTGTGTCAAGTCAGTAGACATGGTTCCATGTGAAAGAATTTGGAATATATCTGATGGCAGTTACTAAACTACATTCTATTAATGTAGAATGAAGTCTGAGGTCTTATCTGGTGCCAGGCTTGAAATAAAGAGTTGATTCAATACTCTGGTGAAAAAAAAAAGAATATTCTGTTTATTGCCTTTCCTACATAATATATTCTACTAGCACCAGTTTTGACACATTAAATTGTTTTGGGTGAGAAGCAAGGGTTTCTAGCTGCTGTGTAGACAAGTCAGGAAGTCAGGAACCAGTGGCGGTGATCTCCATGAACAAAGGCTTTCTGTATTTCCAGGATAATTGACATCCAGGTCTATCCTGGTCACCAGGGATGAGCCAGACTTGATGCATGAGGCTGAAGGTACATGGTTCCTTCTTAGGTGAAAGAAAAGGCTCAAATTAAGGGACACTGTAGGAATGGTAAACCTGATGTGGCTACCTGGACATAGGGAGATGGGTGGTAATTATATCTACTTAGGCATTTTCTTAAAAGAATATAATTGAGAACTATATTTCTTGTTAAAAGAAAGAACCGCAGGGAGAGGAGACTAATCCCCCACCACCAACACACACAAAGGCTTAAGTTGGCAGGTACAGGTTTTTTGTTTGTTTTTGCAGCGCAGGTGATCAAACCCAGAGCCTCATATATACCAGGCAAGTGCTCTATCACTGAGCCACATCCCCAGGCCTAGCTCAGCCTTAAAAGTCCCAAAGACTGTGGGAGAGGAGGAGAGAAGGTAAGTGTGGATCCTACACAGGGCCTCTCCTTGCACTAGCCTGTTAATAACTCAGTGCAGATCACTTTCTTAACCCAATTCCAGAGATTCCATGAGCACTTTAAGTCTGGGACCTGAGTCTGAGACATGACCAGTCTGGTTACCCACCACTCTCCTTATTTTTTATTCTATCACAGAGAAAAGAATCATACACATTCACTAAACAGAAGGATGAAACTCATCCTGAAAATAAAGGGGAGAGATTTAAATATCCCATGCTGTCTTACAGTTCTCCTTAGATTGAGTACTTGTGGGATGTTGGAGAAGAACCCCTGGTCTGAAAGAACTGACTTCTTCGTATCTTGTCAGCCTCTAACCACATGTCTGTGCCTCACTTGCCCTGTCTATAAAATGAGACTTCCAAACTCAATCTCTTAAGCCTCTTTCAGGTTCTGTGGAAACACAGAAACATCTCTAAATATGGAGGACCTGGGCAGCCCAAATTCCCAGAAAAAAAAAAAAAAAGAAAGATGTAGCAGGAGGGTTGAAGGTACTGTTAATGAAGTTCAGCATCAGTTATAGTTCAATGTGTCCTTTAGATGGTGTGTCAGCTTTCCATTGCTGTGACAAATACCTGAGAAAATCAACTTAAAGTAGGAGAAGAGGTTTTTGGCTCAGTTTTAGAAATTTAATTGCATGGTCACTTTGCACCTATGGTGGGTGTAGTACATCAAGGTGGGAGCACATGGCTGAGTTGGTGCTTACCTCCTGGCAGCCAAGAAGTGAAAGAGAGAGGAAGGGGTCAGGGTCCCAATATCCCCTTCAGCGGCATACCCCAATCACCTAACTTTCTTCCACTAGGCCTCATCTCCTAATGTTTCCATTACCTCCCAGAAGTGCCACAGGCATGTACTTAAACCTTCAAAATGTGGGACTTTGGGGGACATTCTAGATCTAAACTATGATAGAAAGCCTTGGAAACTAAACATATATATATATTAGTATACATTGTATTAACTCCCTACTGAAGGTCCCCCTTTCAGGCCACCCTGGCTCTTGGCATCCTCCTTTCTTTCTCATAGTACATTCTGGAATGTAGATGCACCTAGACATTCAAGCCTGGCTGAAGCATGCCATGACACTTCTCAGCCTGGAAAAATAAGTCTGCTATTTACAAACTTTACATAACTTGCAAAGATCTTTCAAGGTTCTTCAGTCACTGATCTGGTGCCTCTGGCCTCCTTTGGAGATGCAATTGGAAACACTGTGGGGCCTCCGTCTTCTGTTCACTGATCTTCTGCTTCCAGGCTCTGTCTAGCCAAAGGGCACATGGTCCCTTCTTCCAAGGAGGAGAGAAGACAACTCAGGCAGATCAACACAGCCTTTCTGTGACCTCTATTTTCTCAGGCCTTTCCTAAGGCAGGCATTTTCTCACTCTTCTTGTCCTTGCTACTGTGCTTACCAACTTGTCTGTTTCCCTCTTTCTTTTTTATGCTTTTATTTTGTTGAGATGTGGCTCCACTGTGTTGCCCAGGCTGGCCTCAGGAATTGAGCCTCCTGCCTCAGCCTCCCAAGCCTGTGGGACTATAGACATGTGCCACCATTCCTGGCTCTCTTTTCCTTCTGTGACTAGCAAACAACAACTGGCCTTGCATAGATTTGCCTATTCTGTGATAAATCAAAGAATAAGAGAACTGCAGGAAAAGGAAGGGAAAAGAATAAAGGAAGAGAATGAGAGTTGAATCCCTGAGTCCCACAAGAGGACAATAATGGAGCCAACTCCAAGGTCTAGAGGGGTTTCAGGTGAGTGTGTGGCACTGGGAGGCTTCCTTTGGGTTTTCATGGCACTATTAGCATCTTTTCCACATTGTGTACCTTTCACGAGAAAAATTCTGCCTCTAGTTAATTTTCTTTGTATGAAAATACACAAAAGGCATACAGGGAAGCAAAATAATGATTGCTTTTTGCTCTGGCTCTCTTCTCTGAAGATCTGTGATAATCTTGGAAAATGCAAATATTAATTTTCTTGCTCTTCTCATCTACCACTCTAGGATTTCACTATAGAACAAATTTAGGCCTCATGGAAGAATAGAGCATGCTCAGGGAGACAGTCTCAAGCTTAACTAAGGTAGACTTTACGGGTGATTGTTAGTATTTCCAGTTCTCCTTTTTCTGAAGATGATGACCATGTAGTATGATGTTTCCCATGTCCCTCTAGATGGTTTCCTTCAGAGACAATAAACCATCAGAGCTCATGTTGGAATGGAAGGACCATAAGATCAATGCAGCCTGGGTCACTAAGTCACTATGCCAGGGAAATCTCCCTGGATAGATTATCATACTTGCAGCAGATTTTTTTTTGTGTGTGTGTGTGTGTGGGTGACCTACTAACTTTTCTTGCATCAAGGCACTGAGATTTGGATTTCATTTTTACTGCAGCATAACAAACCTATTTTGACTGATACATAGACTCAGTCTAACTTGCTCTAACTAAAGTGTGCACTGAAACCACACTATGTGTTGTAAAATTCATTCCCCAAACTTCTGACCAGGTCCATCTGGAGTGGGGCCCAGGAATGTGCATTTTTAATTTTTAATTTCCTTTATGTGGTGCTGAGGATTGAACCCAGTGCCTCACATGTGTGAAGCAAACGCGCACTACCACTGAGCCACAACCCCAGCCCCCAAGAATGTGCATCTTAATTGTATGTTAAATCACAGAAATTTTGGTCCAAATCTATGAATGTGCTATTTCCTGAGGTTCGTACATGGAGTAACACCAAGGAGGGTTGAGGAGGTTAATGAACGGTGCTTGTTCCTAAAGTTGAGCTGTATTTCTCCTCACTTTTGAAGGCTTCTCTTACTTTCCTCGTTTCTTCACGATCCGAAGAATAGCAGAATAGGTTGCAGGAAGGTGGTTAACTAGGAATGTTCTTGTTAACCAAGATCACAGGGAAAAGGAGTGATACCTACCTCATAAGTGTTTTCTGGGGGATTTGGGGAGATAGTTCAATAAAATATGTAGGCCACTTAGCCCTGCAAAACTCAGGTTGACAGTGAGTTGCCACTGGAACAGTATCAAGAGGCAGGACCTTTCAGAGGTGAAGAGATCATTAGGGCTCCACCTTCAAGAATGGATTCATGCCACGATCACAGGAGTGGGTTCTTGATAAGAAGAATGAGTTTGGCCAGTTTCCTTTCTCTCTGTCTCTCACGTGCTTGCTTGCCCTTCCACAATGTTATGATGAGTATGAAGGCCCTCACCAGGTGCCAGTGCCCTACCCTCAGACTTCCAAGTTTCTAGAACCATGAGACAATGAACTTCTAATATTTATAAGTTACTGAGTCCATGGTAGTATTTTATAGCAGCAGAAAACAAAGACAAGCCCCTTGCTTGGAACAAAGAAAGTAGTCAGTTATGTACTTTTTTTGGAAAAGGAGAAAGGAAAATTGTCTCAGATATGCCTGCTTTTCAGTAAAAGCAAACCTCATGGATGACCTTCACAGGCCAGGCACAGCTAGAGATGACAAAGCCACACGGTCTCAGCTGCCACGGAGCAGAGAGCAGTAGGGAGCTGGGTCGAGCGTGTGCAGAAATAACCCAGCACCGAGCGCTGCAGTGATAAGGCCTGGGAGAATCATAAACCCAAAGTACTACGGGAGTTCAGAGCAGGGAGAAATTTCAATTTTCTTTGAATATTGACTTGCTTACTGCCTAGTAACTGTAATATCTTCTAAGAATGACAGTCAGACATTTCTCACAAGGGCTAATGAATCACTCCATTTAGTTGTGACAACAGCAAGGCAAAGAAATATCTTCAAGGGCCCAGACGTTATTTTTCCAGCCTTGTCCCAGGGATATAGTGTTCTTAGAAGTTATGACAAATTAGCTGCTTGTGGCAAATCTACATGAGCCCTTTTATAAAAATGGAAGTCTGGGCCTGAGTTAATGGGTTATTATTGGCAAGGGAAATATAGTTGGGCAGGGAGGGTAGAGCCTGGCAAGGAGAGACTTTGAACAGCAGCAGGAGAGTCCAGCCGTGGCTCCGTGGCAGCTGCTCCAAAGGCTCAGGCTGAACCTTCCTTTAGTCACAGGCCATTCACATTTCGGTGTGCAGCCGTTGTTTTGTGCACAAAGACTGAGGGTGAAGCCACTAGGCAACTGCACAGAACAATGGGAAGTAAGTAACACAGAAGTAATGCAATGCTTTGGTATGCTTTAACTGGGCTAATTTTTGTGTCACTGATATTGTTTCCCTAGAAGGGAGCCACCATTCATTCCGCACTGCCATGTTTATGCTTCTATGTATCTGAGCTACATTTGGAATCATCAGCCTGTGGGGTGCTTCTGTGCCTGTGGGAGGAAGAACCCATCCCTCAGTCAGGATGCTTAGGATTCAGAACCCTGTCTTGATCCAAAAGAGCAGATAGGCTTTTGTGGTCAAAACTGTAAACAGAACTGCCCTCAGGTGACTTTACATACAAGGTCTTCTGGGGTCAGGATGAAGGTGTATAGGGACCTAAGGAAACCAAGCCCCCTGGCTGGGGAGGAGCAGGACCAGACCCAAAGTGGAAGTAGCCTTATTGCAGATCCCTGGTCTTCATTCTTGCCTCCCCACGAATAGGATTCAGCTACACTTCCAGAGCCGATGGTCCTCTAACTCTTGAAGGTGTCCCCCTGTCTGCCGCTGGCTTGGTTGCGCTGCACATTGGTATTATTCCCTCCTCATTTCCTGGCTTCTTCCTGCCCACAGTGGCCTTTCAAGTCTCATCTTATAAGCATGGCCTTTCATGCCTGCTTATTTATGTTTTATTTTTTTTCTCCCCAATTTCAATTTCCAAAAGAGAAAATGTGATTGGGCCAACGTGTTTTATTTTGTACCAAGTTACTTGACTTTGTAGCTATAGGTCACTGCCAAGTCCGTGGTGTGGCTCCCTGTGGGTTACGTGCACAGAATCCCAGTGGTGGGCCCTGTGCGAGAGGAGGCGGCTCAGTCCCATACGGTTAGCACAGGAGTGTCCTCCAGCAGGATGGTGGGCAAGTGGACAGAATGTGAGTACACAAGACGCGAGAGGTACATTTTTCCAGGTTCTCTGTCTCATCTATTTCTCTAGCCTCTCTGCCAAATGGAGGGTTCTGATCCAAGCCTTCATGTACTAAGGGTGGTAGCTCCAGAAGGCTCTGGTGTTCTTTCTTCCCATCCTATAGCTCAATAGTTATGGCAGATGGCTATAAAAGATAATGGCTCCTACATACATATACTAGAAAGGACATAACTGATCAATTTAAATGAATTTGTCACTGAAATGATAAATGAAAGAACAGAGGGAGTTCAAGGATGTCACCTGTAGAGCTCTCTCTTTTGCTCTTCTTCTGAGATGTGAGTGCCGTTAGTGGTGGGTGGGCCAAGGTGGCGCCCTTCGAACCTGATGAGGGAAGTTTATTACCAGCAGCCTGCTTGGCATGAAGGCCCAAACACAAATGCTGCCTTATTTAATTCAGAAAAGATATGATCAAGTAATAGCAGGAAGCTCTGGGAACCTCTGAAAAGCTTGGAAGCTGCATCTTCTAAGGCATAAACAATTGTCAGTGAAGACCCCTCTCTTATGGCCACCTGGCACCAGGGCTCAGCTTGCTCCATGACACCACAGCCCTGGATTCTGCTGCTATAACCATACTTATATCTATTTCCAGAAAGTAGTCATAGCCACTTCCGCCCTTTGTCAGAGTGTGTTCTACAAGGTTCAGGTTTTTTCCAATTTAAAATTTGTGGTGTACTACCTGGGGGTGAATACTAGGGTATAATACCCAGGTCCTATTAGCAAGAAAAGCTAGTAATACAACAATCTGGTACTTTCAGCAGTGGGCCTTGCTTCTTAAGATGGATGATGGTCCAAACTTGGAAATGGGGGTTTGGATACTAGGCAGTAAAGAAAGTCTATCCTGAAGCTTTGTCCATTCTTGAAAAAGGGAGCACTTTTAGTCAGTTTTGCATCATTGAAACCAAAAGACCTTGTTTTAGTCAGCCTTTGTCTCTGCTATGACTAAATGACCCGAACAGCACAATTATAGAGGAGGAAAAGTTTATTTGAGGGCTCACAGTTTCAGAGGTCTTAGTCCATAGAAGGCTGGCTCCATTCCTTGGGGCTCAAGATGAGGCAGGACACATGGTAGAAGAGTGTGGCAGAGGGAAGCAGCTCACACAACGATAAGAGAGCAGAGAGAGAAAAGTCTCCACTTGCCAGATACAAACAAATATATATACCCCAAAGCCATGCCCCCAATGCCCCACCTCCTAGAGCCCCCCCCCCCCGCTTGCCTTCAGTTACCACTCAGTTAATCCCTATCAGGGGATTAAATTACTGATTGGGTTAAAACTCTTATAAACCAATTTCTTCTCTGAACCTTCTTGCATTGTCTCACACGTGAGCTTTTGGGAGACACCTTAAATCCAAACTATAACAGACCTGGTAAGATCAACTTAGAGAAGAAGTTTATTTTGATTCAAAATTTCAGAGGTTTGGTCCTCGGATATCTGATTCCATAGCTCTGGTTTGAGGTGAGGTAAAACATCATGGCAGAGGAATAGCTCAGGAAGTGATATCAAGAAAGAGAGAGAAAACACACACACACACACACACAGTGTGCTCTGCTTGCTAGGGACAAATATAAACCCCAAAGGCACATCCCAGTGACCTACTTCCTCCAACTACACCTTACCTGTCTATAGTCACCATACATTACAGTAGTCCTTTCAAATCACTAACCCATCAGATGGATTAATACATGGATCAGGTTACAGCTCTCCAAATCTAATCATTTTGCCTCTGAACATTCTTGCATTGTCTCACACATGAGCTTTGGGGGGAGACCTCATATCCAAACAATAACAGGATGATGCAAGGAAATGGTATTTTAGGAAAGGTGGTCTGGCCAGAGTTTGTAGGACAGGTTTTACAAGAGAGACTTAAATCAGAGGGATTATCTAGGAATGGTTAGGAATAATTTTCTGAGCTCACTCACTTACATTAGGAGATCTGATTATCTTATTATCATAACTCACTAAGAGAAGAAAACTGTAGGTCTAATGCAGATAATAATTTCTAAGCAGTTTCAGGTAGTTTTGAAAATAAGCTGAGATAGACTGATAAGCACATGGACAAATCCACAGCTGTAGAGAGGTGTGGGGACTTCAGGAGGTGGTGGTGTCCAGTAGTTGAAGGGAGCTTTGCTCCTGCAATCTGGGCTCCAACCCACTACTTGTTAGTCAAGAAAAAATAGGCGGATTAATTCATCTATAAAGTCTTAGATTAGTCACTTAAAATAAGGGTAACTGGACCTATTATATAATATCACAATGAGAACTAAAGAGCAAATGCATAAAGAAGTCTTAGCAAAGTAGCTGGTTCAAGCCAGGCTACCAATAAATGATGGGATTAATAATGCCAGTTGAATATGAGGTCATAAGGGCTGAACTATTTGGTAGTCATGGAAGTAAGGAAAGGATGGTGATTTTGAGCATGACGGGAAAGACCCAAACAACACAAAGATACATTAAGGAAAGAAAACTACAGACCAGTATCTCTGATGAATATATAGATGCAAAAAACCAAACAAACAGAAATAAAAACAAAACAGGACTTTGTGATAGATGGGGTGAAGAGGGTAGTGAAGAATGAAGGATCAAAGACACCATAATTTACCGATAAATCATCTTTCTCATTTGGTTCTTGGCATTAGGTTATTTTGATTTGGGCTAGCATTTTTCAGATAAAAGAAAAAACAATTGAGAATTTGATCTAATAAAATGAAATTTCTGAAAAGTTGAAGAATGGTTGGGCACATCCACATAGAGAAGCTGAGGAAAGGGCAGCTCTTTCCCTTTCTTCTTAATGAAAAGAAGATGACGAGAAACACAGGAGAAAATTTTACACATGACTTGATGAGTCATATACCCAAATATTTAATGGATCTCATGGCCTTGAACCCACTTTAGAAGGAGATAGAAGATAAGTTACAAATAAAAAAGTAAATATGCAAGTCAACTCATCCACTCTTGGGATTGATTCATCAGCAAAATAGATCCAACCCCTTATAATTCCCTTTAATGGAATTAAGGAACTGGTCCTAAGAAGAGACTCAGAACAATAGGGATTCTCATCAGAATTCTACCAGACCTTTATAGAAGAACCAATGCCAGTCTTCCTCAAATTACTTGAAATAGAAAGGGAGGGAACACTCCCAAATTCCTTTGATGAAGTAAGTATCAGTCTGATACCCTGATACCCAAACAACACAAAGATATATCAAGGAAAGAAAACTATGGACCAATATCTCTGATGAATATATAAATGCAAAAATTCCTAATAAAATATTAGAAAATCACACTCAAAAACACATTACACATTAGAAGATAAATTGTAACTATGACTAAGGAGATTTGATCCTAGAGATGCAAGGTTGGTTCAACATATACAGATCAATAAATGTAACTCATCACATAAATAGAATTAAGGACACAAATCATATGATCATCTCAGTAGATGCAGAAAGGGCATTTGATAAAATGCAGTGTCCATTAATATTAAAAATGCTGGGGAAACTAGGGATAGAAGGAACTTACCTCCTAAAAAGACTATATATTGTGATAGTAGGAGCAAATGTGACTCCATTTTGTTTTATGACTTCATCCTGTAAAACAACCATGCCAAGTAGAAGAGTCATGACTGGAGCAGGATGTTCTTTTCCTTTTGCTATAGAAACCTTTAAGAACACGGAACTACCTAATGGGGTATTGTTTCTGTAACTAGGGGGTAACGGGGCTCTGTTTCTGTAACTGGGGTGACTGGGCTAACTGTGATTGGTTAGGCTTCCCTCTGCTTGACTGCACTGTAACCTGGCTTGCTTGCATTGGCTAGACCCCCTGAACATCCGGTTTTCAGGCTTATAAGGAGTGCCCTTGCAATTGTTCGGGGCTGATCAGGGGAACAGCTTTCTGTTCTGGTCAGCTGCCACCGGTGTCCTTCAATAAAGGCTTGATTCGATTATACATGAGTGGTCTGGAAGTCAGTTTATGAAACCTCGGGACAAAGCTTTAACTATAACAATATGACAAAATATATAGAAAGGGAACTTTCTAGGTATGTGTAATATGTCAAAATATTCTATACTATGCTATCATATATATTTAAAAAGAACAAATAAAAATAGTCATACCAATAGCCAGCATCATATGGAATGGAGAAATTCTAAAAACATTTCCCTTAAAATCAGGAACAAGACAAGGATGCCCAGCCTCATCACTCCTAGACAATATAATTCTTAAAACTCTAGCCAGAGCAATCAAGCAAAAGAAGGAAATGAAGGAAACAGAAACAGGAAAAGAAGTCAAATTGTCTCTTTTTGCTGGTGAGATGATCCTATACCCAGAAGAACCAAAAAATTTCACTCGGAGACTTCCTGAATTTATAAACAAACTTAGAAAAATAGCAGGATACAAGATCAACCTTCAAAAATCAATAGCTTTTCTATACTCCAATAATGAATCTTCTGAGAAAGAAAATTATTCTATTCATATTAATCTCAAAAAATATACTTTGGAATAAATCTAACCAAGGAGGGGAAAGACCTCTACATTGAAAACTATAGAACACAGAAAAAAGAAATTGAAGACCTTAGTAGACAGAAGGACCTTCCATATTCTAGGATAGACAGAATTAATATTGTCAAAATAGCCATACTATCAAAAGCATATACAGAGTAAATGCAATCCCCTTCAAAATACCAATAACATTCTTAGAACTAGACAAAAACAAAAACAAAACAAAACAAACAAACAAAAAATTCATTTGGAAGAATAAGAGGCCCAGAATAGTCAAAGCAATTCTGAGCAAGAAGATCAATGCAGGAGGCATCACAATACCTGATCTCAAATTATAATATAGAATTGTAGTAACAACACTAGCATGGTATTAGCATAATAATAGGAATGAATACTGTTGGAATAGAACAGAAGACCAAATAGACAAACCCAGATAGATAGTCATCTGGGAAACTGGATATCCATATGTAGAAATAAGCTGAGATGTAGAAGAATGAAGTTAGATCCATGTCTCTCACCCTGCACAAAAGTCAACTCAAAGTGAATGAAAAATCTAGGATTTAGACCAGAAAATTTGCAACTGGAAAATAAAACATATGGTCAACACTCGAACACATTGACATGGGCACTGACTTCCTTTTACAAGACCCCTAAAGCTTAAGAAACAAGACCAAGAATCAATAAGCAGGGCATCATCAAATTAAACAGCTTTTGAAGGTCGAATGTTTTCTCTGATGTGTGGAAGCTAACCCACAATAAGCAGGAAGAAAGGAAAAATAGATATTCAGTAGACTAGACAAAGGAGAATGAAAGGAAGGGAGGGACATAGGGAAAGGAAAGACAGTGGGGAGAATCTGAAATAATTTTCCTATGTACTCACATGAATACACCACAGTGAATCCCACCATCATATGCACCCATTAGAATGGGGTCCCACCCAGAGTAAGATACATTCCATGCTTGTACAATTATATCAAAATGAATTCTACTGTCAGGTATAACTAAAAAGAACCAATAAAAATTAGAAAAATAAAAAGCTTCTATCTAGCAAAGAAAATAATTAAGAGCATGAAGAGAGCCTACAGAATGGGAGAAAATCTTTGATAGCTACTCTTCCAATAAGCAATTAATATCAGGAATATATAAAGAACTCAAAACATTCACCACCAACACCCCCCCAAACTCCCAAACAATCAATAAATAGACAAAAGAACTGAACAAGCATTTCTCAAAATAAATACAAATAGCTAACAAATATATGAAAAAATGTTCAACACTGCTGGCAATCAGGGAACTTTCTAGGTATGTGTAATATACTATACTACATTATACTATCATATATATTTAAAAAAAAACAAATAAAAAGATAGTCATACTAAAAAAAACCACTACATTGAGATTCTACCTCATCAATTAGAATGGCAGTAACCAATAATATCGATAACAATAAAAGCTGGCAAGAATGTGGGGCGAGGGAGGTACAAACATTGCTGATGGGACTGCAAATTAGTATAACCACTTTGGAAATCAGTATGGTGATTCCTCAAAAAACTAGGAATAGACTGGGTGAGGTGGTGCATGCTTGTAATCCCAGTGGCCTGAGGCAGGAGAATTGCAAGTTCAAAGCCAGCCTCAGCAAAAATAAGGTGCTAAGAAACTCAGTGAGACCCTGTCTCTAAATAAAGTACAAAATAGGGCTGGAGATGTGGATCAGTGGTCAAGTGCCTGCTGAGTTCAATCCCAGTACAAAAAGCCCCACAAAAACCAACCAAGCAAACAAACAAAAAATCATATGGAACCAACATATGATTCAGCTATCATACTCCTTCGTATTTATCCAAAAGAACTAAAGTCAGCGTACTATAGTGATACAGGCATATCAATGTTTATAGCAGTGCAATTCACAATAGCCAAGTTACGAAAACAGCCCAGGTGCCTGTCAACAGATGAATGGTAAAGAAAATGTGATATATATGCACAGTGGAGTTTTACACAGTCATAAAAAAGAATGAAATTATGGCATTTGCTGGTAAATTCATGGAACTGGAAAACATCATGCTAAGTGAAATAAAACAAATGCATAAAGTCTAGGGTACAAAGTTTTCTCTCACATGTGGAAGCTAGAGTAAAATACGGAAAAAAAAGTGGTCTCATAAAAATAGAAGAGAGATCAGTGGAGTAGAGGAAGTGGAGGGAGAGTTGATGGGGAGGGAGCAGGGACGGGAAAAGGGAGGGAACTGTGGAATGAAACTGACCAAATTATACTGTGTACATATATGAATATACCACGGTGAATTCCACCTTTCTATCTACAAAGCACCAATTTATATAGAAGACCTGTAGAGTAGAGGAAGAGGAACAGGGGGAGAGAGGTGTGGAAGGAAAGAGGAAGTCCTGGGGACTGAAATGGAGCAAATTATATTTTATGCATGTGTGATCATGTCAAAATGAACCCCACTATTATGTATAACTATAAAATACTAATGAAAACATTTTTTTTTAAAAAAGAACTGGCCTTAACACCAACATTTTACTTCTCAGTCCCTGAATTGATAGTCTCCATCAAGGGACTGTGGAGTCCTATACATTCTAGCTTGTTATTACCAAGGAACGTAGAGGTGGCTAAGTTCACATGTTACCAGCAGTAAATGCAATTTTCTATTAGCATCCAGTTGTACCTAGTGAAAAAATAACTAGCAAATAAAAGGTAGGATTTATAAGTGATCTGAAAGTGTCTCAAATCATTGAGTGTCTTGCTACTCAGAGTGCAGCCAGGGACCAGAGGCATCAACATGCCCCAGAATCTTGGTAGAAATGCAGAGTCTCAGGCCCCACTACAACAGACCTATTAAATCAGAGTCTGCATTTTAATAAGATCTCCAGATAATTTAGGGGATCATTCAATTTTGGAAAGCACTGACGAAAGGCAGGAGAGAGAGGGAGATGGGTTTTATGGTAGGCAGAAAGATGAGGGATTTAGAAAGCAGAAGCATCATGAATTTTACCTAGAGCTGGTTTGGGTTTGGTGTTTAGAACGGCTACTCATGACAAAATCTCTTGCAAAGCGAAGGCAGCAGTGAGGCTCAGCACAACGTTCTCTGAAACCTGCAGCCAGCATCACGTGGGCTCAGCTCCAGGTGCAGAGCTGCCTGATGAGGACAGGTTTATTGAGCTGAGCTCGAGCAGGGCACTCACCCTCTTCTGTTAAATTGGAAACAGATTGCAGTGCTGGAGGCAGTGACATTGAGAAGGAGGCAACTACCTGCTGCATCCCCAAAGTCACTCAGAACCAGGCAGCTCCTTGCTCACTCCAGGCCACTCTGGCTGGAATTTCAGGCTCCGTGTAGAGTAACTTTCTAAACAAGGCCCTTTCTTCAGATGTCATGTCATAGAAGGAACATTTCCCTACCAAGGAAGCAAGTTTCTCTCATGCATTCTGAAGTCCTTTGGTGTTTTTGGAGGCCTGTAAAATTCCTTTTGATGTTTGCTTCTTGGAGCTGGTGTGTCTTCAGCCCTCTCTAAACAAGGGGTTCCACTCCCTATACCTGTCTTGTTTTGCCTTGGCAGGAGATTTAAGAGGCCGGGCTCTATTTTAAGAGGCAAGACTCTGGTCTTTTGAGGACATTAGTGTGACTTTGCTGCCACCAAGGTAGTCACCTGAAGGTAATGTCCTGCTGCATTGTCGGTCCCCTCACCCCCAGAGTGTGCTGTGACAAGTGCATATTTGACCTGAGGTGGAAAGCAGGTGGGACCATGAGTGGCTGGACCAGGGATGGGTATAATGCACCCTTTCTAGACTGCAGGACTTGTGGCCGCAGGGTCTGCAGGTTCCGAGAAGCTGCCTAGCACAGAAGGAAGAGCGTTTAACCAGGATGAGATGTGGCTTCTGGTCCCACATCTGCTTATTTGTTTACTCCATGAATTTGAGAGAATCACTTAAGCTCTTGGACCCTATTTTCTTCATCTATTAAATGGAGACATCAACGGTGCCCTGTGTCTTTCACAGAGGTGTTGTGAGCCATAGAGAGTTCTGTCCCTGAGGATAACCCATCACCTGGGAAGGGCTGGGCATGCTGCACAGCTCCCTCAGCTGTGTTCCCCACCCTCAACCCCTCAGGGAGAACTCTGGGCCCCTCTTGCGTGGGAGCACGGAATGTCTTTCAGAGGGACCTCATAAGCTTCTCAAAACAGGGCTGGATTCTTTAGCCGTGTCTTTGTTTGCCATGACTTGGAGCTGCCCAGAGGAACCATAGAGGGTCCCTCACCCCTTGGCACCCACGAGACCCTGAAATGTGTGCCCCCTTCCCACCCAAAGCACAGAGTCAACCCCATGAAGACGGTCTCTGTTCTCAGACACATATCTGCCCTCCATGAGGCTGAATAGGGCCTATTCTGTCTTTTGCACCTTTTATTTCAAGAGGATTTCAAAGGATTCCTGAGCAAAAACACACTTTACCCTAGTCCTCTGTCACTAGACAATAAAAGGGTCTTTCACTGCCCATCCTGGCTGAAATGCCACTACCTCCACTTTGCAGCTGCCAGACAGCTGCTGTGGGCTGTGTAGACAACATCTCTCAATCCAGGTCATTGAGAACATCATATGCCGAGGAGAGTCCAGCACAGCAGCATCAACACTGCAAATTATAAAGTGTGTGTTTTTATAAAATGTGCACATAAACCCAAACCAACCTTCTAGTCAATCCTAAGAAAACCAGAATGAGTCCCTTAAAATGTTGTGGCCTCATTTCTCATTGAAGAACCAAACTTTGACCCTGTTCAGTTTTGTTCTACTCCAAGTGGCTTTTTTTTTTTCTCTCCTTTTTACTATAAACAAGCAGGCCTCTTAAAACGGGAGGTGGAAAAATAAAATTTAAGACTGGTAGAATAAACTTTACTTGTTTCTGTCCCCAAGTAACTATGGGTATTAGTGTGTTTTGCCGAACTCAGTTCAAAAAGGACTTAACCATGTGTCAGATCTGGGCAGCTAACATGAAGTGGACAGTTTCTTGGTCTCAGAGTCTGGTGTATCTACTCAGATAGGAAGAGAAAAAGAGTGTGGAAACGCCATAAGGTGCATTCGGATGTTCACATCCCTTATGTAAAGTGAACCAACTTGGGATAACTTCAGACCTTTCAGTCTTCTTCTTAATGGTAGATGGGCCTCCTTGTGTGGCAGCGCTGATAGCCAAAGGCTACCTTGGTCTTGCCTCAGTTTCATTTTCCTACTAAAAGGAAACCCTGAAAAAATTCAGGGAGGTTTTCAATAATTATTTCATAAGTTAACTTATACTTAACAATACTAAAAATGACTGCTGATGTTTGGGCTATTTTTCCAGGACTAACTATATTCAAGCATAACTTTTACTGTTTTCTTCAAAAGGATGATTCAATTTTTTGTTCAATGTGGTTTATATATTTTTTTAATTACCCAAATAAACACCCCACAATAGAGGAAATTTGAGTGACCAGGTTTCATTAGTCTACACAGGTGGGTCTGCAATCATGCTTAGAAGTCCTTGCCATCTCAACTCTTTTATTTCTATGACTTTTGTAGGGTTTTGCTCTTTTTAAAATTAACATGACCCTTTCACAGAATCCCTTGGGACCACCATGGGAAATATAACGAAAATGGTGATGGCTTAAAAGTTGTTCAAAGACTCAAATTGTTTTTTTCAGAGAATCATATAAAGTCAATCACCAATTTATTAAACATCAATTAGTGCCAGAGCTATGCTAGGAACTTGCCAGAAGTCTAGGGGTGAGTATATGAGCTATATCAGCAGGAATCCTTGGGGAGCTCTGGTGATGTGAGGTAGTCATGGGGAACAATTTCAGAATGCCCCAAGATGATTAAGTACTCATTTTTTGTTTGTTTGTTATGAATGTTACGGATCAGAGATTCAGATAGAAAGAGAAAAATAAGGATTTGAATCATTCACAAAATTCTTTTTTTGGAGATAAACAGAAAACCTAGACTTTGAAGGAGAGTATTTTATAGTTGGGGCACAGCCAGTGGGAGTACATTAATTTATTCACTCATTACCCAAACAGAGTGATGGCCTAGTACACTTCTGTGTGGATGGAGTAGAGTGAAAACTCTTCTGTTGGGACAGTAGTTTTTAGACATCCAGTTGACCATACAGCTGATCCATCAGTGGTGGGATTACTGGTTAGTAGAATGGTGAACGTCAGCTGCTTCTTCAGATTCAAGTCTCCCCCAACTGCCCCAAGGCACTCAATCTTCCCCAAAGATGGCTTCTCCACAGACAGGTAGTTGAACCATAGGTGACGTCACTCTTGTGGTAAGGAATTGCATACTGGATATTTACAACCACCTAATCCAGGGGTTGTCATGCTTTTGTGCATATCACAATCACCTGGAGAGCTTGTTCAATTACAGTGCTGGCTCCACCCTGGGGATTTCCAATTCAGTAGATCTGGCGCCTGGGATGAGGCCATATCAATTTAAGTATCCAACAAGTCCTAACAGCTGCCCCTGACACTGGTTTGGGGAACCACACTTTGAAATCCACTCATCTAGTTCATCACCTCAGTTTACAAAAGAGGAAAATGAGGCCCAGAGAGTTCTCAGAGTCTAAAGAGTACGCAGGGAGGCAATTACCTACCATCCCTTTTCTGGTTTCCTGTACAAAGCCCAGATTTCCCAATGGGTGAGTCTGACTTTGGTTAGATTTTAATTGTCTGAGAGCTGAGCTGCTCTAATCTCAGTTAAAATTCTTACATATTTAGGAACAAATCTGCTTGAAGGCAGGAGGATAAACCATCTAACTTTGAGGCTTTTAAGGCTATGAAAAGTTACATTAATAAAATAATTTTTCTATAAATTAAATATTAATTTATTATGTCCCTAATTTTACAACCTGTAGGTGGCAGTGCCTTCCTTTTCTATACCCAGGGACAGGCAGGGTTTCGGTTCCTGAGTAGCTGGGAGGGCTGCAATGCACACTTAATAGAGATCAAGCCATCTACCATTGTCTAGTCAGTGCAATCAGAAAACAGGATTCAGAATTCTGAGAATTCAACAGCAGATGAGGTAGAGAGGGAAGATGGGTGGGGAGGGGAGAGGGGATAGTAGGGGATAGGAAAGGTAGCAGAATACAACAGTCACTAATATGCCATTACGTAAAAATGTGAATGTGTAACCGATGTGATTCTGCAATTTGTATTTGGGGTAAAAATGGGAGTTCATAACCCACTTGAGTCAAATGTATGAAAGATGATATGTCATGAGCTTTGTAATGTTTTGAACAACCAATAAAAAAAAAAGAAAAAAAAAGAATTCTGCGAACTGTGTTGTCCCTGACTTGAAGGTTTTAAAATTCTTTTAAATGTTTTTTAAATTTTTTTATTGGTTCATTTTAGTTAAACATGACAATAGGACTCATTTTGACATAATTATAAAAACAAGAATATAATTTGTTCTAATTCAATCTCCAGTACTTCCCCTTCTCCTGCCATCATCCCACCCCCTGTTCTGATCTTCTATCTACTGATTTTTCTAGTATTTACCTATAATTTTGTTTTGTATTGTTTTAAAATCAGTGTGTTGTGGATATACATGATGGTAAGATTCACTTTGATATATTCACATATATACAAAGGAAAGTTAGGTCAGGTTCATTCCACTGTCTTTCTGTATCTCATCCCTTCCTTCTTCCCTTTCTTCCTCTTTGTCTACTCCACTGATCTTCTATTTTTTTTTATTCTCCTCTCCTTTTTTAAAACTAGATATATTTTTATCCTTTGCAAAAGATTTAAAGACTTAACATCTGTGAAAAGCCTGACACAGGAGACACAGAAATGTGTAACTGCTGAAATGCTATGAATTTACTCTAAGAGAGCATTCTTCACTGAAGAGGCTTCTAGCTGCCAAAGCTCCCTTTCATTGGTGCAAGTCGGGGGTGAGGAGGGAGAAAAAAAAAGTATGATTCTGAGAACCACATTGCAGAAATGCCAAAGGGAGGGAGAAACAAGAATAGGATTGTTCATTAGCTTCTGTCAATGATTAAACATGTATCCCCTATTTCCATATGACCCAGGACTTGCAGATGACCTGTTTGTTGGTGCATGATTTCCATTTCATCAGCAGCTATTAACGTGAAAATTCATTCTACTTTCAATCTTGGATGAAATGATATTGTAGGAGCCTGAGATGTGCATTTGCAAACATCCAGAACGGTCTCCCCTTCCTCCCAAAGACCCCATGGCTGGTCTCTTTCCCAAGTTTATTTCTTCAGCCTCATCTCAGCTGGAGCTATGGCCAAGAAACACTCTGATCTAAAGTCCTTCAACCTCCTTTCTGTCTCCACAGAGGGAGCCATGATTTCCTGATGCTGTCTTCTCTCTTAAGCCATGCAAATATCAATTAATTCCATCTCAGTTAATCTTTCTTAGTTCTTCCAATGTGCAATCAAAGATTGAAACAGCTATCTCCAAAGTTTCTCATGGAAATGAATTTAAAAGTCTCATTTGGTGTTCAAGGACATAGGATTCATTTTCAGTCTTATTTCTTCAGCCTCATCTCCCTCCATTTCCCACCCTCCTTCCTTGCATTTACTCTGAACCTCACATCATTTCCAAAATGATTTTATGCCTATGCTTCTATACATTTTGTTCCTTCTAAAAAAAAATCCCTATTCAATTTGAGAGATTAAATGTCATTTTGGGAAGCACTTCCACATTCCCCTAAACAGCACCTGGCTTGTCCTTTAATACAGCACAATAGTGTCACTTGCTGATTCCTGGCCCCCTGCCTCATCTTGTTCCACTTTCTGCTGCCATAGGTGAGTGCCATGATGATGATGACTCTTTTTTTCATCTTCATATCCCCGAGACCTAGCATAGAGTTGGGTAGATAGTGGATATGAAATGGATGTGTGTGAATCTTTGATCAATTAATCCTGTTCAAGATACTTCTTTTGCATACCTTGAGAAGACCCTCTGTTTTTTTTTTTTTACATTCAATCCGTCCCTTTCTCCATATTATTTCATTTTGTGAGCCAACAAACAACTTCAATTCTACAAGTTATGTGTTTATACAAAGAAAAAGAAATGCTGGAAGGATGCATCACAATACTTGATCCAAAATTATACTAGAGAGCTATCATAACAAAAACAGTATTGTATTGGCATCAAAATAGACATGAAGACCAATGGAATGGAATAGACAACCAAGGGGAAAATCCACATACCTACAGCTGTCTGATATTTGACAAAGGTGCCAAAAATATATTTTGGAGAAATGACAGTCTTTTTAACAAATGGTGCTGGAAAAACGTGATAGCCATATGTAGAAAAAATGAAACTAGACCCCTTTCTCTCACTCTGCACAAAACTCAAATAGAAAAATGGACCAAAGACTTAGAAACTTTACAATTTCTAGAAGAAAATCTAGGGTGAACACTCCATCATATCAGTGCTGGCACCAACTCCTTAACAAGACCTCTTAAAGCATAAGAAATAAAACCAAGAATCAATAAGTGGAATGCCATAAAACTAAAAAGGTTCTGCACAGCAATGAAAACAATTAAGAGGATGAAGAGAGAGCCTACAGAACGAGAGAAAATCTTTGACAGCTACTCCTCCAAGAGGGGGTTGATATCCAGAATATACAAAAGACTCAGAACTCTTAACACACACAACAACAACAACAACAACAACAACAACAACAACAAATCCAACCCAATCAATAAATGGGCAAAAGAACTAAACAGAAACTACTCAAAAGAAGAAACACAAATGGCTAACAAATATATGAAAAAGTGTTCAAAATGTCTAGCAATCAGGGAAATGCAAATCAAAACTGCACTAAGAGTTCATCTCACGCTAGTCAGAATGGCAATGATCAAGAATACAAACAACAATAAATGCTGATGAGATGGCAGACTAGTACAACCACTCTGGAAAGCAGTATGGAGATTCCTCACAAAACTAAGGATGGAACCACCATATGATCCAGCGATCCCACTCCTTGGTGTTTTTCCCGAAGATCTAAAATCAACATACCACAGTGATCCAGCCACCTCAATGTTTGTAGCAGCACAATTCACAATAGGTAAATTATGGAATCAACACAGATACCTGTCAATAGATGAATGGATTAAGAAATTATCATATATAATGGAGTTCTATACAGACCTAAAAAAGAATGAAATTTTGGCATATGCTGGTAAATGGTTGGAAATGGAGACTATCATGCTAAGTGAAAGGTCGAATGTTTTGTTTTGTTTATTGTTTGCTCACAGGTGGAAGCTAGAGTAAAATAAAGGAAAGCAGGAGGGAAGGATAGGATAACATATAGGTAAAAAGGAAGTTCAGAAATGTAGAATAAGGAAATCAGGAGGTGTAAATATGTAAATATATGACAGGGAACTTCACATTTATGCAAAGGTAGAAAGAACCAATTAAATACAAATTAATAGGTGAGTGAAAGGGAGCCTAGCGGAGGAAGGAGAATAGGAGAGGGGAGGGAGGATGGGAGGGGAATAAAGGGAGGGTGAAGGGTAGGGAATCATGAACTCAAATTAAATTCTATGCATGTATGAGTTTGTTGGGACAAACCCAACTACTATGTAGAACTATTAACCTCTAATTAAAAAAAAAAGTGCTAGAGCAAAAATCTTGAATAATAATGATGATTCTTCTTCTATTACTAAAACATCAGTTTTACAAATCTTTGAAAGTTACCTCAATTTCAGAACATTTACATTTTTTCCTACCTTTTTGTTTCTCCTAGATAAATTGACCTTACTGAAAGCATTGGAGTTTAAATAAACTGAAAATGATCTTATTTTGTACTTTTTTGCTGCTATAGGTTATATTTTATCAGTGGGCAACAGTTCTGTGTTCCTATTTTCATTGCCATCATATGCTTTTTTCCATGATACTTTGTGGGTTGGTTAGAGTGTTAGGGCCAAGTCTGTGGTCAGCATTAACACTACAATCACTGATTTTAGAGGAAAATGAGTTTCACATTTCAGCAACTGACCTAAAGATGAACTTTTTGAACATGCCCCTGTGTTTTAATGTGAGAAATTTGGTTCTGCATACATTTGGCACCAATCTGTAAGAGTGGTAAATTCTTCCATGATGTCATGTGGATGGGGCAGATCATGGGGGACTGAAGACATGTATATCTTAGAATGTGCTGGAAAGTCTCTTACGATTCCTGAGAATATAATCCTTGATAATACCCAGTGACATTTCTTTGTGTTTCCTATGATAATGTGATGAAATGGACAAAAACCAGGGTAAACAGGAGGCTGAGCTTTAGGGAAGGGCTGTCCTGCCCCTTGCAGATGGTATTGGAGAGGAATCATAGTGCGGGCAAGACTTGGTCATCCAACCTAGATAGTCAGTGTCTGTGACTCAAAGAGCCCAATGTGTCCTCTCCCTGTGGCCAGTGTGTTACTGGGGTGGGAATAAGTGATAACAAAAATTTTAAGAAATGGTCTTTACGTTGGAACCCATTGCTCTTCTATTTAGCACATAAGCAGCAACTGTGATGAAATGCCTGGTTGTTGGGAAGTCAGGACATTAATTTTCCTAAAACTTCCAAGTTGAGTGTGTAAGAAAGCAGTGAATAGCACAAGAAAGCTTTCAGACTTGGGGGAAGGGGGAACTGGGCGACAGAGAGTCCGATAGAGATCAACCCCACAGTGACAGGAAAGACCCAGGATCCATGGCTACCACTGCTCCTCATAAGACCCACTGGAGGTAGGAATTAAAATATTAAATAGCACAAACCCTGCAAAAATGCAAGTGGACAGGTTTTATCCACAGCTGCTGAAGCCAGGTGGTAAGCTTGATAGTGTGACACAAGAAACCACCATAAAGAACCTCAGAGTGTGCAGGAAGAGCCTTCCCGATAGCACTCCTGTTAGAAATTATTTTCTTTTCATCCAAAAGCTAAGATAATTTATAACACCTTCCCAACATCGTAATGCAGAAGAGAAGCATTTATAGCAATTATTTTGCAGTGACATTTTCATGTTGGAGAATTCAATAAACTTGGAGAATTTCAGCTTTGTGAGATCTATAAAGTAGCAAATAGTTACCAAAATACCTACAGCGAGAGAAATACATTAAAAACAGACAAATAAACCCTACCTTCTTGGTAGAGTGACTTCTAATCATTGCTAACTATACTGACACATATCTCATATTTACATACGTAAGATATGTTATGCATAATAAAAATATATTCACATTTATATTTTTAAAACATAGTATATATTATAGAATGTGTGTGTAGTTTACAAATTATGAAATTAACTTGTTGATTCCATCAACAAGTTTAAGAAATATAATATCTGATAGTCCTTTGTGTTTATCCTGCCCTGATCCCTTTCTATTCTCCATTATCTTAAATTTTGGTTACTATCCTCTCACTTTTCTTTACAGTTTTTACCACACTGAGATTCCCAAATAGTCTAGTTTTGAACTTTCTATATGCTCACAGATTATTTCCCTCTTCCTCTTAATGCTTTGAGATTTTTTAAACTACTGTATAGTATTTCATTATAAGCAAATACCATAATTTCCTTATCCAGATTCTTATCAATTGGTATTCAGGCTCTTTCCCGGTATAACAATTCTCCAAATGTTTTTTTTTTTAATTAGTTGTTCAAGACATTACAAAGCTCATGACATATCATCTTTCATACATTTGACTCAAGTGGGTTATGAACTCCCATTTTTACCCCAAATACAAATTGCAGAATCACATCGGTTACACACTCACGTTTTTACATAATGGCATATTAGTGACTGTTGTATTCTGCTACCTTTCCTATCCCCTACTATCCCCCTCCCCTCCCCTCCCATCTTCCCTCTCTACCTCATCTGCTGTTGTTCAATTCTCTCCCTTGTTCTCCCCCTTTCCCCTCACAACCTCTTATATGTAATTTTGTGTAACATTGAGGGTCTCCTGCCATTTCCATATGCTTTCCCTTCTCTCTCCCTTTCTCTCCCCCCACTCGTCTGAGGTTTAGTGTTAATCTTTTCCTCATGCTCTTCCTCCCTGTTCTGTTCTTAGTTGCTCTCTTTATATCAAAGAAGACATTTGGCATTTGTTTTTTAAGGATTGGCTAGCTTTGCTTAGCATAATCTGTTCTAATGCCATCCATTTCCCTGCAAATTCTATGATTTTGTCATTTTTTAGTGCTGCATAATACTCCATTGTGTATAGATGCCACATTTTTTTTTATCCATTCATCTATTGAAGGGCATCTAGGTTGGTTCCACAGTCTAGCTATTGTGAATTGTGCCGCTATGATCATTGATGTGGCAGTATCCCTATAGTACGCTCTTTTAAGATCCTCAGGGAATAGTCCGAGAAGGGCGATAGCTGGGTTAAATGGTGGATCCATTCCCAGCTTTCCCAGGAATCTCCATACTGCTTTCCAATTTGGCCACACCAATTTGCAGTCCCACCAACAATGTACAAGAGTACCCTTTTCTCCACATCCTCGCCAGCATTTGTTGTTCTTTGACTTCATAGTGGCTGCCAATCTTACTGGAGTGAGATGGTATCTTAGGGTGGTTTTGATTTGCATTTCTCTGACTGCTAGAGATGGTGAGCATTTTTTCATGTACTTGTTGATTGATTGTATGTCCTCCTCTGTGAAGTGTCTGTTCAGGTCTTTGGCACATTTGTTGATTGGGTTATTTGTTATCTTATTGTTTAATTTTTTGAGTTCTTTGTATATTCTGGATATTAGGGCTCTCTCTGAAGTGTGAGGGGTAAAAATTTGTTCCCAGGATGTAGGCTCTCTATTTACCTCTCTTATTGTTTCTCTTGCTGAGCAAAAACTTTTTAGTTTAAATAAGTCCCATTTATTTATTCTTGTTATTCACTCTTGGGCTATGGGCGTCCTATTAAGGAATTTGGAGCCCGACCCCACAGTATGTAGATCGTAGCCAACTTTTTCTTCTATCAGACGCAGTGTCTCTGATTTGATATCTAGCTCCTTGATCCATTTTGAGTTAACTTTTGTGCATGGCGAGAGAAAGGGATTCAGTTTCATTTTGTTGCATATGGATTTCCAATTTTCCCAGCACTATTTGTTGAAGATGCTATCCTTCCTCCATTGCATGCTTTTAGCACCTTTATCAAATATAAGAAAGTTGTACTTTTGTGGATTGGTTTCTGTGTCCTCTATTCTATACCATTGGTCCACCTGCCTGTTTTGGTACCAGTACCACGCTGTTTTTGTTACTATTGCTTTGTAGTATAGTTTGAACTCTGGTATCGCTATACCTCCAGATTCACACTTCCTGCTTAGAATTGCTTTTGCTATTCTGGATCTTTTGTTTTTCCATATGAATTTCATGATTGCTTTATCTATTTCTACAAGAAATGCCTTTGGGATTTTGATTGGCATCGCATTAAACCTGCAGAGAACTTTGGGTAATATCGCCATTTTGATGTTAGTTCTGCCTATCCATGAACAGGGTACATTTTTCCATCTTCTAAGATCTTCTTCTATCTCTCTCTTTAGGGTTCTATAGTTTTCGTTGTATAAATCTTTCACCTCTTTTGTTAGGTTGATTCCCAAGTATCTTATTTTCTTTGAGGATATTGTGAATGGAGTGGTTTTCCTCATTTCCATTTCAGAAGTTTTGTTGCTGATATACAGGAATGCCTTTGATTTATGTATGTTGATTTTATATCCTGCCACTTTGCTGAATTCATTTATTAACTCTAGCAATTTCTTTGTAGACCCTTTTGGGTCTGTTAAATATATTATCATGTCATCCGCAAATAGCGATAATTTAAGTTCTTCTTTTCCTATTTTTATGCCTTTAATTTCTTTTGTCTGTCTAATTGATCTGGCTAGTATTTCAAGAACTAAGTTGAATAGAAGTGGTGATAGAGGGCATCCCTGTCTTGTTCCAGATTTTAGAGGGAATGCCTTCAGTTTTTCTCCATTTAGGATGATGCTAGCCTGAGGTTTAGCATATATAGCTTTTACCATGTTGAGGTAAGTTCCTGTTATCCCTAGTTTTTCTAGTGTTTTGAACATAAAGGGATGCTGTACTTTGTCGAATGCTTTTTTCTGCGTCTATCGAGATGATCATATGGTTCTTGTCTTTAAGTCTATTGATGTGGTGGATTACATTTATTGATTTCCGTACATTGAACCAGCCTTTCATCCCAGGGATGAATCCTACTTGATCATGATGCACAATTTTTTTGATATGCTTTTGTATTCGATTCACCAGGATTTTATTGAGAATTTTTGCATCCAATTTCATTAGAGATATTGGTCTGTAGTTTTCTTTCTTTGAAGTCTTTGTCTGGTTTTGGGATCAGGGTGATGTTGGCCTCATAGAATGAATTTGGAAGAACTCCTTCTTTTTCTATTTCTTGAAATAGCTTGAAAAGTATTGGTATTAATTCTTCTTTGAAGGTTTTGTAGAACTCCACTGTATACCCATCCAGTCCAGGGCTTTTTTTGGTTGGTAGTCTTTTGATAGCTTCTTCTATTTCTTCCTTTGTTATTGGTCTGTTTAAATTGTGTGTGTCTTCCTGACTCAATCTGGGCAAATTGTATGACTTAAGAAATTTATCGATATCTTCATTATTTTCTATTTTATTGGAATATAGGGTTTCAAAATACTTTCTAATTATCTTCTGTATTTCTGTAGTGTCTGTTGTGATATTGCCTTTTTCATCCCATATGTTAGTAATTTGAGTTCTCTCTCTTCTTCTCTTCATTAGCATGACTAAGGGCCTGTCGATCTTATTTATTTTTTCAAAGAACCAACTTTTAGTTTTTTCAATTTTTTCAATGGTTTTTTTTTGGTTTCAATTTTGTTGATTTCTGCTCTAATTTTAATTATTTCTTGTCTTCTACTACATTTGCTGTTGTTTTGCTATTCCTTTTCTAGGTTTTTGAGGTGTAGTGTGAGTTAATTTATTTGTTGGTTTTTTCTTTTTTTGAGGAAAGAACTCCAAGAAATGAATTTCCCTCTTAAAACTGCTTTCATTGTGTCCCATAGATTCCGGTATGTTGTGTCTGTATTGTCATTTGTCTCTAAGATTTTTTTTTATCTCCTCCTTTATGTCCTCTGTAACCCATTGATCATTCAGTAACATATTGTTCATTTTCCATGTGATGTAGGATTTTTCCTTCCTTCTTTTATCATTGATTTCCAGTTTCATTCCATTATGATCAGATATGGTGCATGGTATTATCTCCACACCTTTATATTTACTAAGAGTTGCCCTATGGCATAATATATAGTCTATCTTTGAGTAGGATCCATATGCTGCTGAGAAGAACGTGTATCCACTTGATGATGGTTGATATATTCTATATATGTCGGTAAAGTCTAGGTTATTGATTGTGCTATTGAGTTCTATAGTTTCTTTATTCAGCTTTTGTCTAGAGGATCTGTCTAATGGCGAGAGCGGTGTGTTGAAGTCACCCATAATTATTGTGTTGTAGTCTATTTGATTCTTGAGCTTGAGGAGAGTTTGTTTTATGAATGTTGCAACACCATTGTTTGGTGCATACAAATTGATAATTGTTATGTCTTGTTGGTGGATGGTTCCTTTTAACAGTATATAGTGTCATTCTTTATCCCTTTTGATTAACTTAGGCTTGAAGTTGATTTTATTCGATATGAGTATGGCTACTCCTGCTTGCTTCTGAAGGCCATGTGAGTGGTATGATTTTTCCCAACCTTTTACCTTTAGCCTGTGTAAGTCTTTTCCTATCATATGAGTCTCCTGAAGGCAGCATATTGTTGGATTTGTTTTTTTGATCCAGTTAACTAGCCTATGTCTCTTGATTGGTGAGTTTAGGCCATTAACATTTAAGGTTACAATTGAAATATGATTTGTACTTCCAGTCATGTTTATTTATTTATTTATTTTAGTTTGGCTAGTTTTTACTTTTTGGTTATTTTCCTCCCCCTTTACTGAGATACCTCCCGCTGTTAGTTTTGGGCACTATTTTTCAATTCCTCTTCTTGTAGTATTTTGCTCAAAATGCTTTGCAGTGCTGGTTTTCTGGCTGCAAATTCTTTTAGTTTTTGTTTATCATGGAAGATTTTAACTTCATTGTCAAATCTGAAGCTTAATTTTGCTGGATACAGTATTCTTGGTTGGAATCCATTATTTTTCAGCATTTGAAATACATTGTTCCAGGATCTTCTCACTTTCAAAGTCTGTGATGAAAAATCAGTTGTTAACCTAATTGGTTTACCCCTGAATGTAATCTGTCTCCTTTCTCTCGTAGCTTTTAATATTCTCTCCTTGTTCTGTATGTTGGCCATCTTCATAATTATATGTCTTGGAGTTGGTCTATTACAGTTTTGAATGTTTGGGGTCCTGTAGGCTTCCAGGATTTGGTAATCCATTCCATCTTTCATGTCTGGGAAGTTTTCTAGAATTATTTCATTTAATAGGTTGTCCATTCTTTTGGTTTGATTTTGTATGCCTTCTTCTATCCTGATGACTCTCATATCTCTTGAATAGATTGCTAGTGGGATTTAAGCATCTTTTCTGTGTTGACTATATTCTTTTCAAGTTGATAAACTTTGTCTTCATTATCTGATGTTCTGGCTTCTACTTGATCTAGTCTATTTGTAATATTCTCGTTTGAGTTTTTAATTTGGTTTATAGTTTCCTGCATTTCTAGGATTACTGTTTGATTTTTTTTAAGATCTCTATCTCCTGGTAAAGCTCGTTCTTTGCCATTTGAATTTGTTTGTTTAATTCATTTTCAGAATATACTTTTATTGCTTGGACTTGCTGTCTCATGTCTTCTCTAATATTCCTTTCCATCTGAGTTAGGTATGCCTTGAGTTCTTTCCCTATCCATGTTTCTGATGCTTCTAGGTCCTCCTGTAGATTTAAGTTGTCCTATATTGTTTGTACTCCTTTTTTTCCCTTGTTTGTTCATGATGTTCACGTTACTTTCCAGCTCTATTTGATTGCTGTGTTTCTGCTCTCTTCTATAGATTTGTTTTGGTTTTGTATATCTCTGTTGTCTCTCCTTTGTGTTGGTAGACTATACCTGCTAAAGTGGATTCTGCTGGGAAGGAATTCTGAAGGCCGAGCTCCAGTGACGTCACCTCTCTGCTACGGTGGGCCCCAGGCTCCTTGCCGGGGTGTCCAAATGGGGGGGTGGGACTGGACTGTCTCTTGTTGGTTTCAGCTCCCGGTCGCCGGAGGGCGTGCGGTCTTCAGCCGCCCAGTTGCACGGGCAGCAGGTGGGCTGTCGCCAGCGGGCGGGTGGTCTCCAGCCGCCCAGTCGCGAGGGCAGTGGGTGGGCTGTCGCCGGCGGGCGGATGATCTCTAGCCACCCAGTCGTGCGGTCGGTTGCTGGCGGGTGGGCGGTCTCCAGCCACCCAGTCGCGCAGGCAGCCGGCTGGCTATTGGTTGCCGGTAGGGGGGTGGACTCCAGCCACCCAGTCATGCGGGCAGCGGGTGGGCTGTCACCGGCGGGCGTGTGGTCTCCAGCCGCCCAGCCGAGAGGGCCTGGCCTCTAGTCCCCTGGTTTCTCCTGTTAGTCCTGGTTTCTCCTACTAGACCAGATTTCCCCTGAGTGATGCCTCTCGGCAGTTCAAACTGTACTCTGGGCCTGCCATTTGTTGGGTGTGGAGGGTGGCTATTGGGAACCCGGGCACTCTATTATTTTGATTTTTTCCGCTTGCCCCTCCCCCAGCACTGGCAAGACAGGTTTCCTTTTCGCCACTGATGGGAGGGGGAGTTGAAGGTCAGGTGTCTCTAGCTTTCCCAGCGTTTTTATGCAGGCTCGCTCTGATAATCCCTCCCCCGGAAAGTCTAGGTGAGATTTTATTCGAATTCCCCGCTTTATGGGAGATGAGCTGAGTAACACACACCTGTTTTATTGTTGCAATCTGTCAGAGAGTGTCCGTGGTTACTTCAGCTCTCCAAGATGGTGGCCGCTGGTTTCCTTGGCTGAGTTTCCGTTGTGGCGGATAGAACTGTACCTCTTCCTTCCCCGTCTGAAATCCTGAACTCAGCCCGGGATTCAGTGAGGGCTCAGCTGGCAGGATTCCACAGAACCCGCAGCAAGGTTTCTCTCTGCTTGCTGGCCGCTTCTCGGCGGCGCCCCCTCCAAATGTTGATACAAATACTCATGTCCATGTTTCTTGGAGCATGGGTGTAAATGTCTCCCAAAATCAGAAGACTGGGTATATAGCTAAGTGGTAGAGCATTTGCTCAGCATGCCAGAGGCCCTGGGTTTGATGCCCAGTACCACACACACACACACACACACACACACATATACAAAAGTGATCACGTAGGAGAAATTGTTTCCCAGAATGAAGGAATCCATTTACTCCCCTATCAACAGCACGTAGTATTTCTGGTTGCCTTATTCCAAATTCTATACTAGGCCTTATCAGACTTCTATATTTTTGCCAATCAAGGAAGTGTAAAATATTTGAGATTCTAATTTATACTGTTCTTTTTGATGAAGTTAAACATTTTTTCATACATTTATTGGCCATAAGTACTTTTCCCCCCATAAAATGCCTTCATATCTTATGTCTAGTTTTAATGGGATTCTTTATAGATTTTATGTAACATTTAAATATCCTGTATATTAATCTTCACTGATAATAATATGTGGTGAATGTCTTTTACTAGCTGTGAATGAAGTTTTAATTTCTTTTACTATTATGTTAATATTTCTACCATTTTTCACATGTGTATACCAAGATTTGCTTAGAAAAAGTAAATGTTAAAGCATAATGTAGTTATTTTGTATTTTAGTGTCTGCCTTGTATTAACAGTGTTCGTTTCAGTTGGCTACAAGGAAATCTGAACAGCTAAGGCTTTGTCCTTGCTGTTTACATTCTAGCTAAAGGAACACTTGATTGGTGCTGTTTGGTTGTTCTGGAAGAGGAGAAAATTGAAGCATCATGACAGTTCTCATTTTTCTATTAAGGAGCAGTTATATCTCAACACGAAATTTTTTCTTTTTATTCCTACTTCAAACATTCTTACATGCCCCCAAAACAGAGCAAGCAAAAGATAAGGACTAAAGCTACAGGTTGAGATGAACGAGGACCACCGATGGATGTGCTCATACCTACCCTCTCTGCACTTGTTCAAACAGCCGATGCCATTTACCACATTAGGCACATGGTTTACCATTTACTCCAACATGTAAATTGTTTGTTTAACATGTTTACCCCATTCCAGCCCACATTACAAGTCTCCTCGAAGGGTTTATCTTTCTCTGGTTACGGTATCCTCAGCACCCAGCATAGTGCCTGGCATAGTGGTTCTCAAAATAAGCAACCAAACAAAAAACACTATTATGTAGATAAAACAGAACTTCTGTCTCACTTACCCATTTCTTTCTGTTCCCTGAGGTTGTTATTTCATTTTGATCTTTGGAAGGATGATATTTCTCTGTCTACATTGTTTTGGAAGATCACCTCAGCATTTTTTTAAGGGAAGATTTATCATCTATGGTTTAGCTTATAAATACACTCTGATATTCTGTCCTGTTTTCAAACATCAATGGTTTGACAATGGCATTGATGATGTCCTGATCAAATATGCATAGGCATTGGAATACAACAGGCAGATTCGATCAATATAGGAGCTAATAAACAAAAATGTAGATCCCTTCAGTTGGCCATAGAAAGATTCCACTGTGCTAACTACAGAGAGAAATTTGTACTACAATGGCAAATGTGTTGTTTAGAGTGCTGCTTCTGAGCCATCTGGTCTTATCCATAGGCTTTTAGTAACTTTCATCACTTTTGAGGTATTTTACAGTTATATAAATTGTAGATAACCATACAAGTGCAAAGCAATTCTTGTCTATAGATGAGAAAATAATTATTGTCTGTATCTTTCAAATAAATTCTGTCCTGTGGAAGTTCAAGAGATATTGTGGATTAGCCAGTTAACTTCATATTCATTTACAAATTCATTTCAATAATCTAGAAATGTGACTGTTCTTTATATTCTCCTTCGAACAGGTGGTAATATATGCCCAATTCCCTCATTAAACAAAGAATTAAATAAAAATTTTTATGCATGTTCATTTCATATTTATATGTGAGAACCATTTGGGGAGTTATGTTTGAATAAAATAGAGAATAGGAAAGACTTGAGTAAAGAATACCATATGTGAAAAAAGATTCGAAGTCCTGGTTAATAGTAAATTCAATGCACCCTACAGTGTAATGTGGCTGTGGCTGTGGCTATTTGGATATTAAGTTCTTCATTAAGAATTACTATTAGAAATCACTGGTTAACTTTCTTATTTTTAACCCGATAACTGAGTATTTTGATAATTATTATTATAAATCATGTTTTTAAACCTGGTATAGCAAGTCATTACAATTATCTTTTATAAAAGAATACTAGAATTTTCTTGATAGCTTATTCTTCTAGATGAATTACACTGTAGGTTTGTCAGCTTCTGCAATGTATTCATTTGGGATCTGGGTTTTACATAAAATCTATAAATACTTACTTGGAAATTATTGTCATTACTAGTGTACTTGGTCTTTCCAATAAGAAACTGTGTGTGTGTGTATGTGTGTGTGTCCAATTATACCTCTTATCTTTTATTTTTCCATTAGGAGTTTTAAATTTTATTTGAATAATTACATCATTTATGTCTTGAATTAAGTAGATATGCATTTAATGGGTTCAGTTGAAATGGAATCTTTTTATTGTATTCTTTACTTATTCGTCACAGGTGTGAAAGATAGATTTTTTTTCCCTAAAAATCACTACCAACATTTTGGGAATTTTAAAAATAAAATGTTTCCAGTATTTTTAGTGCTGTGTTTTGTTTGTTTTAAAGTAGGTAAAAATGGGCTAGGTATCTTTGCCTTGAAAATAGCCTCTATACATCTTGAGGAAAACCTGAGTGAGAAAAATTTTAGATCCTACTTTTCCTTCTTAATAGATACTTTGAATAAGATATTTTCTTGCTTTTATAAATCTACCATTTTCCCTCAAATCTGACAATGATTTTTAGGTCCTGTTATTTTGGGACAAGGTAGGTAGAAATACCAACACGGTTTATAAATCTTTTAGTCTCTATACTTGACCAAAAATAATTTAACACACATTGTGGGTTCAATCAGTGTTCCAAGACCTGGAAGTTTATCTACTCAAGGATACTGTTAAGAAATTCCACATGATCTCTAAATTATTCCTTTGGGTATGAGCAGCATGAAAGAGTCCAAAAGTTTGAAAATAACATTAAAAGAAAAAAACAGAATGATTTTTTCCCTAAATGCTAATAAGCTTTCTATTGACTTCCATATTGTCCTTTCTTCCTCTTTGGTATTTACCAGCAGTCTTAAAGGATCTCTTTACTCAATTTCCTCTCAAAGTCTTTAGTATTGTCTAAATTCCATTTGTTTGATCTTGAGAAAATATAAAGCCCTTCTGAGACTCCATTTCCTTATTTTTAAAATGGGGGTTAAAAAGTGTTTTGCTTATCTCCTTGGGTTGGCTATTGAAGACCATTTCAACCAATTTCAATAAGAATATGTTCAGTCTAATTCAGGACTGTTATGGTTTCATGTGATCACAAAAAGATGGGAACATGAGGTTTCTTTCTCCTAGAGAAATGTCTCTCAAATACTTAATGCACACAAATGTCCCAAAGTCTTGTTAAATTGCAGAGGATACTTTAGGAAGTTGAGGGTGAAGCCTGGGATTCTGCATTTCTAACAGCTCCTCAGATGATGATCCCATGATCATTTTAAAAAAAAAATTTTTAATATATGTATATACACACACACATATTTTATTTGTAGATGGACACAATACCTTTATTTTATTTTTATGTGGTGCTGAGGATGGAATCCAGTGTCTTATGCATGCCAGGGACTCACTCTAACAATGAGCCCCCAGCCCCAGCCGGATCCCATACTCTTAATAAGGCAACAAGCCATACACATTAGAGACAGAGGTCAAATAAAACTTGATATCTTTGCATAACCAAATATAGAAAACTGGAAAGATCCATGTGGGCCAGTGCATGGGCAATTTCATGGTCATAAAAGATGGAGCAGGATTCAACTGGCGGTACTTGAATCTCATGATTCAACATGAGATTCCTTCCAGTGTTGTTATGGAGACCAAACAGGTTCAGCATCCCTGTCCCCTGCTGGAGAAAAAGTGGTTTTATCAGATTCCTTAATCAAGATGCTTGAAATTGCTGCTGAAACAATGTATGTATGATGGTGCTTAACTTAGAAGCAATGATGTTAAGTTGCTATTTGGAACTTAATAACATATGTGCACATAAATCAGGAAGTTTTGAGAGCTCATGTATTCTTGTGAACACTAATGTGCGCATCTTCTTACATATGATTTTATCACCAATCAGGATATTTTCTGTGCTTCCCTGTAGACAAATCACACACTTTTATGTTTGCAATATTATTAAAGGCAGTATTTAGCCTTCGTTAAGCACCAATTAGGTTCCCAAGAGAGTAGAAGCAATTCTTTCCTACATGCTGATCAGCTTACTCTTGAATGAATGCATTACTGGCTTCTCTTCTCTTCCCCAAGGGTGGTCTACAGCAAAGCTATAAAATTGGATACGTTTATCTTCACAGCTCACTGACTCCTTTGGTGTACCCATCCCTTGGGGACCCTGTTCTTGTAGGCTTCTCCCTAATGATCTTGATCACTTTCCTGCTAATTCCCATGCTCACAAAAAAGTCCCATTCTATGTCTAGGCCCTTGAGTTGGAGCTACTGTAATGAACTCATCTCCGACACTGACCACACTTGAATCCCCCATTCTGCCAAAGGCTTACTCCTTGTTCCTTGAGCACACCTCTGCTTTCTTCCTGAGCTTTCACCTTCTCCTGCATTGCTCTTCTCTTCATTCCTCCTGATGAGGCAGACAGCTCCTACCTATCTTGAGCCCACTTCCAATCCTACCTACTTTGAAAAGCATTCCAAAGCATCCCCCTGTATATTGTTTACCCTATCCATGACAGTCATTTGCTGATTTTTACTGATTTTCTATTGCTGTTCTCCATTGCCATTTAGAGCTTATATTCAGCTCTTTTAAAACTCTGCTCCCTTGCTACAAATGCTCCTTGAAATTAGAACTTGAGTTATACATGTTTTTGTATGTTGGTGTGGAAGGTTTCAGACAAGGAAAATGTTTATAAAACGTTGTGTTGATTTGATAAACCAATGATAAGAATTTCCAGGATAATCATGGTGAATATAGAAGGCTATCCAGGTAACATGTTAATTGGGGCTTCCATGGGCATAACTTTAGAAATCTGGATGAGGCCACTGGAAATCTTTCTGATTCCCTTCCAAATAAACCCCAGAGCTGACCTCTCGCTGAAGCCTGCCCCTTCTATTAGGTCAGTCCTGTTGCCCTGGCAACTGTTCCCTCAGCTGCAGTCCAGGTTTCAAACTGCCAAATAAGATGGAGGGAGGGCCCTTCTTAGTGCTCCTTGGTTGGCCTAGTTCCACTCCTGTTCCCTTTCCAACTAGAAGCATGGGACCTCTTCAAGGAGCACACAGGCTGAAGCTGGGACGTGAAGTGCAGCTGGAGGAACAAGAGAAACAAAAACAAATGAAAAACACTAAGTGGGGCATGGAGAAGGTGTCCCTTCTCTGAGGAGTCCACGTTGGGGATGCATGCACATCCCTAACCCTCAGCACCCTTGGGCCTGTGGTAGAACATGATAAATAGCTTTTTCTTCCACTCTTCTTTGGGAATCTTGGACAACTAGGTGAGAGGGCAGCCCTGGCCACTCTTGTCTGGTTCCCACTGAGTAAATAAGTCCCCATAATTCATGTGGATGAGAGAGAGCAGGGCAGGCTCCCAGCCTGGGGAGGTAGCTGAGCCTCCACAGAGCTCCCTCCTAGGCAACAACTAAAAACCTTTCTGTGTGGGTCCAGCACTGATTTCAGATCACTCTTTCTCCCTTCCTTCCACCCCAAATCCTTCTATTGTACCCCAAACCTAGTTACATCATAACAAAGACAGGGCTTTAAATAGCTACCTTTGATCATTGATATATGAGATACTTCAGCTCTGAGAAATCATAACTGCCACCCAAGAAAAAAACTGGGGAGAAGCCAACTTTCTTTTCTGCTTTGTTCTCTGCTGGCAGCCTCAAACCAGCAGTGGCCATCTTGCCCTATGAGGTCAGAGCTGGGCTTTCGTCCTAGTAGCCCTGCCCTGGCTACTTGACCCACAGGCTTGGCTGCTCTATCCTCTGCCAATTTCCTCATCTGAGCCTTGGAGGCCATTCCTGGAAAGAGAAATGCTCACAAATGCACCTCCTTCCCGATAGAGGGAGGTGTGGGGGAAGGAAATTAAAGGAATAAAGAAAGCATAAATGGTTGAAATGAGAGATTGAGGTGAATCAAGGAGCAGTGCTCATGTTTGATGGCCAGCACCCTGGACCCTCATTGACTCAGAAGAAAGCTTTGGGCCCTACAGACAACTATGTAAGGAGAGCTGGTGGGTAGAAATAGGAGTCTTTGGGTTGGTGACCTTCCATCCTATGAACCACAAGGGATAGTGTTAATTAAGGATGCACTTGTGCTTTCCTGAGTCAAATGGGCATGGCATAGACCTTAGTCCTGGTAGAGGTTTTGCTTTAGAATGTTGCAATTCACATACCTCCCTCTCCTTTATGATGTTTGATCATAGATGTAAGAAAAATGAGGACATGAGTGTCTACCCTCAGGAAACATATTTAGAGCATCTTTGAAATGATCTGACATTCTAAGACAGCCTGTCCCCTCTTTTGAAAACAATGAAAAATAACTCATTCTTAATCACAGGGTCTGAAATTTTGTGTTAAGGACTTTGGAGGGTTAAGTTATTTTGTTTCCTGAAATGTTTAGTTGAAAACAGCATCTCTTAGGGATGGTCAGGGCATGAGGCAGGAGATGATGATAGGGGACAGATTTAGAATTATTTGGACATTTGGAAAAAAATTAAAATGTGACTCTTGCTTAGTAACTTCATAGAACAAAATAAAATTGAGACTAGTATAAAATTTAAAAGTTAAAAGGAGGGGCTGGGGTTGTGGCTTAGGGGTAGAGTGCTCACCTAGCACATGCGAGGCCCTGGGTTTGATCCTCAGCACCACATAAAAATAAACAAATGAAATAAAAGTTAAAAGGAAAAAAAAGTCCTTAAAATACAAGAAAAATGATGGTAAATGTTTACTTAATTCCAAGCCAGAAAAACCCCTCAGTAGCAATGGATGAAAATATGGGGAAGAAATACAGATATAATTACATATCAACTTAAGAATTTAGTGCTCCAAGATAGATTAGAAACACTACAAATTGGGGAGCTTGCAATAAGTATAGTAAAGGGCTGATATCATAAAATGTATGAGAACTTTTCCAAATCAATATGAAAAACTCCAAGTCCTTCATTGGAAAATTAGCAAAAAGATGATGTGAATAGAAAATTCACATATGAATAAATGGTCAGTTCAACAAGCAAAGAAATGCAAAATAAAATGAGAAGGAGATACTATTTGGGTATGAGGTTGACATTAAGATGACAGCCAAGTGGAACTCAGGTGATAGTGAGATGAAATAGACACTCCCAAATTTGGATTGGTATATTGCTGGATACTTCCCAGAAATGTATTTTAGCATTAAGAATCAAAAATTTTAAATGTCCCAGTGAGTTGTTCTGGTAATTACACATTTGAAAACCATTTCCAAGAAAATAATAAGCATGTGGACAAAAAATTTACATATGAGAATGCTCGTTATAACACCATTTATAAAAACAAAAAATGAGAAGTAGCCAAAATATATCAGGATGGGAATAGCTAGATAAATAATAATAAACCCATGTGATGGACTACTTTAAAGCTATACAAAAATATAAAATGGGACAATACTCCTGATAATTTTGTGTTAAAATATCAAGAAAAGAATATATAGAGTATAATTCAACATCTGTGTATTAGTTTTCTGTTGCTGCTATGACAAATTACCACAGTCTTAATGGCTTAAAGCAATACAGTTTATTATTTTAAAGTTCCAATCCAGGCCTCAAGAGGCCAAAGTCAAAGTTTGAGCAGAGCTGGGCTCCTTTCTGGAGTCTGTGGGGGCAAATCCATTTTCTTGCTTACTTAGATTCCGCAGAATTCAGCTCCCTGGGGTTGCAGGGGCAAGATCCTAGTTTTCTTGCTTTGGGTTGATGGCTGTTCCCAGCTTATAGAGCCCACCCACTTTGTTTGATTCATGGTCCCTTCCTTCATCTTCAAAGCTAAGTCAGATCAGGTTCCTTAACATACTTTGAATCTGTCCTTTTTCTCCTCTCTCTCTGACTATAATAACTCACATGATTAAACTGGGCCCACCTGGAAAGTCTGCAATGAAATCTCCTTTATCAAGGTCCTTAACCTTAATCATGTCTGTAAAAATCACAGCAAGTCTTCTTTTTTTGCCATGTAAAGTGGCATCTTTACAGGAGTAAGGGAAAGGATACGGTCATTTTTAGGAGACCATTGTTCTGCTTACCACAGATGTAAAAACACATTGCTAACATATGTATGTATGGATCTAGCAGAAAGAAAGTATATATAAAATGTTATTATGGTCATTTCAGAATGTAGAATTAAGACTGATTTTTACATTAAAATTTTTCCTCAGTGGACTTTGAATTTTCCTAAAATCAGGGAAAATCTTAATGCAGTGACTCAATGTGGGTTATTAGCCTAATATGGTGAACAATTAACACATTCATATGAATTAACCTGTGAACTTCCTTTACAAAGGGCACTTCAAATGGAGGAGAAAACCTTGGGAGAATGGTAAGATCGTGTTAAATGGGAATGATTTTTTTACTTTTCAGTGTGTTGTCACAAGCATTATTCCTTTCCTATGGCCTCAGATCTCTACTGAAAGGTACTGGTTCAGGACATGGATGTTATTATAGAGGGCAGCTATTTCGGTCAACAAATATTTACTGGAGATCTTTCATGTAGGGTTATTGGTTTGAAGATAAGATCATGGATTCTAGTATGCCCACACAGGAGATAGAGAAAGGAGTAGACCAAATTTTGCTGAGACTAATGTGTTAAATAACTTAAGGGAAATTTAAGAAAATTAACATTCTCTACTCAACTTTGTGAGATACTGTTTAGAACATATTGTCTATTTTTTGTTCCTTTATTCCCAGTTCCATATCTGGTCCACTGTGTCACCTTATTCTTTCCTTCTCTAAATTCATAATCCATTGATACAGTCCTTTCCAAGTCATAGGAGACATTTACTCTATATACCTGGATTCCAAAGACACCATTGTCTACTCTACCCAGCTCCTTCTGCCATCCCCCATGCTTCAGAATTTATGTTGTCATCCTATCTATCAATACTGATGTCACCAATACTTACCCTTACCCACTTCAGGGACCAACATTCCCATTACAGCGTGATTTAGTGCTAAGACTACATACTGATGTTTCATCTTTTCCAACAGACCCTTTTGCCATTCCATCAGGGAAGAAAGCTGTCCTCAGCATCTCTGGGTCTTCTACTCTCCTGAATAGTTTTATCTTGTTTTGAGGCTTTGTATATGCAATCAGAGTGGCATTGAGAAAGAGGGACAGAATGGAAGGGAGGGAAGTCTGAATAACTCCATCTTCAATTTTCCAGTCCATTCCTTTGCTCAGAAGAATATCTCACACCTACTCCAGGCCAAATAGCCTTCTATTCTCACTGCCAACTTTAATAGACACTACCAGCAGAGAGTGACTATCATACAGCTTAAGAGCCATTAACTCTATCCTTAATAAATGGATGAGAATTACTCCCTCAGACTGTAATCAGTCCATTAGCCCACACTTGTCTTCCCTTGACTCCTTGCCTGGGTGGGAATCCATATTTGGCTACTGCAACATCCTCACCACTACTCTAGACTCCTGTCCCTTAACTTTGTGTCCTGTCCACACTGCTTTTTCCAAATCCCTAGGGACAAATTCTTACTTTCTCTGCTCTCTGCTTCTGTTCCTTGCTTGCTAAAAAAAGACATATGACCACATTGGCTATGCCCACTCTAGTCGTGTGCTGTACCATGTGCATTTCCTAATGACTTTCCAGTTTACTTTCATGATTGCAAGTCTAGACACATCATGATATCTACAAGGTTCTTCCAATAACAACATTATTGCTGTTAATAATAAAATAATAAAATAATAAAATAAAATGTTATTATTGTACAATAATACTAATTATTAGCAAACACTACTATTATGGTTTGAATATGTGCTGTTACCTAAAAGCTCATGTATGAGACAATGCAAAAACAATCAGAGGTAAAATGAATAGATTAAGAGAACTGTAAAAATGCAAGACTTTTCAGAGGTGAAACAATTGAGTTATGAGAGCCTTCACATAATCAGTGCATTAATCAACTGATATGGATTCAACGGGTGGTAATTGTAGGCAGATAGGGTTTGGCTGGAGGAGGTAGGTCACTGGGGGCATGCCTTTGGGGTTTGTATTTTGTCTCTTTGCTTCCTGTTGCCATGTCCCAAGCTGCTTTCTTCTGCCATGCCCTTCCACCATGAGGTTCTGTCTTACCTTGGATCTAGAGTTATGGATTTGGCTAAGTATGAACTGAACCTCTGAAACCATGAGCCCAAACAAACTTTCCCTCCTCTCATTGTTCTTGTTAGGTCTTTGGATTACAGCAACAATAAAGCTGACTAACCAGTGCTGTAAATGTTAAACAATGTCTAAGTCACTGAATCCTCCTGGTAACCCTATACGATAGGAAGATGTTACTCTCCTTCCCATTTTCAAATGAGGAAACTAAGTCACAACATGTTTAAGGAACTTTACCCTGGTAGGTCAGTCATGATGCTAAAATTTGACAGTGATATTTGTGACTACTCTTCTGGGTCACCATCTTAATATCCAATTCCCACTTTCTCAGTAGACAATTTTGCTTCCCATGTCACGGAGAAAATCAAGGCCATATAACCCATGAGCTTCTTACTCATATTCTCTTTCCATATTTTATCTTTTGGTCTCCAAGAGTAATCTCTCCCCCTAACTCCAGTCTTAAAAAAAAGGTTTTCTGGATCAACTAGGGAGACTCACATTTGTGCGTCATTGGCCCTAACTCTTCTAAAAACTCGGGCTTTGCTGGTATCCACCCATGTTTATCACCAGGATTGTCAGAGCTGTCTTCTAGTGGGTCTTTTTTTTCCCAAAACCTTCAAAAATGCCTGGGTTTCACTCAACCTGAAAGAGCTCTTGCCTTTGTGTATAGAGCTTGGAAAGCTTTATCTTTTTTTCTTCTTATTTAGACCATGTTCATTCCTAGGGCACTCATTTGGACCTCCCCCAGGTGCTGCCTTTGAGCTTCATAGCCCACCTTGCATCTCTGAGCTCCTGTATGTATTCAGGAACCCATTATACCAGTGTGTTGATCAGCTTATTTCAGCTTTGTCTCCTGGAGAAGATTTAGACCCCTTAAAAACAGAACCCTTTTATCTCTCCATCAATTATTTAGCTAATTAATGTTTTTATTAAAGAAGTTTCTCAAGTGCCTACTATGTGTCAGAGACCCTGCTTATAATTAAGAATATAAAACAAATATGGCAGCCTTGAAATTGAGACTTGCACAGATGAAGAGTAGCAAATCCAACACAACAACCAAAGGTTTGGTGGAATGTCCACAGTAATGGACACTGAGCAAAGCCACAATTGTACATCATTTAAAATTCACGTACATGAGAAACATTCAACAATTTAAAAATGAGACAACTAATGCATGCAAATAGGTTAGGCAAACCTACCCAGCATTATACAGCTACATGTGAAAGCAGGGACTCTAAGTCCTCTTACTTTTGAAATTCTACCATACTTCCCATCATAGACCTATCTACAGGATGGTATGGGAACCTAGAGGACAGACAAACCAAATATCTGGGGAATGGGAGCCACTCTGCAAAGTCTTCGCCATGGAGCTAATACCTAATCTGTCTTGGAGGAGGAATAGAGCTTTTCCCAGTGGATGGAACATGAGTGAGAAAGGATCCCTTGATAGAAATACCAGGATACAGAGTGGTGAAGAAAACACAGTGAGGTTAAGGAAGTGCAAAAATATGGCTGAACCTTACATGTAGTTAATAAGGAAGGAAGACTGCAGATACAACTTGGAGGTCCTTAGACAGTGGTTGTGTCATAAAGAAAGTTACACAACATGTAAAAAAAATGGAACTTACATTTTATGAACTGTATAATGCTTAGCAAGATGATAACACCGATGAATTGTACAGCTAATTTTTTTTTTTTTTTTTTTTTTTTTTTTGGCATGAGGGTACTGGAGATTGAACTCAGGGGCACTGGACTACTGAGCCATATCCCTAGCCCTATTTTTTTGTATCTCATTTAGAGATAGGGTCTCACTGAGTTCTTAGTGCCTTGCCGTTGCTGAGTCTAGCTTTGAACTCTGGATCCTCCTGCCTCAGCCTCCTGAGCTGCTGGGATTATAGGCATGAGCCACCATACCTAGCTATGCAGCTAATCATTATCAAAGTGAAATTACAAGAAAGTGTGTGTCAGGAGACTCCAAGCTGATATCTGCAACTTTCTGAAGAACTTGCTAGGTTAGAAGCTGGAGTGTTTTAGTTCCTTTGATGATATACTATTACCTAGCCTTCTGTGCTGTTATGGTTTAGATGTGGTATCCCCCAAAAGCTCACATATAAGACAATGCAAGGAGGTTCAGAGGAGAAATGATTGGGATTAACTGAGTGGTAACTGAAGTGGTAGGGTGTGGCTAGAGGAGGTAGGAATTGGGGCATGGCATTGGGGTATATATTTTCTATCTGGAGAGTATAGACTCTCTCTCTGCTTTCTGATCACCAAGTGAGCTGCTTCCCTCTGTCACAGTCTTCCATCACGATGTTCTACCTCACTTTGAGCCCTGAGGAATGGAGCCAGTCTTCTAGACTAAGACCTCTGAAACTGTGAGCCCTCAAATAAACTTTTCCTGTTCTACAGTTGTTCTGCTTGGATCCTTTAGTCACAACAGTGAAAACACATGACTAAAACATGTGCCTTCCATCTTTTCAGGGTATTCTGCCATTTCTTGTGTAGCGTGAAGTTTTTCCTCCTTGCACATAGGGAAGATGAGGTAATCCAAGTAACTGTGGGCTATGTTTGGAAATCATGCCAGGAACATTCACATCTGAAAGAAGCTCCTTTCTTGATTTCTTGTGCATCAGAATGGTATGGACTGTAATGGCTTCGGAAGAGCCAAATGGCTATCATCCTGGTAGGGAGAGAGTGACATGCAAACAAGGGGCCAATATTTGGCCCTGCTCTCTCTGTAGCTCAGCAACATGAGCCTCAGCATCACCCATACAAGTCACTAACGAGTGGGCCTGACAGCTTTGGCAGGTGCAGCCTTAGGCTACGAAACCTTTCCATGCTCCCTGCTCCAGGGTTATTGCTTGCCTCTCCTCGGAAGTGTTGACTTACACAGTCTGAATCTGTCTTCAACACACCACAGAAAACCTGCTTTTCTTCCCCTTGACTTGGTCATCAGCATGAATATCAGCCAGATTTCTCTTACCTGTGTTCCAAATTACATCAGTTCCACAGGATATTAACTAAATCAGGCCAAATAAGGCAGGATTGTATTCTGACTTTTCAGAGTCTTTAACATGCTAAAATACCTCTTAAATCTCCAAGAAGGATGGCATTTAAAAAAAATGCTTTGATTAGAAGCCATTTCTTTCTGGGCCAAAATCAGAATTCTAAGTGTTCCCTGCAACAGGCTTTTGGACATGCTGCTCAATGCCATTATAGGCTTATAGTAATTCAGCCTTTATTACTTAGGTTGCATGAGAATAAGCTATTGCACAGCTATGGTTTTTCCAGGAACCAAAAATTAACTCTCTTTTGAATACCGTCTGGACACCGGAGTCCCTGAGACATGTTACACATGGGGTGGGATACAATTCTGAGATATTTACTACTTTTTACCTCCCTCTTTTTTTCCTATTCTAAGCAACATTAACCTTCCCCAGTTCATTGTCTCAGAAAAGGAAAATGACAGGGCAGAAGCAAGAAGTAGCCTGTATATCCATTGGACTTTGTGTTCCAAAGACCTAGGCCCTTGAAACAACTCAGAGGATGCAGAGAGTTCACAAAGAGAGAGGATTTGGAGTATAGACATATGAAAGTGGAAGCATAACCTCCAGATTGAAAGCAAATGCACCCTTGGACAGAGAGAGGGGAAGTGAGAATAGTTGGGAAGAAGAGAATGGAGGAGAACAGGAATGAGGAAGGAAGGCAGAAGAGCAGAAGGTTCAGAAAAAGAGACAGACAAACAGCCATCATGACACTGGACAGAAATGACTGAGTGATGCATCCAGGCCCCAGGAACCAGCTGTGGCTGTGCAGAAAGATCTTTTATCTTCCAGGACTTGATCAGAAGCAGTAGTGACCCAAGGCTGGAGGTGGAATGCAAGCCAGCCACTGAGAGCTTATTAATAACCCATATGTGCAAGGACTCGGGGGCCAGCTCACTGTTTGCCCCGTGTTTCAACATTATTGATATCTTGGAACCTTTGACATATCTGTGGAGTCTGGTGGAGGGGTACTGTGAAAGCTTGACATTTGAATTCCTAATTGACTCAGTGGGATAGAGGTTCCTAATAGAAGCAGTTGTGGACTATAAAATGTTAGATTTCTTGCAAACCTTACTTTTGCAATGCCTTGTACAATCTTTTCTGTGGATGGAGGTGGCTTACAGTTGGGTCCTAAGGGTCTCTTGAGGAGACAAGAGCTTTACCCCACGCCAACACTGCAAGTTCTGGTGACTTTTCAGTTTTTACATGTGCTCTCTCTATAGCTTTCCCATCATCAGCCCAGCTTTCACATCCTGATGCTTATCATAGGTATACACAGCTCTCCCCTTCTCCCTTCCTTCTCCAAATTTGCTCCCCTTAATGTACTTAGGCTGGTAAGCCAGATAATGAAGCATCTTAGAATTAAGCATAGAGAGGAAATTGGTTCTGAGAACCAGCTTGTTTTCCTCTTCTTCTACAAAATGAGGGAGCTGTAATAGATCATCACTAAGGTCCAGTCCAGTTCTAATATTGTATGATTCCTCTGAATAAAATATGTGAAGTTTTATGCACTGCTTTTGGAACATCTATTTTTTTCCATTTCCTTATTCCCAGCCATGTTCTCATGGATTCAGTGGCTTAGTTTGTGACCTCGTGAAAAGTGACATGATCTAACTTGGCATTTGTTACTCAATTCACAATTCATCTATTCATTTACAAAATTATCGAGCATCTACTGTATATTCTGTGGTTGGAATACAAAGTTTACTACATGATTTTTTTCTCTCTCTCTTTCTCTTTCTCTCAATAGGTTTAAAGACTTGGGCATTGATTCTCAATCCCTTCTGCAGTCATGAAACCCTTGGGGGCACTAATGGAAGCCCCTTAGATTAGAAGCCAATATTTATTGAGCACTCACTACATGCCAGGTCTCTCCCAAGTGTTTTAAAAGTTGCTTGTTTTCCTCAAATATTTAAGGGATAACTGTTACTATTATCTGCTCATACATAAAGAGATGGAAACTCAGGCCTCATGACACCTGGCTAATATGTTAACATGTGGTTGGGGTCAGGATTCATATCTACATATCTAGAACTTACGTTCTTCATTATGTAGCTGAGATACCTCTGAAAGGAACAGCCACAACAGTAACCATGTGGTTGCAGCAGCAAGAGTTTCTGAGATTCTATGCCATGTACCAGGCACTGGGCCAAATTTGCTATATTATTTCATTTAAAACAGTGACCTCAGGCCAAGCACAGTGGTACATGCCTGTTCCCAGTGACTTAGGAGGCTGAGGCAGGAGGATCCTGAGTTCAAAGCCAGTCTCTACAACTTAGTAAATGCCTGTATTTAGAAAATACAGGCTGAGGATGCAGCTCAGTGGTAAGGTGCCCCTTGGTTCAATTGCCAGTACTTAAAAAAATATTAATGGCAGCCTTATAAATTGGTAAATTCATGACCTATGATTGCTGACGAAAAACTCTTGGCTTAAAAAGATTGAATAGCTTGACCTAGGATACACACTTAATAATGAGAGGAGATGGGACACAAAGTGCATTTTTGAGGTTCAGTTTTAGATGTCCATGAATTTCTTGTCCTCTGACCAGGTGGAAGAGACAGATAAGAAATGTATTGATCTGTGGTAAGCACCCAGCAGAGTTTTATGGGAACAGCATGAATCAGCTTGTAGGCTAAGGTAGAGCTTCCCAGACGTGGCCCATGAGCTGAGGGTTGAAGGTGAAGTAGGAACATAGATTAAACCCAATGTTGAGAAGGGCATAGAGGGAGCAGAACATGCAAAAGCAGGAACAGGAGTCAGAATGTAAGTCCGGGAAGGAGCTAGGTCATGCAGAGCCCAGGGGGCTAAGCAAAGGCCAGGGACCATCACCTCCTCCACATAGAGCTCTAAATGTGGGAGTGGCTTGTTTATATGTGCATTCTAGGGAGATGCTCCCAGAAACAGGGTGCAGGGAAGACTGGAGGTGGTTAGCAAGGGTGGTGGGGACAAATGGAGATGACTTGGAGCAAGGAGAAAAGCAAGTTAATCTGTTGTGATTAGGACCCAGTGTGATAAGATTTGAGCACTGGAAGCAGAGGTTAATTGGAAGAATATTGAAGAGATAAAAATCAAAAGATTTATGGAAACAAATGGGAGAAAGTCTATAACATTCCCAGGCAAAGTATGGAAAGTGGGGCCTGGTTTGTCAGCTGTCTGGGAATCAATCTGAAAGTGTCTAAGAAAACCTAATAGAGAATGAAATGAAATGTCCACCAGTTACATGAGGTGGTTAAAATGGGGCTGGGTGGTTGACACTCCTAAATAATCCAGGCAAAGTGTTATGGATTGAATTGTGTCCCCTCAAAATTCATGTGTTGAAGTTAAAATCCCCCAGAAACTCAGAACCTCACCTTTTTGGGAACAGCATCTCTATAGAGGTAAACAGTTAAGTTTACCTGTCACCCTGGATTGAGGCAGACCCCTAGCCTGGTACAACATGAAAGAGGAAATTTGGACCCAGACACATGCACAGGAATGACACCTTGTGAAGATGAAGACAGAGATCAGGGTGATGCTCTGCAATACCACAGGTGTCCAAGACACCACCAGAAGCTAAGAGAGAGGCACGTGACAGACTCTTTCTCAGATCCCCCAAAAGGAACCAACCTGGATGACACCTTGATTTGGCTTCTAGCCTCCAAAACTGCGAAACAACACATTTCTTTTGTTTAAGCTACCTGGTGAGTGGTATTCTGTTTGATAGCTCTAGCAAACTGACCAAGAAACCATAGGTGGTTTCCAAATTGCCTTCAAGGAAAGGCAGGGTGACCAACTATCTTAATTTGTCTTGGGTTGAAGAGTTTCCTGAGACAGGATTTTCTGGGACAAAATCAAGGAAGTCTTGGGAAAATTAGAATGAGTGGGTCACACTAAGACAGGATAGAGGGTCGGGTGGGGGGGGGCAAAGCCACAAGCAACCCTCCTCCCCCATTCTTCCTGCAGGGAGCTCTTAAGGACTCCACTAAAACTATCAGGCAAATATTTAACAATTGCTACTTTGAAGGGTCATCAGTATAGGCCTGTCTTGGTCATTTGGTCGCCTGGCTGAGTAGTGGGATCTCTCTATGAGATAGGGAATGCTAGTGATGGAGGGAGCCTAGCAGGGAATGTGGTCTCTAAGGTCTATTCATTTTAAGGTGACAGTGATAGAATGCAGGGTGGAGAACCAGGCATCATAGTCAGATAGAACAAAAACAAATGTAACTTAAAGAAGTATATCTGCACTATGAGTCTTAAAGGGAGAGAAGCTGGGAGAAGGTGCAGTGGTTCCAGGAGAAGAATGCATAGGACCTGGGGCCCAGAATTGCTCCAAATCATTAATAATGAAGATATCATTGTGAGGAGGAAGCCCGGGGCAGGAGGGGGATGACTGTCTGGTCAGGCAGGAGGCAAACAAGAGGCAGCCCGCCCGTTCTCAATAAGGCGAAAGAGCTGTGCATATGGAACACCTGTGCATATTCAGACAAACACATGGATGCTATTATGTTGTCCTGCTGTGAATGACATTCATTCTCATTGTCTCCTTCAGCCCATGAAACAGCTCCCCTGATCATATTAAACTGTACCTGGCTACCTCTGAGCTTCAGGAAATGCCATGGGATACTAGCATTAGGTTTGCAGACCCATTCCAACATTTTCATCTTTCTTCCGTTTTCTGGCCCAGGAGACAGTCTTAGTTTATTGACTTATAACTCAAGGAAGAATGAGTGACAAAAAGCCTTTTTCATATGGAGTGAATTTGAGGCATAGTCAAAGCCTGTCTATCACTTCTTGGTGATCTAGTACTTGTTCACTTCTGGGAGAAGCATATGCCCTAAGTCATGATAACAACAGGGTAATACCTTCTATTTGCACAGGGCTTTACATGTACCAAATGCTTTCACAAGCAATATCTCATATGATCCTTGCACCCATTGATGTGAATTCTGGCATGAATTTGTAGAGTCCCATCACAATTAGAGCTAAGACTTTAATTTGACTCAGTAATAACTGGAGAACCCCTCCTGTGATCTTCATGGATACTTTGCAGACCCAATAGTTGTTACATTCTCATGCATCAGAAAAATAAAACTTTCAGGGAATTAAGAGATTTTGTTTTTAGCCTATAATTTGAGCAAAACAATGGGCTGGGCCTTGTGGGAAGATGCAGAGACATTAGGCAGAGCCTCTACCCTCAGGGGGCTTAAGATTTGTTTGGGGAGCCAGAATGTACAGATGAGGAAATGATGACTCAGTAAGAGAAACTTAGAGGGCAAATGTGTGAGACAGACACTTTGAAGGCTGATGGTTGCTGTGGAATATTCTCTGGAGAGTTTGTTGAGAAGGTGGGGCTGAAAGACCCTCATTCTGTGGGATCAAGGAGGAATGTCCCAGCAGAGGGTTCCTTGCTCACCCTTTAACAATGCAACTTGTTAAACTCTGATTTGCTTGTGGAAAGAATACAGGGATTCAGACATTTGTGAGCTTTGGGAGATCTCTCCATCTTTTTTTCCTCCAAAGCAAATATACGTGCTAGAGAAGATAAGGTAGAATAGTGGGTGGGTAAAAGTTCCAGGTAGATGGCCAGAAACTGAGGGGCAGGGAGGGAGAAGGAGAGAGACAGAGAGAGAGACACAGAGAGACAGAGACAGAGACACACAAAGGGAGAGAGGAAGAAAAGAAAGTGGAGGGAAAGGGAGAGGAGGGGAGAAAGGAAGAGGATCTTATAAAAATTAAGAATATCTGACTTCACTGCAAATCCATGAATCTGAACCTGTTTTAAGGCTGTCTCCAGTAGGTACACTAAAGGCACTTAGTTATTAGGAACTCAAACTCTGTCTTTATACTCAACAGGGTATAAAGAAGAAGAGAAGCTAAACCCATGATGGTTCTATTCATCACAGCACAAACCTGCACATCAATTTATATTATTATTTCTCTGCATGGCTATGTTTTAGCTGCAACTTATGACTCTAGGAATGACCATCCTCCCCCTCACCACCCTCCACAAGACAGCTGGAGCCACTCTTTTGCCCTTCTTTATGGGGAAGGTATCTTGATTCTCTGAAAATGGAATGGGCATCTGGTGGATAGAACGAAGGAAGGAAGAAAAAATAGAAGGGAGAGGGAGAGAGACAGGCTGGCAGAGGCTTTGCAGACAGATGTGGTTCCTAATTTAATTTACCTTTCAGAGCCTATATTCTTCTTTATAAAAATGGGGCCATAGAAACCAGGATTTTACCCACCTTCTAGGTTTCTGAAGTTTGTTATTATTATATAATCTCTAGATTACGTGATACACATGGAAAACTGGACTGGCACATTGAAGGTATTCTCCTCCAGAAAGCAAGAGCCACATGAATGCTACCCCTACTCTCTACAAATAGCTTATTGTCTAACTGAAGTCACTGAACCTCTTTGAGACCCTGCTTTCATGTCTGTATCATGAAACTCAGCGACTAGATGGTCCCTAACATCTTTCCAGGTGTGTCTACTACATGCTATGTGTTCAAACAGAGCACACGCCGGGATGCTCCCTCATACTCCACCCATCCGTGCTCCATCCCTGCTTCCCAGGCCACCCTTCAGGCCCTTTGTCTCTGAACAGAGTCTTGGCAGCTCAGAGGAGCTCGAGTACCATTTCTTAAAGGACTGATTCCTGAGTGAACTCCAGAGTGGTCATAAGCACTAACATAATCAGGACAACTCACAGGAGATGGCTCCACCAGGCATCCTTGGCTGCCAATGTGGAGAACCAGGCTTAGCTGCTCCCTTTCCGGAGACATTATAATCCTACTTAGAGACAATGTAGGGATCCCAAGGCTTATGTGACTCAAAAGGTGCTCAGCAACAAGTTGTTCTTCATACCACAACTGAAGCAAAGCCTTTTAGTCATGGGGCCGGGTTTTACGAGGGAAGTTGTGGTAACTTGCACATTATTGAATTAGGAGGGTTTAAAAAAAAAAAAAAAAGTCTTGTTAACTCCAGTTCTACATGGTAAAGTTGGTTCAGCAATTTTGCTTTTGGCTGGGGTTTCTTGAAACAGAAGAGTTCCTGCTCTGTGGTTGGGAGCTGCTGGGGGGCACACAGCCAAGGCTGTTAATCTGGGTTTTGTCTTCCTGCTGACGTGAAGGTTTCACCTGAGCCACTGTGTTTTCCTGGTTCTTTCTGAGGCACAAAAACAAGGCCCAAGAAATCAAAAACCAACTGGTTGTTTCTTAGAGGTTTGCATCGGAGGGAAAACAAGACTTGGTAATTCCTTTGCTCCAGCGAGAGTGTGTTCCCCTGCTTCTGAGACTAATCTCCTGCAGCTCGGGTCTGCTCTGTTCTCCCTCTTCTCTGTCAAACATACACTGCTCCACCCGTGGCCCCCTCCAGGATTTCTTCTTTGCTTGAACCAGGTCCTCATTCTTAACACCATTTCCTGGGTGAGGGAGGCATGGCTGGCCTACCACCTTTGGTAGCAAAGTAGAGCACTTCTCTAGCAGGAAGCTTCTTCCCGGTGGGCCAGAAAGGCCATTCGTCCCACCTCTGCCTCAAAGAAGAGTTGATTTCAATTTCCGGTTGATGTTCTGAATTTTAAAAGAAACAATGGATCAATATGTCCATTAATATTTATCAAGCACTCTCTTCCAGCTTGTCAGAGGAGTGGCAGAGCAGTGATCTCAAACATGACCACAGGATCACTAAGTGAAAGAGATTGTGGACTTGGGCTCCGGGGAGAGCTGGTGCGGGCCTTTGGGGAGCAGGTGGTGTGGTGGGGTAGCCCGAGAGAGCTGCTGCAAAGGTGAAATTTCATTCAGGTTTTATCTTAGAAAACAATGTGGTTTTCTCTTCTACTCTTTAAAATATCTATTTGCTTTCAGGTAGGAATAATAGGTAGATTATTTGGCATGGGATAAAAATCTATGTTCCCAGAAAATATTTCCTGTGTGCTTTTCATCTTTCCAATAGGCAGCATAGGCCACAGCAGTGTGTTGGCTCCAGTGTGAGAGTAGAATCCCAGGAAGCAGGAACATAGTAACCATATGGATGTTCAGAGACCGCTCAGATCTAGAATGTTCTACCCTGTTATTCACATACATGGACTTGTCCCTATAGGCTCACATGAGCCACATTGTCATTCAGAAAATAAGATTCCCATCACTTAAAAAAATTATATTTGTTCTGCCTTCAAAGAATAACTAATTTGGAAAAGTAAGATTATCACGTGTAACCAAAGGACAACATGAACATTAAATAATTACCTGGCCCATTCACAAAAAGGGCCTGAGATGAGCAAATTGTCCATTTGCAACTGGTAGTGAAGATAAGAGATGTGAAGGGGTTCAGGGAAAGAAGGATCAGGGCAGGGCAGTTGGGAAAGGTGCTTTGAGGGCCTTCGCTTGAGCTGAGCAGGCAAGGGAGTTGTTTGTGGCTTTCGGAATCATGGTAGCTATAGCAGTTATCAATGAAGAAGCTGAAGGCATGAGATCAAGGGCTTCTTACTTTTTCCTAAAAATCCATGAGTACAGAGACCCGCCCCTGGACTGGGAGTTGGTAGGATCATCCCTGTGTTTTGTTACAAGCTCAAGTGTCCTCTGGTGGGTCATTTACCGGAGAGAGAAGGGTTTTCAGATGATTTGTGGAGTGGCTGTATTCCATTCTGATCCACCCATCTTCATATTACAGAAGCTCCTACTTCCTGCATCGTTAGAGACTTTTTGGCTTTTCTGAAAGGATACCTGTTTGTTTCTTGGATAACACCCCACAGGGCTCAATCTAGCTTGGTCCACTTTCATTTCTTTTATGAGACAGTTTTGCGGGGTCCCAGGAAGTTTTGTATTAGTTTCTACCCCAAGAAGAAATAATTGGATCATAATTTTGTGCCCTAAGAAAAGGAGCAGGTATGACTATCCTCCCTGTGCTAAACCATAATCTACTCTAGGGTGGCGGTCATTTTGTGGCAGAAGAGTCACACTCAGGTAATAGCTGGTCACATAGATTCTCTAATCCAAGGGTAATTCTGAAGATTGAAGTCCATGATGAAATGAAAGTGGGGGCAAATACCAGGACTGTCCACCTCTTAGTGGGTTTTCAAGCAGAGCTACTTCCAAAGAGCACAGTAAAGTAGGTGGTATGTGTTTCTGGGGTCTCAATCTGTGACCCCACAAGAACCATCCTCATGAGCAACTAGCATTTTAATAGAAATAAAAATGTTATAGAAAGAAGGGGAGAACGGGGCTCCTGCCTTCATAATATCAGCCTGATGGGCCCCAGGGCAGCTCTCCCATTGGCAGGGAAGCCAAGACAGGAACATGGGGAGGGCAGTGCTTTCTCCTTTTCGTACTGAGTGGATTTCTTGGCCATGCTTACTTGGGCAGCCCCGTTGGGGAACATTTATTTCTCCTTTTTAATGCCCTCCTTATATCCACATACAGCAGAGAATGCTGGGCCCCCAGGGCCTGGATAACAGAAGGAACCTAGTGGGATAGAAGCAGTAAAGGCACTGGTGAAAGACTAAGCGAAGACTGAGCACCTTCTCACCCAGACCCTGTTCACTGCTGTCCGTGACCAAATGGACAAGGCCTTGTGGAATGTCATGTTGTGGTGCGTCCTGAAGTGACAGCAAAACCCACATTAAACATGTCTACTTATCCATACTCTTTGATAAACCCTAGAAATTACTGGGGCCACTTTCAGTTTCAGGGAATTCAAGTTTAAAGAAAATACTATAGCTCAGTGTGGTGGTGCATGCCTGTAATCCCAGCGGCTCAGGAGGCTGAGGCAGGAGGATCATGAGTTCAAAGCCAGCCTCAGCAACTTAATGAAGCCCTAAGCAATTTAGCCAGACCCTGTATTAAGATAAAAAAATAAAGAATTGCCCGGGGATGTGCCTCAGCGGTAAAGTGCCCCTGGGTTCAATCTTCAGTACCACAAATAAATAATACAGGGTGTGGGGATGATTCCTCCCAACATCTTATTTACATCCAAAGGCTTGGGTTATGACATATATTTTTGTTTTGTGCATTTATTTCCCTCTCCCCTGTGCTGTAGTCTTTCAGGACAAAAGCAGGGTGCCCATACTCACTGCATTATCCATAATGTCTAATGCTGTGTCTTATATATAAAAGGCATCATAAGTATGTGTTGGGTGGATGAATGAATGGGAGAGGATCTCACTTTCAAATCATTATATTTTTATTAAGTGGACATTTACCAAAACAACACGGGGGCTGGGGTGTAGCTCAGAGGTACAGTGTGTGCTTAGCATGTGTAAGGCCCTGGGTTCCATCTTCAGCATCAAAAATAAAAGCAAAAAGCAAAGTAATTTTATGAAATTACACTATCCTTGCACAAATAACAGACAGGCATCGTTGAAGTTTTTGAATGAAAAGTCTGGCTAGAGTTACATGAAATTTGTTTTGCTTTATGAGATATTTTGAGTTTTCTTGTTTGAGAGAAAAAAAATCAGTCCCCATATCCTTGGATATCCTGCCAATATTAACAGGTTTGACTCTAAGTGATGGTGCTATCTATGAGAATTAGTGTGGGTTACTGAGTGTTGTTGGCAGTAATCCTGGACCCTACTCTAAAGGACACACCCACCGTGGACCTGAGGAAGAGAAGAGGAATGGAAGGGTCCTGATGACCTCATAAGTCCACCAAGGCCCACATGCACATGGGCCAGGCCCCTCACCCCTACCTGCTACTTACTGGAGTTTGATGGGAAGAACACATGCAGTAAAAGACAAACCAGAAAAAGAGGGCAGGAAGAAAGATGGCAAAGGGTGGAACCGAGGTACAAATGACTGCAACAGGCCTTGGATGGAATCTTGCTGACTAGAGGCAAGATGGAGCAGACGGTGACGACAGCCGCTGGAACATAACCATGCAAAGTGGATATGAGGAGATACGTGAAAGGAAAATGCAGGAGAGGACAGAGCGGCAAAGGGGCTGGAGACGGGGCAGATTCATTGTGTTTGGCCGTTTTCATTGCTGTGACAAATAATTGAGAAAAGCAATTAATTCAGAGAAGAAAAGATTTGTTTTGGCTTATGTTTCAGAGGTTCCAGGACATGTCAGCTGGCGCCATTGCTTTGGGCCTGTGGTAAGGCAGAGGATCACGGCAGAGAGGGTGTGGGTGGTAGAACAGAATGCTCACCTTGTGGTGAACAAGAAACCGAGGAAGGAGAAAGGGGCGGGGCTATAACCCTAAGGGCCACCCCTACTTCCTCCAATTAGGCCCCACCTCCTACAAATAATGTCATCAAATTATTAAAGGACCATTACTGGTCCATTCATTAATGGACTAATAGGCGATGAGGTCAGAGTTTCATGATCCAGTCATTTCCCAAGAGTCCCACTCCTGAACACTGGTGCTTTGGGGACATGAACATGAGCCTTTGGGGGACATTCTAGATCCAAAGCATCACAATTAGCAAGGAACAGAGAATACTCAGGAAGGATATCTGGGGCAGGCCAGAGAACTGACTCTGGCCACCAGTGACAGGTGGGAGCCAGGAACATTGTATAGGGAAGCCATTGTCCCTAGTATTGAAAGCGCATTTAACCAGTACTGAGGAACCTGGTAAAGGGAAGGCACAGGGCTGGGCAGCCCAAGGGGAAGGCCCATCCCTTGGGACAGATCCTAACAGCAAAAAGGCTAGATCATTCAAAGCCAGGAGGTATCCAAAGAACATTTTAATACAGTATTTAAAATTTGTATCCCATAAATACATTTTCTCTATCCATTTTGAAAAAAAAATTATAAACTTTATTCATTTTTTATTTTGTTTGAAAATAGTAAACATATCTTTAAGAGTTTAAAAAAACAGGGTAAGAAGCTGAGCTTTGGAGTCATTTAGTTTTAAAAAAATCAAGTTTCTACCTCTGCCATTTTTTAGTGGTATTGCTTTGGGTAACTACTGCTTAATATTTTCAAGCTCTCATTTCCTTATCTATCATATAGAAACAATAAATAATGCCTACTTCCTATGATTATAGAGAATTACATAGAAATATACTCCAAGCATCTCGGAGGGATTGAGCTCCACAGAGCACTCAAACTTGAGCAACAGTGGCTGTTACTGCCCACGGCCAGTGTCACTGGTGACAATCGGTTGATGCCAATGAACTTGTTTTTTCAGAGGCCAAGGACGGGAAATTGTGAGAAGATGTAGCTTCCAATTACCTCTGTCACTGATTGTTGGGTAACTCTGGGCCAAATGCTGTTCTTTAATGAATGGGGGTATGAATTTTATTAAGATTAATGGCTGTCACAGCTGGTAACCAGATGTTTACATGATTCCCTCTGTTTCAGAGCAAACATATCAGAGAAAAGGGGTTGAATGATAGAATTAGACAAATAAGCACAATATTTACAGAACGAATAAATGTTGTTTTGGAGGGCAGGAGATTAAGATCCTAATGTATTTTGATTAGGCTAATATTAAAAATTAACATCCATAAACCATGAGTCTAAATGAGGAGGCTTTGGATACAGTGACTAACAGAGGGAACTGGCTGGGAGAGAAAACCTACAGTAAGGCCTCCATTGATTAAATGGTCCCCTGCAGACCATAGTTAAATGTGTCTTTAATGGCCTCTAGTATGAAAGGGCAAATCATTTCTTTTAATTGGGGAAGGATAAAATGTTTTTGCTCTACACATATATTTATGTTCTATTTTAGCATCGCAATTATTTTCTCAGCTGTCAGAATTTCAGAAAACCTAATAGGAAAATAAATCTGAATCCAGAATAGCTCAATACTTTCCCGAGGAGTCCAGTAAATAAAAACCCTACAGTGACTGACCCACCTCATTCACGTCAGTGCTCCTAAGCTCAAACCCTTGAGTGAGTAGGAAAGAGGTTAATTAGTTGGAATAAATTCATAGGATTTTTTTTTTAAAGAAAGGACTTGAATTGAAGTGATTAAAATAACACAAATGGATAAAGGGTAGAGGTATGAGAAGACAAGTTTTGCATAACTGAGTGTTTGGATTACGTGGGGAAGAAGGGAAAGAGACCTTGCCCATTCTGGTCTCGAACTACTAAATCCTGAAAAGGCCAAGGGTCACAGACACTAAAGCCAGAAGTGAAGTTGGAAACACGACTAAGCTGGCCATATGGAAGAGCATGTGGTCTCAGAGGGTTTTTATCAGTTGTGTGGGTTAGAGTTCAGAGGCTCTAGTAATTATGTCTATTTTCAGCATTTATAAAGTCAGGACGCTGAGTATTAATGCTTCATTTTCTCCTCCACACGTTCATTCATTCACTTAGCAAATGTTTATTTCTAGATACTTATTGTACTACATGTGCTATCAACCCAAAGTTGCAAAGATGAGATCAAACACGGGAGACGTGATAGAATCATGGCCTCTCTGGAGGTGTCAGTGTGCTAATCCTGAAATTATGTGCATGTTATGCTACAGGGGAGAGAGGATTTAAGATCTGCACATGGAATTAAGGTTGCTACTCAGATAACCTTAAATAGGAATATTGTCTTAGATTATCTAGGTGGACTCAATGTAATCACAAAAGTTCTTAAAAGATGGAAGAGGAGGCAGAAGGGTCAGTATCAGAATGACCCCATGTGAGAAAGACTCACCTGGTTTTTGTCAGTTTTGAAGATGGCAGGAGGCAAGAAGGAAGGAAGGAACGCAGCAGCCCCTACAGCTGCCAGAAGGATGCTTGCCTCGCAACACCTTAGTCCAGAAAGACCCATGCTGAATTGTGACCTCCTGAATTGCAAGAAAATAAATTTTGTGTTATTGCAAGCCACTAAATTCATAGTGATTTGTTATTGCAACCAAGGCAGTGGAACAGAAAAGTATCCCCCAAAAATCACAGCAAGAAGAGGGAAAAAAATGTCCTAGGAGAGGACAGTGTTTCTGAAGGAAAGTTCATCAGCAACTTTCATTTGAATTTCTCAAGAACATTTCCCTCATTCAGCCACAATCCCAAGACTATTGCATAGTCTTTTCTCAGGAATGTTTTATCCCCCTTTGAATGAAACTAGGGTCATTGTGTTGACACTGCATTATGGGGTAAGGTTGGCTGGACGGCAACAATGTAAATTGGGGAAGGACCATGTCTTTTCTACATAGTCTGATCACATTGCCCCTAAACTGGCATATGCCTTACTCTTTCTAAATCTTAGTTCCAGAGCTTTCATAACTACAGACTTCCTGGAGGTTAGATTAGAACAAGAGTTGTGCTACAGGCTACTGCTCCTATTATCATTTTTTGTCCTGCTGAGCTCTCCCACTTGGCTACTCCAGGACCACCCACTGGGTAGATAATGTACAACCCATCAGGAAATTCCCACTGCCCATCTTGGAGGAAAGTGCTGCCAGCTTGGATTGTTTCTGGAATGCCATTTCTTCCTTGTCCTTTCAATATTCTTCTTAAGCTGTTCCTGTGATCACTGCCAATCTACAGAAAATTACAGAATGAGTTTTTATGAAGGACTGAATTTGCATAGCTTGTCTTTTGTTGTTTACTGTGGGGTGGTGGAAGATTCTGCCTTTTGCATACTTTTGTGTGTGTTTTATTGGAGGTTACTGGGTTAGATTCATCTTACTCATTCACTAGCCTGGCATTGCTATGCATGTGCTGTTGGGGATTAGGATTATACCATTTTCTTTGTTTAGATTTGAATTGCTGTCTCTGCTTGCAAATTATTTTTCACAATGACTCTCTCTCTCTCTTTCTCTCTCTGTCACACACACACACACACACACACACACACACACAGTGTTAGATGCAATTTAGACATATTTTTCCACTGACATATTCAGGACTCACCATTTCCAAGTTCAGGGCTGGGATAAGTCTTCTTCACTTTGGATTCCGATCATCATGCAGTCATCGTGTTCCGTTAAATCAAACTATTAAAAGAAGACACAGAGCCCCTGAGCCCAGGTCTGTGTTTTATTAGAGCAGTTACTTGCTCTATCTCCATGACATTTTGGGTCAGATAATGTTGTGTTGTCTGAGGCAGTCTGGAGCTTCATGGGATGTTTAGCAGCATCCCCAGACTCTACCCTCTAAATGCAGTATCAACACTGTTTTGGTCAGCCTTCTTATTGCTGTGACCAAGAGACCTGCCCAGAACAATTAAAGGAGGAAAAGTTTATTTGGGGGGCTCACAGTTTCAGAGGTCTCAGTCCATAGAAGGTTGGCTCCATTCCTCGGGGTTTGGGGTAAGAGGTAAAACATCATAGAGGAATAGTGTGGTAGAGGGAAGTGACCCTGGACATTATTCCAAGAAGCAGAAAGAGAAAGAGCTCCACTCATAAAATATGTACCTCAAAGGCATGCCACCAATGACCTACCTCCTCCAGTCACATCCTACCTACCTACTGCCACACCAGTTAATCCCTTCTAGGGGATTAATTCACGGATTGGGTTAAGGCTCTCATAACCCAATCATTTCACCTCTAAATTTTCTTGTATTGTCTCAGACATGAGGTATTTGGGGACACCCTCACATTTAAACCATAGCAAACACCTTCCCAGTCATAGCAATAAAACATGATTCCAGACATTGTCTTAAGTACCCTGAGAAGTAAAAATCACTCCTGTTGGGTAATCAATGGAGTAGAGAGATCATAAACACCGAATCCAAGCAACTTGTCGAGATAGTCTTTAAGAGCAAGATCAGCTGCTCACTCAGCTGTGGACCACGTGTGGCCAGTCAGTTTGACAAGATATGTGAGTTACAAGGCGTGGACACCTTGCCTGAGCTGTAGGGAACTATATGCACTCTGTGGGGTGGATCTACTGCAGGGCTTGGGTTACACACATTGCACTTTGCTCTGCTCTTCAAGGGCTTAAAGGGAGCTCAAGTTACTTGCTAACTGACAACGATGACAGTTTAGAACAACTCTATGACCCCAGTGAATGTGCTAAGCTGAAATAGCCATAATCACTTATAGTTCAAATTATTATTGTTGTTATTTCAAAAGGAAAGTTTCCCAAAGTTGGGGAATGACACATGTTTTATGGACATCTCCTTTAACACCTAAAGATCTGCTTCTTTACTGGCTGCCAAATGTCCTGTTGGCCTCTTAACTAGAACTCATTTAAGTCCATATTTATTACTAATCAATCCTAAACATTAAAGAAAAACTTTCCATTAACACCAGAAAAACCCCAAATAACCCAATCAATAAATGGCAAAACAAACAAACAAAAAAACCCCAACCAAAAAAAACTGAACAGGCACTTCACAAAAGAACTGGTCACAATACAAATGGTCAAAAAACATGTGAAAAAATGTCCAACATTTCTATCAATTAGAGAAATGCAAATTAAAACTACACTGAAATTCCATCTCACTACTGTCAGAATGGCAATTATTAGGAATACAAGTTACAATGGATGTTGGCGAGGATGTGGGAATAAAGGTACACTCATACATTGCTTGTAGGACTGCAAATTGGTGCAACCACTATGGAAAACAGTATGGAAATTCCTTAGAAAACGTGGAAAGGAACCACTATTTGACCCATATATTCCACCCCTCATTTTATGCCCAAAGAACTTAAAATCAGCATACTATAGTGACCTGGCCACATCAATGTTTATAATAGTTCAATTCACAATAGCTAAGCTATTGAACCAATGGAAGTGCCCTTCAACAGATGAATGGATAAACAAAATGTGAGATGTATACACACACACACACACACACACACACACACACACACAATGGAATATTACTTAGCCATAAAGAAAATGAAGTAAATACATGGAACTGGAAAATATCATGCGAAGCGAAATAAGCCAGTCCCCAAAACCGAAGTCTGAATGTTCTCTCTGATATCTGGGTGCTAATCTACAATAAGAGAGGGTAGGGAGGAGAAGAAAAGTTCATTGGATTAGACAAAGGGGAATGAAGGGAAGGGAGGGGGATAGGAATTGGAAAGACAGTAAATGAATCAGACTTAACTTTTCTTTGCTCATACATGAATACACAATCAGTGTATCTCCACATTGTGTACAACCATAAGAATGGGATCCTAATTGGAATGGGTTGTACTCCATGTATGTATAACATGTCAAAATACACTCCACTGTCATTTATATCTAAAAATAACAAACAAAAAAACCCTTTCCTGTTTTTGCAATGTTCTTTTATTAGCTAGCCTTGGCACAGCACATGCAAGAGCTGTCTAATTCAGTTAGTTTTCTTCAAATCTTCCAATATACCATTACTAGGCTATTTTTCATGGATTAAAACTACATTCATAAACATGAAATAGCTCTTATTGAGTTCAAATTTTCTAGCTCAGTAATTAGGACATTTCAACATTTACCTGTATTTTGGCCTTTCAATATTTGTATTTTTTTCTCTTTAGCTTGTAATTTTTCTCTTCTCCCTTCCCTCCTTCTTTTCCTTCCTCCCTTCCTCCCTCTCTCCCTTCTTTCCTCCCATTAATTTTCCCAGTGTTATCTTCTAATCAATTATTTCTCAAAATGTGGCCCATATTTCCTCTAAAGAAGAATCCACAAGATACTTGTTATAGTGCAGACTTTTCATGCTAGCCTCAAAATTTCTAGGAGTAGGGCTTGATTATCTCAATAAATTAAAGTATTCCCATTCTGAAGACTCAGTTTAAACTTTTCTCTTTGAAGTTGTGCTTTTCTTCTGCTACTTATCACATTCTAACTTGCAGGGGAAAGGTGGGTGGAGAAGATGAGAGGGAGTAGTGACTACAGATTACGTGCTGGAAACTGTGCTAGGCATTTCATTCGCTCTCACTACCATTCACTTTATAGATGTGAAAGCTGAAGCTGGGAAAGGTTCATTTACTTGCTCATGATTTACACTTTGAAAGTAGGAGAGCCTCTCACTCTTGCTCCACAAAGTCAGTACTCAGCTATGACCTTGCACTTCACTCTGATGTTTCTCGGTAGTTGTCTCGTGTCTTTTCTTGAGGAAACTGTGTGGAGGACCTTGATTAAACGGCCCAAAATAAAGAACATTGAATCCACAGTCAAACCCATCTCTGCCTGGATTCTGGCTTTGACATCTCTCTGCTCCTTCCAGCTGGCTCTGGGGTGTGTCCATGGCCTGTGGTCAGAAAGTGGCAGGCAATGGAAAGGAGGAGGGGTGAAGATGAGAGATGCAAGGGACAAGCCTGAGGTCTATTACAGTAGATGCCTGGAAACACCCCCTTAACTTCTGTTTACATCCCAGAATTTAGTCCTGTGGCTAACTTAGTTTCAAGGGGAGTAAGTGCTTATTTTTGTTTGTTTGGTTTTAAGTTATTATTCTATGTGGACGTCAGCTCGACTACAAACCATGGGAGAGTGGATTTGAGGAGCAGAGCTTTCTCTGCTATCCCATCTTAGTGAGCATCTCTTGCTTCTCCCCTGCATTTCCCTTTTCCAGTTACCATGCTTGGCTTTCCCTCTGGGCATCCTCCTTCTCTATCTAGCAATCCATGAACTTCATGTGAATCTAATTCCAGGCCCCAGAGGAGGACAAAAGTTCTAGGTCTATTTGTTCAGAGATGGGTATATGATTCTTGTCAAGCCAAACTCATCAAACAAAGGCAAATCCTGAGAAATTCCTGGGGTATGGACAAAAGAGATATCCCAGCCACAGACTTGAGGCCTGCAGAGACGGAAGCCATCCCAGGGGGAAGTGTGGCTGAGAGGCAGAAGAGAGCTGGTCCTAAGGATATCACTGAGGTCAGGATCTGCCCCTGGATGCTTTATTTGCAAGTGCCAATAAATTTCCTACTTTGTTTAATCTAATTTAAACACAGTTTCAGTATCTTATTTGGTATTGAATAAACAGAGATTCAGTAAATGGTCACTATTAATATACTCATATTAAGGTATTTTGAATTTCCCACACGAGCACACCTCTATGTACAGTCTCCAGAATTGATGAGCTGATGGCTGAGAGTATATATTAAAAACAAATAAACAACAACAACAACAACAATGGCAATAAAAACCACACACACACACACAAAAAAAAAAAAAAACTAAAAAGTGACTTAGGACAATTAGATTATAAGACTTCCATTAGTTTCTTTTGTTCTAAATATCTTCTCTGACCATATTTACGTTTAGGAGTCACAATCATGAAAAATAGGCCAGATGGACAAAGATGTTTTTTTAGAGTTCATCTCAAAACCTTGAAAGGAAACTAAAAAGGGAAGATCTCCCCAGTTCCACTTAGGCTGTGTCCATATGTGGAGTAGAACCATGCCCAAATAGTTTCCAACTAAGAATTTTGTTTCTGCTCATCATCTGTTGCTTTTCTTTCTGGTGAAGGGATGCAGTGAAGGCAACATTTCAGGGTCACCAGATGGTGTCCTCATTGTAGATGAACCACTCAGGTCCACTGGAAGGGTGATAAAGGAAACAGTTTTACAACTAGCCTTTCAGTGGAGGCAAAATATGAAATTATTTCAAGCATTTGTGCTTACATCCATTTTGCTTCCAAAACAGATTTGAGTGGGCTTTCAATAAATGGCACATATACAATAGATCTGTTAGAATAAAAAAATAAAGATCAAGTGTCATTCAATGAAGTATGATGCTATCTATTAATTACAAATATTTTTAATAATAGCTACATTTATGGGACTTTATCATAGACATAGAAGTTAAATGCACCATTCTGAGCACCTAACTTGTAGCATTTCATTTAATTCTCATAGCAACCTTATGATGGTAGTGATATAGAAATTTAGGTGTATAGATAGAAAACTGAACTTTTAAATGTCCTTGTAGGAATATGGAATAGGCATCCTCTAGACAACTAGGGAACCGAACAAAGGAGCCTAAGGGACACAAGGGGGACAGAATGTATGAGCACACTTAACAACTCATAAATTACTTGGTAACTTTGCAGTTGCCTATATGTTTTCTGGGATGTAACAAAGTAGAAACAGGACCTCAGTAGAAAGAGACCCTTAACCTCATGATACTTAAGATTTTGGCCCAATTACTTAATCAACCACCCAATTGCCAGAGACCTTAACATAAGCTGAAACCTACAAATCAGACCAGGGAAACATGATTTTGCTCAATATTTCCCAGTCCCTTACTCTTGTACATTGCTGGTGGGACTGTAAATTGGCTCGGCCACTTTGGAAAGCAGTATGGAGATTCCTGGGAAAGCTGGGAATGGAACCACCATTTGACCCAGCTATTGCCCTTCTCGGACTATTCCCTGAAGACCTTAAAAGAGCGTACTACAGGGATACTGCCACATCAATGTTCATAGCAGCACAATTCACAATAGCAAGTCTGTGGAACCAACCCAGATGCCCTTCAATGGATGAATGGATTAAAAAATGTGGCATCTATACACCATGGAGTATTATGCAGCACTAAAAAATGACAAAATCATGGAATTCGCAGGGAAATGGATGGCACTAGAGCAGATTATGCTTAGTGAAGCTAGCCAATCCCTAAAAAACAAATACCAAATGTCTTCTTTTATATAATGAGAGCAACTAAGAATAGAGCAGGGGGGAAGAGCAGGAAGAAAAGATTAACATTAAACAGAGACATAAAGGGGGAGGGAAAGGGAGAAAAAAGGGGAATTGCATGGAAATGGGGGGAGACCCTCATTGTTATACAAAACTGCATATAAGAGGTTGTGAGGGGAATGGGATAACAAACATGGAGGGAAATGAATTACAGTAGATGGGGTAGAGAGAGAAGATGGGAGGGGAGGGGAGTGGGGATAGTAGAGGATAGGAAAGGTAGCAGAATACAACAGTTACTAGTATGGCATTATGTAAAAATGTGGATGTGTAACTGATATGATTCTGCAATCTGTGTTTGGGGTAAAAATGGGAGTTCATAACTCACTTGAAGCCTATGTATGAAATATGATATGTCAAGAGCTTTGTAATGTTTTGAACAACCAATAAAAAAAACCAAAAAACAAAAAACAAAAAAAAAAATATTTCCCAGTCCCAAGAAAAGTCCAGCCCCTTTTTTATCATACGTATTCCACCTAATTATGTAACCTAATACAAAATAAAAATGTGACCTAGGCCCTGGAAGTGCATCTTGCTCTTGAGGTAGGATGCATTCTGCTCTAGAAGTACACATCTCCACCTTTCACTTTCTAATAAAGCTCCTCCCCTCTTTGTTAAAGCCTGATGTGTTCTTAAATTCTCTGTGACATGTTCAAGAGCCTGGAAGGCTGGAGTGGAGGTCCCTGCTTCTGGAGAGAGCTCCTGGGACCCCGTTATGTTGTCAGGAGCTACCGCTATTATTTTCATTTTTGAATAAGGAAACTGAACACAGAGGGGTTTAGTGATTTGCTCATGGAAATCAGCATAGCTAAGCATGGATACAGCATAGCTAAGCCAGAAGTTTACTCCAGGCAGTCCAATCAGGACATGGGCTGATCAGAGATAGGGATCATTGTTATAGAGTCTGTAGGCAAGTGTTTGAATTCCTGCTTTTCCACTTACTAGCTGATGACCATAGCAAGTCGTTATTTCCTTCTTTAAACTTCTTCTGCATCTATACAATGGTTTGCGGTAAACTCTAAAAGAGATTAACAGTGGCTAGTGTAATGCAATGTGACATTAGAATGCGTGCAACTATGTCCGGCTGTTTGTTAATCTCATTTAAGTAATCATCTAATAATACTCTAAAAACCTGGTAACAAACAATCTAATATTGAATAGATGCTAGATTAGCTATAGAAGTGTAAGCTTTTTATTTGTGTTTATTTATCTTTTTGTCTTTCCACTGTCATTTGTGAAGGACATCATCTATCTTTTGTCATTTTATTCCACTGACATTGCTGATTTTGTACCTCTATGAGAATGACAAAACTTTAAAAATTAAGGGAAACATTTGAGAGGTTCATGAGGACAAAAGAGAGACAGTGATAGGATGTGAAACAATAAAACGGAGCAGCGTGTAAGTGTCTGTCAATTTTCCTTATGCAAATCCACAACAAAGCTCATCAAATACCAAAGTAGGATTTAGCTGGTGGCCCAGCTCCCCTTCACTGTATGCTTTTGAAATGAGCTCTTCTTTTTGTTAAGCAAATAAATAACAAACTCCCTATCTGAGTGTCCTCAGAACTATAAGAAAGAGTGACATTGTCATGCAGGGCTGCTGACTGGGGGAAAAGATGGGGCACTGAAATCAACTAGCAGGGGATTGTGTGCAGGGATGGTCCTGTTTTAGAAATCAGGGACATCATCCCTGGCTGGAAAACACTGTCACGGCAATTGTGCCACAGAAAGACACAATGGCAGGCAGCATGTGTGCTTAATTAGATTCAAACACTGTTTGTGTGTGCGCCCGTGTGTGTGTGTGTGTGTGTGTGTGTGTGTGTAAGTATATATGTGTGTTTAAGCAGACAAACTACACTCAGTGAAGGGGGAACTCATATACTTTCCAGATGAATTCTATTCCTGCAAACTTTCGTTGTGGGTTGTAAGTAGTCCCAATCATGCCATTCTAAGCTTTGCTTCTACAGCTAATCTAGCACTTAGTGTGTCCTGTGCATCTAAGGGAAGCTATGAAGAAGCTGGGGGAGTAACCCAATCCAACCCAAGGTCCAGGCCACACAGCCATTTGCATTAAATACAGACTCAAGCTAATTCCATTACTTACACATGTCACAGCATGCTCCTCACAATAAAATAAAACACAATGTGGTATGATTTTATTACATCCGGTGACACATGAGTGACTAGGAGAAAACCAAAGAGCTCTTCTTTCTTCAAAAATCTTCCCAGTTCTTAGAATTAATATAAATATATTGCAGCTGATGGGTGGGCTGGTAGGTTTTTGCAGTTCCTATAATTCAAAATTCACTGCAGATATAGTGAAGTGTATTTGTTAGCAGAGGTAGACTTCCCTGTGAGCCAAGGGCAGACAAATCGTGTCAAAATGGTGTTTTAGTAAAAGGCCTACATGTAACTTGTTCTATTCCCATGTGGCCTGAATTCATAAGCAAACACATTGTGAAAAGAATAGGGTGACTTCACAAACTATAATCACTCTAAAAAGGCATGCAGTTTTCTTGGATTTCTGTTTCAGGAATGACATGGTGCTGTTAGTAAGTGGTGGTCCCTGGAGACTGTGTAGAGCCATATGAGTTTCACCCCCAGCAGGGGAAGCCACTGGAAAGCTGGTGTAGCCTCCATAAGGGCTTGGAGATGTGTCTTGGGAGAATGCAAAGTTTTAAAAGAGTGGGCCCCTTGTCTGGAGTTTTACTGGCTTGCCAGAATGTTATTCCATTTAATCTTAAAAATAATACTTTGATCCCAGGCCATATTGCGTTTCTAACTAAATGTTACCCTTGAGGAGCTTCACAGAAATTATCATACACAGTCACATACTGTTTGCAGCTGATTCCATTTTTAGCAATGTCAAAGGGAAGGAAGATTCTCAGAAGGGTGAGCACATTTGATATGCCTGATCCTGCTCTCTGAAGGTCAACTCCACACATGCCTTCCTGGCAGACCAGCACTCCTCGGACTCTTCAAACAGTCCTCTCCAGGGCCTTACGAAGTTTCCTCTCCTCACCCTGAGCCCTCCTCCTTCTAGATAGAAAGAAGGAAATCTGGATAGTTCACTTCAAGGCTGACTTTGATCCTCATCGTCCCCCTTTGTGTTGAAGAAGGGAGAGAAAGGTGACAATCTGGCTGCCATCTCTGTGTGTGTCTTTGGGGATCTATATGAGTGTCTGTGTGCTCAGGAACAGCCTGTTTGGAATTGCATCGTGTGAAATCACAGGACAGGGTGATTTTCCAGGCTTGGGAAAGAAATAGAAAGTCTGAGCATCAATTGTCATAGCTTGTGTTGGAAACTCTTTTTATGGTAGCCGCAGGCTCGGTTCATTTTTTTTTCCCCACTTCTTCATTTTCACTTTTACTCTGCAATATTACATACATGTAGAAGAGTGAATATAATTTATATGAATGAACATATATATATTTCTACTTATATTTTCATTTGTGTCTATATGTGTGCATATGTTTGTGACAGTTAGCATAGAGAAAATTAAAGCGAACACCCATGTACATAGCACACTGCTTCAGAAATGAAAGATAAAAATAGGCTGCCAATAGCCCTGCTGCATCCCCTGTTGAATTCCTCTCCTTTCCTCCTCATGTTTATAATTCCTCTCCATTTTATTATATTTTCTTACATATATGAGCATCTCTAAACAAGCATTGGTATGTTTCCAAGTTTTTTTTAAGTTTACATAAATAGAATATGTCATTGAAATTTGCTTTTTTTCTCAATATGATTTCACATCTACCTATGCTGTAGTTCATTGATTTTCACTATAGTCTAGCATTTCATGTTACGATGACATCCCAATTTATTACCTGTTCTACTGTATATGGACATTATGCTCTGCCAAGTTTCTTCCTAATAATGAACCTTGCTTCTGTAAACATATTCCTATCTGATTTCTTCCTAATAACGAACCTTGCTTCTGTAAACGTATTCCTATCTCTTGAACACATGCAAAAATTTTTCTAGGACACAAAATATGTAGGCAAGGACAGGGTCTTGGGGTAGATCCACCATTAGTTTTACTGCCTAACACCAAATTGCTTTCCAAAATGATTGTAGAAATATACAATTATCCCAGCAATATAATAAAGATCAGCCTATCCTACATCCTTGCCAGTGTTTGGTGTTTGCCAGACTAGAACACTCGTTCATCACATGTGTATGAAAGAGTATATCATTGGGATTATCATAACTTGTGCTTCTCTAAATGCTAAGAAGCCTGAACACCTTTCATATGTTTATTTGTCATTTATATTTCTTCTTTTGGATTCATGTCTTTTAGCTATTTTTCCTCTGGTACCGTTTTTTGTCGTGTGTGTGTGTGTGTGTGTGTGTGTGTGTGTATGTTTTATTATATCCCACATACTAATGTTTTGTTAATTTCCCATGTGATACATTTGTTTTTACTTTCTTTATGATGCCCTTTGACAAACAAATGATTTTCATTTTAACGTAGTCAAAATTACCAGTATTTTCTGTTCTGGCTACCTTTTTTATGATGTAATCATTAAGATCTTTAAGATAGTCTCCTATTTCTCTACTCAAAGTTTTCAAATTTCATTTTCACACTTCCGTCTTTAGTCTATCAATAACTGGTTCTATGTATGGTTATGAGAAATAAATTATTATTATTATTTTCCCAAATGGATGGCCAAGAATGTATGCATCTGCTTAGGCAATCAATGCAAAATATCACAGCCTGGGTGGGTTAAACAACAGAAGTTTATTTTCTTGCAGGAAGTCCAGGTCAAATCAAGGTGCCATCAGAGTTGGTTTCTAGTGAGGCCTCCCATCCTGGCTGGCAGACACCTACATTCTAGCTATGATCTCACAGGCTCTCTTCTCTGGAAGGAGAGTCCTGATAATTCTTCCTCTCTGTATAAGGATGACATTCTTGTCAGATGAAGAGTCCACTTTATGATGTCATTAACTTCTGTCACTTGTCTCCAAATATAGTCACATATAGGGTTAGGGTTTCAACTTATGATTTTTTTTGGGGGGGGGAGACACAATTTCATCCATAACGAAGTGCCTCACCATGTTACCCCTGATTGCATAGTCTATATCCTCCCCCTCCCCCTGCCATCTATCAGATGTCCATGTATGTGGGGTTCTGTAGGATAAGCCATTCTGTGTTCTATATCAGATTCCATAAGTCTATTTGAAATCCTTGCAACAAGATCTTGTTCTTAAGTATTAAAGCAATAAGTTATAATTTCTCTTTGCCTCTTTGCCTTGCTGTTCTTTCTTAGGAGTATAGTGATTATACTTAACCTTTTGTTCTTCTACATAAATTTCAGAATCAACTTGTCAACTCCCAATAACAACCTTATAAAAATTTATGCTGGAATATATTGCATCTATTAATCAATTTGGAGAGCGTGGGTATATTTACAATACTGAACATTTGGATCCTTGAACCTGCTGCTATCTTTCCATTGTCTTCTTTCTCCTCTTTTCTCCTTACTTTCCCTCCCTCCCTCCCTTCACTCCCTATTCTCCTTAGAGGCAGATATTCTAATAAGTTTGATGTGAATTCTTTGTTTTGCATGTGTTATTGCAACATATGCTTGTGTGTGTGTTTTGAGTTTCATAAGCAACATTATATAATACACTTCTTTCTCCTTTTTATTCTTTTCTTACCATCCCTGGCTATTAGATGTATTTAATTGCTTGTCTGTACGTCTACAAAGTTGTTGCTACCTACTGCATGCAACTCAAAGTGTGATGCTACCTTATTTTACCTGTTCTTTGGTGATAGCTACCCACTTATGATTGGGGGGCTATTCTAAATTTCAGTTTCTTCCCAAGCTTGGTAGTTTATAATTTGTTTTCAGAAATGATCAGTATTGTCTAAATTTTCAAATTTATTAGCACTAAGTATTAACACTATTCTCTTATTAAATTCTAATCTGTTCTGTATCTGCAGTTATAGCCCTCTTTCATTTCTAGTATTTCCTTGTGTGTTCTTCCTTGATTATTTTCTTGGCTGATTTCCCCATAGGTTTGGTTGTTTTATTAACCTTTTCTCAAGAACAATCTTTTGGACTTGTTGATTCTCTTTATCTGTTTTCTATTTCATCTGTTATTCTCACTATGCTGTTAGAGATTTTATGATGACTTTAAAATACCTAACATTTATTGAGTGATTGGCATGAGCCAACATGGTTATATATACCTTATGAAATTTTATTTTGTCTTCATGATAATGATATAACTACTATTATATCTATTTGAAGAATTAGAAAATTTTGTGACAGTCATACAAACACTAAACCACAAAGCTGGGATTCAAATCCAAGCCACATATACTGTACCATTTCTCTCTCTCTCTCTTTTTGAAACAGAACTTGAAGAATAAAGACAATATTTTAACTACAGGGAATAAATTAATGATGTTAGCATTTCAGGTATGATATGAAATCTTTGAAAATTTTTGTAGAATTTGGAACTGAAGTTACAGTCAGTTCAAGGCTACTCCCTTCAGCAGGATTTCTATGCTGAGGATGGCAGATTAAGAGAACCTAATTATCATATGAGTCCTATATAATCTTTATTTCCAGAGATGTCTGAGCCAAAAATATTTGTTAAACATATCATGAAATGCTTCCTGCAAATTATGAAATTGTCTTTTTCTTAATTACTACTCTTTTAATTTCAGTTTTGAATTAGCTTATTTGCAACCAGTTTTCAAAGCATTTTCAAATACTGCTTCTAGTTCTCACACTTCTTACAACTTCAGCAGACTGTTAGGTAGACAGGATATTTATTATTTCTACCCTATAGATGCAAATATGAAAAGTTAAATAACTTGCTCAAGGTCACGTACATAGTGAGTAGCAGAATGGTTCTAGTCTGCAGATTTCCTCACTCTTAGCTTGTTCCTTGCTTTTTAATTCATGCTTTGCATGTGTACTTATTTTAGACCTTCTCTATGTAAGGTACAGTGTTGGATACTGTCATATAATAGGAAGTATAAGTCATAGATATATGAGATTCACAAAAATAATTATAATAAATATTACAAGAGAGATTCAGGTAGAGGGTTACGAGAAATTCAGAGGAGGGGAAAATTTTACTTTTGAGTAGGAGGAAGAGGAGAATTCTAATATTTTTCTATGGTGACCCAAATCAATCTTAAGAATTCATTAGCACAAAAAATCCAGAGGAATTTTTGGAAATTTTGAAACATAATACATTACATCCAGTAGACCAACATCCAGAAAGCAAGGAAATTCTGGACAGAAATTAGTAAAGTGGTTAGCGCAGTATACCATAATTTGGGGAGCTTTTCAGATTTCTCTAGGACTGTGGTAAGATTGCCCTTCTTACCACCAGACATGGCCAATTTCTCCTTTTACAACCAAGAGGAAGGATATAAATGATTAAAATCCTTCAATCTTGTTCTCTGTCATTTATATTATTTCTTTGGCTTAATCTTCCACATCCTCAGTCCTTCCTCTGAATATCCATCTCTTTATTTTAACATCTACCTAACCTGATTCTCCCTTAGAAGGAAGACACTGGGAACTCTAGTTCATTGCCCATACTCCTTTCCCCTTTATATCAACCTTCTTTTCTCATTTCTATCCTCTCTAATTAGACTAAATCCCATCATCCATCACTCCCTGTATGCACTGTAAACATCCTTCCCCCTTTCTCTCTCCATTAGACTCTCTTTGCACAACTACAACTGTGGCTGAATTCAGCCCTCTATCTTCTCTCTTCCTGAAACTGAGCAGAGTGAGGACAGGGAGGGGAATCTATCACCACTGTGCTGCATGCACTAACTTCAAATTTACAACCACAAAGCTCAAATGGACCTTCAGTACTGCCCTGCCAATTTCCTTTGTCTCTCTGGTCAATTTACTTTCCCAGTCTTTGAGAAAATCGTTTCACACCTCTGTCTCTTCAAACCTACTCTCTTCTTCTTACTCATGGTTGATGATCTCACTTCCCATCTCACCATAAAATAAGAACAATCAGAAGAGAAAATGTATCTTCCAACACCAAATTTCAATCTAAGTATGTCTGCACCCCTATCAACTGCCTGTGCTCTTGATAAATGATATAAACTTTCCTAATTCCTATCAAATGCTGTGGATTTGCTCTCACCTCCTGGAAAGTAATCAAATTCTCTCCTCTCCTGCAGATCAGTTTCCTTGTCTCTGGTCCTTTCCATCAACAAGCAGACATGGAGGAATGACCCTTGTCGAGGGAGAATTTGCTCATTCACTCCTCCAGGGAAGAAGTGAATGTTCTGATTGGTGAACAGAGAAGCTGAACTCAGTCCCACCTTCCTTTCACTTTCTATTCTTTTCCTTTAAATCATTAATTTTACCAGGACAGATCCTTAAAAGAGAAGGTCTGCAGTTGTTCAGCACTGCCAAGGACTGGGCAGATAAATCTGCCTACTTCTCTATAAAACATTATCATTTACATATTAGATAATAGAAATAAGTTCAACCACCAAGAGTTTTATAAGTGATGAAAGTAATATTTTGATCTTGGACTGCTTATTTTCCTACCTCTGAGTACATTGAGAAATTGGGCATATATAAAAAATCCAATATATCCATATATATTGGATTCTGTCAAATCCCAACATATATTAGGAAAAACCAAAACCAAAACCAAACCAAAACAAACAAGCAAAACCTTCCCAAGATCTTCTCTTTCTCTTTTCCCCACCCCAATAGTAGAAATGCCATCTGTTCACAGCCACATCCATGTTTATAGCAGCTCAATTCATAATAGCCAAGCTATAGATACAAACTAGGTGTCCTTAAATGGAAGAATGGATGAAGAAAATGTGATATATATACCCAATGGAATATTACTAAGCCATAAAGAAGAATTAAATCATAGCATTTGCCAGTAAATGGATGAAACTAGAGAATATCATGCTAAGTGAAATAAGCCAATCCCATAAAATCAAAGGCTAAATGTTCTCTCTGATTTGTGGATGCTAATACAAAAAAAGGGAAGTTGGGAAGGAGAATAATAGAAATAGATTGGACTAGACAAAGGGTTACAAAGGGAAGGGAGGGGGAGGGGAATAAGAAAGACAGTAGAATTTATTGATCATAACTTTCCTAGTATTGTATTTGTATACAGGACCAGGGTAACTCCACATTATATATGATCATAGGAGTGGGGATCTAATAGAATACATTATATTTTATACAACTATATTCTGTCAAAATACATCATACTGTCATGTATAAATAGAAATTAAAATAAAAAATAAAAAGAAATTCCATCTATTAAAGCCAAAGACATCACTCACTGTCAACTTGTCTTTCCCTTCCCTGAAACTGAACCAAATTTGGCCTGAGGATGCGTCCTTACTTTGTCCTTGCCTAATAAACTGCAACCCAACAGAGTATGCAAGTTGACTATAAAACCCAATTTAGGAGTATACATTTGTAACAAATAGCCGAGCCTCACCCAATCACAGCTGCCAAGCTCCAGTCAGTCACAGGCTGCCAATTGATTGGACCACCGTCAGGTAAGACAAACATTGAACTGGCCCATCAATCTGTTTCTGTTTCTTATTTCCATTTTCCATCCATAAATCCTGGCTGCCCGCCTAACAGAGTGGAGCTCTCTGAACCCCTTTTGGTTTGAGAGTAGTTCTTTGCTCAATTAAATTCTGCTAAACTTAATTTGTCTAAAGTTTTTAGTTTAATCTACCTCTTTAGACTTTCAATCCCAACACACCCCTGAAACTATCCTGTCAAGACCTACTAGCGACTTTCATCTTGCCAAATCTGACTGTCGATTCTCAGCACTTGAATCACTCCATCTCCCAGCCTCAATTGCCACAGTTAATTACTCCATCTTTCTTAAAATAAAATGCTTCAGACCCACCCCACCATCCTCGATTTCCTGAACAGCAGACTTTTCTTCCTGGACACTGCTGAAATTTTCCATCCTGCTTCACTGGGGAACTCACTGGCCAGCTCCTCTATATTCTTCTTCATTTTCCTTCTCCCCTTATCACCTAATAAATTTAATCTCTCATCCTCTCATTGTTATTCACCCTCCTGTTCTCCATTCTTCCCACCATCTGCATAGGAGCTAGCACAGGCACTCCCAGACATTGGTAATGGCTTGCCTCCCTTCCTCCTTCCCTCTCTCCCTCCTTTCTTTTCTTTCCTACATTCCTCTTCATTCTCAGTGTTGTCACAGTGGACTCCCTTAACCTGGCTCTCCTTGCATGATGCCACCTTATAGGTAGCTCTTTTCCACATCCGTGTACTTCAGGGTGGACAGGGAATCAGCAGCACACCTTCCCTCCATTGTTGTATGTTCATTCATATATAAAATATCCTCCTATTTTGAAGCTGCTCTTGGGGCTTCCCACTTCTGTTATTCTCCATCATCCCCCAGGTATCTCACCTTCCTTCATTGGGTACCAAACTCAGTCTTTAACTGGTCTTGCTTCTTTTTCAGTGCACTCACCTAAGGGCCTTTGCTTGCAGTATCTCCTTTTCCTGACTCCCTCTCCCTACAGTTTTCCACAGGACTCTCATTGTACTGTCATCCCCTCAGTGAGACCTTCCCTGATCATCCTATTTAAGTTAAAAGCCTCTCAATATGGTATTCCTTATTTCTTCCATGCTTTATTTTTTCCAAAGCTCATTTTCCATATGATTTAATGCGTATTTTATTTTTTGTTGCCTGATTCCTCCACTATAATGTAAATATGCTGCATGAGAACAGGAATTTTTAACTGTTTTCTTTCTTTAAAATATGTCTAAATCATGGTAAGCCCTCCTACATTTGTTGAACAAACAAATGGGTGGGTGAGTGATTGAATCCTCCTGGGTGAATTCAACACCTGCTTTGCTGGCTACTTTCTCCTTAACTGGGTCTCCTGAGCCCAGTGGCTCTCAGCTTTAGCATCAGTCTGCCCACATCCTCCACCTTACAGCCAACAGCCTCATGTAACCCAGTTTTTTATGCCTTTATATCCTCAGCTCCTTCCAAATGCCATGCATAGCTTTTTGGAGAACATTTCAACAACAGCTATGAAAACAACTAAACATTTTTTTTATATTGAAATTTTAGAAATTTAGAAACAGAAATATATCTAATAAGAAGAATATGAAAAATATACACATATATTTTTGTGTGTATATGTATAGATATGTGTGCAAAGATGTCTATCTAAATTTTAATTATAATAGTGAAAAAACTGAAATAAATGTAAATGTGCATTAATTGGAAGAAACATAAATTACATAAACTACCAACAAGAAATGTTAGATATCTATGTATTAAATAGGAAATGTTTATTATTTTAAGAAAGGTAAAACCTCAGTTATAATATAGTAGGTATACTATAATCTCATTTTCATTGTCTATGAAATAATATATAACAAGTAGCATGTACATATAAATTAGTTTACAAAGAGATAGGGTCTCCAAAATGTTATCTTTTCTTTCTCCTCTTTTGGATTCAGTTTTCTGGAAAGAACAAAATAGAAATTTGGGGTAAGACTTTCTAAGTTTGAAAATAACACAAATCAGAAAAAAAAAAGATTGAAAGGAGGGTTGATTATATAACTACTCTTTGTTCATATAGATAGAATTTTCATGTATATAAATATATGAAACAGCAAAATATTTTCAGTAAATATGACATGCTTATATAAATATGTCACTCAAATTGATAAGAAAATCACTAAGCCTAAAGTAACCAACAGATATGAATAGCACATTTTAAAGAAGAAATGTAAATGGGAAAAATATTTAAGCTCACTAGAAGTTAAATATCAGCTACAATTCCAATAGTATAATACCACTATTGAATTAGCAAGTTAGTAGAAAAAAAAATATATATATATACATACACATACACACACACATGCACACACACACACACACACACACAGAAATGCCCTCTGCTTTGCCAGGTCACTAAAGCTCTAAGAGGAAGGAATAAAACTCTTGCTGTGTGATCAACTGCTTTGTTCTGAGACCCCAGCTCAGTGACTGAAACTGAGTAAGTGTTTAATAAACATCTGTTGTTTGAAAACTTGCCAATGAAGTCATGGTGAAGCTGAAGTACATTTTAAAAGAACCTGCTTTATAATGTCTTTTCACTTTTGAAAAGTTATTTCAGAATTATTAGTACTTTTTATCTTTTTAACTTTACTAATTTCTAAACATAGTAAACTATATAAATTGACCCAGTCTTTCTTTTAAAAAGTTTAATTATTCCAATTCTGGTTTATTTTAATATTTAATATTTCTGTCCTTTATTTAGCATTGTAATGTACTTATTTACATCATGTTTTAGGGCAACCTACAAGACAAATATCATGCCAGAGAAAATTGCTTTGTAAATGTAAAAATGTAAATCAAATAAAAATTCCATTGCAAGTCACTGGTAAGGCCATCTCTAACACTGATTACAGGACAAAATATTTCCAAAACAATCACTGCCTTATTATGCAGGCTATAAAATACACTTTTAAAAAACGCAAAAGGTCAAGGTCTTTCTTTTTTCTCATTTTCCAATCAGGTTGGGTAAATAATAGGGCATTAGAATGAAAAACTATAAGATTATAGTACTTACTGAGGGGCTTAATACTATGGAATATTTACAACACATAAAAGCGCTAGTCTTTTGTTTTAGCTTTGATATTTGAGGGATTTGATTGGAAAAATGCATGGACATATTGCAGTTCAGTTGAAAATTGAAAGACAGGGCAGATTTTGGAAAGCAGACAGGTAAACACACCTGGGTACTATGGCCTAAGGAGCCTGCTGCTGTCACAACTCAATCAACAATCAAAATGCAGGCCTTTGGGTAAACAGGCGTTCTTCATCTTCAGAGCCCTAAGAGAAAGCAATCTGGAGATTTACTCACGAAGCACCGCTTCCTGAACATTTTTGCCACCAAAATCTTTCCATGACTTTTTTCTTATCCTGCTACAATAAGGAAAGATGCTTCTTAATTCTCAAAAGCATTTCAGAATGTTGGCCTTTCTTCTGTTTGTTTTTGAAGATGAACTGGTATAAAGGAGAAAAAACACTGGACTAGAACTTTAGAAAATAGTTTCAACCCTAGACTTATCTTATGTAAAATCAGATCAGTTATTCAATTATTCTAAGCCTCACACTACTTATACATGTAATAAAACTAATAACATTAGTCCTACTACCTTCTATAGTTATTGGAAAATTGTATGACAGGATGAGATGGGTTCAATATGGCGGATTAAAGGAAGGCTGCATTCTTAGTTGCTCCATGGCTTGAGATTCAAGTAGTGGTTGTACTGCTTATTAGCATGGTGGGTAAAAGAGGGATTTCCCTAAAATTCAATATTGTAAAATCAGAATGCTTTTGAGACTCAGAAATTGGGGTACATTAAACAAAGAAGAAAGACTACTTTGGAGCTAAGCTTGATGTAGTATTGGAGGCAGATGTGGTGCTGGTTTAGCACAGAGGGAAGGAGAAGACAGAGGGGACAAAAAGAAACACAATGGGCAGATTTAATATGGAAAAACCTGAGATAAGAAAAGCAGCCTGGACTTGGCTGATTCAGAGGCTGCTCTGTGCACTTGTTCTTAAAAAGTGCTCTGTTTCTCAACAGGTTGCAGAGAGGTAAGATGGCAGCCATCTTGAGGCAGAGACATCTTGAGGCAACCACACTGCAGATGCTGTTGCGGAGCCAGGAGATCATAGCAAACACTGCCATGGATGTCCTACCAAGTGTCTACCTACCATGTGGCCTAAGGTGTCCTTAGCAGAATATGAGTGACATAGGCACAGAGAAGATTTACCTGGGGGAATTTCAAGTCAGAAGAGGAAAGGGGAACCAAACTCACTTACTCTTTGAGCTGGTAGCTCACATGATCAGATGAAGTGGGCTGGGAATCCAAAGAGTTGGGTGTGAATACACTCAGGGACTAAGCCTGGAAAGGCTGTGCTCATGGCCTCTCTTGCCTTAGGAGGAGAATTCTTGGAAGCCTCCAAACTCCTAACCTATATAAACAGCTGCCACACCCTAAGGGGGTGTTGAATTAATCTTTCCAAAGCAGGCCCCACCCAACAAAACCTTTGAGGCGGATAAGACCTATGCCCAATCTGCCAGGACTCCCTTCATAGAACTCTGCAGTAGTTCCACCGTGGGCATGCATTGATCTGGTTTGTGCAGACAAAATTCTGACTGACATTACTTTTCATCCCATCCTACTTCATACTAGGGAGAAGGGAAGCTGAGGTTTATTTGAATCAATCTCAGCCTTAGGCCACTCCAATTGGCAGCTTGAAGAGCAACACAAAAAGAGAAAGGGGTTAACAACCCTAGACCTTGCTGTGGCTCTCAGTAGATAGCTGAAGAAAGATAGACAGGCATAGATAGTGACCATCTATTCTCATTGACAATTTTGACCACCTCAGTGGAAATGATTTCCTTAATTTTTCATTAAGAATCTTTTTATTTTTCTTCTTCTTATTGTTCTTCTTCTATCTCTGGTGGACCTTTGCTGTGCTGATTTGTTGGTGGACATATATGCATATACACATTTGGTTCTTTCTTTCTTATTTTTAGCAATTTTTAATGTAGTTATTTTTCTTTGCCTTGTCTTTGAGGGTTAGAGTCTGGGGCTTGTATATGTATTCTTGTGTATTGTTTTCATTTGTTCCTCTTGTTTTTCTTTCTCTTTCCTTCTCCTTCTGCCTGCTGATGGTCAAATTCTCACTTTCTCTCTTGACTTTGTTTCTCCTCCTTCCTTAGAACCATCATTTGCTGCATCTCTTCTACATTCTCTTTGTTTACTTTTTGAAATTGTAAACTCCTTTCTATCTTCCTATCACATTTCTTTTTCTCTTAATTAACTGTATTCTTACCATCTTTAGAACTAGTTGGTTTATATACTTCCTAGCCCCATCATTAATGTTTTTGCAATTATTTCTTTTGTGAATGAGTTAGATGACACCTATTGTTTGCTTTAATGCCAGATGAAGTTTATGGTTACTTATTGTTTTTGCTATTGGCAATTGCTGATGCCACTATTTCTGGATTTTGTGGCAATAAACATTGTGAATGCCGTAGTAGAAACCAGGTATTTATTTTAATGATGAATATTGTTTGCATTGGTTGTTGCTATCTTTTGTTTCACCCTATTCTGTGAGGTGCTGGAAACCTACGGGAACACTACAAGTTCACAGGGCAGAGACTGCTGCTGAACTAAACCCAACCAAAAGACAGCACACTTTGCTCCACACACAAATCAATGACCTCCAATATTCAGCTATACTTTAATACAAATAATAGAAGATACAAAAGGCCAAACTTTTGAGCAGGTCTCAAGTGGGAATGGCTAAGGGGTGAGCCCTTAGGTCTTAGCTGTGGACATTTACTTCTACAGCAAAAACAAAGAAAATTAACACAAAGTCTGGGCAAGCCACACCTAAGAGGGGGGTCTTGAGATAGATTACTCTAGAACATTCTAAAAGGTGACGACTGTGCCCTAAAAAGATCCATACATAACAGTGGAAAAGAATTTCCTTCCAACAAATGCATAAAACCCAACAGAGAAAGATAAGAATTTTGAAAAAACAAGGTAATATGGCACCTCCTAAAGTTCATAATTCACCAGCAACTGATCCCAAAGATATTAAAGCGGAAGAAATGTCAGGTAAAGAATTCAGAATAATCATTAAAAAATAAGGAATTCTAAGAGACATAGAAAAACAACTGAATAAATTAAGGAAGTCAGTATATGATATGAATGAGAAATTCAATAAGAAAAAAATATTATAAAATAATCCCCCAAAATATTGAAAATGAAATATATGATAAATCAAATTTTAAAAAGTCAGTTGAAAGTTTTTCTAATAGAGGGGACCATGCTAAAGACAGAATATCAGAGTTGTGTTGAGAGCCACAGCTGGTTGGAATGGCTCCTGGCATTTTGCCAGAAGTAATGGTTGAGAGACAAGCCATTAAGATGATGCTGGATTGATTCAATTGTATATTAGACCTTTACACCAGTAATAGGGTGGCTCTTGCCACAACTCTTTGGAGTTCCCGTTGAGTTCTCACAGAGTTCTGAGAGTGAATGCACGAGCAGCCCAGTGGAGGGAGTTCCGGCTGGTGTGTGGTGTGTTCCTGGAGGAGCTGCGTGGGTGGTGTTCGGGAGAGTTCCAGGGGACTGTGCGTGGAGTGCTGTGGGAGTTCAGAAATAAAGTTTGTTCCTGCTTGAGTGGCTTGTGATTTGTGCCCAGCCAGACTGTGGCAGAATTGGAAGATGAAAGTATCTACCCTTGAACATTCAGACAGCATTAAAGAACAGAAAACAAGTAACCATGAACAGATAATACAGAGCTCTGGGACAAAATTAAGAGAGCAAGTTTAAGAATCATTGGAATTCAGGAGGGTTGTGAAATTCAGTTAATGAAATGGATAAATGCCTCAGGGAAATAATAACAGAAAAATTTCCAAACCTTCAGAATGAAATGAACATCAGATACAGGAGGAATTTAGAACTGCAAATAGACAAGATCAAAAAAGAAACTCTCCATGACACATTATAATTAAAATGCCTAACATACAGAACAAGAATGACATTTTAAAAGTCTCAAGAGAAAAACGTCAGGTCACATTTAGAGGCAAGCCAATCAGGATCACTTCTGATTTCTCAGCACAAACTCTTTAAGCCAGGAGGGCTTGAAATGATGTGTTCCAAGTCCTGAAAGAAAATAACTGTCAACCAAGGCTGCTAAGATGCAGCAAAGATATTCTTCAAACTTGAAGTAGAAATAAAAACCTTCTAAGAAGAACTGAAACAATTTATGACTATTAAATAGGCAATATAGAAGTTTCTTTAAAAAAAATACCCCACACAGAAGAAATAATAATTAAAAAAAAAGAGATAACAAATAAAGAAATCTTTTTTGAAGAATAGGCAAGCATGTGAGAAACAAGGCCAAATTAAACATGATAAATAAATCAAAATAGCATAAATTAATAAACACCTCTCTTTAATAACATTGAATGTTAATGGTTTCAAATCTCCTGTTAAAAGACATAAGCTGGCAGAAGGGATTAAAAGATAAGACACAACTATATCTTGTTTGCAAAAGACACATTTTACAAAGACAGACAGATACAGGTTAAAAGCAAAGAGTTTGAAATTGATATACCATGCAAATCAGCTTGAAAACATGCAGGAATAGTTACTCTCATATATGACAAAGAAAACTTCAAACCAAAATTAATCAGAAGAGATGAAGACAGTCACTTCACATTGGTAAAGGGAAGAATCCAACAAAAAGATATAATAATAATAAATCTTTAGCCACAAATGTGGGTGCAATTAATCACTTAAAAGAGAGACATTACTAAAATTTAAGCCTCAGAGAGACCCCTGTATAAAAATACTGAGTGACTTCAACAAACCTCTCTAAAAATTAGATAAATCATTCTGACATAAATTCAGTAAAAACTCTTTGGATAAGAAAAATATTATAAATTAAATGAACTTAACAGACATATATAGAATATTTCATCCAACAACAACTGAATATACTTTCTTCTCAGCAGGTCATGGAACCTTCTCCAAAATAAATCATATTTTTTAGCCACAAAAAAAGCTCTTAGCAAATACAAAAAAAAATTTTTTTAAATATAATTCCTTGCACCTTATCAGATAAAAATGGAATGAAATTAGAAAACAACATGACAAAATCCTATGTAAACACATGGAGATTGAAAAATGCTTTTTTGAATAATGACTGGTCAATAAAAGAAATCAAAGGAGAAATTAAAAAAATCTTATTAGACTCAAGTGATAATAGTGATACAATGTACCAGAATCTTTGGGATACTATGAAGGTAGTTCTAAGAGGAAAGTTTATAGCTGTGAGTACCTACATAAGAAAATCAGAAATATCCCAAATAACCTAATGATGCATCTCAAGGCTCTTGAAACAGAATAAAAAAACAATTCCAAAACCAGTAGAAGGAAGTAGATAATTAAGATCAGAGCCAATATTAATAAAATTGAGAATAAAAACAAATACAAAGGGGGCTGGGGTTATGGCTCAGTGGCAGAGTGCTTGCCTACTATGAGGGAGGCACTGGGTTTTATCCTTAGCACCACACACATAAAAATAAGCAAATAAAATAAAGGCATGCTGTCCACCTACAATTACAAAAAAAAATGTTTTTTAAAGAAAAATACAAATACAAAAGGATGAGTGAAACAAAGAGTTGGTTCTTTGAGCAGATAAACAAGATTGATAATCCCTTATCCAAAATAACCATAGAAAATGAGAAAACTCAAATTAATAAAATTAGAAACAACAAAGGAGAAATAGACACAGACATAACAGAAACACAGTGGATGATTAGGGACTATTTTGAAATTTTTACTCCAATAAATTGGAAAAATTATAAGAAATGTATACATTTCTAGATAGATACTATGTGCCAAATTTGAATCCAGAGGATGTAGAAAACCTAAACAAAACAATAAATAACAATGGGGTAGAAGTAATAATAAAAAGCTTTCCAACAAATAAAAGCCCAGGACCAGGTGGCTTCTTAGCTGGATTCTCCCAAAACTTTAAAGAACTAATACCAATATCCTTCATATTATCTCATAAAATAAAAACATTTCTACCTATAAAACCAGTATCATACTGAAACCTCAAAACAAAATTAGATAAGGACACATCAAGGAAAGAAAACTACAGATCAATATCTCTGATGAACTTAAATGCAAAAATACTTAATAACATTAGTAAATTATATTGAACAACAATAAGAAGACTGTATACCAGAAACAAGTTGGTTTTATTCCAGAGATGCAAGGATGGTTTGATGTATGCGAATCAACAAATGCATTTCATCACATAAATAAAATTATGTACAAGAATCAATTAGTCATCTCAATAGATGCAGAGAAGGCCTTTGACACAACTCAGCACTGATTCATGATGAAAATGCCAAGGAAACAGGAAACCTTCAGTGACACTATAAGTCCACAGGGTAGAAACTCTCCTGCCTCAGATCCATACTGTTTGATGGTTAGACACACTAACAACATGGAAAAGCAAAGAAACAAATCACCCCCAAACAAACCAGACACTTCAACAACAGAATCCATTGACACCATAGTGGAAAAAATGTCAGAGAAGAAGTTCAGAATGTACATAGTTAAAATCATCTGCAAGATAGGGAACAATGTAAGGAGTTAAATCAGACAGAAAACAAAGGAAGTGAAAGATCACTTCAATAAAGAGATCATGGGAAAAAAATCAAGCATAAATCCTTGAAATGAATGAATTAATAAATCAAAGTAAATATTCAATGGAAAGCATCACTTGGAAGACAAAGTTTCAGGCAATGAAGACAAAATATATAATATTACAAATAAAGTTGACCTTAAAGAAAAGATGTTGTTATGGTTTGGATGTGAGGTGTCTCCCCAAAGCTCAAATGTAAGACAATGCAATCAGTGATTAATTCCTTCACAGGGATTAACTGAGTGGTAACTGAAGTGCTAAAGTATGGCTGGAGGAGTTCGTATTGCTTTGATGTACATATTTGTATCTGGCAAATGGAGACCTCTCTTTCTCTGCTTTCTGATCATAATATAAACCACACTCTTCCGCCATTATGTTCTGCCTCACCCTGAGCCCTAGTAATGGAGCTGGGCTTCTAAGGACTAAGACCTCTGAAACCAAGAATCCACAAAAAAACTTTCCTGCACTACAATTGTTCTGGTTGGGTCTTTTAGTTATAGCAGCAAAAAAGGTGACTGACATGGAGGTTATGATGTCAAGAAGAGAACTTCCAGGAAATATGGGATAACATGAAAAGGCCAAATTTAAGATTTATTGGAACAGATGAAGGCTCAGAGAAACAAATAAAAGGAAAGCACAATCTTTTCAACAAAATAATATTAGAAAATTTTCCAAAACTAAAGAATGAAATGGAAAATCAAACAAGGGAGGCTTACAGAACCCCAAATATATAAAGTGCAACAGACCCACACCAAAGCACATTATAAGGAAAATACCTCACACACATAATAAGGATAGTATTTTAAATACTTTAAATAGCTTTAAAATACTATCACATTTAGAGTGAAACCAATCCATGTTGTAGCTGATTTCTCAACTCAAACCCTCAAAGCTAGAGGTCTTGGAATAATACATACCAAGCTCTGAAAGAAAATGAATGCCAACCAATTATATTATACCCAGCAAAAATAAACTTCAGAATTGATGATGAAATAAAACCTTCCATGATAAACAAAAGTTAAAAGCATTCATAACTAGAAAGCCTGCACTACAAAACATACTCAATAAAATATTTCATGAAGAAGAAATTAAAAAATTAAAGTGAAAACCTGCAAAGGGAGGAACTATACTAGAAGAATAGTCCATCAAAGAAGAAACAAAGTTAAAAACCAAAAATAAATCAAGATGACAGGGAATAAAAATTATTTCTCAAGGATAATATTGAATGTAAATGGCCCAAATTCTACAATCAAAAGAAGAAAGACATAAACTAGCAGACTGAATTAATAAATAAGACCCAACAATATGCTGTCTCCAAGAGACTCACCTCATAGGCAAAGACATTCACAGATTGAAGGTGAAAGGATGCAAAAAAATATCATTCATAGGGATCTTATAAACAAGCAAGAGTTGTTATACTCATATCAGATAAAGTGGACTTCAAGCCAAAGTTAATCAAAAGGGACAAAGAAGGACATTTCATACTGCTTAAGGGAATTAAACATCAACAAGACATAACAATTGTAAATATTTATGCCACAAACAATGGCATCTACATACATCAAACAAACCCTTCTTAATTTCAAAAAGCAACTAAACCACAAAAGAATAAAACTGGGTGACTTTAATATGCCTCTTTCACCACAGGATAGATCTTCCAAACAAAACTAAATAAAGAAGCTATAGAACTAAAAAATGCAACTAATAATTTAAGTTTAACAGACATATAAAGAATATTTCATCCATAAATGACTGAATACACTTTATTCTCAGCAGCACATGGATCCTTCTCTAAAATAGACCATCTCTTAGGTCACAAAGCAACTCTTACCAGATTAAAAAAAAAATAGACATAATACTAAAATCTCTGGGACACTATGAAGGCAGTTCTAAGAGGAAAGTTCATTGCATTGAGGTCATTTATTAAAAGAATAGAAAGTTAATGAATAAATAACCTAACATTACATCTCAAAGCCCCAGAAAAAGAAGAGCAACCAAATCCCCGAAGCAGTAGAAAACAGGAAATGATTAAGATCAGATCTGAAATCAATGAGATTTAAACAAAAAAAAAAAATTCAAGAAACTGATTAAATTAAAAATGCTTCTTTGAAAAAAATAGATAAAATTTCTAGACCCTCAGTCATGCTAACAAAGAGAAAAACAGAGAATGCTTAAATTACTAAAGTTCATGATGAAAAGGAAAATTTCACTAAGGACACTACTAAAATATAGATGGTGACATGGTTTGAATGAGAGATGTCACCCAAACGACAATGCAAGAAGGTTCAGAGGAGAAGTGATTGGGTTGTGAGAGTCTTAACCCAATCAGTGAATTAATCCCTAGACAGCATTAACTAAATGGTAACTGAAAGCAGATAGGGTGTGGCTGGAGGAGGGGGGTATTGGGTGCATGGCTTTGGGGTATATATTTGCATCTGGCAAGTGGAAAGCTCTGGAAAACTCTCTCTCTCTGCTTCCTAATCATCATGTGAGCATCTTCCCTCAGCCACATTCTTCTGCCATGTTGTTCTTACCTGGAGACCTGAGTAGTAAGTCTGCTGTCAGTGGACTGAGACCTCTGAAACCATGAGCTCTTAGATAAACTTTTTTTCCTCTACAGTTGGGCTAGTTAGATATTTTAGTCACAGCAGCAAAATAAGCTGACTAGATGGTAATCAGAAACTATTTTGAGAATTTGTACTCTAATAAAGTAGAAAATCTTGGAGACAGCAACAAATTTCTAAAGACATAGGACCTAACCAAATTGAATCAGAAGGATATAGAAAATTTAAACAGATAAATTTCAAGCAATGAGATTGAAAGTGTCATTAAAAGCCTACCAAGAAAGAAAAGCTCAGGCCCAGATGGATTATCAGTCAAGTTCTACCAGACCTTCAAAGAAGAACTAACACTAATCCTCCTCAAATTATTCCACGAAATAGAAAAGGAGGGAACCCATCCAAACTAATTTTATTAAGTTAGTGTACCAAAACAAGACAATGACACATCAAGGAAAAAAAACTTCAGACCAATATCCCTGATGATCATATATGCAAAAATTCTTAATTAAGTACTGGAAAACCACATACAAAAATGATTAAAAAGATAGTGCAGGATGATCAAGTGGGGTTTATCCTAGGAATGTGAGGTTGTTTCAACAAACAGAAATCAATAAATGTAATTCATTACATCAACAGACAAAATACAACACCCATTCATATTCAAAACATAAGAAAAGTTAGGGATAGTTGGAATATACCTCAACATTGTAAAAGCCATATATGTTAAACCCAAGATCAAAATCATTCTAAATGAAGAAAAGTTGAAAACATTCCCTCCAAAAACTGGAATAAGACAGGATGCCTTCTTTCACTATTTCTTTTTTTTTTAAGATGGATTTCTTTTTTATTTTATTTTTTTTTATTTTTATTTTTTAGTTCTCGACGGACACAACATCTTTGTTTGTACGTGGTGCTGAGGATCGAACCCGGGCCGCACGCATGCCAGGCGAGCTCACTACCGCTTGAGCCACATCCCCAGCCCTACTATTTCTATTCAACATAGTTTTTGAAACTGTAGCCAAAGCAATTAGGCAGAAGAAAGAAATTAAAGGGATATGAATAGGAAAAGAATAACTTAAGCTATCCATATTTGCTGATGACATTTAGAAGACCCAAAAAAACTTCACCACAAAACCTATAGAAATCAAATGAATTCAGCAAAGTAGCAAGATATAAAATTAACACCCATAAGTCAATTGCATTCCTACGTATCAGTAATGAATCAACTAAAAGAGAAATTAGGAAACTATCCCATGTAAAATTCCTCCAAAATATTTGGATATCAATCTAACAAAGAGGTTAAAGATCTTTACAATAAAAACTACAGAATACTAAAGAAAGAAATTAAAGAAGACCTCAGAAGATGAAAAGATATTCTTGGATAGGCAAAATTAATATTGTCAAAATGGCCATGTGACCAAAAGTGATGTACAGATTTAGTGAAATTCCTATTAAAATTGCAATGACATCCTTCTTAGAAATAGAAAAAGCAATCATGAAATTCAATTGGTCCCCAAGCAGACATGAAAACCAAAATGGTACAGAATAGAAAACACATAGACAAACCCACATAAATACAGTTACCTCATACTAGACAAATGCACCAAAAACATTAATTGGAGAAAAGATATCCTGTTAAACAAATGATGCTGGCAAAACTGGAAATCCATATGTAGCAAAATGAAATTAGACCCTTACCTCTCACCAACACAAAACTCAATTCAAAATGGATCAAGAACCTAGGTATTAGACCAGAAACCCTGTGCCTTCTAGAAGTAAAACCAGGCCCAAATCTCCATTATGTCAGCTTAGAAACTGAATTCCTCTACAAGACTCTTACAGCACAAGAAGTAAAATCAAGAATCAATACCAAACTAAAAAGCTTCTTCAGAGCAAAGGAAACAGTCAAGAATATAAAGAGAGAGCCTACAGAATGTGAGAAAATCTTTGCCACCTGCACCTCAGATAGCATTAATTTCTAGAATATACAAAGAACTCAAAAAATCAACACCAAAAAAGCAAATAATCCAATCAATAAATGGGCAAAGGAACTGAACAGGCACTTCACAGAAGAAGAAATATGATCAGTCAACAAAAAAATGAAAACATATTCACCATTTCTAGCCCCTAGAGAGATGAAAATTGAAACTACACTTGGATTTCATCTCATTCTGGTAAGTATGGCAGTTATCAAAAACAAAAGGAACAATAAATGTTGGCAAGGATGTAGGGGAAAAAGTACACTCATACATTTCTGGTTGGACTGCAAATTGGTACAGCCACTCTGGAAAGCAGTATGGAGATTCCTCAAAAAAACTTGGAATGGAACCATCATTTAACCCCATTATCCCATTCCTCATCATATACTCAAAAGACTTAAAGTCAGCATACTACAGTAACTCAACCATATCAATAATTATAGCAGCTCAATTCACAATAGCTAAGCTATGGAACCAACCTCAATGCCCTTCAACAGATGAATGAATAAAGAAAATGTGACACACACACACACACAATGAAATATTACTTAGTCATAAAAAAAGAATGAAATTATGGCATTTGCTGGTAAATGAATGGAACTGGAGACTATTGTGCTATGGGAAGTAAGTCAATCCCCAAAACCAAAAGCTAAATATTCTCTCTGATGTGAAGATGCTAGCGCACAATAGTGGAGGGTGAAGGGAAGAGTAGAAGTTCACTGAATTGAAGAAAGTATAATGAAGGAAAGTAGGGATGGGAATAGGTAAGACAGTAGAATGATTTGGACATAACTTTCATATGTTCTTATATGAATGCACAACCAGTGTAATTCCACATCATGGTCAATCACAAGATTCGGAAGTTATACTCCAGTATGTATAAAATGTCAAAATACATTCTACTATCATGTATACCTAAAAAGAACAAATAAAAAAAAATTTTAAATGCTAAAGAAAATAGGGATAGAAGGAACTTACTTCAACATCATAAAGACTATCTATAAAAAAGCAAAAGCCAACCTCATAGTAAATGAAGAAAAACTGAAGGCATTTCCTTGGGACAAGACAAGAAATTCCACTTTTCAAACTCCTGTTTAATACAGTGCTAGAAATTCTATTCAGAGCAACTGGGCAAGATAAGGAAATAAAAGGGATAAAAATAGGAAAGGAAGAAATCAAATGATCCCTGTTACCAGATGATATGATCCTATACATATAAGATCCAGAAAAACCTCCATCAAAAGACTGCTAGTCAACTCAGCAAGACACTATTTCTAAATAAAATATATTAAAAAGGGCTGGGGTTGTGACTCAGTGTTTAAGCATCCCTGGGTTCAATTCCTGGTTAAAAAAAGGGGGGGGGGGATAAAAGACTGCTAGAGCTAATACACAAATTTGGCAAAGTAGCAGTTTACAAAATCAACATACGAAGATCACTAACTTTCCTATATCCCAACAACAAAGCTGCTTCTCAGCAGAAATCAGGAAAACAATTCCATTCACAATAGCCTAAAAAATAAAATGAAAAAAAAATAAAATACCTAGGAATAAATCTAACCAAGCCAGTGAAAGACCTCAACAATGAAAAATATACAACACTGAAAAAAGAAATTGAAGAAGATCTCAGAACATGCAAAGACCTCCCAGAGGTTCATGGATAGACAAAATTAATATTATTAAAATGGCCATACTATCAAAAGCAATACACAGATTAAATGAAATCCCCATCAAAATACCAATGACATTCTTCACAGAACTAGAAAAGAACAGTCCTAAAATTCATTTGGAGAAAGATCCAAAATAGCCAAAGCAATTTTAAGTCAAAAAAACAATGCTGACTTCAAATTATATTACAGAACTATAGTAACAAAAACTGCATGATACTGGCATGAAAAGAGACTCATAGGCCAGTATTACAGAATAGGAGACACAGAGGCAAACCCACACATCTATAGTCATCTGATCCTTGACAAAGTTACAAGAACAAATACATTGGAGGAAAGACAGCCTTTTTAAAAATAAATGATCATAAGAATATAGATTATACCTATGTGAAGGAATGAAACTTGACCTTTATTTCTCACCCTGCCAAAAAATAAATTCAAAGTGTATAAAAGACCTAACAATTAGACCAGAAATTATGCAACTTCTAGAAGAAAACATAGGGTCAACACTCCAGCATAAGGGTACAGGCAATGACTTTCTCAATAGGATACCTAAACCTCAGGAAATAATGCCAAGAGTTAATAAATGGGATGACATAAAATAAAAAGCTTATGCTCAGCAAAGGAAACAACTAAATATGTGAAGAGAAAACCCTCAAAATTAAAGAAAATCTTTGCTAGCAACTCTTCAGACAGTTAATATCTATAATATATAAAGCACTCAAAAAACTTTACACCAAAAAATCAAATAACCCAGTTAATAAATGTGCAAACAAACAGGCACTTGTCCAAATGGCCAATAAATATATGAAAACATGTTCAACATCATTAGCAATTAGGGAAATGCAAATCAAAACTACACTAAAAACAAAACAAAACAAAAACCAAACTACACTGAGATTTCATCTCACACCAGTCAGAATGGCAGTCATCAAGAATACAGATAATAATAAATTCTGGACAGGTTGGGAGAAGGAACACTTTCATGCTGTTGGTAGGGTTGTACATGAGTACAACCACCATTGAAATCAGTGTGGAGTTTCCCCAAACACTAGGCATGGAACCACCATGTGACCCAGCTATACCACTCCTCAGTATTTATGCTGAAGAATTAAAGTCATCATACTACAACGATACATGAATACCCATATTCATAGTAGCACAATTCACAACAGCTAAACTCTGAAATCAACTTAGGTGTCTGTCAATGAATGAATGAATTTAAAAAAAAATGTGATATGTATACACAATGGAGTTTTTTTTCAGCCATGAAGAAATATGAAATTATGTCATTTGCAGGAAAAATGGATGAAACTAGAGACCATTATGTTAAGCAAAATAAGCCAAACTCAGAAGGTCAAGGGTCATATGTTTTCTCTCATATGTGGAAACTAGAGAGGAAAAAGGAAAGAAAAGTAGGGGCAGATCTTAAAAAAATAGAAGGGATATCAGTAGAGGAAAGGGACCAAAGGGTAGAATGTGGGGAGGGAAGGGGGATGTGCTGGAGAGTAATATTGGCAAAATTATATTGTTATATTGTGTGCATGTGTGAATATATAACGATAAATATCACCGTTATGTACAAGTATAGTGTACATAAATTTTTTTTGCAGTAATATTAGTATATGCACATTATGGCCTTTTGATACCTTTCTTCACCCTCCCTCATGTGATTTTAGATCTTAACTCAGTCAATTTTTCCATAGGATCTAATCCACCAAGCTAGCAACTAGTCATTCCTTCATTCTTAGTTAAAACTAGCATAGTCGTGCTCTTAAGAGCACATTGAGATCATGGTATGGAAGGACTCAAAAGTTTTAATTCATAAGACAGATGGAGAAAAGTAATTCTGAAATATACCACACTGCCCAAAGTAAGGCTTGAAGGCCTTCCCTGGTTGACCTTTTCTGTGCCTTTCATGTATCTCTCAAAAATGTACTCCTGGTTGTCTAGCTGATGGTATACAACCCTGGCTTTCCCCTCTGCTTTGGGCCTGAATGCATCTGGCCATCTCGGAGACAACTGCAACTCAACATGTCCCTGTTTGAATTCATCAATTCCTGTGTGTATTTCCACCAAACCACAGTCACAATCCATCCAGAAGGCCCCCAGTTATCTTTCATGATCAGCTAGTCCCCTGGATTCTTTCTGAACTGTCCTTCCAGTTCAGAGGTAACAGCTTTTTCATTTCTCCTCACTGTGGTGTCCTTATTTAAGATCCTCATCATCGCATGTCCAGTCAATAGGATTAAACCTCTAATTAGGTTTCTACTCCTACTGTTTATTCCCATCCTGCTATCATAGTACTCCTTCTAAAAGAAAAAACAAAACACTATTTCCCTTCTTAGAAAACCCAAACTTCTTAATATGTCCTTCAAAAGATCCAGAACTTTCCATTAATTTTCCCTCCTGGCAATGCTCTGGCCCTCTTCCTGGCCCCATCTGTCTGATGTTTGAACTTGCCGGCTGACTCTGTTTGCCCAGACTGCCCTGTACACTGTCCTAAATCTGGTCTCAGTCTAGTCCTTTCCTGACTGAAATATCACCTCTTGAAAAGAACAACTTAGACCTTTCATTCCCTAAACTATGCTCTAGCTCTCTGACTTGCAAATTTCGGTTTCCTTTCCTTGTGGTCCCATTACATGTCTATACATTTATTCTAGGGCTTACAGCCTAGCACTCTTATTTATCTCTACAAGACTATGCGCATGGGTTCTTATTTAATTATAGATCTCTGGTGACTGGTTATATTAGGTGTTTACTATGGTCTTAATGTGTTCCCCAAAATTAACTTGTTGAAACTTAATCACCAATGTGATAGTTTTAGTTTAGATAGTTTAGTTTAGATGGCTTAGATACTTTGGGACCTTTCACAGGTAAATAAGTAATGAGGTTGGAGCCCTCATGGGAATGGGATTAGAGGTCTGATAAAAGGGATGGAAGAAACTAACACTGTTCCCTTTTGCACTTTCACCTTCTGCATGTGAGAACAGTATTCTCTGGAGCAATCAGCAATTGGTCCCCATCACAGAGACAAGGTATACATGAGACATTGAATTTGCAGTACTTTCATCTTAGACTTCCCAGCCTCCAGAACAGTGAGAAATTTCTGTTCTTTATAAATTATTTAGACTTGGGTATTTTGTTATAGCAGCATGAATGGACTAAGATGGTGCTCAATTCATGTTTGAATGACAAGGGAAAATGCATATTAGCTCCTGAGCAGGTAAAACAGTGTGGGAGTCCTGGGGGATGTGGATGATATGGGACAGAAAGACAGAAGCAGAAATTGGAAAATATCGATGATAAACCTGGTTTTTTCATAGTTTTGCCTTAACATTTGTGAAAGAAGCCAAGTCTAAATTCAGAGATATTTCAACATAGCAGTCTTCTTTTCTTGACTCCCTGTGCAAAGTCATTCCCACACCCTGTTTCTTAGCTAGGCACCTTCTTCACATTCATCTCTTTGATAGATAATAATACCAAGAATCCACAAATGGGATTCTTTAGGGGACCTTGGGCCTTTCTTTGTTGGGGAGGTTGCCCTGTGGTGAACCACCTGGCTGCCAGTTAAAAATAGAAGAGACTCACAGAAGAATCTCCATGTTTTCTCTCTATTCATACATCTCCTAAGGCCTGTGCCTTGACACTCCATTCATTTGGCACATCATGGCTATGCATTAGTACCGAGCTCCATGGGAATCGCACATGAGTTGCAAAGGTGTGAGTGAATTCTTTCTCACTCCCTGTCTCTTGGGCAAATGTGATTAATTCTCTTTGATTGATGGAGATTATTGAGAGACCTGATCAAGGAATTATAGGACGAGCGACAAATTCTCATCTAAATAGGCCGACAACAGAGCTAGGTTGCTAGAGCTGAAGATGGTTCCTCTCTGCTCACAGCACTGTCTCCCTCCTTGGAGTGTAGGACCCAGTGGGAGGAGAGTCAGCAAGACACTGTCCAACAGAAATTATTCAAGAGCACAGGGAGTTTTCCTCTTTTCTCATTATAACCTGAAGAATAAAGTCCTGGCCTCATGTTCCCTTCAAGAATAAATTGTTTCAGTTTGCAGAGGAGGCCTCTCGAGTGGCCTGGGAAAGGCAACAGATCGAGCATGATCACATACCCAGTTTATTCAAGGCCCCTTCCTGCCTGCTAACACACCGCAGGCTGCAAGTGATAATTTATGCAACTTCTGGGCACCTTCCCAAGGTGTTACTGGAGAAAGCTCATCACTCTCTCTGTGAGGTTGAGTGTAGAGTTTCAGAAAACTTCATAACCATTTCTACTTTTCATTGTGCAAAACAATGTTCATAGCCCATTCAGAGATGCCTCAAACCAAAGGAGGCCAAAGAAATACTGGCCACCAAAGTCTTCTAAGTAAAAGATAAACCACAGGGACCCAGCCTGCTCACTTAATCAGCCTGAATTAGATGAGAACCACATAATGTAGAGCTGACCACGTAAGGAATCAATCTCTCTCTCTTTTTCTCTGTTTCCCCCTCCAAACCACGCCCCCCTCTCCCATAGGGTCAAACAATTGAGTCTTAGGACTGGCCTTTACTGGGATTATTTGTTCTTCACTTCAGGGTTCCAAATCCAACCCGCAGCTCCAGGCCAAATCCTTGCTCTTAGCAACCACTCGGGCCTTGTTAACTAGTGTCTAGTTTCTTGGATTATGTCCCAGGGCCTTTTGAAGGCACTTCTCTCCCTAGGTCCCCTCAATCACTCAAGTCCCTCTTCAGTACTTTCTCTCCTCTTCTCTCTCTTGGCCATGTTTTAACGCCAACAGCTGACTTCCTGGCCACCCACAGCAGCTCATTTTCCTGGGTTTATCTCATTCTTTTCCCCAGTCCTCTTTCTTTTAAGCATCACTCCCCAACCCCAGGGACTCATTGTCCATGTGTATCTGATTGCTGTTTCCTCGATTTTCTCAGTCACGGATGACACACAATGTCTACTACCTGATTAGAGTCTTTTCTGTCAACTGTCTGAATCTACCAAGACAATCACAGTGTATTTTTAATGAATAAAGAATTAGAAAAGATGACAATATTTTTTTACAGTTGTTTTAATTTTTTTAAGGAATTATATCTGGTTCTTTTAACCTTTTCTCTCTTTTTTAAAAATTTAATTGATTTTATTTTTTTAAATACATGACAGCAGAATGTATTACAATTCTTATTACACATATAGAGCACAATTTTTCATATCTTTGTATATAAAGTATATTCATGCCAATTCATGTCTTTATACATGTACTTTTTGTATTATAATTCTTATTATACATATTACCACAATTTTTCATATTTCTCTTTATATATAAAGTATGTTGACACTCAATTCGTGTCTTCATATTTAACCTTTTCTGAGATGGCTTAGGAGGGCCTGGGACCTCCTAGGATCAGAAATTTGGAAACTGTAATACTGAAAAATCTGTTTTCCATTATACAGAGCGAGTTTAATTGATGATCAGGAAGTGTTAAATAGGCATAAACTACAGATTTCCTTATAATGTTCATAGCCCAAAAGAAAATGTGGCAAGTCCCATAAGAAAAATAGGGTTCCAATTTTTATTTTACACATATTCTTTTCCCCCATCCTTATTATTTCAATACTTTTTCCACCCTCACACTTTGCATTTCCTATTTATTGTCTTACTTCTTCCTTTCCTTCTTGACAGATGTGAAGGTTGGGATGCCATTGTCAGTGGATTGCATGACTCACATAATGTTTTCTATGGTTTTTGTGACAAGACAGGTACAAGGAATTGACTATGTGCTTGAAATTCCACAAAAGGTCTTTCCATATAAATGTATCATTAAGAAAGGGAAGTGGCGACGAGACTTAGATGCCAAGAGAGTTTCACATCCAGAGTTGCCTCTAAGATGTCTCTTTCGAGCTTAGTATAGATTCTCACTTATCTTTCCATGAACTGTTTAGAGGAAAGAGTCCTTTCAAAGGAGATGTTAAAGGTGGTAGTTTGAGGTTAAAGGAAAAAAAAAAACAAGTAAAGTTCAAGAGTGTGTGTCATAGAGAAATTCAAAAGGTGAGGAACTTGTGATGATTCAAAGCATGCGTTTTTAAATTAGAAAGCTAATACAGGCCTACTGCTGAAAATGTTGACTCTATAGAAAGAGAGAGAGAGAAAGAAAGAAAAAATTCAACATTCCCCCCAAAGCAGACAGAAACACTATTTTCATTTTAGATTTGTTACATTTCCTTTCTATGTTCTTTCCTGAGGATATATTTTGGTCTAGTTGAAATATTATTTCTAGATGGTAAATGCATCCATTAACATGTTTCATTTATAAAAAAAATCATTAAACATTTATTATATCTTTTAATAGCCACATAAAATTTTTCAATCAAATAACTATTTCTTCATTTTTTAATTATTATATTCTCTTGAACACTTATCTTATTTCCAACGCTGGATTATAAACACCTTTATGCATGAACTTTTATGCAAAATTCAAATTACTTTCCTCAGGCTAGCTTCTTGAAAGTGTATACACTGAGCCAAGGGCTGCGACACTGCTCAGATTCTTGACATATTTTGACAAATTGCTTTTCCAGAGTGTGGTACCAATTTGCACTCCCACCAGCAGTAGATGAGTGTATCTCACCTCACCTTTGCCAGAACTGAATAAGGTAATTTTCAAAATCTTTGCTAATTGGATAAGTTAGAAATAGCCTTCAATTTTATCTTTACTTCGTAGTATTTTATTTCTGGATAACTTGATAGATTCATCTCATTAGCTAGTTAGATAACAATATTTTTTTACAGGATACCTTTATTTTTATTTTTATTTACTTGTTATGTGGTGCTGAGGGTCGAACGCAGTGCCTCACACATGCCAGGCAAGTGCTCTACCACTGAAACACAATCCCAGTCCCTAGAAAACAAAATTTTTTAAAAAATAAAATCGTGCAAATTGAGGATCTTGTTGGGCTATTATATTGTTTAGTAAGTGTTGATACTAGTTTCAACACATAATGTAAAATTTCTCTAAATAGAAATGGTAACTACTAAGCAAGCCTATGAGAATGGAAGTAGAAGTGTTAAGAAGCATGTATATTGATACTTATGAAATGCCCTGTTTGGAGCCCGGCACAGTGGTTCATGCCTGAAACCCCAACAGCTCAGGAGGTTGAGGGAGCAGGATCATAAGTTCAAAGACCGCCTCAGCCACTTAGCAAGACCCTGTCTCAAAATAAAATAGGAAAAAAAAGGACTGGAGATGTGGCTCAATGGTTAAGCACCCTGGGTTCAATCCCCAGTACCAAAATAAAAATAAAAATAAAATAAAATGCCCTGTTTGAAAAGGAACTAGAATAGAACCTATTTCTACTAGAATCAGCCCTGGAGTATTCATGTGAAAGTGATTTCTTATAAAATGTTTCCAGGAAAAAGTGGAGAGGAACAGAAAAGTGAGGCAAGTGCAGGAAAGAGATGAAGCAGGTGTGTGGCTTCAAGGAAAATCCAATGAAAGATAAGCACAATTAGTCCTGCAGGATTGTTCCACAGTCACATCGCAGAGTCATCCCCTCAAGAGCTGTAATATTTTGTTTCAGGCCGTCAGTGGGGAAAAACTGGGCCTTCCTAGGCACAGCTGAGTCTCCATTCTCCAGGCCTGCACACAAAGAGGGCTCTAAGCAGCTTGAGGGCAGCTGTCTGACAAAGAGATGTAGGTGCCACCTACTGGAAGTGAAGACACACTTAAAGCAGTTGTACCAGGGATTCTGTGGTCTCAGATGGAGAACTAAGCATCTCTCCCATTCACACATCCTGTGCCTAATGGCCCTCTTGACAATTGTGGGTGCCAACTCCACTGATAAATGCCTTAGGAATTGTCATCCACTGTTTGTTGAATCTAAATGGGGCTATGTGTTCACACCAAAGCAAGTCATAAAAGGTGGAGAAGAAACAGGAAGTAACAACTTCTTGTTCACATTCCTGCATGTTTGGGGGTGGAGGACTCTAAAATGTAAAAGAAAAACAAGGGGAGAAGAGTCAAAGTGGATGGAAGGACATTGAAAGAAAGAAAGACAGGGGGTAGGGAGGGAAAGGAAGGAAGGGAGAGAGGGAGGGAGAAAGAAAGAAAAGGAGGAGGAAGAAAGGAAAGAAAGAAAAAATGGAAAGAAAGGAGGGAGAAATAGAGGATGAAGGAGAAGAGGGAAAAAAAAAAGGCTGATGGTAGGATCCAGAGGCCACTTCTGGAGTGATTATTAGGAGGCTGGGCAGCAAAAATTCCAGGTATGGGAGCAGAAAAGGAAACCACAGAGCTTCTGGAGTTTCTTATAGGCAATATTTTCTTTTTTTTTTTTCCCTACCAGGAAATATAGACATTGACTTAAGAAAGTAAACAATGTATATATTTGGAACATCTATAAAAAATATGAGTATTTTGTATACCAAAATGCTAATATTTCATTAGATTTCCTGCAAAACATGAATCCTCCAACATGATAAAAATTGGTTATCATAATGGAGTGGAAAAGCAAGGGAGAGGGGTATTCCTAAGATCGAACCCACCACCTCCTTTTCATTCTCCTATTTGAATAGATTGGGTACCTAAACAAACAAACCCTAAAAACAAACAAAGCAAAACAACCTACAAAAACCAAAAGTGTCTGCCAGAATCCTTTGAAGCTAAAGCTCTGGATGAGTTAGTATCCTCCAGTAAGGGAGAAAATAGGGATCTTCCTGTGGCTTTAGGTAGTTGTCACTGGTTAGGAAGTTTGTAGATTTTCTGTATCAGTTTTTGGAGTTAGAAACAGTAGTGGTGACAGCAGCTCTTTTGCTTTGACTCTCTGGTAGATGCATAACTTTTTTTTATTAATTTTTTAAAATTTATATATGACATCAGAATGCATTACATTTCTTATTATACATATAGAGCACAATTTTTCATATCTCTGGTTGTATACAAAGTATATTCACACTAATTCGTGTCTTCATACATGTACTTTGGATAATAATGTCCATCACATTTCACCATCATTTATAACCCCATGCCCCCTCCCTTCCCCTAACACCCTTCTGCCCTATCTAGAGTTCATCTATTCCTCCTATGCTCCCCCTCCCTACCCCACTATGAATCAGCCTCCTTATATCAGAGAAAACATCCGGCATTTGGTCTTTTGGGATTGGCTAACTTCACTTAGCATTATCTTCCCTAATTGCAGGTGGGTAACATTTTGAAGAATCCTTTCCCAGTTTTCAGGTATCCAAAGGCTGCAGAGGACAGGGCTGTAGCTCCAAGTCCTGCTAGGTGGCTCTAAGCAGCATCCTCAGTCCCATGATACCCAGCGGTCATTCCAAAAGACTCAGCTTAAAACTGCTGCTTCTTCCTCCAGTTCTCATGTGCAAGCTTCCAATTCCTTAGGTAAATGCATTCCTGCTTAAAGTATAGTACTTTGCTTGTTTTTTAACTAAACATTGGCTGGTCTGAGAGTGCATACAAAAACTTTATTATTAATAATATTTCATATAACTAAAGGGACAGTGTCTCTCTTCCTTTTGCTTTCCTTTACCTCCCTTCCCTTTCCTCTCTTTCATCTCTGACATATCCCTTCACATCCCTTCCCTTCCTGAACAAATCAGTCCAAAGACTGTACATGGGGTGGAGCAAGATAGACACCCATGCAGGGAGGAGGGCAACCTGCTGGAGGTCAAGGGGAGTTAATTTAGCTGCAACAGGACGTTGGACATGTACCAGGGATTGATTTCAGCAGATAAATAAATATTTTAAGGATAATGAGAGCAGATTTCTTATTGTCAGCAAAAGGAGTTATAAATTTAAAAAGGAGAAAACTAGAATGATCCTTACAGTGTTGGACTGAAATTGGAGATATTGATATGAAGTCATCTTTTTCAGTAGATAGATAGATAGATAGATATAGATGTGTGTGTGTGTGTGTGTGTGTGTGTGTGTGTGTGTGTGTGTGTGTGTCTGGGAGCAGCGATACTCCAATGGTAATAGGTATACCCATTGTCCAGGTCTTGGTAACTAAATGCTATTACCATTTAAAGTGATCCCCGAAGAAGTCCTAAAGATGGGACAGGGAAGATACAAGTAATCCTGGAACACCACATTCTATCAGAAAATAAAGATGTGTCTGATGAAGAAGGGGAACATGTCAAAAGGACACAGAAACCAGCCTGAAGGAGCTCCCACTGGTTGAATCTGGGACAACTGGAACATCAAAATAATGATTGTAAGGGATTAGAACAGGAACCCATGAGTCCATGCTGATATCAGTATGCAAACCAATGAGTTGAAAGTTTGATGAGCATTATTTATTTATCAAGTCTTGAAATACCCCCCTATAAAATACTTATGAAATGCAAAAGGAAGAAAAGTTAGCTTTAGTGTGGAGAAGCTGGCAGGCACCACCTTAATCAATGGATGAAAGTTAACATCACCAGTGATGGAACAAATTGAAATCGTGAGCCACCTTGCAGAATGCAGCAAAAAGATTGCAGTGTCTTTTCAGCGGCGCTCCTGCCAAAGAGGCACAGTTGAAATTTAATCATGACAAATTATCAGACAACCCCAAATGGAGTGAGTCTACAAAACAAGTGAACTGTGGTTTTCAAATGTCCAGAGTTTGGAACACTGAAGAACTCTTTCAAATTAAAGGACACTAATTAGGCATGGTAACTAAATGCAACTTGTTTATTCAGAATGGATTATTTTGCTACGAAGCATGTTATTGTGACAAGAGATGATTGTGAACTGCTCTGAGAATTAGATGATAGTAATATATGAATGCTACTCTCTCAGTTTTGACCATCTTGATTTATATGGGAGAAGGTTATTGTTTGTAGGAATTATACACCAAAATATCCAGGAATGATGGAGTGTATAATCAAGTTACTCTTCGATGATTCAGAAAAACATTCCTGTGCTGGTTTTGCAATCTTTCTGTGCATTTGAAATTGTTCCCCCTCTGTCCTCCCTCTACCCCCCACCCCTCAAACAATCCCAGTTGTGTGCAGTGTCATGATTTAGGCTCACAAAGAAGGGAAGGTGCTGAGAGAGGTTCAGGGCGGGGACCCTAAGAGAATTTCTTCATCCTTTGGGTAGTGGCAGGGACAGTGACCAGAAGCCAGTAGGGAGTATCCCTTTCATGGGGGCTCACTTAAGGGGAATAAAAAGGATAAGACTGCACAGAATTGAACAATGGCTTATAGCTGGCGGGGCTCAGTGAGTCAGGCTTTAGTGGGTTGTATGTGTTTCATTTACTAAATTCACGTCCTCTCATCATCATTGATCACAGGATCACACATCTGAGAACAGCTTCTCCCATCCTGACACCCAGAGCAATGAGACCCAGAGTGCTCCTAGAGTCTTGACACATGCAGGGAATGCAGGTGAGAATTGGTGAGGACAGCCCTACCAATCTTATTCTACTCATTCTTTCTTGGCTCAGGCCTGTACCCCTTTTCATGCTCCTGTTCTCCTCACCTCCATAGCTCTATACCTCTTGTTTCCCTCCTCTCAGCAGCTTTGGTCTCTGACCTTGGTGGACTTCAGTAACAATCCTAATTACCCATCGGATGCTGAACCCAAAGATTCCTTTTGGCCAGGAGTGTCAATTCCTGTTGAGGGAAATCAGAGCGAGTGGCCTGCTGGATAGAGTCCATGGGATCACACACATCATCAATTCCATCATCTCACAGCGAGGAGACAGAGATTTAGAGAGACTGTGTGATATGCCATTGGTTAGAGAGCCCATCCACGATAGAGCCAAGGGCAAAGCCCAGGCTTTCTGTCTCAAACACTATTAGCAATGTTGGAGTGGAGATAGTGGTGGCAGAATTGAATCAAATCAAAGTGGAAAAATATAAAAGAACATCTTGTCAAAGACATAGAATTCAAGTCCAAACGTATCCATTTTATCCGGAAAGGAGTAAGAAGTCACCAAAGAGGGGTGAGGTATTTGAGGTGGGTTATTTTGGTATTGGCTTAATTCTGACTTTCTCCATGACACTACTATATATATTGGGGCCAGATGGGTCTCTCCTGTGGGTCTGCAGAATGTTTTGCAGCATTTCTGGTCTCTGACCACTGATGAAGTAGCACCTCACTAGTCATGACTATTGAAAAATGTTTCCAAAATTGCCAAATGTCCCCCAGGGGTACAAAATCACCCTTGGCTGAGAACCGCTGGTTCAATGGTTGCACTGGAACCAGGTAGCAGTTATGACCATATAGACTCATGGAGGCAGTGCAGTCCCAGGTTAATATCCATCTCTGGCTCAGGGGGCAGATGCCTGCTTTGCATTTTGATCAAATCATTTTTCAGCTCTATGTCTACTTTGGGGGCGTCTCTAAAATGGGAGTGATGTTAATACCTACATTTTAGGGTCTGGGAAATAGGAAGATGTTTAAAATGTGAGGAGAGGGCCAGGGAAGTAGCTGAGAGGAAAAGCACTTGCCTAGCATGCTGAGACCCTGGGTTTGCCCCCAGCACTTCCCAAAAATGAATGTAGAACGATCAAGCCTTATGACTGGGTGGCAAAAGGTGTCATAGGGTATCACAGAATTCTAGGTGGTCTGTTGACTATTGTGAACAACAACTTGGAGGATAGAGATATTAGACTTGTGGGCACTTTAAAGCCTTTCTACTGAAAAGCTGGGGTACATAAGTTTTTACTAAACATGAAAATGTATGAATCAAATGAAATCAAGTCATGTCTCATCTTTGTTTCAAATGCAAAACTAGGTATGGGTATGCATGTTTATTTAGAGTGAGAAAAGAAATCCCAACATATGCCTAGAGCTCAGGACCCTTTCCTCTGTGATCTCCTGAGGCAATTTACCAGAAATGCTCGAACAGAAATGGACCCTGAGCATAACCTGCCTTTTCCTTGGCGCAGAGAGCTGTCTTCAACTGCCAGCATTCGCAAGGGCCCACGCAACTGAGGAGCCTTGAAGCTTCAGTTTTATTAACCCCGTGCTCAATCCACCATTAGTCACAGGATGCAAATCCCAGGTGGCTGTGTGATCATGTTATCCTAGCATTCTGTGCCATTGTTTGTGGGCTTTCTGGAAATATTTTGTGGGAATGAAAAAGTCCTTTGTGACAACCACAGCATGGCTGAGCTCCAGATGCCTATGACATCCAAATGGTGTGATGAAGACACTCTGGCTCTAGAGACGAGAACCAATTTGACTTGGCTACTTTGGTTTCCACATTTGTATTGTAGTCTCTGCCGGAGTTGTGCATTTATTTTATTTTCCCAGTGTGGAAATTTATGATTCTCTCACCAAGATACTTGCTCGCTCTCACAACGCTCTTTTAAATAATAATAGTAATAATCTCCTGCTTTTGTATAACAATTTATATGTTTCCATGCAGTTTCGGATGCATTAATCCTCCGGTACTATTATTTTTGCTGCAGAAATGGCTATCAGCTTAGTATAGAATTTCCAATTTTATTCTCAAACCTTGTGATCCTTCTACAGTTTGCCTTTTTAAAACAACGTTATATGTTGTTCAGTTCACAAGGTTCAATCTTAATTAAACCAAGTTCAGGATAGCAGCGGAAATGACTAGCAGTGAGGGGCAGATTACTAACGCTCTATGGCACATTTATTCTAAATTTAGACAATACCCTTAGAGTCCTCCAAATTGAATCACAACCTTATAATTAATATTTCCTGTTCTTCCTCTCTGTGTGAAATTGTCAGTCCCAGTGGCACTTCACAGTATTTGCAAGTATTTATTCTGTGCAGATTGTATGCCACCATATGTGACCTGAGGCCAGTAAGGCAGTACTTTTCATAAAGAGACAATTTTAAAAAATAAAATAGCTACATACTTTCAGGTAAATATGTTGATCTCCCCCATAAACTCTCGGGTTTAAAAAAATATCTTATTTGAGGTCTGGGGGTGTAGCTCAGTGAGTAGAGCACTTGCCTACCATATGTAAAGCCCTGAGTTCAATTCTAACACCAAAACAAAAACCCCCCAAAAACAAAAAAAACAAAAATAAAAACAGAAATTTAAAAAAAAAACCCTCATTTTTAAAGCTAAAATGTTTTGACATGTGTGAATCCTATCAAATCCTATTGGAGCAATAGCGAGTCTGTGAACACATGGCTATGTGTATAGAATAAAGACTTTCAAAAGGATCATGCAATTCTGTAGTAAATCAATATGATAGGCAATTTTCATTTTATTTGGAAGCAATATGCATGAGGAAAAAAAAGTAGATTGAAATTTCTTAACAATTTGGAACCTTTCCAAGATTTACCCAACAGATTTAAAGACACAAAAGAAAAAAATTCAATTTCAAAATACTTGAGGTTTAATATCAGGTGCCAGGAATTCCATATTCTACAAGGTAACAAATATCTAATGGATATAGGGGCAGAGTGAGGTGAAGAGAGGTGAAGGAGAGGAGAGAAAAAGACAGCAACCATTTAGTCTAAAAATAGACCATGCTACTTAAGGCTTATGCACACTTACTCATGTGCAACCGTAATAAATCTGTGCCTCATAGCTGACTTCTCTGGGCTAATTAAGTACTCAGATACACCCCTCTAAAATTGTGAATTGAAGGTGTATTTGATAATTTGCTTTACTAATAATGTTACATAATAGACACCAAGAGAAGAAAACAATTGGATAGCTGGGTTTTTTTTCCCCCTGTGAAAACCACATTTTGGATGAAATAACAACAGCTGAAACTGATGAATCTGGGACTCTGGCAGAGGCCAAAAGCTGACTCAATCCATTTGTAGTTAAATGATCTAATTCCTGGTGAATAGCAGGAGACAAGAAACTGTAGTTAAAGGAACCACATACTAACATCTCACACTTTGAGAGGTTTATGGGCCTTTGAGATGAGATAGCCATCTCTTTACCCAGTATGTCTCCAACTATCTATGCGTCAAAGACCTATGCTTATCTCTCCTGGTCATTTGATATCAGAGAGCAGGACTAAGCCATACAGAGTCATGCGCATTCCAACCCTTTCCCTGTGAGATCAGTACCTATTGTCTGCTGGTGAATGGGTTGGTTCTTGATGTCACTGTGGACCAGCAGCATTTATCATCATTGGGAACCCTGTCAGAAATGCAGTCTTGGGCCTCATTCCAGACCTCCTCACTCAGAATCAGAATAGGCATATTTACAAGACTCCCAGGAGATTCAAAGGCACTTGACTACTGAGAGCCACTGCTCTGCGCAATGGGATACTTCTTCCCTTGAGCTCTAATTTTTGGTCTATACCTTGAAAAGGGTCCTACTTTTCAATGCCTCCTCGCACCACCATTCTTGCCCCCACTTCATTAGCATCTTTAGCAGCTGCCATGTGCATTTTAGGGCGTGATTTGGATGGTACAGGAAGTGCACTTGAGATCTCCAAAGGCTTCCTGTGGCCTTCAGGATTGAGTCCCAACATAGCCCTTCCTGGCACACATCCCATTTTCAATGCCAGATGCCTTAACATTTCCCTTATGGGAGAGTGGCTCAGACAGGGCAGGGTGGTAACTCTGAACTGGAAGGTCCAAGAAGTCTTCTGAGGAGGTGACAGCTGAGGAAGTGATAGCGGAGGAAAGCCTGAAGCACAGGAGTCCATTGTGCCAGGATTGTGCCCTTTCCTTTGTACACTCTGTTTCCTGAACTTAGAGAAATATAGTCGCCCTGCTCTGCTGCCTACCTCAGTTTTCCATTCATTCTCCCAGACTCAACTGAAATTGCATCCTTTCCTGGTAAATCATTTCTTAACAGCCCTGTTTCAATTCTGGGTTATTTCCCTTGCTGTGGACTGACGTGGCTTCTTACATGTCAGATTTAAATGGCACTGTTTGGGTTTAACTCTCCGAGAACAGACACTGACAGAATTTAAAGTACAAGGTATTCACTGGAGTTCAATATTTTTTAAGAGAAAACAGAGGAAGTAGAACTGGTTAGAAGACTTCAAGCTGTGATGCAGATCTGATAAAGCCTCTGTGTTAGCTTTCCATTGCTGTGACAAAATACCTGGGAAAATCAACTTAAAATGAGGAAGTTTTATTTTGCTTATGGTTTCAGTCCATGGTTGGTTGTCTCCATTACTTTTGAACCCGTGGCAAGACAACACATCATCATGAGGAGTGGGTGATGGGAGAGTTGTTCACCTCATGGCATCCAGAAAGGGGCAGAGATGGGGGTGGGAGAGAGAGAAAGAGGGAGGAAGTGGGAAATAGGCTGGGATCAACTTCAAGGGTACATCCCAGGGACCTAATTTCCTTCCAGTAGGCCTCTCCTCCTAAAGGTTCTAACCCTTCTCAACAGCACTATCATCTAGGAATCAAGTCTTCAACACATGAGCCTTTGGGGAACATTGAAGATCCGAACCATAACAACCTTGGTCAACACAGGAGGGAGTACTGGAGAGGGTATTGCCCATAGGGTACCTGGCATTTGGGATGGAATGTCTGGGACTTTATAGCCCTGCCTGGCTCAATTACCAGATGGCTCTGCCTCAGGAAGGGCGTGACCATAGGCAATGCACTCTCTGCAGCCAATGAAGACCATAAAGGGACAGGTATCAGGAAGTTCTTTGGGATTCTATTCTGCCACTAGACAAATATTAGGCCTTTCCCTGAAGAGAAATCTATGTTGTACACCTCCATGTCTACCTAGGTACCCAACACATCATGTTTTTTCTCTATGTAGATTTTGAACTTCTGAATTCCTCAAAGGGAGAAAAAACAAACTAATGCAGAACATAGCACAGGTCACAACACATAATAGACATTTCATCTATGTTTCCTAAATGATTAGCTTGCTTATTTGAGCCCTGTCTTTTCTTATTGTGACCTTTGCCCTCTCACTCTCTAGTGTGACAGGGAGGCTAATGTATCTGTTCTTCTCTGGACAACTTCACTGCACTTTCTGATTATTTTCAGAGAGCCTTCTGCCCTTCTTCTATCCATTGTCATGTACTTGTCTTTTTACTTTTTGAAAAAGCTGTAGATAGATAGATGTCTTCCACCTAGTCAAACTAAGGTCAGCCTAGTTAGAGGGAGCATGGTTTGAAGGTAGTGGTCAGGCTATTGATAATTTTGTTTTATTATGTTAAACTGATAATAACGTGAGGGTGAGTTCAACAATACAGACCAAGAAGATGACTATGGCCTTGACCTCCAAGCCCACACCAACTTCTGAAACAGCTGACATATGTACGACCTTCTAGCCACCAACTCCCCCCTCCTTGCTCTTCCATCTAGTGTTGAAAACCTTTTCCAAAATGAGTTAAATAGATTCACTCTGGGGGATCTTCAATTGGTGCTCCATGAGACTGAGTTAGAAAGGTGCTTTTCAGACCATCTGTGGGAAAGGGTCACGTCATTGTTCTTAAATTTCCAAAATTCAATAGATTCACATTTTTGTAAAACATAACAAAAATGAATTATTAAAAATGTAAATTGAAAAAAGATATACAAACTGCAACACCTACATTTATATTATTGGGTTAGGCAGACATGCAATTATTTTTAGTAAATATAAGAAGAACAAACATAATCTAAAGAAAGAAAAGAATTACCAATATTGTGCAATTTAGTCATTGGTAGTATACTTCTAGGTAGATAGCATAGAGAATCATTATTCCATTGTAGCTGCTAGTTTTTTTTTAATAATTATAGTGAAACCAAAAACTATGGCTTCAAGAGTGATATTCATGGTATTTCCTTTGAATATACAACATGTATATTAATATTTAAAGTCTTTAATGATACAAATGAGCTTCCGTCTTGTTAGTTAACTGATCTAACCTAGGTTGGATTGATGAGAATGCTACTAGTAGAGAATAATGTTATGTAAACCACTTCTGTTCTTGTTTTCATAAAAAGTGTTCATAGAGAAACAAACCTTACAGATAGAGATTGATGGGCATGGAAGAAGATATTTTAAATCAAGTTCCACAAACTTTAGGATATTAACTTTTCTTCAAAATGTAAATGATAATGTATTTCAAAATTCATCTTCAATATGATTCAGTAGTCAGTTTCAAAATTTTTACCTGTAAAGTTACAACTAAGCTTAAATTTTCTTTAGATGAGTTAAATTAATTCTGGATTTTATATGTTTTTAGTTTACAGTGAATTGATCTTAAACTGTCACCTGTTATAACACAGTCCTGCTTCATAGGATGTGCATTCCATATGAACAGTGACTGCATTTAACAAGGTCCACACAGGTCTCTACCCTGGTCAACAAGGCAGGTTTAGTTACTGTGCACCTGCATCATGGGTGAGGTCAAACTTCTATGAAAGTCTCTAAGCATTTACCCTCAATTTTTAAAATATTTTTAAATTTCTTCTGATTAGAATGCATTTTGACACATTATACATAAATGGAGTATAACTTCTCATTTGTCTAGTGGTTCATGATGTGGAGTTAAACAGGTCATATAATCATATATGCACATAGTTCCCCTCAATTTCTGTATTTTTATCACAGAATGGCAAAAAATTTCTTCTGAGCCTGATCTGAAGACACAAATTGAGGGGGCCCAAGTTATGTAATGGAAGAGACAAGGACTGAAATAGATTTGGATCCAAGCAAAATCCTATGCAAACAAATGGTCTGGGGAAGGAGAAAAGGTTCTGTTTGTAAAATTCAGAATAGAAAAGAAGCTAAAGTCAACAGGTTCCATTCAGAGACAGGAAAGCAGCCTCATATCTTGACCTTTTCTAGTTTTCCTGCCAGAAAGATTATTGTCAATGACATTTCCTTCTAGGCCTATTTGAATGTAATTCTGTTTTGTGCAACAAAAGTTTCCCTGGATAAGATATTAGATGAAATTAAAATGCTCTGTCAAGAACGTAATTAAGAATAAATTTCTAATTCTTCTCCATCTAAAACTGGCTGCCCAGGACCAACTACAAGTGATCCAGATGTGTAATGCCTCCAGAAGACAAGAGTCAAAACACCATTCATTTGGAAATTGACTCAGGTTGTTTTCTTTTTTATAACACTAAAAGAGGATGGTGATGGTCTAAGTCTCAGTCTATACTTGCTATGAGAACATTCTGATTCTTCTAAAGGCTTTGGAAAGAGAAATAAGAAGCTGGAAGTCTGAAAGGTAGCAAGAGAGTAGAAGGCCAACTGTCATCTTCCACTTATAAGGTTTGCAAGTGCTGGCTGTAGGTTGTGTGAAAAGGAATTTCCATGCCAGTAGCTCTAGACAAGCCTGGTGTCATTGCTAGCAAGCATGACTAATGGCTGCTGCTGCAAAAAATGATGAAAATATGACTACTAGTACTAACTGGACTTTTTTCAGGGAAAGTTGAAATGAACCCACCTGGAATTGCCTTGATTGGAGAAAATGTGTTATTCTTTAGCATATCTATCCCACTTCTACAAAATAATTATTTCATAAACTGTTCTTCTGTTCACTGTTTTGTTTATCTTGCCTTCAAACATGTGGGTGTTTGCTGATTGCTGATGAGCATTAAAGATGATGTGCATATATTCTGGTTTTTCACAGATGTGCTGAGGGATTTAAAACATGGAGATTTCATTATGCCTCTCTTAATGACTAGATATTTATTGACTGGATTAATTAACACAGTTATTTATTCTTAGCCACAACTCTCCATCGCCAATGATTTAGAAATTTCATGGGAGACATTGGAGTCATTCATTAGGTACATCATTACTCTTTTAGAAAACAAAAATAATTCTAAGCTACCATCGTTGGAAAACTGCACTAAATTATAGCACATTCATAACAAGAGTTAGGGGGAACTGGTGAATCATGTTACAGAGTTCATTTCTGAGTCACTGGTAAAATCTCAGCATCATTCATGGAGGGAATGATATAGGTAGCTCAAAAGCCCTAACTTTTGACAGTAATGGAACGTACCAATAAATCTGTATTATTAGAAGGTGAAAAAGAAACCAAAACCATTAGGGTCATGATGGGCCTCAGCAAAGAGTAATCCAGCTGGACTTAAACAAGAGATTCCACCTCATACTCTGGTTGTATTCCCACATGAATTCATTATACACCAGATTGAGTCTCCATAACTCAAAAAACTCCCAAATCTTTTCACTTGGAGAGCAGGAACCAGTATTATTTCTAACCAGTTGACTGACAGATATCCACACTAGACTGACTATAATTCATTAAAACCAACATATGTGTTTTTCTTTATGTCATCACTTTATGGAGTCCCAAACGTTTATTGCTGGTTCTGAGGCTATGAGGTTAAATTGATGATATTGCAGAATTCCTCTTACTTTTCTGGAAGTTATTCTCCATGACCTCAGGTTTGACTCTGAGATGAACCTCGGGCATGGGCACTTTTAGCACATTCTGCTTTTAAGAAGCAACCTGCTAAAGCTGAGCTGCAAAGCATCACATACTTATTTGCTTACCACCAACTCTCTGCCTCAGTTGCTGCCGATAGGCAGGTTTTGATGTGTCAGTTCACAAAGCTCTAGGGAAGCAGGCATCACTTTTCATTTTTGTCGCTGTGAAGTTAGTGGATGTGTTCAGCATCACCTGCCCTTCATGGTGTGGAGTATGAACTTTACATAGGCTGTCATGCTACAGGTGGGCAGACTGTCCCAGCAACTCAGGGAATGAAGCCTGTCCATTTCTATGTCTCCGATGTGCCTTAGCTAAGGGCTCTTGTTCTGATTCCACCCAGATCAGAGCCTGAGTCTTCCTCTCTCTGCCTCTTCCTTTATGTTAGGTTGAAGCCTGGGGATGACGACATGATATCAGGAGGAAAGATGATTTCTGCTCAAAGATGTACTCAGCATTTTTTGAACCTCATTATGTAAATTATTGCCTTAATACACTGATTCTTCTCTTGTTTAACAAAGCCCTTAGACATTTGGCAGCCCACGACAGACTCAGAATATTTAAAAGATTTCTGTTATCCATCTACTCATTAAGAAGCATTTTGGAGTTCCTACTATGTGCCTGATGTATTAAGGTCTAGTGAAGTCCATTTCAGAGATTTAGGTCCAAGGCAAATAATACTGCATTTTCTTCTGCCTGTTCTGTCTACTTCTCCATATTTTTATATAGGTAATAGTAGGCTACAATTTTAACTTCAGACTAAAAATGTGAAAAGAGTAGCCCCCCAAATAACCAACAGACTGAATGGTAGAGTAGAAAGAAGGCAGAGGGGTGTTTGTTGACTCAACATGTGGTTCGAGGTCTCTGGGAGAATAAATGAAGGGAGGTTCCAGAATGACCCACAAAACCAAAGTGCTCAGCACCAGTGAAGGAGCCATCCCTTTCTTTCACCTGCCTCTTTTCTAAGTCGCTACAGGTACTCAGCAGAGCTCCCCTAGAGAAGAGAAGAAGCAAGGAAAGGTCAGCAGAGAATGTGTGTGAGACCTCAGGTTGGTCTTGAAGGCTGGGATGGTTCTTGTTTGATACTGGCTTGAATGCTGTTTAAAAGAGCCTGGTATTGTTCTTTACGTGTTCTTCATGGTCCAGGAAGAAGGCTTCTGCAGCTCCATAATTTTCTTGCCACTAACTCTGTCCTAGTGAGTGATTATCTTGTTTCTTAAAGGACTACATGCATTGATTGCATTTAAATACCATTTGGATCAAGTATCAAGATGTGCTGTGGACATAGGGAGAGTCTAGTGGATGATCTCAACAGATTACTTGTGATGTTAAATTCTGATTTTCTGGGCCTGGGAATGTAGTTCAGTGGCAGAGCACAGGTTTAATATGTGGGAGGCCCTGGGATCAATCCCCAGCACTAAAAAGAAAAAAATGACTGATGGCTTGCAAGGACAGGCTGGGTGCTAGAGGGGAGGTCATAATAATGATAATATGTAATAATGATAATAATTAATAATAGCAGAGTTAATATTTGTATAATGCAATACTTTAGATATATTTTTGTTTGGTCCTTGCAACAACTCTGTCATCGATAACATGGTAATATCCATTTCACAAAGAGAGAAAAAAAAATGTGTGACTGGCTTGCTTAAGGTCACACAGGTCCAGAATGTCTGAGATTCAAACCCAGGTCACATTTGTCATTATCATACTATGCTGCTTCTCTGTAGCTGGGGGCAACTTCACAGAATAATCAGTGGTAAGTTTGGGGGCACTTTCGGGATGGTTTATATAATGCATTGTTCTTGGAATAGAAGTATTACTGACTGAAGTTGATTTTGGCTGGCACCCTTCCAACACACATGTCCATGCGCACAGACGCGTACAATCTGACACAAATACTTACCTATGAATACATAGATGATCAATTTAGGTGGAATTTTGGAGTGAAAATCAAATACTGTAACATATATAGAGATTAGCATGGTGACCTGTGTATCATAAACATTTAATAATGTGTTTTTATTTTTATAATGATTATTAATAATTGTCACATGTCAATATTATGAATTCATGTGCACTCTTTCCATAGTATTATCATAGATAAGTTAGCACACTGCAATAAGAGCTGAGAGAAATACAAAGTGGTGTCTCTCTCACTGCAGTTCTTGCCTTTGGAGTCCCCCAAAATACCTTGCATGAAAATTTCCCCATAGGTAAAATGGATATTTAAATTGTGTCGCTTTCAATATCACAATAATGTTGAGAGGTAAAGTAAAATAATTTGCCAATTAAAGCTCTGTGAAATTGACTATTTTAATGAAATGCTGGGAAAGCTCCTTAAAATCAGATTATATTTCATACTATTACCTGTAGGCACTTTCCAGAAATATACCATTTGAAATAGCTTTTATTAACAAGAAATAGCATGTCCAATAAAGGTCATGAAATTCTTCTCAAGTACATAAGAATGGTGTCATCTCTTTCCTGCCTTCTCATCTATACACCGTATCTATCTAAGGTACCTTCATGGTATGACGCAAGCCATCACAGAGGGTCCCGAGCCAAGAGGGTCCATGTGCTTGCTCTGTTGTGACTGGGTATAGTAACTTCCCAAGGCAATTAGAACAAAGGAAACATCACTTTTTCAATAATGATGATCTTCTTTACCATTACTATGTTCAAGCACATATTACATCCCGCAAACAGATGTAGTAAAAACAAACAAACAACGACAACAACAACAAAAATGTCAGGGAGATTCATTGTAGGAAAAAAAACAAATAAATAAAAATGATCAGTCTCAGAAATACCTTCCTCAATTGGGAAGAGGGTGCTATGCTTGGAACACACCTGTTTCTTGTATCTAGAAGACATACAAGATGCTAAGGGACATCTCTAGCAGTCCTGTCTTGCTGGGCCCCAGGTGGTAGCAAGTGATGGCTATGAGGCTGCTCCTCTCTGTATTCCTTGTCCTGAGCAGAGCCTGCAAACCGCTCTCCAGCAGACTTCTGTCTTCAATGTGGGCTGCTCTTGTTTCATTGCCAATTTTAAAAACAGCTATATTATGATATAATTCACATACCATAAAATTAACCCTCTCAAGTGCACACAATCCAGTGTTTTTTTAGTATTTCAGAGTTGTGCTTCCTCATATAATCACCATCACAACTTTAGAACATTTAAACACCCCTGAGAGAAACCTTACACCTATTAGCAGTCCCTCTCCAGTCCTCCCTTCTTGCCACTCAACCTCTGTTAGGTTCCTCCTGGCAACCTAATCTATTTTCTGTCATTAGGGATTCCCTTGTTTTAGATATTTCATACAAATGGAATCATATGGTATTTATCCTGAGTGTCTGACATGATGTTTTCAGGGCTCATCCATGTCATTGCATGCATCTATACTTCATTACTTGTTATGGCCAAAATAGCATTCCATTTTATGGGTATACCAGACTGTGATTTGAATGTGTCTCCCAAGAAGCATGCATTGAAAACTTAGTCTCTGATTCCACCGTGTAGGGAGATGGGGCCTAATGAGAACTGAGTTATGTCATCACCATGGAAGTAGGTTCATTATTATGGGAATTAGTTCCTTATAAAAGGACATGTTTGGCTCCCTTTTCACTCTCTCTGACTGTCTTGCCTTCTGACCTGGCACAGCATGTTGGTTCTCAACAGATACTGGCCTTCCAATCTTGTATTTTCCAACCTTGAAACAATACATTTCTGTTCATTTTAAATTACCCAGTCACAGACATTCTGTTAAAGAAGCACAAAATGGACAAAGCATACCACATTTAAATTTATCTTTTTATTAGTTGATGGGCATTTGGGTTGTTTCCAGTTTGGAACTATTATGAATAACGCTGTGAACATTCATATACATGGGTTTTGTGTGGATGTGTTTTCATTTAATGTGGGTATAATTATAATTTAGACCTAAAAATGTCCCTCAGACAGCCCATGTGTTAAGCAATGTTGCAATATTCAGAGGTGAAAAGACTGGATTATGAGAGCTGTTACCTCATCTGTGGATTAGTACACTTGATTAATAATTTGAATGGATTAGTGGGTGGTAACTATAGGCAGATGGGGCATGGATGGAGGAAGTAGGTTATTGTGGGGGAAGCATCTTGTCCCTGGCTTCTCTGTCTCTGCTCCTGGGCTGCCATGAGTTGAGATACTTTCTTCCACCATGCCCTTCTGCCATGAGGTTCTGCCTTATCTCAAACCCAGAGCAAAGAAGTTGGCCCAACTATTGACTGAGACTTCTAAAACTGTGAGCCATCAATAAACTTTTTTCTTCTAAGTTGTTCTTGTCAGGTATTTTGGTCACAACATGGAAAAGTTAACTATAAACCCAGGTGTGGTATATACCCAGGAGTGGCATATACCCAGGAGTATATACCTAGGACTGAAATTGCCAGGTCAGATGATCCAACCATTTTTCTAAGTATGTGCATGAAGAAGACTTTCTTATCAGTATCACTAAAACCAAACTAGACATTGACTATGAATATCCCTAGGACTTCAAATTAAATAGTAGTAAAGTATTTGTATTTAGATTCAAACCTTATAATCAGACTTGCTGGACCAGCCATGCATAAATGTTTTTATAATTAAATAAACAAAACCCAGAGTAGGTAACAACATCCTTCTACCCTGAGGCATAGTTAGAGTAGATAATCCAGGATTTTTGTCCTACTTCTGCCAAAAATTGCATTTGGCATCTGTTCAGAACCACACTATCTCCTAAGGCACTTTGGAAGGCCTGGCCTGGGAAATATCTGTAGAAAAATATGTCCAAAATTACCAGGGTATGTGTATGCTAGGACCCAGGTGTGGCTTGGAGCAGCTTCAGGAGGAGGGATCAGTGGGAGGTAAGAGGTCAGCAAAATTAATATGGATACAGCTAAGACAGTATTTTCAGACTTTAAAGCACACAATATTACTTTAAAGTACACTGAGAAGGGAAATTGCATGGTAAAGGAAGGAGACCCTCATTGTTATACAAAATTACATATAAGAGGAAGTGAGGGGAAAGGGGAAAAAAACAAGAGAGAGAAATGAATTACAGGAGATGGGGTAGGGAGAGAAGATGGGAAGGGAGGGGAGGGGAGGGGAGGGGGGATAGTAGAGGATTAGGAAGGGCAGCAGAATACAACAGTCATTAGTATGGCAATATGTAAAAAAGTGGATGTGGAACCAATGTGAATCTGCAATATGTATACGGGGTAAAAATTGGAGTTCATAATCTGCTTGAATCAAATGTATGAAATATGATATGTCAAGAGCTTTGTAATGTTTTGAACAACTAAGAATAATAATAAAAAAATAAAGTACACTGAATTAGCCTTGAATCTTGGTGAAATGCATATTTAAGAGGTGTAGTTCCTGCATCTCTAACAAGTTCCTAGGCCATACCAATGCTTGTTCCTCAGCAGCAGGCCCTGAGGACCTCGTGGCCACCATAGGGTGACATTCCATGAACTCTGAGCAGTTCAGGCACCCCAACTTGCTACTTCAAACTTGAGTTCTATATGGTTTTCTAGACGAAATATACCTACACATACATGGGGGAACGTAAGAGGAAAACACAAGTCCCCTGAACCTTCTGCTTCTCTTGCAGAACCAACAAATCTCATCTGGTCTTTCAATTCAATTAAACTCCACAAGCTTAATTAACTGGCACCTATTTGCAAGTTGGGCAGCTTCATGGTACAGTGGAAAGCCTGTGTCAGACTAGAAATCAATAATTGAAAATAAAATTTGAACGTACTGAGTAGACTGCAAGATGTGCAAGACCCTGGGTTCAATACCCAGCACCAAAATAAATAAATGAGAAGTATACTAGACTCTTAAAAACATTAAAAGATCCAGTTTAAGGAGAAAACATCATGATGCAATGCTACTTCCCAGACCTTTCTCTTATAGGCTTCACAACACAACACAAAGGTTCTTGAGATTGCCTTTGTTCTTGCTTTTCTCACAACTTCATCTCTGGCTCAGTCTTGTCCATAGAGACTCTCTTCTTCCTGTCTTCTCCCTTCCCTTTGGATCAGGTTTTAATTGGGTAGACACTGCATCTCAGACTTTAAAGTGCATGCCAGTCACCTGGGATCTTGTTAAAACACAGATTGTGACTCAGTACATCTGGAGTGGCCTGAAAATCTGCATTTCTAACAAGTGAGGAGGTGATATAAATGTGTCTGAGAAGCATCAGTGGAGATTATCTTAGCTTCTCTGATTCCTTTATTTCTCCTCTTCTTTCTTCTGCTCCTCCTTCAAATAAATAACACATACTGATTGAATAGAAGAAATGGTCCTTTCTCACTCTTAGGTTTATCATCTGCAACAGCAGTGATACTGAAGGCTTTTTTTCTGAAGTCTCATTGAAGATTCAATTTAATATTAAGATATGGAAGAACTATGATGGTGCCTGACACACAGTAGAGGCTAAATAAATATTAGTTTATTTTATTCTTCTGAAGCTCTGGGAAGGCAATTTTCATGAGTGCAATAGATACTCAAGCATTAATAATTGATATTAGCAGATATTCACTAACCAGATTTTCTTCATAAAAAAATCACCATTTATTAAAAAGGAAACATGAAATATAAAACAAATCACCATGAAAAGTGTAACCTTATGGACTTAGAAACTGCATGATTTGGGCATTACTTTTCTTTGGAGCCCAGGCCATCTAATACAAGATTGGGATTTCAGAGGACCCAAAGGAAAAGGGCCTCTAACCAACCTCTATTCTCCATCAAAGATTAAACTATCAAAGATTAAGCTGAGAAAAGTCAGATATTACCCACAGGGCTTCTAGCCCGCTGGCCCAAGGAGGATTCTTCAATTATTTGAATGATTCTGAGCCCCAGCTGACTCTGTTCTCTCAGTAATGGGCCGATTACCAAAGGGGTGCTTGGTCCTGTGGCAGGTATCTGCAAGCCACAAGGTCTTCCTTTCCAAGGCAGGAGATGTGCTGATCCCTGTATTATGCTTTCTCAAGGCACAGACCTTGCTGACACACCACCATGATTCTCTAATTTCATCAGAGACACTGAGGAACAAGATTCTTATATTATCTAACAGAACCCAGAAAGTCAAGCTAGCATAATTTCTAAACAAAGAGGGACTTTGATCAAGAAAGTCGCAGACATTACACATTCTCATTCCTCCTCACACTCTGTCGTCCATCTTCTGGGAAAGAGGCATAGAGATCATGGTGCAACTCTCTTAGAACAATAGACAATTGTCACAGTCTATTAATTCCATCTGCTTCTGACGGGAAGGAAAAATGGTTACATGGTGAAGTCAGAGGGTCTTAGGCACAAGCAGGGATTTTCCTGAGGGTCTCCCATAGAAAGTCCTGATGTATAATTAGAAGCATGATATAAATAAGAGAACGAATGCCAGTTTTGGCGCCTGGGTTATCAGGGTTTCAGTCTTCCAATTGCTGTTTCTGAGATCTGAGCCCACTCTTGCAGGGAAAGAATTTTTTTTTTTTTTAAAAATCAGAGAGCTTGGCTAGAAGCTACAATGTGAATATGGGTAATGGGAGGAGAGATCTTAACTTCAAATGAGAGAAAGATGATATTGTCTGCATTTGGCATTAGGGTTTGTACCTCATGTGTCCTACCCATTATCAAGCTATTCCAGTGCCTACATGTTCTTAGGTTTCTTGATAATTCCTAAAATACTGGATTTTTACTATTCCAAAATGTATATGATTTGGGAGCATCATTTGGACAACTTTATCCTTAATTGGGTCATCCCAAGAAGCATCCTTGAGTTGGAAGCCAGGACTTCTGACTATTCAACTTAAGCTCACATGATCTTGGGCAAGCAGGTGACATTCTTTAAGCCTTTATCCATAAGGTAATAGACCAGTCTCTTTTGGTACTTTTAAGTATTGTGTGAATGAGTGTCAGGGAAAAATAAGATTTGTTAATCATTTGAATAAGTGTGGACAATGCTAGCTAAGGTTAGTTTTCTTTGTTGCAGGATTTCACAAGCCCTTTATATGCTAATGTACACTAGGAATCTCCAAAAAGAAGCTTGAATGTCCCTGAAAAACATTCATTACATCACTTTCATCACAGAACCTCTCTGCTGCACCCCCCCATCACCTATTATTCCCCTTGGATTTTAGTAACACCTCCTGGAACTTGCATTATTTGAGCGCATTTTGGGAAATGATGGTCTAAATGATACCTAAGTTTTAATTAATTTTATGTAACTAATAATTATTTTAGAAAGACATTGCATCTTACTTTTCAAGTTGCCAGCTTAGGTGATATCTATAGAAAATTTCCACATGCATTTAAAAATTCCATTCCTTTCAGTTATTTCATTGAAACAAATACAAATTTGATGTCAATTATGAAAGCATATATAGATCCAATACTTTCATGTGTTGCAAGTAAAAGTTGTTTGCATCTGAAACTCATTATTCAGGCTCTTGGGACTGCTCTATTAATTAGATGATCGGGGGAATGTGTATGTGATTTAAACATTAGCTCCAAATATACTTGATCAAGTATTTTAGGCTGTTTTAAGAACACATCAGATTGATTTTATGGCCAAGCTGATGGTTCAAAAACTTCTTTTGAAAGTGATCCAGGAAAAAAACAATAGACTTCATACTGGTTGATTCAAGGCACATATACAGAGAATGCCAAAGCTCATTATACACCACTATTTTGGACGACTGCTGATACACAAAGGGTCTACCAAGGGTAATTTCCAGTGAAAGAAATTATGAAAGATCAATTTCCTTCAGAACTTGGGATTCATCCTCAGAGGAGATATCGTTGTCTATGCAGGAAGATCTAGTCACAAACAGGCTATTACAGTAACCCAAGCAGTGATGACTAACCATCTATTCATTTTAATTTCTTGGGTAATTGGTTCCATCTATTAGCAGTCAGCCACATATTTAAAAGACTTTTCTCTATAAAAATCTTTCCTCTTGGGTGTGATGGTCAGCTAAGCCAGTAAGCATAGTGGATTTTGCCAGCATCTTCTATCAGTGATTTCAGACACTCTAGGGATTGGGCATAAATACTTCCTCAAACAAGATCTACTCAGTGACTCCTATTTTCTGACAAATATAGTCCCAGGATGGTGTACGCTTTGCAATTAGTTTTCCTTTATTATACAGAGCAGATTTATATCATTTACTTTGCTGAATTCATGATATCCTTGGAACATTGCAGATATCAGTTTAATATGCCATTTCGGAAGGACTAGAGTAGCTGAATCTATTTTACAGTTTGCAATAAAAGTGGTCCTTTTCAAGATAAGAGCACAATAATGATTTTTATGTGCCTTTCACATTTCAAACTTAGATTTAGTTGTACTACAAAATATTTACATTTTTCACAACCAACAAGTTGTTGGCCTTACAAATTGAATGTAAAGAGACTCCCTATTCCATTTCAGTTTTCAAAAACATCCAAAATGCCTGCCTCTTCTCTTACCACCATAGTAGCCATATAATAACCTACATTTTGGAAAAACAAACTAGTGTGATCCATTTACAAACTGAAGCTAAAATGTGCTACATTGTTATTTCAGGGGAAAATGATTTAATTTATATCATTTTCCAAAGGATAACAAAAATCTGTTCTAACAAGACAAAAAGCATCATTTTGTAGTTCTCTGTTGCTGGAATTATAGATCATTCATTTGAAAGGTATGTGATTTATGCAAAGCTCACTTTATGGACTCAAATGCGTATCTCCCGAGACCACCTTCTACAACTGTAAAGTATTATTGGAGGAAGAAAAAGAGAATGGATTTATTGCCTATATGATTACAGCAAGGGAATAAAATATTTTATTTCATCTTTGAAGGTTGTTTCATTTCAATGAAGTTAACAGGCTTACAAGAATTTTTTGTTTTCAATTATTAAAAATTAATTATGAAAGATGTTAAACCCAGACAACAATGCAATATATTTATATATGAATTAAGAGTAAAATATTAACATCTTTTGATAAACCTTTTTAAAAGAAGCACTTTGATCAACCCACACTCAAATGCCTTCCCATTAGTTCTTCACCTTCTCTCTATGGAAGCAACTTTCAATCAGATTTTCATGTGTACCGTTGCAATGAATATTTTGAAGTTTTCCTATGTATGTGTGTGTGTACTATATGTATTATTTACATATTTACATTTGTATGTATAGCTCCAAATAATAGCTACTTTTTTCTTGCCTAAATATTATACTAATCTATATTTTTTAACAATGTGAGATGCGATTTACATAATTTATGATTCATCTAAAGTGTACAAAACCATTTAAATTGTTTTTATTACACTCATAGACAATTGAAACCATTACCACTGTCAATTCTCCAACATGAGTCACCTTAAAAAACAACAACAAAAACTATACCCTTTATCTTCCACCACCCATTCTTCCCTTACCTTCATTTCTACTTATAAACCCTAACTAATGTACTTTCTGTTTCTAGACATATGTCTATTTTGAAAATTTCCTATAAATGAAATCATGTAATATGCATGTGTTTGTGTGTATTTCTTTCTCTTAGCATGGTGTTTTCAATGTTGGTTCATATTATTCCATCATATGGCTATACCACAATTTGTTTATCTGTTCATCAGTTGATGGACATATGGGTTGATTTTACATTTTGGCTCTTATAAATTATGCTGTTATCAGCATTTATGTACATATTCTTGTATGGCCAGATGTTTTCATTTCTCTTGGGTATATACCTAGGACAGCATTTTTTTAAAAATGCGGGTTAATCTAATTCATTGTAACTGCCACATGGTGCTTTATTGTATTTATAAGCCTAGTTTTATTATCTTTTCTCCTAGACTTGTTGACATTTTGTTCTTTTTGTCTTTGGTTTGCAATGCTTCAGTAATGTCTTGTATATGACTCTTTCTGTATACACAAGGAATTCCCTAGGGAAGACTTCCACCTGGGGAGGATGAGCATACCTCAGAATTTTCTAGTAATTACCAAACTACTTGCCAACACCACAAACTGGTTTCACATCTTCCAGCAAGATATGAACATTCTTATTTCCCTACATTTCCCCAAAACTCAGTGTTTTCTGTCAACACTTGTGCCTGCGATGCACATGAAGTGGAATTTCATTAGTGCACTTTAATATGCATTTTTTGGTTATTAGTGAAGCTTAGCACATTCTCATAAATTTATTGGTCATTCCTTTTCCCCTTTACAATGAACTGCAGAATTTCATAGCTTTTTTTTCTGCTTTACATTGGGTTATGATATATCTCATTAATTTGTAATTCTCTTATAAATAATTTTATGTCTATTAAAATAAATAGAAAATATCTTCTCCTAGCCTAAAGTATTTTCCTCAACTTAAAAAAATTTAATCATAGACTGATTTTAATTTCTAATATTAAATTTATCAGTGCTTTCCCTTTTATACCTTTTATATTTTATTTCTTAGCTTAAAATTCTTTCCTGTGACAATGTTGTCTTCTGTATATTTTTTAAAGTGATAAGTTTTGTTTTTTTCACATTTAAGTTTTTAATGCATTGGAATTGGGTATTAATTAAAAATATAATTTCATCTTCTATATAAAGTTATCTATTTAGGTACCTAAGTATCCTAGCATCATATATTAAGTACCCTATTTTTTCATTGTTTTCAAGTGCCACTTTTGTCATGAACTAGTAGTGTGTGTGTGTGTGTGTGTGTGTGTGTGTGTGTGTGACAAAAGGAAAGGAAGAGAGTTTATTTGGGGCTTTCTTTTCTGCTCTGTTTGTCTATCATTGTGCCAATAGCACATCATTTACTTTAGCTTTATGGCAAATCTTCTATCTGAGAAGATAAATCCTTCCTCTTTTCTCTCCTCTTTCTTTTTCTTCTTCAAAATTATCTAGGCTATTTATTGCCCTTTGCTAATCCATATATATATTTTAGAACTGCATCAAAAGTGTTAATAGGCACTTATTAAATTCCACAAAAAATCTGTCTGTGTTTTTATATTAATTTTATTGAATTTATAGATTAATTAGGAGAAATTGACTTCAGTCTTTGTCGAGACAAGTATACAATCCAAAATTCCAAGAATAACCCTTAAAAAAATAGAAATGGAGTATATAACTTCCAAAAAAGTACAAAGACAAAGGTAATAAAGAGAACAGTTTAATAAATAATATCTTCACATTTCTATGTGGTCTTTTACATACTATTGTGTTTACCAATTTATTACCACCTTCATTTTACAGAACCTAAAAAGCATTGTTCAAATGCAACTAAGGAAGGAAAAGAGGCAAAGAAGAAATACAGTAAAATAGAAGAACAAATATTACAAAAGAAATCAAATAGATCATAATCATAATTGTTAAAAATGAACTGCATTTGCTAGTTAAAAATTAAAGACTTTCAGACTGGGAATTTAAAATTTCACCTCTAATTTGTTTAGAAATGGTACATTTGTCATGATGACCAAAAATTTAAAGTGCATAACTGTAATCTCAGTGAGAAGCTAAGGCAGGAGGACTGCAGGTTTGAGGCCAGCCTCAGCAATCAAAATAAAAAACAAAAAAGGGCTGAGGATGTAGCTCAGTGGAAGGGTGTCCCTGGATTCAATGCCCAGTTCCACAATAAGTAAGTAAATAAATGTGAAGAAATTATTTAAAAATAATACTGGTCCATTACCAACTGTGCTAGTCGTGAGCATGTGTCTTCTAGATCTCCAACAGTAGAGAATGCAGCTGAACAACAGCTCTAGCTGCTGTGACCCTATATGCTTTCCGTGGGCTGCTGCTAGTCAATTAAACCACATGGCACAGATTCTTTGACACCCAGGTCCTGGGAGACATGGGACTCCTCCAAAAAGTGACCTTGGCTCTGATAATGTATAATGGCCTTGCCAAACTTCTTTTAGGCTATACCTCCATCTAAGATGCTTTCTCCCAACCTTCTTTCCTTTCTCTTTCACTCAGAATCAAACTTGCATTTGGGTCTGATGACTCTTCCATCCTTTCCCAGTTCCCTGAATATTTATATTTTTTTTGCACAAAACCACATTTCAGATATGTTTATTGGGTTAAATAAAAATGATTTAAGAAAAATCAAATGAAAACTATAGGGCACAAAACATTATGAATAATAAAAACCATAACCTAAAAGGTAATATTTACCAGACATAAATATAATAATTATTGATTCGTAATCTCAACTTTGCATCAAAATATACAAAAGAAAACTGAGAGAATTACAAAGAGAAAACTGCAAATACATAGCCATACTTGTTCCCTTTCAAATCTCCCTGCATTTTTGTTTAATGTCTAGGTTTTTTCTTAGTGTACACCCCCACACACATACACACAGTCAGATATACTCGTAATATATTCAACATTTGCACTGTATATTGTATTTCAGATTCTGTCATTCAGGTTTCAGGGCTTAAATCTTTGCTGACTCTTGCACATAATTGCTCAATTGCTCAAGTTTTAAAGATTTTCCTTGGCAGCTAATCTTCAACACAGTCTCTCCACTTGCACCCATTCCCAGGAAGCCCTGTGGCTTCATCTGTAAGACCTTTGGCAATTCTGTGGCTTCATCTGTGAGACCTTTGACAATTTGCATTCGCTTCTGCCAAACCTCAGAGGCACCAGCAGCTTTGAGACAATATTATGCTGGTTTCATGGTGTAGGGAGTTCCTAGAAGTGGGGCAGTGTTGATTAGACTCCAAGACAACATGAGGTACTCAAGGGTGACAAAGCCCCTGGCTTGCCTGGAACTGACAGTGGCTTCCAGAATCCAAGACTTCTAGACTTGAAGCTAGGAGAGTCTTGGGTAAACTGGGCTGATTGACCACCTTCAGAATAGCCCTGCTTTTCATTTATTCCCTCAGGGAAGAACTGTAGTCCTGCTCAAATCTCAAGCAGAGTCAGATAAGCTTCTATGTCATGCCTGTGACCGAGATGATATTCTCAAGTGTACACTTCCATGCAGGTGGCAAGCCACACTTACAGGCAGCAGCTTTACTCTGGAGAGTTGGGTCCCACTGCTGTCATTTGGCTCATAGCTCCTGCCTCCTGACATGCACACAGCACTGGGACTCTAGCCCCAGCCCCTCTCTGCTTTTCTGAACAGTTAGCTTCTGTGCTTCCAGCTATTGATTTAGTTCCACCTCATTTGAGGCAAGCTTTGTGTTCCTCTCCCTACCTGTGAGTTCATTACACACTTAGCCATTTTATGTTGTGTTTTTACAAGGATTTCTAAGTCTTTGTAGCCGACCCCATGATTTGCCATTTCTATAACTATTTCTAAAGCTATGCTGTGCATTAGAATATATAATTATTGCTTTTTGAAATGGATCCAAAAATTTCTTCTTTATGGCTTCAGTTGCCAAGAAAAATCTCCCTAGTAGTTTGGCCTGGGATATACAAGTTATAAGATTTATCTATTAATAAGCCCCAGAGTGACCGGATCCTCTCTCTCTGAGAATGGGCTGTAGCTATTTCTCAGGCTGGATCCACATTTGAAATGCTGTAGGTTCTGGAAAAGATGACCAGCTAGAGGTAAAAGCCACTGCACAGTCTGTGAACCTTAATAGTGTAAGAGAGTCCTCTCTGTTGACCCACATTTATGCACACTAATTTAGAATAACTGGGAGGCCCCTATCCCTACAGCACAACCAGAGTAACCACATGGGGGTGGGATGGCTGGGGAGGAACACAGGACATTTCTAGAAATTTTGAAGAGAGGAAAATAAATCTTGAAAATAAGATAATTTTACCAAAATAAAGTTTCAGAGCAAGATATGTGTGTGTACATATATACATGCATAATTTTCCAGTTCTAATTCTTCTATATACTCTACATACATGTATCTTGAACTTATGAGTGCTGGAGTCAGCAAATGTGAATAATGTAAGCATTTCTTAGTTTTCTCTCTACATTTGGAGGAGAGGACTATGCTCCTAAACTTTATTATAGAATTCTGGATAAAGCTATTCAGGAGCTATTTTGGCTATTGAAGCAGGGACAGGTATGTAATTTACATACCTAATAGCCATTTAGTCTGATTTTATTCAGGATTTTACCTTCTCCCCAGCAGGTCTAGCGGAAGCCTTGATTCATCGAAGTCAATCATCATTGTTTTGTTTCCCTACCACTGATTGGGCCTGGTGGTGATCATTTGACCCAGCCAACAAAAAGTAAGGGGAGACCTGGTAGGAGTCTTCCAGCCAAAGAATCATACCTAAACTGGGGAAAGCCATAATTTCATTCTTCTTAGTGGCTGAATAGTACTCCATTGTGTGTACATGCCACATTTTCTGTATATATTCATCTGTTAAAGGATAACTTGGTTAGTTCTGTAGTTAGTTCTATAGCTATTGTGAATTTTTCTGATATAAACATTGATGTAGCTGTGTCACTGCAGTATGCTGATTAAGTCCTTCAGGTGTGAGTGGGAAACTGGGTCAAATGGTGGTTCCATTCCAAGTTTTCTGAGGAATCTCCATATTGCTTTCCAGAGTGGTTATACCAATTTGTAGTGCCAGCAGCAATGTATGAGTGAACCTTTTTTTCCCATATCCTGGATGGAACTGGAGACTATCATGCTAAGTGAAATAAGCCAATACGAAAAACACAAAAGCCAAATGTTCTCTCCTATATGTGGATACTAACACACAATAAGTGGGGCGAGGAGTAGAAGTTCATTGGAATAGATAAAGGGAAATGACAGGAAGGGTGAGAGATGGGAATAAGAAAGAGAGTAGAATGACCAGGACATAAATTTCCTATGTTCATATATGAATAAATGACCAGTGAAACCCCACATCATATATAACCACAAGGATGAAGATCCTAATTATACTCTGTGTATGTATAATATGTCAAAATACACTCTACTGTCATGGATATCTGAAAAGAACAGGTGTAAAAAAGAGAGAGCCAGGTGTGGTGGCACACACCTATAATCCTAGCAGTTTGGGAGGCTGAGGCAGGAGGATCAGGAGTTCAAAGCCAGCCTCAGCAACTTAGTGAGACCCTAAGCAACTCAGTGAGATCCTATCTCTAAATAAAATACAAAACAGGGCTGAGGATGTAGCTCAGTGGTTGAGTGCTCCTGAGTTCAATCGCTGGTACACCCTCCACCCACCCACCCCCCCAAAAAAAAGAAAAAAAAAAAAAAGAGAAAGAGAGAGAGGTGATAATGAACACTTCTCCCATGTGCCTTAGGCCAGTGGTGTTTCTGGTGGTGGAAGTCATCCTGTAAGTTTGAAGGTGGCTTGTCAAGGACAAACCCAATATGCAGGAATTTGGTATAGTGGAAAGAAGAATGAATCAAGATCCTGATGTTCTTGGGTAGCTTTACTGAGCCTCCCTTTATTGAGTCACAGAATGCTAGGACTTCTTGTTATATAAGATCATAAATGTCCTCACTGTCTAGCCAGATGAAGTGAGATACTTTGCTGTCTGTGGCCCAAGTCATCCTAATCCATACAATAGTGATCTCTGTCTTGGCTTAAACACTGCTCTGCAGGCCCTCATATGAGTTGGATGCCAGAGACAGTAAGGATTTGAGATATTGTCTATCTTCCCAGATAGCCTAGTGTGGGGACCGGTAGGATAAGCAAAAGGAGGAGGTTGATGATCCAATGTTCAGGCTGCTGTGGTTTAATTAGCAATAGGGATCTTGCCTGCATTAAAAGTATAAAACTCCTCAATTTTTTTTTTTAATTTTCTCTAGAGGTACAAATACTGTCCAAGATAGTTCACACTGCAGGAAGGAAGAAGAGACGTGGAAAATTTATTTATTTGGCATCTTTACCCTGTAGCACTATGGGAGTCTAAGAGGTTGAGCTGTTTACTTTACAATTTGAAAAGGAGGAGGGAGACTTTCTACCACTTTTCCTGAGTGAATGAATAGAAAAGTTCTAAGCAGCTAACTGCCAAATAAATAGCCTAATCTTTCATTTTGTTTTGCTTGTTTGTTATATTCCCTTTAAAATTGGTAACAGTTGGTGGCCAAGGATCTCAGGCTTCCAACTGTGAAATTGTCAGGGACACACTGAGGCAGGTCTTTGGGGCTGGCCCAATACAGCAGGGGAGATGTCTAAGTGAGACTGAAGGACTTGCTCTGGAATTTCCTTCCTAGGAACCCTGTGCTCTGAAAGTTGGTGCCAAAATGAAAAAAAAAAAAAAAAAAACCACCCCAAGAGAAACAGATACCCATCCTTCCTTCCTACTCTCTCCAGCCAATCAGATTGCAACCACCGAAGGCTGAGTACAAGCTGAATCCTCATGTACACTTGATCTTAACATTACTGCATCTAGTTTTACAAAAACATAAAAGACTTGTCTTAATTTTGGAGGTAGTGTTTTTAGGGAAGGAACATTCTAGAGCATAACAATAAGTTTTAGGTTGTCTTCAGGAATTATTTAAGGATATTCAGAAAGTGCAGGATTACCAAAGGGCCATTGCTGTCACCTAACTTTCCAGGGTGGTCACCTTTACAGCTGGACTTCTCAGTATTAAATAGAGCCTCTGGATCCCTGGAAAGAGCAAGGAGGGTGGGACAGAGGCTAGTTTCTTACTGGTTAAGATTTTCCTGTTGATAATTGGATGGACTCTGATGGGGAAGGAAAACATTAAGAGAGCCTCACTCCTTTTCTGTTTCTTTCTGGCTTTTGTGTTGACATTATTAATCAACTGCCCTGTGCTTTAGTTGCAACTAGCTGGAGTCCAACAGAATACTTAGGATTTAGAAATTAAACAAAAAGATAATCACCCAGAAATCAGATTTAAATCTGCAGTGACTAAAGTTGCTTTGTTAGAGAAATAAAAGTGTTAAGAAGCTTTTTCTTCTTAGGCCACTAAGCAGTTGTAGCTGGCACAAACAGGTCTGGGGCTGTTTGCCTTGAGTCATGTAAAACCCACTTAGCATGTGGAAACAGGCTATATTTACTTTGATTTCAAAGCTCTTGCAACTCAGAAAATGGGGACAATTCCTCACTCCTATTTAGAAGAATTGATGCTTTCCTTGTTAATTGTCAAAGCTCAAAATAATACGAACCTGCATTTGGTTGACTCAAATGCCACCCCCACATGAGGGAAATGAGAAGACAAATATAGCAATGGGAGCCCAATGCAGGCAAAAATTACAATGCATGTCACACTGTCATTTTACAAAGTGACTTTTTAAAATAAAATAAATAAATAAATAAACCCAGAAAAACCCCACAGAGACACATTAATGCCTCAACCTGGAACAATAAAGCTGTGTTAAAAACACTTGCCATTAGCTGCCATCTGCTGTCAGCAATTGGGGGTAATCTTTATGTCCTCTTGACAGCTTTGCTTCGTTCCTTGGCCCCTTGATGAAGCGAAGTCTCTACCATGGACAAAAACATTTAGGGGCAAAGATTCATTAGTTAGTTCCACAGCTTTTCAGAGCTCTGAGTTTGGTGCAACATTCAATATTCTGGTCAGGGTTTTTAAGACTGCATATAAAATCAGAGAATTTGCTAACTGTGTTTGCTTCTCTTCTCAAAATGTACTGTTCCTGTCAGGTTTTCTGTGCTGATCAGAGATATGGTAGGCTTGCACCCTTCATACAGCTTGGAAGTTAGGAAAACCACTTTCTCACTCTGTCCTGAAAGATGAGAAAAGCTACCAGCTTCATCAGGATTCCTCCAGTGCACATGCATTTTTTTCTCTCCCATTTGAACTTGTACTTTTAGACAACTTAGCAAATATAATCTTCGTTCACACCAAAAGTAAACTTGTTTTCTCTTTGTAGTACTGTGGATTAAGAAATCTTAAAACACATAAGCAAGACAAATGGCAGAGTCGGTCATATGTTTCCTGGCAACTTGGCAAAGAACTCCTATGCAGATAGAGGTACAGAGCAAAGAAAAAAAAATGCTATTAATATTCCAAGTGCATTAAGCCTACTGTTTTCCACCTTTCGGTTGTACTCTTTCTGTACAGAAGGTATCTGACTACAGAAGAGGATGCAATGCAGGTAGAGTCTGAAAGACACCTGCTTGTCATCTTTTGTTCCCTGGGGGTGTCTCTTCCATCAGGCTCTCCATGATGACTCTAAGTGATGAAATCCAGTCCTTCAGTTTTTAGACAACATGGACTTCTCCAAGATAAAGTTCCTGCTGCATGTGAAGCTCATGTCCCAGTTAAAAAAAAAAAAAAACTTGACTGGTAGCGTGGTATTGGCCCACTGTAGGTGACTGCTTCAATGGTCTCCATTCCTAAGGCTAGTGCCTTCTGAACACTCCAGTCACGGTTATTGGATACTGTTTCATCTTTGCCCTGAGTCTCCTGGCAGTAAACTGGAAGTAAAAATGGGATGACATGGAGGAGGAAATGGAAAATAGAGAATGAGAAGGAAATAGAGAGTGGGCCTAGGCCAGCCTATCAGATCCACCCTCTTATATTCTCCTTTCTCCTAACCCATGGACATAGTCCTTGCTTTAATCTCAAAGGACCTTACAGTGTAATTTCCATTTAAAACTGTAATAATAGTGACAACATCACTTGGAATCCATTCAGTGCACTCTCAGGCTCTTGGGAAGAAGTTTCTCTAGAAACTTCTATACACAAGATATGTGATTTTTTTTTTTTTACCCTCTTCTTTCCTCTTTTTGTAATTTTAGATTGGCCCTGGACCTCACCCAAACTAAAATGACACACCATACTGGTGGGCAAGCAGGAGGACTCCAGGAGCCAGGAGACACTGTTGTAAAGGGTGAGAACGATTGCTCTAGGGATTTTTCCTCTCTGAACAGATTCTAATAATAAGCATTTTGCATATAGAAGCATAATTCACTGATCAGAGCTTCCCTTCTTCTGGTTATATTATTTATGTTCTTTAAGGCAGCACACAGGAGACACATCCAGAAAACCTTTGATAAAGGGTGCTTACCTATATGACATGTCCACCAGGTCTCATGGAAAATAAGAATCCTAGCCTACCATTGTTTGGAATAGTGCTCAGTTTCAAAAAATACATCATGTCAGTGCAAAAACAGTCATCATAATTCCCAAGAATATATGACCTACTTAGTTTTCATTGTTCAGTGTCAAACACTGTCCTTGATCAGAGATTCACCCTCTGGGCAAGAGGCCTTGCTCACATTCAGACCACTCATCAGCTCATCATCAGCTTTATCATCAACATCCCCAACACTTATGTAGACCCTGTATCAAGCATTTCATACACATAAACTCAAGTGTATCAACAACCTCATGTGATAAATGCTACTATTATTTTCAGTTTCCAAGTAAGGAAATTGAGGAAGAGAAAGGTTAAATTTACTTGCCAAGGTCACCCAGGTAGTAACTGCAGGGCTCAGCATGCTGGCTCAGGGTGTATGCCATTAACTGACAGCACATTCATGCATTTATGCTGGCCATGGCTTATCAAAGATTCCTGATTCAGTCAGAAGATGGTAGTGCTTCAGCTATGGCCTGGAGGCCCTGTGCTTTGCCAGCTAAATCCCTTTAATTGCTGGATAATGGGGAGGTTCTGAGATCCTCAGGGAAGAACTTAGAGCAGCCACTTTAGGGCTTGGGGGAGAAGCTCTTTTTCAATTGATAAGAAGGAAGCATTTTAATATTTTAATAATGGGTAGTCCCTGGTGGTAAGTACAGCCCTCTATATGTACATGACTCATACATATTTACATAACAAATACTATTTCATTTTCTCAAATTGAAAGACCTTTTCCTCTCACCTAGGTCAAAGGCACCAGTTATGCCCCACATGCACACACACACACACACACACACACACACACACACATACACACACACGCACACATATTCTACCATTTCAGTAATGCACTATTTGTATTATTTACTTTAGAAACAAGCAATATCTGTATAGGGAATCTTTGGACCTTATATCTAAAAATGGTTCAGACACGATTAGTTTAAATAGCAAGGTTTTTATGTATAACTCATTCTTGAAGATTTTTGTAGAGTGAGTAAAGGAAGAATATGTTCTGAGGGTCAGATAGCATCTCATTTTTGCGTTTATAAGTCACAGGTGTGTTTAACAAGGCAGTACAGTCTTGCTATACTCTAAATCAGAGCCAAGTGAAATTATGTGAGTCAAATAAAGACATCATTTATAAAATGTTTACATTTAATGAGATTAGCGATCCTTAAAAAGTGATTCAGGTGTAAACAAAGGTAAAACTAAAATTACCACCCAACACTTTAAACACTTGCATTTATTTAAACATGTTACTAAATGCAAATAGCTTACCCTAAGGTAGAACTGCCTTAGGAGTAGCATCCATTGAAAACAAGTTCTGTTCTCAAATCCATTGCCCTAATAACTTTCTATACTGCAGGTTTGCATTATATTTGTAGCTTGTTAAAAATAAATCAGTGAAGAGGACACTATACTAGGGAGGCTTCCCACAAAAGAACAAAAGCACAGCATAAACAGTAAAATGTAACCAGATGCTACCAATCAGAAGCCACCAAACAGCCTCTGACTAGGAAGTTTCTATTCTGACCAATCAAATGTGCTTTCTTTTTTTCTTTCTGAATTCAGTCTACAAATACTCACTACTCAAGCTGCTAAAATTCTCTAAATCTCTTCTGTTTCTGAATGCTGCCTGATTCTTAAATCCATTTGTGTTCAAATAAACTGTTAAATTTATTTTGCCCAAAATATTTTTTTAAGAGAGGAAATTGACTTACTTCACCCAGATACAAACCAATAATATCCTCCCCACCCTGTCAGAAAAAAAAAAAAATAGCTGAGTGAGCTATTGTAATCTAGATAAGGTAAAACATCCCCTTCCATTAGCTTTGTAAGTTTCATTAGCAAGCAGTTGACTGTCTTAACCTGACAAAAATTTGGAAATTAAAAAAATAAATAAATAAAAAATAAAAAACCATAATAACCCAGAGGACCAAAAGCCACTGTTTTAGTTGTTTTCCCTTTAGCTTCCAGAAAAGATGTGAGGTCCTTGGTCAGGCAGGATTTTGGATCAATTTCCAGAAGCTAACAGGCACTTCTTCTGCAGACGATTTTAGCTCTGAGAAGGCACCTTTAAGGAAGCAAATCTTGAAAAACCTCCAAGACTCATTCACCCTCACTTTTATTCTTTTACAGTAATAAACAGGCTGAATAGGATACCTTAAAAATGCCTTCAGAGGGTCAGACTTGAAACAGTTTGATTCAAATAGTTTTGATAAACTGTAAACATTAAAGTGGCCCCAAGTTTGAGGCATTTAATCCAAAAAGTCTGTTTTGGTTTGTCTGTTTTCTGGTTTCCATGAACTGCAGGCAAATGGCAGCCAGTTGCAGACAAAGGACTGAACCAATCTGACCACGCCACTCCTCTCTCTTCTCTGATTGCAAGCTTTGGCGTTTTTCATGTTGTGCTTGAATTATGTGCCCAGAGGACTTATGTCCTCCTTTCTGATAGCCCTGTGCCTTGTACCGGGCTCTAAACTGTAGAAGAAATAAGGAACATTTACAGTGCTGGGAATGGCCCCTTTGTGACAGCCATATTGCTCTGTTAGGTGTCTTCTCAGGTTGAAAACATTTCCTTGAAACAGCCAGTCCTTTATAATCTACTCTTCCTCTAGGGGCTGGGGCCACAGCCCCACCTGATAATGTAATCCCAGTTACAAGCCAATAGCCAGATTTACTGTAACTGCTGTGTATTCCTGAGCCTCGGGTTAAGATATACTTTCTTAGCTTTGAATGACAGGGGTCACTCTGGTTTGACATATTTTGTTTTAGGGAGTCATTTTCTTTTCTCATTGTTAGAACTCTAGCATTTTAAGTGAGGACAATATTGGGCAATGACCATGGATAAAGGTTGAATTCTGAGGTCCAAGAAAAGCAGTCATAATTCCTGAATCTTCCAGTGCCGTTCCAGTGCAATTTGAAATTATTTTTGTTCTGGGATATGTGAGAAAACCGTAACCATAACCTAATCAATCTTTAGGGGCTTTTCTTTAATAACCCCACCTTACCTGCATAAAAATCACTCAGGAAAAAAATGGAAGAAATCCTTTCAGTGGGATATTTGTACTGCCTTATATCTAGCACTGTCAAGCTTTGGTATATTTGGGTTGATTCGTGAATTTTTAAGCAATCATTCAGCATCAACAGTCTCTTTCTACAGATGAAGAAACTGAAGACTCCAAGAAAAGGGATGATTTTCCTAAGATCTCAGTGTGAAAGAGTGGAAGAGCTGGATTAGATGTTGGCACTCCCAATGCTCACTCCAGTTCCTTACCTGTGCTAGAATTTACCACTTCATAAAATCACAGCTATGGTAGCAACTTTCCATCTACTGAGTGCCAAATGATTTGGTAGATGAATAAGATTCGATTTCACTTTGTCCCCCAAACTCCCATATATACTTTCTTCAAATAATTTATTTTTATATAGCAGGCACAATTTTATATTCAACCTGAGACAGAAGCAGAATGCAATTCCAATTTTAGGTTAACCCAAGATAGGTCATGGTTAGAATTTTATTGGGAATGGAATGGAAAACACATGCTTGAAGTCACCCGTAAGAAACTCATTGCTTGTTCCAGATGCCTCTGTCCCAAATCTGTCGATGGTTCAGGACCTTCTAAATTGTGAACACAGCCATCACACAATAAAATCTAAGGTCTAAAGTATTCTTCTACAGCAATCCAGCAGGGTATTATCCCAACTTTCAAAAAAAAAAAAAAAAACATGAATCAGACATCTTATGTAATAGAGAAATTCAGTGTTTTAACTTTGAATTAAGGTAAAATATACATATGGGAAAGTAAATACAAGTGTTTGGTTTGATGAAACAATGCAAACTGAGTGTGTTGATTTTAAACACACCTAGATGGAGAAATAGCCTATTACACTAGGCACCACTCTTCAATCACTAATAGTGCCCCCTCCAAGTGGTGGAGAAACCACAATCTTGCCTTCTCCCCACGTACACTAGTATCTCTTGTTCTGTAGACCTTATAAATGGAATGACACAGTAGGTACTCTGTGAGGGTCTGGGGGGTCTGACTTTTTTCACTCAACCACAGGCTGAGAAAATCATCCATATTGTTGAATAGATCTGTAATTGTTCTTCCATTGTGTAACTAAATCACAACTTATTTACCATTCTCCTGTTGTTGGGTGTTTAAGTGGTTATCCTAAAGAATTGTTATTGTGTTGAAATTTCAGGAAACATTAACTCAAAAGGAACAGAGTAATCTTTTAGAGATGTGGTATATAGTCTACTAAGGGAAAATCTTAACTCACACTATGAAATTATTTTTCAAAATCTCTGATGCTGAAAACAGTAATTGCATGTCCTGTGACCTCCCCCACCCTTTCTCTCTCTCCCCACTCTCCCCCCAACCCTGGGGTGTGGAGTATAGGTATGTGACTTACTCTTCTCCTAGCCAACAGTTACCACCCAGTCCTTCAATGGCCCGAAGCTCAGACTGGCAGTAAGGAATGTTAATGCTGCATGCCCACTCAAAATGAATGGCTGGATTATTGTGACATTAGTAAACAGGTAATTCGTTTCCCATGTCATTGTTCCTCATCTTGAGCTGGTTAGCCAAGCCTTTTCAAAATCCCGACTTGTTCTGCCTGCTAGCAGTTATAGTCCATTTCAAGCTCTTCTGTATAAAATTCAGTCTTGTCAAAGGGAAGACACCTGCTCCCAGCAGGAGGGCTGCTCACCAACTGCCAAATCCTGTGTTACAGTGTCTAGAAACAGAATGATCTTTCCATCTGGAATGTGTCCTCTGCCATGAGTGCCTGCCTTGGTACCAGAATGAGGCAGGGAAACATGAGAGGAGGGCACAGGGAAGTGAATTTCCTTTCTTGACATTGTGATTTTTCAAGCTAATTTTCTCTGAAGCATTTACTTCTTGGGTGACCTCAGCCAAATACAAGTATGTCTAGGTTGGCTTTCTTCTTCTGTGACCCTAAATGTAGCTTATTTAGTTCTTGTAGAATTTTGAATTTTTACAAAACTTTTTATTATTGTACAATGAAAACAAACTCCTTCTTGGGATCCTAGCTTTCCTTAGAGGCAAGAAAAACCAGAGGGCTACTGCTCTGCATTATATGGTAATTATGCCAGTGTGGGCTGTCCAACTCTGATGTCAACCCTGGAGGGGGCTACATGACATGAACATAAACAAGTCCATCCCTTTACAGTTGGGGTTGTTGTCAGGGGCTCCTGTTTCTAGAAGTTATTTAACACTCTGAGTCAAATCCTTCTGATGGCTTTTGGACGCATTTTCTAATATCAATCCCCTTCTTCCTGATTAGAAATGATCAGTGTCTTCATGATTGCCAATTGCCTGCTTCTCAGAGTCACAAGGAAGCACAGGGTTTCTGGGAAGTTTAACTTTATTTCTATCTCTACTGGGTTGTGCCTAGAATACAGGCAGAGGTAGTTTTCAGGAGGCAGATGTTTTAAAGCTGCTTCATGGAAAATGTCCACAATATAAAGAGAGAAATTCAACTAAAAATTTAAAACTAGTTTTCAAGACTACTGTTCACTATTGAAATTCATTTAACGTAACTTTGAGATTTCAACTAGGAGCTCTTGATGTCATTGCTGTGGATGGGATGCAGGCCACCCAGTTTGATGCTTTGAGACAGTTTAGATTTCTTTCTCAATACCCTATCTAAAGGCATTCTGTAAATCATATGTAAATTGTTGTTATTTTAATTGACCCCAGGATTTAAATATTTTTAAATTGTCTAAATATCTTTGGTCTCCAAGTTAGTATAATCCTAAAAAATAGCTGTCACCAAACTACAATACAAAAACCTCTCCCCTTGCAGAAGCCCAGTGCTAAATAATCTCTCCCTCTAAATTTATTTTCTCCACAGGTAGATGACCTCCCATGGGCTCCATCCTTGTATCCTATTTAATTAAAACAACAGTAATCACCAAGTAATCTAGCTTACTCTTAACAAACTATCGTATTCTCACAAGTCTGGCTTTGTTTATTTGTTTTCTCCCCTTCCAGGGAGAAAAATGATGAGAAAAGGCAGATATTGGTTTGAGGTCAGAAAGGAGATTTATGTAAGAAAACGAAACTACCAGGGGAATGAACTCCATTTAGCCATAAAGCATTTCCCCCTGCAAGCTCAGAAAAGATTTCCAATTATTTACAAACAGATAACATTGTGTTGCTCCCTCTGTACTACCGATAAGTCACCAGAAAACAACTAGTTGGATAAAATTGTTTGGTGGCCCATTAACTGTACAGCTCTGCTAAATATCCAACATGGGCATCCCCCTGTGTAATTTGCTAAAGAAGCAGTGGAATGTCATTTGCACTAGAATTTTGGAAGTCAGGAAGTCAGAAGTAAAAAATGGCTCACACCATTGATGTACCAATTGTATCAATTAGAGGATTGATTAGTGGCTGTTGGTTGTGTATGTACTTGAGTGTGTGTATGTGTGTGTGTGTGTGTGTGTGTGTGAGAGAGAGAGAGAGAGAGAGAGAGAGAGAGAGAAGAACATAAATAGATGGTACATATCCAGGAAGAGTAAATAAACCTTCTAGGCCTTCTAAGTGTGAATGAATGTTTTATTGCCATCTGTCCAGGGACAGCTCAACTTAGTGATCACTAGAGAAAGGCCCTTCTTCAGGCTTAGCTTCTGAGAGTGAAAGTTATTTTCCTCATCTTAATGTAGATAAATTCCTATTGTACTATGGTACAATCGGGAAGCAATTCAGCCATGCTAAGTCTGAGACTCTGAGACAAAATAAATGACTCTAGTTTAGTGATGCATATTTAAAATCTTACCAAGCAACATTTTTGAGAGTTTATCTTCTATTTCCTGCTTTCCTGAGATGCTTCCTTTGCTGAGAGACATCTATGCCATGTCTATGTTTGGGGGTTTTTGGAAAATTATAAAACAGAAATAAATGTCAAAATAAAAATTATAAAAGCTGCAAATATTTGCGTTGAAGATAATAGCACTTTCAACACAGAAAATACAATTTAATAAAATTGGCTTTTCCAAACATAATTAGAGGACTTATTTTAAAAATGAAATTACTGTCACTTATGATAATCTGGTAATGGGTCAGAAGTTTAAAATTATTTGCTGAATACCATTTTCTTCCAATCCTGTTGGTTCATCTCTATAATCACATATATAAATCATTTTATTTGGAGATAATGTCAGAAATCCAAATCTCAGGCAATCGTTAAATAGGAGACCCAGACTACAGGGACTGTACTCTATCGCTCTCCTGACTGGCCATCAGTTTTCTTCATTTCTACCCATTCATGATGCTGAATAAGGTCTGGCAAGAGGAAGTGACATGGGGAAATGGGTAGTTCTCATCCTCAAAGTCAAGACCATGGACTGTCACCTGCTTTAGAATTACCTAAAATTTTCATTAGAAATTTTGGAGGCCCACTTTAGACATTTTATGTCAGTACCTCTGACCTGAGCCTCAGGAATCTGCCTCTATTAGTGTGTATAACTGGTTTTGGGGGACAGAGCTCAGAAATATTTGCAAACCACTGAGCTATGGGGACTGAGAGTAATGAAGCCTGATTTCAGATATAATTGGAGTTACTGCCCAGAAAAACCACTCTGCTCACATTCTGTGCAGATATACTTACAGTGGCTGTATTTTTATTGCTTACCTCATATGATCGGGGCCACCTGAATGGCTCTGGTGCATTTAAAACCACTAAGGACATTTTAAACCACCAATCATAAGTCCTTTTTTTTATTTTTTAGCCAACTTGATCCTGTTCCCATAATGAAGCACAAGGAGTAGGTGCTCTGACCTTAATGTGTTCTTGCAGTTTTCTTCCGGGGGTGACTTGTAGCAGCTAACACGAGGGAATAAGCACTTTTCCTCTAGAAAAGGCTCCTTATGGTATTCCTCAGAAAACCTTGGAAATTGCCTGCACACCGCCATGCCTGGGAGGAGGTAGGGTAGGGAGAGCAGGACCATATCACCCAGAGTGACTTTGCTCTACATGATCTGCCCTCTGCACAACATCAAAAAGTTACAGACTGAAATCCTTCCCCAGAGATGAGATGAAGCCTCAGAGATACATGGCCAGTGAGAATAGGCTGCTCCCATGAACCTGAACATGGGCCACCACCCCCACCCTACAACACACACTACTTGAAGACAGAAAAATATATCTTCAATGACTACAAAAATGACTGGCTTTTCCCATGAAAGAGAACTTAGAAAAAATCCAAAGATAACAGAACTGGACTAGCTCTGGGAATGTTTATTTTTTAAAAAATTTTTATTTATTTTTTTCATTTATATTTTTTTATTAGTTGTTCAAAACATTACAAAGTTCTTGACATATCATATTTCATACATTTGATTCAAGCGGATTATGAACTCTCATTTTTACCTTATATACATAATGCAGATTCATATCGGTTACACATCCACTTTTTTACCTACTGCCATACTAGTGTATGTTGTATTCTGCTGCCTTTCCTAACCTCTACTATCCCCCCTCCCCTCCCCTTCTCTCCCCTCCCATCCCCTCCCTTCCCATCTTCTCTCCCTACCACATCTACTGTAATTCATTTCTCTCTCTTGTTTTTTTTTCCGTTCCCCTCACTTCGTCTTATGCTCTGGGAATGTTTACAAGGAGATGAGCCCTTGCAGAGCATCATGATTTACACTGTTCCATGAAACATAACAAAGGACAGAGGGCTCTGGCCACTAACAGCTCCAAAAACTGAGTGCTGGTATGGCCAGCTTGGTTTGGAAGAGTCTTAGCTAAATCACATGCCTGAATGAGAACAAGAGGGTAAAAACTGTAGGTAAATTCTAAAGCAGTACATGTACTAGTTGTTAGTCTTATCACTAAGAGCAATTAGCAAATTACTAGATGATGTCATTTGTTAATTAATTACAATGCAGGAATTTTCTTTGTATTGTTGCCTTTTGCACTTCAAAGCAAAGCCTTTTAAACCTGGAAGAGTTGTATACTGTCCTGGCATTTGTTGTGATGCTGAAGGTTATGTTACATATTATAAAGAAAAATTTTCGGTATTGCTGAGATGTTATTTATTCCCCCAACTCCCTTCCTTCCCATTGAAATCCTTCAAAGCTCAGGACAAATGTCACCTTCATAAAATCTTCTGACAGCCTCTTTTTCAGCAAAAAATTAGCAACTCATTCCTCTGTGTTCTGGAGGCTTATAGTTTATACCTCTTTTGGCATTTATTTCCCTCTGCCTCATGTGATAGCTGTACCATGGTCTGTCTGCCCACCGACCATGACTTCTGGGAGAGCTGGGGCCATGATATCTCTACTATCTCAAATGCCTGAACAGTGGCTTTCAGACGGCAAGCATTTGTGAAGCATCCGCTGAACTGATATTTGCAATTCTACAACAGAAGTCAGACACTGGCAGGCCATAGGCCAGAAATATCTTTAAAATTTTGACCTAGTGGCATATTGGCAGATTTCATAAAAGACTATATATTTGGCATCTCTTGTGGCTTTAATGTATTTGATAAGGGCAGTAGCTGCCCCTTTAGAGTAACTATATTTCCTCTCATCTTCCCCAGGTGCTTTTCAATCACTTATGTGGGCACCTTCTCACAGTGATGCCATTCCTTGCCTTTTTTGACATTAGCCAGGATGAAATGCCTCCGTGTATGTACATATGTATGTACTTGCGTGTTTATCTGTGTAGATGGTAGAGTCAGTTCAAAGCCAAAGACTATGTTGGTCCGGACTGATCATTTATAGTTTCATTACCAGACAATCAATTGGTTTGCTGTGCTCTGCAATTTTTTAAAACTTGTAATATGTGGTATGATCATAGTTTGGTTAATGTATAGGTTTTGTTGGCTTTGTGGAATTAGTAATCAAGTTTCAGTATGAGATTATACTCATAAAATTAATTTTAACATTAACACCTAGTTCTTGTTAGTCTGAATTTCCATTAGTTTCATATTTTTTACAGAGTCTTTCTCCTTAATCATTCCTAGAAATACCCACTGGAAATTTTAAATTGACAAAAGTTTTCTCTTCCCAAGGTCTCTATTTATTTCTCTACTTCCCACTCTTTCTTCCACAGACTTCAGGCTGGTGTGTGACACCAGTGTGCTGAAGAACAGTTCCAATAATGGCCTCTACATCGACAAATGCAATGGATGTTTTTTCAGTGCTCTTTGTAACTCATGGCAAACCTTCCACTACTAAATAGTCTGCTTTTTTTTTTTTTTCAAAGCCATGACAATAACTTCTTATATTCCTTCTAGATATCGGGTTTCTCTTTGTCCAAGTTCTCTCCTTACATATTTCCCTCTCCCTAATCATTAATATTTGAGTTGTGCAAGATTGAGTCCTGGTCTTCTTTTCATCTCATTCTGTATTTTCTTCCTAAAAATTTATTCATGTCCTCAACTTCATTGCTACTCATATGGCAGTATGTATACTTTCCCTTGAGTTCTAGACCATATAGGTCATTTTCTACATGGAATCTTCCCCTTGATGTCTCAAAGGCATCTCAAGTTTAGCTTATCCCCAAATAAATTCATACTCTCTCCCAAATTGGTTCTCTTCTGGGATTATGTAGCTCAATTATAGCAGAGCCAGACAGCCCTTTAAGCGAGAAAACTATGAATCACTTGCCTGTGTACCTCCCTATTGGTGATATCCACTGCCAAGCCAGGATACTGTGCATCCCATATATCCTGAGTCTGTCCACTTATCCCTATCGATGTCATTCTATCCTAATCCAAGCTACCATTATCTATCACCTGGACAACTTAGACCCTGTGTTAACTGGCCTCCTCCAGTTCATTTCCTACATAAAGCCAGAGTAATCTAAATGCAAATGTGATCATGCTTAAAGAACCCCTTTAGTGGCTTTCCATTGCTCTTAGAATAAAGACCAGAATACTTAACAAGGCTGTGCATGATCTGGACTCCACCTGTTTCCTTGGCTTCGCTCATCAATACTTTCCCATTACTTGCTGTGAATTGACTGCATGACTTCTCCACATTTTAAATGCTGCGTACTCCTTGCCACTATGGGGTCTTTGCTCACATAGTTTCTTCTGTCCACATCTACACCATTCTCCTATTTCCAAACTGCACTTCCTCAACTGTTTTGTTCTATGTCTTCTTTATCATCTCAAATATCACTTTTCCAGAAAATTTTCCTTGATCTCCTTTAGCATGCTCCATCAGTAATGCAATTAATTATAATATGTAATTAAAAATCTATTTTTTTACTCTAATGTCTTTTTCCTATACTTGTTTTTACCCATTGTTTGCCTAAGAGTCTCCCTAGCTCCTACGTAATGCAGAGGAGAAACGTGTATTTTAGAACATAAAAATGTATTACTTATAACAGCACAATTCACAATAACCAAACTATGGAACCAGCCTAGGTGTCTATCAACTGATGAATGGATAAAGAAAATGTGGTATATATGGATAACAGGGTTTTATCCAGCCATAGAGGAAAATAAAATTATGGCATTTGCAGGAAAATGGATGGAACTAGAAACCATCATGTTAAGCAAAGTCACACTCAGAAGGTCAAGGGTCTGGTGTTTTCTCTCATTCAGAAGCTAGAGAAGAAAATAGAAAAGAAAGGTGGGGATAGGTCTCATGAAAATCAAAGGGAGATCAGTAGAAGAAAGGGACCAAGGAGTGGTAGATGGAGAGGGAAAGGGGAAGTGCTGGGGAATGATATTGGCCAAATTATATTGTTATGTTGTGTGCATGTATGAATATGTAACAACAAATACCATTTTTTATGTGCAACTATAATGTACCAATAAAAATATGGAAAAGCATCTTTTAAAGTTACTAATTCTGTTGATCAGAAATATCTTAAGCGAACCTAGCCAAATACATTGGAATACTTCATCAACTCATTTCCCATTTCAATTTAATATCATACATAAATTGTCTACAGGAAAAAAAAAGTTAATAGAGATACCTTTTGGCAATAAGAACAGATTTCTGTGTACCTGGTTCAATAGCATCTCTTCCCACACCTTAAATTTCCAATGCCTTTGTAGCTTCAGAAAGGAAAGTGTAAAAGATGGATGGCTATTGGCACAATATTTAAATTGCTTTAGTAAAACCATTAAAGGGAAACCGGGAACAATATTTTGATTGATTCAGCACAACAAACAAATTGCACTGATATGTTTCTAAATTGCTACTATCATGATCTTCAGCAATTGTATAGTGTAAATCATTAGTCAGTCAAACACTCAATATACTGTGTGAGCTCTAACAAAAATGGTCTAGATGTGATAATTAGGTGAAAGTTTGATCATTACATGAAAATGAAAACAGGGCTTCTATCAATTTTGCGGTTATGTATGGCCATCTTGGTACTCATACAGTGTACTCCTAATCCAGTACTTTAAGTTTCCCTCTAAAGCATTGGTATATTCTTAAACTCATGTTAAATTTCTGCATCTGAAACATTTTTTAAAAAGTATTAAGAATTTGATTTATATTTATTTAAAAAAAAGAATATCGTAGACTAACTAGATTCAGTGTTTAATTACTGTTTTCCTTAATGAAAATTTCTCATTGTGGTTACCCAGGAATGGTGAGACTGTTTTTTTGGGGGGGGGGATTCTTGTTAGGGTATTAGTAGTCAGACTTCAGGAAAAGACATACATAACTGAAATTAGAAGATCATAGCAAATATTTAAAAGTCAAAGAGTTGTATTCTCTAGAGTGAATTTTTTTTTTAAGCAAACAAATGAAAATCAAAGTCTACCTACAAGTTTCTTCAAGTTTTCCTGTTTGGTCTCTGAAATACCAGTTTTCTGACATGTGAATTCATGTGGATATAAAGTGGAAACTTTCATATGTTTTTCACCCTTGGCACACCTCTTCTTGATATTTCCCAAACCAGAATAGATCTTCAGTAAACCAAAGCAAGAGGCAGTATTAGTTAGAGAAGGATGAGCTTCGAGTCAGCTTTCTAGAAGGAAACTATTGGAGGAGTTCAGTTTTGTTTGAAAGCCATCGAGTGGCTGATCTGCAAGGGGAAACTGGAGTTAATGCTGTGCTATATTACTGAGCATTGAGGATCGTTGGAAAATCGAATCTTCTAACATGATCAATGACCGTCATCTATCTTCTAAAATCACATTTGACTAATCAGCTTCTTTCATTTTCCTCTACTGAGACTTTCAACCATGTTTCCTGTTAGATAGACGGGAGCACAGAACTCTCCTTTCAACTACTTTCCATAGAATTAGTATCAACCAGAAACAACTGACTCAGTCAAAGATAAAAAATCAGCCCATTGTATATTGAAATAGGAACAGACAATTATGCCAATAAAATCTACTAGTACAAGAAGCCAGACGCATGAAACCAGTACATTTGGCAGAGCCTAAGACTTTTAGTTAATACATAATTCCACTCTCCTTCCAATCTATCACCTGCTAGCACAACTGGACAAAAAAGAGACAATGGTTAATGGGGACTAGAAGAAGTCATAGCTCTAGCAGGGGTCATTTAGTGCCAATTTATCCAGGAGGGCAGTATGAGTCTGTGTAATGCATAGAAAGCACCTCCTTTAGAATGTTATTTCTTAGATATAATTCTTTTTTCCTAGCATATAATTTAGAAAGGAAAAGAAGCACCAGTTTAAAATTCAAATACTTAAATCTTTGAACACTGTTTGCCAGACATTAAGAAGGAATGACTTGATTCAAGGTCATGCATCTCTGCAATGAAATGACCAGTCTGAGATATTACTGAGCAGCCACTGCACCATTTTAACAAAAAATCACTCTCTGAACAGCCAGGGACTTGAGATACATCCATCTGGATTGAATGGACAGGCCATGATGATCCAAAGTAATGGGTTCTATTGCTCCATGGTCTTGTGTTCTAGTTGATTGGACACAGCTTCAATTTGACTAGGAGTTTACAGATGGAGATACTCAATGCTTTCCAATTTGCAGTGATATTATTAAGAGGATGGACATCCAGCCCCCATTGGTTATCTGGAGCCTGTGGTACAGATAATCAGCTTTATAGATGGGTGATAGGTAGAAAATGTCACGTTGGCTGGGCTTCTGACTTCTTCCTAAATATCTCCAATCATGCCATTTTTTTAAAGAGTGGTTCCTACATATTATTATTGGTTATGGAGCAGGGGAGGGAGCTTGTACTTAGCTAAGACATAAATTTGGATTCTTATAGCTACAGTATTCTTAAAGGCCCGAATGCCTAGAGTAAATTCCTAATAACCAAAAACCAAGTTGGACATGGTATTTGAAAGCATCACTGGATCTTTTTGCTTATCATTGGATTCTTTTTTTCTCTTCAGGACATAATAGCATTGCAATCTAATATTTTTATCCATCTGAGCAAGACAGAAGAGGAAGTGGGACATTCTATTTGTCCTGTGTTTTTTCAGACCAATAGGCAGAGGGCCAGCTGCCTGGCATGGAGGATGTTGAAACAAGCTATGGTGAATCCACACCCACAGCTGCCAACCAGACCTGAGGAAATGAAGCATGTCTTGTAATATCAACGTGAAGGTCTGATGACCAGGCAGAGGGGAGTCCAGTACAAAAGTCTTTGAAATTTTAATTTTCATATTATGTGACAGATTCCTGGCTCCATTCACAAAGCATCAAAGTTAAGGCTCAGATTTTTCTATTCTAAAAGACAACGGTCCTCTATACACTAGTTGAAAAAGAAAACCCCAAGATTGGCTAACTTGAAATCCTCAGCAATTTCCTTTTCAGTATTATTATTTTTTTTTCCTGTTACTGCTGACCTTGGGGCAAAACTGCATCATGAGTTGACAGAACTCTTTTACCTCTAAGTGATTAAGAGAACAAAGCCGGCTTTAGGGAAGTGGGGTCATCCTTTTCACAAGGTGTGTCCTGGGCAGACTCACCACCCCAGGGCTATTGTGGAGTCTTTTCATCTGTCCCACCCTGAACTTTGATAGAATAAATGCCATGGCTTTGGATGAATTTCTCTGCAGAAGAGTTATCACAGGACGCACACTGAATCTAAGTCGGAATATGAACACTGAAGAGTGATTGTAGAGGGTGGCCTGGGGCAGGGTCCTCGGTATTAACATAGTCAGATCTGAGGTTTCCGGAAGACTTCCCAGGGGATACAGACTGGATTATGTATGAGGATGCGGAGAGGAGGAGAAGAGCCCAGAGTAGCATCTTCTGCCATTTTTCTGTCCTTGTTTTAAAAATAAATAGAAATGATTTTAGAGTAGTTTTAAGTTTACTGAAAAATGAGCAGAGAGTCTCCACATGCCCCTCACCTCTTTATTATTTATATTTTGCATTAGCATGGTGTATTTAGTGCAAATCAATGAACTGACATTGAAATGTTATTAATCAACATCCATAGTTTACTTGAGAGTTTACTTTTTGCATTGTACTTTCTACTGTTTTTGACAAATGTATGATGACAAATATCCACTACTACATTATCACACAGAATGGATTCACTGCCCTCAAAGCCCCTGTGCTCCATCTAGTTATCCCTTTCTCTCTATCTACCCCAGGCTATTACTGATCTTTTCACTCTATCTATAGTTTTACCTTTTTCGGAATGTCATCCAGTTGAAGTCATGCACTGTGTAGTTTTTTTTAGACAGGCTTGTTTCATTCGTGTTCCTTCATGTCTTTTTGTGGCCTGATAGCTCATTTATCACAGAATCATATTCCATTGTATGGATGTACCTGCTCATTTATCCATTCACCTGCTGGTGGACACCTGGCTGTTTCTAAGTTTGGGCAATTATGAATAAAGGTGCTGTAAACATTCTTGTGTAAGATTTAATGTAAACCTAAGTTTTCTACTTTTCTATTTTTCTGTATGAAACTTTGATAATTAGGATTAGAAAAAGCCTTAGCCCAGAGTCATATACCCCCCAGGTCAAAAAAAGAAAAACAGGTGTACTAAACACACTTCTCAGACATAGCACATTGTTGGGCAATGAGAGTTTGCTGGATAAATAATGACTGAATGAACAATTGAATGATCACATAAACAGGCTCACTCAGAGTGTTATGGACAGAATTTTGTTCCCCTAAGTTCATATGTTGAAGCTCTAACCCCACAAAGAGCTATATTGACAGACTGGGGCGGGGGGGGATGCCTTTAAGGTTGTACTTAAAGTTTAAATGAGGTCATGGAGGTGTGTGGTGGGGTCCCTAATCTGAGAGAACTGGTGTCTTTATGAGGAGAGGGAAAGATGTCAGAAATCTCTCTTTTTCCATGTTAAGAAACAGCAAGAAAGTGAACATGCACAAGACAGGAAGAGAGGTCTTACCATGGCACCCTGATTTTGGAATTGTAACCTCCAAAACCATGAGAAAATAATTTATGCTATTTAATCTACTAAGTCTATAGTATTTTGTCATGGCAGCCTAAGCATATTAATACACGAGATCCCCCTTCTATGGTGTTGTGGGTGAGGATAGGGTCAAGAGATGGAGAGGGAACCATGCATGGTGGTGCAGGCCTTGTTCCTTCCAGGAACCAGGGAGGATAAGACAGGAAGATTGCAGGAGGCTAAGTTCAGCCTCAGCAATTTGGGAAGACCCTGTCTTAAAATAAAAATAAGAAAAAAGAACTGGGGATATGTCTCAGTGGCAAAGCGAACTAAAAGAGGAGAGGGAGTTTTGTCTGTTCTGTGCACCCCTGTGTGAGTCCATCAGTGAGAGCTCATTTTTCTGTGTGCTCAGATGTGACTTTACCCTATATTAGGTGCCAAAATGGGCTCAAGTAAGGCATCCTGATTAGTTTTTTGGAGTAAATTTCTAGATGTGGAATTTCTAGGAAAGAGCATGCTCAGTTTTAAAGATTGTCACATGTATTCTCATGTGACCAACAATGATGCTGGTAGAAGTGTGAACTTTGGTTTTTTTTTTTTTTTTTTTTTGAGGTACTGGGGATTGAACCCAGGACCTTGTGCTTGCTAGGTAAGAGTTCTACCACTGAACTATATCCCCAGTGCTTTTTAGTTTTATTTTTGAGACAGGGTCTTGCTAAGCTGCTGAGACTGGCCCCAAGCTTGAGATCCTCCTGCCTCAGCCACCTGAGTAGCTGAGATTGCAAGCATGTCCCAGCCCACCTGGTACTAGGAATATTGACCACATTTACCAGGGCCGGCCATTGTTACTACCAAAAACTACAGTAAAATAAACCTTGTCATCTTTGTAAGCAAAACACATCTGAAGGCTTTTTAACTGGGTACCTAGTTGGTAATTATTGAGGTGGAGTATTTTTATTTCTTCTGTGACTCATCAATTCATATCTTTCATACATTTTACTAGATGTTCACATTTTTTGTACAAAGTTGTAAGAAACCTTTATGCTCTATGCGCCATGTGAACTGCACCTGTCCACCAACTTTCTTTTGATGTTTAGTTCTGTGTAGATATTTTTGGTTTGTGATTCATTTGGATTTTTATGTTACTACAGTATATTCATCTGTACATTTATGGTTTCTGCCTTTAGCATCATGTTCAGAAGTTCTTCCTGTATAGTGAGGGCCAACACATATTCGTCTATATTTGCATCTACTACCTTGTTGTTTTGACTTTTGTTTTTTAAATCTTTAATCATCCTGGAAATTACTTGTACATAAAGTGCACAGTAGGAATGTTCTTCTAACTCTTTTTAAGGATGTGTGACTAAGCTTTCTTTTCTTTCTCTGTTCCCTTCTTCAATTTCTCACTGAAATTCTGAAAAAAAAATGAACTGATTTGAAGATCCTCATCAATAGCTAAAAACAGAGGTCAAGAAAAGAGGAAGTGAGGAAAGAAAGAAAAAGTGAGAAAGGAAATTTTTGATTTAAAAGCTGAATAGAAAAATCACTTTACTTTTTTTTCTGTCTTCAAAACAAGCAGGTTGGACAGGGTGGAGTTTCCTTTCAGCTCAACTTTACAGGATTTCAGAATTTTTAAGGCAAACAATAACTCTTATCCTTTGTCTTTCTAAAATGAGACTGGTATACCCTAAACAGCTATAAGCTGAAATAATTTTTAAGCTCAGGAAATACAGAAACTGAAGGATCTTTAACCTTGATAGAATCATTTTGCTTAAAAGGACTCTGAGTCCCAGGAAGTTAATGACCCTACCTGAGGCCCCTCAGTGGGTCACCTGCTGCACCCTGTGTGCTCAGGCCCTCAGATTTACATGTGGCTTCCAGTCCCTCCCAGCTCTCAGCCACCCCTTCATTTCCTCTTGCCTTTCTTTTCTTGTGACTACTTTTTGTTGGAAATTCATCTCACTCTAATCATGATTTCTCCCATCCCCTGGATGTGACACTGTTTGACAGTGAAAGCTGAGAAAGAAGGTGTCTTGCAACAGGAAATGTGTAATGGATGGAGTTTCTCTCTTAGGAAATTTACCACTTAAGGCCACCGTGTGTTTTAGCCCCCCTGGGCACTTTAAAATATTTCCCCCCTGGGAGACCGGAGATCTTTTCACTTTTCTTCCAAGAATCTGACTGCAGCCAAAGCAATACAATCTTCCATTTTTGCCTAAAAGCAGTGAAATGATTACCTATATCCTTAATTTAAATTCCCACTGACAGCTCAGACACAGTTACAGCTGGAGGGGGTGAGCTGACCTTCACATCTATTGTCAGTGTAGAGACAGAAGGGAATTTTATTGACCAGAGAGGATAATGTGCATTAGGGAAGCCAAGCAAAGATGCTCTGACCTATTGGAATATAGTGCAGGGTCAAAGGGCACAGGATTAGAGCTGCACTGTAACGGTAGCGTAAATGCCAATAGCGTTCCTTTGTGTGCTCTGCTACAACACTTGCCTGACCATCTGTACCTCAGGGACTGGAAGGGGAGTCGCCTCCAGTCACTCTTTGCTTGTCTATGGTGTTGAGCAGAGGTTGCTGCCAGCCCTCTTGGGGCCGCTGCTTGGAAAAAGGGAAAACAACCGATTGCAACATCATGAATCCCAGAAATTCCATCTGCATATTTTCAGAGCTTCTGGTACACTGGGTCACTCCTTAGGGGGACAGTTTACTGTATTTGCCTTTAGAAATGAACCCTCCGAAACCACTCCAGGGAATGCCCAATGAACAATCCTGCTTTCTTTGTTCCCTTCCCCCTCCCCTGCTAAGTGTCTCTGAAAAACGCCTCTCTAGGGATACTTGTTCCTGGTAATATTAAGCCCCAGTAATGCATGAAACTCCTTGTTGTTTACTTGTTCCCGCACTTTCCATGCCTAGGAGGGAAGGGGCAACTCTGGGGCCTGTTGCAAGTTCATCAAATGTCCTGGGAACAGGCTGACTCTGGGATGCCGTTCCAAGATGCAGGGCCCCAGCACTGTTCTATGTGACAAACACTCTTCTATGTGCTCTATACACGTTTTCTCATCAGGGAGCTATTTGACAAGTGGCACAGTAAAGAAACTGGCATAATAAAGTTAAGAAACTTCCCAAGATAATGTGATCAGAAAGTGGAGGACCTGAGGTGTGAACCCAGGCATTTTGACTCCAAAGCTCAGGGTCTTAGTCCCTGTGCTTTTACTCAAAGGTAATTGACCACTGAGCTATATCCCCAGCCCTATTTTGTATTTCTCTCTTTCCCCGCAGCAGGTCTTCTTAGTACCCCACCCAGATCCACTTTGACAGGCAGCATCCCATCTCCTAAGCACTGTGAGTGTGAACTGGTAATAGTTCATGGCCTGCTCGGCTCCCTGTCCCTTTCACTCTATGAGTAGCTCACAGACACTGATTAATCAACTTGGGGCACAAAAGGCTGGCATCTTTGCCATGTAGTATGACCAACCTGAGGCACAATTCCTGTTTCAGACTTCTCTGGGATCAGGTAAAAACCAGACCCCAGGTCCCACTTATCGTTATTGCCTTATCAAGCTCTCCTAGGAAGCCAAAACCTCAGAGGCTCCCCACCACTCTTGCCCATGCTTCTCTTCATTGGCTCAGACTGATTCTTCCTAAATAGTATCAACATGAGTCCTAGTAGTTCTGGATTTACCGGGGCTCCTCAGAGAGGCCTGATCTCTGCTAGAATTTTAGCAGTTCTTTTTGTTTTTTAATTAATTAATTTTAATTAGGTTTTTATGATAGAAGAATGCATTTTGATTCATTGTACACAATTGTAGCACAACTTTTCATTTCTCCGGTTGTACATGATGTAGCATTGCACCATATGTGTAGGCATACATGTATCTAGGGTAATGATGTCCCTTTCATTCCACCATCAGATTTTAGCAGTTCTTTAAGACAGATATTCATTGGCCAGTCTGAATCATAAGCCAATGGGTTGGGTGAAGTGTAGCTGTGTGATTGATAAGGATTGCTACACAAATAGAAGGGAAATGCAAGCCCAGAAGGGTTAAGATGCCAGCAGGAAATGGTTCATGGGGCTGTGGAGATTGACAAAGTGATCTGAAATTGCTTATCACTTGCTGGCATGTCACAGTCATCACCGAACACAGAACCTGCTTTCCTGCATCCTACTAGGATAGAACTAGGAAAATGGTTGCCATGGTTTGAAGGTGTTGCTCTCTGTAAGCATGGGGACAGGGATCTCTGGATGAGGACAAGGGGGAAAAGAAGGAATGGGTTAAGGGGAAATGGGGGAATGAAAAGGCTTCCAAAAGCCATCCAGGCATGGGTGTGTATAGGCAAAAGGGCAACTAGATGACAGACAATAAAACATACTTGTGATTGACAGCTGAGAAACAGTTTTCTTCGTGGTAAGTTGTAGTGTTTGCAACTTTCCAGACTTTGTAGGAATTAATAATACATTGATTTTTCCCAACAATTTTGTAGGGTAAGTGCTATTAGTCCCAAGAACAGAGGAGGGAACTGTAGCTTCTCAGACTCACATGGCAAATTTGAGTTCAAGCCACGTTGCCAACTTCCTACTGTCTGGCTCTCCATGAGTTAGCAGATGGAGATTTTGTATCTGCTGGACAGAGCTGGAAGCCCATAAGCCAGAGGTGGCAAAAGAGACTTTAAGTCATAAAAAAGGATTTAGGGTAAAATCCCCGCCCCCTTCTCCTTTCCAGGGACTACTGAGCTGAAACACAGGTTGTAGGCAACATAGTTACAAGTTTAGCTACTGAGGACTGGCATGGAGCCAGAACAAGGGCGTGGTGTGGTGTGGGATTTGAATTAGATAGATGATGATAGTATCAAAGAGGGGCAGCAAGGGCCTTCAGGGGAGGCAGGAATGTTAAGGAAAGCCACTAGTTATTTGGCAACCAGGAGTTGGAGATCTGGTTCCAGAAATTTAATTTTCCAGAGGCCAGGAAAAGACAAAGCAGAGTTTTACTCAATGGAATTGAAACTCAAGTTCTTTAGTAATTGATGCTGCTTATAGATGAGTCCTGACCAGCATGGAGAACAGTGACACCCATCTCCCTGAATGGGAATGTTGTTTCTTATTGCCTGAGTTAGGAATGTCTTAATAGAACCCAAATATGTTCCCACCCATGGTTAAAAGGCATTGGCTCTGGGCCTCCCGACACATCAGTTGGTTTAAGTCAATGTGCGTGTCTGCCTTTGTTTGTTTTCCTAAAAGATAAAGGAGATATTGGTGGGGTGATGGTGTCTGTCCCTCTTCTCAGTTCTGTAACTCTTTCAGTTACATAGGTACAAAGAAAAACTTAGGGAGCTGCTTTCATGAAGATTTCATGAGTGATGGCAGCACACAGCACAGCACTGTTTGGGGCACTGCTGTGCTGTGCTGCCATCATTCATGAAATAGCACCAAGGACAGGAAAGTGCTCACCTGGACAGGAGGTGAGGTGGCAGGGTGCCTGGAGGAGATGGTGAATACTTATCAGGTCACTGGGAGTGTCCAGTGGATAAGATTGGTCATCAGGAAAAGGCCTGGTGGGAGGGCAGGAAAAGCATCCTGAGACTCCCTTGGGGACCACAAGGAGTTTGGTATAGTTGGAGGATATCCTTAATTCCTTCAGGTTGTGATAATAAAATATCTTAGATATCTTAAAGTATCACAATAGTCTTATTTCTTACAGTTTTGAAGGTTGGGGCGTCCAAGACCAAGGGATCAGCCAATGCAAGTGAGGGCTCACTCTGCTTCACAGATGGCACCTTTGTGCTGCATCCTCACATAGTGGAAAGGACTAGCAATCTTCCTGCAGTATCTTTTATAAGGATGCTAATTTTATTCTTTTTTTTTTTTTTTGTACCAGGGATTGAACTCAGAGGTAATTGACCACTGAGCTGTATTCTCAGCCCTATTTTGTATTTATTTAGAGACAGGGTCTCACTGAGTTGCTTAATGCCTCACAGTTGCTGAGGCTGGCTTTGAACTCGAGATTCCCCTGTCTCAGCCTCCCCAAGCCACTGGGATTATAGGTGTGCCAACATATCCAGCTACTAATCCTATTCCTGAGGGTTCTGCCCTCATAACTTAATCACCCCCTAAAGGATTACTATATAAGATTAGAATTCAATATATGAATTTTGGAGGGACACACATTCAGATTTACAGCAGAAGGTCCAAAAGAATAGGTAGGTATAAGAGCATAACATTTGGCTTGTTAAAGGTAAAACTCATTTGAATCCATAACTGATAAGGCCTAGGTACACAGAGTTTCTGCATTGAGTGATACATCCTCCTTAAACTTAGTGGCATGAAACAATCACTTTATTTTACTTATATATTCTATAGGTGAAGAATTCAATGAGGACACAGAAAAGACAATTTTTTCCTGCTCTGTGTCTAGGGCCTCAGGAAGATTCAAATGCTGACTTAATGGCTGGGACTGAAATCTTCCAGAAATATCTTCACTTGTATGTTTGGCTGTTGATATTGGTTGTCAATAGAAGGATGAGAAAGATCCAGGATGATATGCCATGGGCAGAACACATCAACTGATGGCAGAGTGCACCAAAAGGGAGGCACAGATCTTGCTATTGATGGCACTGAGTTGGAGAGAGGCTAGTGCAACAGATGATCAAGTCCACACTCAAAACGTCCTTGGCATACTGCATCTACACACCAGAATCTAACTTTATTATCATCTTTCTAGAACCTCTACCCTTTCTAACCCACTTGATGGTGGTCTCCACTTAAATGAGACATGATCTGAATGATCTGGGAAGCTTGTAAGAATGGATATGAAAATTGTGGTAGTAACCACATTAAAGAATGTTGTTGCTAGAAGGGATTTTGATAACAATCTAAATTAATGATTTTTAACATTTAAAAAAATGATCTTACCCTCTTTTTTCAAACAAAGCATAAAGGCAATGCCCAATATTTAGAACAGAAAAAAGCATAACCGATCCCATCAAAGTAGACATGGAACTCCACAGCATCTACTCACTCAACCTCCCCACCTATGATAGGCCACCTGTGTACAAAATTGCAATTCTGTATAATGATGAGGACATTAAGTTCTGGAAATATAAAATGACTTATTCAAAGTCTTGCAGCTGGGTTTTTATGGAGATAAGAATGGAGCTCAGGATTTCAAATCTTGGACTAGGGATAAAGTATTTCTGTTGTTTCAATGAGCAACTTTTCATTTAGATCACATAAATAGCACACTCCTTGCTGAAAGACTTTAAAATGCAAGAATGTACAAAAAATAAAAATCACATTCATCTCATGGCCAAGAAATAGCAATTTTTAACATTTTACTGTATGTCACTCCAATCTTTGATCTTTGTGTGCATACACAGAGGAACCTAACATAAATATTGTTTTACAACCTGATTCTTTCTCTTTATAATTTCATGTATTTTGCAAGTCATTAATTTTTTATAATATCACTTTAATGATTGTATAACTTTCAATCACAAGAAGGTACCATTATTTATTTAATGGATCTCCTAAGATTTTTTTTTTCTGTTTCTTCCCTGTATTTTTGGAACTCTAAACTAAACTGTGATCAAAATCTTTGAAGACATATCTTCATGCACATCTAGGTTAATTTGATTATGATACATTCCTAGGAAACCATTTGTAGGTGAAAGTGTATATGCACTGATTAAAGTGATTTGATAACTTCTGCCAAATTGGCTGGGGTTCCTTTTGTATAGCACCAGGGTGCCTCATTCTACAAGGTCACTCTGCACAGTTTAGTACAGATGTTCACCCTTGGGAAGAGTGACATTTATTGTTTTGAGTTCTTTTTACAATGTAGAACCATAGCAACATCAAATTGGAGGAAACTTCCAATGCTGAATAAATCCTTTCTCTCTCCCTTTCTCCAGTAGAATTTAACCTGAGAGTGGGGGGAAGTGGTGAGAAAATTAGTGAGAGGAAAATTTCAAAATTATACCATTGTGGGGTCACTTACAAACATAATGTATTACAAAAATATTACTTATGAAGAAATAAGTAGAAGGATTTCTTACTTTATCCTTAGTTTGGATTTAGGTGTGTTTGAGTATGTTCAAAGGCTGGTAGAATATTAATTAGATACTTTATTTACTAGAAGATACTACAGGAATAGATTTGATTCAAGAATCTCAAAAAGAATGGAAGATTCTGCACAGCAGGCTTATATCTAGCCTAGTATGAGTTTCTTATTGCTAATATGACAAGTTACTACAACTTAAGGGCTTAAGGCAATTTTCTGAATGTAGACGTTTGCAATGAGTCTTATAAAGTTAAAATCATGGCCGAGGAAGTGCTGATTTTTTTCTTGGGGGCTCCAGGGAGAATCTACACGTTGTCTCTTCCAGTTATTGTGGCTGCCAGTATTTTTTGGCTTGTAGCCACATCATTCCAATCTCTGCTTTTCTCACAACAACCTCATATCTTCTGTAGTCTTCTTACAGTCCTTCTGTCTCTATTATAAGGATACTTATGTACTTGTGATTACATTTGGGACCTACCAAATAATCCATGATAATCACCCTCTGTTAAAATCCTTAAATTGGCCCTACTGAAAGTTCCAACTGCAAGGAACTCATGCTCAATTTGAGGTCAGGGTAACTATGATATGAGTATCAAGAGGAAATACCTTGAGCCAATCAAAATCTCAACGGCATTTCTTGTAGAAATAGAGAAAGCAATCATGAAATTCATATGGAAAAATAAAACACCAAGAATAGCAAAAACAATGCTAAGCAGGAACTGTGAATCAGGTGGTATAGCGATACCAGACTTCAAACTATACTACAGAGCAATAGTAACAAAAACAGCATGGTACTGGCACCAAAACAGGCGGGTGGACCAATGGTACAGAATAGAGGAACAGAAACCAATCCACAAAACTACAACTTTCTTATATTTGATAAAGGGGCTAAAAGCATGCAATGGAGGAAGGATAGCATCTTCAACAAATGGTGCTGGGAAAACTGGAAATCCATATGCAACAAAATGAAACTGAATCCCATTCTCTCGCCATGCACAAAAGTTAACTCAAAATGGATCAAGGAGCTTGATATCAAATCAGAGACACGGCATCTGATAGAAGAAAAAGTTGGCTACGACCTACATACTGTGGGTTCGGGCTCCAAATTCCTCAATAGGACACCCATAGCACAAGAGTTAATATCTAGAATCAACAAATGGGACTTACTCAAACTAAAAAGTTTTTTTCTCAGCAAAAGAAACAATAAGAGAGGTAAATAGGGAGCCTACATCCTGGGAACAAATCTTTACTCCTCACACTTCAGATAGAGCCCTAATATCCAGAGTATACAAAGAACTCAAAAAATTAGACTATAAGATAACAAATAACCCAATCAACAAATGGGCCAAGGACCTGAACAGACACTTCTCAGAGGAGTACATACAATCAATCAACAAGTACATGAAAAAATGCTCACCATCTCTAGTAGTCAGAGAAATGCAAATCAAAACCACCCTAAGATACCGTCTCACTCCAGTAAGATTGGCAGCCATTATGAAGTCAAACAACAACAAGTGCTGGCGAGGATGTGGGGAAAAGGGTACACTTGTACATTGTTGGTGGGACTGCAAATTGGTGCAGCCAACTTGGAAAGCAGTATGGAGATTTCTTGGAAAGCTGGGAATGGAACCACCATTTGACCCAGTTATTCCCCTTCTCGGTCTATTCCCTAAAGACCTAAAAAGAGCATGCTACAGGGACACTGCTACATCGATGTTCATAGCAGCACAATTCACAATAGCAAGACTGTGGAAGCAACCTAGATGCCCTTCAATAGACGAATGGATAAAAAAAAAATGTGGCATTTATACACAATGGAGTATTACTCTGCATTAAAAAATGACAAAATCATAGAATTTGGAGGGAAATGGATGGCATTAGAGCAGATTATGCTAAGTGAAGCTAGACAATCCCTAAAAAACAAATGCCAAATGTCTTCTTTGATATAAGGAGAATAACTAAGAAAAGACTAGGGATGAAGAGCATGAGAAGAAAACTAACATTAAACAGGGATGAGAGGTGGGAGGGAAAGGGAGAGAGAAGGGAAATTGCATGGAAATGGAAGGAGACCCTCAGGGTTATACAAAATTACATACAAGAGGAAGTGAGGGGAAAGGGAAAAATAATACAAGGGGGAGAAATTAATTACAGTAGAGGGGGTAGAGAGAGAAGAGGGGAGGGGAGGGGAGGGGGGATAGTAGAGGATAGGAAAGGCAGCAGAATACAACAGACACAAGTATGGCAATATGTAAATCAATGGAAGTATAACTGATGTGATTCTGTAATCTGTATACAGGGTAAAAATGGGAGTTCATAACCCACTTGAATCAAAGTGTGAAATATGATATATCAAGAACTATGTAATGTTTTGAACAATCAACAATTAAAAAAATAAAAAAAAATAAAGTACACTCCAAATAAATCACAAAAAAGAGGAAATACCTTGAAAAAGTCATTTCTGCCATTTAGATGACCTTGGACTAGCATAAGTTACCAAGAGCAAAGACAGGGCAGTAGCAACATTGGAGACCTCAGTGGCAGTCCCTGGAGTCATTGCCACCCCCAATATAAGCACCTTTGACACAGATGTCAGGGTTCTTGGCCTTGGACCCAGCACCTTGTCTTGCAAGATAGTAGTAGAACCATGTAGTAACTATGGTGCTCACTTGGCTTGATGTATCATCTACTTTTGTTATGATACATCAATCTAGAACAGAAAAGAAGGTCAGTTTTAGAAATGTAGCCATGAGAACTAATATTAAGAGTCCATAAAATAGGAAGGAAAAAAAATGAGTCCACAGAAAAGATAGCTCTAAGGACCATTTGAAGATTTGAAGGGTTGGCCACTGAATCAGTGTGGTGAAGCCATGCCAGAGAAATCCTTTCTTGAATTTCTAGCTATTGGCCACTTGTATCTGTAGCCTGGCGAGCCTGAAACACTGGCTTATACGAACATGCCTGAGCCCATGTGACCATCAGTAGACACCTGAAAGATTACACTTGTACAGATATGGTCTCTGCTTAAAAGTGTGACCACTCCTCTGTGGGAATTTCCTCAAGATCTTTGGCTCAGTCTTTATAAACATCTCATCAATCACAAAGGCTCATCATCATTCCTTCAGAGAGGGACTGATTTCACACCCAAGTCAACAAGTAAGGGACACCATCTGATTCTTTTTCTACTTTGTTAATTAATTAATTAATTAATTTTTTGGTCCAAACGAAGTATGGCTCTAAAGGAAGAATGGGCAATGGCTGTCCCTTTCCTCTTTCCTTCCCTCTGTCTCTCTTTCATCTTTTCCCCTCTTCTTTCCCTTATTCCTTCCTTCCTTCAATAATCCCTTAAAAAGGCAAAAACCATTCTTAACTCTAGGGTCACATAAAAAATAGACTTCTAGCTATAGTTTGTAGATCCCTCCTTTAATCTAAAGCATTAGTTTTGATTATATTAGTCAAGCCTATTTTAATGCAATTAACAGGCTATTTTAATGCAATTAACATTAATACAATTAACAATTAATTAAACCCAGCCAAACTGGCTCAAGCAAGAAAAAAAAAAAAATGAATTCACTGGCTTGTCACTGAAGAGTCTAGGAGAATGTTTGCCTTCAAAGAGTGCTCAACCCAGACGTATCCAACTTCAACTCCAGTACCTCTCTCAGCTCTGCTTTCCTGGGTGGTAGACTTTGTCCTTGTGTGGCTTCCCTCACTGCAGCAGAAATGGTTATTATAATTCTGATCACTACATCCTGGGACACATCCAAAGAAAATTCTTTCAATGACTCTTGTGGAAGGTAGAAAATCTTTCTCACTGGCTTCCAGCAAACATCCCACATTTGGATGGTCTGCTCGTCTCTAACTGTAGCCCAAGAATGGGCTTCTCTTACTATCTGAAGAACGGGAAAGAGATGGTTTTCCTAATGGAAGTACTGAGACTTGCTATGCAAAGAGCCGTCCAAGGAGCTGTCACACCAGCCTCACCAGGGGAAAATGCAGGCTCTCAGGTCCTACTCCAGGCCTGCCGAATCAGAATCTGTCTTTTTTAAAAGACCTCCAAACAAATCATCTTCATGTTCAAGTTTGAGAAGCATTGATTGCTCCTACAGAGAAAGGGGGGACAGATGCTGAGCAGAAGCAACAGGCAACTGTTACACGTACTTCCTTGTGATGAGGCTAAATTGATTTTGACAGTGATTTTCATAGAGAAGATTACAAAATAACTTGAGCAGTTATCATTTATCAATTTGAATGTTTTCAGCAACAAATAAGAAACCTCCAACTCAACAGGCTTAGAGAATAAGGAAAAAAACTATTATATTACAAAATGTTGCAAAGTAGGGTAGCTCCTGGCTTGTTTCTCCTTTTCAGAATGCTTCCTTGAAGAATCTCAGTGGCCTTTTCTCACATTTCATTGGCCAGGACTGGCTTCCATTCCCACCTGGAATCTGTTTCTACCAAAAGAAATTTCTATCACTGGTTTGGGCAATTCAGATGTACCTGTACCCATGAAAGGCAGAGTGGATACCAGAACCAAATCAGGTCTGCATCAGTGAGGAAGAAGGGCTGTGGATACCCAGGGATTGGCTGTAGCATCTTTGGTATATTTCTGTAACTTCCCAAGATTGTTACTTCTTATGCTAATATTTATTTCAGTATGCTTAATTTATTTTTCACTGGTTGTTATTGTATAGCCCTACCTTAAAATAATTGATTTTATTTGCTTATATACTTGTTCTCTTAAAATGAAAAAGAAAAATATCAGTCAGAAAAGAAAAATAGACCAAGAGCAGCAGGAAGGGATTTTCATATTCAGACTTATGATTGAAAGCGACAAAAGGCAAAATAAATAAAAAAAAGACACTTGACAGAATCCTTTATAAGAAAAGTCTTATTTGTTTTGTGTTTGGGCAGCACGGTCTCCTTTTCCAAGGCCTACAGCTGGGGATCAGACTGTCTGTGTCTTCCAGGATCACTACAATTTTTGGCATTGTGTTACTTAAGCCCTGGGGTACACATTTAAATTGTCATATTTGGTCTGCCTCACAATGACATTCTTCAGCAAGGAAAGCAAAATAGAGAGCGTGGTTAGTGCGAAAGAGTAAAACTAGATACACTTGCCAGTCACACAAGAGAGCTGGAGGCTTTTTAACACTTAGACTTGTTTTCCTTCATTAAGGCTAAATACCAAATTCATTCTCAGTTTCCTAAGAGCAAGGCTCAGCACTGGGGTGAATTAGAAGGCACTTAATTATGCCCAATGCTGTGTCAATCCTCCATTGAAGATGCTAGTGCTTGTTAGGGAAGGGTGGACAATCCCGAGCCCCCTGGGGCTGCAGAGTGTGAATAGATGGCCTCTCTTCAGGGCTCTAATAAGGCGACTCTCCAGCAGCCTTGGACCCCCTGCCTTGTGACCCTCCAGGCTGTTGTGGTAGGGGGCAGTGGGTGGTTTTGCACTGGGCTTTATTTGGTTGTTGAATGGACGGTCTCCCCATGATTTTCTTTGTTCCCATTTTATTAGCAATCTCCCTGTGCAGAGGGGTTTTAGACAAGCATGGTTGCTGGAAGGGGGTTCTATTACAGATTTCACAGGCTTCAAAATAGTCATGCTGGCACTCTTCCAGTCTCCGGTAGGGTTTTACTCTTAAGGCCTGGTTGTTTTGAACATTCTTGGATTTATAAAAGTAAGAGCAGTTACCATAACTGAAGTTTGCAGAGCCGCCAAGCCCTGGGTCAGGCACTTTAAATGCAACAGCTCATTCAATGCTTTCAACCACCCTTTGCAGTGGGTAGTATTATCTCTGTTCAATTCATGAGCAACTGAAGCTCAGAGAGTGTGTGACTTGCCCATGGTCACACAGCAGTAGTTGGTAGATACAGAGGTAAAACTCAGCTTTCATTTGCACTGCAGCTTCTCTTCATTGCTTGAGATGGAGGAACCCTGGCTTCAGCATGTTCTTTGGTTTTATATGTGGCACATTTGCAACTTCCTGAAGAAGGAAGGTCCTGAAGAGAGAGCAGGCTCAGAGGCTAAGGGTCTGAAAACCATGGGCTCACATACTACTCTTCAGGGTGTTGTTTCAGTGACAAATCAGGAAACATACACCTCCCTTTTGTGCTCTGAGCCCTACATTATCATTTGGGGTAGGATCCTGCTTCTCCAGAATAGAGACATTTATCCATTAATTGCTATGTACCCAGGACTTAAATATACCTAACACATACACAAAAAGTCACTATGTTGGTCACAATTCTCCAAAAGGACCTCCCCAACACCCCAATTGTGTGTGTGTGTGTGTGTGTGTGTGTGCATGTAAAAAGCTTTAATATGAAGTATTGGCTCATGGGATTATGGAGGCTGAGATGTCTCAGGATGTATCTCTAAACTGGAGGCCCAGGAACACTAGCAGTTACTTAAAAGGCCTGAGAGCCAGAGAGCTGATGTCTGTTCAGGTTTAATGGCCTGATAATCAGGAGCATGAAGGGCAGGAGAACATGGGTGTCCCAATTCTGCAGTAGGCAGAGATAACTCCACCTTTTTGTTCTATCCTGGCCCTCAGTGGATTGGATGATATCCATCCACCTCGGGGAGGCCCATCTGCTTTACTCAGTCACTACTTCCAGTGCTGATCTCTTCTAGAAACATCTTCAGAGACACACACACAAATAATATTTGACCAGCTCTGGAAGGGCATCTGAATCCAGTTAAGCTGATACATAAAAGAAACCACCACAAGCACCAAATGCATTTGAGTGGATGCAGGGGGAGCAGCAAAGGAGCAATTTCCACTTTTTAAAAAAATAATTATACACACACACACACACACACACACATTTTGGCAAATTTGGATGTGACGTATTCCACAAAGACTCATGTGTTCAACGTTTAAAGGCAGTAGTGTTCAGAAGTGGGGCTCCTGGAAAGTGACTGGGTCATGAGGGCTTGGTTCTCATCAGTGGATTAAGCCATTAATGGATTTATAATTTGATGACACTATTGGGAAATGATGGAAACTATAGGAGGTAGGGCCTAGTTGGAGAAAGTAGGTCACTGAGGATGTGCCCTGGAAGGATTGAACTTTTCCTAGTCATTCCCTCCCCATCTATCTCTCTGCTTCTGGGTTACTATGAGCTGAGTGGGTTTTCTCCACCACACCCTTCTACCAGGATGTTTTTGCTTTGGAGCCAGCTGGCCATGAACTGCAAGTTCTGAAACCATGAGACAAAATGAATCTTTCCTTTAAGTTGTTTTTCTCCAGTACTGGTTTCAGCAAAGAAAAGCTAACACAACAAGGTGCTAAGTATCTCGGAGTTTTAAAGATAATAATATCTAACATGCAGAATTAAATAAGAGGAGACGAGAAAGGAATAAAGAGTTCAACACAATCTCTTTAAAAATACCTATAATGGGTGGACATTGTCATCAATATCATAGCATGTTGCTTATACTGGGAATAGGAATGTTAGACATTTCAAATATAGTGAAAATCTTGGCTGCCTAGACACTGTTGCTACATGATTCCCATGAAAGGAGTATTTTGTCACTTGATCGCTTGTTCTATAGGGAATGGGCCCACGGTTCTAACCACAGTGGCAGGTCATCTCTGGATTTCTATGTCCCAACTGTCTCTTTCATGGCTGTCACATGGGGTTGAGTGCTTTCCTACTCCTGACCTACCAGAGCCACAGTCATTTCAAGAAACAATGATAGGGCTATTCCCTTTCCAGGTAGACAGAGCCTACCAGTGTTCTTCAATGAGTATTTTTAAACTAGAGATTTGTATGGCTCATTCAGAATCATTTTACCAGAAAAGGCAGCCGCAGGGAAAATGACTTAAAAGGACATGTGAAAGATGGACTCAGCCTGTCTTCGTGGTAACAGAAATATTGCTATTATTAATATTGTGCACTTAGAGAGCATTGCTTTCCAAAGAAGCTCAAAGCATTGCACATATATTATCTTATTTCTCCTTGCCATATGCAAGGGAGGTAAAAGACAGGAATATGAAATCTTCAGACCAAAAAAAAAAAAAAAAAAAAAACTATTTACTGACGTGCATTTGGGTTGCACTGAAGCTAGACCAAATCATCCCTGTCTGGTGGAAAGAGAGCTAATGAATCATATTCCCAGAAGCGCCTGACTTCTTGATGCACTTCACTGAATGCCAGGGGTTTTAAGAGCTGCCCTCAAAGTGAGACACCAGCATCCACACCTCTGGAGGTAGAAAATGTGCTCTGAGTGTCTGGGCTTCTCAATGGCATTCCGGACTCACAGCTAACCTGTGGGTACCACTTCCCCTTGGGGTTGTACAGCCTCCTGGATGCCAGGCTGAGTCCAATGCCTATCACTTGGCATTTTGTTGATTCCAACCTTTTGACTTCTTCAAGGGTAATCCTTCTTCAAGGGTAATCATGAAATTCTGCAAGTAGAGTCAGGATTGTTCCCCATGACACAGTACCTCTCCCTCTGAAGGACACATTCAGGATTAGACAGTGAAGGATGCTCTGGATTGGGCTCTCCCAATACTTTGTAATGGATGATTGTATGCATTATCATATACTTAGAGTTTGGGCCTTAATTTAGTGTGCCACAGTCTCCAACTTAGTCTGATCCAGAGCATGTCATACTTACATTCATCTTAACTGAAGTTCGACTCAGCAGACATCTAGCAGTGAAGGACTACCAGTTGGTGGTAGAGAAAACATTAGATTGCAGAACCTGACAGACTTGGATTTTAAATCCCAGATCCATATGCATTTGTCTTTTGTGTATTCTTAGAAAGCTCCTAAATCTTTCTAAGGCTGTTTCCTCATTTATAAAAAAAAAAAGAATCATAACCTACATTGACAGGGGCAGTTATAAGGCTGAAATGGCATGTGGCAGATTGGGGAGCTGAGTAACACTGTGAGAAGCACATACTGGCATGGTAACATTACCTCCTTGCTTTGCTTTCAGCTACAGGTAACTTCCAGGGTTTTCACTGTTTGCAGGAAATGATGAAATTGGGTACCTCCTTGGAAAAAATCAAGGAAAGAGCCAGTATTTCACAACTATTATGAAAATATTGTTATAAATGTTCTTATTATAAGAACATTTGTTCATATGACTATTCGGTCAAAGAAAGAACAAATATTTTGTAAACTTTGGGCACTGAGCTAAATACTATAGACATTATTGATGGAAAAGGACCCAATACCTGCCCTCAAGGAGCATTAGCTGTTGCTACTTTTTCTTCTAGTTGATAAAATAAAAACTCCAGGTGGGCTTAGTAGAGTTGATGAAAGAGCAGTGGAAGGAAACAGCAAATGTTTCTTTGAGTATATGTAGCTCTGGGATTCAGCAATTCCAACCATACCAATTATAGTCTTTTCTGTCAAGGCTGACCTTTGAGAAGATTGCCTCAATTATGAAAGGTCAACATATCCTGGTTCTGGCACAAGCAAGTTCTGAGCAAGGTAATGAAATACAGCCAAATAATCCCATGGAGGCCTCTCGTCTCTGCCAACCAGCAATGACCTGAGGCTATCAGACATCTTTGGAATATAGTGGGTACATAGCTCTTAGATACAAGGTGTATGCTAGAAAATTAGCACTTACAACTTAATATAAGTTAGTTGTGTGGATTTTTTTTATTAGCTATTCAAAATGTTTTTTCATAGCTAGTTGGTCATTACTCCTAAATGAATCAATTCCAAGGGTCATCACTTCTCCACACAAAAGTTAAGGTGTGTTCATTAGAAGTATAGTAAGTAGCTTTTAGAGAGCTCATTCCTCCAGGTAGGAGAGAAAGTGAGCAGGGCATGCTGTAGCAAGTCCATTTTCAACTTGGTGTCTGAACACTTCTGAATTCAAACTACAAAAAGAGAAATTATGTCCCTCTCAGTTATAGGGATGCTTGACCTAGAGGCAGTTCCATTTTTGTGAATTACAAGACCCCATCTCCCCACAACCAAAGAATAGGAGACAGACCAAGTTCAATGTGTTCTTCATGATGACAAGATGAGGAACAAGTGTTCGGAGGGAAGAGTGAGCTGGGTCAGACCCCTGGCCATTCTGTAAACTTGGCTTCCGACCTACAGAGCTGCTCCTGTGAACCAAATCCAGCCTGATGCTCAAACCCATTCCTCTCGGAGAGATGTCTCAAGTGTCAGCAGATAGGAAAACTGGTTTGTTTTCAGGCAAGAGGCCCCAAATCAGGCTGGGAACTAAATTCGAAGCACCTTTTCACACAGCTTCAATTTCTTCACAGGGAGGAGGCTGGAATTTCCAACTCCTGTGCCCTCAAAATTTGGTTTGTTTTTTTAGCTCTAGTTTTCAGTTAGTAGATCTTTTGATAAAATACTATTATCAGACTTCTTTGCTCACTTTTCTCAGAAGAATGCTGGTAACAGGACACTTCCGGAGGTTAGACTTTTCCTTTGGTGTTGGAAAATCTTCAAGTTTATAAACTTGGACTTTACAGAAAATAGAAAAGAGATGGTCAGCTCTGAGTCACAGGTCTAAGGATGGGTTTAAATATCTGTAATTATGTGCAAGTAATTTGGATATGTACATTTTATATGGGAGAAAGAGATAATGTCCTTATCAGATTCTCAAAGCGGTCTATGACCTAGAAGATACGAAAAACCAACAATCTAGACTGTTTCCTTACCTCTGGTAGCTGGTTGGTGACCAGCAATTAAAGGTCAGTTGTAAATATCTTGCCATAGGCAAGGTCTGTCAGTAGTAAGAGAAGATGATTCTCAGACCCTTATAAAGTATGAACAATAAGATCAAAGGCCTGGAGCAGGCTCACATGGAATTTCTGGCGTTACCATAGACTTATCCCATTGATCTGTGATGAGTTTCTTATGGAGAAACTGGAAACAGCTCACTTTGGTCACATGTTAGTGGTCATTTTAAATACATGTTATGGCCAGTAAAGTCAAGTCTTGTCAATTTGAATAGTATTATATCCTGAGAAGCTGAAGTTTTATTTTCATGGTATCAGAGAAATAAGCTGCGGTTACTCCATAATGTGTGTAAATAGTAATGAAAACAGAAAAGCAGAAAAGCAGAAAGTAAATAAGGGAAATACCAGAACCCAAATCATACAACAAGAGGCTTCAGAGGAAAGGAAAGGGAAGGGAAGGAAAAGAAAGGACTGGATTTAAATCTTTCCTAAGTAATAAACTCAGAGGTTAGAAAATATATTTATAAAATAATATTTGAATGCTATAAAAAAGAGACAAAGAATAAGAAAAATAAAAGGCTTCTTTAATTAAAACACAATTACCAAAAGTGAAAAAACATCCATAAAATGATTGAAGTCTAAAATATTTCTCAGAAAAGAGAAAGAAAAAAAACAGGAATGGGAGAAGATGCAAGGAATGTTAATTTATATAGGAAAAGTAGACACTCAGAGAGGGCATATCAAGTTGATAAGCTCTTTTATAAAGAATGAATTGATAGGAAAAAGGAAAGGTAAATAAATAATCAATAAAAAAATAAATTTTCCCAGGGATAAAATACTGGCTTCTTCCAATAGAAAAGATGCACAAGTGCTGACTTGGAACAATGGAATTTATAACACCAAGAATGAAAAGATGAGCCATAAACCTTCCAAAAATTAATTCTTAATTAAAAAAAATCTATAAATGGAAATGACTAGTATGACTAGTATGCTCACTTTGTGTCACTATGACAAAATACCTGAGAAAATCAACTTGACAGAGGAAAGATTTATTTGCACTCACATTTTATGAGGCTTCTGTCCATGATGACTTGACTCTGTTGTTTCTGGGTCTGTGGCAAAGCAGAGCATCATGGTGGAGAGTGTGTGCCATCATAGTGGCTGGGAATTTAAAAGAGAGAGGGAGGGGGAGGAGAGGGAAAGGGAGAGAGGGAGAAAGAGAAAGCAAAAGAGAAAGAAATAAGGGTGGGGGGATGCTGGAAACAAAGCATAGTCCCTAAGGGCATGCCCTCAAAGACATATTTCCTCCCAACAAGCCCCACCCTCTAAGTTTCCACTAGCTCCCAACAGCCCATTAAATAACTCCATCAATGGATTAATACATTCTGGGGTCAGAGCCTTCATGATCCAATCATCTTCCAAAGGCCTCAACTAGGAACACCTCGGCTTTGGAGAGCAAGCCTTCAACATATGAGCTTTCAGGGGACATTTCAGATCTAAACCATAATACTTGGCATCAGTCTTCTCAAAAAGCAACATTGGATGCTAGAGGACGATGAAGCGAGGAACTTCAAAGTTTTGAAACAAAATTATGTTCAACCTAAAATTTTATGCCTATTCCAATAGCAGTTCAGGCTAGCAATCTTTTAAGGCACCAAATACCTAGAAAATGCACAACTCATTTATAATAAGTTTGAACTATCAGAATGGGAAAAGAGGAGAGGGAAAGATGGCTAGCAGCAAACAGGAAGTTTCAAAAATAGGCCATGGCTTAGATTGAGGGGCCACCACTCCCAACCCTGTAGAATGCTGACTATGCTATGCAGTCTGTGTCCCTGCGGCTGCTGGCTCTGAGCACTGGACATCCCACAAACCACTATATTGGGGTCCATGAACTCTCATAACTCATACCACTGCCACTAACATCACCATCCAGTGTTAACCCTCCATGGTCCCCATTTTTTGGTGTCATCAGTTCTTAATTCAAAGTCCTGAGCAGAGAAATCTGATAGGCAAATCCTAGATAACTTCCTAATGGCTTAGACGCAAAGGAGATTATTCAAGTGGATTGAAGCCATTTGGGGCTTCCAGTAGAAGAACCTGGGCTTTGACTCTGAAAGACTCATCCAGTGGGAAAGTTTCCATACTGAGAGTTTAGATTCGGGGTAGAAAAATTTCCAAATGTCTTTCAACATAACTTGGACATGCTTGGTGGTATTTTAAATGCAAAAATGCAAACTAAAGTTAAAAAATCAGAAACTCCAAGAAAAACATACAAAAGAGAAATATAATGGATCCAACTATGAAGCAACATAGAATGCCACTTGATTTTATGATATCATTTGAGTAAAATGGAGCAAATGCTTTTAGCTTTGCTGTTAAAAATCTTCCTATCAGTAGCTCAGGATCATTAGGTGAGACCTGAAAAAGAGAAAATATAATCCCAGCATGCTGTTCAATTCAGCTATGAACAAAATTTACATAATCATAATAATGTAAACAGGTTTTGCTGTTGTTTCTAATGTTCATTATCAATTTGTTAACAAAGTACTTTGTGGTGGCAGGACAGAGACAGAATGTAAGTATAAACAACCTCGACAATGCCAATGTGTAGGTAAGAGGATGATGTTAAGACTGGAGAAAGAATGTGTCAAGGAACACATTGCGTTTTGATGGGACAAGAAATAAAATAGCATTTGAAGTTACAAAGGGAAATGCTAAAAATATGTTCTAATTTAACTACCAAATGCTGGGAGACGAAGAGGAGAAGAAGCAGCATACATGAGGCATGTCTTCATCTTTTGTATGTGGAAGTTAATAGAAAGATTTCTAAATTTAACAGATCAAGACATGGTACCACAAGCCTATCCCCAGAGCTATGGTGATAATCCTAGATCAACTGAAACTGACAAGAGTTGGGATCGCTGTTTGGCAGTGGGATTAGAATAAAGAGGAGAAATACTGGAAGCCTTGCTTTTTAACCACATCTTGAATTATTAGCATGTGTGTATATATAATCTGCCCTCTATATCTGTGGTTTGTACATCCACAGATTCAACTAGCTACAGATGGAAAATATTTGAAACAAAATTGTATATGCACTGAACATGTACAGACCATTTTCTCGGTCATGAATTCATAAACAATGCAGTATAATAAGTATTTACATATCTTTTAATTACAATGGTCATTATAAGTAATCTAGATATGAATTAAAGCATACAAGAAGATGAGTATTAGTTATGAACTTGTACATTCATGTTGGTATGGGAGGAGAACTCTGGAACCGATATACTATGGATACCAATGGATAACTGTATAACTTTGATACAAATTAAATTAAAAGTTAATAAGTAAGTATCTTCAATTGAAAAATAATGCCAATATCACTTCCTTCCTTCTTTTTTTCATGAGAAGAAATAGATTTGTGATATTTAAAAACAGATTAGAAATCAAGATTATTTAAAGATAATTTTATAATATTTTTCTTCTATATTTTTGCCACACATGCAATTAATGAATAACGATTTAACTTTTGTTCCAATAAAGATGTTTTAAATTATTTCAAACATGTACTCTATGTGTGCTCAATATGAAACGAAACATACACTTTCAAATTTCTTTTGGAAGTCTTGATTTGTAAGAAGTTGCTTCTTGGTTTTGTTTTGTATTTTGGTGGTGTTATTTCCTGAATTATGATTTTATGAGACATCAGCAAAGATTTGCAGTAGAAAAACCATATTTTCACACTAAGCACCTTATTTTGACAGAAGTTGTTAAGTTCTATAATTAATTCTTGTCTGTAGATCAATGGATTGCCTAAATGGCAGATCATCCTTGACAAGATGGAGCAAATACAATCATTAGTGAAATCCTAACAATGCAGAACAATTGCCTGTGAATTTAGGTCATTTTGTCTGACTCAAAACACTTTTCCTCTCTACTATTTCATACTTGACTAGTCCCTACTGTGTGCTTGATATGCTTTCTAATTTCTTGTGGGCAATTTGGAATCTTCATTTTGGAACATACATTTATTTAAGAGATATGAATGTGCAGACTATGGCTAGCATAGTTAACCTGAGGATTTAACACAGTGCCAGAAACACACAATATAACTATTAAAATTTTTGAATACTACCCATGGCTAGAATATGGGGTAGGAGGCAGAAACTGTGGGAAGGAAGATAGAATTGCTAAAATAGCAGGGGCCTGGAGCAGCATTATGTTTGCAGAAGACAAAGGAGTCTGGACCCAGGTCAGGAATCACTGAAGAATTTGAGGAAGTATAAAGCAGAGAAGGACCAGGTGATCTGTTGGGGCAACATTACAACAGGAACTTCAGATTTGACAGGTGATACAGTAGGTGTGCACAGGGGACCTCCTTATGCATATATGTGGCACCTGCCTTTTTAATCATCAGAGGTCTTCTTTGGACTGTTATCTGATTGGGTCCTGGTATTGCTTCCTTCTCCCCATGGAACATTCTTTGTGACTAGAAAGACACAGCAGGCTTAGACATATATGATTTCTTGGGAAGTTAGTAGATTTGTTACATTTTTATTGACTCTTCTTTATATTCAACAGCATGAGAGATTTAGAAAGGCTTTGAGATATGCCTGGACAGGAATTTTCTCTTTTTGCCAACTAGAAAGCACAAAGTGATCCAGTGTGTATAACTTCCTGCAAGACTCATGCTTGTTAGTAACATGCTTTCTAGCATTCCCAATTTACCAGATGCTTCCTGTTTACTTCAATGTTAAGTTCAGAATTCTTAACCATTTTGTAATTTTTTGAGAGGAAGCTCTGAAGACAAATACAAATTTGATGAATAGTCCCAGTGCCTCTAGGTTTGGTTCTGAGGCACTTAGATGAGCACACATTACCCTGGTTATTAGTTATACAGGCAGTCCTACTCAGAACCAATCAAGTTAACTTTACACACTTGCTCCTGGTCGTGGCTTTGGGTCTTAGAGAAATCTCTCAATATTCTCCCAGATCTTGTCTGAAACTTGGGCCTAAGCAGACCTCTTCGTTCTTATTGTTAACACAGGAGAGATCCAGATGTTCCTCATTCTCATCTGTGAGGAAGGTCATGAGGCTATCAGTTACTGCTCTCCAAACCATTGACCTCCACCCTACCTTGGTCCTTTTGGATCATATTATTCACAAGTTGGTAAGAACAGACTCTCAGACTTTATAAATGGAACCTTTGATGTTTCTCTCCACTGTGCCTTCATCTGTCTTCTGCTAAATAAAATATCTTCATCTTTCCAAATGCTGAAGCCAGAAAACTCCGAGCAATCTTTATTTTTTTAATCACTCATTCTGTGCAATCTATTTCAGGTTCTATAGATTTTTTGGTCCATCCCCTGTCTACATCTCTATTTCCTCAAGGCTAAGCCATGTACCTTTCTTTTCCCGAACAATAGCTTTGCAGGTTTACCTCCTCCTATCTTGGACAGTTGCAGTCAATTCTGCATGTGACTGTTCGAATTTTTAAAACAACAACACAGATGTCACCATGACACTGTTGAACTTAAAATCATTCAGCTGGTAGTCAGTACACTTAAAATACAAATCTCTCAACATGACTTAGAGGACTTGGTCATCCGGTTCTTGCCTGTCTCCAACCTCATCCTGACCATGCTTCTTTCAACCCCAACAATTCAATTGCCTTGACTTTTTTTTTTTCACTTAGTTAAATGTGGCTAAGCTCTTTGTCACCTTGAGACTTTCATCAACTGAAAAGTTCTCCCTCCAAGTCTTCACCTGGATGACCCACTCTCATATTCCCTATCTTCCCTTCATCACCACTTCATTGAAGATGCTTGCTGTGACTTTCAAGGTAAACTAAAGTCTCTTGAGTCATAGAATTTACCACAACTGGAACTGGTATGCTATCATACATGTGTACAAATGTGTGTATTTGTTGAACATCTGTCTCTCTAGCCAAGTATGAGTTACATATGCAAGGGAACTTCATCTCATTCATTTTACTCTTTCCAATATTTAGCACAGTACCTAATCTGTGGTAGCTACAAAATAACTGCTAACTATTTGAATGAATGAAGTTTGGCATATGGAGGGTCAATTTCTACATCACTATAGTCCATGACTATGGGGTTCTGAGTTCTGAGTACTCAAGTGAGAACTCATAAAAATTTTGAAGTTCGTTGAACATCAGTGAGAACAGGGCAAACACACAGCGTGGAAAAAATGGGAGCCACTGGGACTGGAGGAAGGTAGAAGTAGGAAGCGATAAAGCAGAAACAAGGCTAGATATGTATTTGGTATATCTGTAAATAGCTCCTCACCATAGATTTGGTGTTATCCTATAAAAATATAATGTGATACACAGTATTATTTTCAGTTCTCTAGTAGCTATGTTATAAAACATAAAAAAACTATACAGTTAATTTTAATAAAATATTTTTATTTATCAAATATGTCCAAAATATTATTATTTCAACAAGGTATAAAAATTAATGGGATATCTTACATTTTTCTTACAAGTGTTCAAATCTGCTATGTTGCACATTCAGCACATCTCAGTTCAGACCCAATGTGTTTCAATGACTCACTAATCACATATGGCTGGCTAATGACTACCATATTGCACAGAGAAGCCTTGTAGGTTCCTATATTAGTCTGCTGGGGTGCTATAACAATGAACCACAGACTGGGTGAAATAAACCACAGATATTTATTTCTCACAACATTTATTTCTGGAAGTTGGGGAAGTACAAGATCAGGGTGCCTGTGTGGTTAAGTTTTTGGTAAGGGCTCTCTTGAAGAGGGCTGCCTTCTAGCTCTGTTCTCACAGTGGGAGAGTTGGGGGAGCACATTCTGCTACCTTCTTTTTATCAAGACACTACATTCTTCATAAGGTCTCACCCTCATAATTTCATCTAAACCTAATAGACTATCAAAGTGCTCATCTCTGAATACCATCAAATTTGGGGTTAGGATTCAACATATGAACTTTAGAGGCTCTCAAACATTCAGTCCATAATAGTTCTCGGAGGTTTGTTGGTGCCAGCCATGAACTTGTCCTCATTTCCTTATAATGGGGTATTATCAATCATATAGGACATGATTCCTCAGGTGGCACACTACTAGTGTCTTTAATTTCACTCAGGACTGAGTGGGTAAAGTTGACATGTAAAAGAGAAAGCTTTTGTATAGCTACAGAATACAGAACTAGAATGGAATTTCAAGGAGGCAGATTATACTCCAAACTGCAAACAATGAGATGCCCTGTTTTGTACTTCTTGTCATGAGAAGAGCCAAGTAGAGGCTGATGCCCAGTTGGACCAGAATTCAATAATTCAATGAAGACTACTATCAGATGGTCTTTCCAGTTCCTTTGAATCAGGAGACTCTGTAATTGAATTAATCTTGAAAAATGTTTCCAACAAACATAGTCTTTTTTTTTTTTTTTGGCTTCCATTTAGAAAGCATTAAAAAATGCTTTAGAAGGCATTTTATTTTCCTTGCTAAAAGATTTTTTTTTAACTATAACTACACACACAAAGAAAATTAGAGAATTTAAATAACTATTTATGTCATTTTAGAGAAAAAATAATAAACAAATTTGAGGAGTATAGGAAGAAGAAAAAAAATCTCTTTTATCCTTTGTTTCTTGAAATCAGTTTGTTGGTGTGAACTCGGTCCACATGAATTGCTACCCTGCATAGGTGTGGACTCACATGTCAGTGTGCATGTCAGACTCACCTACAGTCTTATTTCACTGCCCAATGTATGTTAGTGATAACACCTCATTGTTTAAATGAAATTCTAACAACGCAATTGTGTACAAAATTAGATAACATTTAAAACAGACAGATTTTCTGCACTAGAGAACTCAGTAGGCCTAGGAAATGCTGGGTTAGAGAAGTCCCTTTTCCCACCTCCTTAGGTCCACACATCATGCTTCCTGCTTGTTGCCAGGAATGCCCTTGATGAGGTCTAGTCCTGTTTGGTGCTGTCTGTCACCTCCTTAGTGCCAGAAGACAGAACTCAGCTCGGCCAGGCAGCATGGGTTTCTTCCTGCCTTAAACCAGGGCTGGGAAATTATTAATGTTTTTGGAAAATGGAAGAAGGTATAGAAGCAAAGTTGAGAACGTGGAAAGGGGTGAAATAATATATTTTTCAATAATAAACATTCATTTTTACTTGCTTTGTTAAAAAGGGAAGTTAAGCCAGGGCGTGGTGGTGCATGCCTGTAATACCAGTAGCTTAGGAGGCTGAGACAGGAGGATCATGAGTTCAAAACCAGCCTTATCAAAATTGAGATGTTAAGCAACTAGTGAGACCCTGTATCTGAATAAAATACAAAATATGGCTGGGGATGTGGCTCAGTGGTCAAGTGCCCCAGTATCAAAAAAAAGGGGGGGGGTGGTGGAAGGGGTGGGGGAGGAGTTAAGGCTGTTTCTATAAATATGCAAATTTTCTTTATTTTTGATATGATTATTTTTGAGGGTGAGTGCTTTCTGTTATTTGTGGATAGACTGTTACTCTCTCAACTCAGATCCATTTTCCATTTGCTCATACTCCTAGGCACTTTCTGTCCTTTCAGTTACAGAATAGGATAAGTTAAAAGACTAAGACCAAGTTCAAAGCCTTTAGTTCTATAGCCAAAGAGTAATTTAAACCATGGAACCATCCACAGGGCAATAAATGAAATCCTTATCCTATTTAGAAATGATTTAACTTAGATAAAAATGGGGCATTCTTTTTTTTTAACCTTACCATTTAATTCACTAATTCAATCATTCATTTAATAAACATCATTTCTGATCTTCCATACTATGCCAACCACAGTATAAAGACAGTAAAACTCATTCCATATCTTTATGTAGTTCATAAAGAAGTAGCAGGCACATTTGTCAAAACGCTGACTTCACTATAAGATGACAAATTAGGTAGTGGACAAGTGTGCACAGTGTCCTATGGTGGGCATGCTGGGGAGAGTGACAGGTTCTGCCTGCCTCCCAGAGGAGATGGGATTTGAGCCAGGCCCTCAGAAATCCTGGGCACTTCTGGCACTTGGCAGGGAGTAGGGGGTTGCAGCCCAGGCAGAGGGAACAAAGCAGGAAAGCACAGGGCATATGTAGCAAGTGACAGGTGGTGTGAAGTGACTGGGCAGTAAGAGTGGGGGCTGCAAAAGCCAAAAGTGGACAGGTTGTGAAGAGCAAAAGGACGGGTTCTGCCCTGGGAACTTTTCTATTCTTCCCTTGACCTTCAGATTATATATGTATGATAGATATATGTCATATATCTCTATATATGTACATAGTATATATATTAAAATATATATATATATACACACACATATACATATATATAAAGAGAGAGAGATACACACACATGTGTGTATATATATGTATATATAAAATTTTAGGTCTAAATATATGTACGATTTTAGGTCTAAATATAAATATATACTAATTTTTAGGTCTAAAGATGGAGACTACAATGTTTTCTAGAATATTGGAGTAGAAAATACAAGAAACCATAATGACAGCAGTGATGGTTCTTCCTCCTCCTGCTCCTATTCCTCTTCCTTCTGCTATAAAATAGTAAGAATGCATCTTGTTGTTATGATTTTGCAAACAATAGTGCATAGAATGTCAGAACATGGGGAAATTTGGGTGCCACTCTGTACTAGTTTTCTATTCAAAAACAAGATTCAGTTATCTCATAGATATAGAATGTTAATGAGCCTCAGCTCCCTGCCTGCTGTGAGCCATCCCTGGACTGGATCTGTGGTAGAGAACTCTGGAGATGGCTGGGTAGAATGTCTGAATTCAAGTGACCTCAAAGCCCTATTGTGACAAAATTGTCCTTACCATGAATGGGGATGTTCACTCTCTGGCCTGTGACCATAGAAAGAAGGAGCTGGCACACCAACCCTAGAAGGTTATGCAGTCTTTGTTAACTAGCATGGCCATAGGCTTGTTTTCTCTTGAACTGAGCCTGTGGATCCTATGAGAATGCAAGGAAATTCAAATAAGCTCTGCACCAAACAGTTGTGATATCCAAAGAGCTACCACAATGGAAAACACCTGATTAATCCTGTTAACTCTGGAGAGCTAGTGCTTGGATCCTAAGCTCCAAGGCTGTGTTAGTGTGCCTGGCAGGCTAGACTAATCAAGTGGCCAAGTTATTCTGTGCATACAGAAACAGCCTGAATCCCCACAATAAATAGTTTCTTAGCCTGATGTTGATAAAGTACTGCTTGTACATGGGGTTAATTCTAAGTCTTTGCTGCTATTAAGCACTCTGTTCCTCCTGCCTCCAGAGGTCCAAGGCAGCAGGTATCTAACCTTGCAAACTCATGACCGCAAACATTTTTTCTGAGCTCACATAAACCCATCCCAGACACACTGTCATGGATTTCAGAAAGGGATGTAAAAGATCAATGAATTGAATTTTGGCAAACCTAAGCTTCTTATACTTTAACTATTTTCTCCAAAATCTGTCTCAGCTTCCCTCATTCGTTTATGACAAATCTTCATCTATGATCAGCTTTCCCATTATCTCCTACCCTTGCCCATCACTCAATCAAGTTTGTAACTATTTGTTCAGTTCGTTCTGTCTTAAAGAGTCAACCTCTTTTCTCTTACCTAAATCCTTATCTTTCTAGCTCTCTGACTCTAGCTTATTTTCCATATTATCTGTGATTCCCAAATAATCTCTGGAAAACAGCAATATCCTCTCTTTTATTTGCATTTTAATAAATATTTATTGAATGCAGATTTTATGTCAATATTATGTGCTTTGAAGAACATAAAGATAACCCGGGGTACTATCCTCAAAGAGCTTCCAATTCAAAGAAGAAACTAGTCAGGTAGACAAGTATATCAACAAAGCCTGGTGAAATCATGCCAAATCAAGGTTGAAACCCTATGCTTTTGGAACCCTAAAGAAAATGGGAGTGACAATGACTGCCGAGCTGAGAGAGACCACAAAAGGGGTTGCATTTAAACTGAGCCTTGGTATGGCTGATTTTTTAAAAATTTCTGATTGTTTTCAGCTCTTGTATCTTATATGGAGACATTTAATTATACACAATGTAGGAGTCCTTTAAATCATACAATTTTGTTTCAGGACCAATTTTATCAACTGTGATAAGTCTGATACCTCAAAAAGAGTGAACTCCTTTAAAGCAAGCCCTGTCCTCTTTTATTCTCGTATTCCATCAGTACGCAGCTCGTGGTGGATTAATATAATAGCCAAGGTGATGCTCTGGAAACCTGACTCCTCTTTAAAACTGCTACACCCCTGGAGTCTGCCTAATGCCACCAAGGACTCTCTTTAGAGGACTCTTTGCAGACAGTGAGGTCTTGGAACCTAAATTTAGATACAAAGTAATCTGATGTTTGTGGCCACTTATCAACCTCTTCCAGCACACAGCTAACCCTGCCTAGTGATCTAGCTTGACCAACAGGGAGGAGCCTTCACACCAAGGGGACGAGGCCCATACAAGCCTCTCATTTTCCTTTGTTCCATGAACTTGGTATTCAAATGACGCTTGTTCTGTTCCACAGTAAAGGGGTTCATGGCCTCAAGACACTTGAGCCTCCAGACAGATGATTGTTCCAGGTGTTGCTATATGCTTGCTGGAATAGCTGGGAAAGGTGGGTTAACCATTCATGGGCAATCTGAAATCTGAGTGACTTCACATTCGGGTAACAGGTCACCTTAGTCTCCTGCTGGATTCAGTGTCCTTCTCGAGCGGCTCCATGCTCCTGTCACCTCCTTCAACCTTTAGAAGTCAGAATCTTTGTTTATCAAACATGAGCATCTGCCAATGTCGTCTGTCTCCCTGCCTCGCACCATCGGACAGAAGGGAGGGCTGGCCTTGGTGGTCTCCGTTGGCACTGCTTTTGAGTTTCAGCTATCACTGTCATGCAGCAATGCCCTTTGGATCAGGAAAGCCTCGTCATCTAAGGACTTGATTTTCTGGCCTGCTAGCTTGTGTTAAGGATGTTAGTTTCCCAAGCATGGCAATCCGTAGTTTTAGGAAATGCTGATACAACTGTAGCAATTTCTCCCTATTTGTTTCTGACAAGAATTCTCTTCAAAATTGAGTTGGCTTCTTTTCTTTTGTTCCAAAATGCTGGTAAACATAATTAGCCTCATTAACCTCAGTTTCTGTTTCATAACCGAAAATTAGCCTACAAACACTGGTTTGCTGGAAAGCACAGTTGTAATTAGTCTTTAACTGACTGATATAAAAAAAAAATCTGCCTCTTTTTTAAATTTCTTTGACATCTCAGTGCATATGAAAACATGTCTGAACTCTCCTACATTGGCACTGGGGACGGAAGTAAAAATAAATCAGGGATTTAAATCAAGGCTCTCAAGCTGAGACATGAAAACTGATATTCTTGTACTTGGAAATCAGAGAGGGGACAGCATTTGCTGGGGGAGGTGATGATAAGAAAGTAGATACTATGATGCTATGGAGTCTGTTCTCAACAGCCCTTCAAACATGTGTAAAGAAACTTGCTGGTGACACTGATGAATTTGTCATCCAGAGGCAAAGTCAAATTATTATTTGCAAAAAAAAAAACCAAAAAAAAAAAAAACAACCAATTGGGATAAAAGTACTGGTTTCCTTGCCACAGGTGAAAAATCACTACCTTAGCCCTTAAAATCTATATCATTGGCTAGCTTTAACAGCAATGCCTTTTTTTTTTTTTTTGTGGACAAGATAAGAAAGTCACAGTTTGTGAACAATCTTGACACTCCCTCTTTTCCCAGGCTAGCACTTACAGTCCTTGTGATCACCTGGGATTAGGAATCTAGGTACAAAATTGTACGGCCATCATCCTTCCAGTGCCTGGTGATCAAAAGAAAGTGTCCAGTGTAGAAAATTGAGGGTGTTCCATTCTTTTTACTCAATAATCTGTTAAGACAAAGGAAAAGTAATTAGAGGTAGCTCAACCAAGTTTTCAGTTCTGAGTTCAAGAGTGTGGCCAGAGGAGCCAGGCCATGATGTGTGTTTACTTTTTGGAGAACATCAATCTGAATTAGTCAATGAATACCTGCCTGTTCAGGCTGCTCTAACAGATGCCATAGACGGGGTGGTTTATAAGCAACAGAAACTCATTTCTTCCCATGATGAAGACTAGAAAGTCCAAGATTGAGACAGACTCAGTGGCTGGAGAGGACCTGCTTCTGAGTTCATCGATGGCCACCTTCTTGCTCAGTCTTCTGGAGTGGAAGGGGTAAGGCAAATAGACTTGTGGCAAACTTCTTTTCCCCCTATTGTCCTCAGTTTGTAAGACTCATCTAGCTGACACTCTTTGTGGGGATACTAGGCAAAGTCATGATCTCTAGGCTGAGCAAATGTTAGATTCCTTTACACAACAAAGTGCCTTTCTTTGCCTCGTCCCCCCCAACCTGTGTCCACACTGCTTTTTTCTCTTGGATCCAACTGGAAGTTCCTAATTTCCAAGGTGTTTCTCTGTAGACTTAGATGATGCACCTTGGCATGCATATGCTCAAGGACTCTGAAGTATTTCCCTGTCAGTGTAGACTCTGGTTGGAGGGCAGTGAGATGGAGCCAAGTTGTTCTGTCTCGGTGCTCAAACTGCAAATGAGAAATCTTATAATTCAAATTGAAGTTCTCCCGTGTCACTCCCTGTATCTCTTATCAAGTCCTATAATAGAGAAATAAAATAGTCACTGAGTCAGGAAATAATCCAGGACAGTAAAGTAGCTTTTATTAGTCACCTAAAGGCATCAGATGCAAATAAAGTAATGAGAGAGGAAATTAATATTATTTTCTCTGTGGCTCATTGGAAAGAATGGTGTGTGACACTGGACTGCAACATTGTTCTTATTCTCTTCAGCATTGTTTATGCAGGAGGCTCTGTCTATGCAAAAACCAGTTGGAAATAGTCATGTGGTTCGGCAACTGGATCTAATTAATTGGAGTCCCTGATGGAAGTGCCTGCATTGAAAACTCTTTTAAGAATTCCCAGGAATGTTCCATTTAAATGCACTATATTCCAAAGAACGACACTGAGTCTCTGACTAGCAGAAACATGTTTTTGTTTGGCAATTCCCCACCCTATTCCACCTTCTCTGGCCTCAGAGTCATATGCTTTCTCCATTTTATTTTCTGCTCACTTCACGGAAGCATCACACATCCTTCGGAAAGAGGAAAGACCCTGGGGGTGGTTATTTTGACAAGATATTCAGGGATAGGAACCTCTCTCTTCCCCCCTGACATTCTTTTATTGCATGTTTCTTTTGGGTAATTAAACACAGAAAGGTCACCTAGCATCCTGGCAATAACAGGAAATAGGAGGGGGGAACATAAAGTAAAAGCAAACAATCAATATGAGGAAGTCGACACTGTTTTTGTTTTTATTTCAGTTTCTCTAGAAAGGGATTAGTTATTTATTGATTATTCATATGCCACCTACTTCCCCAAAGATTTTTGAGGCAGTCCAATTTGAAAGCAACTCACAAACACCTGCATGTTACTAAATTTAATTTCTTGGCAAAACAACAACAAAAATCTAATTTGAGGGCTTCTAAGTTTCAGTGAAATAAAAAATTTGTCTCACCTAAAACATCTGTATTTACTTGTTCCCATTTTATTCTGCCACCCAGCCATGTTATCTTGAGAGCAGCCTCTGCATTTTTGCCCTGCTCAAATGCTCATGCTAAAACAAGGACATACAAGAGTTGATTCTTTCCTTTTTGCACCTCCTTGGCTCAGTTCCATAAGGAGTGCAATCTGTATTTCCATAACTCCAACTTTTAAAGGACCCTGTGATAGAATGAACCTGCTTTTCATAGGACAACTTATTTAGAAGATGACCACCCCGCCCTCTGGATCAGTTCTTGGAGTTGATATCTTGATAGCAGTCATATGGAAACTCTGGGCCTTTTTTTGTTGAACTAGGTTGTTGCTGTGCTATGAACACATCTTAGACTTATCTCTCCATGGTATTTTTCATGCTATTCCTTAGCTAGAAAACTCTCCCTGTTTAAACTTGCCTGTACAGTCTTCTTCATTCTCTATGGCATTATTGGAAAACTACTGCTCCATGAAGCCAACTCTCACAATCAAGGCATATTGCAAGTAGCCAAACTCTAATTGCATGCAGCATAAACATTTATTTTCCCTCACAGATCTACACGTCAGCCTCGAGGTTCTGATCTCCATCGGCTTTATCCAGGCATCTGCAAACAGCTACATGCTGATCTTGGCCAGGTTCTCTCACACAGGAAGGGTTTGGCTGGCTGTGAGTGACCTAGGATGGCCTTAGAAGAACTGTGCTTTCCCCATGTACTCTCTCATCATCTAGCACTTTAACTTGAACTTGGTCATGGTGGTGACAGATCTGTGAGAGCAAGAGGAAATGGCAAGGCCCCTTGAGCTTAGGCTCAGAGATGGTACACCATCACTTCTGCCACACCTTATTGGTCAAAGCAAGTCACAAGGTCACCTCAGTTTCAAAGGTGGAGGGCTAGACTCTACTGGTCAATGAAAGGACCAAGATCATACCACAGTGGGGGTGGATGGGAAGAACAAAGAACTGGGGAAAAGTCTTACAATCAATCTCCCACCAATTTTCAAATTCCTTGGTTTGAAGCAGTGCTTGATTGTGTGTTTACTTTTTTGAAAGCAGTTTTAAAAGGGATATTATTTGTATGCTTGTTTTATCTTCTTCATGATTCCCTTACAATCAGAGTCTCTGCTTCATTAATTGTTTGGGCTTCAGGTTGCTCAATCAGCTAAGCGTTAGACATATTTCAGAATAGAAACATTCCAAAAATCAAGACAAGTTAGAAAACATAAGCACACAGAATTTTAAGTGAGCAATAACTTCAAAAAGTGTATTTGTTCTATCACACTGACTTGCAGCAAGCCTCCCTAAATGGAAGGCCAACAAAGAAATCACCTCAAAGTGTGGAGAAGGGCTCCCTAATCATTGTGAAGTATGCACCACCACGCACCCTGACCCTCCAGTGTCAATTTACTAATTCCTTATTACAGAACAGCCAGTTTTCCATCTTTATCTTAGCCTTCACTTCTGCTTTCCTCCTCTCACTGTGATTCAACTTCACCCTTTGTTGATGATAATAATGTCTGCTTAGTGTTCAAAGTTTGGAATAGTGCCGAGGACTGAGATAAGTTCTTTGCACACAGTAGGCACTCAATAACTGCTCATTGAATACCTAGATGTAGAAAGGGATTGCTTTCACCCTAGGGTCTTATGATCTATTTGAATCAAGGAGATCTTTCATATATTGCTATGGGAAATTTTGGTTTCTCTGATGTCCCTGTCTTTCTTCCATCCTGTAGCTCCTAAGAGAGTCAATTCATCTCAGACCTTCAGGATATACCAAGCCCCCTCCACTTGACAACCTCCATCCAGTCTTTTGTCCAGAGCTGTATTTCAGGAGGAGAAAGCCAGTCCACTGTAGGGGTGAACAGCACTCTGAAAGAGAAAGGGAGGATTGACTTCTGTATTGATTCATTCGTGTTGAGAACTCTCCACTCTGCAGAATGGAATTCAATTAATATTTCAGGTTTTTAATGAAACTTGTTCTCACCGTGACTTTTCCTGTCACTATTTATTTGAGTCCTTGATTTGTAGAACTCAATATCAAAGAAGGTCTTGGATAATTATTATATGCCCCCCACCCTCATTCTTCTGATTTGGTTTAATTCCCTAGTCAAATCACTGAGAAAGAAGAGCATGATTTTCTTTTACTGGGAAAAGAGTTTTTAAAGAAAGTCCTAGGTAGCCTATAATTCTGTGCCCTCTATTGTTAGTCACAGTTTAGTATGTTTTTAACCTCGGTTTACAACACAATATATCTTTCAGATTCTCCCTGAATGATTTTCTTTGAATCAGCTCCTTATTGTGATGTTGCTATGGCTTTGTGGCTTCAGGACAACCTAATGTCTAATTCCTTCTGGCTGTTTAATCTCCACTTTCACCATTTCTCCATCTGCAGAGGTCGGTAGAATGATAGCACTGCCAGCCTTCCCTGTTCAGATGGTCTCCTATTCTCCATGACTGTCAAGATTTGGTCTTTGCCAAATTTGACTCTTCCCTGAAATTTAGTCTCTCCCATCAGAAGAAAAAAAGCATTTTTCTTACTTCACTTAAAAAAAATGGAAAAAAAAATTCTCCAATCCAAAACCCATTTATTTTCTTCCCCATAATCAGGATCTATTTGAAAATTCATATAGTAGTCTCATAAAACTGGCTAAGAATGGTTACCAGACCTGCAAATTTATAGCCTGCTTCAACAAAAGAGAATGTATTTCTCAAAATCCTTTTGGATATAAGAGATCAAAACCCAGCCCAGGCTTAGGTAAAATGGAGAACATAAACCAGTGATAATTGGGTACAGGGACCTGTTCATCATCAGGTACTTCTCCTCCCAAATACGTATATATACGTGGGCTGACCTCCAAGAAAATGGAGCAGGAAATAATTTTATTTTTCCCCATTACTCTCCTGCAAACCCACTCTGCTGACAGTTCTCCCTTCTGGTCAAATTTGCAGGATCTAGAGCTTGTGCAGTTACTTTCAGATAAAAAACAAAATAAAAATAAAATAAAATCCATCTCAGCCTAATCACAAAACAGTAAACTCTCAGGCAAATTAAAAATTTCTCCCATCTCCAGGTGCAGCCTGACTGCAGTTTAGAACTTGTAGAGGGCAATAGGGTCATGGTTAGTTCCATTTTTCTTCCCTTTCCTCACCTGTTCATGTCTTCCTAGGAGGGCACTTGGGCAGAAAAGAGTATAACAGGAAAAGTGCACAGTTGGTGCTCTTGGGACCCTTGGCATTTCCTGGGTGTGGCTGAGGTACATGAATTGGTTCTTCTGCATGTGGGATGTATGGGTGGTTCCTTCAGGTACTTTTCCCAGCAGGTCTCTAACTGTAATTTCCTGAAGTGGGAATGCTATCTCTCACTGGGTATTTGTAGCACCCATCACCTGTGGACTTTCAGCTCTGTGCCATACAACTGACTCTTGGACTAAGGCAAGAGGACTTAGGCCTGGTCCCTACCCTTAAGAGTGAACATATGTTAGGCCATTCTCTCAAGTCTCAGTTTGTACCCAAATGTTCTGGAGCCTGCTTCTAGGGCTGCAACAGGCCTTTTACCTTATCCATCCTTTCAAGGGCAGGTTGTAGTTCTTGTCCATTCTGCTGGCTCAAAAGGCAACAACTATTTGTGCAGCTTGGACATGTAGTAGAGATATCCACAAGCATGCCCCAAAGCCCCTTCAGAGTAAGGGGTGGATTCAGGAGGGTGTGTGTGTGGGGGGAGAGCAGAGGAAAAGAGAGCATCTATTAGGGGCAAGAGATAGCAACAAGAAAATTGGGTCTCCCTACATATCTTCATGTATGCTGATTGTTATGTGTGTTTGCTTCTGATACATTCAATCAAATTATGTACCTTACCTATGCATGTTTTAATATCAATTATGCCTCAATAAAGCTATGAAAGTAACAGTGTAGATTTGAGGGCGGGAAGTTGGCATGCCATATATTCACGACCAACTTCCCTCTCTTTTAAAGCCAAGTGGGAGAGACATTCAAAGAAAAGAATTACCCAGAAAGTTTGATGTATCTTCTCTGGGATTTGAGGGAAGAAGAGGATGAAACTGGATCCACATCAAAAAAAAAAAAAAAAAATCTAAAAACAAATAGCTGTAATTCCATCAGCCTAATCTGGGCAGAAAAAGGAGCAAGGACACCTGCAGGGCAGAGAGATGTGCTTCTTCAAAGGTGGGCAAAGTGAGGTCAAAGGACCCATGGGGAGGAGACACACTAGGTTGTCTTGGAGGAGCAGTATTCATGAACCCTGTGTAGTGGGGAGGGAACCCAACAGACTGCCTCCGTGTGCTGCCTGACCCCTAACAACTTGGGAGCCTTGAAGCCCATATACCTTTATATGTAAACATCTTAAAATTATACATCCAGCAAACTAATATAAACAAAATGTATTCATCTGACCTTGACAGATATGCCTTCATGAATAGTTTGAAGTCTGGGTTTGAATCTATAATTGTCAGACATCCAGAACCGTATAATAGAATGGGATATGTAAGGAGATACACAAGACAGTGGCATATCCATCTGCTCCCAAAAATGTCCTCATGCCCCTCTGTGATCCCTTCCTCCCTGACCCTGGTCCCCAGGCAACCACTGATCTACTTTCTTAGTTTGCATTTTCTAGACTTTTGCATAAATTGAAACTAGTCTGCTATTTTTGTTGTTGTTGCTGTCCTTTCTTTCTTTCAGAATAATTATTTTGTGACTCACCCAGGTTGTCTGTTGTGGGTTTGAATAAATTGTGCCTTTCCATTGTACAAGTGTGCCACATTTGATCTATTCACATCTTTTCTTTTTTAAAAAATATACTTTTTTTAAGTTGTAGATGGACACAATATTTTTATCTATCTATCTATCTATCTATCTATTTATTTATTTATTTTTATGTGATGCTGAGTATGGAACCCAATGCCTCACATGTGCGAGGCAGGTGCTTTGCCACTGAGCTATAGCCCCAGCTCCTATTCACATCTTCAGTTGCTTCCAGTATTGGGATATTACACATAAGGCTACTGTAAGCATTCATACACACTTCTTTGTGTGAAGATATGCTTTCATTTCTCTTGAATAAAAAATAAGAAGTAGGCTGTGTGGTGACATTCTGGTTAATGTTATAAGAATCTGCTAAATGCTTTTTTTTTTTCCCAAATGGGTGTACCATTTGACATCCCACTGGTAGTGTTTAAAAGTTCTATTCCTGTACACTCCAGCAATACTCCAATCTGAGTTGGTCTAGTGGTCACTCAGTGAGGCACTGCAAATTCTAGAACCTTCAATGTATTAGTCACCTTCCCTTCTGTATAACCTAGAGGTGGATTACAAACTAATAGCAAAATTATCTCACAAGAAGTCCTTGGCACCTGTTTCACTGGAATCAGGTACTAGGGTTGGGGTGATACTGAGTACCTGCAGTGGTATTGACTAGGTGTTCCATAGAAACAATTTAAAGTTGTAAATTGTTACTGGCCAAAATCTTTGCAACCATATATTTCAAGATACTTAAAATGAAATCCAAAAAGTAGCCTTAATGTAACTTTTTACTCCGTAACTGTTTATTGCTGATACCATCCCAAAGATTTCATCTAAGAATACACACCTCTTCCTTTTTCTGTATTTGCATTTATCCCTCAAAAGAAAGTTTAATTCGTCAATACTTAAAACAACATTTATGGAGCAACTGCTATGTGATTGGCACTTATATTATGTACTCGGGACGCAAAGGTGAATGTCCTCAGGTTGTGAAAAGTACATTTTGTGCACCTTCCTACCCGTGTAGTCAGGAGTCTGAGATTCCCGACTAGGAATGCTAGTTGGGCCTTTTCTTCATTACTCTTGCTCTGATTCTTAAGCATTGGATGTTCATCTATATACAGAGTAAGATGTTAAACATCTTTTTTTCTTGCTTTTAGAATGCAGTCTTAGAAGAAAGTATCTGTTTCCTCCCCTAAATTTTGAACATGGGGCAATGGTCTTTCAAAGCTTAATGTTTTATTGCAGCCCAGATAGTATAACACTATCAGCCATGTCTATTCCCTTGCTTTTCTACCTGTGTTTTTTTTCTTCTCCTAGAATTTATATTCCTGTCCCTCCAGCCTTTCACATGAACTCTCAGGCACAGAATTTATTCCAATTTTCTCTAATCTCACTCTCTGACGTCAATAAATAATCCATCTATCTTTGTGAGTCCTTGATGACCTTTGATTTCATATCAACTTGTCATATTTTTTTATTTCCTGTCTTTAATTTTTACACATTTTTTTGGCTTTAATTCTCTGCTCTGACCTCCTGTGTGCTGGTTTTGCACACTGACTATCTGGTATTGGCAGAGACACTCCCCTCCCGGGGTCTCTCTCACAGCTACTGGTCCTTCCTCACCAATTCCACATTTCTCACAAAGGCTGCTATCTGCTCTGCTGCTGGGGTCACCTCTCCTCTTGGACTCTGGTTCATTTGCCTTCAGTTCTTCTCTTCCTCCTTCCCTGGTGTCTGCTCACTGAATTCCCCTCATTTGGCTGACTGCTAAATGGAATTTGCAGAGTCTAGAAGGTGTCTTTATTTGCCCCACCCAATCATGAGTCCCTCTCCACCACTTACTGCAATGGAACAGTAGGAGTTCACAAGAGGGCTGATTTTGTTGGACAGTGGTGTGAGCAGCAGTGGCATTGGTTTAATCCTCTCCAACACGGGCCCCTATCCACTACCTGATTCCCCACTTTGTCTACTGACCACCCTGACCCCATCATACTACGCTAAGAGACGTGTTTAATGCTCTGACAGTTTCAAGAAGAGGACAAAAAAACCTTTGTTATACTCTCGTTCCTTAGTCTTCTCTGACCTCTGTGACCTTGACATTTTTGAAGACTTGCAGATCAGCCATTTTGTTGAATGGTCCTCAATTTGAGTTTTCAAAAGAGATCTCATGATTAGATCTCAATCTTCTATCTTGTGGAGGAAATCTCACTACGCTGTGTTCTTTCCAGTGCATCCTGTCCAGGAGGATGCACTCTCCTGTTCCTGGTGGTATTGATTTTGGTCACTTGATTGATCTGGTGCCTGCCAAGTTTTTCCACTGTAAAAGTCACTTCTTTTCCTTTATGATTGATAGGTATATCATGGACAATACTTAAACTATGTAAAATCCTAGTCTTCAGCCAGCTTTTTAACACCTACTAAAATGTTTCTTTCCTCAATTATTACTATGATGGTGATATCATTCCTTCTTCACTTATTAGTTGGTTTCCTATCATGAGGAGGAGCTTCCTCTTGCCATCTATTCATTTATTCATTCCTTTATTTATAGCAATGTAGATTCTTGGCTTCCTATTTTATTCAATAGGTTATAATCAAATCTAATATTATTATTATTTTGGTGCCAAAATTGTCCAAGTTTGGCCAGTGGAAGATCCTATGCATATGAGCTTTGGGCATGTCCCCATCATTATTTGTCCATTTCCTTACTTTTTGTTATTAAAATTAATGTTCCAGACTTATCTTTACACTCACATTTTTCTTTTTCTTATACCTGGGATCAGTTATTTGTGTATGTGTGTGCATTCTGTGTTTTCAAATGATTTATTCAACTATATTTAAAACTACATTCTCACTATCACTTCCAGTTCTAATTCAACACTACATAGTATATCTTAGCTTTCTCTCTGTCCATATTTGTGCTTTTATTCATTGTCGGTGAGAAGCCTGACTCCAAGTAGTACCCAGTATCTCAATATCCTTGTATATAATCCATTGAGTGGCCCTGTCTGATGCCTCGGTGCCGGAGTCCGGCTGCAGCAGAATAACCGGGGGGTGACGAATAACTTCTGTAGACTGATGCAGCACGAATGGGAGCCGTTTATTGTAGGGCAACAGAGCTATTTATACATTTTGCACAGCTTATCTTAATTAGCATAAACTAGATACATCAATCAACCAATAAGGAATCTCCACACTTAATGGCTCGCTTTTGTTACTTCTCAAACCACTCCCTCTGACATTTTGCCAGGCACCATCCAGACTTGTTTACGAACTCTAACATTTCTCTGGCAAAATACCAGGTGTTATTTTTGACTTATTTACAGACCTTAACACCTCGGTCCTTCCACACAAACCTGAGCGAGCCCTACTTGGTCTGTCGTCTTTAGATAACCTACGTACCTGGGTCTGCCTTAATGGTTCATTGATTCAAGAAGGATGGAAACCAATCAATACTTTTTGAAGAAGGGAAGGGGAAGAACAAGAACAATAGAAAAATGTTGAAATTTTTTTCCAAAAATTTTGTTATTTTTATCTCTATTTTTAATTTTGACAATTTCTTTTCCAGTTTTGCAATTTTTCTAAATAATTTTTCTAAATAATACATACTCTCTGACTATTCTGCTTCAATATTTTTACTTTGTACACATTATATGCTACTCCTACAAAAAGTGCCCAATTGTCTTTGAGAATGGATAGAAATATCAGAAAACCAGTTTGGTGCTTTGAAGAGATAATTGGTGTTTGGGGAAATATAGGTTTAGGTTAAGTTTTACAAACAAACTTCCCCCAAATCTCAGAGTCTTAACCTCACTTGTTCCCTTCTTGTTCATGCTATATTCCCCAAGCAGAAAGACAGAACTTCTTAGGGACCCAAGGCTATGGAGGCTTCACCTCTAAATGTACTTCCCTAAGGAACATGGTAAAAAGTAGAAAGACACTATGACTGCACTCTGGCTTGTTAAGTTCCTACTAGAAAGTAAAAGGTATCCTGTATGCTCACATTTCATTGACCAAAGCAAGTGACATGACCACACTTCCCAGGAAGTGGAAAAGTATAAAAAGTGTCTTCCAATGGAACATATGAAATAGTTGGAAGTACTAATGACTTCCATAGTGTTTAACAGGGGACACCAAGGCTGTTGTACTCTTAGCTGTCACTTTTACTGCTAGTCTGATCTCATATCATTTCTATTTGGTTATCTTCAAAATAGCAAAACCCTAGTTTATGGGGTTACTGTAAAGAAAAAAGAATAAAAGTGCTTTGTAAAATGTAGAATGCTATATAGGAAGATGAGAGCACTGTAACTACCATTTCTAATAGTCATGTCCCCAATGCCGATAAACCTCCTGGAAGCTGTGTTCATTCTTTTCAGTGTGTTCTATATGTGCATATTTCAAGTGGTAATAAAATCATCATTCTTTTTCTGATTATAAAAGTAATAGGTGCTCAGTGCTGACATGTTGATAATTTGCTCACACAACACACGTACACATGTAAATACATATGTACACACACATATACAAAAATACAAAGATCCACAACCTCATAACAGTACAGTGATTATCTTTTCATATATATACTTTCAATTGTTTTCTACATAACAGTTTAGGTAGTTGAAATTATATGCAAAACTTTCCTATACTTTTACTTAACTTTAAACTTCAATATTTTCTCATACGATTGCAAATTATTTTGAGTATCATTTTGGAAGACCCACATATTTCATAACTAATTAACCATTCTTGATTGTTGGCATCTAGGTTCTTTCCATACACAAGATATTCATGGTTGCTTCACTCTACTGAAGAGGACAGGACAATGACTGGCTTCAACATTGTACCCACCCTGGGCTTCAGATTTATTCCTGGTTCTTCCTCTTCTCTACTCTGAATTAAATGTCTGGGGTTGTTGCTGTATCACTGAATTACCTAGTGAAAGGCACTAATAGGAGATGGGAAGGAGCCCAGCTATTTTTCTGCGTGGCTCTGTCTTGGATATTTTTTCTGCAAGCAACCAGCTCTTCTCCTTATCTCCAGTTCTCACTAGTCAGGTCCTGCATGGTTCTAGATCCCTCCACTGAACTCAACCCTTTGGTTCCCATAGCTCCCCGCCTCCCTTTGCCTCTTTTGTCTAGGTATTATAGTGCCTTCCTGTTGTTACTGATTTCTGGATTTTGTCGTCATCTGTTGATCTGTGCTGAACGCCTTCATTACGTGGGTTGCCAAAGTCCTGCGTGAAATTCTGCCCATAGGAAATGCTTACGAGGTTTATGTTTTCCTGGATAGATTGTCATTACTCTCATGTTGGGCCACCATGGTTTGTATCCAAATTTCCTTTCTCCTTAACCCTGCCTTGTCTTTATCATGGATACTTAGTTCAAAAAACAGAACCCATGAAAACTGATCCAAACAAACAAACATTTAAAAGGAGGAAGTTACTTAAGGGATCAAAGAGTAATAGATAAAGAACACAGCTGGAAGCATGAGGAGACAAGAATAGAAAGTGTCTCCTTTCTTTCTGCCCAACTGGATAAACCTGAGAGAAAGTGGTTCCATAACCCTGATTCTGCATAATGGCTCCAACCCAGTGGCCAAGGTGAATTCAGGAGCTCCCTGTTTCTTCTTTTCTCATTTTCAAGCCTTGCTTGTTTCAGGTATAGAAAACTCAAGGAAGCAGCTGCTAACAGGAGGAGGTCAGGGTCACACGTGCCACTGCCTACCCAGCTGGAGGGACTGAGGGGCACCTTGAGGAGCGTGTCCTCTACCAGCCTAATATTTCAAGCTCCTGAAAACTACATGGACCTCTTGTTTCTGCAAGTGTGTTGTGCCAGTGGCCCAGAGGAGCCCCTTCTAATGCAGGGCAAAGAAAATCATGGGATAAATCATAGAACAACTATTGTGAATCGTGCTGCTATGAACATTGATGTAGCTGTGTCCCTGTAGTATGCTCTTTTTAGGTCTTCTGGGTATAGTCCAAGAAGGGGAATAGCTGGGTCAAATGGTGGTTCCATTCCCAGCTTTCCAAGGAATCTCCATACTGCCCTCTAAATTGGCTGCACCAATTTGTAGTCCCACCAGCAATGTATGAGTGTACCTTTTTCCCCACATCCTCGCCAGCACTTGTTGTTGTTTGTCTTCATAATGGCTGCCATTCTTATTGGAGTGAGATGGTATCTTAGGGTGGTTTTAATTTGCATTTCTCTAACTGCTAGAGATGGTGAGCATTTTTTCATGTAATTATTGATTGATTGTATATCCTCCTCTAAGAAGTGTCTGTTCAGATCCTTGGCCCATTTGTTGATTGGGTTATTTGTTTTTTGTTGCTTAACTTTTTGAGTTCTTTGTATACTCTAGAGATTAGTGCTCTATCTGAAGTGTGAGGGGTAAAAATTTGTTCCCAGGATATAGGCTCCCTATTTACCTCACTTATTATTTATCTTGCTGAGAAAAAACTTTTTAGTTTGAACCAAGCTGTTGCCCTTCAATACATGAATGGATAAAAAAAAAATGTGGCATTTATACACAATGGAATATTATACAGCACTAAAAAATAACAAGATCGTGGCATTTGCAGGGAAATGGATGAAATTAGAGCAGATTATACTAAGTGAAGTTAGCCAATCCTTAAAAAAAACCAAATGCTGAATGTCTTCTCTGATATAAGGGGAGTGACTCAAAGCAGAGTAGGGAGGAAGAGCATGAGAAGAAGATCACCACTAAATAGGGAAGAGAGGTGGGAGGGAATGGGAGGGAGAAGGGGAATTGCAAGAAAGATGGAAGGAGACCCTCATGGTTAGACAAAATACATATATGATGGTGTGAGGGGAAAGGGAAAAAAAGAGAGAGAGAGAAAAGTGTCACAGTAGATTGGGTAGAGAGAGGTGATAGGAGGGGAGGGGAGGGGAAGAGGGGATAGGGAGGGCAGCAGAATACAACAGACACTAGTATTGCTGTATACGTGGCCATATAACCAATGTGATCCTGCAACCTGTACACGTGGAAAAATGAGAATTCATACCCCATTTGAATCAGATGTACGATATGTCAAGATCATTGTATTGTCATGAGCAACTGATAAAAAAAATTATAAAACAACATCTTTGTAGTTCATGGCTGAATAGGCGGTCAAGTTAGAAAAACCATTAGAGTCTGAAATGAAAAAATGTTTCCTCACTGAATGGAGGGAAATGGGTGGAATGGATCAAAGGATCAATACTATCAGAATTATGATGTTTTATTATATAAACTTGGGGTGAATATAAGTAGATTCATTTTATTTTTATTATTTTGATATTATTTAAAGTTAAATAAGTATATTTGCATATATTTTAATGAAAAATAATACAACTTAAGTAACATATAGACTGGAAGTCTTTTTAAATCTCTGTCCATAACTGATCAAAAGTTAGTTTTGAAAGAATAGAGGCTTTCAAAATGTGTTCCCGTGCACTATTTCTGTTATTGTTGCTATAAAGAACCACACACAGCTGCAAATCTCTAGGATTTATCTACTGTCATATGAAACATCTTTGCCAAATGATTGCTATGAAGTGCCTCCTCTTTACTACCTTTATAGGAGGTTGCTAAAATTTTTGATGAAAAGAAAGTGAACTGTGAGACTTCCTTATTGCTTGAAGGTCTTGATTCTGTGGTCATTTCTTGTGTCACAACACCAGGCCTATCACGTAGCTGCAGTGACTACAGATGAAAAGGGTCCACTTACCATCTCACGGGGATTTGGTGGTTTAAATCCTACTTCAGATGAACTTACTAGAAAAATGTGTCCCTGGGTTCTGGGGCTCTGCCTGATCATCCCCTTTGGTCTTAATTCTGCTCCTCTGGTCTATGGTGTGAAGGTCCCTCCTCCTGTCCTGTGGAGTTGCCCATCCTCTCACATAGTTTCCTTATAACACTTTCAGGAAATAGTTGCTCTTGATCTCCTCAATGATTGAAATAGTGGCAAACCTTTTACTCTTATGCCAATTTACCAGAACACTGGGTTTCTCATTTTAAATGTCTCTTTTAAAAATTCTTGCATCACTGGGTAGCCAACTGTCAAAACATGACACCTTTCCAGTGTTTCTAGGAACAACCCTTCCCAAAGGCTTTTCCTTTTGATACTTATTTCTATGTGGCATTTGCAGTGGTGTTCCAGAAAGGTTCATTATAGCTAATAAGCTGATTATCCAATATTCAGGAATTTTGTGAACCAGTTTTATAAATCACGGGTAGCTTGGAATCAGTCATACTGGGTATAGGTGTATATTCATCATGAAAATTGTTGTATAACTAGAAAAACAGTTATCAGCAGATCACTGCATTTGGGTGATTAAAATAAAAAGAATGTAAATAAAGAAGTATTTGCATGGATAATCAAGCAAAAATTTTTTTTTATTTTTAAATGTCTTTTTAAAAGCTTAAGTAAAAAAAGTCACTTAAATGGGCAATCCAAGATTTCCTAATGGAAACAAACAAAGTTATACTTAAAAAAAAAAGTTGATACTGGACTTTGTCAAAATTAAAATCTTCTTGTGAAAAAATATAGTTGAAAAAATGAAAAGGTAAGCCCTAGACTGAAGAGCATATACACAAAGTGGCAAACAGTTTATCTAGAATATATACAAATGTTTATAAATAAGCAAATAATAAAAAGACAAATCAATAATGAAATGGGAAAATAATTGAAGTGACACTTCTTAAAAGAAGATTTGCAAATGGTCAATAATTATATGAAAAAAGTTTTGACATCATCATCATCATCAGGGAAATGAAAATTAAATCCACAATGAAAAGCCACTTCATATCTACTACAATGCCTGGTGTCAAAGAATGTCAAGGTATGGGACAACCAGAGTTCCCAGACTGCTGGTAGAAATGAAATATGTTGTAACTACTTTAGAAAACTGTGTGGTGGTTCCTTATAATGTTAAACATACATCTACTCTTTGGTCTTGTGATTCTACTTCTTTTCAAGAGAAATGAAATCATACCCACAAAGACTTACACAAGAATCTTTATAGCATATTTATTCACAATAGCTTTAAAGTGGAAACAACTGAAATATCTAAATATCCATCAATAGTGGAGTGAATATAGACTGTGATACATTTCTATAATGGAATACAACTAAGCAGTAAAAGTGAAAAACTCACATCAATGAATATTAAAAACTCATTATTTGAAAGAATGAGACATAAAGACTGCATACAATATGCTTCTATTTATATGAAATCCAAGACAAGCAAAACAACTTATGAATCAAAACAGTGATTACCTCACAGGGGGTCAAGGCGTTTGGGAGTAACTGGAAAGGGACTCAAGGTAACTTTCTGCGATGATGAAGATGTTCTATGTCTTGATTAGAGTAATAGCTACACCACTGTGTACCTTTCTCAGAGCTCATTATCTATATGTCAGTAACAGAATGTACATAAGAATAAAAATAGATACCTCCCCCAAATAAGTGATTTAAAGGACAAAACCAAAATGAAGTAATTTCATCAAGTACCAGGACAACAAGGAAGTGACATTTTATCTAGTTTAATGGTAGAAAATAGTAAGAGATGAAATCACACAGTGTCAGACCATAAGACACAAAGAGCTGACAGCAGAATGCAATCTGACCTTACAATAGTGCATGTTTAGCAGGACATTACCTTAAAACTCTCCACTAATCATTTTATTTCAGCTTAATGCTTCCCAGGAATTGTAGTTTTACTCCTGGCCTTAAAAAAAAAAAAAAAAAAAAAAAGTTCTTTGGCCTGTTTATACATAGTGGTGGAAATAATAAGTTCAATAAATCATCAGGGCTTCCCACACTCTTTGGCTGGCATTAAGCTTTTGATTGACAGTGCAGTCACCAGGCCTGGCAGGACCTGCACCATCAGGCCTGCTAACTGCTGCACAGCCAAGGAGATTTAAGGAGAAGATTAGAGAGAAGAGTCAGGGAGTTGAGGATGTCTTCCTAGGAGTGATGGGAGAGGGTAGGCACAGCCAAATCAGCATTTGTGAAACTGGGTGTGGTTAGTCTGCCCTGCTCTGCATGTGGCCTATCTATATATTCACAGAGGAAAATAGTTTGTTTTCCATCAATAGGAGTAGAGTCAATGGTTATTTGACACTATCTTCCCAAGTTCAAGTCTTCTGAAACAGCTTTGACTTAGTTAAAATAAGAGAGCTTCAGTCTGTTCCTCATTTTGATGACACTTTTAGTAACTCTCTGGATATTCTGAGAATTCTTGGTGGTCCTAGTGTCACCTGTCAGTATTCTCCCAAGTTGGCTCACTTTCTCAGTCTCCTTGACCTCTGGGGCTCTGGGACCTGTAATGTTAGTTCAGCCCATGCAAAGTGGCCTTATCATCAGGTAGGCTTCTAAACTTAATGGTTTATCAAGCTCAATTGAAGGCATAGGGAAACAGAGAATCTTTAACATGTAGTGGAAACAGATTAGTACCAGTTGCCTTAGTTCATCCAGGCTGCCTTAACAAAAGGACCATAAACTGGTTGACTTGTAAACAACAAACATACATTTATTCATTTTTGGAGATGGGGAAGTCTGAGATCAAGGCAGATCTGGTATCTGGTAAGGGCCTACTTCCTAGTTTGGAGACAGTGTATTAGTTTGTTTCCATTTCTATAATAAAATACTTGGGTCTTGCTACATTTTAAAGAGAAGAATATCATTTTGCCCACAATGTTAGAGATGAAAAGTCTAAAATTGGACAGCCCTGTCTGTGGCGAGGGCACCTTGACCAAATCTACAACATAGTAGAGAAGCAGAATGAAAACTTGGGCTACATGAAAAGGGACCAAGCATGTGGAGTGACCCTCACTCACTCTCCTCAACCAGCATTTACCCCTTTTCAGAGCAGTGAGCAAATAACCTAGCCCACTTCTGCTAGGCCTTGCTTGCTAAAGGTTCTGCTGCTCTCAACACTGCTACACTGGAGACTGAACTTCTAGGACATGAACCTTTCTTTGTGGGACACATGGGTTTGGGAAGGGCTCATATTCAGACCAAAGCAGTTGTGAAACATCACAATTGCTGAACTCTTGAAGCTGGGCAGCTCCCCATCATGAGACTCCTTTCTTGTTTAGGCCCCGGCTTCCTCATCTGATTGCTGGGACTTGTGCTCACCTTATTGAATCTCTTTCCTCTCTTCTTTCCCACCAGGCTACTGAGACTGGCACAGAAGAGCTGAAAACCTCACTTCACATGAAAGCAAGATCTTGGCCTCATTATTTTCTGATGACTCACAGTCATTTAAGTTCATTTGTCTTGATAACCACCTTCCAGGCCATGTCTTTGACCTGGCTCATGATTTCTGCACACATGGACACCCCCTGCCATTATGCTGAAAAAGCATAATGTTTACAAGTCAAATAGTTTATGGTCCTTTTGTTAAAGCAGCCTGGATGAACTGAGACAACAGTACTAATCTGTTTCCACTAGGGTCACACATGGCTACCTTCCTAAAATAGTATTTTTCTCATCTTTTTAATTCACTTATTATAAACTTTGAAATTGTTTCCCTGATTCTGGTGACATTTAAGTTCAATGTTCACGGAGGCTCAGGGCCCTATAGGACATAGTTTAATCTAGACTTGGCTGGATGAGGAGGAGAGCACACAGCTGATCCAGCAGCTCGCATTTCCTCTTATTTGGGTGCATAGCCACTTTTTGCATTCTTATTTTTCAGGTCTTCCTTTTATTTTCTGTAACATGAGCATGACAGTAGATAGCCTGTGTCTGCCCCTGTCACTTGGGCTCCTTCCTCTACGCCAGTGAGATGCATTTGAACCAACATGATAAGCAGCAGTTCTGTCTGTTAAGATAGCCCACATGTTTGTGTTAAATGCTCTGCAGCAGGTCACTTGCTTCCACACCAGCTCTCCTGTCTGATCCTATGTGAACGGCTGGTGAAAGAATCAGAGTTCTCCAGTCTGCTAAGCTGAGCCCCATCTAATATTTCCAGACTACAGTTTTTTGAACTCTGGTCTCCCAAAGCAGTTTTGGAATAGACTTTGCCAATATTTTTCATGTCAAACAAGAAAACACCAAGGCCACTTTCTCTTGGCTCCAGTCCCCGCTGCCCTTGGTTTTATGTTGTGGCAAGCTCTTCCACAGGACTGTGGACCCAAGGGGGAGGCTGATTTCCAGGCAAGGTCACACATGGCTGCCTGGCTTGGGACCCTGAAGGCATGCTGGCTGCTGCCAACACCAATGCTAGATAAACAAGCCTGGATTGGCATTTTAAAACAGGTTTAACCCAAAGGATAACTATTGTCACAGCACAAAATATTACTGATTGGAGCCCTCTTAAACCATCTTTAGACATTCTCCCATGTGTCTGTCCCACTTTTCTAGTGCCATATTATAGTATTTATAAAACAGCAGAGCCTGATGTGGGGCCTGTGAAGTTCCAAGTGTACTGGCCAACTGTCTTCCATTGCAGGGGATTAAGAAACTGGAGCTGAAAATGAAAACGTTCACCAGCATTTTCCACATCAGTGCACGAGTGGAGACGGCAATGGCTTCTATTTTTTTTTTTTTAAATAAATAGCACTAAGAATTGCAGACAGTCAGCTCAGCTTGGGCCAACTTTAAAAGCCCACCACCAGATCCCCACCAAGATAAGCAGCCCCCATGCTGAGATGATCCACCATCAGCTCCAAGAGAGGACTGAGGCCCATGCTAGGAAAGGAGGAGAGATGCTTTTACAAAAATAACATAATTTGGCTCCTGGAGAAGAGGAAAGGTAGAATTCAGGCTGTGTTCCTTCCTCTCTCCCTTGCTTGCTTCCCCTGGTGAAGGCAGTAATAGGCTTAGTGCTTACAAAGGTGAAATCAAAATGAGAGAAAGAGGAACTGCAGGAACCCTACTACTGGAGATGCCGGAGTTGAGGCCATCTAGGAGGCTCATTTGCTTCAAGAAAGACTTAAGGAGGGGGGAGACCCTTTCTGCCTTCATTCAACTTGCAAAGAAAGAAAAAAAAGGCAAGAAGTAAACAGTTAATGTAGAGGGTATCACTTAAAGTGATGGAAACCATTTCACTTTTTCTTGAGTGTTTATTGAATGCTTATTATCTACCCAGCACTGTGATTGATATAAAAGAAAATTACAAAAATTTAATCACAAATCTCATCTTTGTGAAAGACAACTTTCCCCTTACTGACCTTCCAGATAGCCTTGGATGATTCAAATGGATCTGGTGCCAGCCACGGTTGAAATGTCCTATTGTGGGTCATTTCTCAGTCTCTGCAGTGGGGTTGCTTCAGTGATTTTTAGGACCACGCTAACCCACTGTAATCTTGTGAAGTGTTTACCTCTGCCATTTTTTTTCTACTTCCTGCAACTGAATTGTTTGCCCCATGCTGACATCACTTATGTGAAACACTAACCAAATTTCTTTCCCACATTCAACCTCAGTTTCTCCACATGTGTTGTCGAATCATCTGATTCTGAGTCACTCAAGTCTCTTGGCAAATACTTGGTGCATTTGAGGCTAGGATCTGCTTGTTTGAAGTCCTTAGGTTTCGGTCCTTCCTGTCAGTCAAGTGTATCTGTGTACTCTCTCTATATATTTCATGTATAAAGTGCCTATTGAAGAAATAATTTTGGAAATACTAAGAGAACGTTCTCTGTTTTGATCAACCACAATGTTTTCTACTTAATGAGCACAAAGATTTTAGTGCATTTTATCTTCAGAAAAGACTGCTGTCAAAAAGACCTGCGAGAATTCTTCCCTTTGGAAAAGAAAAATCTGGTTATGTGATAGTAGAAACAGCTGTAAGTGGCCACATCATCTACAGTGTCCTTTTAAAACCCAGCCATGGTGTGTGGGTGTTATGTGTGTATTGGAGTTGGAAAGTTGAAACGGAATGAAACTAGGCATTTTTGCAGAAATTAAGCAATTACTATTTGCTGATATAATGTCAATTCATAAGTGACCCCTCAACAACATCAAAGCAATCACTTAGGAATTAAAAAAAATAATAATAATCACCTCACTGAACAAGCAGATGTATTTGTTTAGATGAAGCATTCGAGAGTTACCTGACCCAGACTGCAAACAAAGGGGCCCCAAAAGCCAGTCAGCCTGAGGAAGGACTCGGAAACCTCCATTGCCTATGGCCCATGAGTTCTGACAGCAAAGTGAATCACTTCTGGGGAAAACAATGACTTGTTTACTTTTCATTGAATTTAAAATTGAAGATATTTCATAATAGGATCTGGGAAAATTTACCAGATGTTTCATTGCACTGTGTTCTTCTGGCAGGTCTACAAGATATAATACTGAAAAAGGCTAATAAATCAAGGTGGGTATGAAAAGCTTAGGGACAAAATTCATAAAATCTTGAACTGCAGGAGGACACCTTTTTTTTCCAGCTGCTAGAATATGAAAATTTCTTTTTTTCTGATGCTTCACAGACAAGCTAATATAAAATATAGATTCTATTTTTACTCGGGATTTCTCTCCTTCTTCCCTTTTTTTCTTCTTTTCTGCTCCAATTTTGCAAATCTAAGAATTTTTAAACCCAGAATAAAAAAAATGTATTTCTTCTACATTACCTTGAAATGATAGATGAATATGTAACCACAGCCGCAAACCACAGCTTCAACTTGAGGACCTTCATTTCTTGACCCAAGGAAATGTACCCAGAAACAGATCTTGAGATGTTTTAAAATAACGAATTCATTTTGTCAGAGCCAAGCACAGAATGGAAAGAAAGCTTTTGTTTCATTTACCTTTTCTTCCTCTTCAGATTTTTGAGATATTTCATAAAAGCAAATACTAATAAACTGTGGTGTTAAATAGATGATCTTGGTGGAGACTGTTTTTCTGGGCATCTGTTACTTAACTTTGGACCATTGTCTGTGCTATTGTGACTAAATTCCTTTTTTTTTTTTTAATTTATCTATTGTTAAATAAAAAATCACCTCAAAACTCATGACTCAAAACAATAAACATATGTTATCTTACAAAATGTGCGTCAGGAATTTGAGTGATTAATTGAGTGGACTGATGTAGGATCGATCTCCTGTGACATTGCGGAACTGATGTGGACGAGGGCCGCCGGCAAATCACAAAGGTTTGACTGGGGTGGCGGGATCTGATTTCAAGATGGCATCCTCACAGGGCCAAGAGGCAGCATCCATTCCTTGTGAGGTGGATCCCTCCATAGGCTGTCCAATCGTCTTTACCACACATGATAGCTGGCTTCTCCCAGAATAAGTGTTTCAAATGAGTGTGAAAGAGAAAAAGCAGAAAGCTAAAGGGACTTTTATGAACTAGTATTTAAAGTCACATATTCTCACCTGTGCCTCAGTCTATTTGTTAAAAGCAAGTAACTAAGTCCAGTCTGTATTCAAAGGGGAAGGAATTAATCTCCATCTTTTAGAAGAAAGAATCTCAAATAATTTATGAACATGTCTTAATGTCATTCTGCTGGTTGAATGGAATTTCAAATTTGTACAGTTGGTAGGGGAGTATAAATCAATACCATGTATTGAAGAAAAAGGAAAGAAAGAAAGAGCTCTGTTTAGGTTGCTCTTTGTCCTGCTCTACTAACTTCCATTCCAGGCTCCATCTCAGCCTTATTCCACCCTGACACTGCTCATGGCTTTTACTAATGTCTCCCTAATTCCATCATGGATCTGTCATTAGTAAATCTCCACAACATTCACAAGCTAGAAAAAAGGAACCTAACATAGACAGAGGCTCAGGTATCCTGAAACCTGCGGTTATAAGAAAGTCAAGAATCTATGAATTGAGAGAACAAAGGTTAAGTCAATATAGAAAGAGGAAAGTAATTCTCCACTTGATGGGAGGTGTTGCTAAGACCTCCCATAGGAGTCCCTTGGCTCCTGCTGGTGACAGGGCAGAAAACTCACTTATGTGGGGACAGCACAGCTGATTTCTCACACATCACTCCTCTGTAGCTCTTCTGAGCTTTCTGGACCCAATGCTTCCAGCCTCTACTCAGCAGTCATCATGATACTACACCACCCTCTGCCCATTATCATCCAGAGTCCGACCATAGACAGCGTTACATCTCGCCAGGAAGTCTGTTTTGATCAGCCTTTCACTGATTTCCTTTCGTGCTTACAACAGGCAAGAAAATGGCTTCAGGGACCACCAGCTCACAGGACCAGTCAGTCCTAATGGCCTTATCACTTGGCTACCTGCTCTTCCTTCCCAAAGGGAACAACAGTTAGTGTGTCTGAGCCAGAGAGTCTGGCTGAACCATCCTATTACTGTTTTATATAAAGCACTTACAGAATTCCTAGAGGGGAGAGGCGTCTCCAAGGGGAAGCCGTCTCATTAAACTGCTGCCTGCTTTCCAAGCAGCCAGAGAGGATCTGAGCAGAGAGGCAAGACCTTGGGGGGCTTGGTGATGCTAATGCACTAACCTCTGGGTCCATAAGCAACATAATGGGGAATGACCTCAGAGGAGAAAGTGGGAAATGTGCTTTTCTCCTTTGCCCCATTTAATGAGGTCGAAGAAGAAACAAAGGCTTTTTATAGAGTTATAAAAATGGAGCCAAGCTTCTAGAATCCCATGCTTAAAAACTCCTTATGATTTGTTCTTTCTTTCAAAAAATTTTCTCCTTCTGTCTGAGCTCTATAGGACTCTCTACTTAGCTCCAGATTGATAAAGAAAATGGCCTCTGAAGATGTGGTCTTTTAAAAACCTAGAGAAGAAAGACCAGAAATTCCTTTAAAAGGCCTCTGGCCATGATGTCTTTCAACTCTGATTTATAGGAACTATTCAAAGGAACTCTCTGGAAAATGGCTTTTTTTTTTTTTTTTTTTTTCCTAAGAAGGCATCACAGAAAACAAGCCAACTCCCAGGTTGACAGGATGCTGTCTGGAGAGAGCTTTGGGATTGCATTTGCACAGGTTTCCTGCATGATGCACCTGGATGTGATGTACTCTGGATGCCAAATCATGAGGGAGCTTATTCTGCCGCCAGGGTTCAATCTGTAGTCAGAAGAGAAGGAGGCCTGCAGCACAGGGACAGACATATCAGGGCTGTTTTCTGAATCCATCCTGTACCAGAACGGGGTTGGCAAGTTTCTACTTCTTCCCCCAAGTTGCTCAGCACAGAGACGAAGGAGGAGCTCAGTTCATCTCCCTCCTAGATTTTAACTAGGCCTTTAAACATTTGTACCAAGTGGCCAGAGAAAGTGTGTGTGTGCATGTGTGTGCGCGTGCATGCCAAACAAGTGTGGCAGCCCCACTTCCGAAATCTGAGAACACCAGGATATCTTAGAAAGGGCAAGTTGGAAGAAAATGCTCTTCTGACCTTTCTTTCCCAGGATATAATTTCTTTCTTTGTGCATAGAGCTCTTGTCATTAGATTTGAAAGAAAATATTCTAAAATTCCTTCTTTTTTTAAAAAAAAATTCTTCCTGAGTTCTTTAGGACCTTTAATAGAAACTATTTATTCTTACCTTCTTGGAAATAAGTTGTGGTCATTTGATCATCTGACTTGCTAGCTCACCAAAATGTGGGCATAAATAACTGTGTCACTTCCTTGTTGAGGTTTTAAGGATTACTATGTAATTTAACCTTTTTACTTATCAAGGTGAATGGCAATGGCCCATGTTATGACTGCTTCCAAAGTGAGGATGACTTGGAACAAAGTCTTATGCCAACCCTTGATGGACCCTCAGGAAGAATATGGAATAAGCTCTTGCTATTATAAGACACTGAGGTAACTGGCTTGTTTGTTATTACATCATGGGATATCCTTTTCTATCTAACTCTTACAATACCCTCTTCAGAAGAGGGGAACTTCTAGTTGCCAATAGAAGTGCATTTCGTGGGAATAATCTAGTTTCATAGGAACATCTAGTTCTAGATGAGGATTTGAAAAGTCTCACTTCCAGTCCAGGAAAATATACATGATCTAGGCCAGAGGAAAGAACCAAGTTTCATACAAATTTAGCCCCATATGATTCTGCTGTGGAACGATAGGTAATTAACCACTTTATTTCAAATGCATTGTTAAAAATATGATTAGACGGATGGTCTTTCTCCCTAGGCCTGTGTGCAATCTACAGTCTGGACAACATATGCATATATATACTATTTCCCCTCTTTACCAGAATGCATTTTATCCCTTGAACAGGATTAGGATAGAAGACTATGAACTAATCATGCCTCAACAGTGATGAAATCTGGCAGTCTTCTTGTCCTCAGCATAATTATTTTCTTAATGAACTCTTATATCTGTCATCTGCAGAAGAGACTTTGGAACAGGTCTACTTTAGGACCAATAAGAGTAAACAAATTTTATAGACAGTATATTATCACCATTTTACTGCCATCAAATGGGCAGTGGAAAATACTGTGTGTGAAGAGTCTGCAGAGTAAATTTCAGTAGACATAAATCAAGGCTGTGATGATGTTAAGGACAGGGAAGCCCTGGGTTCCCCAGAAAGGGCTTAAGGCAGAGTTTAAATGCTCATGCTTCCTGGGGAATATAAGTTCAGGGCATAAAGACTCCAAGGAAATATGCAAAGCAAGTCAGAAGTAGTCCTTTCTGAGCCCTCCAGTCTCCGCAAGAAAACCCTGGTTACTTGAAGGCTCTGTAGGTGCCGGGAGGAGCCACTGCACTTCAGAACAGTGTGCTGGGGAGGATGGGAGCAGTTTCCTGTTGGTCTCTTTCCACCTCCTGCCTCCCTGCCTCTTACTGATCAGACTTCTCATTGAGTATTAATTCCCACCCCCCCCCCCAGTCCTCTGAATTGTTCATGCTTTATGGAAAACACTTAGCCCCATGCCCTGGTATTTCTATCACTCCCCAAATGAGAAGAATCCAAGACTTCAAGGATTCAATAGCTCTGTTTAAAGCACCACCTTCAGTGGTGATAGAACATGGGATAGCAGCAGCTACGGCTCTCCATTGAGCAAAATTCAAGACCTGGAGCAGAGTGACCCAGGGGAGACACAGACCAATTCCAACACAGGTGCTTGGCACGTAATTTTAAGAGTTATATCCCATCTGATTCAAATGTATGATATGTCAAGATCATTGTACTGTCATGTGTAACTAATTAAAACAAATTTTAAAAAGTTATGATATATCTGTGTGAAGATGACAATTACAGTCCTTGAAATTTTATTATGTGTAGGCAATTAAATGCTATAATTATTAATGACTGACAATTTTATGTAGAGGGCTATGGAGTTTCTCAGAAAGAGGTAGTCGAATAAAGTTGAAGAATAAGAGGTTAGCTGCGCATTGTGGTGCACACTGTAATCCCAACTACTTGGGAGACTGAGGTAGGAGGATGGCAAGTTCAAGACCAACCTCAGAATTTAGTGAAACCCTGTGTCAAAATAACAAAGATCAAGAGCTGAGGGTGCAGCTCATAGCTCAGTCATAGGGCTCATCTGGGTTTAATTCTCCTATTGAAGGAAAAAATGCACACACACACACACATACACACACAAACTGGTATACTGGACATCACAAATCCCAGTTAGCCTACTGGAAGATTTGAGAAGATGACGGCTGACTTAATTCTGTGATGGTATAATCAATAAATCCTTGTGCCATTTCAGAGTCAAAGAGCTGGAAATCACACTTATGACATCACTGCCAAGCAGAGCTTGCCAGCACACACACATGCCCATACACAAATAAGCAAAGCCAATGTATTGAACTGCTGATGGCTGAAATAGTTGGAATAGTGGACCATGCCTATGGGTCCCAGTAATCATCCACATATCCAAACTGTGTCGTGTAGACGCGTGGGGGTGTGTCTACAGCATCAAGGCTAAGAGGCATCTTCTTGTAAAGAAGCCTGTTCAAGTCAGCATTTCCTAAACTTGTTGCATTGTAAACCACTCCTTTTTGTATAAATATCCACCCACCAAGGAACTGGCATTCCTTAGAAAACAGTTAGGCCACCTCTAGACTATTTGGAAGGACACTGTGATCATGTAGGAATTCAGGCAGCCAAGACCCTAAGCACTCCGCTTGAGTCATGCTAGTGACATTAATTCTCTGTCACTTTAAAATCCAGTCAGACATCCACACCCTAATCTTAGTTTCTTCATTTTCCAAGAAGAAACAGTGTATGTTTCAAGGCCATCAGGAAGGCCAGACAAAGGAACGAAGGTGAATAGAAAGTTAAAGGAAAGGAAAAATAGGTGAACTCTACTCTTCAAATGAACACTGTTCTCTACGATTGATTCAATAGGCACTCTTTCTTTCTTTCTTTTTCTTTTTTTTTTTTTTTAATTTAACAAATGAGTCCTGCACTGATCTGAGCAGGTTTTGTCTTTTTCAACAGACCCTCTCATCCTTTTATGAATGCACACAGTCAAGAAGAGCGGATGTGGAGTGGTTGCCAGAGTGAAATGAGCAAGCCCTGCTGTCAGCTTCCCACCAAAAAGTAGGTACTTAGACCATTTTATTCAAAACCAGTTCTTTGAATGCACTCTGTGCTGAATAAATATTACTACAATACGTGTGTGGCTTCTCTGTTTTGGAGACAGGAAGTGAATAATTGAATTGAGGGTCCACTCTGTCCACACATTTCTTCTTGCGTGTTCTTTCTTAGTAAAAAAAAAAAAAAAAAAAAAATGGAAAGAAGAGAGTGAATCATAAAGCCCTCAAATGACAGAAAGGAAAGGGATTCTAGGAGTCACCTGTTCCCTCTCCTCATTTGGCAGAGTGGTAAACTGTGACCCAAGAGATATATTAACGCTCCCCTGGTCAGAGTGGCTGTTGGGTGTCCAGCTAGACTCTACTCCATTCAGTTTCAACCGAGTGCTTCTTCTATGCCATTCTTTCTCGTTTCTTCCTCCTCAATGATCTCATATAACTACCAGAACCCACCAGCTCTTTAAACATTAATCATCCACAGAGGAATACTGTTAGGATTACAGAAAACCTCCATGGGACAGCTACACAGCAGAGCCATCTGCCTGTCAGGTAAAATGGCTTTACTGGAAGGGGGTTATATGGAACGACAGACCGAGGAGAGACAGGCTGAAGCAGGTTGGGTTCCTTAGAGGCAGAGTCTGACCCAGGGTAAGGCAGGGGAGAAGCCCTGCCAGGATGTGGCCTCAGCTAAGGCTTAGCAGTGGTCTCATGGACAGGAGGAAGGTTCTGGTGCATGTACCATACAGAAGAGCTCTGCCCTGTAGGCAAGAAGATACCTTTCATAGTTGGTATCTGTCAGGCATTGGCTTGGGTCTCTGAGAAGTATGCTTTCCTTTCCTGAAAGGTGGCTTCTGTCCTCCTCTGAGGGTGGCTATCTGGGGAAGGGGGCAGCTGTGAGTTATAACAGCCACCCACACAGCAGAGAGGTTCAGTGGACCTGGGCCTGACACCCATGAGTCTGCCAGAGGAGCAGAGTACAGGTGTAGGAGAGGGAAAAGCTTTTTTTCACTGCCTTGGAAATGGGTATTTGCTGAGTCCTGTCAGGGCCAGCAGGACAGGCAGCCAACTAAACTGGTTTGCATTGTCTCCTTTTATGATCATGATCAGAGAGTCTCATCCCTTTCTACCTCTCATTTCTTTTGGGGCTTCTCCTACATTTTAGCATGCAAAGCAAGGAGCAGGGTGGTGGTGGGGGAATGTGATGATGTCCCTGAGGCCTTGGCCAGCCCAGAGAAGTTGCCCAGAACTTTCCCACTGGAGAAAAAGGTTGACCATGGTTAAGTACTCCCTGAGTAAAAGTGGAGCATGGTGCTTCTACCTTGAAGCACTTCTACTGGAAACCACGTCTCTTATCCCCCTTCTCAGTTCCCTTTGGTATGTGAACTTCTGTTCCAGGCCAGATGAGTCAGCAGAGGTGGGAATGTTAATTGGCACAAACGTGTCAACATTACTCTCAAAACAAACTCACTTTTCTTATCATATTGGGAAGAAAATATTCATTCTTCACTTTGGAGAGATTAAGCCTCTGACACCTTATCTCTAGCATAGCAATGTATGGTTGGGAAAGGCTTTGGGCCTATCCTAGCTCAACTTCCTCTCAGTAAAAGGGAGGAAACTGAGGCCCAGAGAAATGCAAGTGGTTTGGCCAAGAGTACAGTGCTGAGTGACAGAAACGGTAAATGCCATTCTTTAAAAGCAAACACAAAAGCCTAGGAGGCTTCCATTGGGTGCCAAAGTTGTGCTGGGAGCCAAACATACCAAACCAGTGGCTGCCCTCCAGCAAGGCACGGGGCACAGTGAACAGCACACTAACCACTATGCAGACTATGCTTCATTTGAAGTCTTCAGAGAGTACTGGGGAAGGGTGCTGGTGTTGGATGACTGGCATATGAGTTGGCCTGGAGGAATTTGGGGAAATTCTTTCACACATAGATGATGGATCCAAGTTTGAAATTCAAGGAAAGGAGGAAGAAGCACTAGGAAAGCACAGCCTGAGTTAAGGTGGAGTGAGAGGAAGCAGAAGCATTTCAGGGAAGGCACAGGTGGATGGGAGCAACTGTCCTGGGTGGGGCTGGAATGAACTCAGGAGAGAAATGGGTGTGAGCTTTGGGTTTAGAAGTCAAGTTGTGAATGGGGAGCTGGGAGAGGAGGTAATAGAGAAGATGGAGCTCCCAAAACAAGTTGGACCTGTGGCCAGGGATTTGAAGAGCAAGGATTAGGGCCTCTTAGCTATAAAATCACTCCCTGACTCTACTAGTTAGGGTTACTAGTGCCCTTTCAGCCATATGCTTAAAATACATTAGGAATTTATGCTTAAAATTCATTTAGGATTTATTCCTTTGGGTACTAAGGATGACTTTGCTTTAAGTCCTATTAAAATGTAATGCCTCTGAGTGAGATTAGTATAATCTAGCAGGTAATACCTCCAGGAAATTTGTTGACAGCTAAATGACAGCTAGCTGAAAACAAGATCTGCAAGGAAAGAAAACAGAGCAGGCACCTGGGGGCAGGGGAGGCAGGAAGTTGGGTGCAAAGAGAGAGGGAGAGAGATGCTCAGACAGGAGGTTTTGAAATTTGTGCCTGTGTCAGGCACTGCCTGAGGATGGTATGTACAGGGTAGATATGAGGTCAAAAAAAGAACTTTATCTGGCCAAGGAAGTGATTGGTGCTGTTGTAGAGAATTTATTATTTTCCATCTGAAGTTTTGATAATTTTAGCCTATGAATTGAACTGACAATGCACAGATAAACAGGAAACTAAGCATACAAAATTATTAACATGCATAAGCACAGGAGCCATACACAAAACATAAGACTCAAAGAAGGGTAAGATAGCTGAACTTTATATCATATTGAGCTAAACAAAGAGACAGGCACTTGGCCCTCTGGGGGGAAGGGAGGTGGCACAGGCTGTGGAAGGTTGTGGAGAGGAGGTAGACAGCAACCTTGTCTTGTTATGCAGATGAAGCCTCCCGGTGACACCCACCTGTGGTCATTGCTATCTGTGCCAGATGTCAGAGCCCCAATAAATCCCTTCCTGTGAAAAGAGCTTTCCCAGGAAGAAAAGGAGAATATCAGAAAAACCTCTGCCTGCAGCTGCTGTTTACTAATGTGGATGGATGTAAATTCATTTTCACAAAAATGCAGGTTTTTCAGAGCCATTCCTGTGTCTGCATAGGTCTGCAGTTTCTCAGAATAACCAACTCGAAGTATGCCAAAGATATGTATTTAGGGTAGCAAATTTTGATCTTTCTTGGTGCCCAGGTCTGCAGTTATGACGGGGAACACAGCATGTGTAGACAAGGAAATGTCTCTTCAGCTGGTGGCCTCAGGGAACTGGGAGCCCAGCTTTGGAATATGTCTACCTTATTTGGTTTGAAGGGGATAAAGAGAGTGCTGGGTTTCCAGGAGACTTTTCCCTCTTAGGCTGTGGGAAAACATGATGAATACAACTCCAAATTGGGATATTCTTAGACTCTGCTAGAGACCTGCTTCTCCACACTGCAGGTTTCTATGTTCATGTACAGGTTTTACATTCAACTTGCTTTAGACATCTCTAAGATACATCACCAAATTTACATTATCACCAATTCTGCTTATTCTATAATAATGAAAAGTTTATATTACTAAGTGAGGTATCATTTTAGCCTAAGGCTATTGCTAAACCATGAATACCATCTTCCTATAGTAACCAGCCTCCTAGATGGCCCTAGTAGTCAGGCTTTTGTTAGCATTCCATCTTACATGGAATTGGGCTGACGTGTGTAACAAATAGGATATTTGCAGGATTGTTAGATTGTGATTTCTGAAGCAAGGTCATAAAAGACAGTGGTTTCCAGTTATACCCTTGTGTCACTGGAAGTGGGGAAAACTGGCTGCCATATTGTGAAGATTTAGGCAACTCATGGAAAGGCCAATGTGGTGAAGGCCTTGTACAAAACTGGAAGCAGATCCTTTAGCACTATCAAGTCTTTAAATGTCTGTACCCAGGATATATCTTGACTGCAACCTTAGGAGAGACTCTTAGCATTTCTAAATTCCTGACCTTCAGAACTAAAAATAATAAATGCTTATCACTATAAGCCTTTAGTTTTGGGTTAAGTTGTTAGACAACAGCAGACATTGTAATAAATTAAATTTGGAATACATCTTATTAGATGTGAGAAAGTGCTGAACACTGGCACATATTACTTTAACCTATAAGAAGCCTATGGATTTCTCTAAGCATATTACACACCTAAAAGATCTATTTAATGACACAGGGGCCTAGGTGGATTACCAGAATTGTCAGGGAATGCACTTGTACAAATTTATTCTTCATCAAGAACATAGGTGATTGTAAGGGAGAAATTGTTCAGTCTTGCCCTATGGTCTGATACAGAAGGGGGACTGGTAGAAGTATGTCCAGATGAAAGAAGCGGCAAAGCAATGATCACATGGAGAATCTTGAGAATTAAGTGGCCTTACTGTGAACCTCATTAACGTCTTGCTTTCTCAGAAAGTGGGATTGTGGAAAACTCGGGAATGATCAGCCATTGGGAGACCTGACAGGTTTAGTGAATGATGAACATAGCACACCTAAGTAAAACCGTGAACTCAGCCAATTCCCTCCCCCTGCCCTTCTAGGCAATATCCCATCTGGCCTTGATAAAGACGGATTCAGATTCAAAGATTATCATAAACAAAATGGAATCAATACAGACCTTTATGCACTGATGGTTGAGCAGTGGAGGGAAAGCAGGGAAGGAATATAAGAAAGGCATATGGCCAATATTTTCTTTCTCCTAAATGTAGTAATAGCACCTGCCTTTCCTTTGGAGAAATAAACCACTCTCGTTACATGGTGTGATTATCAAACTTTTTTTCTCATTTTTTCCTGAGGTATGTGATACAAATCTGGCCAATCAGAATAACCATTCATCTAGCTAGACCCATACCCTCAGGGGTGGACATCTGATGGAGTCTAGCTGGGCCAACCTGATACTAAATAATTGACTTTGAGCCTTGGGTTGAGATGGGCAAGTGATGGCACCCACTCCGAGAGAGCCTAAGACATCAGATGTTCCTAAAGCTACCTTGTTCCTGGGCTCCTCAATGACAGGTGAAAACAAATGGGCTTTGCACTAAGTTAGTCTAGTTTTAGTGTTCATCATTTACAACCAAGTGAGTATGAGTCCATTCATTGTCACAGAAAACAGAAGAGTTCACAGAATAGTCTTCTAGAGTTGTAGAGAAGTGAAACATGACATAGATTTTCTAGGGGGAAAAAAGCTCAAAAAGAAAATAAATACGAAGATCAAAGAAAAGAAGATAAGACAGCTAAAAGGTTGAAAACTGAACTGGCAGAGTATAGAAAAGAAATGGAAGAGAAAATAAAACTATTACAAAGAAGAAAGCCATGCAAACAAAACACAAAAAGAAGAAAAAGAGATTGGATATAAACACTGTCAGAGACATGAACAACAGGCACGATGGTAAAATCTCTATTTAAATGTTTAGTTTAAAAGTAAAGTGATAACAGTAAAAGGGTAAATACAGATGGCAAACAAAGGCAATTATATACATGATATGAATGATTTGTCACACAGGTTTTGTATATTGTATATAAAAACCAGTGTTCATAATGATAATGGCTAACATTTATATAGTGTTTCTTATATGATAGACGTTTTATAAGACTATGGATTAACTCACTTTTTATAAGAGTTCTGTGAAAGTTGGTCTCCACTTTATAGGTGAGAAAAACAAGGCACAAAGAAGTTAGTTTATTCAAGGCCACTTAGAAGGTGAAAGGCAGAACTGAGATTTGAAACCTGTGGTCTGGCATATTCTAAACTGATGGACTGTGCAGCCTTGCATATACAATATAAATCAAATGGAGTCTTAAAATACCCGATGATTATAATAAAAGAAAAACTTATGGAAATGTTAGTAATAATAGTAAAATGTTATCTGATATTTAGTGTGTATCAGGCTGTGCAAAATAGCATACTGTATCAGCAGAAAAAATGATATGAAATTATCTACTTGTGATCAAAGTAACTCATGAAAGAGGATAAAGCAAGAGTTTCCAGCATCCAAGAAAATAATAAGTGTAATAAAAAAAATCTGAGTGGTCTCAAACCTCAAAGACAACATTCAATGATAAATATACTTGACCAACCATGTGAAAATCCATATGAAAAATAATTTCAATAATTTCATATACGTCTATCTTAATTTTACTTTTGGTTTAAACATATTCATGTTACATAAAAATTTCATTTTATTTTGAAATCCTTGGCTCATTACTGCCAATAGAAAATAATACATAAATCTATCTATTATAAAAATTAACATATAATACTTAGCAAATTTTATTATTTAAACATCAAAGTACATCATTAATTATGTTCTCTTGACAATTATTGTATTTCCCAACTTTTAGGTACATTACAAATCACTATAGGTTTACCAATTTTGACATACATGTACAAAATACATGTTTTTTCAATTTTGTTTTATGAGGGTGTATTCGTTAAGGTAGGGGGATAAAGTGTATTTCACTTAACAGTATTTATAACATTTAAATGTATAGGCAAAAGATGAGTTTTCATTTTACTGTTGCTACAGCCCTCACAAATGTTAGTGCCAGACTAAACAGCATAGAACCAATAAGAATTGTGAAATGAGTTGGGCACGTGGGCACTTACCTTAATCCCAGCTACTTGGGAACCTAGGGCAGGAGGATCACCACAAGTTTGAGTGTAGACTGGCAACTCAGGGAGACCTTGTCTCAAAATTAAAAAAAAATAAAAAGAGCTAAAGCTGTAACTCAGTGGTAGAACACTTGTTTAGCATGTGCAAGACCCTGGGTTCAATCCCTGGTACCAGACATATGTGCATGCGTGGCACGCGCACACACACACACACACACACACACACACACACACACAGAATCATGAGACAGAGAGAAAGGAGAGAATGCTAATTTCTGTACCACTTATAGAAAGGATCATTAAAATCATTTAAAGCCCAAATAGTGAGCTGCTTTTTTTTTTAATCATCCTCAGTCTTTCAATGTTATCATTCTTTTTTCAAATAATAGGCATACTTTAGAAACTTTGAAATTTTTATCTGAAGAACAATATATTTTATTTTACTATATTTATTTATATCGTGTTAACATTAGGTAAATTATACAATATTTTTAAACAAAAATGGCTTATGTATTAACTTCATTTTTGTGAAATTGTGTCCCCACCTTCCTCCTGAGTATAGATACCTGGGTCATGTTCCCCAAGGTTCTGTAAAGCTGAGGCTATTTCTGGCCGAGATGCATTCTCATGTTTTCTTAACTTTGCTTTTTGTATTCTGTGTTCTTGTTTTTTTTTTTTTCCATGAGCAGCTATTATTCTTATAAAAATGTAAAAGTAAATGTGTATATGTGTGTTCATAGAAAAAAAATTAGACCAGCTTCTTTTACCAGGGAATAGTAATTATTTGACAGGTTGTTTAATTGGGGTTCCTGGCTCAATGATATCAGCCAGTGGCATCCTGTTAGGGTCTACCTGAGGTGATTTGCATCATCCTTACTGATTTGCATGGCACCATATGCTGCCCCGGCTGAATCTTTGCACAGTATGAAATAATTCCTTTTGACAGGATAACTGCTATGACAGCAGGTAGGCCAAACTGGGGGAAAAGAGTAATCAAATTAAGGAAACAGTAAGTAGACAATTACATGTCCCCACCACCAAATGCTGGCACTAATCTGTTCAGGATGTCTGTGGAGCATTTGGTTGGGAACAGCTTGAGGGCCACTTAGAACGTTACTGCATTGTGAACATGGGACACCTTCTGTATGTACTTATTCAAAAACTGCTTAGGCCTTATTAATGATTTTAAGTCCTGATTTTTGCCATGTTTTGAAAAGTCAATGTTTTAATTCATGCCTCAAAATCCTAAGGTATAGCCCCAGCACCAAGAATGCAACCACAAATTGACTTTCCTGTGTAGCCTGATGGCCTTGTGCATTAGTTTAATAACTATTTTTTTTTTAAATTTTAGTGTCAAAGGTTTTTGTTTAATCACCTGACAGAAAAATACAGTCACCTAGTCTGGAATGTAATGCTCAGATGACCCTTCCTATCCTCCCACCTGATACTCCCCCCCCCCACCCCCCAGCTCTTTTCTTTGCAGTCAAACAGCAAACCATTTCAGTAGGTCTCAGGGTGGGAACAGATTTTACAGACTTTTTCACAGAGTTCTGCAGAAGTGCGCTGTCCACAAGGCACTCACAACCCCTCTATGTTCCGAAGCCTCACCCTTCTCCAATGGCATCAAGAAGTTGACTCTTATATGCCCCAGAAAATTGCAGCTTCCCCCTACCCCTAGGGTATGACCCTGAACAGAGCTGAGACTCTAAGCCAAGCTGAAGCATCTGGAAGTGAGGGGGATGTGAGGGGTCAGAGTTCCAGTGGACAGCTCCTTTGGGAGGGAGCAAAGCTGCTTCAAAGGAGGCTGAGCAATTCTAAAGGATGCCATGGAGGTGGGGACACTTAATGTCTCCTGAAGTTCCAAGAAGAGATTCAGATAGTAATTGTGGGGTATGATGGCTTTTTTTTTTTTTAATAATAACCTAGGTCTTTAGAAACAGTCAATTAAAGTTTACCTGCTGGAGCATTTTGCAAAACAAATCGATATCTCATTTATTAAAAATTAAGAACCCATAAGCTTCAAATACATGAGTGAAAAAACAAGGAGGCAGTGTAGCAATGAAAGCTTGGGGGACTTGGTGGGGGGAAAAACCACAACATACATTTCTAATTTTAAATATACCACAAAGTCCAGGCGTTGTCACCCTGCAGTACACGACATTAGCATAATCAAGTTTCCTTACTTTTAGTTTACGAGCTGTGACAGCAGTTAGGCTTGATTTGTATTCTGTTCTAAATCATGGACTCCAGCCCCGAAAGCAGGAAAGTAGTTAAAGAAGGCATTTACAGAAGCTGAAGAAAATGGGAAGGTTACTAGTTTTATTTGGAATAAAATAGGAAAGAGAAACATGGCAAAGTAGAGATTTTTCTTACTGAACTTCCCATTTGTGAATTCAAACTGGGTTTCTGCACCCAAGAAAGCTCCCCAGAATACAGTCCCCTTCCCATCCTTACACGGTAACTTTAAAAGCAATCATCTATTGACATTTCAAATGCTAATGCATGCTGCACAGCTAAATCACTGATTGGTTCATCAGATCAATACCTTCAGCCATAGGTTCTCACACTTGCCTGTGCATTTGAATTATCCTGATGTGTTTTTAAAAACAATGATGTCTTGGACTGACTCCACAAGATTCTGATGTAATTGATACATGGTGCAGCCTGGACATTAGGATTTTTAAATTCCCCAAGTGATTTTGATGAGTAGACAAGTTGAGAAACACAGCTGTAAGCGAATGGTTCTCAAAGGGTGGTCCTTTGACCAGTAGCTTCAGTATTGCTTGCAAACTTGTTAGAAAGCCAAACTCTCTGGCCCTGCCCCAGACAGACTGATTCAGAAACCCAGGGAGTGGGCCCAACAATCTGTGTTTTAACAAGTCCTCCAGTTGGTTCTGAGACAGGCTCAAGTTTGAGAGAAATTGCTTTAGAATTTAGTTTGAGAACAAAAGCTTTAGAATTTAGTTTGAGAGAAAAAGCTTTAAAAACCCACAGAGAGTATGTCAACACCATTTATGAAGCTGCTCTTCATCTCCCAAATTGGTATCTTTTTCAGGGAGCAACTACAATGGAAAGACAATGGGCTTTGGAGTCAGGCCAGACCTGGGTTTGAATCCTAGTCCCATCATTTATGAGCTGGGTGAGCTTAGACAAACATGCATTATAACTTTTTGAAGCTTCAGTCTCCTCATCTCTGAAATAGTGAAAATCTTATCTAGCCCACAATGCTATTATGAAAATATATGAGATAATAGTATCGAGAATGGACTCAGAATACCTTTAATTAGATCTTTCTCCCTCCTATTCCAAGCAACAGAGAAAAGTAGCAGAATCTCTATATGAGTTCAGAGTCTTCACTTTCTTGTCAGATCATAAACACTCTTTTCTACTCTCTTTGATAGCATCATTAATTTTTACTTGAATTAGCAGCATGACATCAGACTTTATGATGTGGTGAATCCCATGAACTAGGCACAGGACCAGGCTGTGGCTATTGGGCCAATAAGAGAAAGTCCAACCATAGTCTTATCAATTAATGAGGAATAGAAAGCAAGGTCAGGCCCAGGCAGACCCCTTTTCAGTGGCAAATTTATTCTCAGAGGCACCAGAGTTCTTAGAAGTAGTTACCTATCTTGGACAAATTGCATAGTTTATTCCAATAATTTCTTGATTCTGACCTGTACTAAGAATTTGCATTTATCAGGAACTCAATTGCCCATACCTGCTTAAAGAAAAGGCATCCAAGTCCACTCCAGGAGAAATGCATCCATGTAGTATAATGCTTGATAATAGCAGTATCAACAATTGACATCAGAATAGATCATTACTGTTTAACCTCATCATCTCTGCAACTCCATTTCATTCTCTCAAAAAGTCAGTAAAGGAGGCCTAATTTTTATTGTCATTTTACCAATGAGAAAGCAGAAGCTCAGAAAGGTTAAGTTGGTTGACTTGTCCAGGGTCATACAACTAGGGGAGTGGTCTTCTTGACCCCTTTCCCACAATCTTTTATTCTAATTGACCTCCGGCTATCATAATGGTAATGATAATAAACCATAATAATATAAGAATACAGAGTCCCCTGTGAAATGTATAGAATTAGCTCCTAGAAGACAGGTGCTCTGAGATTTATGCACAAACAGATGGATCCAGAATGACTAATACTAACTCCCTACTCTCTACCTACTGCTCCCTCTATCATCCCCCTCCCCACAGTGGTTTCAATATTCTTAGCTGCTAGCATGATATGGTTTTTATGAGAATATCTAATCGTGTTTTCCAATTTTAGAGCACTCACTTCCTCATAAAACTAAAAATAGAACTACCCTAAGATCCAGCTATATCACCTCTGAGTGTTTATCTGAGGAAAAGGAAGTCAGTATGCAAAACAGACACCTGCATACCCTTGTTTATTGTGTCACTATTCACCAAGATATGGAGTCAGCCTGGGTGCCCATCAACAGATAAATAGATAAAGAATATATAGCATATAAACAAAATATAGCATTACTAAGCTATCAAGAAGAATGAAATCATGCAATAAAATGGATGGAACTGGAAGATATCATGTTAAGTGAAATGAGCGAGATACAGAAGCGTGTGACACATGTCTTCCCTCTTATGTGAAGACTAAAAAAAGAAAAAGAAAAAAAATTAAACTCAAAGCCAAATAGAAGAAATATCATTAAGGATGAGAGGGGAACAAGAAGAAGGGGAAAGATGAGAGGCAGGAGAGAACTGAAGGGAAAGTGGACATGATCAAAGCATGACACGTGCATGTATAGTGAAACCCATTAACTTGTACACTTATTAAGTGTTAATAAAAGATCCATAAAAATATAAAAGTAATTGCCTAAAAATGAAGAGAGTAATGTGCTCTGAATCTACCAGATGTCCTAGAGCCAGGCTTGTGTTGTAGGACCAGCAGGAGCAGTGTCACCAGGGAGCAATTTAGACTCTCAGTATTTACCCCAGAACTTCAAATCAGAGTTCAGCATTAAACAAGACGCCAGGCAATTATTCCATATCTCTGCAGCTCCTGAGAAGTTCCTAGAAATGCCAATAACGCTGGTCTGAAGATTATACTTGGGTACTAGAGTTCTAGAACCCTGCAAGCTCGGTCAGTCAGCTTCAGTGCTGTGGCAGAGCCCAGGACTCTGATTTTTAAACTGTGACCTACACTGAGTCCTCCTAGTAGCCCCTTCCACCTGAGGTAAGAGGAGGCTCTTTGAATCACTCTGGGCTCCATGGCTTCAAAGGGGGTACCCTGAGCTTCAAAGTGGAAGTCTCTTGCCCATCTGAATGAAAAACTTATCTATGCGGTTGACTCTAGGTGTCCCTCTATAAACATGTAAGGACAGAGAAATTGCTGGCATAAGGTCGGTCTCCAGTGGATCAGATGTCATTCAGGAGGGTGGCTCAAAGGAGCTAGGTATGTAGCTAAGTGGTAGAGTCCATATTTAGCATGCACAAGGCCCTCATTTCAAACCCCAGTATTGGGGGGAAAAGTGGCTTTAGAGTCACATCAGGTAAATAAAAGCACATTTTATAAAAGGTTTTATGGAATATCTATCTGGGTATGACTGTCTTCTGCTTTTTATTGTTTATTTTTATTTATTTATTTTATTTTTTTGTGGTGCTGGTGATTGACCCCAGGGCCTTGGGCATGTGAGGCAAGCACTCTACCAACTGAGCTATATCCCCAGCCCTTTTCTCCTACTTTTTAATAAAATGCCCTTTCCTCTTTGTGCAAATGAGCCACACTGCCTTATCTGTCAGTCTTGCCTCTTTCCCAGCGATCTTATAGCACTGACTTGGCCGGTGCAGCTCTGTGTTGTCCCTCATACCTGTGCTCCTGACAGAGTCTAGTATGTGGTGTTTGAGTTTTGCTGAACTGATCCACGCATGCCTGAATGTCCATCCAAGCAGCAAAGACCCATTTTCCTGTTGCTCCTTTGACCCTGGAAACAAAAAAAGGAAATATAGAAGCACTTGAAGGTCTCATGTTCTTTGGATGAACTAACTTATCCAAAGCACAACTTCTAATTATTGCACCATGTCAAAATCTACTACCATGGAACCAAATTCTTCTACTATGGAACTTTCCCAGCTCAGGAGAGAGTATCAACATCCATGTTGGCTCTTCAAGCTGAAATCCCAGATATGACTAATTATTGAATTCCTCCTTAGATTAAGCCCACATCCAGTGCATCAGCAAGCCTGTCAGCATTTCATCCAGAAAACCTTGCAAAAGTGCACACTTCTCTTCCTGTCAATCACTACTGCCCTGATCCATCATGTCTAGGCTGCAACTGCTCCCTCACCAATCTCCCTTCTACTGGTCTTAAGTTCCACAAAGAGGCCAGATCTTTTTTTTAAAAAAAAAAAGTTTCTCAGATTATTGTTGCAAATTTCCCTTCCCCATTTCAAAATATCCGATGGCTTTTGGAGAAAATCCATCATGGACTTTGGTTTTGTCCTCATCTCTTTCTTAGTTTTTTTTTTTTTTTCTATTAATCTATCTCCTTCTTTCTACTCCAGCCACATAGGCATATCTGGCCTATGGGTGTCCTTGCTGCCTCTTCTTTCCATCTGGGGCACTTTTTCCTTAGAGGATCACACTATTTCCTTTCCCTGCTCAAATCTAAATTCAAGGTCTTGTCCACAGGGAGGGCCTCCCTTGGTATGCTATCTGAAGCAAGTTCTCACAGAAACCCAATAATACTATACTGTCCTCTAGGCCTGTCACTGTCTAAATTACCTTGTTAACCTTTTTATTTGTTCCTGTTTGTATCAACACTGGACTATAAGCTCTTGAGAGCAATTACCATTTTGTTCATGTATACTTGTTTTTCATAAATTGAAAAAAGAAAGCAGTGCCAGGAGATATAAACAATGCCACCTCCATTTCTGTATTAATTTTTTATAGTATTTACAGAAACACAGAATGTCAAAACTATCTGTGTGGGTTGGAGAATACCATATGTAAGGAGCCTTCCTTGGGCAATGCTGGGATCAACTATAACTCCAGAGAGCTGGGCCACCAGCTGCTGCCACAGGGATGAATCACAGCTATCTTGGCTCGGGAGCCAAGGAGCAAAACTCAAATGGAATATCCTACTGATGATGAGTCAGCGGTGTCGTGTGAAAAGGAGTAGATGAAGCTGAATCAACAAATCACTGATTTGCCCTCCAAAAGAAAATGTTTCCTACTTGGTTTCAAACTTCCAATTGGGTATGCTTCACCCAAGTTCAGAGCTAACATTGCATGCAGACAGGCTGATCTGTATATCTCCTGTAGGCTGATCCACATGGGAACTCTACACTCTCACTTCAGAGCAAAATAGTTGTATAGCATGTCTCAGACTATGCCAAGTGTTGTCTAACTACTAAAGGATGACTAAAGAAAAAGAAAAGTCAAAAAAGACAACAACCTAAGAAATATACTTTGCAAATAGTGTCCTCTCTATCTTCTTCATGAGTTCTTTCCCTTTACCTGTCCCCAGTGTCTATGTTCCCACAGATTTTCATCTACACTCATCCACATTTATGGTCTAGGATAACTAAAATATTAATTCCTCTGTCTCCAACAAGATCTCTTTCCTGAGCTTCAGTCATTCATCTCCATCTGTTAGATAGAAATTAAAACCAATAGACTTGCAAGGCCTGGTGGCCTAAGTCTGTAATCCCAGCTACTTGGAAGGCTGAGGCAGAAAGGTGGCAAGTTCAAAGCCAGTTTCAGCAAGTTAGTGAGACCCTGTCTCATAATAAAAAGGACTGGAGATGTAACTCAGTGGTGGAGCACCCCTGGGAGTAATCTCCAGTACTGCAAAAGAAAAAAAGATTGGTATACAATGGAGTTCACATCTTGAAGAGTAAAATTTCACACATTTGATTATGTATACAGCCAAAAATTAGCACCATAATCAAGATAGGAACATATCACTTCCAAAAGTTTCCTTGTGCCTCTTTGTAATTCCTTCTCTTTCTCTTTTACATTCCCAGGCAAACACGATCTGCTTCTACTATTGATTATATTTCATGTTCTAGAATTCATATGAAGGAGCTCATTCAGTTTATTCTCTTTATTTTCTGGCTTCTTTCAGTGACCATAAGTGTTTTGAGTCACACTCATGCTGTTATGGGTACATTCACTTTTATTTCTGAGTAGTAGACCATTGTACGAATATAGTACAGTATTTTTTTATCCAGTTACCTGTTGGTGGACATTAAAGTGATTTTTAGTTTATGGTTATTACAAACAATGCTGTTATAAAATTTGTGTACACATCTTTTTAGAGTTTCATTTTTCTTGCATAAATGCCTAGATATGGAATGTTTAACTTTAAAATTTTTTTTTTTACTTGTAGATGGACACAATACCTCCATTTATTTATTTTTATGTGGTGCTGGGATCAAACCCAGTGCCTCACACATGCAAAGCAAGCACTCTACCACTGAGCCAAGGCTCCAGCCCCCTGGAATATTTAACTTTTTTTTTTTTAAGAGAGAGAGAGAGAGAGAGAGAATTTTTTAATATTTTTTTTTTAGTTTTCGATGGACACATCTTTATTTTATTTGTATGTGGTGCTGAGGATCAAACCCAGGGCCCCATTCAAGACAGGCGAGTGCAATACCACTTGAGCCACATTCCCAGCCCCCTTACCAAACTTTTAAGGTCATTCTTCTTATTTTTAGCCATTAGGGTGTATTTCCTGAGATTGGGATGTGATTACAACCTCACTGATTCATTGCAATCTCTTGCCCTCAGCTTTCTTCTTCCATACCTTGACTGAACACTTTAAGACTCTACGCAGGTCTGTGATGTCTTCCCACTTTTCTTACCACCCAAAGAAACTCATCTCCCACAGACTTTGCCACTTGACAGTGCCACATAACAGATGTACCTGGTCGGTGTGTTCTAGCTTGTCCTATCTTAAAAAGGAGGAAGAAAAGAGAAGAAGGAGGAGAAAAAAAACTCCACAGCATTACCTGAAATCCATTGAAATTCACAACAAATGTTATTAAAAGTTTCACTTCCTTAAGGAACAGTGAATTATGTCACAATTCAGACTGAGGTTTAAAACAAGCTTCTCTTTCAGATAGTTTTTCTTTTTTTCATAATTTCTCCCTTTCGTGAAAGTGCCATTTACAGAGAAATATGACATTCCTATTTCAGAGAAATAAACCAAAAGAGGGCACTAGCAGGAGATGATTGCAAATGATGTGTCCATTAAGAATTTCCATTCTTTTCAAGTTTCAGGTTTACAACTTAAGCACTTATAACCCTGGGGAAAAAAAGAATTCTAGGGTTGCTCAACCACAGTTTATGGTAAGAAGCAGGACTGTTTCGTGGATGCCCCCAGGTACCTTTACAAAAGCCTGGTAGCTGGAGGACCACTTACTGCCATTCCCTATCAGGACTGAAACACAAGCTGAATAAGTGAAGGAAGGGAGATGGAGCGGAATAAAGGAGATTAGTTTGCATTATTCTCCCCTTGTGTTCATCTTTCCTTTTGCCTAGTCAGGTATCAGTAGAAGATGATATTTTAACTGTTTCTTCTCTAAAATAAAAAAGAAATCATGTCTGTGTAATGTGCCCATCTCAGGCTTCACCAGCCAGTAAGCACAGATAGGGTTTTGAAGCCCAAATCTCAGAGTTTTCTGTTTAGCTGCACACCCTGACCCACTTTACCCCCCAGGGCAATCGGTCTTGTTTCGATTCATTTCTTTTGCTTTCCACTCTTATTCTCCTGTAGTTCTTGGAGCCTCTGCAGCCCCGCCCTGATATTCCCAAGGAGAGGCAATTCTGATTGTAGAATGCAGCTCCAGTCCACGGGTTGTTGCCAGGATCCTGCAGGAATTGAAAGCCAGCTGTTCTTGATGTCAATGAAACAGGAACCCTGCCTCAAGCCTGGATGCCAGGGATCCTTATTACCATTCTTGCAAAGTCAGGAAAAGAGGGTGCAGTCTGTATGGTGGAGAGTGGAAGGCAGGAAGCTTCCTGTAGAAACTCAATTTAAGCCTCAGCAGTAAGTGATACCACTTTTTCCTCCTGCCCAGGGGGTGGGGGTGAGCCAGGATCAGTAGCCCACAGGCTAGCCATTCCTCAGAGTCAGGAGCTGCAGCACTGAAGGTAGGAATCTGCTCCTCTCCAACTGTGTGCATCAGCAACCCTTAAGTGAGGTGTACCTAGCATGCTGCCCTCCACCTGCTTAGGGCAACACTTTTGAAGCATAAGGGAGAAAATGTTTTCATTTTCAGCTTGGAAAGGGAGTATGGTTCTCAGAGCAAGACTGCTTGAGAAGTCCTGACATGTTTAGAGATTACACTTTTAATGCCAGTGTAGCTGCATGTGGCGGACAGAGATGGTAGCAAATTCTTTGGCAAGCTTCCCATGGAGTTGTGGGGCCTATCTGACCACCCTGCAAATTGGAGCCAGACTGGCCTGTGAGCACTGAACCAATACAGAGTGATGGAAGTGAATTTAGGTAGCACTTGGGCCTGACCTTCAAGGGGACTGGTAGCCACTACTTGGCTTCTAGAAGCGCTGTGCTGCTGCATGAGAAGCCTGGCTACTGTCCTGCTAGAGAAACCATACAGAGAGGCTTGAAACTACGTGCTGAGGAAGAGGCCCCAGCTGAGTCCAGCCTTCTGGCCATCCCTGCCAAGGATCCCAGGTCCTTTGGAATCTGCAGCCCAGCCCAGCCACCAGCTTCATACCTCTGAGTAACCTGTTGGTTCTACATGAAGTAGTAGAATCAGTTCTTGTTCTGTACAAAGTGTTTTATTGTTGTTTGACTTCACTATGGTTTACCAGTTGTATAGCAACAGACTCTTGAAGCCTGAGTAAGGACAAATTCTACAGCAGCCTCCAGGCTGTGTTGGGAATTCCTGTTCTCTTTCAGGACCTCAGCCCTTCTCCTTGTCTGACCCTCCTCACTGGACTCCTTCCCCTTCTGTTCAGATCATCTGGAACCTGGGGAGTATAGTTTCCATGGGACCAACTAGGCTTATTACCTGAGTTTTCTCTATTAGATACAATCACTACACAGGAAGGGATACATTGAAATTATGGAACACCATTCCCTGCCCATCCAGGACACACTGTGACATGAAATTTACTAGTTGCTATGACTGTTATTTTAAAGTTAAAAAAAAAAAGATTACAGATAAGGACTAAGCAGGAGGAAAAAGTAAACCTATTCAAAAATTTTCTTCTTACAATTGGAGAGGAAAGATAAATTCAAGGCATAGTGCATGGATAATTATGGTACTTTAATTCTTCCTTATTTTTTTTTCTTTGTTCATTGCTTTCTCTTCCCCAGTGACCGTGCCCTAAATGCCATGCTGCAATTTGAGAATACAAATTCAAAAGTTCCCATTATTAGTGTCTGTTAGAGCTATTTTCTCTTTCTTTTACCCTGCTAAAATTAGCATTCCTAGCTGGGATCTGTAGTTAACTCAGTACAGAGCTCCAGCTCTAAGTTAGATGCCAAGAACACCTTTTCAGACTGGTTCCCAGGGAGTACATTGATGTACTATGCTGGGGGCATCAATATGATGTTCAGTGGAGCATAGTTGTTTCTATTCTAAGGGATACGTTTGACTGTTTATAGAGCGGCAAGAAACAGCCCAATCTTCACCTGCTGACAAAATGAATGTGGGTGAGACGCTTTCAGATTCACGGCACTGATGCTTGTGAGCAGTGATCAGCTGAGTTTAAGGGTGGCTTGCAGCAAGCAGGAGCTTACTGGATCTCAGATCCCGAGATGCCCTTTTGATTTGATACAAGCTCAAAAAGAGAACTTTTCTTAGCTGGGTAAAAACAAGAAGGGTTTAGGAATTTAATGTGTCAAGGTTACTATGTCCCATTTAGGAAGAAGTCATTCATTATTTTCTTATCGTCTCACATCAAATTGTAGGATATTTGCCAACAAACCAAAAGGATAGCAAACTGGACTGAGGAAGAATCAAATAGATTAGTTAGGATTTGTTTTAAGGAATAGGAAAAATTAGGACTGCCTTATGGTTTATACTCCAAACTGAACACTTTGAGAGTGAAAGAAGGTGCCTTAGGGCAATGGGAATAAACTTGAACAGTCCTGGCCAAACAGGTATGTTTCCACCCTTGTATCCCACCTCAAACTGACTTAAGCTATGAAGGAGATTCACTGGTCCACATAACAAAAAGCGCAGAGGCTAGGCAGGCCTGGAAACAGGCTCAACAGGTGTCTTCTAATGTCTTCACTCTGCCTTCCAGGTGGTCACTTCATCCTAAGTCTGCCTCATCTCATGATTGTAGGATAGTTGGCAGTAGCAACTGGATTCCTTTTTCATTCAGCAACAGGAAGAACCCTCTGTCCCAGCATTCCAAGCAAGATTTGCTGGGCTCAGACACTTAGGTTACATGCCCACACAGCCAAGGAAATGAAATGCCTTGATTGGTTTCCACCCTTAAGGACCCCTGTTGAAGCTATGAGTGAGGTCAGTTTCACACAATTTGGAGATGAGTGGCTTTTTTCCCCATTACAATATAGGTAATGTTAAAGAGGAAGAAAAAAAAAGGAGGGGGAGGCTGTGTTAAGACTTGGTAGATAACCAACAAAGGTCTGACCTATCAAAACAAACCTTAAATTTAATAAAATGACTTCCTTTATGTTGTAGTAGTTAAGAGGGGGACTCTGGTGTAAAATTTCCTATGTGTAAATAGAGGTTTTCATCTCAGACAAACTGTTTAACCTAAGTCCTACTTTCCCAGTCTGGGAAATGAGGATAATAATAGGAACTGCCTTTTAGGGTTGTTATAAGGTTACATGAGATACTATGTGTCATGTGTTTATGACAGTGTTTGGTACATAATAAATGCTTAATAAAGGTCAGACTCTATTGTAATGGTCATGAAGATAATTTCTTAGGAGGATTGTGATATCATAATATATAAATTTGTTTTTTTTTTTCCCATGGCACCTGGCTTATAACCCCCTCCAAGGCAGCCATAGAAACTAGAGTTTCTCTTCTCCAAGGGAAGTCACAGAAACTCTAATCTTTCCCACCTATTGTCTTGGAGGTGGCCGTAAAGGAGTTCTCTGACTTCCCTTATCTGATGGTAGGTCCTAAGACCCTCCTCATTCCAGAAGGGTCCTGTTCCCTGCCCTGGTGGGAGGACTGCTACACAGAGAGATCAAGAAGAATCTGAATAGACAGGCCTTGCTGGGTTTTCCACTGGGTCTATGAGCAGTAGATATGAAATAGTCGATAAAACCCCAAAAGAATGGGATTCCAGAAGCTCTTGATGGCTGAACACAGGAAGGCTCACAGGAAGAAGAATGAGAAATCCAGGTGCTGAGAGGGTGTGCACCCCAGCTCCACAGAATGGAAGCTCTTGGGTCCCTTGAAACTTCACCTTGGGTACCTCTTCTTCTGGCTGCTTATTCTCATCTTTTAAAATATTTTTTTTTATAACTAACGGGTAGATTAAGTACACTTTCCTGAGTTCTGAGAACTACTTTAGCGAATTAACAGAACTTGAGGAAGGGTTCATGGGAACCCCAGTTTGTAGCTAGTGGGTCAGAAGTTCCAGAGCCCTAGATTTGTGCCTGAAGCTGAAGTGGGTACAATATGAAGGACTGAGCTTGTGGAATATGACACTGCTATCTCCAGGTAGATAGTGTCAAAACTGAATCAAGCTAGAGGATGCTCCTTTGGGGTCCACTTCAGAATTGTTTACTTGCTGGTGAGGAGAAATCCCCACAAATCTTGAGGTCATGTAATCTTCTATGAGAAAGCAGAATAAAAAGCAGACTGTTTTTTTTCCCCCTAATACACAGGATGCTCAAGGAAATTTGTTTAAAAATAATAAGTTATCAGCAGCAAAGAAATTCATTTAGTTGGTTGAGAAAGAAATAATGAAGACAGGAGCTGGAGGAAGGGCCTGGGTAAGGACTCTATTAGGGAGAGCAGAATGTTCCCAAATAAGAGATGAGTGGAATCTCAGAAAATTTAATAGTTTCCATCCAAGGTGAGTCTGTTATTCTTAAAAATCACCACAGTCTCACTTAGGGGACTTTTTCAATGTTTCATGGTCAAGAAATTCTCCCTTATATTCAAGATAAATCCCCATGGTTGTCACATAAGCCCGTTTTATGTCTTCACACAGGATAAAACATGGGTAAAGGTTTTAGAGACATGGAAAGCGAAGATGGAGCTTTAGAGATGCTGCAGAGGAAAAGTGACAAGGCTTAGTGACATCCATTTCTTAGTGACAGGAGAAAAGGGTAGTGTCAGATGCAGGCCTGTGATAGTGTGCATGAAAGACGAGGGAGACAATGGTATCTCTGACAGAGAGGGAGAAGGGAGAGGTTGGTCTGTTAGATAAGGAGTTGGATTTATAAATATAAGGTGGTAGCATTACCACAGCTTTGAGAATAAAATCAAAATGGTGCCAGAACAGGAAAGAAGACATTTTCTCTTCTCTGTCCTCTCATAGATAAGTAGGAAGCTAAAAAGAGAGAAGACAGGAGAATGTTGTAAACATTAATTTCTGGCAACCTGAACACATTCTGGAAAGTTTACTCATTACAAACATAAAAACAGGGATAGTATCTAGTCCTACTCTTTGGTGCCACGGTGGGAGGGGGCGTGGTAGGTGGTGATTGGCTGTTCTTTGCTTGTCAGGGGCTTTTGTAACAGAAGTGGTGCTTCTTTGCTTCTGCCGTCATTGAAATGAGCACCTCTGCCTTATAAATGCATCTAAACCATTCACAACGATCACATAGGCACTGTGAGTTTAGTTTTTGCTTTTTTCTCTTCCTGTATGATTTTTCCACAGAAGTAGATTTGGGTAGACTCTTATATTTATATATACACACACGAAGGTGTAAGTATATAAGAATATATAGTACCTGGCATTACTGGCATGCATCACCACACCCAGCTATCTGAGGTTTTATAAGTACTTAATTTTGCTCACTATACACAAAATACTTGGTAATCTTTTTGCTTGGGAAATAACACAAAATAAGCGTTTGCCTCTGAAGTTTGCACTTTAATCTTGGAGGTACACATATCTAGCTGTATCTTTGGTATAAAATTAAAATCCTAAAAAGGACTGTATTCCACCAAAAAGAATATGAAAAGAATTTGTATTTTTTTTCTTGTGAATTTGCTCTCCCAATACACTGTGTTATCTCCATTATCCAAATAATGGCAAATAACATGCTTCTTTTTTTTTTTGCAATAGTAGTTGTTCAAAATATAATTGAAAATGAATGAATGAATCCATTTTCCTTGAGAAAATGAATTCAGAGACCCAAGTTTGTTCATAAGTAGCACTGAAATATTATGTACATTACTGTAAAGTTATAGACACTATGAAGTTACATTTTGTATTTTAAACTCTATCTTCCCCTAATTTATTAACAGGTTTAAGAATTTAATTCTTGCTTAACTACTTGACCTATTACTGTCCGCTAGTCTCAATTATTTAACAGCTTAAACTGACACTTAATAAGTATGTAAATGGAAAGCACCCCAACGTAATACAGGTATCTTCCTGAGTGCCAATTATATGCCTCAACATTCCCTTCAATTTGAATGTGTTAGTAAGAATCTAATTACACTGGTTTATAGCTGATGGAATTACAGAAGGAGAAGATTTCTCTCCTACATACTTATTAGACCTCAATAAGTGTTCCTTTGCAATCTGTTGCTATTCAATTACCAAGTAATAACTGTCTTAATGAATCTAATTGAAATGCTTATTTCAGACTCCTATCACACCAAAAAAGAGGCTTTACTTGGAGTGCTTCTACAGAATGGGGCCTGACTTGTGTATACAGAAAGAAGGGACTTCACTGGGAAGATGGTCACATTTTTAAAAGCCAGGCAGAATATCAAAGGCATCCATGTATCACAAAACCTAAGCTCCTCCCTATGACCTTGCTACTCTAGCACATGCCAACAGGAACTCCCAGGCGATTGGTCCACCTGCATTTTCCACTCAAAATGAGAAGCCTCTGTTTAACTTTCCTTAATGAACACAAAATAATAATTAGTAAAACACCCATATGCATAGGGTGTTTACTAGTAGCCATTATTTTATTCTCCACAAACCCCCTAAGGTAGGTATGTATTATTGTTCCCATATTACAGATTTGGAAACAATATTATTTATTTTTAAAAGAAGAGCAAATTCAGATAAATTATGTTAATAAATGACAGAGATCATGATGCCATAGGCCAGCTGGCTCTTGAGCCTACTTCTAGGTGTATAAACTAATCGTAAAAGCCAAGTCGTGAAAGGATTGTTAGTGTTTAGTTGATGCAACTTCTTATTACTTGAGAATTGAGGCTTCAGATTTGCAGAGCAAACAAAACATCAAAACCGCTTCAGCAAGAGCATTCTGCAATACTCTCCCGACCCTAACCCTTTTATAACTCTTGTTTGGATCAACAACTGGGTCGTAAAACTCATTCATCTAAAGGTCAAGAGACCATTTGCTTGAAAGAATATATAGGATGGCAGCTCAAAATGGGTGCTGTTTATTTTCTTAAAGAAGAAATTAAAAACGTTATTGGCTCCAACATAAAAATGGAGTTGATTCAAGGAAGGGCAAAGCACTTTGATAATGCACAAATTTTATGCAGATTTGGTATGTAAAAATCACTTTTAAAAATCACTCTGGTCACAGAACAGCTGACACAGATGAGCTAAGACTTAGCTGGGCAGGATGTGATCCTTCTCCAGTTGTTTCCTCATCGTTATGACGATGGTCAAATGCCAGGTCCACATTTGGGATACACATGGCATGGATGTTCTTTCCCTCCAAAAACGATGATGGTGATGAGGTCAGATGACACTCTGGTGATTTCAAGGATGCCTGATGAACACTCTCTCTGTGGAATTCATAAGGATTTCAGGTGAAAAGAAATGAAGTGACAAGAATAAAAACAACACTTCATACAAATTACCAAGGCATGTCAAAGAGTCACCTTCTGACTTATTCCTAGCTATTGGTCATCTCAACAGAGGCTGATTTCATTGCTCTGAACTGCCAGGCCTATTCCTGCCTCATGCTGTCATCTGAGCTACACTCTTTTCATTTGAAACCGTGGCATCTCTGATGTTATGTCTAGGTTCAGGTGCTTAAGACTCTTTGTGCATTTACTCAAAAACAGTATCTAAGGAGCAGTTGTTCTTGTGTTTACCACTTAACATAGTACCAAAATTGCAAAACTGCTAATGGTCTACACGACTTTTCTATGGAAAGAAAACAACAGAATAGAAGTGAGTTCTTTATCCTCCTGAGAATCCCTGAGTCTGCAGCCAGTCAAGTCAATAGATTTTTGAGTTCCATGAGTGTTCAATAGATTTTTGAGTTCCATGAGTGTTCCAATCACTGAACTGAGTTCCCTGCCTCAAGGACTTACAGCCTAGAGAAATGCAGCCTATCATTTCTTGAAAACTCCCAGAAATGCCCTTATAAAGATGTGAAGAATTTGAAGTGGAAGTTGGAAACACACAATGGAGAAATAAGAGTTGCTTAATCCTTTCTAAACAGCAACCATTCAGCACAGGGTTCTTAAAGTCATCCAGAAGGCAGGGACAAATTCCATGCAGACAGAGTGGTTTATAGAACAAAAATAAAAATTGACAAGAGCTTTTTAAGTCTCAAATTAATTTTTAAAAATATCACTACTTAAATGTATAGGAGAATCACATAAATTTGAAATCTTTAATTTGAAATTTAAAAAAAAATAAGGTGAAATTTTGTAAGTATATACTATAGTTATAAGCAGTAAGTTTAGTAAAGTATATGGAATTGTTTTCCAAAAGGGAATAGGTTATCTAGCATTTTTAAAACATATACTATATGTAATATTCTTATTGGATTTTTTTTTCCAAAATGATGGGTAGTTTGTCTTGAACTTTTGCAAAAATTATTTATTCATTAAAACATGACTATGTTTCTTTTTCTTTTGTTTTACTTTTCCCTTTTGGTACTAGGAATTGAACTTAGGAACACTTGGCCACGGAGCTATATCCCCATCTCTTTTTATTTTATATTTCGAGTCAGGGTCTCTCCAAGTTGCTCAAGCTGACCTTGAACTTGTGATAATCCTGCCTCAGGCTCTCAAGTGTTAGGGAGAATGTCACTTAGGCAATACTATTTTGAAACTTATCTTCTATCTTAGAAAAAACTGTCATTCTACAATCACTCTGATCCAGAACAACGGTCAACCTGACCTAAAGTCCAGACCGTACCCTTTAAGGAGCTTGGTTATCTGGAACTGAAATCTTGAGAAACACCCTGTGTGACATGGAATAGTAATGACCACAAAGAATGACTGTGGGTGAGAACCACCAGAACTCCTCCCTGACAATCCCCTAGCAACAGCCACGCCACAAAAATTCCCCACCCTTCGCTCCCCTATGACTTCTTTAGGCTGTAAGTAGAAGACAGGCTTCAGTCTCCCTGGGCCTCCTCTCCTCAGGTTTCTCCTGAGCAAACCTGTGTACTGTTGAGCCACCTATCCTGTCTCCCTCATCATTTCCTTCATTGTGTTCCTTCCTTACATTTTGCTACCTGGGACTGGTCTTCAAGGTTCCCACTATGGGCAGCCCCTTCTGGCCACCCCTTAACCTGGACTTGGTTTTTCTTTCCCTCTCATTCTCCATCTCCTCCCTCTGGTGGTTCTAGTAAGGACCACTCATATTACTGGACTTCTCATCTACCACCGACACTGCCTATTGGGTGGGTGACTTCTTCTGATTCCTCTACTACTCTGGATTCTTGGAATCTCTGCCTCTGTTTCTCTCTCTATGGATACTCTTCCTCTGATAAATCCTAGCACTGAGTGAGAGAACCCCCATCACCCTAGGTGACAATGACATGATCACCTGTCATTTCCATACTTCATTCCTGGAATGACCTAAGAGAAGCCAAAATTCTTGGAGAGATGCTCCTTGATTTCGACTTTGCTCTGTCAAAGTCCTTGGTGTTCCCCGCAATCTTTTTGTCCAGCATGAGCCAGGTCCTTCAAAACCCCCACAGGACACTCCCTTGGGGTGTCTCCTAAAACACATTCAGACACTAGGTCTCCAAAACAGTCAAATCTAAGAGACTGGTGCTCTTCTGGAACACTGCCCCAATACAAGCTGGACAATGATAGTCATTGACCCAAGGATGGCACTTGACTTTCAGATTCTCCTAGGTCTTGAACTTTCTCCAACCCAATGGCAAATAATCTGAGGTCCCATATGTTCAGGTCTTCTGTTACCTCTACTCCAGGCCTTTTCTCTGCCAAAACTGCTCAACTTTTCACATTCTTCTCCTCAATGAAATAACTCCTCAGGCACTTGTATCTACTCTCCCTCTGCCCCCTTTACTTCTGATTTTGACTCTGCAGATGAACCTTCTCCCTCTCAGCCTCACAATCAAGCTCTTCTTTATTCCCATCTTCACCCCCACTTCATCCCTTCCCTCCTGACACCACACTTACTCCCACGCCCTTCCTCCCATGGAGCCCTCTGCTTGCTCCAAGGTCTTTGCCCTCTGTGAGGTGACAGGTGCTGAAGGCATTATATATGCCCACGTCCAATTTTCCCTAAGTGAACTCTCAGAGATAGAAAGATGTTTAGACACTTTAGCCTTAGACCCCACTTTCCCCAAAGGATTTCTACACATTCCTACACCCAGTCCTATGACCTTCCCTGGCATCTTTTCCTCCTATCTCTCCTCTGAGGATAGGAATTGTATCTGGTCAGCAGTCAAGGCTCACACAGACACCCTCCATCACCAAAATCCTGCCTGCAATAATCCCCTCAGAACCACAGCTGTCCTTCATCCTGACCCCAGTTGGAACTCTTAAGCCACTTCTACTGACAGAATCAAGCCAGACCCTAATTCCCTACCTCCTGGAAGGAATGGAAAAATCAGCCTTAAATATAGTCAACTATGAAAAGAGTAAAGAAATTAACCAAGGCAGTGATTAAAAATTTTGCCCTCTTTCTCTCCCTCCTTTCAGAGGCTATGACTAATATACAACCTTAACCCTGAATCAAACAAAGGCAGACTTTATCTTCATTTACATTTCATCTCCCAATCTGCCTCCGATGTCAGAAATAAACCCCTAAAAGCTGGAGGATGGACCACAGAACCCTCAGCACAAACTTGCAAAACTGGCCTTCAAGATCTATGACAATAGAGAAGAGGGACAAAAAACACAACTCATATGAAATCAGGCTAAATTCCAGATGTTGGCAGCCATACTCAGACAAGGGCCCCAAAGATCCCATAAACAGGGGTCCTCCAAGTCCCACTCCACACCTCCAGGTGCCTGCTTCAAGTGTGGCCAACAGGGACATTGGGCAAATGCCTGCTCTAGCCCTAAACCTCCCCTGGGTCATGTCCCCTCTGTCACCAAAGAGAACACTAGAAATGGGAAAGCGCACAGCGAGGCTCTCCTCTGACAATGGCTTCCAATTCCTACAGGTTCATGGACACAACAACAGACTGGCAAACATCCCTGGCTTGGCGATGTACAATCTGTCAATGGAGGACTGGCAGCCCCTGGGCTCATGGCCCCTACCACCGTCTCTCTACCTGAGCCAGGGTAACATCTGGTAAGCCTCCCTCTCTCCTTTTAAATGGAAACTGGAGCAAGTTTTTCAGTATTTTCCAGAATTTTTTGGTCCCCTCCAAGCTCCCTCCACCTCTGTTGTTGGTATTGACGGGAACTCCACCACCTCTAAACAAATGTGTCCTTTACCCTGTAACCTACTTAACACTCTGTTGTCACGCTCCTTCCCAGTCATACCCCAATGCCCAACTCCTGTCCTCGGCAGGGACACCCTAACCAAATTCAATGCTCTCATTCATTTTAGCTTTCATTGTAACCCACACTTCTCTGCCTCCTTTACCCTCTTATGCCAATTGGATGCTTTTCTTCCCCCTCCAACATCCTGTCAGCGCTCCTCACTGAGAAATTGTAACAGTCCCATTAAAATTTCCCTGCAAAATCTTGCCTCCTCCTTTCAACAATCCCAACACCCACCAGTCCCCAGGGCCTCAGAGGCCTCAAACCCATCATTATGCATCTTCTGGAGGCTAACACCCTTTGATCCACTGACTTCCCTCATAAAACCCCACTCCTGGCCATTAAAAAACCTGATGCTACTTTTCAACTAGTCCAGGACCTTTGCCTGACTAATCAGGCTATTGCCCCAATTCACCTATAGTCCCTAAACTTTATACCTTGCTCTCTCATGTTCCCCCATTGCAACTCGCTTCTCAGTCCTTGACCCCAAGGATGACTTCTTTAACCATCCCATTGGATCTCACTTCTCAAAATCACCTGGACAAACCCCAATACCAATTTCTCCAGCTAGCTAACCTGGGCAGTCCTTCCTCAGGGCTTTAGAGATGATAGCCCTCATTTGTTCAGCTAAGCCCTGTTGCATGACTTAGCTGATCTCAATCTGTGTCCCCTAGTCTCCTGTACTGTGTAGATTCTCTGCTCCTCTGCAGTCCCATGACCTTTCTGTCAAACACACTACCCTCCTTTGGCATTGTCTCAATACATTAGGATATCACACATATCCTCCTCATAAGGTACAAGTGGCTCAAACCCAAGATACATATTTAGGGCTCACTCTCACCTCCCAATTCCCAATTCATTCAGAACCTCATAGTCCCCACTACTAAATGTGATCTTCTTTCTATTCTGGGACTGGTGGATTATTTCTACCTCTGGGTCCCTAACTTTAGTCTCCTTGTTCTTCTCTAGTAGCTTCTCTACTCTGCTTCTCACGACAACATTTCCAAATCCCTTGACACTTCTCTTCCTATTAAGACTCTTTTCTAAAAAATCAAAACAGGCCCTTTCCTTAGTAAGCAATGATCAGATTATACAATCGGAGACCCTAACTCTCCAAACCACCTCTCCACAAGCTGAGTTAATACCTCTAAGCAACATAATCCAGATCATTGCTGACTCCTCCCCTTAGCCTGGATGTAAATTCTTAAACCTTCACACCTACCAAATTCCAATTGCAAAGCCTCAACCTTCTGATGCCCATATTGATCTCCAGCCCCAACAGCTGCACCTATGGCTACCACCTCTCTTTTTATCAGGGATGGATACCCTCTAGCAAACATGGTGGTTACCGCAGCCACCTCCAGCTCAAGTGAGTTGTCTCCTATCACTCTATGGCTGCCTTGACGATGAGCAAGGAATCTTCTGTGGAAACAATACTTACATCTGTTTATCCACTGACTGAACAGGAACGTGAGGGTTGGCCTTCCTCACACTACCCCTCCTACATTCCACTGTGGAGGGACCTGTATATGCTCTACTCAGACCAAAATGGCCTCTTCCTGCTATCCCTCTCCTGGTAGATCTGGGCATATCTTACAGCAGTGGGCATAGGAGTGGCAGGAGTAGGAGAAGTGGCACATAGCCTTAGAGAAATTTCAACCCAACTATTTACCCTTCGAGACCAAATAGATTTCATTGGCGGTGGTCGTCCTCCACAACAGATTAGGACTAGACCTCTTAACCACAGAAAAAGGAGGCATCTGAACCTTGCTACAAGAGGCCTGCTGCTTTTACTCTAATGGGTCTGACCTGGTGAAGAATGGCATAAAAAAAATTCAGTGACCAAGCTACCAAAGTCCATCGATACTTGTCCTCCTGAAATATGGGATGCTTCTCTTCCTTGACTGTTTTCTCTTGGTTAGCCCTTTGCCTCTTCCCAATTCTATTTATAATTATTGGCCTTGCCCTTAGATCCTTCCTGTTTTGGTTATTCACTTATTTTTTACAGAAGACCATCAATGCCACTGCTGATGAGAAGGGCCAAAACATCCTCCTGCTTCATTCCATTAGAGCTGCTCAATACCAACACCTACAAGAGTATTCTGTCAACACCCTCCTCTCCCAGCAGAGAGTAGCTTAGGAGACACCAAAGCCCCTTCTCTCATTCCATCACCCCTCTATCAAATTTTTTTTAAAAGGCAGGAATGTTAGAACTTGACTTAGGCAACACCATTTTGAAAGTTATCCTCCACCTTAGAACCACTGTCACTTCACAGACACTCTGATCTGGAACAACAGCCAGCCTGACATAAAACCCAGACAATAAATACCCTTTCAGGAGTCTGGTTATCTGGGACTGGAGTCTTGAGAAACACCCTGTTTTACATGGAACAGTGATGGCCACAAGAACCCTTCCCTGACAATCCCCTAGCAAGAGCCAAGCCACAAAAAATCCCCACCCCTTCACTCCCCTATAACTTCTCTAGGCTGTAAATGGAAGTTGGCTCCAGTCCCATAGGGCCTCCCCTCTGCAGGTTTATTGTCCCTAACAAACCTGTGTTACTGTTGAGTGGCCTCTCCTCTTTCCCTATTTACTTCCTTCATTCCTTTGTTTGGTTCTTCCTTACACCAAGGAGCTGGGATGAGAGGCATGAACCACCGTGCCAAGTTTATTTTTGTTTCTTCAAGGTGCAGGATATGAACAATCTTTGAGGTGTTTGCCTTACTTCATGAGTAACCAGAATACTCTAGTCTGAAATGCAAATCAGAGAGTGATTCACCTGGCTTTATATATTTGTGTCTGCCACAGGTTTGGTGCTCCTTGATCAGAGAGGACCACAAGCAACTCGAAGCGCTGCCTCAGTCCTGGGGAATTTCACTTTGTCTTGTCCCATTCTCTTTTCCCTCCTGTCCATAGCCACGGCTACCTCCTCCTCCCCGTTCTCTCTTAAATTTTCCTTTTAAACATCAAAATCAACCTTGAGACTTCCAGCATTTGCTCCAAACAGTTGATTTGGATGGAGCTGAATCCACACACTTTTGATTTGAAGATCTTGAAAGTAAAGGAAATAATCCCTGCTTATTATGAAAGAGGACAGAGTGTACAGGGAGGCTCAGAGCACTGCAGGGAAGGACCTTTGTTTATACAACATGTATTTCCAGAGGATAAAACCAGGCATGAAACAAAGCCCTCCCTCTGCAGAGCACACATTCTGATTGGAGAGATCAAGTAAATAATACACCAACAAATAAAAGTCTACTTGATAGTGGTGAGTATTACAAAAGGGACAAAATGTGACGGCAAGGCTTGGGAGTATACAATCATTTTAAGTAAGAAAGGGTGTCTGTGAGAAGGTACCATTTTATTTGAGACTTTACAAACTTTAGATAAATTACCCAACCTTACTGACTTTCTCAAGGGTACAATTCAGGAAAAAGTACTCGGATCTGAGTTTATTAAAGAGAACAAAGGAGAGGACAATGTATGTGGAGCGTTTCAACAGATGGTAGCTGTTACTGCTGTCATTGGCAAAATACTGTGCCCCTTTAGGATTCATGTACGAAGCCGAGGACACACTCACAGTGGGATAATCTGAGTCAAGTTTAAAAGAGAATTTATAAAACTGTGGGCAGAGTGTAGGGAAACAGGAAGAGACGAGCAGTAACTGGAGTCTAGTAAAAGCAGAGAACCATGACCAGAAGGGAGAGGAGGATGTGGCTGTTAGCCTGTGGAGGTGGAGAAAGCTGCAGTGAGCAGCCGGACCAAGCTCACACCTTCGGTCTTAGCCTTCAGAACTTGGAGGGTCCATTTTGTGCAGGACTGGATTAGGCACTGTGGGGAATTACAAAGATGGGCTAGAGATGGAATCTGCCACCAGGAGGCTTACAGCCTCCTGCAATTGCTTATAAGCAATAACATATGCACACATAATTTGACGGCAATATAGAAAGTGATAAGGATTATAGGAGATGTTCAGATAAAGACTGAGGAGTTTTGCAGGGAGTGGCAGGTTACTTCTAGCCAACTGTGGGAGAGTAAATTATCCCAACCAAACACACTTCTTCGGCATACTTCAAGTTTGTTTTTCAGAGAGACTGCAGATCTCTGCTGACACTGGAGTGGCTCTGAAAAAAAAAAAATGTCCTTTTGTAAAAAGAAATTTACATTTATCAGTAAAGTAGGTAGCAGAGGCTTTGGGCAGAATCTCCCTAGGGGCAGAGAAAAGCTCTTTTCACATGAAGAAGAGATTGGGGCCTGTTACTTGGCCCAGCCAGAGGTTGCCATAGGTGGTCTTTGGAGGGTTGCCACCTGGGAAACTTTGCATCCTAAGACAGCCCTTGCTTACCACAAAGCTCCTCTCTTAATCTTTTTCATTACTGTGGCCACCTCCCTGCTCTGGCAGCCTGAGCCCAATTGCTAGGTGTGATACAAGATATCTTATAAACTTTAACCATTTGGCCCTTTCTTTAAGTCTTATCTTTTGCACACGGCCTCTGTGCATAGGCATGTAATGAATTTTGTTTGGTTTTTCTTTGGTTAATCTCTTGCCAGTTCATTTTATAGACAAACATTATCAAAAGTTCGGAAAGAAAAGAGAAATTTTAAAACTTTCCAACATAACAGGTCAGAGAGATTGGAGTGTTTGCCCAAGACCCTAAAGAAAAGCAAGGATTAAGACATGCAGCAGCAAGAGTCAGAGGAACATTTTAATGGAGGGAATGGGAGGGGAGAAACAAGCATCTGTTGATGGGATAGTTCTATTTTCATAGGCGGCAGATAGGAAGGGCAGTTTGACAGGGCCTCTGACACATGAAAAGACTTAGCTTTTACTGTTTCTCTGACTGTCTGATCTTTACCCTGTGGCTGGTCACCTTTCCTCTTCATACCTATACTTTCTCACTCCCTCTTTTGTTGACTTTCTCTCTTTAATGAGAAAAACATTGGGTGCAAGGGCAAATGAGAGAGGTTGGGTGCTGCAGAATGTCAGAAAAGCAAGCTGAACCTAGATTTTCCTAACTCAGTCCTCTCCCAGGGATCACCCAGCAGAATGGGAAATCTTGGGGAAAAGAAACAAAAGGACCTCAGAGCAAAGACTATTCACTGCATCCCTATAGCCCATGTCTCCTGCTATTTTCTCTGTTTTCCAGAAACCCAGAGGAAAACAAACTAACAAACAGGAGAAAACAGAAGATAGTCTTTAGAGAACGTTAGCTTGGCCTTTGTCTTTCAAGGACCGGAGGCCATGTCTGCCACTACCAGTCTCAGGGAACAACTGATTCATTTCATAACTGCACCAGTGTACACCATCTGCTTTCTCATTGGCTACAGGACAGCAATACTGCCCAATACGCTAGACAGTTACCCAGACCCATGAGGTTAAGGTTTATTTTGTTTGTTTGTTTATTTTTAGTTACACATGAGAGTAGAATGTAATTTGACATATCATATATACATGGAGTATAACTTTCCATTCTTGTGGTTGTGCATGATGTAAACTTAAACTGGTTGTGTATTCCTGTATGAACATAGGAAAGTTATGCCTGATTCATTCTACCATCTTTACTATCCCAGTTCCTCTTCCCTTTTCCCCATTCTCCCCCAACCATCCAATCTATTGAACCTCCAATACTCCCTCCCCCTGCCTATTGTGAGTCAGCATCTGCATATCACAGAGAACATTCAGCCTATGGTTTTTTGGAATTGGCTTGTTTCACTTAGCATGACATTTTCAAGTTCCATCCATTTACTGGCAAATGCCATGATTTAATTCTTCTTAATGGGTGAGTAATATTTCACTGCATAAAAGTACCACATTTTCTTTATCCATTCATCTATTGAAGTACACCTAGGTTGGTTCCATAGCATTGCTATTGTGAATTGAGTTGCTATTAACATTGCTGTGGCCATGTCACTATAGTATGACTATAGTCCTTTGAATATATGCCAAGTAGTGAGATAATTGGGTCAATGATGGTTCCATTCCAAGTTTTCTAAGGAATCTCCATACTGTTTTTCAGAGCGATTGTACCAATTTGCAGTCCACCAGAAATGTATGGGTACCTTTCCCCTGACACCCTTGCAACATATATTGTTACTTGTATTCTTGATAATTGCCATTCTGACTGGAGTGAGATAAATTCCCAGTGTAGTTTTAATTTGCATTTCTCCAATTGCTAGTGATGTTGAACATTTTTTCTTGTATTTGTTAACTTCTTCTGTAAAAGTTCGGTTCAGTTCATTTGTCCACTTATTAATTGGGCTATTTGAGTTTTTTGGTATTAAGTTTTTGAGTTCTTTATATATCTTGGAGATTAATGTTCTATCTTAGGTGCAGTTGGCAAAGATTTTTTTCCCATTCTATAGGCTCACTCCACATTCTTGATTATTTCCTTTGCTGTGAAAAAGCTTTTTAGTTTGATACCATCCCATTTATTGATTCTTGATTTTACTTCTTGCACTTTAGTAGTCTTCTTGAGGAATTTTGTTCCTAAGCAAACATGATTGAGAGTTGGGACTACTTTTTCTTCTAGTAGGCACAGGGTCTCTGCTCCAATGCCTACTCCTTGATCCACATAGAGTTGAGTTTTGTGTAGGGAGAGAGCTAAGGGTCTAATTTCATTTTATTACATATGGATTTAAAGTTTTCCCAGCACAATTTGTTGAACAGGCTATCCTTTCTCCAGTGAAAGTTTTTGGCACCTTTGTCTACTATGAGATAACTGTACTTATGTGGGTTTGTCTTTGTGTCTTCTATTCTGAACCACTGGTCTTTGTGTCTATTTTGATGCCAATACCATGCCATTTTTTGTCACTATAGCTCTGTAGTATAATTTAAGGTCTGGTACTGTGATGCCTTTTATGTCACTTTTCTTGCTGAGGATTGCTTTGGCTATTCTGGACCTCTTATTTTTCCAAATGAATTCCACAATTGCTTTTTCTATTTCTATGAAGAATGTCATCAGAAACTTAATAGGAATTTCATTAAACCTGGATAGTGCTTTTGGTAGTATGGCCATTTTGATAATATTAATTCTGCTTATCCAAGAACATGGGAGAATGTTCCATTTTCTAAGGTTCTCCTTTAATTTCTTTCTTTAGTGTTCTGTAGTTTTCATTTAGAGGTATTTTACCTGTTCTGTTAGATTGACTCCTAACTACTGTATTTTCTTTGAGTTTATTGTGAATGGTATAGTTTTCCTACTTTCTCTTACAGTTGATTCATCACTGCTGTATAGGAATGAAATTGATTTATGTGTGTTAATTTTATATCCTGTTACTTTCCTGAATTCATTTATGAGTTCTCGAAGTTTTCTGGTGGAGTTTTTTCTAAATATAGAATCACATTTCCAGCAAATAGGGATAGTTTAAGTTCTTCTTTTCCTTGTATCCCTTTAATTTCTTTCTTTTGTTTAATACTCTGGCTAGAGTTTCCATGTCTATGTTGAATAGAAGTGATGAAAGAGGCCATCCTTGTCTTGTTCAAGTTTTTAGAGGAATGCTTCCAATTTTTTTCTCCATTTAGAATGATGTTGGCCTTGGGTTTAGCATAGACAGCTTTTACAATATTGAGGTATGTTCCAACTATCCCTAGTTTTTCTAGTGTTTTGAACATAAATGGATGTTATATTTTGTCAATTTTTTTCTTCAACTCTTCAGATAATCATGTGATGTTTGTTTTTAAGTCCATTGGTGATGAATTACATTTATTGATTTCCATATGTTGAAACAACATTGCACCCCGAGATGAACCCCACTTGATTGTGGTGCACTATCTTTTAAATATGTTTCTGTATGTAATTTGCTAGCATTTTATTATAAATTTTTGCAAATCCATGTTCATCGGGGATATGGGTCTGAAGTTTTCTTTTCTTGATGTGTCATTGTGTGGTTTTGGCATCAGAGTGATATTAGCTTCATAGAATGTGTTTGGATGAGTTCTCTTCTATTTCATGGAATGATATGAAGGGGATTGGTATTAGTTCCTCTTGAAAGTCTGGTAGAACTCAGCTGAGAATTCATCTGCTCCTGGGCTTTTCTTTTTCGAAGGTATCTTCAATTGCATTGCTTGAAATTGATCTGTTTAAATTTTGTGTGTCCTCCTGATTCAATTTGTGTAGGTCCTATGTCTCTAGAAATTTGTCAATGTCTTCAAGATTTTTTAATTTTATTCGAGTATAAATTTTCAAAATATGTTCTGATTATCATCTGTATTTCAGTTGTGTCTATTTCCTTTTTCATCATGAATTTTAGTAATTTGAGTGTTCTTTCTATTTGTTAGCTTGGATAAGGGTTTATCAATTTTATTGATTTTTTTCAATGTATCAACTTTTTGTTTTGTCAGGTTTTTTTTTATTGTGTCTTTTGTTTCAATTTTATTGATTTCAGCTCTGATTTTAATTATTTCCTGTCTTCTACTGCTTTTGGTGTTGGTTTGTTCTTCTTTTCCTAGGGCTTTGAGATCTAAATATTTGGTGATTTATTTGGCAACCTTCTATTCTTTTAATGAGTGAGCTCAATGCAATGAATTTTTCTGTTAGCACTGCCTTTATAGTGTTGAGAGATTTTGATATTTTTTGGTGGTATCCTCATTTACCTCTAAGTATTTTTAAAATTTCATTCCTGATTTCTTCTGCTATCCTTTGGTCATTCAATAGCATATTATTTCATATTCAGACGTTAGAGTATCTTCTATTTTTTATTTTGTCATTGAATTCCAATTTCATTGTATTGTGATCAGATAGGATGCAAGGTATTTTCTCTTTTTTTTTTGTAATTTTTAAGAGTTGCTTGTGGCCTAAGATATGTTCTATTTTAGAGAAGAATCTATGTGCTGCTGAGAAGAAAATGTATTCAGTCATTGATGGATGAAATAGTGTGTGTATATATATATATATATATATACACACATATGAATGTGTATATCTATATCTATATCTATCTGTTAAGTCTAAATTATTAATTGTATTTTTTAGTTTTATAGCTTCTTTGGAGGATCTATCCTGTGGTAAGAAAGTTGTATTAAAGTCACCCAGTATTATTGTGTTGTGGTCTAGTTGCTTCTTGAAATTAAGAAGAGTTTGTCAGGGGTAAAAATATTTATAATTTTACATCTTGTTGCTGTATAATTTCCTTAAGCAGTATGAAATGTCCTTCTTTGTCTCTTCTAGTTAACTTTGCTGGAAATCCACTTTCTCTGATATGAGGATAACAAACCCTGCTTACTTACAAGATCCATGTAAATAATTTGTTTCTTTTCATCCTTTTACTTTCAGTCTGTGGATATCTTTGCCTATGAGGTGAGTCTCTTGGAGACAGCACATTGCTGGGTCTTGTTTTTTAATATAATCTTCCAGTCTATGTCTTTTTATTGATGAGTTTAGGCCATTTTTTATTATTGAGATATGATTTTTAAAAAATTCTCTGTTATTTTGCTTTATTTTGGTGTTTGTTTATTTGGTACCAAGGATTGAAGCCAAGGGCACTTCACCAGTGAGCCACATCTCCAGCCCTATTTTGTATTTTATTTAAAGACAGAGTCTCACTAAGTTGCTAAAGACCTTGTCATTGCTGAGGCTGGCTTTGAACTTGGAGTCCTCCTACCTCACCTTCCTGAGCTGCTAGAATTACAAGTATATACAACCATGCCTGACTCTGGCATATATATTTCAATTTTAATTAATTTCTTCACTTTCACTGTTCTTTTAGTGTAGTTCCTCCCTTTGCTGGTTTTCACTTTTATTTTTATTTCTTCTTCATGAAATATTTTATTGAGTGTGTTTGTAGTACAGGCTTTCTGGTTGTGAATTCTTTTGACTTTTGTTTATCATGGAAGGTTTTTATTTTATCATCAATTCTGAAGCTTAATTTTTCTGTGTATAGTATTCTTGTGTTTGTTAGGCATTTTCATAATAATGTGCCTTGGTGTGGGCCTGTTGGAATTTTGTATATTTGGGGTCCTCCTTTGTTTGATTTTCCATATCATTCTTTAGTTTTGGGAAATTTTCTGATATTATTTTATTGAAAAGATTGTGCATTCCTTTCATTTGTATCTTGGAACCTTCATTTACCCAATAAATCTTAAATTTGTTTTTTTCGGGTTATCCTGTATTTCATGGAAATTCCGTTCATGGTCTCTTATCTTTTCTCCATGGTCAAATTTGTTTTCAAGGTTATATATTTTGTCTTCATGGCCTGAAGCTCTATCATCCTAGTGATCTAGTCTGTTGATGATACTTTCAATTGAATTTTTAATTTGGTTTATTGATCCCTTTATTTCAAGGATTTCTGCTTGTTTTTTTTTTCCCCCAGAATCTCTCTTTATTGAAATGTTCTTTCATTTCCTGTACTTTTTCTCTGATTTCACTCCTTATACCATCCTTTAATTCTCATATCATTTTAACCATGTGCATTCCAAACCCTTTCTCTGATATTTCTTCCACTGTGGTGTTGATGGCTTCTGTTATTGAAGTACCTTGGTTTGTTTGGGGCAATTCTTCCCCAATTTTTTTATGGATTTTTTTTTTTTTTTGGTGTGTGTGTGTATGTGTATACCCATCTAAGAATATCAGTCTTAAAGATTGATACAATTGGCAGTAGACTTTCTACCATATGGTCTCATTGTATCCCTGGAGCTTTCTAGTACTTCACTTTCTGAGAAGCTGCCTGATTGCTTTCTTCATTTCATGGAATAGTGAGGAAAGAGACCTCCCCTATTCCACCATCTTGAAAACTCCCCAGTGAGTCTATTTTTTTTTTTTTTTTTTGGTACTGGGGATTGAACCCAGGGTTGCTTAACCTACTGAGCCACATCCCCATTCCTTTTTGTGTTTTATTTTGATACAGGGTCTCACCAAGTTGCCTAGGGCCTCCCTACATTGCTGAGGTTGGCTTTCAACCTGTGATTCTACTGCCTCAGTCCCCTGAGCCACTGGGATTACAGTGGTGGGCCACCAAGCCTGGCTTGGGATGAAGGTTTGAGAAAGCTTTATGACATGTACTGAAATCACCTGTGGTTTTGATTTTTGTTTCTTCATTCACCATCAAAGCCCTGAAGTAAAAAAATTCAGTGCACTGCCTCTCACATAGGACTCTGTGTTCTCATGAAACTGCAGTAAACACTCAACGAAAGCACGTGGAATGCATGAAAGTTGCGAAAGAGTCTCTGGTTTGGGGAATCATCATAGTTACCACACTAAATGTGCTTTAATTGCCCGTCAGTATCTTTCTTCCTTCCTCCAGTAAGCCTTTTTACTTCCATTCCTCTGCCCATTGTAGAGAGAAATAATACTTTGAAGTTTTGCATCTTCAGCTACTAGAAGACTAGATATGGCCCATAAAATGCCCCCCATATATAGTTGTTTGAATGAATGAATGAATGAATGAATGGTTAAATCACTGAATAAACATTCCTGTCTTCTAACCATGATTTAGAGAAACAATGGAGGAAAATGAGGTTGTATCTTTAAAGCCAAGTTGGGAAGGGCTGTGTACAAGAATGAGGAGGATTTTTTTTTTCATTATTTATTCTTTTTGCTTCAGGGAATGACAGAAGCATTTTAAGCAATCAGGGAGTGATTTAGTGTTCAAGGCTGTTTTAGTAAGATCATTCTGATAGTTGTGTAGAAGATCGATTACTGTAGTGATAAATCTCATGTATGTCTAAGCCTTTGTTGTTTTCTAAAAGTGACAATGGAAACGTTGCTGAACAAAAGTCTTTGAAATTCAAACATAGGTGCATCTGTCTTAATTCTATTGTTCACTAATGGAAAATAAATATACTTTACATGATCCAAGGGTGCACATAGTAGAAAACAAATGTCCTCATGAGACTAATATAAGCTGAACATGTTCCATTATTTAACATTTTCATAAAGTAAAAACTCATCAGGAACTTACAAAACTATCTTCAACTAATGTTCCCATTTCCATTTTTTAATATCCCTCCAAGGAAAAAATATTATTTGATTCTAGTAACCCATTAAATTCTTGGACATCCAATTGTATGACTTTGAAGCTATTCTAACATTTGAAAAGTTAAACTTTTAGAAGATGTTGTTTGCTTCTTCCCTGTGAGGACCTGGTACCTAACAGTAACACTTTGGCATGCTCTTTGGATCGGTCACTCAGGATTTGCTCGGTCAGCATTAACTGAAATGGGTTGGGCTGTAGCTGGGGTGACTTAGACGCATCTATTTGTTTTTGCACCTGTAAAGCCATCCAAACACCTCTTTGTTAACATATCATCATAAATATTGATTATTTCCTGTGATGTATTATATATGACTCTAGATTCCCTACAACTCTTCTACAAAGCAGTGGCATCTGTTTCCTTTATTCCTTGAGGCTGACTGCCTTTGACCAAAGGAAGCAGCAGATTAGATTTTGTGTGATTTCCAAGTCCTTGCTTAAAGAGTCCTTGGAGCTTCCATTCTTTCTCTTGCAATGCTTGGCATGCACCACCTTCTAGACAATGTGAAATCTTATGAAAAAGATGAGAGATCTCATGTGACCATAGAGGTCCCACTGTCCCAGACATCCTAGAAGATACATCAGGTCATCAGCAACCAGCCAGCCTTATAGACAACTCTGCAACTGACAGACTGCAAATGCTCATGTGAGCCAGTCAATGCTAGGAGCAGAGGTGACTGTCCCAACTGAGTCCTGCTTAAATTGCCAACCTACATAATTGTGAGAAATAATGGGTTATTGTTGGTAGCCATTAAATTTGGAGATACTGAGGATAATCCTAGATGCGACCCTATTAAGATTCCCATTCCCTGGTTATTTAGGCAAGTACTGATCTAGTACATCTATGATGGAAATGTTCAAAAAGAATGAAATCTCCAAGTCTGTTGACCTTAAATATGTTCCTTATGTTATTTTTAAAAAGTGCTCAAGTGAAAATGTTAAAAACAGTGATTTTTCTCAGGCTAGAGTAGAAGGTAAAGTCCTAGAGATTCAAACAATATGCAAGATTTGATATGCAAGATTTGGTTTAAAGATGGTGGCACATGCTTTTAATTGTAGTTACTTTGGAGACCAAAGCAGGAAGATTGAAAGTTTGAGATCAGCCCTAGCAAATTGGTGAGACCCTGTCTCAAAATATAATTAAAAAAAAAAAGATGTGGTTCGGGGAAAGAATACTTTCCTAACATGCCCTGGATTCAATTCACAGTACCATCAAAAAATAAAACAACAACAACAACAAACAAAAATAGAAAACAAAAAAGATGGAGAGAGCCTCATGACAAGAAAAATGGGCAGCCTTTATAAGCAAAGAGCAGACTCAGGGAGCAGGAAGATGGCAGGCCAGAGGGAGGCAGCCTTCTGCGTCTCTCCGTGATCCAGATCTCACCTAGTTGGAATACTGCATCTCTGAGAGTGTTAGAGGACCCCTATACAGCTGTTCTCCGCAGAAATTACCAGCACTGTGACCCGCACAAGGCTCTGAGCTTCAGCATTTGTGTAGGACTTTGGACCCCTGGCTCCTGACACCCAAAACTTGAAGTTGTAGCCAATGCAGGGCTCATGAGTGCCTTAGCAGATTCATCTATCAGCACCTCTGCAGAACTCCCAGACATCACTCGACTCCCACACAGGTCAGTCAGCTGCTATCTACCCTCTACATCATTGCCTGGCTCTCCTCACCTCACCAGACACACTGGTGCTGGAAGCAGAGTGCCTCCATCTTGGCTCAACTTCCTCAGCATATTTGGTGGGGGCAGCTCCCAGATCAGATCCCAGCTGGCCAGATACCAGTTTTCTAACACCCCCCTTTCCCCAGTGGCAGTAACCCAACACAGTAGCTTCCCAATACAAAACAACTCTCAGTTGGACAGGTGTGTAGTGTGACCAGGGCGTTGTCCATGGGAGGCCCTGTGTGAGAGTTTCCTCAGTTGGGAAGTGTTAAGGAACAGGAAGATGAGCTACAGTTTGGAGACTAACAGAGAGGCCAGGAACTGGGAAGTCTCCAGGCAAGATATGGAGCTAGTATCGGGTGCTCAAGTCATAGGAGCAATCCCAAAAAGAGACCCGTGAGGTGCAGTCTCCCTGCAGGGACTGGTGGGTGCCACTTACCACTTCCAGCCACCCTACACCAGGACTAGTCTTCCTACCCTGGCTACCTCCACCATCCTGAGAGCAGAGACACCAGCTTACAATAGACAACCCCACCTAATGGATGAGAAGAGAAGCAAGAAAGAAATGGATCTCTAAAACTACCAACAATCCTGGCTTCTTCCTTCAAGTATTTTTTTTTCTTCTCCCTTTTTCTTCTACCCTTTATCCTCCTGCCCTCACATCCCCAACATAGGTGAAACAAAGAACTTTGCATGAAATAGGATTCGAGGACTGAGTCATCTGAATAGTATAAGATAGAGGTGTTGTATATGCCCTTTTTTCTTCTTTCATTTTTCTTTCCCCCTTCTAATTTTACTATTTTAACATCCTGTATTTTTCTAAATACATATGTGTGTTTGTTTTCTGTACTCTACTGTCTTCCCATGTACTTGTCTACCCTAAATTACTTCCTGTCTATTCTCTTGCTACTAACCCTCTTCATTAGATTTCTTATTTACACTTCCTAAGATATATTAACTCTATATCCTCACATCCTACCTTTTCAGTATATCATCCTACACCCTACTCCAAGTTCATGGTCCACCGTCAGAAACTATAAACCCTTTTTACAAAACTACTGATTATATTATAGACAATAATTGAATCCAACATTTTGGTACATTGAAACTAAACTGTAAACATCTTAATAACAACAAATTGTTCTTAGGTGGTATATTGTTGATATTGGAATCTGTTAACATTGTCCTTCCCCATAAAGGAGAGGTCTTAGAACCCTAAAAAAGCACTACAAATCTATAGGGTAAAAACAATAACCCCCAAGACCAACAGATCTGGAAAGGAAGACACATGAGTAACATGAAAAGACAAGGGAAGAAAGTGTCCCCAAATAAATTAAGACATCACATTATTAGAATCATTGGAAGCCACAGCAGAAGAAATGATAGAGATGAAGTTCAGGATGTTCATGATTAAAATGTTCTGTGAACTCATGGAAAATATAAGACAGCAAATACAGGCAGTGAAAAATCTCTTCAAAAAGGAGATACATAAACAAATACAGGAAGCAAAAGATCACCTCAACAGGGAGATAGAGGTTCTTAAAAAAAAAATCCAAACAGAAATCCTTGAAGTGAAAGAAACAATAAACCAAATTAATAGTTCAAATGAAAGCATCACCAGCAGAGTAGACCACTTGGAAGATAAGACATAATGAATACAATCTTGAAAAGAACGTAGATCAGACAGTGATAATGTTATGAAACCATGTTAGGGTTTCTTGGGATAGAGGCATAGAGGTCCAAACCAAAGGAATGAACAATCTATTCAATGAAATAATAATAGAAAATTTTCCAAACATGAAGAAGAATGAATTGAAAATCCAAATTCAAGAAGCCTACAGGATGCCAAATGTACAAAATCACAACAGATCCACACCAAGCCACATTATAATAGAAATGCCCAACATACAGAATAAAGAGAGAATTTTAAAAGCCATCAGAGAAAGGAATCAGATTACATATAGGGGAAAACCAATTAGGTTAACAGCAGATTTTTCAACACAGACCCTGAAAGCTAGAAGATCCTGGAACAACATATATCAAGCTCTGAAAGAAAATGGGTGCCAACCAAGAATCTTGTATCCAGCAAAATTAAGCTTTAGACTTGATGATGAAATAAAAACCTTCCATGATAAACAAAAGTTAAAAGAATTTATAGCTAGAAAACCAGCACTACAAAACATCCTTGGAAAAATATTCCATGAAGAGGAAACAAACAACAATAAAAATTAGCAGAGGGAGGTAGTACCCTAAAGGAAAAACTAATCAAAGAAGAAAATCAAGTCAAGTTAAATAATAAAAATAAACAAATATGGCTGGGAATACAAACCATGTCTCAATAATAACCCTAAATATTAATGTCTTAAATTCACCAATCAAAAGACAAAGACTAGCAGATTGGATTTAAAAAAAGACCCCAAATGCTGCCTCGAGGAGACTTATCTGATAGGAAAAGACATACACAGACTGAAGTTGAAGGGTTGGGGAAAATCATACCACTCACATGGACTGTGGAAGCAAGCAGGGGTTTCCATTCTTATATCAAATAAAGTAGACTTCAAGACAAAGTTAATCAAAAGGGATAAAGATGGGCATTACATACTGCTCAAGGGAACCATACACCAACAAGACATAACAATCATAAATATGTATGCCCCAAGCAATGGAGCAGCTATGTTCATTGAACAAATTCTTCTCAAGTTCAAGAGTCAATTTGCCCACAACACAATAATCTTGAGTGACTTTAACACACCTCTCTCACCACTGGATAGATCTTCCAAACAAAAGTTGAATAAAGAAACTATAGATCTCAATAATACAATTAATAACTTTGACTTAACTAACATATATAGAATATTTCAACCTGTATCAAGAGGATACACTTTCTTCACATCAGCATATGAATCCTTCTCTAAAATAGACCATATCATATGCCACGAAGCAACTCTTAACAAATACAAAAGAGCAGAGATATTACCATGCATTTTGTCAGATCATAATGGAAGTGGAATTGGAAATCAATGAGAAAATAAAACATAAAAATTACTCCAACACCTGGAAACTAAAAAATATGCTACTGAATGAGCAATGGGTTGAAGAAGACATCAAGAGGAGATTAAAAAATTCCTAGAGGTAAATGAGAACATAGACACAACATATCGAAATCTCTGGGACACTATGAAAGGAGTACTAAGTGGAAAGTTCATTGCATAGAGTTTATTCCTTAAAAGGAAAAAAAGTCAACAAATAAATGACCTAACATTACATATCTCAAAGCCCAAGAAAAAGAAGAACAAGTCAACACCAAAAGCAGTAGAAGGCAAGAAAGAATTAAAATTAGAGCTAAAATCAAGGAAATAGAAACAATTTTTAAAAAATGACAAAACAAAAAGTTGGTTCTTTGAAAAAAATAACTAAAATTGACAGACTCTTAGCTACGCTAACAAAGAGAAAAAGAGAGAAAATTCAAATTGCCAGCATATGTGATGAAAAAGGTAATATCACAACAGACACTACAGAAACACAGAGGATAATTAGAAATTATTTTGAAAACTTATACTCTAAAAAATAGAAGATATTGAAGGCATTGACAAATTTCTGGGTTTAATTCTCAGTACCACAAATAAATAAATGAATAAAATTTTTAATCTCCTCCTTGAGATTAAAAATTTCTAATCTCCTCCACCATGCATGGCTCACTTACAAATCTTTAAATGTTACCCATGGCTGCCCAATTTCTCTCTGTTTTCATTATCATTCAACATCCTTTTCTAATTCCTTACATATTTATCAAAGAATCAAATTAAAAGTAAGTACAGAACTTCCTGGTCTACTTAATACTTTGTTGTTGGGGACACCAGGGTATCAGAATTATGAAACAAAATGTTCTCTAAATACTTTTCTGTCTTTCATTTAATTGCTTGCATGTAGAGAAATTTTCTGGGCCTCTTGATGTTTCTGTTTAGTTTTTAAGACCCTTCATTCCCTTCTACTTTTCCAGTGCAAGTCTGTAGTTAATTTTGTCCTTCCTAAGCTTCTCAAAGCTGCCCTCTGTCCCTTGAGAGAACCGCAAATCCTTGGAATGATGTTCTGCATTTCTGAACATCCCATGTTTCCCCATGACTTTTGCCCCCCAAATAGTGGACTGTTTGGAGTTGCAGAATGGAGAGGAATTCATCCTCTGCATACTCCTCTCCTTTTTCAACGTTTATTCAACAGCAAAGGGAGTTGTTTTTCCACAAAACTCTAAAATTCAACTATTCTACCAAGGATGCTTATTGTGCTGTGTTATGCTGTTGTTTGTTTTTAGGAACTACGACTTTTACTCTTGTATTTTAATCAGATGTGAACAAAACCCAATAGTTGTTAGATACATTTCTACAGGGATGACCCTATAGATTTCTGTCAAATGTGGTTAATCAGAGTCTTGTATTTCTTCTAAATAGTTCCCTAAATATATGGATGTCTGAATAAGGGAGAGAAGATGCAAAAAATAAGATCATCGGAAAAGCCGTAAGACCATTCAAAGAGGAATGCAAAATGATAATAATAATAATAATAATAATAATAATTGTGGCTCTTAGTCACTATCCTAACAGGCATAGGGTAGCAACTGTGCTAGACCAGGGGCTGCTGGATGCTCACCAAATGTGTGTAGGGCCCAGAGCAGCAGGGGCTTACAAAGTTGTAACCTACATGTTTTTATTGTTTATTTTTTCCCCCTGGTACTGCGGATTTAACCCAGTGATACTTTACCACTGAGCCACATCCCCAGCCCTTTTCATTTTTTTAATTTTGAGACCATCTTGCTAAGTTGCTGAGGGTCCCATTAAATTGCTGAGGCTGGCTTTGAACGTATGAGCCTCCGAGGCCTCAGCCTCTGGAATCACTGGGTTTACAGGTGTGCACCACCACTATGCTGGGCATAATCAATGTGTTTTCAGTGTGCCAAGATACCTATTTTAGGTACTGGAGATTGAGATATTAATGTTATTCAACAGGGGAGATTTCATATGTAAAGTTGACAAAAGTACTCTTCCTCCAGAGAGATCTGTTATTCCCTGGTGTTATGAGACCAATCTAAAACCAAAAGACATACATCCAGATATGTGATGATGAACACTTTTTCAACAATGGGAGGTATTTTCTCTATAGAGGCTTTGTGTGTGTGTATGTGTGTGTGTGTGTGTGTGTGTGTGTGTGTGTGTTGCTGGGGACGGAATCCAGGGACTTGAGCATGTGGAGCTGCACTACTATTGAGGTACACCCTCTGTTCTGTGTAGTGTGTTTATCCCTTTTATATCATAGGCTCACTTTCAGGGAGCAAGATCTTCCTATTGAATTGCCTTGGTAATTGACACTTACAAGGTGCGATGGAACTGCAGAAACTCCAACAAAGAACAGGACTTGTAGCTAGGCCTTGAAACGCCAATTCCACTTTGACCAGCTATACTGGTTCAGATGAAAATCTCCTTAGTCGCATAAAGTGCATTATAGATTCCCTTAATAGCAGGAGGAGCACAGTCACTTCTTCCAAGGGAGGACTTGTTGAATCGAGAAAATTCAATGTTTTAAATGTGTGGGAGGAGTGGCAGGGAATTTTGTAAAGGGGTGTGGTTCCCTGACATCCTCAACTGGGTGCTGTCACACAGGAGAGGATTTGACTTTCCTAATTATTTTGTATTTTTGCAAGTTGTCATTACCAAAATCATCTCATTGTCCTCAAAGCTGCCTGTTCTTTTATTCACCCTCTGCCTTTCTTTCTGTGTTCTTGAATGTGAAAGAGAGAAGACAAAAGAGAAAAAGAGGCTGTCCAGCTTTCTGAGTCATTGTCCTCTGGGACAGATAGAAGAAGAGCCCAGCAGCTTTGTATCCTGCCTTTCCTCTGGACTCCCAGCCTTCTGCTCACACCCAGCCCAGCTACCACCACACTCCTGGGCTTTCCCGACAAAATGTCTTTTCTGCCTTATGGTAGCTTCACAATATTCCTATTTCAGAGTTCCAACATCTTTTATTAAGAAAGAAAAACTTTGTCTAGACACTTTAGAAACCAAAGGACGTTAAGGTTGATCATAGTCATTGGCATCTCCCTTGTGGCTAAATCAACCCATTCAGGAGTTTCTTTTTAGCAATGAACAGGGACCATCTTTTCTTGAGACCCAGTTAACAACAACAACAACAACAAAAAGTCAGGGGCTGTTTCCAGGATTTCTCTTTTTCGTTCTAAATTCAAATGGAGTAAAAACTTATAAAGAGTTTTCAGAAATATGCTTGAATGAAGCCTATTTCAAACTGATATGTCAGTTTTAATGAGAATAGCCAGTTTTTATTATCTTTGTATGTTTCTTTCCAGTCTTTTACACTTGTGTATATGTATATACACACATAAATCATTTGAATTCTGCCACATTCCTGTTTTAGTATTTTGCCATTTCCATTCACTTATGATATATCTTAAGAAAATTACCAAATATCATGAGTTCAATCATTTCCAACTTGGCGGAGGTGGGTTCCATATGTAGTGGGAAAAAATAGTTTCTAAATCCTGGGAATCTGATGAGATTATCCATAGCCTGAAGAGGCTATTGTCAAGTCAGAGGGAATCTTGTTTGGGTCTTTATGAATCACCTAGGTACCTACTGAACAACAAAAATTCAGATTGTTGAACCAGTGAATAGCTCTGTCTCTCAGTCCCAGACATCATTGAACTAATTTATTGAATGTTCACTACTACTTAAGATTTTCAAATTCACGTATTTCAAGGCTTACCTTTCCTTTTTGTACTTTCTGAAGCTGTCCCCAAAGCCAGTGGAATGCTCCTTTGAGAATGGTTAAAGAGTGCTATAAACCTTTTATTTGGGAACTTGATTTTCAAGTGCCAGGAAAGTGTGTATGCTTCTTCAATACATGCTTATTAGCACTAAGGGGTACAAAAGTCTGGCCAGGCCCTGCCAACTGACTGAGGATAAGATTCAAAGTCTGACATCAAATTTGTTTCTTTAACAGGTCTTTTCTTTAACAGGTCTTTTCTGCATGCTTCTGCCTCACAGAAAGCTAGTCAGCCTCAAATGATCAGAAAACATTTTCCTGAAGATCAAGTGTGACTCCTATGCCTCCCTCTACCTAGGGAGCAGTGGAAAGATTACAACCATGTTTAAATCCCAATATGCAACCCCAGCTCAATATGAAAAAATTCCAAAATAAGAAATAAGTGAATTCTCTCCAGAGATTCTCTGACAGTCCACAGATGTCAATCTGGCAGGATGCCCAGAACCTTAGATGGTACAATTTGGACACATCAAGTTAGTTCCTGTAACATCTCTGAATTCATCCTCTTTGGTTGCTTTTAGCCTAGATAGCGGTGCTAACTCAAAGCATGGATTCTTTTTTCAAACAATTGTTCTGAAATGTATAGTAGAATGGCTCAGCTTGCCCCTGATTTTACTCAGGATTTCATTTTTCACTGGAGTCTTCACACATACCTGTGAATTCTACAGTTATTTTACCTTCTTTATTCTTCCTCATTATGCATGAAGTATTGGAGAGAGGTCATTTTTTTTTTTCTGGTTGAACACAGATACTCCCTTTTCATCCCCTTCAGGGAGGTGGCACACCAGGCATGAGTGTGAGAATATGTGAATTAGGCCTGGTTTGTGAATTGGTTGTCATTTATTTTTATATTATATGCACAGTTGTCTCAGAACCATTGACCTTAATTTCTTTACCTGACAAATTGCATCCCTTTAGAAAAAAAAATGCTTATTGGGGATTAACTCAAAAGCACTGGGAAAACCTAAGAGAAACCAAGAAATTCTGTGTTTTCTTGGTTTCTTTTCAGGAAAAAGAAAACAAGCCAAATGCTGATGCTCTCTTGGGGGCCAATGAATGTGCCTATCTAGTTTCTAAATAAGGAAACACACCACAAACTTGACTGTGATTGACTGGGTGATAAAATGCAAGGCCAAATCTTTGTGAGGTCCAAGGGTAGATACATAAACATATACAAGGTGTTTTAATTTAAATTTTTAATCAGATTTAAATATCCCATAACTGTTGTGCCAGTTGCAGTGGTTGCTCTCTACACAGGTGCCATTTAATATAGTAAGTGCCTCATAGGTGCTAGCCCTACTTGAGGTGCTCAGTAGCCATATGCTAGGCTACCATATTGTATGGAACAGATATAGGACATTCCCATCAGTACAAAGAGTTCCAATGGACAGGGCTATTGGATACTGACAAAACTTCTCTCTCATCCCTTCTCTACCTGGCTTGAAGCAGCACTGATCATAACAGCACTGTCAGGACCTTCTCATAAAATGAAGAGCATTCATAAGTAGTAGTGCATATATAAAGCATGCTATGTTTTTATACTTCACCGAAACCCAGTATAAGAGTCTAAGATACACTCAAGTGAATGTTCTGGAGATTTATCAGTCTGTAATCAATACCTAATTTTAAAAAGAATTATATCAAAAGACAAGGGCTAGAAATATGCTGTTTTCCTTTAAATGTGAATTCTAGTTGATTCATGGTCTGAATGTTCACGACATCACTCACCTCCCCCTTCATCCTTTTTCTTACATCCCCCAAGAATTAGATTGATTTTATTATAAGTCCATTCCTCTCTGTTTATGGTATCACATCTATTTGATAAAGAATGCAACACTGGCAGGGATTTAAGTGTTTAACATGTTATATATGCAAAAAGAGTAAACATCAAATATAGATCCAAGCTAAATAGCTTAAAGTACATTGTTTATCATGCCTTACTTTATTGCTAATCTCACATATATCGCACATCTAACAGGGAACAGGCCTCACACGTCCATAAATAGCCTACAAACTGAGCAACTGAATGAGCAATATTTAAACATAGCATTCATAAAATAAGTAATAGAATTACAGAGTTGACAGAGACGATAGAACTGTCAGAGAAATGGATGTCGAACCATCTTTTTTCAAAAATGAGTGAATTCAAATTCCAAGAGATGGAGTGCCTTAGTCCCATGATGAGTGGAGTCAGAATTAGACCCCAGCTCCCCAGACCTGAACTAAGGGTGCTGTCTTATTCATTATTTTTATTTTTATTTTTATGCAGTGCCCAGGATAGAACCATGCATGCCAGGCAAGTGTTCTACCAATGAGCCACATCTCCAGAGGGCTGTTTTGGATCCTTGTTCTTTTCCCCTAGCCTGACAAGGATAAGGGGGAGGAGTGGGGAGAAGATGAGAGAAAGTTGGCCTCTCTCAGATGCCAGAAGGGTGAGACCTCATGGTGCCAGGCCAGCATCTAGACCATGATGTCGCAGTTTGGCATGAGAGACAACTTTTCTTCTTAGCCTTATCAGCACTTCAAGTGCTCCACCTGGCTTCAAAGGTGCCACTTCCTAGAGGAACCTATATACCCAGCTAATGGGATTTCTGGAACCAGAGCATGAGAGTCCTGTTCTGGTTAATTAATTTTATTTGTGCCTTTACTTTCCAGTTTTGTCATGTGTTTCCCATGAAAAGCTCCAAGTTCTCTCATCCTACTTCTCTGAGCATTTATCATGAGGATTCAGAGATGTGGTTTTAGGGGACTGTAAATTTCCTATAAAGAAAAAATGAAAATCATCTTTCAGTCTGTAGCCTTTATTAAACTAGCAAAGGATTTTAAAAAAAAGATGAGAACTTTTATAAAAAGAGGAAAGACGTACTTCTTAGAAGGAAGAAATAAACTGAACCCAGAAAAACTGGTATAATAGCTGTAGGTAATAATAAATATCATTTTAATAGAAATGGGCAATGTAAAGGAAGATAACACATTGCTAAAAAAGACCAGAAAGAAACAGGTTGAAGATACATTATCTTGAAATCTCTCTTCCTTCATCCATTCATCCAAACTCTTTAGAGTTACAAATTCATTTTGCACATGGTGGGGGCATTTCTGCCGTCTGTCTTCAGCACCACAGTGGGCTCACAAGTCAGAGACTTCCTTCAGGTCATGGGTGGGGTTTGGATGCTTTGGCCCCCACGCTGCCTGGCTGCACACCCTGCTGTAGTGCTTGTAGTTATGAAAAGCAGCAAAAAGGCCTTCCACCAATCTTTTTCTCTCACAAAAGGATTCTTGCAAACTCATCATCATCTGTCTTGGGTATGGCATGCCACCACAACAATGAAAAAGGACCTTGTGCCACTGCAGTGACCCAAAAATGCCACACTGCTAATTAGATGGCTCTGGGAGAGAGAGCAAGACCCAAGACAGGAATATGGCAATGTTTCCTTTTTGCAAAAAGCTGCTGGGCTCCTTGGGAAAACATGGTCCTAGAAGTATAGCTGGGTTTTGGCCAGAATATGCAGAGAGAAGAACCAAGAGGGCAGGTATCGCTGCAACCATCCTATCACCTCTCAGAAATGGTTCCCACCCTCAACATCCACGAGGGCAGTGGCAGCCACCAACCATCACCTGCTGAGGGAGGAATCACGGATTCATATTTTTACCTTCCATGTCAATATTTAGGGAATGTATCTTCTAATATATTCTACTCCACTACAACAATGAAATGGAGAAATTCCATATACCCCAAAGCCCAATTTGTTAGTTATAACTTTGAACTAAAATTACTTTTAAAATTTCACATAGGGATACAAATCATGAATTTTAAAAATGTCTGTTGAAACAGATATATGAGCATTGTGAGCCACTTGAGTGTGTGCCTACAGCATTTGATGACTGATGCTGTGCCATATTTCATCTGGTTCTCTGAATTCTCTCTCTCTCTCTCTCTCTCTCTCTCTCTCTCTCTCTCTCTCTCTCATTTTTCAGAGGTGCTGGCCTTCAATATCAGCCTTCCAAGGAGAGCACAGCAGTGCAACTGTGATCAGAGAGCAAACATTCCAGATAGGAATATTTTGGTAGATTTTAAAAGAAACTCTCACTGCTGTCCACTGACTTAGAAAATATGATACATTATAAACCTCTTCAATATCAAGAGGCAGGATATAATGATTTGTATATTTTATTTTGACTTTACATGCGGTGTTAAAAACCCAAAGTACATATTATTTACACATCCACAATACAAGTTTACAAGATATCTATACATGTTAAAGTACTCTATAAAACAGTATAGAGCCACTTCACTTTAGGGTTACTTTTTTTATGCCGTACCATTAAAAAAGATACAATCTGTGTTTACCTTTGCACAAATGGATAAAGCATTTAAAAATTAAATTAACAGGATAGAGACTAGATTCAATGTTAGAAATTCCAACATAAATACTGATAGAACTCACATTACAAACTACAAGGCAGCACAATGTTACAAAATGTTATCTGGGGTCACACAGAGTTACCACGCTGGGATTAATATTGGTAAGGTAAATTCAAACACGTTTGTTGTTGGTGGACTGAGTAGTGTTTATCATTGGTTGGTTTAATTTATTATTAATCTGTAATATTTTAGTTGCAAAGCAGAAGTGTTTCAAGAACAGACATTTTAGCTTTTGAGCTTCCAGAGATCACAGGAAATCATGTTCTTTATAAAAAACAATGTTCTCAAAGGAAAAGAATAACTGCATCAGTATTCTACATTCTGTATAAAAATGATCTGGTCGTCTGCATCCCATCCTCCCCCAAGTAACATCAGCATGATCACAGGAAATCAGTTGAACTTATTTGTCTGACTAGGTCAGGAGCCTTCCTCTGCTGCGTTCCTTTCTAGATTAGGTTCAATAAACAATTGGGTGGTGTGCAGCATATTAACTGAAATAGTCATTGGGGTTGCACATCATCAACTGTAAGTGGTTTCTGCCAAACTATGCACAAATGACTCTAGATGGTTTCCGCAGGTGTCACATTCCCCGGGAAACCTCATTTGACTTCACATTATCACCGTCTCATCCTTAGGAAAGCAGGAGTGGAATGTTTATCATGGCAAAGGAGGTAATGCTGCTATTCAGATGGATTGTTTAACAATTAATTGTTCTAGGTTGCTTTTATGGTTTTTGAAAAGTCTTTTCAGGTGCTGGTTGGAAAACATTTACAACTGGCACTCAGTAAATGATGTGCTATATTGAAAACACTTGACATATTTTAGTACTTCTATCATTCTCATGAATAAGGCACAAAATGCACAGATTCAGGTAAACTCACATGTGGTATTTACAGTATATTGTCATTACCTGCATGACTTAGGAGAAAATTCTCACATAACACAACATAGACAACATGATTGCACCACCGTTGGGTCATATGACCCTTCCTGCTAAGCCAATTACAATGTCCTCATATGCCTTTCTTTTGTCTTTTATTTTTGTATTTTTCTTTTGCCTTGGGGGTTGGGAGGAGGTCAAGGAGGAAAAAATTAATATATGGGAAACAACCAAACACAATCAAAATAAACTCTTCATGGTGTGTCCGAGGTTAAATAGCGTGACTCAGGCTTTGATTCACAGTGGACGGGCAAATTTTACTACCGAATACTGGTGGATAAATCAAGGATATACCTCATAATATCTCTAGCTTCTTAAGGTGGCAAGACTGGAATAGAAGTTTTAATGAATAGCAGCACAAAATTACTTGGAACTCTTACATTCTGGCATTGGGTACCACATAAATTAAGTTCATCATTTTGACAGCCAAAGGAGCCTCAATTGTGTTCCTTCCTCAAAGCTGAACCCAATGGGCTGTAGGAAGAAGTTGGTGTCTCGTTCAGTCATGCTCAATGTAAACAACTCCATAGCACAAAAAGACACAATGGGCACCTAAACACATCCTAGTGGGTGCAGAACTTTCTCTCTCTCTCTCACACACACACACACATACACACATGCACACACATACTTGCAACACAGTTTGTTGGTGGCATGAAAAAAAAAATGCCACACATGAAAAAAAATGCTACAGTTTGGGTCAAAGACTGAATTTTTAGCAAACTGCTTGGTAACCTACGAGTTTGTTTCTTTGAGACATTACCATCTTTTTTTTTTTTTTTGACATTTGTGCAAGAGGCAAGGTGAATGCATACATATTAAAATGTTCACATTTAATGGGAAGACCACACACAAGGGCAGTCTAAATTGAACCCATTTTCAAGTATTTGTTCACAGATTCTTCTGAGTACTGTATCAGCTCTTGATACTGGTAAGGTAGCCCTTGGGAGCTACACATCTCTTTAGCTTCCAATAAAAGAAATGGAATGACCAGCACCTTCCTTTGTTTTTCAGGCCAATACACAGAAGCCTCGCTGCCGCCGCTACATGTGGCAAGTTCTGATGTTGCCAAAGTGACAGTCTCTTTGGCCACTTGGTTCTTTTAAAATACAAGCAAGTCTCTTGTCCTAAAGGTACCCTTACAACATCATCCTCTCAACAACACGGACAGGATAAAGCCACACAGGAATAGCACACTCGATGCCTAGTAAGTGTATTTATTCAGTGGTCTGACAGATGTGGTTTGAGGAACAAAGGAAGGCTTTGGTGGCACATCAGGTTTTAAGGACGGTGTCCTCTTTAGTCCCGTCCTGGGAAGGGTACCATTACTGGTGTAGCTGCTCTGTCTGGAAAGGGAAGGCTGCAGATGAACACTCACGGGTGTCCCCTGAATGTAGTCCACCTTCGCCCCCGTGGGGGTGGGCATGTATCCTCCACGGTTCATGGTAGGCTGTCTAGATAACAAAACACCATTTGGTGAGTTTAAGTTTTTAGGCATAGCAGATATAGAGTGCCTCTGGGAAGAATTTTTGTGATAACCCCTTTGTCTTTCCAGAGAAGTCATTGGGACCCCAGGAGTGGTGGGGACGTCCACTCTCTTGGTTGGACTATTCCTGGGGAGTGTTGAAGGAGGTGAATAGAGTGATGCCTCCCGGTTGGGGACCTTGGGTGGGACCTCAGACATAGGTCCCACGGGATCCAGCATTAGTGTCTGGTGGGCCATTTGGATGTCTCCCATGATGGCTTTGGGGTTACTGTTGGGGTCATTCAGATGTTTCAGGAGATCATTGAGGGTATTTCTGGAATCCACAGAACGCCGGTGATCTCTCTTACCTGATGACTTTGTAAGAGGGTGATCAATACTTTGAAGCTTCTTTTCAGCTTTATGAGCATTGGAGTTTGAGAAAGATGTATTGTAGTCATGGGTAGCATTGGGGAGAACAATGGCACTGGGGATATGCCCATGACTTAGTGGGGAGTGGGGGGGAGGACTAGAAGGAAAAAACTGGGGGGTTTCTTTCCTTGAAGCTGCATGGCCATGGGCCTTGTCTGAATGGCCCTTCATGGCCTGCAGGGTCTTCTGGTGAAGCACAGGAGTAGACTCTGGTGTGGGGAGAGCGGCCAGCTCTGGAGGTTGGCCTCGATGGTCCATCACCATGGATTTTGTATCTCCACTAGGTGGCAGCTCTTTTCGACTGGTCAGCAGGTTACTATAGAGTTTAGGAGAATCAATATTCTGTTGGTATTCCTTGACGGGGCTGTCAAAGAGACCATTCAGTTTTGCAAAACTTCCACTGGAATCTGTGCATGACTGGGCGGATTCTGCATCTTTATGGATCTTTCTATTCTTCCGGACAAACATATCACGATAGCAGTATACTGCTACCCCTGCAATGAACGCCCCCAAAACAAAAGCAGCAAAGACACAGGTGATGAGGACGTTCATATGGACCATCTGGTTGGACTCTCCAGATTGGACTTCCCATCGCACACCTGCAACAGACACACAGGACAGGTTTGAATGAAGTGCTTTTAACAACAACGTTAAACAGCAAATGGCTTCCACTGAGATAACACTACCTTCGACACTGTCCATGTGCTTAGCTTGGAGGGTCAGTTAGACTCCAAAATTCCACATATGTTATACATTTTTCTTTAATCACAATAGGAGCCCCAGAACCACATATGATTGATGCAGATACCAGAATAACTCTAATCTATATTTTTCTGTTCTTTCCCCCTCCAATCCCTCTTTTTAAATAGTTGTTAGAAATGTTAACAATTTCTGCCTTAAGAATAGAGTTACAAGTTATGTATTTTCTAAACAGCTAATTTTAATCCCATAAAATATTTTGTCTCATGATTTTCTCCTAATTCATAAGTCAGGATTAAAGGCAGCTGCTGTGATTAGGGAAATGTATGAGTTAGCATGAAGATATATTATGTTAAAATAATTATGGTTATACAATTATGTTAAATTAACTGGATAAAAACACATAGATTGGTCACAAACTTGGTCATTGTTAGCTACATATAGCTAAATATACTTTTATGTTTGCTTTTTTTTTTTTTTTCATTCTATTTTGGGTGAAGCACTCTTGAATAACCTGCTATGTAAGAAATCCAGACAGTGTAAGGAAATATATTATGCATTAGTTAAGTAATATCATTAAATTATTTGGAGGTATCTGAGAAATATTTAAATTAGACCTAGAAGGAGAAGATTGAAATAGTTTTTAATTATTGTAATTTGTAATGCAACCACAGACATCTAACAGTCAATCAAAGAAATGTTAGTTTAAGAGGTATCCAAGTCTGTTACACGCTATATACACAGTTGTCCCAGAATAAGTAAGTAAGAGGGATTTTGAAGATTGTGTTGTTTTAGGTTAGTATTAAGGCCTTTGAACATTAGTTGTTCGGGGTTATGTTCAGGGTTATGGAATTCAGTGGCATAGTGAGAGACCAAGAAAGAAAAGCAAAAAGAAATGATATTACTAAAGAAAACAAAGCAGAGAGAAGAATGATTATAAAATTGTTTACAATGAAAATATATAAAACCAAAATCAACAGAAGTAAATCATAATCGACAAAACAGTGCATTAAAAACTGATTGGAAACCTGATACCATGGTTTAGTAAGCACTAAGGAATAGATTTTTTTTTTCTGGAGTAATATATCTAATAAGCAAAGGCAATAGACAGCTATTTTATAACTGTTGCTGTTATGGACTGAAAGTGATAGTTACGGACAAGTGCTCTGTTATGCTTTATTGCTTGTGGCATTCAAGCAACTTGTCACCTCACATATCCTTTTCATATTGCACTTTGGATTGAAGCTAAACGAGAGGCTGGGAAAGGCTCCTAGACAAAACATCTGATATGAGGATATTTGCAATTAGTGAGTTTTGTTTTTTGATGTTGCAAGGGCAACCCTCGAAATTCTCTGATATTCAACAGCCTCTCAGCTTCTCCAGACAGAAATCAACACAGATTAGATTGTCTGAGTGGCTGTTTCGCGAGCCATGTCTTCAACAGCTTTCCGCCCCTTTCATCTCTGCACAAATGCACTCAGATACAACCACAGAATGCCAGAGTCCCTGTGGCCAGTGGAACTGGAGGGGCAGTAAGAGCAGCTCCACTTGGATCCACCTTAGAAGGGCACCCTTCTTGGAGGTGTTTGGAATCAGGTTTCTGCACAGTTAGAGATGAGTTCCCTGATGCGGCCTTACCCTTTGGGATACCCGATAAAGGATCAGTAAAATCAGAAGTGTTTGGGTCATCTTGGACTACAAATTTCCGGGAGCTCGTCAGTTTAGGTCTCCAGGTATCAATCACTTTGGGTGTAATTTCTGGGATACTTGCCACTGTGATAATAGAAGATGAAGATACCTCCATGTCTGTGGTGGCAAACAGATGTTCATTAACATGGGTAATATCAGAAGGCTTTTCTGATTGGTCTGTTGCATTTTTAAGTAAACTTTAAGTTAATGTAATGAGAAAGCTTGTTCTAAGATTTTGTACAAACACACCTGAGGAAACTACACCAAATCCCTTTCTTTCAAGGGACGAATAGAACCTCAAATTTAACAGTAAAGACACTTTAAGCAGATTTCAAAAGACATTAAGCCATTCCTACTGAAGTCTGTGTGGTATTAATGCTGCCCATGGAAAAGCTAATAGAAATCCCAGTGCAGATTATTTGCCATTTTCTCATTCTCTTGTGTGACAACATCATTTCCTCTCTCTCTCTCTCTCTCTCTCTCTCTCTCTGTGTGTGTGTGTGTGTGTGTGTGTGTGTGTGTATTTTAAACAGTACTTTCCTAGATGGTTGGAAACTTTATTTCCTTTGCTGGGGAAGCTACAATGTAATTTCATCATAAAATAAATGGTTAAGTCCGGGTAAACACTTGATTTTGGACCTGATAAACCAACCCTGCCTGAGAGATTGTTCTGCTTTTTCACTGGCCTCCTGTCTATCTGTAGACTTCTCAACTGCACTGAGGGCCTCCTGTCTACAGTAAAGTACCATGTTCTCCAAAATGCCTGGGGAATTTCTTCCAAAGAGTTAGCATCAACTCACACAAAAATAAATGGTATTTACAAACAGAATAAGGGTGTTCTGATACATAAGATCTGCTATCCTTTTCTCCCTCCTGAGAAATGAAATCACAGTGTGTCCCAGAAGAAGCAATAGAACTGAGAATAACTTAACCTTTTAGCAGGCCTGTTATTGATTTCTACCAAGTAGATTTCCTCCAAATGTAGGCCAATGCTTTCAGGCTAAAACAGAGACCCCAACTAAGAATGGTGCCATAGTCCTACAAACTGAGGCTCTTCAACAGATATAGACAGAGGATGTGGAGAGCCCATGGACGTCGTAGTACATCAAAACCCAGCAGAAGCCTTTTTCACAGCACTGACTCCATGACATTCAGAGATCCCAGGATTCCCACAAAACATTCAAAAAAGGTCTTTAAAACTCATAAATACACATTTTTTTGGAGGGAAATGTGTATTTGTTTACTAGGTCTTAGGGAAGGTGAGAAGGGGAAAATTATGAGATCCTGCCATCCATTGAACACAGATGGCCACAGGGAACATTCATGATGCAAAGGTGAGAAAGAAGGAAGCTCGGGTGGGCGTGCGTGCAGCTGGAATGCAGTTCATGTCAACCCACTTGACTTTTCTTAAGGGGTGTGCCTTGTCAATGATGACTGTTAACATGCTACACAGGGGGAAGTGCTGAGTGAGAAACAGTCTTCTGGTGCCGTCAGTGGGATTATGAGTCAAAGCAGAAAAATGAAGGGCTGCCAAACTGCGCAAAAGGAGGGGAGAAGGGGCTGAAAATGCTGAACTGAAGGAAAGAAAAGGTTGTTAATTCAAAAAAATGAAAAAAAACTAACCAGATGTTGGACCGCCAAATATTTTGTAATCTGGTGTAGTTGAAGTAGGCAAAATTTCTAAAAGAATTAAAGGAACAAGTAATCAGTAAAAAGTAACCAAAAGAAAGCAAAAATTTATGAATTCCAATTAACTAAAAAAGTCAAAAGAAAAGACTACAAACTAAAAGATTAACCTACTGGTTAGACTACTCTTCTCTAGATTTTCTACAAAATTGTAAATGGTGAAGAAAAATAAAAATTAATAAAAAAAAAAGTAAGATTCTTTTCTAATGAATCCCCATGACCAAACGGCTCAGCTTTTGCGAAGTTCAAGTTAAATGCTAGGTGGTATGTGTCCCAAGTCATTAAAAGGCTGATTGTAAAATAATGTTCACGTGCAAATGTCAAAAGAAGAGGCAGGAGGGAATGGAAGATTCCGTCTTACCATGGCAATCCCCTAGATGGGCCGTGTTGCCATATTCTGTGTCTTGTTCATATCCTCCAACGCTGTGGTTATGGAAAGCAAAGAAGTCTTCAGTTAGCGGCCTTCATAGGAACACAAGTGACATCCAGAGCAGAACCAAGAACACAGACTGATTAGTAAGAACGGGCAGAGACAACCAATCCACATTTCAACATAGCTTGCTAAAATGGCTATTTCTGTTAAAATTTTAGGAGAACGTGTAACAGAAGTGTATTTTTTTTTCTGCTTCCCTTTTCCATAAATATTACTATGTCTACAATTTCCCAACCCTCTTACATTTCAGGTTTTCTTTTATCCTTCTCCCGTATCAAAAAAAAAAAAAAAGAAAGAGCAAAACAATAACAACAACAACAAACAAACAAACAAGAGAGCAAAAGAAAAGAGAAAAGTAGTGTAACAGTTAAGTTCTCTAAGATTTCCAGCTTTAGAGACCTGGAGGAGACAGTTCCTAGTTAATATGGCAGAGTGTACTTACAGCATCCCTGGGGTCACTCTCCCACAGGCTCCCTGGCTTAACCAGCCACAGTATGGGTCACGAGATGCAATGCAAGACCTGTATGAAACCAAACAGAATGTGGCGTGAATTTTCTCATCATCCAAGGTTTTGAGACTATAAACCCCGTGTACCTAACGAAACACGATCTTACTTTTTACATGATCCATACCGCTCGCAGCGGCTCAGGGGGATGCGGATAACGCAGCTGGAGAATGCCACATACAATGCGTGGTGGTCTTTATCCAGCTGTAATGAGATGACCTTTTTGTCTTCTTCGTTCTCAGCATTGCACCTATTTTATGGGATACATGTTGAAGTCATAGGTTTAGTCAATCAAAAACTACACAAAACTATACAAGGCAGATGTGGTATGGTTTTGCAATTCCAGAGAACTGGGGAAATCCTAAGGAGTAGTCTTGGTAATAAACCAGGCAAGGACACAGTTTGGGAATTAATAATTTATGTGATTCATCTGCTATGTCTTTGCCATGGATGGTTAAGTTTCAGGCTGGACATGGGTTTATAAAGATTGCTTTCCTGTTAGGATGGTCAAAGGGAATTGCACACGGGAAGGACATGTTGGACCCTAAGGAATTCAAAGGATAATGATTCATGAATTTAAATCTTTCCATGCAACATGTTTCTGGATCTCTCCTAAGTCTCCTTTGCTCCATGTTATGTTTGTTTTAATTTTCCAAATAATCTCTTATATTTTACTGGTTGGAAGAAAATGCAAAACTATAAATATATTCTGTGCATGTGTGTGCTTGCAACCAACTGTCTGCCACATGTAGCATCCTGAAATATATCTACAAGGTAAGAGGGGTACTGCTAAAATGTTCTCATTTTCCACAGGTGAAAAACAGGGCTGAATTATTTTTAAACTTATCAACTGTTCATTTTCCTTGCCCTAGTGAGCTAAGGAACAAAACACAAACAAACAAACAAATAAACAAACAAAAAAACTAAAGAAGTCCAGGACTTATTTCAGTGAGAGAAAAAAAAATCACTAATATGCCAAACCACCACTAATTCAGAGAGCTGAAAGGAAATGACTAGCTGAAATATTCAGGAAATTTTTGGATAGTGCTGAAGAGCGTTCTCGTAAAATATACGTACTTTGCATGGTTGTAAGCTTCAATCTCTTCCAGTAATACGCTGTCATTCAAAGAGAAAGGATTGGTCTTTGCCAAAACTTTAAGTACCACACCGGCTTCAGAGCCAACAAAGATGACTGTGTAGTTCTGGTGGGGCCCTGCAGAACGGTCCACGGCGATGGCCGTCAATCTGTACCTGTCAGAGAAAGTGGGGAAGTCAGAGCTGGATGCCAACAGCAAGAGAGCAGGCAATATGCCAACGGGTCCGGTTGCCCATGCAATCTCACCTGACCCGAGTCTTTGTGAACCAGGGCTCATCAGCAATAGGTGGAACAGCAGAGTCCATCAGGGGGTGGGATTTGATGAAGGACAAGGTTTCATCCGGGAAATCGATGGAGGTTTTGTAAGCTTCGGCAAGGCCATGTTTTGCACAACAGCCAGGCCTGAAAGGAAAACAGTATTCATTTATCACCACCCCGCCCCAACTATATAGAGGAGTAAGTGCACATTTTGAAAGAAGAGGTCAAGAAAGCAAAGAGAGTCAGCAAAACCAGAGAAGCAATCTATTACCCTGAATTCAATGGGTTCTTCACATTCACATTCTTGGGGTGGTAGGTTACAGGGTCATGTTTACTGACTTTGTCAGAGAATTGCATAGGACCCCTCCCTGGTATGGGAGGTTGGCCCAGCTGTTCTCTGAGGATGGATGGATGAGGCTACCAATGTCCACAGGGTTTTGTTCAAGACAAAAAATCCTTTTCAACGTTTTTCTTTACCTTGGTTTTGGAACTTTATCTTCAGGGACTGCTGTCCAAACAGAATCTGGTGTTTTCTGTTCTTTGAACCGTCCTTTGAATACTTTTTCAATGTCATCCATGCTAAATGCACAGACTGCAGAACCAGGAATGCTAAAAGAGAGAGAGAGAGAAAGAAAGAAAGCCATCAAGAAGAGCCTGGTGACAACGGGCCCATGCTTGGTTCTGACAAACAAGCTCAGAATATCGTTTGAAGTGCCAGGGATCTGTTCTTACCTGTTGAGCTGAGTGGTAAACACCCCTACCACAGTAGGGATGCCATTGATTTGTATTATGTCTGTAATAGACTGCAGAACATCAAAGTAGAAAAACGAATCTCCAGGGACAGAACAGTTAAGCCGTGCCTTCAGAAATGATGTCCAGTGTTTCTCCAGTACCCGCTGGGAGCCACCCATGTCGTTTTTACATATGCGGGCCACACGGGAATAGACAGCCTGCCCAGGGACAAAAGCAAAGCAAGGGAGTTAGGAACATGGAAGAGGAATGGAAACAAAATGCTGCTATTTCAGGGAGGGGCAGAAAATGCTAAAGATATCTGGTTCAAAAGAATCTAGCAGCCTTCTCTCTAGGGGTCTGTATGGTAAGAATGTAAACTAGATTTACCTGCAAGTAAAAAGGACCAATTTCTTATTCTGCCAAAATTGCTCCCCAGACCTGAGCTATCTGACTGCCTGCTGAATGAAAATCATTCCTACTCTTTTCTAACTTTGCTTCTCATACTGTTAATGAAATGTGGCATAGAAGGGACTGCAATGCTTTGAGATCACATGTGTTTTTTTTACTGAAACACTTTAAATTGAACAGGAGCCTCTACTTTCTATACTGCCTTTTGACACTGAAAAAAAGTCTCCACTATGAATGGATTTCAAGAGAGTAAAAGGAGCCTCCATAGCTCAAGGGTACCTGTAGAACATTCTCTATGGTGACAGAAAAGAAATGAAAACATCTCAAGGCCCAAGACTGCTGTTCCCACTCTGGCCATTGTTCAGGTGTTTTCTAGCAATTATTCTCACCATAAGCAACCCAGCTCTGAACTTGGCCTTACATGCATTGAACTGAGTGCTGGAAAACATGCTAAGAGAGCATCCATAATTACCAAAGTGGTCTCAATCCCATGCAGTATAAGTCCACAATACAAATCAAGTACATATACTTGCCTTGCCTAAATTATTATGTTCTACAGCAATTTCTCGAAAGAAGAAATAGACATAGTTTCCATATTCTATGGCATGAAGAAAGTGTGGCTCTGAAAGAAAAATGGAAAACGAACTGGTTCCTAAAGGATAATTTAATTAGCATATGACCCCGACTGCTAGGTATGACTGACAGATGTTGCATAGTTACATTCAAGGCCATGATTTAGAGGAGTCCCAATATGGGTGCGTTCAAGCTTCAGGGAACCCACCGTCTTCAAAGTCAGCTAATGGACTGTAAAAAGGCCTGCAGGGAACTGAACCTCAGCAAAGGTCTTTGTTTCAACAGATTTATTCATTAACCTATTTAACTAGGGGAAAAAAATCTCTTACATTGAGAATAAAAAAAAAAAAACTCAACTTCTAAAATCTAAAGAACAAAACGACTACAGATATAGACTAATCAATTAACTTTCCAAGACAGGTAAAAAGGAGTGAGCACATAGTATTTTGTGCATTTAGAGTTAGACAAATCAGTACATCAAGAGAAGATGGGTCTCATTTTGTTTTACTTTGAGGTCATCTTTGGATAAAGGCCTGGATGAACTAACCCTCCTGACATGCCCACTAGTCTCCTCAATCCTCACAGAGGCTCTCATTCACCAAAGCAGGTGTCCTTATTCCAGATGAACAATATAAAGTCATGCACTGAGCTTCCTGATGGCCTTGGCTACTCTTCCCACATGAGTTATCCCACTATTCTCGGCGACCCCACGCCATGGCTCTTCAAAGGTACCTTTTATCCATTTGGAATCATATTTTATTGTGCGAAGGGCAGATCCATCACCCATGCTTCGATAAATTACAGCATCACTGGCCAAGAAGTCAGCCACTGTGGCAGAATACAGCTTCCCATCTGAAACCGAAGTTATAATTTGGTAAAATAACCATAATTATCCTGCAGTGTGTCAGCCTACCTAGCGTGCTGTACCTTCTTTGGTGCTTTCACCTGTGTTACCGTTGTCTACACAACAAACCTGCACCTGATGCTCACAATCAACCTCTAACTGTTTGGCCCAGGGCATTACTTAATTTTATAGATTAGGGATCTAAATATCAAAAGCTAAGCAACTTATTCAGGGTCACTGGCTTAGTTGACAACAGAGCCACGTGTTCAGAATACCTGAGCACCACAATATCCTTGCTTTTAATTTCCTCTTTTTAAAAATTTTGTTCATAGATTTCAGCCTTTGAAATGCTGGTGTCAAGGTGTCTATGAGCTTTTTTTTCTTCCTTTAAATTCTTTTGCACCTTCTGCACCATGGATCATTTATATTCATTACACTAAAGGTTCTTACCAGCAAAGAGGGCAACATTGGTTTGTCTGGCATCAAATGGGCATCGTGCCAGGCCACTAATTTCTTCTCCATCGTACTCTAAGGTATTCAACTACAAAAGCAAAATAAATAGCTGGTGTCACATCTGTTCAATGTACCTGTTTGAAGGCAATATTGCTTTATTTGCATTGAAATTCTATTTGAAGAATTCTGTTTTTATTCTTTTCTAGCATTAGCGATAAAACAAATTACTGAGTTATAGCGGAAAGGATCCAACTCTAACAGCATACCAGTGAGGGAAAAAACAGTGATCAAAAGAAGCACATCATATAAAATATACTTACCCTATAGTATCTACACATAGGATTGAATGCGTTGGTACCACAAACAAAAACCATCTCATCATTTCTTGGAACAAATACTTTGATAAAGTTGTGGCATTCATCCTAAGAAAAGATAATAATTAATATTAGATATTTCACATGCTGACATTGTGGTATCACAAAGCCCACAAAAAGACTGAGTGGGGCAGGCCCTGTTAACTCACTTTATGTTTGCCTTTCATAGCACAGTTTTCTCTATCCTGTTGTCTTGACCTCCATGTCAGTTTCTGTATTAATCAAGCAAAATCAAAAGTTCAATTTTTAACAGATCATTTTTGGCAAGGAGGGGGAACATTATTTAAATTCTGAGAGAAAGAAAATAAATTTGCCATAGTTGCTCACCTTGCTTGGTATTACTTCTGTTTTGGGGATTTCATTTAAGTTTACTGTATAAACTTGATCCCTGATGGAAACAAGGCAATAAGTCATATCATGTGAATGTATAAAAATGTTAAGCTGCTTCTTATTTTATTTTTACAGATCTGCCTTTATTATGTTTTGGAGATCAGCTGGATTTTCGATATCTCAAACAAAGTCAACAAAGAGTACTTTTTCATTAGTGAGATGCTTTTATATATCATTGTAGTCAAGGAGCTAAGAAAGCTCTTCTCTCTAGGCATGGGTCAAACTGCTACTTGATATTAGCATAGACATATTTCTAATATTTGCTTGAATAATTCTAAGTTAAAAAAGAATAAAGAGAGATTTTTTTCCCCTGCTGCTTTAGGAAAAAAGAATGGTGAGGGATTTCTTGATGGCAATAATAAAATAGCACTGCTGAAGGCTTTAGCTCTGTATTTTGTTCCTGGTACACAACGCTGACTCTTCTCGGTGAATATTTTTGGCTACTTGCAATTCTTGATCACAATCACATATTAGTTTTTCATGAACTAGACACATTAATGCAAGCACCACAAGAGAAAAGAATTTTAATCTAATAAACCAACGAGAGGAAAATTACCTGCCAGCAATATAAAGTGTGTCTCGAATTTTCAACATCAGCTGAAAGTCCAGCCTGTGCTGCGATTCATTGCCTGAAGGGCGTCCTCTAAAAACCGGATATTGCCTTGAATCTGCAAGTAAAAATGGGCTAAATCATCAGTCAGGATTATGGAGCTGAAGAATCAATATACAGCATTGATTAGCTGTATATACTAGTTGTAGAAGGGTTTTAACTAAATTCCTCTCTTAAGGTCTTGAATATAAATGAATAAAAGACGATGAATGTCAGCAAATGGCTTTTTTCTTTTTACTGAAAATAAACAACCTATATACATGGATTGCTGCAGAAAAGCACCCCAAACTGCCCCATTGTCTCCAAACACTAGGAAATGATTATAGATAAATTAATATGTAAAACATTTTAAAGACACGAAAATCTCTCTGAAAATAGATATACTTGGAAAATTAAAAAAAAAAAATCCTTTCTAGAAAAGGAGCTCCTCTGGATGACTTACAGTGATAGTCGACAGTATTGAGGGGCTCATCGTCTTCAGGAAAGCTGACGGCCCTCAACTGAGGAATCATCAGGAGCAGCATGTAGACACAAAGCAGGAAAAACCTCATGGTGGGCCACAAGGAAGTCAGGGCAGCCCCCTCCTCAGAAATCCCACTTAGCTACCTGGAAAACAGAAGCAGGGAAAAAAATTTGGAAAAATTTCCAAAAAATTTGGAAAGATCGCTACACTCTCATGAAACTGCTTTCTCATTTGTAATCAGATCTATTTTCACCCCCAACTCCTTCCAAGGCACCCCTTCCATCAGGGATGCTGGTGGTGGTGGATCAGGTATTTCCAAAGACATAGGCAAAAGATGGCAGTGTGCCATATTTGGTTAAAGTGTCTGGTGAGCATATTGCTACTTTAGGCAAACTGACCAGAAGTTTTGAGGTGACTACGTATATCATCACAGCAGAAATCACTAGACACACAAACAGAAATGCTGGCTCCTAACCCGGCAAGGAGACGGCCATAGTTGGGATCAGTCTTTTAATTAAACTCCAATTTGCACCCCTTCCCCCAGCCGTGAAATATATCCGACAGAGGTTGTCTAAAATGCCCAAGCTGCCTCAAAAATATCCAGAGAGCTGAGACACTGTCATCCCTCACTGGCATTCGGCTTAAGGTGTTGCTGAGTTCCCAGCATTACCAAGCCTTTGCCTAAATTCTTAGCTCCTGAAGCTTAAGACCAACATGGACACGATGCCATGAGTGACCTTGAATCAGGGTGAAAGGGAAAGAAATGAAATGATTTCATGACAACCAATCAAGCAAAGCAGGGAGGGACGAAGCAGCACAGCTGACACCCGGCCACTAGGGACATCTACATTTTTACATAAAACCATTTGGACACAAACCAATACCCTAAGTACGCCCGTCCTCTTAGCTTTATTGGACTTGAGAGCTATAAGGGGCCTTAGGGACCATCAAGTACAACCCCCTCGTTTTTCAGATGAGAAAACTAAGGGAAAATAAAGGGACTCAGTGAATTGCATGGAGCTAGTCAGGACAGGACTCGGATCAGCTGGGTCCCTGTCTAGGTTTTTTTCTCCAGAGTAGGTGGAGAAGACAAATGACTGGATTTTTTACTTCAAAAACATAGCATCACAAAAAGACTTTGGCAGAAGGAGGGGCATAGATATATTCATCATCTTTATTGAAGTGATGTTTCACAGGTGGTTAAATTGTACATTAAATATGTATAGTTTACTGTATATCAATACTTCAATTTAGCTCTAAAAGCAGAACATTAAGTTGTATAATAATTGCAGTAAAAAATTTAAAAGATCTTTAAATGTTGTCAACTTATTACTTATTAAAAAATAAATTAGGAGCCTGTGAGCCCATGGGAAGGGCATTTCTATGAAACTGTAAATGATCCATTTTGCAACAATACTATCTCTTTTGGAACCAAAATTGTCACTTCCAGCTACAATATTGAGCATAAAACATTTAGCTTTATCCTCAGTCCTATATGCCTAGGAAGTTTTAAGGTGAGTACAAAGAACCACTTCAAATTCCGTGTAATCCAATCACTCAACCAAGTACTGCCTGTTTTACCTACTTAATATCAGATATACAGGTGTGTGCACATGAATGCTGTGCAATATTTCTGTGATTAAAATAAAAATCAAGTATATGTGAATTTTGTAAATCTAGTTTTGCAAGGAGAGAATACTATTCTAGTAAAATTTTTCTTAATGGATGGTTAATCCAGCAGCAAATTAGTATTTTTAAAATGCCTTACAAAAAAGGCTGACAAAAAGCGTGGCTTTTGAAGTCATCTGGCTACATAGCAGATTCTGAGCAAAGTTATATCTACATATAACCAGGCTGATGTTAAGAGTCTGAACAAGATTTGGGAAAAAGATATCTTAAATATTAAGGTGATCTGCTCTCCCTTCCCACCTGCTGCAGTCCGGCTGCAGCAAAATAACCAGGGGTGGGGGGGGGGGTGTGACGAGCAACTTGTGTAGATTGATACAACAGGAGTGGGAGCCGTTTATTGTAGGACAGGAGGGGTATATATACATTACACACAGCTTATCTTAATTAACATAAACTAGACACAGCAGTCAACCAATAAGGAATCTCCACTTTTAATGGCTTGCTGGCGTTAATTCACAAACCACTCCCTCTGGCAAAATGCCAGGCACCATCCAGACTTATTTACAGACTCTAACACCCACCCCCACAAATGAATGGTTATTCTACACATTCTTTACAACTTGTGCCTATTTATCATGCCTAGAAGATGAAGTTAAAAAAAAAAAAGATACCACTATTCTACAATCCATACTCAATAGCTATGCTAATTTGGTTCTTTTACTGGGATGGGTAGTATGGGGGATTGAACTCAGGAGCACTCTACTACTGAACTATAACCACAGCCTTTTATTTTATTTTTTTATTTTGAGACGGGATCATGCTCAGCTTCCAAGACTGGCCTCAAACTTGGGATCCTCCAGTCTCAGCCTCCTGAGTAGCTGAGATTACAGGCAAGCGCCACTGCACCAAGCTGGTTCTCGTTTTTTTGGTTTTTTTTTTTTTGCCATATGCATATGTTTTCAATTGTTATGACAAGATGGCTTTTTTTCTATCTCCTACGTCTCCAGAAGCAGCATTTCCCTGTCTTGCTTTTCCAAAGTGTTTTACCACTTACAAAGGCTCTAGAGAGTTGAAGCATAAAATAAAATGAAAAAATGTTGCCCTTAGAAGTAGATTCTGCTGTGGCACCCATTCCAAACTTCGCCCTCTAGGTGGAAAGTCACTGGATCCTTCTACTGGGTCTTAGGAAAAAAAAAAAAACACAACAAAAAAAACACGATTCCTAAGGAAATGTGGAAATATCTGCATGAAAACAACAAAATAGTTCTGTGAATATTCCTCCTCCATGACAGGTAAGTGAATGGCTCATATCAAGTAGGCAAGTCCCAGAGAGCAGGTCTCTCAGCTGTGACCCAGGACTGAAGCTGAGATGGACTCCCTGCTGACTCACTGGCAAGCACAGAGCTGCCGGCTGAACTATCATTTCCTGTAGCTCATTCATCTGACATTGCAGAGAGCACTTTTCCCCACACCCCACCTCTTGCCAACCTAACCCTCCCCAAATAAAGCTGTGCCACTAACTGCTTTCTGACCCTACATAAAGCTTTATTTAAAAAATACTTACAGATTTGCTGTAGAACTTATAAATGGAAATATTTAATGTTCTACATATATTCAAATAAGGCTAGGTGAGAACAGAAAGAGTCTGGAAATATATGAGAAAAATGTCCCAAGAAGGAGAATTTTATGTAAGTGAATCCTTCAGACTACTTAGTCCTCACTATTTAAGGAAGAAACCCAGGATTTCAGGGCTCAGTAAAATCAGAAAACTAGTTATGTTGAATGAGGACAAACCCAGAGGCAAGACAAATTATTAGACAAGAACATGGTCCTTGAGATTAGAAAAGCCTGAGTTCAAACCTATTTACACCATTTACTTCCTGGCTTATTTAACCTTATTTAAGTTGACTTACTCTAGGACTCAGTTTCCTCAAGTGTAAAATGAGAGTAATTATCTTTACTACCTCATCAGATCTTCTTAGGGTTAAATGAGATAATCTATATAAAGCATCTAACACAGAACTTGGTTGGTAGTAAATTTCTAGTAAAATTCAGTAAACGTTATGACTATTATTGTTAACATCTCATTGGACAGAAAGAATTTTAAAAAGCAATTTTCATTTGTTTATCTTGTATAGCTATTTGAAAATTTATGTGTGTCCTTGTAACAATGACAGAGGTTTTCCTAGAGGATAAGGTACTTCTTCTTAAATCTAGATGCCCACTAATACAAGGAGGGAATTACTCTTCTCCTGCATAAACTGATATTGAAGATCATATTTCTATGAGGTTATTGTTTTTAGTCAGAGAGCAAGGTACCCAAGTAAGCATGTTTTGTCAATTTTTTTTTTTTGGCATTACATTCTCCCACAAATTCCTAATGTTGAATCCCAAATACAATGAGGAAAGCTCTTAAAAGGAATTCTGAGCAGCCAAGACATCTTGAGTTTGAGTGGCATGATTCTCCAGAGAAGAGAGGTGCAACGAACCACACTCAGCACTTGATTTTACTCTGGGGGATTTACTCATCCTTAAGGTCTATACAAATGTGAGTGTAGCTAAAAATGAGAGTCATATTTTTGGAGTCTTGAGCTCAGGAAAAACTACAAGCAAACATCCAAGGGTTCTCTGAAAAGCTGCTCTACAAGAAAAACAAGAGGGGAGGCAGTGAGGACTAAGCTTTATAAGAATTCCACCCCAATCTCCAACAATTTAAATTCCAAGTTGGGAGTGTATGATCTCTCAATCTATGGCTTGCCTGAAAAGATAAGGTGAAATTTTTCTAGAGAAAGATAACATCATCCAGAGAATAGCTTTTTTTTTTTTTTTTTTTTTTTTTTTTTTTAAACATGCAATGTGGGCTGGGGATGTGGCTCAAGCGGTAGCGCGCTCGCCTGGTATGCGTGTGGCCCGGGTTCGATCCTCAGCACCACATACCAACAAAGATGTTGTGTCTGCCGGGAACTAAAAAATAAATATTAAAAATTCTCTCTCTCTCTCCTCTCTCCTCTCTCACTCTCTCTTTAAAAAAAAAAAAAACATGCAATGTTCAATATTCATTCCAATACTAAGAGAAAAATAAAATAAAACAACAGAAGTAGGCCCAAAGATAACTCGGATATTACAGTTATCAGACATATGTTTAAAAAATAACTGTACTTATTTTATCAAAGAATAAATATAATGAGATGTAGAATTTCACCAGAGAATTGGAATCCACTAAAAAGAACCAAATGGAAACTCTATGACTAAAAACACAATAATGAAAACTTCCTAATAGATGTGTTTAGCTGAAGGGAATATTAACAAACTGGAAAATTGGTTGATAGAAATATCACACAAAACCAAAAGCCTAGAAAAAACAAATCACAAAATAAGAGATACGCATAATCTTGTGGAACTATCTAACACTGGAGTTTCTGAGAGTGAAGAGACAGAAATAAATAGGAGTAATATTTGACAAGATTAACAGCTGCTTTCTTTTTAAAAAATTGACAAAGGTCCACAAGCCAAGAACTTCTAAATACCAAGAAAATCACTTAGAAATATCGTAATCAGCCAGGTGTGGTGGTACACGCCTATAATCTCAGTGACTCTGGAGGCTGAGGCGGGAGTACTGCAAATTCAAGGCCAGCCTTGGCAACTTAGTAAGGCTGTAAGCAACTTAGCAAGACTGTGTTTCAAAATAAAAAATAAAAAGGATGGGGGATGAGGCTCAGCAGATAACCTCCTCTGGGTTTAATACCCCATACCAAAAAAAAAAAAAAAAAAGGAAAAGAAAAAAAAGAAACATCATAATCATTAAAATGGTGAAAACAGTGGTAAATTTTTAAAAAGTTAAAAGATATATTACCTTCAGAAAAGCAAGAATTATCCTGACAGCTGACTTATCAATAGAAACAATGGAAAGCAGTAGAATATAGAATAAGATTTTTAAAGTGCCAAAAGAAAATAAATTTATAGCCTAGAATTTTATAACCAGTAAAAACAATTTTTAAAAGAAAAAAAAACCCACAAAAATAAGGGTGCTTTAGACAAATAAAAACTTAAAGATTTGTTGCTAGAAGGCCTGAATTGAAAAGGAGTTCTTTAGGCAGGAAAATTTATATGGGAGATTAATGCAACTTCCTATGTTGCCATATTGAAATTAATAATCCCCAGGTAATGAAACTGGCATGTAGTCTCTGGCCCTTTAAAAGTTATATTAGTGCAAAGGAAATAAGATCTACTTTATCCCTAGCCCAGAGAACCCAGAGATAACAGGGTGATTTTAAAGCTTTCTCCAAGCTCTCTTTTGGAGATGCCACTTCTCAAAGAGGAGCTGCTTAGATTCGTATTCCACTTACCTCAGGATCTGGAAATGGAGTTGATTCCCTCTGGTTTCCCAATGACTCTTTTGAACCTTGGGCCTCTGGGATCTTACAAAAAGTCTTTGCTTACTCCAGGTTCTGCCCCTCCTCTCTCTTTTATCTGGTAACTTTTCATACTTCCTCCAGCTTTCCAAAGATTTTGTAAGTCCCAGTGCATGGTTCCACCCTGGGAGGTTACCTTAAGAATCATAAGGTCAAGTTTTGCATGCTCTGATACTCATCTGCTGACATTCCAGCTTGCTTGCTTGGGGATTACATGACCAAGTTTACCTCCTGAAAATTTAATTCTTCTTGTACTCAGAAAATGAATGGGAGACAAACAAGGTGCAGACAGGCCATAGAGTAAATGGTTGGATGAATGTGGTATAAAGGGTAGCAAAAATGGAATGCAGTCTTGGGAGTCAGCTACCGGCACATCTGGATGAGGACGTCTGCTCTCAAAAATATGGAATGCTTCATGAATCCGTATGTCATCCTTGCACATAGGCCATGCTAGTCTTCTCTGTGTCACCCCAATTTTAGTATATGTGCATTGCTCTTCTTCTCCAACCTTGACACCCCTCTTCATTTATCTTAGATATAACAGTCAGTGCTCACACATTTCCACAATACTTGCTTATGCTTCAGACTCCCTCATCCTCTGTCTGCCTGTCAGATTTTCTTATAAAGTCCTTGCCTTGGATGAACACAGCCATTCACATCTGCATCTCCTCCAGAGCACTGAGCGCTGGTGAAGACAACCACACTGTGAGAAAATTGGGTAGTCATGTAACAGAATCCTTGATCACGAATTACAAATAGCACCATAAAACTCCATAGAAGTCCTGTACTTGGCTACCACATCTGGCCAGGAATATACTTGCTTTCTGCTCACACTTTTTTCAGGGGCAGGTACTGGAGGTTAAACTCAGGGCCTTGCCTATGCTAGGCAAGCACTCTACCACTGGGCTATTAACCCCAGCCCTTTTTATTTTTGAGACAGGGTCTCACTAAGTTGCTGAGGCTGTTCCTGAACTTGCTAATCCTCCTGCCTCAGCCTCCCAAGTAGCTGGGATTACAGGGTTGCTTTCTCTCCACACAATCTTCTCTTCTGCCCCATAGTCACTGCAAATAGATAATAAAAGCCAGAAGACAAGAAATTCCTTAGTCTCCCTTTCTTCCCGTTACAAAGTACATCAACTATTTGTATGTTCTTTAAACCCAACTTCTTCATTCTTTTCTGGAATAGAAAGATGTTACTTATATTTCTCTCTAATTGATTGAATACTGTCCATTAGTATTCGTGCATGCCTCTCTCATGTCAAGAAAACAAAAAAAAAAAAGGGAAAAAGCTCCTATGACCCCAGATCCTCCTGTCTCCCTTTTTTCTTCCACTCACAGACATTGAAGGTTATTCTCACTGGCCTCACTTCCTCACCTCTCACTCATTCTTCCACTTCCTGTATGCTGGCTCCTCTCTTAACAACATCTCTCTGAAAGACACTGATGACTTCCAGGTACCCAAGTGCACTGGATATTTTCCAGTTCTATTTCATTTGCTTGTTGAGTAGCTTTACACACAGTTGATGGTTCACAGGTTTTTAAAACACTCCCTTTCCTCGCTACCCCTACACCACATTTGCCTGACCAAATTTACTCTACAGTCTGTCTGCACCTTTTTTGTCTCTCATTTATTTTCTAGATACAACAAGAATTAAATTTTCATGAGGTAAACCTGGTCGTGGGAAACCTGATCACATAATCTCAGGGGCCTCGAACAGCTTTATATTGTTCCCAGTAAAAAGCCCCATATTTTGAATGTGGCCTTTAAGGCTTCTCATGTTTTGAGCCCTGCCTCCCTCGCCAGTCCCATCTGGAGCCTCTGTTCCTCTTGTGCTTCTACCACTCTGACTCCATTTTTGGTTCTAGAATATTTCATACCACTGATGACCAGCACGCCTGGCTCCTGCTTGCCCTGTAGATAGACCTCCTTGAATTCCTTGGCCCCATTAGTCCTCCTCGGTTTTTGTATTTGTTTTTGTTTTTGTTTTTTGTTTTTGCTTCCAGGGATTGAACCCAGGGGCCCTTAACCACTGAGCTACATCCCAAACCTGCTTTTTTTTTTTTTTAAATTTTGTGACAGGGTCTAAGTTGCTCAGGGCCTCACTAAATTGTTGAAGCTGGCTTTGAATTGTGATCCTCCTGCCTCAGCCTACCCACCCACAGGGATTACAGAGATACACCATTCTGCCTAGCAGTATTCCTGTTTTCAGAACCCTGGGAATTTCTTCTCAGTTCCTGGGGACAAATATGTCTCATAATTGTCAATGCTTGAGACAACTGTACAAGAACTAGGGGTAAAAGGATAAACAAAAGTACAAATCCTGCCTTGCACAATTCTGTGGAATCTCTCAGGGCTAGATTGGCATTTTGGACTCCTGTCTAACTTAGTTTTAAATAAAACTATTAAACAAACAAGACAGAGCAGCAGACCCCAAGAGAACAGGCATCATGAGTCCTACTCTTAACCAGCATTCTATGTTGAGAATGCTGGGCACGAAAGGGAGGATAGGTGTGGACCTTCAGTTGCAGCATAGGAGCACAGATACCCCAGAGTCTGTACAATTCTAGGGGCACCGTCCACACTGGAGTTGATGAGAATGATGGCCTTGGAATCATAGGAAGTATGACTGGCATCCTCACATGACAAAAGGAAAAAGGAGCCAAGGGCTTGGGAAGATTGCAAGACAGCAAAGAGAAGCAGGTTAATTGATAGGCTTTAGAGCCTATCAATTAACAGAGGGTTGTTAACTGAAGGTCAATTATGAAAAAGAGGGCTAGGTTTATACAGCATTCATTCACTTGTCTGGATTCCAAGCAGTATGTTCTAGGTAGGACTTTGGATTTTAATCAGTGATTGATACCAGTGTTTATTTAGAATGGTCCGAACACTAGGCTTACAGCATAACCTTTGGAGTACAAGAAGGCGGTGTAAGGCCTTCTTTCACCTTCCATGTGTGGTGAGATGATGGGAGTAGATGCATTCAGATTCTGAAGTCCCCTAAGTAGAGGTGGGGCAGGGTCCTCTGAGCCCTTCTGAACAGTGTGAATAGTAACTTGCATCTGAGCTCACCAAGAGACTTTTGGCTGATGGGGTGTCCTGGAGGGGCATCAGCTCTTGTACTGAAGGAATCTCTACTGTGACCTCACCCCGTTGTCTCCAGCCCAAAGGTTTGGGAACCACGTTGCATATGGGAATGACTCTATCTTCCCTTCCCAGGCCAGGAAGAGATGGCTGAAAGGTCCTTGACGGAGATCCTTCCTCCCTCGGGGAGCTTGGGTGAGAAGAAGCTGCCAGCACTGTTGTGTTAATGACACTTCATCATTAACCATCTAAAACCTTGCCCCCTGGCATGCGGAGGAAGTGACAAAGCAGATCTCTGACTCACCTTCCTCACAGCTGCAGCTCTCCTGACACAGCAGAATCTGTGAGGACATGCCTTCTCAAGGAGCAGGGACCAGCCACTGTGGAGGACTGCAGACTCAGTACCCTAAGGAACAAAGCAGGGACCCTTCTTCTCCCACAGACACAGGCAGCAGAATTAGTCAGAGACCAGATACCCAGAGATCTGGGATCACAGGTTTGCTGTGTGACCACAGGCAAGTCCCTTCACCTCTCTGGCCTGAGTTCATTCATGTGATAAATAGATACAGATGAGAGATAAGTTAAAAGTGTTGGGAACATTTTTTTTTCTCCCAAACTCTATGATCTCCTGAGGCCTGGAGGAAATGTTCCTATATCCTCTTACTAGTATAGTTTGGATTTGAATGTCCCCCAAAGGCTCACGTGTTGAAGGCTTGGTCCCCAGCTGGTGGAACTATTGGGAAGCAGTGGGAACTTAGAAGGTGGGGCTTAAAATTGAAGGAAGTAGGCCCTTGGGGGCCTATGCTTGTCACCAGGCCCATCTTCTTCTCTCTCTTTCCTTCCCAGCCACCATGAGATGAGCACCGCTACTACAACCCATGCTCCCCACCATGATGTTCTGTTTTGCCAAAGGTCCAAAGCAATGGGTCCAGGTGATCATGTCCTGGACCTCTTAAACTTTAATAAATCCTTCTTCCTTTAAGTGGATTTTCTCAGGTATTTTGTCACTACAGCAAAAAGCTGACCTACCAGACTCAGATTATCCTGATGTGAGGCCACCATTCTTTTTCCTCAGTGTATAAACATCCAAGTGGCTCTCATCATAAACAGTATTTCCCCCCTCCTTGAGGCTGTCTACTGCCGTCTCCCCTTCTCCACCTCCTAGCCAGGCTTCTTTGAAGGGAAGTCTGAGCCCATTGTTCCCATTTTCTCACTTTTACAATGTATTTCTGACTTATTTCATCCTAACTTAGCTCCTGCCTATCAACCACTCAGCTGCCAAATCCAAGGCAATCCTCATTAGAAATCTTCTTTCGTCTCCCTGAAGCATGAAGTCATGTTGGTCACTCCACTGATCTTGAGACTCCATCACCGACTTCCCTATTTCTCTACTTCTCTAGCTACTTCTTTTCAGCAGCCTTCCCCAAATTATCCAATACGTTCACCCCTGAGATGTGATTTTTCATGGTTCCAGCCTGGGTCCCTGAAGATTCACTCCCATTACACCTAACTTCTTCACTACCGTCCATTCTCTGAATCTCAAATTCACATGCCCAGCCCAGACCGTGCTCCTCAGCTCCAAAGTCTAGCTATCTAACTTTCTGCTAGATGCAATTTAAACTTGACCATTCTAAAACTCAACTTAAGATACTTTGCTAATTTCCCTGAAGAGCACAGGCTTGGAACTCAAGAGTTTGGATTTAGGCACTATCACTTATTAGCTACGTGATCTTGGACATGTTACTTAACTCCTCAAAGTCTGAAGTTTTCCTGTCTAAAATGAGGATATTAATAGCATTAATATTATGATGGTTGGGTGTGGTGGTGCCCATTGGTAATCCCAGTGACTTGGGAGGCTGAGACAGGAAGACTGAAAGTTCAAGGCCAGCCTCAGCAACTCAGCAAGACTCTGACTTTTTCTCCCTGTATTATCTCAGTGGTAAAAGTGCCCTTGGGTTGAATCCCCAGTATTTCCCTCTCAAAATATCCTATGATGATTTAGTGAGATGCTCCACAAACTATAAAGGCAAATCTCTTCTATCCAATAAGAATCCAATGAGTACAATTATTATTATTGATAGTTTTCATATCACTCGAGTCTTAAACTTGGAGGTCAACCTTTATGGCTTCATCTCTTATCATCCCCTCTTAAGAACCTGTCAGTACATACTATTGATTTTGTTCTTCATTGTTCTAGAATACACTCTTAACAGATTTCTGCTCTCCTAGACTTGTAGTTCATTCTCCTCAAAGACAACAGAATCGTTCCAAAACACAAATAGCATCACATTACTTTCCCGTCTAAAAGCACGTTAATGGTTCCCAAAGGCCTATATGTAAAGTCCGAATTCATTTCCAAGATTTACAAGGTCTCTACAATCTGATTTTTGGCAGCTTCTCCTTTTCACCCACGATCCCTCCCCACCTAGATCTCAAAACAGTGTCTTCCGCACACATTATTCTCCCTATCCTTCCCCAAAATTATCTACTAATCAACTCAGAACTTCCTTGATCTTCTTCCCTTTTCCTTTTCTCCCCTCACCCCAGGATCTTCTCTACCTGCCACTGAGCTCCACTCAGGATGGATAATTGCACCAGAGGAAAAAATAAATACGTGAAAGAGAAAATAAGTACATAAATACGCAACAGAACTCAGGTGTTTCACATCAGCACAGGCATCTTCCTGCTATGACCCCAAACACCTAGTGGTGAGTCTACTGTCCTCCAACAACTTTGGCACACAGTCTGTATGAACTGCTAGGCTGTGAGTTTCAGGTGCTGCAAAACCAAGAGGTTCTCCACAAATGGCAACAGATGCCTCTTTTCATACCTCTCCATCACTGACAAATTGCTGTTTGGTTCAGGAGGCACATGCAACACAGGACAAAGAGCTAAGTTATTTCTGTTACATGCTCTCCTCACTCCTGCCATTGAAATTTCAGTTACTCTGCACCTTTTCCAGAACAAAGGGGAGGAAAGCAAAAAGTGTTCCTGAGAGTAGAGGGCAGGGTGCATGGGAATAGCAGACAAGAAGCCTACTTGACACCCCATTACCAGCAAACAAACATAATGGAAATCAGCCTGTCTATGGCTGGCTTATGATTGAAATTCCACAATGGGAAATTCTTTCCTTTGGTGGATGGCATTTTTTTTCCCCCTGTAAAAAAGTATGGCTGAAATTAGCATGAATACATTTATAAGATCTTTTCTTAGAAGTAGATTTTTACCAAGAAAGATGGGCAGCAATAGATACCACTGAAGGGAGTAAAGGGCAGGGAAGAAGTACGGAAGCCTGTTGTGTTCATGAGTAACACCTTGCTTTTAAAAATCAATGTCTTGGGCTGGGAATATAGCTCAGTTGGTAGAGTGCTTGCCTCACATGCACAGCGCCCTGAGTTCAATCCCCAGCACCAAAAAAAAAAAAAAAAAAAAAAAAAAAAAAGGAAGAAGTCAATTGTCTTTCTAAAATTTGGGTCAAGTTGATTTTAATTATATTTTATGTGCATGAGAAGGCTGACAACTTAAGGAAGTTTTCTGAAAACTGAAGTAGCAATTAGGGAAGGTTTTCACTGTAAGTCTGGGTTTTCTAAAAGCAAAGCATACCAATATCTGAATCAGTAATGTTTCTGGTCACATATTAATAATTCAAAAAGGAATTGAACTTTAAACAAATTGGGCAGGAAGGGAAAGAAAACAAGATCCAACCTGTCTTTGCCAAATTCTAAGCAAACCTGAACAGGGATTCCAGAATTTGACCTCTGATCAGAACCACTGCTCTAAGAAGCAGAATTCCAGTGACAACTTGCCTCCCAGTTTTTGCTCGTTGGCCCTAACAAATCAGACAGCATTTTTGAGGCTAAATTGTCCTAAAAAAAAAAAAAAAAAAAAAAAAAAAATCTTCATTTAAGGTGAAAATAACCCAAGAAGTCAATGAGAGGACAAGTTCTATATCTAAGCAGGAAGATGACTAAACAAATCAGCTCCTTAAGAAGATCAAGACGGGGCCTAGCTTTGTGAAGATGTAAAGAACCCGAACCTTCAGTGACCAAAAAAAAAAAGATAACTCGGCAGGAGAGTGGGGCAGAAATGAACAATGGCATCTCCTCTTTTTAGGGAGGACCAAAGGGCTTTCAAGCCTACCTAGTGAGAAGAGAAATCCACAGCCTTTTCCTTTGTTATCGCCTCTACACACAGTTCCAGCCAGGTTGGACTGCTCCCTTTGGCCTCCAGGAAAAGAAGCTTTTGTAGACAGGGAAGGGCCCAAGGCTCCAAGGGATGGCTGGGGTGCCAAGGACTCAGCCCGTCTTTGGAACACTGGCTTCTTCCACCAGATGACCTGTGAGGGCTGCCATATGGCCTGCCTGTGACATTCTGTTCAGGATAATGGGGTCTGGGTCTATGCCTGGTTCTGCCCTCTAGGCCGGGATGACAGAAGTAGAGCATGTTTGTTCTGATCCTGTGGACTTGACTGAAGCAACAGCTCTGTAGCCACAGCTTTCATTGTGGTCCATGGTGCCCTTTCAGGTTTGCAAAGAATAGGAACACAATACTTAGGCAAGGACTGGGGAGGGGCTTCTGTAACTATCTCTGTCTGAAAAGGGGAGAGGAAAAGCAAATAAATTAAGGGACTTAGGATCCAAGGATGGTAAAGCCAGTGCACAACCAGGTTGTCACCAGAGAGTCCAACGGTCTATGTTTATGGCCACTGCCAACAACAACAGCAGGAATCTGCTCCATTTTAAGGAGCTCATGTCTTCATGCTTCGTATTCTACAAATACCTATTAGAGGTTCCCAGGTGATGTCATGCTTGAGATCAGCTGTCAAAAGGTTTATAGAAGGGATAAAACTCTAACAATTCACAGGAAAAACATACAAACAAAAAAAATTCTTCCTTTAATTTTGAAAAGCCAAGAATTCCTGATCCAAGTCTTTTAATTTTTCAGTTGCCAGAAGTATGGCCTTTGTATATGCCCTTTGTATTTGATAATATAGTAACAGTTGCTTGTCTCTGGCAGGTATCCAGAAGGACTACGAATTATTTAGAGGGACTGAAAACATCACCCTTATCAGCATTCCATGAGTCAGTTCTGACTTGTCTTTAAAAATCTACCTTCTGGGTCAAAGGGACACAGGACTCTTGTAATTCTGTTGCAACTTCCTGCAAGTTTAAAATTATTGCAAAAATTTTATTTTTTTCTTAAAGGTATTCTGTCCTACTGAGGGAAATGAAGTCCCTAGTCAGTTAGGTTCAGCCTGATAGTTCTGGACTAAAAATGAAGCTGTGACCAAAAATGAAGATCGATTAAATGCTATGGCCAGCAAATTTCTGGGAGGGCCCAGCTGAACTCATCTGTAGCACTTTGGGCTCTGAATCTGGGAGACTAGGAACATCTGACAACTTGGGACTCATAGAGTCAAGATGGGAGTTTGTGTAAATCTGTCTTCACAATCTCCGTTGCTAGTTTTTACTAAGTCAAGTCAAGAGGAGGAGGATGTGAGCACAGCTCTGCTCTTCCTACTGTCAGGGGTGAAGGCTGACTGGAGTGTTGAGCAGTGGAGTACAGGATGAAGGGCTCTGGAGCCTTCTGCCCTGGTGGGAGTCCCAGCTTTGCTATATAACCAACTAGCTGACCTTGGACAAGATAGTCAGCCACTCTGTACCTCTGTGACCCTATAAACTGGGCTGGTAGGAGATGCTACCTTACAGAGTTGCTGTGCCAACTAAATGAGTTTTTTAAAACTCTTATCCCAGTTCCTGGCACATGGTCAACACCATCATTGTTGTTAGGCAGGGAGAGTATCAGGAAGTCTGTTCAAGGCCAACGTCACAACCTTGAGGAAGGGTGTGTGGAGATAATTATTCTTTGAAATTTATATTGCCCTTATCTACATTTATTCTGGCTTCCCTTATGAGTCACCTTAGGGGATATTAATATTACCCCAGAAAACAAAGACACCTAGAGAAAATAGGGAGTTGGGGGAGTCTGGATTCTACTCTCAACTCAGCCTTTAAGCGACTGAGGGACCATGGGAAAGCCAATTTACCTTCTTTGGCTTCAGTTTCCTCATCTCTATAATCAGAGGTTGGGCCAGAATGTAGGCAATTGCTAGAGCTGCCACAAAGTTGTGAGATTTTTTATGATTCTGAGTCTTGTATCTAAGTTGATGAAGGCTTTTAACCTCAAGTAAAAATGATTCCCCATTCACATTTCTAAATTTCTTGTACAGTATCAGCGTTGCCTAGGATACAGAGCGCATGTGCTCCCTCAGAAACCCTGAGACAGGAGACCTCTGCAATTGCTGTCTCTGATCTGTGAGGCCAAACCAGAAATGGGTTCTGTAGTGCAAACGGGTCTCTGCTGGCAGTTAGGAATGGGGACTCGGCACCCTGATGGAGTCCTAGATGGAATGCAGAGGTGCATTTTTCCTCCTATAACAATGTGGACTTGGGAAACATGGCCTTTGGTGTCACTTCTACCTTTTCTGAACCCAGGGGTGAAGAGCTGCAGGCTCTGTTGCAACTTCCTACAAGGAAGCACTTTCTTCTTTAAATTGTATCGTGTGTGGGAAGCTCAGTTTTCAAGCCCTCAGGACTTTGCTTCGGCTTTCTAAGTCCCCTCAGGGTCACCAACTGTACTTTGTAGCCGATGGAAGTATTTCATAAACGCCTTCTGTGTATGAGGGTAGGGGTCAGGGGACCCGGCTCCCAGGAATATTCAGTCTAGATTAGAGACAAGGGAATGAGCTGCTCACTTTTATAGAAGCTTATGCTTTTCAAAGTGTACATGTCTGTCTTACCTAGTTTTTCATCCTTCAAGCTGCCCTTAAAGGTTTAGGGCAGGAGTTATCCCCACTGAACTCCACGTCAGCTCCATGAAGACAGAAGTCATGTTTGTCCTGTTCTCTGTTTCATCTTCATAACCCACCATAGTGTCTGGCACCCCATATCTACCTGGTGAGTGTTTGCTGAATAAATGAATGAATGAATCTCCCCTTTACAGGCAAGGTCACACAGCTAATAAGAGGCTTCTTGATCACTTGTCTCCAAGTCCACTGATCTTTATATCACCTCAATGGCTAATCTCAGAGAGGCTCAAATGGATCTGTGTAGACAAAAATAAGAACGAGGTTCCACAATAACATTCAGCTATGGTCTTCCAATGATGGGACCGGACTGCTCTCTTAACATCCTATGTTCTAGATGTGGAAGGAGTCCCTTAATTCCAACATCAATCTCAGCTTCTCCTACCTCTCTGCCCTTGCACATTCTGCTCTTGTCACCTGGAACATTCTTGTCCTTTCCTTTCCCTTTCCATGGCTCATTTCCTAATGAGAAATCACTTCCCACCAGGATTCTCCCACTTTTCTTTCTAAAAAACTACCAATATCTGGTCTCACTTTTATCATAGTAAACCATACAATATGATGACACTTTCTTATTTTCTCCATTTTTCCCTCTCTCCCCCGCCCTGACCCTACTGTGAGTTCCTTAAATTCAGGGGCTGTCTCTTTTATGTCCACAAATAAATTCCTAATTGCTCATCACAGGGGGTTTAACAGTTTATTGAATTAATTTTTGAGTAATCCTAATACCTTATGAAGAAAAGAAAAAGCTGAAAAATCTCTAAAGAGCATTTTTGTCATTGACAGTGAACTATTATTGATAGGTTACCCACAACTGTTGTTTTTTAACACAGACACACACCAGCACATTGACACATTAACACACCAACACTTTATGCTGTGTATGTGTTGGATACTTTCTTCTTTACAGCTGCAGACCTGACCCTAGGAAGATTTGGGCTGCTACCGATTTTGCAATTACTAGGATGGACATGTAGGACTGGCAATACTACAATGATAAGACTGGTGCATTCTCTACAATGACCAATGACCTGTTTCTGGGGACTCCAAACTCTATCCTCATCATAGGAAGATCATGGGGCGGGGACTTGTAGGCAAGATGGCTGTCATAGACATGCAAACACGCTGAAAGATTGGGAAAGCATTGAGAGAAATTAGTCTAATTACCCTTGGAGGGACAAGTGTGGTTGGCTTTGGTTTCCCCTCTTATCCTTACAATAGACTTACAGCTTTCAGATAAAGAGAAAGGATTTATAAAACTAGGGGAGGCAGAGGATGTGCAGTCTTTCGAAAAATGGTCACAGGGGCAAGGCATAGCTCCTGCAGGAACAAAACCAGGAGGCCCTGTGCTGCTTCTTCAATGGTTGTTATCACTTGCAGCTGGGTGGAAGCAGAGCTGCCTCTTTCCTATCATCATGCAGAGGGTCCCAGAGAGCCTTTGGATGAATGTGAACTCAACAAGAGGCAAAGGAACTGAAAGGCAACTTCAGCCCAGTACTTATGCTCTGGTGAGAGGTTCTAAGCCCAGTTCCTAGGCCCTGAGCTCTCCCTCCCTCGAGGGCATCTGTGACATCTTCTCTGCTCACTTTGTCCTTCCACGGCATCCAAGCTGCCCAAGGGAGAGGCAGAAACAGGCTTCCTTCTGTGAGGAGGGAGGATCCCAGGCATGCAGCCCCCAGCTCCCTCCTGTCTCACCACCTCTGAGGTAGGATAAAGGAGCGACTCTGCTGACTACCTCAACATCTTTTTTTCTTTTTTTAAAGGAACGAGTGAGATAATGTGAGTAAAAATACTTCATAAATTGTAAAGGTGTTATCTGGGTGTGAAGAATAAGTAGTATTATTATCAGTGCTTTATTTAGTAGCAGTTTGCATCAGCCTAGTAGACTGACATCGCTTTTCCTCAATAGTAATATTCCTATTTCCAGGGACAGCTCCTCTAAGTCACCAGCCCTGCTGGCGCTTCCTGACTTTTGTTCCTGCTGTTATTTGGACTTGGAAAGTCTTCAGTAGCTACTGTAACTGGTGATTTCCCTGTTATCTACTAGGACCTGTAACCAGTTTGACACCTTTCTCATCCTTCCCCTCAGTTTCCTGGTCTCCTTTTCACAACACTCCATCCATTTCTACAGTGGAATCTGCCCAGATGGCAACACTGTCCATGTACTTGTCTGACTTTCAGATGGGATTGAGAGTTCCTAGAAGTCAGGGCCTACCACTTATTAGGGGGATCCAGTGCACTGACCAATATATGAAATATTTCCTCTGCCTGTGCCTCTCCTCAAAGAGAGAATTTGTCTGATAATATTCTCATTTGTTTGCATGTGACGTACCTGGAGTTGTGTGTAAGAGGCAGATGCTGGAGTCAGAAGAAATAGACACAATAAAGACCACAAGAAGCCAAGGCTAAAGACTAAAAAGGTACTTTGCATTGTGCTCAGTGCCATTAGAAAGTGGGTACTTTTCTAAATTTGCAGATGAAGATCTGCAGAGGTAATATGCTTTTCATCAGAAAACTAAATGGCAGGGTTTAAGTCAATTTGACTCCAGTGTCTGAGGTCTTAATCACTGCACCAGAAAAAGTTAATGCAGAAGAAAAGGAAAAGAGAAAGAAGCATTTGCAATTATTAAGATAATACTGTCTTATTCTTTAGCTCAATTTTATTACTGTTATTTTAAGATATGAATGGCACTATTTCCCTCAAATTCTTTCCCCTGGTCTAATAATGTAGCAGTTAAAGATATCAGAAAAATAAGAAAATAGAAGTTTCTATGAAAAAATAATAAGTGAAGATTCATGCAAGAAGCAAGCCAAGATCTTGTTTTACTAAATTCTGGGAGTTGGTCTCCACTCTTCCTCTTACCTGCACCTGTGAAGTTAGAGGCCAGCAGTGGCCAAAGGCTTTTTCTCTCACTGACCCAACATCAGAGCTTTAAGTGGTTTTTAGGGAAGAGAGTGCAGCGGTGTGGCAGGAACCACAGTGCACTGGGTACTTCCTTGTTCAGGGGCTCTTGCCTGGAGACAACTGGAGGTACAAAGGCTCAATGGGCTCGCTCTCCCCCGAGGTCTTTCAAAGGTAAAGAAAGTCTCCCTTAGGTGTTTAGCTGGCCTGGCAGAGTAGATATAGGGAGGGAAGCACATGAGAAATACATCTCCACCACTGAAAGGCTTGTGTACGTTTCAAACTTACTATTTTCAACAACCAAAAAAAAAAAAAAACAGCAAAGGGCAAAGTTCTCATTTCCACCCCACCCCCATGGAATGGCTTAAAAAGAAGTGTAAATGTATGAAATCCTCAAAAATGACAGTCTATGGATGAGAGCCCATGTTCTCACCAACTGTAAGCATAAACATCTCTACAAAACCCAGTAAGGAAATAAGCTTCACTTTAAAAATATGTTGGCTCCACCTCCTATTAGCTGTGCGACCTTGGGAAAACAACTTCACCTTCCATACTCAGAAATATCGGATAAAGTGGAAAATAATTGGACCTATCTTATACAGTTTTTATGTAGGTTTACAGACTTAATATACAGAAAACCTTTAAAACAGTATAAATAAGTAGAAGGGATAGCAATCACTGTGGCCATCACTGTGATCTTGTTAGTATCATACTTCTTCTTTGTGGGGTTTCTTGCTTTATTTCTAGTTTTTACTGAAGACCACCTCTGATGATTTCAGTGTTTTCTTCTAGTTTCCAAATTCTGTCTTGGAATAATCATTGGAAGGCAGGATCAAGAGACTTCAGTTCAAAAATAAGTTCCCTTTTCCTGGCACCAGTAACAGAAACACCTAAATCACCTACTCAGCATTCAGGCGGAGGATTCTCATAAATATGGCTGTCAATGCATTAGGAGTTATGTGTTTTGCCAGTGTAAATGCACCAAATATACTTAATGTCATTATTCTTCTTGAGATGCTGCACACACTCAGGTCCACCTTCCGAATCTATCTTAACAGAAAAGATCAATGACAGAGATGTTTGAAAGTTCCAAGATCTGGTTTCTTTGGGAGAGTTGGGGGTAAATGGAATTCTTCTAGATTCCCCACAGTGCATAATTCAGTTTAAGAGATGCTATACTGAACTCCTTGCTGTGGAAAAGAGGGATACGGTATAAGGAGAACCTGCCTAGGGAACTATCTGGAAAGGAAGGGAGGCTATTGCTCAATGCCTCCCAGGCCCTAGTGTTCTAAGTACCTAGGTGTTCAGCTTCTCAAAGGGCTAGAAATGCTGGGTGGTAGTTTAGCAAGGTGATCTCTAAGTGTTTTTATATTGTTTCCATTTAGAAGTGGGTGTCTGAACCTTCCCTATGAATCTGGGCTACAACTGTTTTAAGTAAAAGAATATGTTGTGCCAGTTCTGGGTCCAGGACTTAGTACATGAGCAGCTTCTACTTTCTATTTCTCCTGACATTTGTTGCTGGAACTCAGCCACCATAGCATAAGGAAGCCCAAACTGCTTACAGAGCAGCCTTCATGAAGAGGCCCACATGGATGAACTAGGACTATTGCTCTCAGCCTTCGCTCTGCTTGAGCTGACCCGCAGCACTCATGGCCTCGTGAGTGAGCCAGCTTAGAATCAGATCTTCCAGCTTCACTTGAGCCACTCTGGTTGATACTACTTGGAACACAGATGAGGCTCTGCTAAGCTCTGCCTGAATTGTAGACCCATGAGCTAAATAAATAATTGTGGTAGTTTTCAACTCTGGGTTTTGGAATGGTGACATACTCCATGTTCTGGAGGAGACTTCTCTCCTGGATCCTCTCAAGCATTATCTCTATTATGAAATACTACTTCCTTTGCTCTATCCTTTTAGTTCAGCTGAAGATTGAAATAAGCTGTCAGAGCTAGATATTCTGCAGAGACACAGGGAACCTCTACTTAGAGTGCAGATGTTATGACAATTCCCCAGCAACAGTCTTCAGATTGCCCTTCTCTGTGTCAAACAGTACAAAACTTGGCCCTAAAATGTCTTGTCTCAGTCTCTTAAAAAATCAAAATTCCTGTTAGCAATCATAGAAATGCAAATTAATTAAAGGAAGTATAATATTACACTGGTGAAATAAGTCTCTCTCTTTTTTTTTTAAAGGATAGATACTGGTGAAATTGGGATGAAATCAGCATATTGCACATGGCAATGTAAATCAGCACAAGCATTTAAAAAATGATTTGGCAATGCATAATGCACACACATGCATGTTAACATTGAGGTAGAATAGAAGAAATAAGACATTGATAGAAAGGAGACATAAAGGAAGGTCACAGAAAAAAAAGATTTTATTTGGAAGGTCTTCATACTTGTCCAGGCCTGTTACTTCCAAGCCAGTTTTTTCCCCAGGCCTGTCATTCCCAAATTCCTGGGAAATCTGTAAATCTACCGGTACGCTATTACTATACCTCCCTTTCCCCAATAAATAGATTAGACAAAGAGAGAGAAAATAGATATGAGGAACCTATAATTTGGGGGACTTTCTAAATTATAATAATTATTACAAAGATCAGAGGATACTGAGACTGACCAGACCTACCAGAAACATTCCTATATCTTTCCAAACCCCACTCTTCACCAAGTTTCCTTTAAAAGATGAGCTGGGGGACCCCCGAACACTGTCTCTCACTCTCAAGATGGCCCACAAACTCCTTGAATGTGTATTGATTGCTTAATCCCCAAAGGTATCTCTCCTTGAGATTGCCCTCATTCTCCCTTGAATATGTATCTACTTTCCTAAATAAACCTCTGTCTATGCCTCTGACTGGTGTGTGCTGGAATTCTTTTCCCTCATGTAGGTCAAGAACCCAGCTGGTTGTAAGTAGAGTTGCCCCTTCTCTCCAGGAGTTCCTCAGACCTTACTGTGAAGGCACCTCTTCTCCTGTGACAACACTACCAATTTTTGGCTAAATTTTACTTCTGATAATTTATCCTAAACACTCTAAAGTAGGAAGAAAAAAAAAGAGACATTATAGGAATATGCTTATTTATGTAAGTTAAAAAAAAAAAACTGGAGACAACTTAAATTTTCAAACAAAAAAGGTAGTTAAAATAGAGGTATATTATACCGGCCTCATGAAATACTATGCAACCATGGAAATAATATTGAAGATCAACAACCCTCAGTTTTTAATGCAATACGAACATTAAATATCATGAAAATATCCGAATATAAAATTCTATGTTTTCTGATCACAAACTTATAATAACAAAGATATGTAAGAAATAGATAAAAATAAAAGAAGCTATTTTAGGACTTTGTTCCTCTTTAAAAATAATACTTTGTAAGTTTTTTTGAACATTTCAAAATAGAAAAAGAGATGCTCCCCTGATAAATAAATAAAATAAGTCCAGTCACCTTCTACCTAAATAAGCTGAGCACTTCCTGGCAAGGACGTTATTGGCTGTCTGTTGAATAAACCAAGATTTAATACTTGGATCCTGTGGGGTATTTTCTTGAAACATGTAACTTATTTTTGATGATAACTTCCTCGAGAACAAGTCCTCTCTCATTGTCTGTGTCACATTTATACTATGGATGTGTAGTAAGAGGGAAGGCAGGTAATTTGGATAATTCATTTAAATTAGCATATTGCAATTTTGGCTTTGCTCATTTCCCTTTTCTACCTCCTACTTTTTCCTTCCTCAGCTTCCAAATATAAAGTGCTAAAATAAAAGCAGCAACAACAGTTTCTATTTTTAAAGTGAACTTTAATCCGATTTTCACAAAGATCCATGCCAATTCAAAAACCACTGCTGTTTCTCTCAGTGCCAGTAATACTAGGATGGTCTTTTGCATTAAAAATTAAGAATTACTGTCACGTAGGAGAAAGAAAACCTGGCTTACACAGTGGTCCAATCCACACCAGCAAAAAAGCAAATGGAAAACTGACTGCAACTGTATACTTGGACATTGAAAGCCAAAAACATTTGTATCCCAGTTGTTCAAATATTGGCATTAAGATCTCCTTTCTCTACTCTGAAGCAATGCACAAGAAAATCAAGAATAAAACCTTCACAATCAAGTTCCAAACCTCCCTGGAAAGTCTTAGGAGTATGGTGGCAGGAAGAAAGGCTGTTTTTCTCTGCCAGTCTTCTTGCTGTTCACTGAGACTGTCACCCTATATCACTGTGACCCAGATAAGTGTCAATCTAAGCATTAAGAAAACTTCTATCTGAATGTGTAACAAAACATTAAATGCGTGTTTTCATAAACTAATTTGTACAGCTGAACTGTTTACATTTTGCTGTGAAGATAAATGACTGCTGGAATACTGAATCTCTTTCAGAGTTTTGTCACACCAAACTATTTTTCTTAGTCACAAAATAAATACTATAGTAGATAAGGGTGATTCTATAATTCTGTCTTTAGTTAGAGCAATAAGTTGGACTTCAACTATCTGAGGTCCTTTGCAAATCAGCCCCTTTAGTGCTAATATAAATGTAAACACAGCAATCACAGCAATCACATCCGGTGATTAGGGGCTGTGGAATATCTTGGGAGCTGAAATGTAAACCCCATTTGGTTCCAAGGCTTCTAAGCTAAGCATCCTACTGTAACACCATAGAAACAACCAGAAGTCAAAATGTTCTCCAGTCAAATGAAATTAAATAAAGTAAGGTTAAATAAATAAATGAATAAATAAATAAACCCCACAAACTGTATAACTTTTAGAAGATTCAATCTATAGCCCTTGAAAGTAGAAAAGATTATCATTCCTTTTTTCTTTCTCAGCCTAAATTATTTGAGTTGTTTAAAAGAGTCTACATTAACACCTCTTGATCAGTGTCAGAGTAAAAATTGCTTAATATTTAAGTGATGAAATTCATAGTACTAAGAGTGGTGGCTTTGATCTTAATTGGCTTCTGATACTGTGACTTACACTAAGTTGTTTGTGGCTTTTAACATGATAGAACCACCCCTCCCCCCACCTCTACTCTGCTGCAACAGGACTGAATCCTTGTGAAGCAGAGTTTAATGATGCAAATGCTTAGGTGGGTGATTAGACACTCTGAGCAATGAATTCTCTTGTGATCTCAAATCTGCTCAAGTAAAAGGTGATTTTAGGCAGAACTGAAGGTTTATCTGAAAATGACCGCTGAATCTCAGTTAATTTAGAGTTGTTGTTTTCTTTGAAATGTCTTATTGTTGCAATTTTCCAGTGACCTCAACTTGATGAGAAAACGAGTGTATTTGGTGTATGTGTCTGCCATTAAACAGCTAGAAGTTTTAATGCAGAATTTATAGCAGTGTTTGGCCAGATTAACTTGACCCAGCAAGATTTCTGTTCCTGCACTGAGTAATATTGAAGACTCAGTGGTGGTAGTTCTTTCTTGAAACTTGGAGACTGGATCTTTGTGAATTTGGGCCATGATGGCCATAACAGTATCTTTTCCAAAAGTTAACACTGAGGTTTAACACTACAGAGAATATACCCAGAGCTGATATTCATGTGCAACCACACTGTGGGATCTGTTTTGCTTGGTTAGTGCCCATGCCAAAGACCTGACTAAATGTTTTTATCACTGCTTTGCAATACACAAAAGTTCTTGGGCTGAAAATCAGAAAATTCTCAGGTATGCCAACATTTGTATATTTGTATACTTGAGTTTTAAGGTCTGGAATATAGATTTTTCTTTTCTTTTTTTAAAGTGTGGCAAAAGTACAGGAATGAGTTAGTTCTCCTCTGGGAAATTAGCATAAAATCTATAGAGAGGAAAGGACAGATCCAAATGAAATGAGTAGAATAATGCCAGTGCTCAATTAATTTGATTTTATGTTGTAAAACAACCAAATAGCATGTAGGCCCAGGCTAGAAGTCAAAGGTCGTGACTATATAGTTCAACTTTCTCAAGAGTGCTAATTTTAATATTTTTTCTTTTGGTCCTGTAATCTCCATGTCCTAATTTCTATTTCAGAAAACATGGTGATCACATCTGAGCTCTTCAGAGATGTGAAGATAATCAGCTAAGACCCTGGGGATCATGTCAATTCTGTCTTAGTTCACAACTAAGGAAACTAAGGCCCCAGGAAATTATGTGACACAGTAGGAACTCAGACTCAGAGCTGATGACTTTTTCCAACTCATGGCTGCCTACTGCAAACAATACTAAACAAAAATGTTTTGGTGAAAAGAAGCCATTTAGACAAGCCATGTGATTGGCAGGACCTAATGCAAAATGAGTCCTTGATCAAAGAGTAATAAGAATTTCAAGATGGCGGCAGCAAAGAATTTTTAGCCCAAGGTTAAGTACCACTCATAGGTCACACGTCCATGAAACTGATCCTGTATGCAGCTATCTGGTGCACAGACAAGTGAATGAATGAATAAGTGCAGGAGTAAAAGGCCTAGAAGCACCTAGAAAATTACTATTATGATTTAGAAGCAGGTTGAGCTATACATTAAACCATCTTGAATTCTTGTCCGTTTAAATGTCACACAAATAATTTGAAAACATTCATAGCATAATAACCTTCCAAGTCCCATCACAAATACACTGCCTGAACCATGTCTAAGAAGGGAAGGGCAATTGGGCACGTGGTAGTGCCGTTGAGCTCTGGTATGCTTAAGAAATGCCAAGTTCTTACTGGAATTGTTTTTGGCTATTTTCTGACTGTTTATGCATTTTAATGTAGCCATCCGAATTTTTTTTTTTGAACCAATCCATATACAAAATCTAGATTCATATATGAATATTTCATATATTGTCAAACATCCTTGATTTGAAAACAATAGTCATAGTAATAACAAAACCACTACAATTTACTGAATTTTTATTATGTCAGATTCTATGCTCAGGGCTTTGTGTATATTCCTCCCAAAAACCTTAAGACCTCCCAATGAAGCAGAAATGTTATCCCAATTTCCCAGTGAGGAGAACAAGGCTCCAAGACACTGAGTGGCAGAATCAGAATGTGAACTCAGGACCCTTCAGACCCATAACAGCGGGGAAAGCAAATAAGGGAGGTCAAGTATATAAACAACAGTGGAGCAAAGGCTATTGTTTCCCTTTAAGGAGCAAGACTTTCTTGATAAAGCCGGAGTGAAGTTTCACCTTGTGAACAAAAACGCAACTATAAAATACTAAAAGTAGAAGTTTCAGATATTGAAAATCTAGGCAGTTAATTTTTATAGCTTCATGAAAAGGCAGATCAGCTGTACAAAGAGCCGTAAAGGAGGGGCTCCTCCCTCATGTTTTATGGTGCCTTAGGACTGATTTAGTGTTGCTGCATTAGGAAAAGAGGTTAAACAGTGCAGACTGAAGGGAGACACAGCCAGGATAGGATTTCAACTCGGGTATCCTGCATATATGCTATTAGGTGACAAGAAAAATTAAAAAGTGGTAACTTTCCTCAGGAGATACAGGATTTATCATATGTAACAGAAACACATGAAACTTTAACTTTGGAGCTTCAAGGGTTATTGGTTTTTCTTGAAGTAGGAACCACAGAAAATGTGAATTGATAATCATGAAATGTCTTACAGAGTTCAAGAGAATTGAGTTAGTGTTTCTGTCTCTACCTCTCAAGAGATAAAAGCGCCTTCATAATTATGGCTTATATTTACTGTGATGTTTCCAAGTGTTAATCTGGCAGGAGTATCTTATTTCTCCTTTAAAACAAGCTACAGGGGGGAAATAAAGGAAGCTTGGTGGAAGCAATCTCATTTTCTATATTCTGTCCACTTTTTGGTAGCGTTTTCCTCCAATGTCGTATTGTTTCTATTTTTATTTGTTTAATTATATGCAAATTCTCTTCTAGGTGTGCAAATTTTTAAAATAATGGCAGAAAAAAATAGGGCAAAATATCAAACTTTTATAGTTTGGGTACTCTTACAAATGTGTTTAGGTAGTGCACAATGTGTGTACATAATATGCAAAATGTAACAATGTGCAGACAGAAATGCTTTGTAACAAAGTACTGACTTTGCTCCTGTATCCATGGGAAAGCCATTCTCCCCATATCTAGGTCAACTCTGGTGCCTGCCCTGCTGCCCAAGATTGCTTTAGACTTCAGGCTTGAGCAATTCTATCCTAGGAGAACGAGAAGTCTGTCACTGGGAAAGGTTTTCTGGGAAGAGCTGGCCTTTTGATCTGTTGAAATGTACCAGTCTTATCGGGAACTGAAAAGAGCTATTTAAGGAGAAGGCAGATAGGCAGAGAATGGCAGAGAAGCCCATAGAAAGCACCTGCGTCTCAGGCGCCTTGTTTAGCCAAACAACTAATCAACCTTAAAGCCACCACATCTTAGACTTCTTATAATGTGACTTAATAAGGTCTTAATTATTTAGACAAATTTGAATTGGGCTTTCTGTTCTTTGTAGTACAAAACATTCTAATAATGGAAACCCCAATATGACTGAATACCTTAGAGTGAAGGCCAATTTCCATGCATTATCTCTAATTAATTTGACAAGTCTTTAAGAATATTTTCTCCATTTTACAGAAAAGCAAATTAAGACTCAGAGAAACAATTGATATACTCAGTTACTCACATGTAAAGAAGAGATTTTAGGATTTCAATCTAAATCTAACTTTGAAGGCTATCATATACAACCTCTATATGGGTATGTGCACACATGCATTCGTGCATATGTGTATGTGGTAGTATTATAATTTTATATATGAATATACTTATGAATGCCAATATATGGGGGAGGTGAAATCTAGTAGCATAATCACTTATTATGTTTTTGATAAATTGCTAAAGGTAGTGGGAATAATTGAGGATTACACAACAAAATAAATCAAGTGGCGAGAACTACATAGAGTAATCCTTACAATTTTTCCTTCTGCATGGGAGTTACTTATCTTCCTTCTCATGAGCCATAACTCAAGTTCTGTTCTTGCAGCTAGCTGAGACTTCAAATGACATCTGCATTAAATATTTCCCAGCCTGTACAGAGATCATGCCTAATGAGGATGAATGTTTTGAGGAGATGTGTCTCTAAAGACAGTAGTCCCCTCTTATCCACAGTTTTGCTTTTCTGTGTTTTCAATAAACTGTAGTCAACTATTATCTGAAATAATTATCTGGAAAATTCCAGAAATAAATAAATCAAAAGTTTTCTATCGAGTATTGTTCTGAGTAGTATGATGTTACTGTATCATCCCAATCAGCCTTGCCCCATCCTAGCCAGCATGTGACTCATCCCTTTATCCAGAATATCCATGTTGTATAGGCTACCTGCCTAGTACTCACTTAGTAGCTGTCCCAATTATCAGAGAGACAGTTGAAGTATCACAGTGCTTGTGTCCAAGGATCCCAAAACACAACAATAGTGGTGTTGGTAATTCAAGTATGCCAAAGAGAAGCAATAAAGTGCTATGTTGAAGTGAAACAGTAAAAGTACAAGAAGATATTTTAAGAGAGACCACGTTTACATAACTTTCATGACTGTTATAATGGTTCTGTTTCATTATTATTGTTGATTTCTTACTGTACCTAATTTGTAAATTAAACATTACCATAGGTATGTCTGCAGTAAAAACAAAACATGCATGATACAGTACCATTTGAGGTTTCAGGCATCCACTGGGGGTTCTAAAATGTATCCCCTGTAGATAAAGAGGGACTACAATATTCACTCAAGGATGGAAAATTCATTTTGTTGGCCTACCACACACCTCCTTTTTCATATAAGACTTTGCTAATCAATAAAGGCATTTTTTTTCTCCCTGACCTTGAATGCAATCCTCTAAATTTCTGCAACACAAGCTGCAAACAGCCACACCAATCAGTCAGGTTTAGCTTTTCATTTTGAACCCCATCTGCCCTACTGGTTCTACCTGTTCATTGGGGGATGGCTCTTCAGGGATATAACCAAAAATTACAGAGAAATTGTGCAATGGTAAAGTATGAACCTGAGAGCCGAATGAGGTGCAATTGTTGCTAACTGAATATACTGTCTATGTATTTCTCAAAATTGAGTCTAAAAACTGTATTAGCCGCAATGAAGTTTAAGTGATCCCGAAAGAAAAGGGCAAAGTGTTGTAAAATGTAAATGGCAATAATAAATTTGAAAAGTTGGACTATCCATCTGTCTGTCTCTTTATACAGATAGCTACATCCACATTCATGAGATGGATTCATGGTTTTTAAAATCATCATTATATTTGATCCTACTTACAGGTAGTTGAAGCATGTAGATAAATAAAGCATTAAAGAATTCTATTACTAGAGCCTTGGCAGTTATCTGTACTCTCTGCTGCCCATCCCCAGCTCACTTTGTTCTAAGGAGAAAACAAAGGCCAGCAGGGCCAAGGTCTCCTCCTCAGACATTTGGCTGGCTCACAATTGAGCGAGGCTGGGTTTCAGACTCCCAGTTCTGCACTCTCATTCCATTTTCAGATAGCTCCGACAGCCTTTTCAGTGATGGTTATACATTTTACACTTCAAAATTTTATTAAACCTCATATATTAGCTAAGTGTGTGGTGGAGAAAAGAGAGGGAGAGAAAGAGAGGGAGAGGGTGAGGGAGAGGGGGGGAGAGAGAGAGATAAAGAGAGAGATTTCTGATAACTTTCTTCTATTCTTTGGAAATCTAGCAGCACACAGGCTCCTAATTTAATGGTTGACCTCTCAGGACATCAGGCCTCACAGGCTGGAGATGGTTTCAGCCATGCATGGATGGGGTGCAATAGTCTCACCTGAGGAACCCCATCCAATGGGATAAGAGATGATGCCCAAACCAGCAATCAACAGAGTGATTCTGTCATGTTTCTTTAATCATTCTTTGCTGAACTAGGAGCTCCGCTAAAACACTTTCCTACAGACCCCAGACCTCTAAAATAATCCCCCAACCTTCAAAATGCTTGCTCACACAGTTACGCAGGGACAGATGAATGGATTTAGGGATCCCTTTACATTCTGTCAATCAGCTAAATAATATCCACCCTCAGAAATCATGAATGACTGTAGAATGCTTAGTACAAAGTAAGATGTAAAGATCAAGAGGGTTAATGTTTATATTTTTACTATGATGATTATATTTAAAAAGCCCCTAATTGATTATTCTGAAAGCAACAGAGCTCTCTCGCCACTTATGTCCTATGACTTTATTGTTCCCTTCACTGATTAAATTGAGGAGGTTTATGGTGAGTGGTTGAGGTCATGGGCTTTGAAGTCAGACTTGGGCATGAAATCTGACTCTGCCATTGTATGCTCCTGGCTGGATACATACCCATGTTAGGCAGAATAATGTCCCCACCCCTCAGAGATATCCATGTCCCAATCACAGAGACTGGGAATATGCTAGTTTACATGGCAAGAGGGACTTTGCATATGAGATTGTTAAGGATCTTAAAAGAGGGAGTTAAGTCTGGGTTATCTGTGTGGACTCAATGTAATCAAAAGAGTCTTTAAAGAGAGAGGGAGACAGAAGAGTCAAAGAAGACATAGTTATGGAAGCAGAAGCTGGAGTCATGAGATTTCTGGGCTTTGAAGACAGAGGAAGATGTTCCAAGTGAAGGAATGAAGATAGCTCCAGAAGCTGGAAAACCAAAAACAGAGATTTTTCCTGGAACTGACACCTTGATTTTAGTCCAGTGAAGCCCCGGTCACACTCCCAACCTCCAGAACTGTAAAATAATAAATATGTATTGGTTTAGGCCATTAAATTTGTAGTAATCTGTTACAACAGCAATTGGAAACTGATATTCTTTGAGCTTGTGTGTTGTCTTCTACAAAATTGAAATAAAAAAAAAAATGTGTTCCCAAAGACTGATATGAGCATTGTAGAGAGAATGTAAATAAAACACTTCAGTGCTTGGCACAGATTAAAAACTCAAGAAATGTTTGGTCATGATGCATATGCTATTATCATATATAAATTTGTATATCATCGATTATAGTAAACAGTGATTTCCATGAAGAATATTTCATTGCATTAGAATAATACCTTATATTTGAGGAGCACTTATCTGATTGTCACCCAGCATTTCCATCCATGCTGCTTTATCTGATGCTTGTCTAATTGTGTGGGACAGCAGGATATCAGTGGATGAGGAAACTGGGTGTCCAAGGGGAGGTGCCTCCCCCAGGCCACTCAAAGGCCAGTCTGTTGGCCATGGCTGGAGCGCAGGGCATCTTCTTCCAAATATAACAGGCTTCCAGCCTCATGATGTGGCTTACAGAAATATATACACATGGTGCATAGAATCTTAATATGAAACAAAAACAATAAAGGCAAACGATGATGGGGTTGTTCACTGCAAACCAGACCATTTCACCTACGATCTCAGCCAGTGGAGTTTTTCTGCCAGGGCCTCCAGCCCCCTTTCTTCCATGCGTAGTCAGATACACTTTCTAATGCATCGAGTCAATTGTGCAAGGCACAAGGGAAAAAAATCCCATCCTGACCGCAGCAGGCAAACACCTTATGCCCTGAAGCATGAAGTTTGATTACCCTTATCTCAGTTTATCATTAAATCAAAAACTGGTGATATAAATACTAGACCAGGACTCCATTTATGAAATGATATAGGTCAGTCAGCCGAAATAAGTGAGTGCCCTTTTTCTTTCATAATTTCAGCTCACTATGAAGCTCTTTTGCAAACTGGTAAGGAAAAAAAAAAAAAACAAAACCTCTTTAGTTGTGATCAGATTTTACTTCTTTTTCACTCTTTTGGGAGCTTGCTGAGATGTCTTTGGCTCATACACATTCTCCTTGTGCTTTAGGCAAGAGGTCTCAGATTTACCTTGTGGCCCGCTACAGGTAGTCTTGATGAATCACACTGTGCTTGGATGGGAATCTGTGTTTTAACAAGATGCCAGGTGATGTGCAGGCACATTGATGTTTGAGACACTCTGGCTGCACTGGGATACCTTCTCCCGAAGTGTGATGAAGGGGTGGGCATGAGTTGCCTGGGGTGTCTGTTAAGAAGGCAGGTTCCTGGGCTCCACTCCACACCCAGACAAACAGACCCCGGGTGCCAGGGTTCTGCAACTCTGCATTTCACCGCTGTGTGATTTGAGGCATTTTGAAGTGCAAAGTCCACAGAGAGACATGGGAGATGAGGGTGATGATAGGAATGGTTTGAGAGTGCCTGAATTTTCATGGCACTGTTCAAGTTTCATCAGCCCAGGGGCCACCAGCATGGAACACATACCAGTTATCTACATTTGTCCTTTGACGCAATCAACAGTGGACACCAGATTCCTGACGACATGATGCTGACAGATCTGACATCTGGATGAAGGATCGTCAACTACCATCAAGGTCTGGGGTGAATCCAGGCCATGGGGCACCTGCTGCCGCATTCCCCTCTCCATTCTGGCTGGTCTGTGGCCAGAGTTGTGGGTTAGAGTAGAGGGTAATTGTTGTCGAACTGGCTTCAAGGTCTATGTCAGTTCAAGAGAAATGATAAAAACACATGTGGACAGACAGCACAGGAGAAGATCTAAAAGCATAGGCTCTGGAGCCAGACTGAATTTATTTTTATTTAAAAGACACGGATATATTTATAGCACTCACTATATGCCAAACACTATTATAAGTGCTCTTCAAATATTAATTTGTTTATGTCTCACAGCAACCCTTGGAGGTGGGTACTACCATCAGTGTTCACCTTTTGTGAAGGTGAAACAGAGGCTCAGAGAGGGTAAGTATTTTGTCCATGATCACGCAACTTATTAGTCACATAAGCTAGGACACACAACCCCAAAAGTCTGGTTGAGTTCATGTTATGAACTACCATATTACACTGCCTCTCATGGATCCCAGGCCTCCGGTTCCACTGTTCACTAGCTGTTTGAACCTGGGAAAATTACTCTCCCATGTCTCAGTTTCTTTCCATTAAAAAATAAGTATATTTTTAATAACAGTATCCATCTCAAGGATCACTGATCCAAAGATTTAACATATTTACATATAAGAGTATCAGGCACATAGTTAAGTACCCAGATTGTGTTAGAGCTCAGCTATTAGTCTTACATTCTCAGGGGTGGCATGAGGATTAAATTAGATAACATATTTAAAGTGCCAGGCACAGTGCCATGGCTCTCGGTGAGCACACAGTAAGTGCTAGCTGTTATTATTAGTCTAGCTAGCCAGCCCAGTTTATTTTAGATCCTGTCTGGAGGCAACTGTGCTCTGAGCAGGGGGAGGTAGCTTGCCCTTCACTTCAACAAGCAACTGGGTAGGAGCCAATACAATTATTAGACTAAACAGGTTCTCTGTTTTATGTCACTGGAATATTCCTGAAAAGTTCTCATATTGAATTTGTTTGCGCTTAATCCCTTTTCCCTATTGACCTATGTTATAATTTCTGATTGATCTTCAATTGGCAGCCATGATTCAGACTTAAAGACTCTTCTCCAAGACGGCCCGTCATGTAACTATAACTTGTCAAAGACTTACATATACCACGGAAAACTGAAACACTGGAGCAATTCTTGGTAAAGCCATGGGTTTGATCATTCCCTAATGCAACTGTTTTCACTTTATTTTTCCTTTATTATGTGTTCTAATAAGCATACTCATATGATGGATCTTCTGGTCTTCCCTCCCTTGAAGCTTATTATATTCACTATTAAACGTAACTGTGTGTTGCTTATAATTTATGTTAACCAAGGAGCTAATGATGGCTTAGAAATCACACGCTCAAACAGCCTAGCTTGGTGGAAGTTTTGGCATAAAGGGTGAGAGCGAAAGTCGTGGGTGACATGGTGGGTTACTGATGGCAGGTAGGTTTATCCTGACAACTCAGAAGCACAAAGGGATGCTGAATCCTCAGGGACCTACTCAGTTTTCCAAAAGGATTCACTGATAACTTTCCAAGTCATTTATCCTTTGTAAGTAAAGACTGTCAGAGTCCCCACCCACTGCTTGCAATATACCAGTCATGATGGCCAACATCTGCAATGTAGTAGACGGTTACTCAATTATCACATTTATTAAAAAATTTGCAGCGTATCTGCTTTGCTAACTTGCAGTAGTGACCAGGAAACAGTCTCACAGAACCCGCAATCCAAGTAGCACCTAGACTCCAACTTAATTTACTATCACGGTTTCAATATGATTTTACTGACTTTTCCACTTTTTATCTCCACATCCTCTTCTCTCCCCTCTCCAAATGCCCATATATTACAGAGTCTATATCTAGACTCCTTTCAAGTTAAAAAAAAAATAAAGATAAAGCTGATGAAGCAACAACCTTCCAATCTGGTTCTGCTAAACAATTCTGTGAGGAAAATCGTGTCTTGCTGGGTAATTTGAGGCAAATCATGTTCTCTCTTGCAATGTTTATGTGTACCACTGATCCAGTTGACAACTGACAGAGTATTCTTTTTTTTTTTTTTTTTTAGTTCTGATCACAGAGCAATCTACTGAATTGCCACAGGATTGATCCCATTCATTCTGATGTCTTCAGTTGCGGGCCCATCTGCTGAATAGCTAAGTACAGTAGCCCAAAGACATTCAATAAATCTTTTTGGAATTGCATGGCAAACTGCCTGTACACACCTGAAATGAAACTCTGTTGTAGGTAAGGACTCAAATGTGGACAACTGCTCTAGACCGCGACTCCTGCCCCACCCCAGGGCATCTGCCTAAGCTGTTCTCTATGCCTGGAATGTCCTCCCTCGCACCACCTCCCCCAAAACCCCTCACTGTCCACCTGTCCAAATCCTACCTAGTTCAAGGTCCAGCTCAAATATCAGTGGCTTCACAAAGCCTTCTCTGACCACCCTACCCAGAAATAACCTCTCACTCTTCTCAGTTTCCACTGGTCAGTGTTTATCTCCTCTGGCACTAAAAACATACCTCATTTTGTTTTTGACTTTATTTACTTCATCTTTCCTATGACACTAGGTTAGGTCCCTGAGCTCTGAACTGCATCATGCCCTTCTTTGAACCCTCTTCCCTTGGCACCTACTAGTACAGAGTGGACACTTGGTAGAAGTCAACTGAATGAACAAATATTTGTGCCAACAAATTATGAAAACAAAACCTGCAACATTTTTTTACCTTTCTTATGCCTCTATTTCTTCTTTGTAGCTTAAAAAAAAAAAAAAGCAAAACAAACCTTAACTTGACCTACTAATGACCCAGGGAACATTTGGAAACTTAATGATATAAGTAGAAAACTCCCAAGACCAAAAAAGCTTTCAAAGACCCTTCTAGGAACAAGTGCTGTGTGGGAAACATGGGGAGCGTCCCAGTCCCTGGTTTGCTGACAGCCTCCTCCCGGGGAATGCAAGTGTTATTTTCTCAAGGAGCTTCATCTGCTCTGGCTCTGATGTGCCAGTTCCTCAGCTGAGTAGAAACTCCTCACTTTATTTTTAAGTACAGACTCCAATAATAGGCTAAGTAATTGCAGATTTGCCTGAGGCCTTATTATACATGTACCAACAGATTGAACTTTAAAAACCTATGTTTCCTTCCCATAAATATAAGTTGAAACCCTTAAATTTCAGCATTATGTGTAGTGGTAATATGCATTTGTTGTTGTTTTCCTCTCATAGGAGTCCCGGATTAAGAAAACACAATGACAACATCAATAACAAAATGCTAATGCACTGGGGACAACATCATACAGGTCAAAGGACCGTTGCTCTGTTATAACTAAGGAGAATGTATGGTACAACATGATATAGTCAAACTTCAGTGATACACTTTCCATCCTGGGGCCACCAATGCTTGAACAGCTGCAGCTCTTACTATCTTTGCTGATGGGGTCCATAAATACTCCTGGGAAACAGGACAAAGATATGTAATGGATCTTCACCTGCCAAGATCAGGGAAATGAATGTCAGTCGCACCCCGATGCAGAATCATTTTTGGTGGAGAGTGATGAATATTACCATTTGTTCTAATGCCACTGTAATCCTGAATGGGAAAGTCCAAAGCAGAGAAAAAAAGTGGGAGAAGAAGTACCTGTCATAATCATTTGGTCAACAGGAATAAAAATGCTGGAAGAATTTTTCAGAAATATCAGGAGGATAAAAAATTGCAGGTGCTCTGTGTTCCCAGACACAATTCCCTGTTAATGTGTGATGAAAACACGGGCTGAGAGGCATGAAGATCTGAATTCAAATCCTGAGTTCTCTACCTCCCTATGTGTGACCTTAGAACAATGGTTTAACTTTTGGTACTTCAATTTCTTCCTTGATAAAGCAGTGATAACAGACCTACCTACTGCAGTTGTTTGAGGGTGACATGATGTAATAAAGATAAAGATCATATAATGGTGTTCAGAATTTAATAAGCAGACTAACATTCAGTACTGTGTATTATGTTGGCTCCTGTTTTCCTTTCCATTTCCTCCTTCCTCTTCCCCTCCCAGCTGTTTCATGGTGGATTTCATTCATCAGTGTCAAGTAGAGAAGAGAAGACATTAGCTAACTCACACCAAAATATGAAACAGTCTCCTCTTGGCACATGGAACTCTAAGTATAATATTCCTAATTATAAAAGTTTAAACAAACAAATGAAAGGCTTGGTAATATCACCTAGCAAATACACAGACCTAATTCATGTTATTTTGACTTTAACAAGCAATGGCTACTCTAACAGGTACCTCATTAAGTAAAAAGAAGAAAATGAAACAAACAAAAAAATGTGGTAGAAAGCACCGGGTTCTATTAGGCCTAGACCCATTTTTAGGTATATCAGATGTTCTCTGTGAAAAGGGATGAAGGAATAGCATGCTCAGCTCACCCCCCTAGACAGGTCCTTTTCTGTCTTCAGTCATTTGGGATCACAGGCTAAAACCTACCTCATTCATTTCTTCACCTTTTCAAACAGAGACAAATGAATGAATTCTGATGGTGTAAGGTAAGTAGGATCTGAATGGCTCCTTCTAATTCTCTAATTCTAGCGGTTTAATCGTACCAAGCCCAAAGAATCTTTGCTGTGGTCACTTAAGTTGGGGCAAGCTCCCTCTTAAGTGGAACTCATCCTTGCAAGCCAGCAGGGACTGCAGCAGGTGTGCTTCTAGAACTGGATAAGGGGTCTGGCACAGGTTGAAAAATAATGGAAACGTCCCGTTCTGGGTGTTAACTTTAGTTACCACAGCCAGACAATGTTGCCAGTGGTGTGGAAGAAAAAATTGCTGTAGCCAGCTGTGCTGTTCACAGTCGGATGGATTCTGTGTAGCTCCAAATGGTGATGGAGCCAGCAGCCTGTTGTAGCCAAGGACAGAATGATGGATGATCTACATACTGTTTCCAAGTAGAGAGAATGGCGGAAGTTCACTTCAGGGTTGTTAAAATGCTAATCTGGGTGACTTAACAAAAGCCTTAATAGAAAAGCAAAGTTTGAGAAATAAGTATACCTCATGTGGTAATCTGTGAAGACCACTGATTTCATCGTCTTTGGTTATTTTATGGTTGTTGTTCAAAGTAAGAAGGTTTAGTAGTTTTCCTGTTGGGAGAACTAGAAGCAGTGACATTAATTAGCTGCACTGCCACTGGAGGAAGGGAGGTCTAAGAAGGATAACTCAGCCCAACAATAGCCAGCTCAACTGAAAAGTGTTAGGGTGTGCTTAATATAGTTATGTGTTTTTTATTGTCCCAATGTGGCATGGGAATAAATCAAAACACACTTCCCCCCCCCCCCAACGAAGTTGGCAGCTGTTCATAAAATAATCACATCCTAAGATACTGGCTTGGGCAGATATTAAGGCTAAGTCTCCATTCACATAAGGCACAGAAAGTGTCATCTCCCACTCTAGTAGGAGAGTATAACTCTATGTGAGTTATACTCACAATGCATTTTATCATTCATTAGTGATAAAGATTTGACCACTGTAAATATTTGGTGTGGACAGTCTTGCTTTAAACTCTCTAGGATAAAATAATATGCTTCAAAAGAAAGGTGCATATTTACATTTCTTGCCAGAAGACCTCCCTTGCCATTCTTTATTTCTCTTTATACTTGCTCAAGTTGAACATAGGTAAACATGACTGGCCCACCTGATGTTGGATCACTAGCTAACATAACTCCTTGCAAAGGACAGGTACTCAATAAACACTAACTGGCTGACATACCCTAACTGCCTCCTGTTTCCTCTAGAAATAAATTTAGAACTCGCAGGCGTAAGGTCTATTAATTGAAATAAAAGACAATATTTTATCCTGCAATATGCTAAGGAAAGAGTTCACCTCCTATGGTTACACTAATAATGGTTAGGCATTCAGCCAGGCTCTTAGCTCTGCATAAAATGCATCAGAAGAGTGAAAAATGATCCTTTTTCAGATGCATTTTTCACTCTTTGTATCTTAGTGAAACTCACATGCAAGAACAATGACTAAGCTAATTACCATGGTTCATTAGATAGAGCAGCAAGAAGTGAAGAACTTATCCAATTTCAATAAGTCCTTAACAATTATGGGTATCATTGTGAATCAAAGCTCTGATTCCTGTTTACTTGTTTATGGCTTTTCAAGCAATGGAAACCACCACACATGAGGCAAAAGCCCACTTACCCAAATTACAGTTACTGGATAGAGTCTTCCTGTGCAGCAAACAAGTAGACTGAAGTCCTTTGGATTTCTAAGTTGCCCTTACTCTACCAGGTTTACATCATAGCCGTCTTTCAAATCCATCAAACCAGGGGAGACAAGACCAGATGGTGCTATTAGAGGGCACCAAAAAAAAAAAAAAAAAAAAAAAAAAAAGGCAGAATGCCCACAAATCTAAATCAAACTCAAGTTAACCAGCTGTCTGGTAATAGGCAAGTCACAATATTCCTGGCACACTCTCCTGCATAACAGAAATGTGCCTCAAAAAAGGTTATCTATGTCACATCTCTAGTAGAAATGAGGGCAGGTAGCAACTTTCTGTAGGATCCAGCAAGAAAGGGTAGTGGATTTTTACCCTAACTAAAAGTTCCTATGGGAGAAAATGGTCTGATAAACCACACATTTTGGAAATCTTAGCATTATCTATTTATTTGTCTTTCTGTGAGACTATTCTAGAGACCTAAACAAAAGCACAGACACTAATTGTAAAAAAACAACACAGAGCTATAGTTTATTTATCTTAAGATATTTAAGTTCATGGCAATATAGACCCGAATCTCAGAGCTTATCTGGCAATTTCTATTTATCTAAGCCAGAGTAAATGTTTGTGTAATATCTGCCAGCTTGACAGAATATGCCTGTCACTCACTACATTAAACATGACTACACACAACTTAATTTCCTGAGTTAGATACCTAAGACAGTGAAGGGATTTGTTTTTAACAGGATGAATAAACCAGCATCAAACCTATTGTTTTAAACCACCAAAAGGAAAGCAAAATCCTCCCCCTGAGATGTCCAAGGTAAGATTTATCAATACTACAAGAAAGAAATCTTGTAAAATTTCTTCAAACAGTATTTTTCTTATTCTGAGGTGACACAGAAGAAATTAGTTTTAAAAAATGTTAAACCTTTCTATGGGACTTCAGCCTTGAAATTTAGAAAGAAAAAAAAATCCACTTTGTTATCCTAAATATCAAGTATATCAAGTAGAGGAAAGTACAACTGTAAGAACACACACACACACACACACACACACACACACACACACAATTTTGTACTGCAGACTTAGAATTCATAGTAGCCAGAAGTTTGGGGGTGGGGGAATTGCCCTACACATTTTTCCCCCAAATAACTGGAAACAATACAATTTTCGTTTAAGCAAAGGAGCCACTGTGCTGGTGGACACAAGGTCCAATTACTATGTGGCATCTACAATAATAATGATCTGTTGTCCCCTCTGCGAGAGTGGAGAGGGTTTGGGAGACTGGAATACCAGTTAGTTACTGACTGGTCGCCTCTGAGCAGGGTGTACTGCCCCAAGTTCCTCTAGCGCTGTAATTCACACTATACTTCCATTGCCCCTAGCTCGATGACATTTAGCTTTTTACAAGTTTAAACCATCACCTGACCGCAATGGTCCTGATGGCGGATTGAGCAGGAAAAAATTCAAACCCAGCTCTCCTTCACATCTCCAAGTCCTTCATGACCTTTCATTTAAATCCAGGAGTTATACACGACAAAAGGACGCCTTAATCCCTTCCAAATTACTCAGGGCATGCTGCTGTATCAATTTTTGCAGACCACGGACAAACATCACTGTCGTCAAGATGAAGAGAAAAGTTTCCCTACCTTCCTCTTCACCATGCCCCCGCTAGTGGCTGCAGAGGCGAGCGGCGGCGGCTCCCTCCCGGCTGCAGGACACCTCTCGCCTCCGGAGAAGGGGCTCGTGCAAAATTGACTCTTCCTTATTTGTTTCCATCCATAATTGATGGGGAGATGAGAATGTAACACATCTCAGCGCCGAGCTCTTGCCGCCTGGCGGAGACCCTGTCTAAGACGCTTCCGTAAAGCATTTCCAGTCGAAGAACAAAGCACGGAAAGTTGCCTGGAGAGTGGCCGGGAGCAGAAACCCGGGCGCCGGGTGGGAAGCGGGGTGGGCTGTAGGGAGCTCGGGGCGGCGGAGCCCGGCCGCAGCGCGCTCAGCCAGTGGAGGGGCAGGCAGGGTGGGCAGTGGCCGCCCTCGGGGCAGGAGCTGGTGATCGGCCCCCGGGGTTGGGGTGGTCTTCTTGCTCTCTTCACCCGACCGTCCCACTCGAGAGCGCACTGACAGGTAGCCTTAGGCGCCAGGGGCTCCTCCGCCTGCTCCCAGTCGGCCCCGCGATGCCAGATCCCTGGTTGTCCTAGCGTCCGTTCCAGGGCGGGCAGGCTGGATGGGGCGGCCGAGCTGTGGCCGGCTCCTGAGACCTTAGCTCTGCTCTCTTCCGGGGGCTGGAGCTGCCGTGCCCAGTACCCAAGCAGCCCTAGCTCCCCCTGACAATGTGAAGGGGAGCGCTGGCCGTGCCTGGCTAGAAACTTTTACTTGCTCCCCCACTCGGCTTTTTTCCCCCTTCGGAGGAGGGGTGTGTGCACAGTGTAGGAGGGCCTCCAAGTCTACGTGCCCCTCCCCCACAAGCAGCCAGCTTTGCCAGTTTTGACGGGTCCGCCAAACCTCTCTACGCGTCCCTGGCACGGCTGGAGAAAGAGCTTCTCAGAAAAGAAATCAACTCCCCAGTGACACTGCACACACCAACGACACTGAACACACAAACACATGTACACACACACTGTGCGATTCAGGCTCTCAGGTTCTGGGTCCGACCCCCATTATGCAGCCAGAGCATTAGAACATTTTTAAAAGACGGTCTTACCTCATGGAGGGAAGATGATTTAAAAAAAAAAAAAAGCAGCTTGTCACGATCAAGGTAAAGAGAAAACAATGACAGTATTCAAAAATAGATATCCCTCTGTCTCCTTAGGTCTTGGCTTCCTCGATATATCACGAAACTCGCTGCTACCAGTCCTTGCAGCAGCAGCAGCAGCAGCAGCAGCAGCAGCAGCAGCAGCAGCGGGACAGAGCAAGAGCAAAACAAACTGATGTACCGCAAATGGTGTAATTCGATCCATCTCCAAGTCAATCCATCAGGCGAGCCCGAGCCTGGTTCCCTCCGCGCACTCCGCAGCTCGCGGCTTGGGTCCCACCCCAGGGCGGGCGCGGACTGCAGGAGGCGCGGGCGGCCCGGCGCGCTCACCCTCGCCCTCGCAGGAGCACCGCGGCCAGCGCCGCCTGGAGGCCCCCACCCTGGCGCCGCGGCGCAGCTGACCCCGCGGTGGCCTCCGCGTCCCTTCTCTTCGGCGCTAGGCTGCGCGCCTTCTCTCTCCCCACCTTTGAGGAGCTGTTCCTTCCAGCAACTCCCCAGCCTCACTCATCCAGCTCACTGTGGCTGCTGCAGCCATAGGAACAGCCTTTTCACTTCCCTCCCTGTTTTCCTTTTTTTTTTTTTTTTTTTTTACGCTCCCTCACTTCTTTGAAAGCTTTCCTCCAGACATCCAGAGGACAAATCATTGCAGCCCAGTAGAGCTGTGGGCGCAGTTGTTCCCTGAAGTTCTGCCATAGTTCTAAGATTTATCTTTTAAGCAACATCCTTACAAACCCGCCCCCCAGCTACTCCCCCCTCCCATTTCTCTTTATAACCACTAAGCAAAACAGCTGGGAAGAAGCAATCAAACATTGCTTTATCTTTATAAAATACAGAAATTGCCTACTAAAAATCCCATTTCTACTTTGAATGAAAGCCATTCAGTACAGTATAATTTTGCAGGCTAATGAGCCGGTTTTACAGGCAAGTGTTTCGTGTAAAGTACGTTGTGGGAGAAATGAAAATGTCCTTGAAGTGACATCATTTAAAACTGTCACAAATAAAAGGGGAAAAAAAGTCATATATTCCAAAACAAGAGGATTTTAATCCAAACGATGTTTCCAAGAACAGGCTGTGTTTATTAATTTCTAGTTGAATAATGTATTACTATGAGGCTTTAAATGGTAGGAATGAACCATGATGTCCCTGTTTAACAACAACAACAACAAAAGACAGATTTTCCTCTAAACTTTTAATTTTCTTTTGAGCATGGTTAATTACTGTAAAAGAAAGAAGGGGGGATGGTGAGCAGAGAGATAGGATTTTCCTTTTCTCAATGCTTCCTGCTTTCTCCCAAACACAAAGTTAAGTTACTTTACATTTAGGAAGCATGCCCTGTTCCTCCTTTTCCTGAAACTTCCACTGACAGCATTGAAAAGCAACTAAAAAAAAAGACACCCCAAGAAACTACTGCAGGACTCATCCGGAGAACTGTTTCCTCCCTAGTTAACACTTTGTAACCAAAAAGAAGGGGAGAGGAACTAGGAGTCTTTTAAAATATAAACTCTCTTCCTGCTGTTCTTCCTATTACAAGAAAAGGGTAGGGGGCGGAAAGAACAGCTTTGGCAGCACAGCTCTGTGATTTTTCTGTTGTTAAGTCTTTTGTTGCTTGCCTGGCTGGTGTTTTCTGGTTGTGCTGGGCTCTGACATCATTGCAAGTTACTTGGCAGTCAGGGCCCTTCCCCAGCCAACTTCTGACCCAGAAAGCTTGCCTGTTTCCTGGCGTCCAGTCATTCAGTATTTTCTCCATCAAGGGCACAAGCCCCACTGCAGACAGAGGACACTGTGCATTGCATGAAGATGAAAGGGGGTGATCATTGGATTGATGAGGAATCAAATCACCATCCACCTGGAGATAGAGCTTTCGAGTTGTCCTCTGCCTGCAGTGGCAGCAAGGGGAAAAAGTTTAGTTCTCTAGATGACTGAATTCTTTGCTGGAATTCCTCAGTAGTCAAAGTTACAGAGCAAAACACCAGAAAGTACAGTTTAACCTTAAATCTAGGAATAAAAAACTTGTAGATTGCAGAAGGATATGCGGATAGGTCATTTCATAGCCATGGATTACTGCCTCAGTCTGACTGGGCACAAATGACAAGCCACTTAAGCAGGAACAAACTTTATTTCACCAACGCAAACTCCTCAGGAATCCCCGAGAGAACTCCAAAGTAGCTGGTGCCCTGAGTCGGACAGCAGGGGTCTATATACAGTTGAATACACAGCTTAACTTAACCATCATCATCTCACTGGCTGGATGTCGTCACCTCTCAGCCACTCCCTCTGGCAAAATGCCAGGTGCCACCCCGACTCAGCTGTAGCCCTCAACAGATTACACATGTTTTCAGTCTAAGTATACTTGGGACCTCAGAGTCAATCCTTGTATTTGGTCTGATGGAGGAAAAGAGGTAGGGAAGCAGGCAATCCACTGGCATGGAAAAAATGTATCCTTTACCTTTGGCTCAAGACCAAAATACCGCAACTCTTGGTTCCGAGAATCTGATAGTCAAGAAAATTGTACTTAAAAAAAAAAAAAAAACTTTAGTAGAAAGAAATTCAGGGAAATGGTTCAGTCTACTATTCAGCTACTACTATTGTAGTTTATTAGTGTTTGATCCTATCAGTTCATTTTAGAGTCTTTCAACCCTTGATTCTGTTTACTTCTCCTGCCCAACACCCCTCTTTCCACATCTTGTGCTTTAGGCAAATACTTGCAGCTCTCATTGTGACATGATATTTCTCTTCTCTTTTGTGCTGTACTTTCCCCATATTGTCATGAAGCTCTTTTTTTTTTTTATTTGTCCCCTTGTTTTTCTTGACTTAACAACAACAAAAAAAAATGTTTAGGTTCCAAAATTTCCCTCATTCCACTTACCCCTTGTATGGGTCTAACTGCCTCTTCTGTACTCCTCTAACAAATATGTAATTTATCAAACTAAAAGACCATTTTCAGCTTGAGATGTCATCTCACTTGATTTTTTTTAAGTGTCATCTTTTTTTTAAAAAAATTTTGTTCTAATTAGTTCTACATGACAGTAGAATGCATTTTGACATATTGTGCAGAAATGGAGCACAACTTCTCCTTTGGCTGCACACATGCGGTCACACTGGTAGTGTAATCACACATGTACAAAGGGTAATAATGTCCATCTCATCCCACCATCCTTTCCATCCTCCTATTCCCTCCCCTCCCCTCAGTCCCCTCTGCACAACCCAAAGTTCTTTCATTCTTCCCTACCCCCACCCCTATTATGGATTAGCATCCACTTAACAGACAAAACATTTGGTCTTTGGTTTTGGGGGTTTGGTTTATTTTATTTTATCATGATATTCTACAGCTCCATCCATTTACCTGCAAATGTCATAATTTTATTATTTTTTAAGGCTATGTAATATTCCATTGTTTATATGTACCATATTTTCTTTATCCATTCATCTGTTAAAGGCATCTAGGTTGGTTCCATAGTATAGCTATTGTAGGGAAAAAGATACACTCACTCATACCTTGCTGGTAGAACTGCAAATTGGTGCAACCACTATGGAAAGCAATAAGGAGATTCCTCAGAAAACTTGGAATGGAATCACCATTTGACTCAGGGATCCCACTCCTTGGTTTATATGCAAATGAATTAAAATCAGCATTCTACATTAATGCTGCATTCTACGTTAATACACAGCCACATTAATGTTTACAGCAACTCAAGTCACAATAGCTAAACTATTTAACCAACCTAGATGCTCTTTAAGCTTCATCATTTAAAAAAAATTAATTTTTTATTTGTTGGATACTTCTTAACAGCAGGATTCTTATTTTCCCTACCTGGACAACCCCAGTGCTTAGCACAGTGATGGGCACTCAAAACAAACAAACAAACAAACAACAACAACAAAAAACTATTAATCAGGTCTTATATTGAAATCTAAAACTTTCTTATACCATTATGTACTATACCAGAAAGTATGGATGCTCCTTCAGAGCAAAGATTTACTCATTGTGACCCCAGGGCTCAGCACACTCCTGACATGAGAATTTGTTAAATGGAGTGAATGAATAAATGAATGAACAGAGATATTTGGCTCTTTTCACAATAAGAAAGAAAACTTTAAAGGCTTGACTCTGCATGATTAGTGATTATACTTCAGTATTGTCTATACATGTCTCCCATTGGTGATAAGTAGTAACTTAATTTAGAATCTAATTTTGAGCATAAAAGCTATCTGAAAATTAAAGATCTTTGTGTCTAATTGTTAATAAATATTTATCAATTACCAGAAAGTACAACTCTTTAATTATTACAGTTGTTAAACAGAACATTAATACTTAATATGTAACAAGTTCTTTTCTAAGCAGCTTATAACTACCAACTTGCAATAATTCTATGAAGTAAGTAATATTATCATCATTTTAAAGATGAGGAAACTGAGGCTTAGAGAAATTTAAGTGACTTGGCAAATGTTACATGGGTAGTAACTAGCCATTTGTATCCTACCTCTTACTTAGTTATAATAGATAATAGAGAGGTCACCTTTAATAGAGATATTTAATAGCAAACTCTTTGGAGTCTATGTAGACTGGATTACAATGCATGTTCCTCCTCTCACTATACATATGACTTGGGATAATTTATTGAGCCGCACTGAGCTTCATTCTTCTCATTTGTGAAACAGGGATAATGATAATACTTGGAATGGATTTTATGAAGAATAAATGTGATAACACATGTTAAGTGTTTAGCAAATGCCTGGAAAACAGTACGCAATGAATAAATACTAGAAAGTTTTTACAGATGCTATGAACGTCGTGCAGTCTTGGAATTCCACAGAAGTGGTTTAGAAACTTTAATCCAAACTCATATTAAAATGTGAGACTTAGAGCAGTCATACATGGTACACAATAGGTTTGCAATAAATTTTTGTTCCCTACCATCTCCTTTTCCCCCTCATCTATGGGTATATGTCTATTAAATCAGGTATACACACTACTTACTATCCAGTAGATAAGAAAAAACATTTTGTATGAATTTTAATGAATCATAAAGTTTAGGATGTAAAATTTCATATTTCAAAATAAAAAGATGAAGGTATTGAAATTTCAAAGGTAGCTGCAGCTTCCGTGATTACTTTAATTTGGAATGCACATACAGCATTCCTGGCGTTCGCACATTATAGAAAGTGCTTTTGTGGCAAGGGATTGCTTTCAAAACTAATCTGAGCTCCCCATGACATGATAAATCATTAATAATATAGACTGAATCTTGAATCTGCATAGGCACAGCTGGCCTCCTTGTGTCAACCGTCTGCATATGAAAGTGACTCTGCCAAGATATTTCACTTTAATGAAAAATATTTATCATGGTAAATCTTGAACCTCAAGATTTTACTGACATAATTCATTTCTATTATTATGTACTATGATAGTGTACCAACATACTATGCTTATGTTTGGAATGATAAAACTGTGCTTTTTAAAGTCATTTTGATTACTCTGCCTTAGCATGAATAAATTTTGCTGTTCACTCTAAGGAAAGGGAGTGAACCATGCATTTATGGAAATAATAAATTAGTAATTTATCTAATTTTGCTGATGACTCTGCAGGTAGCACAGGGTGGACAGTGAGTGCTCAAGCCCAAATAAAAAGAATCAGGCTTTTAAAAACATCTTGTTATTTCTAACAGAAACATGAATAGCGTATAGCTTTTAATAATATTAGCTTTTGAAAAGAGAGAAGAGATATGAATATTATCACCATTTTACAAAGATCTTTAAAAAAAAAACAGAAGCAAAATAAACTTTTGGAGGTAGGATCAGATAAGAAGCCTCCTGGTAATTCAGAGTTGGTTTAATTGTGCTTCTGTGTACTTTGGAAGGGAAAACTTAGGATTCAAGAATGCCAGCAAAAATAAGGCTGAATCTAAATTTCTGACAGATTTTTCTCCATCATTTGCTGATAGCCAAGTCCCTGACCTTAAGAATTGGAGCTAAATGATATCTATTGAACGTTAGAATGTATTAACAAAGGAGAAAGATAATGAATTTAATCCAAAGTGACTGAGAATTAAAATATTTTGTCTTGCTTTATTTTTTCAGTGCTGGGATAGAATTCTAGGGCCTCCTGCATGTATATTAAGCAAGTACTCTACCACTAAGCTGCTTCTCTGGCCCTATTTTTTTTTTTAAATACACTTTACAATTTGTTTTAAAAAATAAATATCCCCTATGAACATGCCACAATAAAATCCACTCTTCTATACAATTATTATGTAACAATAAAAAAAATCTATAAAAAAATGCAAGTAGTGCCATAAAGATTATAATTAAAAAAAAACAACAACAACAATAGAACAACAAAGTTTCCTGGCTCCCTGCCACCCTTCCTCACACCATTCCTATACTTTCAAGCATTTTAGCTATTTCTATAATTCCATATTTCTAAATAACACATTCAGCCATTGATCTGTCCTCATCATTCTTAGCATTATCTATTCATTCATATGATCGTAAAACAGTATTTTAACTGATTTTTCATCCCTCTCTTCTTCTCATTTTGCCAATATATTATAATGTTATATGATAATTTATGTTAAATCCTTAGTCAATTTTCATTATTGTAATGATACAAATATTTTTTAAAAACTGTACATAATCTTTACTATTATTTTTATTATTATTATTACTTCAGCTAACATTAAAAGTCAAACCAATGAACGGGAAGGAACTAGCTGGATACTTCTTATGGACTGGCTAGACACGAGAGCATCATTTAATTCTCACCACAGTTCTTTGAGAAAGACATCATTTATGAACAAAAGAACCCAGGCTTGAATAAGTTCATTATCTTGAAAGTGTTTTTCTGCCCCTGGTTAAGTGGGGAAGCCTAGATTCTAATTCAGATGTGGTTGGCTCTTAAGCATAATTTTCTTTCTAGTATACCATGCCATGAGCAAAAAAAAAAAAAAAAAATCACAGTTTTAAAAAATGATACAGGTTGAGGTATCCCTTATCTGAACTTCTTGGGACCAAAAAAACTTCAAATTTTGGAGTTTTTCATATTTTGAAATGTTTGCAGAGACTATACCAGTTAAATATCCCTAATCTGAAAATCTGAAATCCTAAACTTTCCAGTTTTAAGTTTCAGATCTGGGAGCATCTCTGATTTAAGATTTTCAGATTAGGGATACTCAATCTATATATCTTGGATAACATAAAAATAATACCACTTAAGATGTACATTTAGATTTTCAAAGATAAGCTTCAAATTCAGTTTCTAATTCTTTGGTAGTTTTTGCTTGTGACATAAAATCTAGTGTCAGAACCTCTGCGTAGCTTAAACTTCTTTACATTGCATTCATCCTATTAGCCATAAACTGCTCTGAGTCACTTATGAGTTATAATTAGATCTGTTTTACCCCATGCAAATCTATATGGAAATAAACCTAGATGTGTAAGTTACAAATGCTTCCACTAATGTTGGGACCATATGATCATACCTCTCCCCAAAATCTTAACATTGCATATTCTATATACAGAACCTTCTAAACACTAGATGCAGGAAGAGTGGATTCATTGCTTGGAGCCACTTAGAGCCATCTACTGGTTAAAAAAACAAGACAAAACAAAATAGAATTCTGGGTAATTTCTGTCTTTCCAAAGTAATGTACTCAAAGCATACAGTTTTTTTCTTTCCTTTTTGCCTTCTTGGATAGGATGTTCCCTATCAGGGACACTTTATTAACATTGGATATATTGGAATTATCAAAAAACATACATTGCTAATAGGCAAGGGAATAAAAAGTGATATGTGTATGGGGGACAGAAATAAGTTGATATCCTGGGATAAAAATCAATAGTAAACACTATGAGCATTCAGCTGTAATAATAGGGTTTTTTTTTTTTTTTTTTTAAGTCCCAAATGCCTACTGAACTATGATGTCTCAGCAAGGCCCAGCAGCACATGGGAACTAAATTTGGCTAACAGATGTTTAAATCTGGGTCTCACAATGATAACAGTGATATGGTACCACTGAGTCAGCCATGACACAAACAAGATGACAACAGGTGCCATCTCTCCACTAGTTGCAGTTGCAATGGTTTCTTGTATGTCCTAAGTTTCAGGAGAGACTTCGAGTTTGTCTAACCTTTGTTAGGTACTGTAAAGTGTTCTACCCAAGTTTTACTTGTCCCCAAGTCCCTCTGGCATAGGAGCATATCATCAGTTGCCAGTTAGCAAGTACAAACAATTCACACCTATACATTTTTATGACAAACTTTCTCAGCAGGTTGGTCATAGAAACCCAGGTAGATTTAAACATGATCTGCTTCCTTTTACTGCCAGCCAGGATGAGCTCTTCAGTGGCTGTCTTCTAGAAGCTTGAATAATGGTGTATGTTGAAAAGATCACCTCAAACTTATATTTTTAAGGAAAGCCTAAAAAAGGAGCCTAAGAGAATTTGCCATTGACTTTGTGTTTCAATTACAAAGCTGAAAGAAAAAAGTATTTGGCTGAGAGCTTTCCTGAAAAATCCAAAGAGGTTCATGAGGATTGATCAGAGGTTTTCAACAGTATCACACAACCATTAAATTTGAATATTACCATGTTAAAGTTTGTATTCAATGGTTGATTTTTCAAATCTTCTTGTTTCTGGATCCATGCACACATTGTGTGTGTGTGTGTGTGTGTGTGTGTGTGTGTGTTTTTCCTCCAAGAGTTTATGTTTAAAGGCTTTATGAGTTCTTTTCCTACATTAAAATCTTTGGAATTATGCTCATAAACTACTGCAATATGCTCTGAATTTCTGGGTCATAATTACAAAATAAACAAATTCATTTCTCATCACAAATTTTAATTAAGAATTCCAGTTATGTAATTATTTGCTAATGAATAATAGCTACGCAACACCAAGGCATACTATTAAATATGCTTACTCAAAAGTATGTTTTCTAAAGACAATTTCCATGGGTCAGTTTCTCATTTATAAGCCATCAACCTCAGTAACTGACATATTAAAATAAAAGGAAAATCCTTATTCCTTATATTATTAAGATAGGTGGGGATTCAGGAGACAGGAATAGTTTATAATTGCTGGAAATGAATAAATAATAAAAACTAATCAGCCATGATTTCAGCTCTTTGTAAATTCTGAACCTCCTGCATTTTGTGATTTATTTTTGTTTAGGTCATTTGCCTGTTCATTGGCTGGTCTTCTTCCTATAGAAGCAGGCAGGAGAAGAACTTATTTGCCCCATGTTTATTTATTGTGCTTCGGAAAAAACTAGCCTGGTCTTGACTGCTGATTCCTTAAATATGCTCTTAGTTCACATAGTAAGGAAACAGTTTGCTTTTGATTTATTTGCCAGCTTTTATGTTGAAGAACAAAGATATAAGTAAGCACAAAAAGGAATCCATTTTTGATATGAGGTAAGTGTACAGGCTGTAGAAGAAAGATGTGGGCTTCTTATAACCTGGAAACAAAGCTAACCCTTTCAACTCAAACCACCCGAAACACAAAGGCCTAGATTTCTGCAGATAGTCTTAAGAGTCAGTGAGTTCCCAGGGAACAGGGGACCTCCCAAATCAAATCAGGACATTACAAAATCTAATCAAGGTGACAAAGATATATCCCCAAGATAAGACTGTCACTACAGTTAGAGGGGGCAGGATCATTCACTCGTTCATCCTTGCATACATTCGTTTCACCATTTGTTATTAATAGCATCAATCTGCTTTGTGTAAAGCACTGTGCAGAGATAAATGAGAAATACCTTACATTTAGACAGCAACTTAAAATTTGAAAAGCAGTTTTATCATTCAAAATTCTGGCAGGGAACAGATGGCATGCTTGACTTGGGTAATTCGGGGAACAAATAAAGGGACTGTTTGTGGAGGAATGGGTAGGGTGCAAGAAGACTATGAGGGGCCAATTGCCCCCGAGGTCCAAGGAGCCAGAGGAGGGAACAGTTAGCAGAACCTGGAGACAAGAGACAAGCTAAAGTGACCTTCTTGCATGTTCTTCAGCCAAGGGACTCTGTTGGCCTGAGGTGAACTGCAGGGAAGGGAAGGGACTAAGAAAATAAATATCACAATGTACCCTCTTTCCTCTCTCTATGATTTCCTGTTGGTGCCTTTTAATGGTTCAGCCTCCCTGGAAGCCAAAAGGCAAAGGGCCCAAGGATACAGTTCTTAGACCTCAACCTCTGGGGAAACCAAGTGGGGAGAAGGGAATTATTATTATTATTTTTTTACTTTGGTCTGTATAGAATACTATGTAGTAAAGATCTTCCTTTTGCAAATGAGAAAATTTCCACTGGGGGATTTGCTTATTATAACTCAGTTACATAGCAGGGCCAGACCTTGAGCCTGCTCTTCTGAATCTCATTCTGGAGCTTATCACACTGTTTCGCTGTTCTCTGCCCTTTGAACTTCCTTATTACACTTATTTCACCACATACTTTTATTTATGTTTTATCGCTTACATGGACTGAGCTTCTTGGAAGGCAGAGCTAGGTCTTTGTGTGATTACTGTCTGGAATAGTGGCTGGCACAGGAACCTTGGAGTCTTTTGAATGATGGAATAATTAGAGTGTGAACAACCTAGGTGGAGGGACAGATGTACAAGGAACTAGCTTCACACGTGGCAGAATGCTATCAATACCAACTCTGTAGGTAGAGGGAAAAAAATCTGCAGATGTATAGACAAGAGCTAATGAGTAAGGGTGAAGGTCCTAAAAGATACTGAGTGGTGGCCCTATGTGTTAGGTGGAGCACATTGAAAGACAAGTGGCTGAAGGTGGAGCCTATTGCAAAGGTCTGGTTATAGGGTCCAACCAAGGCAAAGGAGGATGCAAGGTCATGGTATATTTGGGACTGATTAGTGTTCTTGGAGGAAAGTAATAAGAGATGTGACTGAAAGGATCCGATAGGATCATTGTATGGAGTTTATTTAAAAAATATTTATTTTTTAGTTGTAGTTGGACACAATACCTTGTATTTTATTTATTTATTTTTATGTGCTGCTGAAGATCGAACCCAGGGCCGCACACACGCGAGGCAGGTGCTCTACCACTGAGCCACATCCCCAGCCCCTGTATGGAGTTTCTTAATTGACATGTGCTAAGTCTAATTGTTTTTCTTGGGTGTTTAGAAGACATATTGTTGAGGGTACAGATTATAATAAAGCTCTTGAAACATAGATTTTTGAGGAAAGGATTATCAAAATGCTTTTAAGAGCGAAATAGCTCTGAAGCCAGAGGAAGGAAAAACTTGGAAAACAGAAAGAGGTCTCAGAAGGAAGGGGACTAGTGTACAGGTGAGGACAGACCATGATTTCAGGGGAGGTGGAACCCACAGAAAAGTAGGAATGTACACCAGGGGATACAGCTGAGTCATTAGGTAGGGCAGTGTGGGAAATTCTTTCAAGTTTCTCAGTCCTATTGAATTTAAGAAAAGTTATTATAAGAGACGGTGACACAGGAGGTGAAATATATTTGCAGAAGGGGGATAATTGAGTTTGTTTTTGAGTAACTGGAGTTTAAAGTGCTGGCAAGGTGACCATAAGGGGATGCCCAGCAGAAAATTGGAAATTATTATAATGATTAAATCCATAGACAAGGGAAATTTCTATTTTCCAGAGGAATGACAAAATCTCAATGAGCCAAATAAAGATGAGGAAGTAAGAGGAAATCCAGTTTTTATCTGGTGATGCAGGCTAGCCATTTTGCCTCCTAGAGTTGCATGCGTGCCTGGGTGAGAGGCCTTTCCTCCCTCACACCTCCGACTGTCCTCCAGCACAGAAATCATGTAGTGGAGAATTGTTGAGTTATTCCCATTCATTGACCACTGCTTATACCTGTAAGAAAAACAGACCTGGAAACTCATCATATTTTATCTAAAATCTTTTTTGAGACAACTGTTCAGTGATATCTTTTCAGCCTGACATTTATACAGAAAAGGCTGATGGATACTAAGAAACTATTGGTGAAATTGTTCAAAACCATTATTTTAGAAATGCTTAGGGAACTTTGGCCTTTCCTAATGTGGTGCAGTTAAGGAAAGATATGTACACAATTAATTTACGCAGCCATTATCATCCATGAAAAATTAGGTGATCTTAGGTTCTTATCATCAATATTTGCTTCCAAGACCTCAATGAACTTGGGAAAATACAGTTTAGTGGCTTCTTCTCTCAATACTCTTGGACAACATGAGCACTGCCATTTTATTCGATTTGTAATGTTAACAGGAAATATAAAATAGAGTGGCTCATTCAGAATGAGGGATCACATCTTGACAGCTAGGTGATAAAAAATGGAGGAGGGGATCATGAGAATTGGGGTTTTATTTATGATCAGGATGAGCTTTGAAGCAGTGGTCATTTTAAGACAATTTATAATGTAATAGCCATAGGATCATAAGAATGCCCACTTCATTATTCTTTTTCTCCTTCTGTCCTTCCTTCCCCCCCCTTTTTTTTTCTTTTGAGACAGGGTCTCAGCTCTGCCACCTAGGCTGACCCCAAGATCCTGGGCTCAAATGGTCCTCCTGCCTGCCTCAGCCTCCCAGTAGCTGGGACTACACCCAGGAGTGTGCTGAGCCTTGCTTCTTTTTTCTTATGATGAGTGTTATGTAGACCATTTGTGTTATGTAGACTTATTTCAAAATAACTTATTCTCCTTTTTGTAGGATGGGGCGTGGAGGGGAAGTAGAGAGACAAAGTGAAACGGGAGGCAAATGACAAATCTAATTAACTTTAATGGCACATTTCCAAGAAAAAGATAAAGTCTTTAGCCACATCGGCAGTTTCAATTTCTGAATTGTAGGTATTCACATTGGCAGACACTTACTCTTTCTTTTTCTTTTTGTTTTATTATTTGTCACTAATGGAAGGAGAAATAAAATAGAGATAAGTATTTGTTCATTTCATAGAAACCATTTCAAATTACACAGAATGTCACAGAATGTATGCTTAATTACATAAGCAACCTTTGTATTAAAAAACATCACTTTATTACCCTCTATAAACATTTTATGAATCCGTTTAGTTTATGGCTAAATTAAGAGGAAATGAAAAGCAGGGATAAACTACAAAGGAGTCTTTCCTCATGTTTTAAACTGACTTCATTAGACCTATAATTTAGTGCTATGGATAGCCGAGCAATTCAAGAGTAGAGATGGGACAGATCTATACTTTTATTATTTAGTCAAATGTTGAAAAAGTAGTGTTTGGCTTTTGATGAATATTTAATATGTTGGAGAGCTCTCAAGATTCCATTTTAGCACTGAGACCTGGGGTGGTTTTCAGAAGAGACTGCATTGCCAATCCAGCCTCCTGAGTTCATTCTATCACTATCCTTCTTTTGGTATTTCTTAAGTTGCAAAGAGACAGGCAGAAAAATATGACATCCTTTACTCAAAAGGTCTCCTATGTGTGCTGTGTTAGTGAAGAAAAGGACTCTGGGAGGGAAGCAACCCCCAGTCCAGAGGAGCAGGCTGCCCTTGGTTTGAGGCTACAGATGATTGCTATCTTCAAAGTCGGCCAAGGTTTCCGACTCCCCAGCAAAATCTGAAGGCCTGAGAACTGGATAGAAAGTCAACATTTTCCAAACTTTGCACAGACTTGGGCCCTTGGCTGAGCACTTTCTCCCTTGCCCCTTGATTATCACAAGTCAGTGTGAGACAGAACCGGGCTCTCCTGCAAGACTGGTCTTAGGTAACCCTGCACTGAAGAGGATGCAAAAGTAGTGGTTGGGAAGGGCTGCTGCGGTGGTTAACAGGTCAGTGTCCTGGACAAATAGAAAATGGGAAGGATTGCGTAAAAAACCAGGAGGACAAGAATTTTTGATCTTTCAGAGAAAAATTATGATAGTTTTAAATCAGATGTTATTCAACTGTTTTACTAAGGTAAGTGCAAAGAGCACAGGTTTTGATTTTTTTAACTTAGCTTTAGGATCTTGGCAATTTTGAGTTTCAGTTTCCTCTCCTTTAGTGCTGCAATAATGCTTAACGTGGTTATGGTTAAGAGCAAAGTCAATTAGGTTTGAGAAAACATTATCTAAGTTTTATATGGAAAAGCCTGTAAAACTTTAAAGTTAGATATTACTAAAGTCCAGTGTACAACCTAGTGGCCATTTTAATCCCCTGGGAAGCTTTGTTAAATGATATGTGCCACACCTGCCACCTCTCCTTCCCATGTGACAAGCCCCTCAAGGGTTCCTTCTTCTGTTCTTTCCCAATGAGTACCATTGTTTTTGTGGTTCAATGTTGTGTTATATTCCAAAGCTTCTTCAAATAAAAATGGGTTAAAATAACTGCCTTTAGTAGTGAGTAGATAGCATGGACCTTACTGGTAGCTCAGGATAGTACCTAAGTACATATTTATTGAATGGATAGCTTAAGCCATAACACAGAGGTGATTACCAGGAAGGTATTCGCCATCAAGAGATCTTTTAAAAACTTTAAATACATCTTGATTATAGCCATGAAATAAAACTAGAATAGTATAATTCTTTAACCTGATCAACAGGTAAACTCCTCATATCAAAATCTAACATAGTTTTAAGATGTCATACTGTAAGAATTCCTTTTAAAGGAGGAAAAATAAGTCATGGATATTAGTCATCAATGATTACTATTATTTACCATGATTTTAGCTAATACAATAAGACAAGAAAGTGAAGTGTGGTCATACTTTTAGAAGGAAGAGGCAAACATACAATTTTTTGAAATAAACAGCATTAGATTTAGCAATGTTAGCAGTTTACAAAATAATGCAAAATTCATTATCTTTCTTATAGGCCTACTATACACACAAATATTTTTGCAACATATAATAGGAAAGCTATTCTATCCATGAAAGTAAATTAAACATAAATTACCTGAGGATAAACATAAAATATGCTGGATGTATATGAAAAAAAAACTATAGTATTCTTTAGAAAAATGTAAAACAAGAGTTGACTAAATGAAGAGTGAGATTTTATTTTTATAAAGTTTCAGTGTAATAAATATGTTCATGATCTCCAAATTAATCTCTAAATTCAGTGTAACTATAATTAAATTCCCAGGGTTTTTTTTTTTTTTTGTGTGTGTGTGGGGGGGGGATATAAAAGACTGCCTTGAACAACATTTAGAATTTTAATGTAGCACTAGTTTGAAAAGTTCTGGACAAAGAAAGTAATTTTTTCCTATTCCATGTAATTATATGTAGTTTCAAGCTACAGCAATTAAAACTGTGCTGTGGTAATTCAGGAGAAAGCATCCAAGTGAGTGGAACAGAAAAAAATGCACAGATAGACACAGGTATATGTGTGAATTAAAATATAATTATGATAGCACTTCAACCAACAGGAAAAGGATAAATTATTAAGTGACTAAGTTGAGACAACTGTCTGTCTGAGGAAAAAAAGCTGAAATTCTAGTTCACACTTCATTGCTCACTAAAAAAGTTTCTAATGAATCAAATATCTAAATTTGAAAAAGAGATTATAAGAAAATGCAAATGAGTATTTCCACAAACCTAGAGGAAAGAGGGACTTCCTACATATGAAACAAAATAAAAATCATAGAGAAAAAACCTGATATTTTACTATCAATTATAAAAATGTATATGTAATTAAAAACCACAATAAATGAGTGTTAAATCACCAACTAGAAGCTATTTACAACATAAAAACAAAAACTAACATTTTTTTCACCATAACTGCTATACTGAGGTTAACTCATTGAACCAAAATTTAACTCTTTTAAAATACAGTTCAATGTATTTTGGTATATATAGAGTTGACATCCAGCACCATGTCTAACTGCAAAACTTTTTTTTATCACCCTCTCCCCAAAAGAAACACCATATCCATTAGCAATTGCTTCTCACTCCTCCTTTCCCCTGCCCCTGGCAACCTCTAATCTATTTTCTATCTTAATAGAGTTGCCTATTCTAGACATTTCATATAAACAGCATCATATAATATGCTGTCTTTTCTGTCTGGCTCCTTCCACACAACACAATATTGTTAAGGTTCATCCATGTTGTATCTTGTATAAGTTCTTTCTTTCTTTTTTCTTTTTTTTTATTTTCAGTACTGGCGATTGAACCCATGGCCCCATGCATGCCAGCCAAGCACTCCACCACTGAACTATATCCCGAGCCCCTTCAGTCTTTTTATGGTTAAATAACATTGCTTTGAATGGACATATCACATTTTGTTATTCATTCATCAGTTGATAGACCCTTGAATTGTTTCCCATTTTTGGTTATTAGAAATAAAGCTAGTCTGAGTATTTATAGACAAGCATTTGAATGAATAGGTTTTTATGTTTTCTGGCTACATACCTGTGAGTGGAATTTCTGTGATAGCCCTATATATTTAACTTTTTAAAGAACTGTTAAATGTATGAAGATCCTAATTACTCCACACCCTCACCAATACTTATTATCTTTTTTAAATTATGGCCATCTTATTGGATATGATATGTGGTATCATATTGTGGTGGAGATTTGCATTTCCCTAGTGACCAAACATTTTGATCATCTTTTCATGAGTTAATTGGTCTTTTGTATATCTTCTTTGAAGAAATGTCTGTTCAGATTGTATTTTATACATGGATTCTTTGTAATTTTATTGAATCTCATGAGGTCTTTATATATTATGTATACAAGTGGTTCATAAGATATTTTTTTTCCCAAGAACTTTCTCTGTGGTTTTTTTTTTTTTTTTTTTGCATTTTACCTTTTTTCCTTTCCTTTTCTTTTTTTCAATTTTTTTTTCTTATTTGAAAGATCTCCAATCTGCACTGTTCAGAGAAAAAAGTAAGGCATAGTATAATATAGATCTTATACACATTTTTTGTAAGAAAGGGCAAGAAAAATAAGAATATGTATTTATATTTATTTGTAAATGCATTAAGAGATGCACAAAGAACCAAAAAAATGACAATTGATGATGGAGAGGGACCTGGTGGAAGGTGAGACAGGATGTGGGAGTCATACCTCTCAGTGTGTTTCTCCTTATAGATTCTTGATTTTTTGAACCATGTGACTGTATTACATCTTAAAAATTATTCACAAATAAAAACTGCATATACGTATATGCATATACATATATAGAGAGAGATAGAGAGTTTTAAAATTTAAAGTTATATAAATGGGCTGGGTTTTTTTTTTATTATTTTATAATTAAATCCAAACCTCTCACAGCATTTGCCCTGTCTGAGTGCCCACAACGTTCACAAATCTTTCACTTTATACTTTCAAGGAGTTTGTGGATCTGCCCAGCAACATTGGCTGGAACTGGGTAAGTCGGGATTGGAATTCTGATCCTCAACTTGGGTCTCGGTCAGCGCCATTGTAAAATGGAGTCTGTTCTTTGCACTTTCTTGATGGTGTTCTTTCAAGCACCAAATCTTTTCATCTGAAGTCCAATATATCTAGTTTGTAGTTTGTTGTTTGCACTTTTGATGGCATATCTAAGAAGTCACTGCCTAACCCAGCGTCATGAAACTTAAATACTATTTTCTATTCTAAGAATATTATAGTTTCAGCTTTTACATATGGGTTTGTGATCCATTTTGAACTAAATTTTTATGTGATGTGAGATAAAGGCCTTAGGTTCCTTCTCTTGCATGTGAAAGGACAAATTCTCTTAATATATACAGTGGATGTCAATAAGAAAAATTACAGACATGTTAATAAATAAATTTGACAAATTTTATATAACAGGTAATTCAACCAACTGACCTGTAAAAATATATCAACTATAATAGTAATCAAAATGCAAATTAAAACAATGAATTATCATTTATATTCAATAAAATGGCCAGCAAAAAACTCAATAATTGTTACAGTGATGATATATATTTAAACTATTTAAATAATAGCATATATTGACATTTGTGCATAAAAAGAAATTAACTGTATACTAAGAGATAAAGATAAGCTATAGAAGGCATTATTTTATAAGCTTTCATTTTTGAGCAAAAAAAAAAATGTGTGTGTGTGTGTAAGGGGATAAATCAAAATGTTAAAATTTCTTCCTTCTGTGCACTCTATGCACTATGAGAAGATTTTCTTCTTTCATGGAGCAACAATTAAGTCGATTAATGGAAAAACTTAATCCTTATTAAGAAAGCCTAAAATCTTATAAAGATTTTCAGAATATTCTAATATGATGTACATATATATATATAAACTTTCTATCTCCCCTTCCCCTGAAAAGAGAAGAAAGTGGGTCATTATTTATTTAGCACTGAACCCAGACATGATTTTAATCTTTTATTGATTTGAACCAGCAGTTGAGGGAGGTTTGTGGGTCTTGTTTGTTTGTTTGTTTGTTTTTTAGGTAAGGGATTGAACCCAGGGGCACTAAACCACTGAGCCCTAGTGCCAACCCTGACTTGCTGAGTTGCTGAGGCTGGCTTTGAGCTTACATTCTTCCTGCTTCACCTCCCAAACCACTGGGATTACAGTCATGCGCCACCACTCCCAGCTTGGGGGAAGGGGGTTGTTTCTGTTTTTCCATATGAAGACTGAACCCAGGGCCCTGCACTCTCAAGTGCTCTACCACTGTGCTACATCCCCAGTGCTTGGGGAGTTGTGTCTCTGTGTTTTCTTTTGCTAGAATTATCTAGATTACTGCATTGATTTTCTACTTTCCTTTAAGGAAATGTAAGTTTAAAGAGTAGGAATCATTTTTCATAGGCTTCATTTTTTCCTGTAGGAATTTCTAGAAATTGTGATAAATTAGGTAGCTGCATCATGGTATCTTTTTCTGCAGGAATATTGATATACATGAAAGTTGCACATCTGACAAAAATGTGTTATGTTATTGATATTATGACATAAATCACAGTTATAGACTATGTTGTAAATTTAAATAAGCAAATGTGCACCTTTATATTTACTTTAAACAGCAAAATTATATTTCATGTCCTATAAAAAGTATGAAAATATTCTTATTGATTATACAAAAGGCTCTGAAGTACTATGAAATGAATGTATAGCCTATAAAAATACAATTCTACCATGCCATAAATTACAGCTATCTAAAGTTAACGGGCTAACTACAGTAAACATTAAGCACTTGATTAACAATCTGGTTTAGAATTTAGAAATTCTTTTGGAGGATTATTTCAATAGACTATTTTTTAAGGTTGTATATAAAAATTGGAAGTAAAAGTATTTTTGATCTAAATAAATTTGCACATAAAACTATATTCAAAATCTTTCCATCTATCTTCCTCTTTAAAATATACATTACATTAACGTCCACTGTGCACTCATGTACATTAATGTTCACTATGGGTTTTGACAAATTCATGTTGATATGTATCTGTATTTTCACTGCCTTAAAAAGTCCTCAATACTCCACTTATTCGTGCTTCTCATTCTCTCTGCTAACCTGTGACAATCACTGATCTTTTTAAATTTTTAAAAATTTCTTCTTTTTAGTTACACATGAAAGTAGAATGTATTTTGACATATCATATATACATGGAACATAACTTCCCATCTTTGCAGTTGTACATGATGTGGAGTTACACTGGTCACGTATTCATATATAAACATAAGAAAGTTATGGCACTCATCTTTTTACTGTCTCAATAGCTTTTGCTCTCACAAAATGTTGTATAGTTGGAATCACACAGTATGTAGCCTTTTCAAACTGGCTTGTTTCATTTAGTAATATGTATTTGAGATTCCTTCATGTCATTTCATGGTTTAATAGCTAATTTCATTCTGGTGATGAATAATATTTCATTGTCTGGACTTATCCTAGTTTATCCATTCATCTGCTGGAAAACATCCTGATTGCTTCTAAGTTTTGGCAATTATGAATAAAGCTGTAAACATATCACATGCATGTTGCTGTATAGATATAAATTTTCAGCTCCTTTGGATAAACACAAAGGAGTGTGACTGCTGGATCATATGGTAACAGTAGGTTTAGTTTAATAAGAAATCACCAAAATGATTTCCAAAGTGGCTGTCCATTTTGCCATACTGCCAGCAGTGAATGAAAGCTCCAGTTGCTCCACATCCTCACCAATGTTTGGTGTTATTAATGTTCTGAATTTTGGTCATTCCAACAGATACGTAGTTGTAGCTTCTAATTTTAATTCACATTTCTGTGATGACATATAATGAATTTTAAGAGTCCTTAATATATTGGAGATAATAATTTTTATCAGATAAATCTTTTGCAAATGTTTTCTCCCTATCTGTGACTTGAATTTTCATTCTTTTGCAATGCCTTTTGCAGAGTAGGAATTTTTAATGTTAATAAAGCCCATTTTATCAATTATTTATTTTTGGCAAGGTGCCCTTGGTGCTGTATCTAAAATATCATTGCAAAACCAAGGTCATGAATATTTTTTTCCTATTTTATATTCTAGGAGTTTCATGATTTTGCATTTTATATTTAGGTTCATGATTCATTTTGAGTTAATTTTTATCAAAGGTGTAAGATCTGTATTTAGATTCATGTCTTTTTTTTTCCTTTTTCTAATTTTGCTTGTGGATATCCAGTTCTTCCAACACCATTTGTAAAAAGCTATACTTTTTCCATTGTATTATCTTCGCTCCTTTTTCAAAGATCAGTTGACTATATTTATAAGGTCTATTTTTGGGCTCTTCATTCTGTTCCATTAATCTATCTGTCTATTGCTTTGCCAAGAATACATTGTCTTGATTACTGTAGCCTTAGAGTAGTATGTCTTGATGTCAGTCCTCTAACTTTGTTCTTCTTCTTTAATAAAGGGTTGGCTATCCTGAGTCTTTTGCCTCTTCATAAAAACTTTAGAATCAGTCTGTCAATATCCATAGGACAGCTTGTCACAATTTTATTTGCATTGAATCTGTAGATTCATTTGGCAGGAACTGATGTCTTGATAATATTGAGTCTTCTTATTCATGAACATGGAATATCCCTTCATTTACTTACTTCTTGTTTGACTCCTTTCATTATACTTTTATGGTTTCTTCTATAGGTCTTATATGTACATTGTATATTTCTATCTAAGTATTTTATTTTGGGGGTGCTAGAATAATTGGAAATTTAAATTCCATTTGGTCATTGCTGGATTTTAGTGATGGACTTTTTTATTGACCTTGTATACAGAAACCTTGCTTATAATTTCTACAGTTTTTTCAGAATTTCTGCATAGACAATCATACCATTTGTGAACAAAGACAGTTTTTTTTTCTTTTCTCATCTTTAATTAGCTAGAACTCCTAGAATGTGTCAAAAAGTAAGAGGGAAAAGGGACATCCTTTCTATATTCTTGTTCTTAGTGAGGAAAGTGGGATATTGAACTAAATTTTCTTGCTTTTCCTTTGTTTTCATTTCTCCCAAAATATTTCCTTTCCTTTGCTACTGAATTGATACTAAATGCAAGTGGATGTTTTAATGTAAACATGCAGACATTGATGTGAAGGGACAACATTCATGTCTAACCTGTGCTTGTTGCTGGTAGTTCATGTTTCTAGGATTCAGTTTGCGGATCTGTTAAACAGATTGCCAAATGTCTAAAGTATTTTTAAAAAGCAATTTGGCACAGAGGAAAGAGCACCGCCTATAGACAAAGATGGGTTTATATTCTAACTCCACTCCATGAATAGTTATTTCACTTTGGAAAAGTTACTTTAACTTGTTAAGTTTTAATTTCCTCATATATAAAACGAGGATATCAATCCTCAAAGGGTTGGTTAAGTCTACAGTGAGGTAGCATGAGCAAAACACAGCACAGTGCTTGGTGCATGGTAGGCTTACAGCAAATGTTAGTTCATCTGCTCTTTTATGTAGATCCTATGATTATAAAGGGGTTAGTTTCAGAGGTGAAATACAGGTGCTTATTAAACAATGTTCAATAAAATAAGTGAAATAAGTCTTTAAAAGATTAGTACTGGTTTGCTCTTCTCATCTTCACTGGACTCTACACAGAGTAGGTATCAATAAACTGTGTTGGGGCTGGGGATGTGGCTCAAGCGGTAGCGCGCTCGCCTGGCATGCGTGCGGCCCGGGTTCAATCCTCAGCACCACATACCAACAAAGATGTTGTGTCCGCCGAGAACTAAAAAATAAATATTAAAAAATTCTCTCTCTCTCTCTCTCTCTCTCTCTCTCTCTCTCTCTCTTTCCTCTCTCACTCTCTCTTTAAAAAAATAAATAAACTGTGTTGATAATTAGGATAAAAAGCAATTTGTGGATAATGCTTTTTTTAAAAAAAATTTCCTCCATCTTTTATAGTCAGTTACTTCCCTTTTCCTTGCCTCTGCTCTGACAGCTCTATTGCATTTGAACTTATTGATTAATACAACAGAGAATGTTACAGCAACTACTTGGGGGTGGTGGTAGAAAGTTATGGCAGTGCTCAGAAAAGCATGCCAACTAGGGACATAGTTCATCTCTAGTTTATGGGAGGCAAGTAAGTGTAGTGTATTGTGTCAACTCAGATAGTGACTGCATGAGATGCTGCATTGAGAAAAGATGCTGTGGTTGCAGCGGCCTCATGGGGAAAGAGTAGCAAGATGGACTATTTATGCCTACCACTGATATGACAAGAGGGACTGGATGCCTCTGTACCCTGTACTTTTGTTTCATATATGTGTGTTAGCTAGACCAAACAAAAAGTGAGAGAAGGAAAAAAGTAACAGGTAATTTCCAGACAGGAAGGAAATAATCAAGTTTATAAATGTTTCTCATTTAGTGGATCCACATTTTTAGGTCCCATCTATATCAAAAAACTTTTCATTTCCCTCCTGAGAAGTTTTCCTGGTAGGAAGATTTTAGTAGCCATGCCTTAAAGAAGTCTTTAGAGAGTTTTATTTTTATTGCTAGAGGTTTTGCAGTAGCTGAAAAAAGCATTTATAAGATTTTGTTCTTGCCATTGGAAAGTTTGATCATTTTGTCCTGTTAAATAATACCTTAGCTTATACTAGCCATCTTTTTCTCATTTTCTCATCTCGTCTCTCTGTTACTTAACAATAGTGATATAACATCTAAAATGGCTTGCATTTCACTGTTTACTGACCTTCTCAACTTCACTGTGAGTACTGTTCAAATACTAAATTCCATGGATTATGCAAAAAATATATAACCCAAAGGGATCTCACTAAACCCAAATAATAAGAAATAGTCATTTTGAGAAGAAATGAAAAAGTGAATGATAAATCCTACAACACCTTTCTTTTCTTTTAAATTTTTTTTTAGTTGTTAGTTCTTGAAACACTGGCAAGAGCAATTAGACAGATGAAAGAAATTAAAGGATACACATAGGAAAAGAAGAACTCAAATTGGCACTATTTGTTAATGACACGATTTTATACCTAGAAGACCCTGAAAGTTCCACCAGAAAATGTCTAGAACAAGTCGATGAATTCAGCAAAGTAGCAAGATATAAAATCAACCCCCATAAATCAAAGGCATTTCTGTATATCAGTGACAAATCCTCTAAGAGGGAAATGAGGAAAACTACCCCATTTACAATAGCCTCAATAAATAAATAAGTAAATAAATAAATAAATAAAATACTTGGGAATCAACTTAATGAAAGAGGTGAAAGATCTATATAATGAAAATTACAGAAACCTAAAGAAAGAAGTCAAAGAAGACTTTTAAAGATGGAAACATCTACGTTGCTCTTGGATAGGCAGAATTAATATTATCATAATAACCATACTTCCAAAAGCACTATACAGACTTAATGTAATTCCAATCAAAATCCCATTTACACTCCTCATAGGAATCGAAAAAGCAGTCATGAAATTCATCTGGAAAAATAAGAGACCCAGAATAGCTAAAGCAATCCTTAGCAGGAAGAGTGAAGCAGGTGGCATTACTATACCAGACCTTAAACTATACTACAGAGCAATAGTAACAAAAAAAGCATGGTATAGGCACCAAAACAGACTGGTAGACCAATGGTATAGAATAGAGGACACAGAGACTAATCCACAAAATTACAATTATCTTATATTAGACAAAGGTGCCAAAAATATGCACTGGAGAAAAGATAGCCTCTTCAACAAATAGTGCTGGGAAAACTGGAAATCCATATGCAACAAAATGACATTAAACCCCTATCACTCACCATGCACAAAATTCAACTCAAAATGGATCAAGGACCTAGGAATAAAACTAGAGACCCTGCGTCTAATAGAAGAAAAGTAGGCCCTAATCTTCATCATGTGGGATTAGGCCCCAACTTCCTTAATAAGATTCCTTTGGTGTAAAAATTACAATCAAGAATCAATAATTGGGATGGACACAAACTAAACAGTTTCTTCTCAGCAAAAGAAACAAACTGTGAAGTGAATAGAGAGCCTACATCTCAGCAGCAAATCTTTACTCCTCACACATCAGATAGAACGCTAATTGCTAGGGTATATAAAGAACTCAAAATGCTAAGCACCAAAAAAAACAAAAACAAAAACAAAAACCAAAAACAAATAACCCAATCAATAAATGGGCCAAAGACCTGAACAGATACTTCTCAGAAGAGGATATATATATCAACAAATATATGAAAAAATGTTCATCATCGTTAGCAATTAGAGAAATGCAAATCAAAACTACTCTAAGATTTCATCTCATTCCAGTCAGAATGGCAGCTGTTATGAATACAAACTAAAATAAGTGTTGGTGAGGATGTGGGAGAAAAGGTACACTCATACACTGCTGGTGGGGCTGCAAATTGGTGCAACCAAAAGCAGTATGGAGGTTTCTTGAAAAATTGGTAATGGAACCACCATTTGACCCAGATATCCTCTCCTCGGTCTATACCCAAAAGACTTAAAAACAGCATACTACAGGGACATAGCCACATCAATGTTTATAACTGCACAATACACAATAGCTAAACTGTGGAATCAATCTAGATGCCCTTCAATAGATGAATGGATAAAAAAAAATGTGGCATATATACACAATGGAATATTACTTGGCAATAAAAGAGAATAAAATCATGGCATTTGCAGGTAAATGGAAGGAGTTAAAGAAGATAATGCTAAGTGAAGTTAGCCAATCCCAAAAAACCAAATGCAGAATGTTTTCTCTGATATAAGGAGGCTGATTCATGGTGGTGTAGGGAGTGGGAACATTGGAGGAATAGACGAACTCTAGATAGGGAAGAGGGGTGGGAAAGGAAGGGAGGGGGCATGGGGTTAGAAATGATAGTGGAATGTGATGAACATTTTATTATCCAAAATATATGTATGAAGACACGAATTGGTGTGAACATACTTTGTATACAACCAGAGATATAAAAAATTGTGCTCTATATGTGTAATAAGAATCGTAATACATTCTGCTGTCATATATAGATAAAAGATAATTAAAAATTTTTTTAGTTGTCCACAAACCTTTATTTATTTATATGCAGTGCTGAGAATTGAACCCAGTACCTCACACATACCAGGCAAGTGTGCTAACACTGAGTCCCAGCCCCAGTCCCCTACAACACATTTCTTACAAGCATGCTTTAAAGATAATGCGACTTCTGACACAACAGACTTAAAATGGAATGGACTCAATGATCATCTATAGCCAACTCTCCTATTTTATTGATGGGGAAACTGAGACCCTGAAAAGTTATGGATCCTTTGGCCTTAGTGAATTAGGTAAGCACTAGGTGAGAACAGAAACCAAATCTCTTGACACTCAAGAGTACTTTCCACCAAATATTACTGTGCCTCAGGAGAGCCGAGTCATAAATGGACTGATGAGGATACTTGCCTAAGGGGAGAGTGCAAGTAGGTGGAGATGGAAGAATTAGATAGGTTTCATCAGTGATGGAATCACATTGATTCAAATTAATTTCAAATCATTGGGGCTTCTCCATATAGAAAAGAAAGACTTTGAAGTAGACTACAAAGGACAATTGAAAACCAAGCAATGGGTTGAATTCTAACAAACAGCGTTTGTTGAATTATTATCTCACTATAATTTAAATTAGAATAAAAATAGGGTAAAACATAAAATTCAAAAAGCCAAAAATAAAACAGTGCAGGAAAAAAAAATGTCACAGTGTTTGTTAGTGGGAGAGTGGAAGAGGCAACACGTAAACCAGAGCATTTGTCATTATTTTGAGCCCTCTGGGTGTCCTGAGAAGCTCACATGGGAGTTCAGAGAGGACAGCGAGGCAGAGATTTCACTTTCCTGAAAAGTTGAGCAGCTGCTAGACCTCAGAATGCATGTTGGGGTATCTCTCTGTGAACAGACCCAGCCCTCCTGTGCTCCCGTGCTCTGGTAGTGAGTAGAGGTCTTCAGGTCCCTAGGTCCTGCTCCCTGCTTCCTACAAATTCACAGATGACATGGCCCTTGCCCTTCCTGAGCAGGAAAAATACAGCTGACACATCCTAATATGCTCTTTGAAACTGGTACCTACGTAGATAGATGGCGAGAAGAGCAGTAAATACATCCTTTCCCCTATTCCATCATTAAAAAGAAACTTACTGACACCTATCCTGGTCTTTCATACCATCACAGGGTATGGGTCTGTGCAGGAATCACAAAGTGTTGATGATGGTTACAATGAAGGTAACGACAACAAAGATGACAATGGTGATCATTTCCATGTATTGAGTTCCTATTGATTGAAATACTCAATTGCATACTTTATAACAAGTGTATGAGAAAGGTACTATTATCACCAGTATTGTGTTTGTGACATGCGCATCCAGCACCCACAGCAGAGTTTCAGATGCCAGCTCTATCCCTACCTATGTGACTTAGAAGAACTGAGCTCTTGTTTTTTTTTGTTTGTTTGTTTTATTTTTGAGACAAGGTCTTACTAAGTTGCTCAGGCTGGCCTGTGATCCTTCTGTCTCAGCCTCTTGAGAACCCGGGATTACAGGCATGCACCATCATGCCCTTATAGAACTAAACTCAGTTTCCTATCTACAAAATGCAAATAATAATTTTCACAGAACAAGGCTGCTGGCGAGGGGCCCTTCACAGCCCTTGGCTACCAAGACCTGTGAATAGATGTCAGGTCCTACCATGCCCCACATCCTTTCTCCATCTTTGGCAGCAAGGGAGACTCTAGGAACATTTGCCAAGCACAGATATCACCACAGAGAAACTGTCCCAACCCACCCTAACCTTTAGTCCTGGAAATAACTGATTAGAGTTTCTACCTCTAATAGCAGAGCCTGAACTGTATTAAGACTGAGAAAAAAAAAAAAAAAAAACAGAAGTCTTATATCCTGGTTGAACTTAGCAAGAGAGCCACTGATCAGGAGACCCTCAGAATGTCAGTGTGAGACCCCATTAATTTCTGTGTATAGGTAGGAATGGCAGAACTTCCAACCAACATGGGGGGGTAGATAATATAATCTCAGGGGCTTGAAGTCTGGATCATCTAAGGAAACACTGGATCAAAAACAAGTTTTTAAGTTCTTGACAAACAGATGGAAAAAGTGGAGTTCAGATAACCCCTGTAAGCCAACATCAATATAAGTGAAGGAAGCATATTAGAAGTAAGTGAAGAGACTTCTTTCGTGTTAAGGAAAAACATATGTCTCACTGGCTGGAGGAAAGGATTAAACAGTGTAAGCATGCATCCATAGTTGTAAATATGTGTATGTATGCTCTTTCTTGCAACAACTGTTAGCAACTTTGTAGGAAAACTATCTGGGACCTGCTCATAACAGTACATTATTGAAACCCACTTTACTGGATATACTGAGGGTTTACTGGTTACAGAAGTGTCAGTTTAGTTTATCACAGATCAATAACTCATTACATGCTCCAGAATATACAAAAATCCAATATGAATCAACTTGCTGTCACATCCAGGCATTTGACTCTCACATCATAATATGGACTTTCAATCATGTGACTTTTTGTTTTTCTCTCCTGTACTAGCTTTGGAGATTTGCATTTTACATTTTGTGAGATAAAAAATTAACAAATATTATGTTTCTTTTTCATTTGGAAGATTCGAGAGTCAAAAGGGAAGGCATCAGATGATGGTAAGAATTAAGAACTTCATGTAATAAAACAGATTTCTGTGTGTGTGCACATGCACGCATGAACTCAAAACCTCCCTCTTTCTTAGGTAGAAGTTTTCAGGGCTTCCATACTTCAAATTAGCAAAGCTCAAGCAGGAACATTAAATCTCTGCCAGCTTATTTTAGATAAGACCTCTCTTGGCACAATGTAAGGGAATGAAGATGCCCAAACTGTTTCTAACACTGTTTACCCCCAAAACCTATCAGGGCCTGAAATACAGCTTCATTGAAAGGAGCAGAATTGAGATCACTATTCTATCAAACCTCTTAAAGGTGAACAAAAGCATTTTTTTCTTTGTCATTTATGCATTTGAAAAAGTAGAATCCAAATTTGGCATTGGCATTACAAATCAGCTTGAGGGGCTGGGGATGTGGCTCAGCGGTAGCGCGCTCGCCTGGCATGTGTGCGGCCCGGGTTCGATCCTCAGCGCCACATACCAACAAAGATGTTGTGTCCGCCGAGAACTAAAAAATAAATATTAAAAATTCTCTCTCTCTCTCTCTCTCTCCTCTCTCACTCTCTCTTTAAAAAAAAAAAAAAAAAAAAAAAGGACAGGGGATACAACTCAGTGGCAAAGTGCCTCTTGGTTCAATCCCTAGTACCAAAAAGAAAAAAAAAAAAAAAACAAATCAGCTTGAGTCCACAGAAGTTTGATTTACATTTGGACACAGATGAGGAACTTCATTAAGTGTGCCCACCAAATAAGCACTGACCACCTAGTGGTTAGGCAATCTGCCTGTCTGTGGCACTTAGGTCTTTAAGCCCTGGAGGCATATACCAGGCACAGGACTGTCATTCAATGAATAAATAATCTCTATCAATACTCACTTTAATTTTTGCCTAGAGCATTGCCCTGCTCAAAAGTCTATCATGTCTGGGGCTCTGGCTTCTCTCCTTGGTACTGGCATACATCACTACTATCTCAGTAATGATAACACGTACTCTAATTGGACACAGATGTATTTTAATTACAGACCTTCTCTGCCATGACTTTTCATCTTTGTCACTTTCATATAAAAAATGATTCTGATTTGAGAAAAGCTGCCCTATTCTTCCCGCACCCTGCTAAAAAATAACTTGCACTTGACTGGCCACGACAGACACATGCGTTGATCTTTTCACAGCTGGGTTGTTTGTATTCATGTGAGTCTAGGAAAAATATTACCATTTGTATCAGGTGAGTGAACACACAGCTCAGCCACAGGCCTATAAACCGCAGCGTGGAGATTGATGACCACACACAGGAAGCACAGGTTTCACTCAAGCAGCCCTTGGGTTAGCTGCAGAGGGGCCAATGAGGGGTCACAAAGTTTATTGTGCATTAAGGAGGGGAAAGAAGCCCTTTTTGAAAAGAGTGCTTTGGTGTGTTAGAGGTAGAAGGAGGAAAATTTTAAGTTCTTTTATAAAATTAAATTTTTTTAATGATATGTAAAATGTAAAAATTGCACATATATAGGGGACATTAGGAAATATGTCAGTGCATGTATATATTGTGTAACATTCTATTAAACGTCACTCTTTCCTGAAACACCATTTCTTTATAGTGTAAACCTTAAAAATTATTTTGTGTAGCTTTTTGAAATATACACTACCTTACTGTTATCTATATTTACCCTACTATGCAGTAGCACACCAGAACTTAACTCCTATCTCCACATAACTAGTGCCCCTTGGTCAACCTTTCCTCATGCCTCCCTCTCCCCTTGTACCCCCAACTTCTGGTAACCACCATTTTACCTGAACATCTATTAGATTAATGTTTTTATGTTCCATACATGAGTGAAATTATGTGGTACTTGGTTTCTGTGGCTGGCTTATTTTACATCATGTTCTCCAGTTCCATCCATGTTGACAGAATTTGATTAATTTTTATGGCTGAATAGTATTCTACCATGTATGTATTACATTCTCTTTATCCATTCATTCACTGATGGGCCCCTATGTTGCTTCTGTTTCTTTACTGTTATGAATAGTGCTGCAATGAACCTGGAAGTGCAGATGCCTCCTCCACATATGATTTCATTTCCTTTGGAGGTATACCTAGTAGTGGGATTGCTGGATCATATGGTCATTCTATTTTTAACTTTTTGAGGAACCTCCATATTTTCTTCCATAATAGCTCTAGTGGTTTACATTTCCAACAATGGTTTGCAAGGGTTGCCTTTCTTTTACATCCTCTCCAGCAAGCACGGGTTATCTTTTGTACTTTTGATAACAGGCATTCTGAGGTAATGTCCTGTTGTGGTTTTGATTTATATTTCCTCAATGAGTAGTAATAAGTATTTTTTCATATACCTGTTGGTCATTTGTGTATCTTCTCTTAAATGTCTATTTGGGTCTATTGTTTCAAGTTCTTAGTGTGGGGTACTTAAAAAGTGAAGACCATACAGAGGGACACTAGTGAATTCTCTGATATTAAATTCAAATTTTTGTGCAGATTTTTTTTGTGGGAGTGTGGGTGTGGCATGGGGTTGTGCCTTTTCAGATTCTCTAGTCCTTACAACACATAAGCATCAGAGTATTAGGCCAAAACTTATCAAATGTGAGCATGCATCAACATCATTTGCAGGAATTTTAAAACCACTAATTCTTGTATCCCATCTCAAGAGTTTCTGATTCAGTAGTTCTGGTGTGGGGCCCAAGAATTTGCATTTCTAACAAGGTCAAAGGTGACTCTAATACAGCTAGGTTGGGGAAGGAAGTGGTGGGTACAATTTGAGGCACTGCATTAAACTAATACCAGGATTTCCAGACTTACCTGCACATTAGGATTACTTGGAATGCTTTGAGAAAAAAATCAGATCATGGGCTCTACTCCCATAAATTCTAATCTAAGTTGATGTGGAGTGCCCAGGTATTCAAATTTGTTTTGGAAACTTTTCCAGGCAACCCTAACAATGTGCAGGCAGGATTGAGAATCACTGCCTCAGAGTTTAGGGGGGTTCACAGTGACAAGGAGGAAGGGGATGGATTCCAACTGAAGACCCTTTCCCTTCAATTGTCTGGCCAGCTGATTTTTCCTTATACCTCAAATTATAAACAGTTGCATTTGCTTGCTGGGGCAGGCATAATGAAGTAGCATGAAGTAGGTGGCTTGAACAACAGTAATGTATTATCTCTTAGTACCTACCAGAGGTCAGGAGTCCAAAACCAAAGCGTGTGCAGGGTTGGTTCCTTCTGAGTATTGTGAGGGAAAGACCTGCTGTGGGTCTCTGGTTTTGGCTTGTAGAAGCTGGTCTTTTCTCTGTGTCTCTTCATATTGTCTCATCTATGTGTGTGTCTCTGTGTTCTAATTTTCTTCTTTTACATGGACAACAGTCATACTGGATTTCAGACCACCCTAATAGCCTCAGTTTAACTTGTTTACCACTGTAAAGATCCTAATTCCAAATAAGGTCACAATCTGAGGTCCTGTTAAGATCCCATTTGTTAGGATTTCAACAAATGGTTTGTGGGGTGGAGGGTAAGGCGGAGTGCAGCTCAATCCCTACCGATGATGCTCCACTGTCTAAAACCGAAAACCTCTGGGGTGGGAGAGGAGACCCTCTATTCTTTTAGGCAGATTTTCCACTTAAGCTTTTCTTAATAATAGAAAACCAATATTTTAAACCATGTTTTTTTCAGCATACAATTTCAGACTCCAACTCTCTCCTGCAAGGTTTTTAAGGTAGAGCTGCTATATAGTAGAATCCAAAATGCAGCCTCCAGGTCATTGCTACACAATCCAAAATAGTCATTGGCACACAGGGGGATAGGCCCATCCAGGTGACACCAGGGATCACTTCTGTCACTAGACCCTAAGAAAACCTGGCCATCCTTTCCAATTTAGTTGGCAAAAATTCTCCAACAGGTTTATATAGCTGCTTTGCTCTGAGCATTGGAGACTCAGGTATAATGTGTTTTTAATGTAACGTGACAATATTTAAGGTGCTAGACAACCTTGTTTTCACAGCTTAACTCTCTGTGATGAAGGAATACCATGTTTGCAGCATGCTTAGGGATTTTCTTAAGCGGAGAAAATTGTGTAATCAGCAAGTGGACCTTAGAGAGATTGTTACTAGGTTGACAGAACATCACTGGCATAGAAGATATGGGAAGACCATAAATGTGTGCACATTCAATATTCTGATCTGTTCACAGTGGGGGGAAGGATAACTCTGTGGAATAAACAACACTTTTGATTTTGAGTAGAATTAAGGTTAAGGGCTGACATGAGGTGCACAACTCAATGACTTATAGAAATGTCTAAAATTGAGAAGTTTAGAGAGTTATTAGCTAACAGCAAATAAATGCAAATGAGCCTTCAGAATAGTTTTGACTATTGAGTACGAGTGACTCTTAAGTTGTTCCCTGTGCTCCAGCCACTCGGGCCATCTACATTTCTTTTGTTGTTGTTGTTGTTGTTTCGTTTTAGAGACAGGGTCTTGCTATGTTGTCCAGACTGATTTGGACATAAAGGCTCAAGGGATTTCCTGCCTTGGGCTCCTAAGCATGAGAGACTACAGGTGTGCTACCATGTCTGGCTCATCTTCCATTTCTTAGACATCCTGGCCTCTTTCCCATTTTAGGGTCTATGCACTTGTTCTCCTGCTACAACTGCTTTTCCTCTGGCTCTTTACACAGTGCAATCTTTGCCATCCTTGTGGTTTCATTGCAAATGTTGCTTCTGAAGTGCAGTTTCTTCTACCACTCCATAAAAATATGTTCTCTGTCCTATTTTTACTTTATAAATACTTTACATTTTCTGTATTTTTCATTTGTTTATTTTTCTTTCATTTAAAGTATTGGTTCCATGAAGGCGGGAACTATACAACTAGCACCTGGCACTCACTACATAATTTTTTTGAATGAATGAATCAATGAATGAATGAACCAGGCTAGCAAAAGTTCCATAACTATGGATTGCTGTTCATCTATCTCATCTCCATCAGACATGGCTAATACTTTTAAAATTAAGTACCTAATATAGGTTTGGCCTTACATGGAAATCTTATAACTTCTTAACATTCATGTCAATCCTGCAAGATAGATAGTATTATTGCTATTTTGTTGAAGAGAAGGTTAATGATTTGTCCAAGACCACTGGCCTAGGATGATCTGACTCATGCTATTCTCATGTTATCAAAAGATTAACAACTGTCCCTTCAGCCACTGTGTTCCCCTGTGTCTAAAGCAGCATTGACAGTGGCAGAGATGGAAGGAGTATTTACATTGCCTCCCATCTTTAGCAAACAGAGACACAGAAGAGAAAGAGCTCATTTTTGCTTTCCTGTCTTCCCTTCTTTTCAAATACCCAGAATTTTTGATCCCCTCACCGCCAATTTCACAGTAATTACTACGATGGGTTTCAGTCTCCTGGAACATTAGTTTTAAAACTCACGTTTAAAAGAGAAATAATAACTGTACAATAGATAATCCTAGAAGATTACCCCTTTACCCAAGTGAAGATTAACATTACTAATAATAGACATATGTATATCAATGATCTGATATGGGCTCAATATTGCTTCTTTGGTATTCTGGACAAAAATGTATGACCTAATTTAATTATGAGTCATAGACAACCCCAAATTAAAGCATCTTCCAAAAGTAACTAGCCAGCATTCTTCTAAGTGTGATGACTATAAGGAGCAGTCTCAGATTAGAGTCTCAGAAGAGATGATAACCTAATGCAAGGTGGATCCTGGGCTCAATCCTGAACAGAAGTACATCAGGGGTCAGTGGTAAAATTGAAATGTACTCTGAAGATTAATGAATAGTATCATATCAATGTTAATTTCCAGATTCAGATAATGGTTCTGTGGTTACATTAATTTTAGCACGAGGAGCAGCAGGGCAAAGGACACCATGGAACTGTGAGCATTTAAAAAATTCTTTTAAGTTGAAAATTATTAAAAGAATAGCATGGTTCCTACAAAATTTTTTTCCAATTTCTAAAAACTAAAACTCAAGCAAAAATCTTAGAACAACACTTGCTTGTAAGTTGATGACTCTGTAAATTTGGGGCCACTGGGAGCCACAGTGCAGTACCAAAGGTTGTTTAGCAGGTTCTGAAGATAATGTGGTAATGCTTTGTTATTATTTGTTCCCTCCTAGTAAGAATCAAGGAAAAAAACTTGTGAAGTCAATAGAGAATCTCTGCACATGGAAATGGGCAATTTTTGATCCCCTCACCGCCAATTTCTAAACACATTCTTGAGAAAATGAGGAGTTCTTATTGGAGAATAGAGAATAAAGCCTGAAATTAAAAAAAAAAAAAATAAGTGGATCCCATAGTGCCCCCTCACATATGGTTTTGCTTTCGCAATTTCAGTTACTGTAGCCAACAAGAAGGGTGGGTACAATCTAATAAAATATTTTGAGAAATTACATTCACACAAGATTTATTACAGTATATTGTTTTGATCATTTAATTTTATTATTATTGTTAATCTTTTACTGTGCCTAATTTATAAATCAAACTTTATCAAAGGGTATAAATGTATAGGAAGTAAAATAGTAAATATAGATTTTGGTATTACCCACAATTTTAGGCATCCACTGAGGGTCTTGGAAGGGCACCCCCTGTGCAAAAGGGGAAGCTATTATATTAACTGCCCATTTAACGTGTATATTTCTTAAGATTCTTGGTTCATTTTTCCTCCATATATCACAAACGACTAAGTCAGATAGTATCCCTTCCCTGTCTTTACCATACCCCGAGAAAGACCTGAAAAGTTTCCAGATAATTTGTTTGCAAGCCAGCCTCTAGGTACAATGGCCTTTCAAAGCCATACGGAAGAATTACCCATATTTTGAGGCTTCTGAGCTTTTAAGTAGATGCAACTTGTTTTCTGTTGCAGCTGACTTATAACTTCATAAATGGGCAAAATGCCATGTCTGCAGATGGGCAGCATAGGGTATAATTGATGGAGGGAGCCAGAGCCTCTGTCTATATGACAGGAACACTCCCCTTAATAGACGAATGGAGGCGTATGGCCACGGAGGTGCTTTTGAACCGCGGAACCAGCCTGCCCAGACAGTATGTTTCAGGGAAACATTTTGCTCTAAATCCCGGCTTTCCCCACCCTATAGCAAATCTCCTGCTGCCCAGGAAACCCCTGAGGAGCTGTGAATAGGAAAGAGAAGATGATGAGCAAATTCATGCATGTCTAAAGCTGTGTGCCCCAGCAAGCTCATTTCATCAGACCACTGTAGAAGCTAATGCTCTGCAGAAAGGCATGCAAGGAGAAGGGGCAGGAATGAAATGAGGACCTTGTTCGGATACATGCAGTCCATCCCATTTCTCGGTGAGATGGCTGTGAACCTATAGGTAGGTGGTGTCCGGGCAGAAAAAAATTAAGATCTTATTTATGTATTTATTTATGCTTGAGACAAAACCCAGGGCCTCACATATGGTAAACTTGAATCATCTGAGGCATTCTACTACTGAGTTACACCCTTTGACCCCAATTTAGGATTCTTAAAGACTAGTCCCCTCCCATCATTGTTAGGGCCTTAAGCAGTTGACTGCGGCTTTTTGTTAAAGGCTCTGAAGAAAGGAAAGCCCTTCTTTATTTTGCCCAATCAGTGTGCAGAGGAAGCTCTGACATTGTGGTATTAGGGAAAAGATACTGGGGAGAGTACCACCTGAGTCTGCTTATTTTCCATTGCTATTTTCCTGTCTTCTCATTGACTAGGAACTGACTCTACCAGGCTGGAATTCCTACCCTAAGACTTAGCAAGCTAAACAAGCATGACAAAATTCTCTCAGAATTGCTATCTGCGTGGTACAATTTTATATGTGTTCATTCATGAAGAAATCAAACCAATATTTACCATGGAATTCTGTTACACTCTGTCCATGACTGTTTTCTAATTTTTTTTTTTTCAAATTTCCTCCTTTTCTGAACAGGTCATCAAAACCCAGGGGTATTCTAATTATTAGCCATATAAAAATGAAATTCAGAGGAATGAATTAAACTAGAAGAATACATTTTAAAAATCCAAATATATGTATGTATTGTTGAACATGATGAATATGAGTGGATTTCATTGGTGAATTCCACAGTGTAAATTCGTAAGTTAATATCTGTTTGGAGACAAGAGAAGGGCATTGTGTAATCTGTGCCCTGCCATTGCCTCTCAGATCCTCCTTTTCCTGGTTGGGTATTTGAGGACTATTAAACCCATTTTACTTGTAATGATTCAAAATAGCTGATCTATGATTCAAAATTGGTTTATACTGTCTTTGCCAACTTGCACAATGAGCCTTGACTCATTTCCTTTGCCTTTCCCAGAAGCTTGCTTTCTCTCTATTTTAAGTCTTTTCAGCCAACCAAACTATGCATGTGATAAATTTGCTTAATTGAGTTGTATTGGTTATATGTGGATGGAATTTGGAGTCAGGAATATTAACTGCAATGTAGGAACCTTTACAGAATTTGGGGCCTTAGCAAACATTTTGCTAATTCCTGATCTTTCAGAGAGGAAACTGAAGTACCGTTTGGTGAGGGTGCCAGGTTGCATTATGAAAATGATAGACTCACAACTAGAAAACCAGTCCTCTTCCTGGTAGTCCACTGAAATTATTTTGCTCCATCAATGTTGCTCTTTCTTTCCCAATGTGAATCATTGAGTGTCAAGGCTAGAAAGTACCTTAAGAGTTTGTTCCCCTTCTCATGTGTTTGAACTTGTCATTCTATGAAATCCTCTCCAGGCCTTATCTCAGCCTGTGTTAAACACCCCTGTGACAAGGAACACACAACCTTCATGCTATTAATAGAAACTGCTGAATAAACGAATACTTAGTAATTTTAATTCATCTTTGTATGATTGCCTTTTGAATATCTGAAAAAGAATGATCTTTTTATGTAGATTCACCTTGCTTTGGTAGTTCTTAGCTCATCTTGTTTTTCAGGTTCTTCATCTCTAGCACCCTCTCCTGAAGCTGCTTCTAGGATGGTGCTCAGTAGTTACCATGACACTTACTGTGATCTGACCAGCTCCAAAGAGAATAGGACCAACCACACCTTAGTTTAGAGCCAAATACTGCACATACCTCATGTTGTCAACTTTCTGAACTGAGTATATATTCAAACCCTATCTCCAACATTTTATTTTCCTAATTCTCTGGTCTCATTTACTCCCATGACTTTAGTTGTAACATACATGCTGGCTTTCACATAAACACCCCATTAAATGAGCTTAGATTTCATTCATGAGCTCCAAATTTCCTATTTTTAATTTTTATCTTGGACATCTATGCTTGGATGACCATAGTAATATCAAATTCTACATGTCCTAAATCTTAATCTTTGCTTTCTTTTTCCATAAACCGCTGCTTTCCCAATATTCTGATCCCACTGAATAGCAGCATCATATAATGAGGGAACTCAGGTCAGCAATCTTGGTCTTGGTGTCATCTGTGAGTTTTCTCTATCCTCACATGTCTTAGACCCAGTAATATAGCATATCTACTTGCTTCTCCCTCACAAATCTCAATTTCCCTTCATTTTCTGCCATTGGGTATTAATCTTTGTTACCAGGATTTCTCTACAGATGTCTATTTTCCACAGGATTCCAGGTCCATACTTCTAGGGCTGTATCTGATCACATTACTTTCGTGCTTGAAACTGTTCAGTGACCTCCCAATGCTTTTATAATAAAATCTAATCACTTAATATGGCTTAAGAGGCCACTCATGATCTGGCATATGCTACATTTTATAATTTCTAGAATAAACCATGCTACCTACTATTCCTACTGTCCAGAGTACTCTACCTCTCTGTCAGACTTAGCTAATTCCAAATTTTTTTTTTGAAAAGAATTCCAGCTTAAATGTCACTTCTTGGGGCATGGGAGGCATCCCTCAGATAAGTTAGGTGTCCCACACTATCTCCACTGTCACTACACTTGGACTCACTTTTTAATTCTGCTTGCTTAATGACCTGCCTTCCCTGCTGGACCTCAGGAGTTCTGAGGGTAGGGAGACAGCTCTATTTTCACAGGACCTGGCACAGTGGAAGATATATAGCAGATGTTCAGGTGCTGGAAAGTGATTGATTAGTAAGATGGAATTGTCCTCAGGACCTCACCAAATTTGTAATAGTGAATTTGCATGATGTCTTTTGTTTATCTATGATGTTAGGAACTTAAGTAATTGAAGTATTTTAATAAAATATAATTGTTAGCATATATTAATTGCATAAAATAATGGGTTTTATTTTTACAATTTTATACATGCATATAACGTACTTTGACCAAATCTATATTACCCTCTCTTCTCCGTACCTCCTCCCCCTAGTCCCTTTCTCCTACTTTAATAATTCCCTTTCTACTTTCATGGTATTATAAATATTGCTGAAATAAACATGGATTTGCAGGTGTCTCTTTTGTATGTCAACTTCATTTCCTTTGGGTATACACCCAGGAATAGGATAGCTGAATCATTTGGTATTCCTATTTTTAGGGTTTTGAGGGCCCTCCATGCTGTTTTCCATAGTGGCTGCACTGATCTGTGCTCCCACCAACAGTGTGTAAGCAAGCGTTCCCTTTTCTCTGTGTCCTCTCCAGCATGTGTTATTTTTTTATTTCTGACTGAGGTGAGATACAATCTTAATGTAGTTTTGATTTGCATTTTCCTGATGGCTAAATATGTTGAGCACTTTTCATATATTTATTTGCCATTTGTACTTCTTTTGAGAAGTATCTGGTACAGCTCCTTTGCCCATTTATTTATTGAATTAATTGTTCTTTTGGCGTTAAATTCTTTATATATTTTGGACATTAATGTTCTGTCAGATCAGTAGCTGGAAAAACATTCTTTCCCATTAGATATACTATTATTATGTATATCCTAAACATCTTTTCAGATAGCTTTCTTTCAGAAATTTCTTTCAGAATCTTATATTGTGTAGTCATATATGTTTTTCCTTAATACATTTTTTTTTTGGTATTGAGTTGGTTTTGCTATAGTTAGGCACATAACCCTTCTGGTCTAATGTTATTGAAGTGATTTAAGAAAGTTTCAGAAGATTGAAACTTAGTTAAGTGGTCCTTCTAAAACCTCTTTTTTTTTTTTCTTTTTGACTCTAATTCATGACTTATTTGTAATTTTACTTGCAAACTATTGCAAATAATTTTATAATATGCTTATCTACTGGGAACAGGATATATTATAAATAATTAAACAAATGACTCAAGGTCTTCTTAATAACATATTTTGCCACTCTACAGCAATGGACCATTCATTTCTTCCATCTGTAGAGTAGCTGAGAGTCAACGCCCACCATATTTTCGTTACTTAATAGGTGGATTCAGGCCTACTTACTTTCCTTGGAACCTCTTTGTCAGTAATCCCACTCATTTCCCTAGTTTTCCTTCTGGCTTTGAGATCCCCAGAGGTGTCTAATGGAGTTTAAATGAGATGCAGAGCCATTATAGAAGCACAACTCATCTGGGGTCAGCTTCACTCATAGGTTGTATTAAGCACCTTGTATGGTTAGCCCCAGAGCCTCTGGGCCTCTTGTTGCTAGATCCTTGATCATATGTTGTTTCATAGCCTATTTGGTTTGAAGCTGCTTTGAGGGGGGTCTCAGGATCCTCCCACCACTCTAGACTCAGACAAAAACCTATCTAATCTATGGGCAATGTACTTTGCTCTGTGGTTTCTTGAGACGGCCATCTGGCCCAACCCAGAACACAGAGGAGTCAACTGAAGGTGGTGCAAATTTTAATGAATATAGAAGGGGTCCATCAGATAAATTCCCTCCCATCTTCTCCTCACCCCTTTGGTGGAGTATTTAGCAACACAGTAGTTCTTATAAGGCCTTTGAAAAAGCTTCCAGCTAGTCCAGTCAATCATCTGTTTGCTAACATGGATGTCTTCCGTATCTGTATTCCCTTCCTCTCTGCCTCATTCTCCCTCTCCCTCCTCCCCACCTTTTGGGATTGCACTACTCAGGAAAGTGTTAGTGTGTAAGTATTTGCCTCAGGCTCTGTTTTCTAGGGATTCTGGGAAAACTTACTGCATGCTGTTGCACAAAAATGTTTCATAAAATTTATGAAAAAACATGACTCTTCAAAAATACTTGATGCTTACGATGGCTTCTTAAAGACACACTTAGGACCCCTGGAAGGAGAGGGTTGCTCTCATCTGCTTTAGGGATTCTCCAGTGGAAATGTGAGAAGGACTACAGTGTCAGGGTTTCAATACCATATTTAATCTTGAATTTCAGGCCACTCTTTTTCTTCCTTTTTCTTTTCAGATGTAATCTACTTTATCACTTATGTTCCCTGTCCTGGTTTTCATAGTAAGTTTCCTGTGTCTCTGGTATTTGTCATTGAGTCTGGCTTATAGAATCCATCCAGTGAATATTTTTATACTGATTCATGAGTGAGGGAAGGAACGGAATGACTCTGTTTTTCCATCGAGATTAATAGATATTGCGTGGCAATCAAAACTAAAGATAGTTATAATGAACCTCTCAAGTCACACAAATCTTTAAAAAAGAAAATTCCTACATTAAAATATCTTACAGTTTGTTAAATATTTAACTTTCAATTTTTATTGAATAACTGCTATCATAGAAACCTTAGACAAGCTGTGCTTATTTATTTTTTTATTTTACAAATTATTATTAAGCCCCTGGTATGTGACTCTAATATTAGAATCTGTATATGGAAACATAACAGGGAACTAAAGAATAGATGTTTCTGCTTTCATGAAGCATCTGTTCTGTCTGTACTTCAATACTAAATGCATATGAGTATATTCTCTATCTCACCTTTGGTAGAGAAAAACTGATGATATGTGATATGACTATAAATATATAAAAACATGTATATGCCCACACATGTGTATACAATTTCCATAGTTTCAAACCTGTAGTCAGTATTCAATACATGTTAGTTGTTATCATTATCGACTTTTTTACGATTGTCATCAGTGGCAAAACAGGCTTAGGAATACTACGCAAAATTGCACAGTTCACACGGAGACAACATAGCACAAACACCAGTTTTAATGCAGACAGTGTTTGATGTGGCTTAGGAAGACATCAGTGTCATTCAGGGAGCAGGGAATGGGACCTCTACTGCTCTTCTTCTGCCAGAACGGCTTAGGTGTAAGGACCACTGAGTTTGCTATCCTGAACATGACTCACATCAGCTGATACCAAACATAATCCATCCCTTTACAGAAATCGCCTCATTACTGTCTGTTGGCAGCAGTTCCTGGATTTTTTTGCTATGGGTGGGTATTAAATTTGAGGAAGGTCACTAAAAGCATGTTGATAGAAAGAAATAACAGTAGTTACACATTACAAACTTGGAACTCAATGAAGACATAGTGCATTTCCTTTGTGCACTCAACATTTCACTTAGCCATGGCTTCAATGCCTGCATGCCCAGGGACTGAATCATTCATGAGTGAGTGCAGCCACACTAATACTGGGAATACTCAAGTAACTGTTTTATGTAGTGAGATGTAGGATGTCTGTTTATAAAAAAAAAAAACAGAGCAAATATCAACATGAATTAAATAAAATGTGCAAAGTTAATTTTTTTTCCTGAAAAGTATACCTGTAAGATATGTAACAGAAAACTTCACATTCAGGCAAATTAGTAGGAACATAGCAGTGATGTATTTTCTAGTGCAGAGTTTAGAATATAATGCAAATTTAAAGATCTTGAGATTTTCATAAATTATTGCTTTTAGTATCTTCAGAACTTACTTGGACATCACCTCTTTTTAGGTCTAATCTTGACATAAAAATATGCACCCAGACTAATCATTTCTTCCCATGGTCTGCTCTTTAGTGTCTCTGTGTAGCCATGGGAATTAAACCTGAGCATATCCACCGTATTCAGGAAATTAATCAACAGTGTTTATGTACTTAGCATTGGTGCTGAACAAACTCTTTTTCTGGGGAAATCTGTGTCCTTGCTCTCAAATGGTGCTTGTGTGGTATACAGGGTTTTCATTTTCTCTCATTGGACATTTGTGTGGAGGCCTCTATGTACTGCTCAGTTTAAATGAACTCATCAAAAAATGAGCTAATGGTCAGTTTAATCAGGATATTATCACTTGGTAGAGTTATGCTCTTCTTAGACTGCAGTTCCAAATGATCTGCAAGAGCTTATTTAGTCTTTGCTTATGTGGGATGATATGGCAAAGCCATCCTAATAAAGAAACATTCAAGATTTGTAATGCAAGGTGGGTAAACAAAGTCTCAGACATGGGGGAATAAAGAAGAACTATGGTCATCAAAATCAATTCCTTCCTTATTTTCTTTTGTGACTTGAAGATCTGATTTAGAACGTTGAGAGTGTTGCAAACCTAACTGACATAAAAGTGCTCTGTTTGGGTCAGACTGTGGCACCTTTCTCTCCTGACATATTAGCTGGTTGAGAAGAGTTTCTGAGGGCTGAAATTTACGCTTTAGGGGTTTATATATGTCCCCTACCTTATGCCTTACTCAGTGACATTTAGTAAGACAAATGTTATAAAGCTGAAACTTGGCTTTTATAAAAATTGAATAGATTTGAAACAACTAGGCCATTGGACCTAAAAGTTTTTTTTTAAATTTTTATATTAGAGCAATTTTTATGATCAAATACTTTTATTACTGATTATACTTGAGAAATTTTGCCAACATCACCACATTCCACCATGATTTTCCCTTCAGGGGGGAGAAATACTAATAGGATTTATGGTAATAGTATACCCACCTTTTATTTTATGATGCTTTTACAATTAATCATTTCATTTCAATCTCTCATCATCACTGTATAGGTGATATTACTGAGAACTGGAGAGGTTAAGTATTGTGTCCACTGTCATGCAGAGATTGACAACAGTTTGTCTAAAGCAGACTCTCATTAATCCATTTATTCTTTTTTTTTTAAATAACACATAACAGGAGATCTACCCTCCTAACAACTTTTATTTATTTAATACCATGGATTGAACCCAGGAGTATCTACCACTGAGCTACATCTCCAGCCCCTTTAAAATTTTTATTCTGAGACAGAGGCTTACTAAATTGCCCAGGCTGGCTTTGAACTTGAAATCCTCTGGCCTCAGCCTCCCAAATATTTGAGATTACAGGTGTGCATGACCAAAACTGGCCTCTATTAACAAAATTTTAAATGTAAACTATAAGCCCAAAGTTGTACAGCACATGTCCAAACTCTTTCATCTTGCATGACTTGAGCTCTATACCCGTGAAAAAAACTCCCCAATTTCCCTTTCTCCTAGTCCTTGGCAATCACCATGCTATTTTCTACTTCTATAAGGTTGGCTACTTTATATAGATACCTTTTATAAGTGGAAAAATACACTATCGTCCCCCTGTGACTGCACTAGTTCACTTAGCTTAAGATTCATCCCCAAGTTTCATTCATGCTTTAGGATTATGATAGGATTTCTTTCTTTTATGGCTGAATAATATTCCATTGTATCTACAGACTATTTTCTTTATCCTTCATCTGTCAATGGTCATCAAGGTTGTTTTATCTGTTGGCTGTTGTGAATAATGAACATGGAAGCACAAATCTCTTTTTAATATATTGATTTCATTTCCTTTGGAAAAATACCTGGAAGTAGGATTACCGAGCTGTATAACAGTTCTAGTTTTTGTGCAATCTCCATTCTGTTTGCCATTTTATAATCCTAACAGTAATAGAACAAGGGTTCTGTTCCTTACTATCTCCAAAATATGGAAATGTTTGTTATTTGTTTTCCTTTTCTTTTGTCTTCTTTCTTTCTTTCTTTCTTTCTTTCTTTCTTTCTTTCTTTCTTTCTTTCTTTCTTTCCTCTCTTTCTCTCTCTCTTTTTTAAAATGATCATCCTAACAGGTATGAGGTGATAGCTCATTGTAGCTTTGTTTGGCATTTCTCAGATGATAAGTGATGCCAATTATCTTTTCATGTAGGTGGTGGACCTTTGTATATATTATATACACAGATGTCTATTCAAGACCTTTGGCCCTTTTAAAAATCAGTTATTTATTTTTTTCTATTGAGTTAAAATGAGTTCCTTAGATATGTTGGATATTAACCTCCTACTGGATATATGTTTTGCAAATATCTTCACTTTGTTGTACCATCACTAACAGTTTACATGGAGTCTTCTGAGCAGGAGGCAAGTTTCTACAACTTTGTTTAATAAATATCTAACTTTCCGATATATCCGTGTCTCTACATTTATGTCATTGACCTTGTTTTTAAATTGTTTTTGAGGGTAAGGTCTTTTCAATGAATGTATGTTATCTGGAAAAGGTATTAGCCAATTAGTGCCCATCCTCTATTATAAAAAGGAGTTTGCTGATCAAGTTCCCATTCTGTTTTTTTGGTTTAGAGCAGGTTTTGCCAATGATGTGATACCAATTACGAGAATTTGGGAGAGTGAAGAGTGTCCAGCCAGTGTGAGAGCACCAACTGCTCCTAGGAGGACAGGTATGGGGCACCAGGATGCACTTCAGGGAAGGCCTCTGAATCATAAGAAATAGTATGAAGAACGACATGAAGATTTTGGATGTATCCCAGGAGCTGCTGCAGGCAGGTGAAAAGGGCAGCAGAAGCAGTTTTTGTTTTTTTTTTCTATTTTGCCATGGTGAGAGGAAGCTGGTTCTGTCACCTTGCCTGGGCAGCGTCGGATCCTGTTCACACTCTGGTTTAGGGTGGTCATATCTGTGAGGAGCCACCTCATGAAGGGCCACAGCTTCAGGCCTCATGTGCCAGTGAGTGGGGCCACTGCACAATGGGAAACGTCTAGTGATTCTCAGACCTTTGACACTTGGCATGGAGACCTAAGCTGCAGTATGTCACGCTTTAAGGCCCACTTTGCCATTGGACACGGAGAGGGAGACAGTGTAGGGAACCTCTCAAGCAAACCACTTAAACCCTCCCGACCCCTAGTCTTCTCTGTGGGAACCAGGCTTGCCATAAAGACCAAAAAAGCTAAGGGTTGGAAAATGCTTGATTTCTGCAGAATGGTATGGACACATTATCTGTGGTTATTATAGTTATTTTTCCTTTAGGTGTCTCATTGTAAAATTTCTCATGGGAGAATTTAAATTTTTATCAGTAAAAAAAAATAAGACATTGTGAAGCACTTTGGGATGCATGGAAGGAAGTTTTGGAGTCAAAACAAGAACAACAGGGGGTTTCCTCTCTGGGAAGGTTGAGAAGCCCCAGAAGGGGCCAAGGGCTGCTGAGAGCCAGAGCACAGCTCCTGGGGAAACAGCTTTTCTTGTTTGTTTTTGGGTTTTGGTTTTCTTGTACAAATGTGAGCAAACCACTTGGAAGAATAAAAGAACCCAGACCAAAGAAATGTTTTTTATCTTTATCAGGCCACAAATACAGATGAATATCATTATGTATTTTTGGATTTCAGAGTCACTTTTGTCACTACTTAATCCAGTCCCCTTATACATAAGGCAAGTGCCTAATTGCCAAAAGAGGTCAATTAACTTTCTCACAGTTACACAGACCTAAGTGGCAGAGTTTAATTTGAGATCTGGATATTCTGATAAATCAAATGCTTTCATTTCATATCCATTGAATTTATAGTAAAAAAAAATTACATATCTGTTGCACCAAACTTAGTCTCTGCTCTTATTTGCAGCAGCAGCGAATATGAGTTAAGTTCTGTGCACTTGAATACTCAGTCTATAATATCAGACAGACTGTTTAATATCCAATTCTTCCTTCAAGAATCTCAATTTGTGAGATTAGAATGGGACTTCTCAGATGACCAGCGCTTGCCAGGATTACAAGATACCTTACAAGCAGGTGAAATTTTGATTCAGTTATTCATAGTTTTTCCCCCCTTCTAACACTGAGTAGCTTCATGACTCCAGAGGTTTAATTCAACTCCTCTGTACCTCAGTTGACTCATCTGAACTAGCCCACAATAAGAGCCCACCCTATAATGAAGGTGGAATAAATTTTGATGCAAATATAGATGTCAATATTTAATAATATAAGCACACAACACATATAAAATATCATATATGAAGAGCCCAACACACAGAAAGAACTTGACACATCTAAGCCACTAAAACAGTACTGACTAAAAGCAAAGGGTGCGGGAACCAAGGTCGACCAGATGCCAGCAGAGCCCTTGGCTGCTCTTGCCTGCCACTCTGATGCCTGGCTGGCGCTCCTTTTCCATCAGCTGCAAAATATGAACAGCAGCACTTACAAGTACCATAGTGCTGATGTAGGATCAAGTGAGATAATTTAGAGAGTCTTTTCTGGTATCTAATGTATCCACAGGAAAGTATTGAGGAAAGGAAGAAAAGAAGGAAGGAAGGAAGGGAGAGAGGGAGGGAGGGGAGAAAGCATCCGAAATTCATGTTTGTGACCGTCCGAGTCAGGGGACCTCTGTTAGTGTGGGGATGGGGACCTCTGCTATTGTGTGGCCAAGAAGTGGAGAACTCAACCTCGTTGCCCCAGCTCAGCCCCTGACTCACTGTTGGAAGCTGGGGAAATCATTTAATTGCAGATGACTATCTCTGTGGGTGAATATAATTTGTACTCTTCTGCCTGGTGTCACTGCATTGGATAAGATGACCTTGACGTCCCCTTCAGCTCTAATTTTCTATGATAAAATTATGTTCTCTGTGCCAGTGGTGTCACTCCAATAAAAAGAAAATAGTAAAACCTTGGGCTAGGGAAGGTATCACATGCTGTGAGATTTGCAGGAGAAAATTAACGTTCACAGGGTGGTTCTTGTTGAGAAAGGATACTCCCCAGTTTCACACTCCCTTTTTCTATTGAGGTTTTTAATTTAGTGGAATTATAATGCTTCTTTGCTGCTCTACAGCTTTCAAACATGGGTGTGCTTTTGTGAAACGTCTTTAATCATCTAATTTCTTACACTCTCTGTCTAAAAGCTACATCATAAGAATTGTTAGCAATTTAAGCTTTTCCTTTCATATGACTTGGTTTTCAGGACCTACAGCTAGATAGATACAGATGTCATGGTCCACAATGGGCCAAACACTGAATATTTTTATCGTGAGTAAGCTGTAAAAAGTATCTTATTTGACTCTGTCATTTAATAGTAGGCCATCCTGTGGCTTAGAGAAGGAAGGTATGTAAACCAAGGTCACAACACAGGAATGGACTGCAGATCTGTGTGAGTTTTGTCACTCTCCCATTAAAAGATGGAAGGCTAATTCTTCTACTGTTGAATCTTGACTAATAGAATGTGGCATGCATGACATTGGAAATTGTAAGGATAAGCCATGAAGGACCTTAGCAGCTTCTGCCTGGGCCTCTTGGGTGCTCTGTCTTGGAGCCCAGCCACACTGTGAGAAGCACAAGCCACATGGTGAGGCCATGAGTAGGAAGTAACGTCAAGAGCCCCAACTGAATTCCCAGCCCATCAGTCCCTACTCCTTTCCGAGGAAGTGAGTTTTCTTGGAAGTCCAGCTCAGCTGAAGATTCAGAAGATTTGAAGCCCCAGCTGCTACCTAAGACCCCATGAGATACCCCTACACAGAACTCCCTGAGTCCAGCATACCCACAGAAAAATGAAAGATAATATTTGTTCCCAGATATTGGCCCTGGCCAGTTTGTTATACAGCAATGGGTAGCCTGAATATTACTCTATCCCTCCCTGGCTCTCCGATTCCACAGTTTCTTTTTGAGTAAACTATGTGGGATTGGCAGGGTGATATAATTAATACCTAATCTTAATAGTTGCACAGATTTTAAAGTAAGAGCCAACAATTTGAGTTTCGTTGGAGGAACAATTTCATGTTAGAATTTTTAAAACCTTGCAAATTGTAACAACTTCTTACCTTTTGCTCCTGTGGAATATTTGCCTCCTTTGCTCCTAGGGTCACATGACTCAATGTTGGCCAATGAGAGATAAGTGGGTGTAAGCAGCTGTGTGTGATTTTCCAAAAGGTTGTTTAAAGGAGCTGAGTCAGCCAAGATGCTAAGAAAAGTATCTTTTCTTTATGTCCTAGAGTTAGATGTGTTGGGTGGAGTTTCAGCAGCTGGTTTGAACAATAAGGTGATCTTGAAGTTGCATCAGAGAGAGTATGCCCAGGAAAGCAAAACAACATTCGTATCTAATACTGACTGAAGTGAATGTAGGGAATTGGTTATACAGGCACTGATATTGCTGAGACACCAAGCAGAACTGTGGGGAAACCTACAAATTAGAACAAGAGGTAGCCACTACCAGTGCTAACATGGAAGCAGAGAAAGGAGGCAAGATTGCTGGAGCCCTGAGCATGAAGTCAGAGGCACAGCTGGTCTGTTCTGCAGGACCTGGAGCCTCACAGACACCCATTCTGCCAGGTGGCAGTCCAGGCAGAATGGCTTCTTCCTCTTCATGTCCTCCAGGCTCTGACCAATGCTTTCCACAGCCTAGCTCAGCAGGGGAAGCCCAGGGCCATCATAGAAGCCAGTGCTGGGATAGAGATGCAGAAAGACAGCGGGAGGCTGAGCCCTGATTATCGTGAGACCGCCATACAAAACTCATGTGGATCTTCCAAAGTTGTCATTCCTTTCATTTTTTCTTAGGTACAGCAAAATATAATACTAAACGATATCAGTGTCTCTTAGGGATGGGTATATTAGTTTGCAAAGGATACGGGAACAAAAAGCCCAGTCTGGGCAGCTCACATGATGGAAACTTCTTTCCTCACAGTTCTGGAGGTTGGAGCCCAAGGTCAAGGTGAGAGCACGGAGGTTTCTCTGGAGGCACCTCTCCCTGATTGAAGACGGCCACTTTCCCTCTGTCTCCTTTCATGGTTTTCCCATGTGTGTGTGTTTTCCTGATGTTGGTCAACTTTCTTCTTCTTGTAAAGCTATCAGATTAAGGCCCACCCTAACTGCCTCATTTTAACTTAATAATCTTTAAACTCCCTCTCTTCAAATATGGTCACATTCTGAGGTACTAGAGGTTAGGGCTTCAATATGTGAATTTGAAGTGACTACAAATAACTACCCATAACAGAGGGTAGGGAAAAGAATCAGAAAACTGTTGGAGAATTAAATCAACCTCACTGATCTATGCCCTAGGAATGGTAATGCCATTCAGCAATGGTAGTGCCAAGCAGCCGGTAATCTAAGCAACAGTTTTGTGTTGCTTTCTAGTAATGGTCACTCGTTGATCAGACAGTCCTTGGTCCTGCTCCATACAATGCATTGCTGATACGCTCCTCTGTATCTCAGTCTGTTTCCATTTGCTCACGGAGACTCACCATTGGTTTCCCTTTAGATCATTGAACAGGAGGTCTTCCAAGAGACCTGGGCTTTGGCAGGTGCTAATTATTCACTAAGCCCTCAACTAACAGGAATTCCCACTTCTGCTGGCGAAGTACAAAGTGTACAAAGAAGCCGCAACAAAAAGGCAGCTGCAGAAGGTGTCTCTTCCATAGTTTGCTCCTATAATTAGCTGCACCTTAATCTTCAAGTACACAATTCCTTCAGAGACTCTAGAAGCCATCGCCTTGCCCAGCTGCTGGCTCTCCCCTCTAAGCTTGCTTTTGGCTAAACTGTGCTGCTTCTAAAGGTGCAATTTAGCATTTCAGTTTAAAAGTCAAATAAGTGATCCCAAGTGGTGGTAAACAGAACCCTCACCTTCCAGCCACAAGGCTACAAACGGAGAAGTGATAGCAGAGGCAGTCAGGATGTCTACAGCAGAGGCAAAAGGGACCAGGAGGTGGAAATTTCAAGTTGTCTTCTTAATCAGGTGATGGTTTATTGGTAGCATGTTCTCCTTTTATCTTAACACATCTTAATTGTACATATTAATGGGATTCAGTGTGCTATTTCCATATATGTATACAGCATATTCAACCTCCCTTCTCCTACCCTCACCCCCAACCCTCACCCCCAACACTCCTGCCACTCTTCCCAGACCTGGTAATCACTATTCTATTTTCAGATCAATTTTTTTTTTTTTTAGTTTTCATGTATGAAAGATAACATGCAGTACTTGTATTCCTGTGTCTGATTTATTTTGCTTTACAAAATGTCCTCCAGTTCCATCCATTTTGATGCAAATAACACCAAGTTCATTTTTCTTTGTGGATAAATAATACTCCCTTGTGTATATGTACTATTTTCCTTATCCACTGATCTGTTCAGGGGCACTTAGGCTGACTCCATATCTTAGCCATGGTGAATAGTGCTAAAATAAACCTGGGAATTCTGGCATCTCTTTTTATGCTAATTTCATTTCCTTTGGATCTATACCCAGGAGTGGTATAGATGGTGGTGCCCTATAGTGCTATGGGTCATAATTTTCATTTTTTAAGGAACACTCATATTGTTCTTAGTAGTAGCTGCACTAATTTACATAGGAGAATTAGCTTTAGTTCTTAAGAGACTGGTAAAATTCAGCAATGAAGCCATCTAGTCTTTTTGGTTTTGGAAGACTTTTTATCACTGATTCAATCTCATTGCTTGCTATTGCTATTTTGTATCTCTTGTTATAGGTCTGTTTAGGTTTTTTTTATATACTCTTGGTTCAATTTTGGGAGGTCATGTTTCCAGAAGTCTGTCCATTTCTTTGGATTTTCTGATTTGTGAAAACATAGTTTTTCAAAATAATCCTTAATGATCCTTTGTATTTCTGTAGTATCAGTGGTAATCTCCTTTTTCATCTAATTTTCTTTTGTTCTTTTCTCTTTTCTTCTTGGTTAGTCTTGTTAAAGCTTTGTCAACTTGGTTTATCTTTTCAAAGAATCAATTCTTTGTTTCATCTAAATTATAGTCTAATTTATCTTTTGCATTTTTCAGTCTCTATGTTATTGATTTCTGCTCCAATCTTTATTATTTCTTTCCTTCCAATGACTTTGGGTTTGGTTTGTCTTTGCTTTTCTAAGGGCCAAGAGGCATCCTGAGGTCAATTCCCAGTCCTCTTCTGTTTTTGATGCAGGCCATCACTACTATGCACCCGCTTAGTGCTTGTTTCTGCTATATCATGGGTTTCGATAGGTTGGATTTTAATTTTCGTTAGTTTCAAGAGACTTTTAAATTTCCCTTCAGACATCCTCAAGGACCCCAATGACCCACTATTTGTTCAAAAGTGTGTTCTTCAGCCTCCACCTAACAGTATAATTTCTGAAGTTTCTCTTGTTGATTTCTAGTTTCACTTCATTGTTATCAAAAAGGATACATATTTTAATCTCAAAATAATTTTTCTGAATTTTTAATACTTGTTTTGTCACTTTGTACACAGCCTATTCTAGGTAAAGTTCTGTGAGCTGATGCAAATAATACCTGTTCTGCAGGCACTAGACGGAATGTTCTATCTTGTTAAGACCATTTGATCTGTAGTTTAATTCTGATGTTTCTTTAATGGTTTGTGGTCTGGATGATCTGTTGGTTGACAAGAGTTGGGTACTGGAGTCCCCATTCGTTTTGTACTGGAGCCTGTCTTTCCCTTTATGTCTAATAGTGTTGGGTGCTCTGACATTAGGTCATATAGATTTACAATTGTTATATCTTCTTGATGAACTGATCCCTTGATCATTGTATAGTGATCTTCTTTGGCTCTTCTCATAGTCTTGTCTTAGAGCCTAATTTATCAGAGGTAAATATAACTGTTCCTGCTGGCTTTAGGATTTCACTTGCTTAGAATATTTTTTTCCCATCCTTTCACTTGCAGTCTGTGTACATCTTTACTGGTGACATAAGTTTCTGATAGGTAGCAAGACAGTTTGTTCATGGGTCTTATTTTGTTATCAATCCAGTCATTCTCTGTCTTTTAACTGGAGAATTTAGCTCACTTATATTCAAGGTTATTATTGAAGGGCACAGATTTATGCTGTCATTTTGTTGATTTTATAGTTTTGAATATGTTTTGCTCTTCTCTTCCCTTCTTATTCGCACTTGTGGTTTGATGGTTTGATATGTTTGATTCATTTCTATATCTCTATTGGGTGTCTACTCCTCTGGTAGGATTTATACTTTCATGTGCTGCCATGATGGTAGTGATCCTTCTTTCACTTCTAGCACTTGACCCAGGATGGGGTCCCAGGAGACAGTGCTAGCTTTGTGTTGAGGTGGGGCTGTCCTCTAGGCCACACAGAATGAAGGAAGACCTACAGAGAGTGTCCAGGAATAAAGTTAGGTGAGGATGCCCAAATAACAGGCTGCAAAGTCTGGACCAGATATGAGACAATGAGATAAGAAGTAGGGGTCAACACATAGGAAACCTGCCTTGAGATGACATTAAGCAGAGCGCAGGCATGCAGGCATCTCAGGAACTGGTAGCACGGCATTGCTTCTCCTGGGAGAACTTTATGCAGCATGCTTGCAGATTTTCCTATGGCAGAGGGTTTGCAGGCATTGATTGAACTCTGTGGTCTCTTCATTACCTTTCTTCTCCTAGTTAACCCGGTGCTAATTTCTGCCCCATTGCCACCCTCATGTGACAGCTCCCTCCCTCTTCTTTTTCCCTCTTACTGCACAATCCTGAGCAGTTCTGGCCTTGACCCGTGGACTGGGCTGGTTTTCAGCTGATTATGAGCCTTAGAGTGTTCCCAGTGCATCCAAATAAGCATGCTTTCCTGAAATCCACATCCCTGGATTGAACGTGACGTCTCCCACTGAAGGCTCTCTGGACCAGCCCTGTTGTCCTGTGACAGGTGTGGAAGCAATATCCTCAGATACGAATCCTGGTAGACAGCCATTTGAAGGCAGGGGTTAAGTTGGAGGGGGAAAATAGGAGGGGAGAAGTGTTCTCAGCTCATGTTGATTTCTGTCAGATTTCAGCTGAGGTTTGTGAAGAGATAATTGTGTTATATTTTCTCATCCTTCACAGCCTGGTGGTTCCTGTATAATTATACATGCCTGAACTTAATATTATTTCAGAAAGAAGGAAAGTATACAACAGATTTTTAGCCTCAGGCTTCTTATGATTGGGTACAGATTTCACTCTTGCAAATAATTTAGTTCTTTTTTCCTTTTGCAAAGTATAATTGTAGGGATGTGGCTTCAGTGGATAGTTGGCCATTGGGGACTTGATTTTTTTTTGGGGGGGTTGGGGGGAAGGGTGCAGGAGAAGAGTTTCCGGGTTGGGGGCATGTGCCATTCAGGACCCAAAGAAACTCAAAAGTGTTCCTCCTGCGTTTTAGATGGTAACCAGGGAAATGATGGAGCTTTCTGCCTCTGGCATGGGAAGCTAAGTGTTTGGCTTGCAATAAAAATCCCTTTTGAAAAAGTTCCTGTCTTTCTGATAACTAAGCCAATTAAAAAAAAATTAGAAACATTTCTGATTATCATTTAATTTTGTCACTTACATTATTAATGTGATTAATTACTATTAGGTCATATTATATTGGGCTGAATTATGATGATGATTATTAACACATGGCTTAGAGTGGAAAATAAAAAGGAGCACCTCAAGTGGAGGGAAATTTTCATATTGATGTTATATAATTATCAATATTGAACCAGAAAAAGAAGCTGAAGCAATTAAGAAAATAAAACCTAGTCCAAATATTTTTATTGATATCATTAATACATATACTCAGCATTGCCAATAAAAATCCCAATATAACCTGGTGATAGGAAAAATCACATCGGTAATATAATTATTTCAAGTTAATTAAAATATTATTGGAATGTATCTGTCTTAGGGATATATTACTATGTTTCTTGCTGTTTATACTACCTTCAGGGTTTCCAGCCCTCATGTGAATTACTTTTATGCATAACTTTGGTGTCCCTTTCTTTCCTAAGCCTCTGTGGTCTGTAGTCAACACTTCACCAACACACTCTCTAAGAGTCGCTTTCTGGTATGCTAGTGGGGATGATCCAGAGCCCCCATCTCACTGTCCTTGGGCTTGGCTGTGCTATGGTGGCCTAAGGCAGGTAGAAGGGTCCCTAATGTGGCCTGCTAGTTATGAAGTCACACTCTGGAGCCAGGTTACATGGGTTTGAATCTTGGTTTTATATGTGGCCTCTGGCAAGTCATTTAACTTCCCTGTGCCTTGATCCCTTCATGTGCAAAACAGGGATGAGTACATCACATAAGGACATTACAAGGAGATAATAATAACCCATAGTGATATCAAATCTTCTATGAATTCATATAGAGAATGTTTTTTAGAACAGCGTTTGGCACATAGTACTCAAAATATAAATTCTCGCTAATACTATTAGCTGACCATTTGGCACATGGTAATTTCTCAATAAATAGTAGTTGTTATTTTACAAACATAGTCTCCCCTACACATCCACAAGGCAGAATGTCCTTTCTTCCTGTTGTACTGGAAGCCCGAGTACACTATTCTTCTCTGTCATTCAGTTCTTTCTGTCTTGCCTGCCCTTATATTGATCCGGTTTCCAAGTCTTATAGCAGCTTTTCTCACATCCCTTCTATTACATTTTATTGCTACCACTACCAGGTTTTTGAACTTAAAATATCGTAATAGCCTCCGAACTGCTATTTCTGCCTGAGATCTTTTCCCATTCTAATCCATCCTTTGTGGTATTAAAAGACATGTTTTTTCCCCCTGTTCACTGACTACTTGGACCCCTTCTTTCCCAATTCCCTATTTTATCAACTTCAGCTTTCCACACCCAGGCTCCAAATATGTTTTATTACCCACTATTCAGCCAGGTTCGTTTATTACCAGCTCTCCCTAAAAGCTGTGGTCTTGGTCCTTTTCCCTTTGTGTACAGTTCCCAACTCTTATGGTTCTTTTCCTAGCCCTGAGATTTTTCTAGTTATGCTGATTCTTGTAGTTTTTGTCCATACCTTTCATATTTGGCAACAGGAACAAACACTATTGCATTATTTTATAATTTAATCTGTTCCTACATTTTTTTATGCCCTTGAGGGCACAGGGCACTTCTGACAGTCCTCTTGAATATGCTATGTTGCTTGGCATAGTGACAAATAAAGTGGTAGGCACTTCAACACTTTTTAGAGCAACTATCCTATTTAACCAAAACTACTCTTTTTCATTTTTCAACTCAATTCAGCATCATTTTCTAGTTCTTATGCACTGTGTATAATGAGATTTGCTTTGAGTTATCAACACTGCAGGGGAATGTTTAAATTATAAGTAGAAAACCCACCACCAATGTCTTTGAAAATGGAATCAAAACACAAAGATACTTTTCTATATTCTATTATCAAAATATAATCTAAATCCAAAGCTATCATCTCAACAATACCATTGTTTTCTCAAGAACATAAACTTAGTTTAGGAAATGTACTTATTGAAAGTAATTAAATCTAAACCCTTCATAAAACACTACTGCATAATATTTCTTGCAAAAAAAATAAGATTGGCTAATGCTTAACTAAAAGAACAGAAGGAAAGAGCCCACAGAAAATCACTGGACCAGGAATTTAATAGAAGCCCTTTAAAAATGAAGAGTGAGATTAGAGGGAGGGAGTGGGTTTATGAGACATGAAGTGTGTGCATAGGAAAGAGGTACCAGAGAGCCCTTTTGTTCTTTAAAGTTCAAATCCTTAATAATTTTAATCCCTTAGAGGATTTTTCTGGAGTTCAGTACAGGTGCAGAAAACTTACTCAGCCTTATTTGAGGGAGGCCTACACTGCTGGGAAGAAATCATTCATGCAATGCTCTCCCCAGGTGCTTCTTCCCAAGACTCCTCTTGCTTGCTTGCTGCTGTGCACTGGTCGAGACTCTCCAGGATTCCTCACTTCATTTCTTTGGTCAGGCATACCAAAAACAATCAAGATAGAGACACTGAAACCATGCCCTTCTTACTCCAGATACTTCCTAAAGGCTCATTATTTCTCATATGCTGTATCATGTTCTCAGCAACGGAGTTAGCATGAGTGTGTAAGACTCAAGTGGAAAAGATATCACAGCACATGGTGTCAGGGTTGTGTGAAAGACCCTCCCCAGGGGTTCACAATGCGACACGATTGTTTTCTAGTGTTACTTATGGAAGGTTAAGAGAGCATACATAAGGGATGGACAGACAACCTGTTTTGTCTGGGGGTGGTGAAGAAGCAGTGGTAATACTGCACAGTGCTTCCTAGTGAATAGGCCACTTGAGCAAGGTCTCCAAAGACAAGCAGAACTTCTCCAGTTGGAGGAATGCATGTGGGTAGGAGGCCACATACCCAAAGGTGCAGAACATGGGGAAGGTCTCAATGTGTCTGGGGAAGTGAAGAAAGGAGGGCACTGATGTAAACCAATGAGCTCGCATATGCCTGGAGTCATTTCATAAAAGTTAGCGGAAACTTAAAATTTCCTAGAATGATATAATCCCTATTTTCTGGAAAAGAGATGCTGGCCACAGCCACTAGGTATTAGAGCCAAGATTAGAGTCCAGGTCAGACTGTGGCATACAGCACATAGAGCCAGATACAATCAATGACAAGTGTTAAGTGTGGATGAGCAAAAGAAGATGGATGCCTCTTTCTGCAAAAAGAGCTGAGAAGAAAAGGACAGCTACAAGTGTGGGTGGGAAGGAAATGGACAGAGGAATTTATCTATGTGTGTGAAGAGATAGACAGGATCATATTCTGAGAGTGGCACGGGCAAGGCTAGGGTAGAGTTGGAGTAGCAGCCATGGAGAAGGAGATAAGGGAGATCTACAGACTTCAAGAATTAGCAGATGGCCAAGGGGATGGGAGGCTTTGGAGTCCTGGGCTGGGGAACCAGGAGAGGGCTATCTTCACTCAGCCACTTATTTATGTGGCTAGTGATTTACAACCATGCACCAAATGCCAGACAATGATGACCCAGAGAAAAACATAAGTGGCTAAGCAATCAAGGGAGACACACTGAAATCATGCTCTTCTTATTTAAGATACTTCCTAAGGGATCATTATTTCTCCTATGCTGTACCCTGTTCTCAGTAATGGAGATGGCATTTGTATGTAAGACTCAAATGAAATCAGCTTACCACTGATTAAGAAAGTACAGACTCACAAACAGCTCCAGGTGAATAGTGTTTTAGATGCTAAGATAAAGGTGCATTTATGAGAAATTTAGAGGGAGAAGCTAAAAAGAGGAAAGAGTTTCATTTGTGTGAAGGGGAAGTGTGCCAGGAAGGTTCTCCAAAGGTGATACTTAAGAAAATACTGGTGTTCTGAGGAACTACTTGCCCAAACAGGAATAAAATGGCCTGATGATGAGTCCACTCAATTTACCTTCAAATCATTCAGCAAAAGAAAGAGAAGAGAAGGGAGCATGAGCCAAATGCAGCAAAATAACAACTGGGGAAATCCTATGGATGTTCCCTGTAACATTTTCCAACTCGTCTTTAAGTTTGAATTTTTTAAAAAGAAGAGTGATGGAGAACAAAAGGAGACACCTTAACAGGAGAACTACACTGTCATTTATTTCCTGCTGGCAGACAAGGGCTGTGAGAAGAGGGAGCCCTGGAGGATGGGCAGTGAAAGTGACAATAGCATAGGAGGTACTGAAAACAAGGCAACCCTCTGCTGGCAGGACCTCCCATGCAAGCAAAGTGCGCAGAAGGACAAAGCTGAAGAGGCCCACTGGGCCAGTCATGGGTAGGAAGAGGATCCAGAGGTCAAGGAACTGTGTTGTCAAAGTGTGAAAAGGGACCCTCCCAGTCATCAGAGTGCTCCCCTCTGGAAGTTCAAGTGTGCTTTTGGTTTCTTGAACTGCAGTGTGCAGAGAGGGGGTGGGAGGCAGGTGGCATTTATCTCATTGATTTTGTAATTTCTGAGATATATGAAACCAGAGCCAGCAGCGAGGAGCAGAATAGAGCCCATATATTACCCAGCTCTTTATACCTAAGATGTTAGAATAGTGTATACATTATAGACAACTGAGAGGAAATTAGTTGGCCAAGTACAGGCTGGAATAGGTCAGACTTTTTTTTTAAGTCTTAATGTTTTCCAGTATTAGATCTACTAGTTGTTTATAGAACAACAAAGAACAAACCTGTTCAAGTTATTTGAGCTGTTGATACTGTGCATTATTTTTATTGTTTTAACAGTGTTAACACTGGCCCACAAGGTCCAAGAAAGGGGAAATAAAGACAGTGGAGTTCATCATAGGTGACACTTTAAAATATTATTGGAGATAAAAAAAAAAAAACAACCCCACAGTCATGCTAATAAGGTATTTACTTTTCCTGATGTAAAAACTGCATGGAAATTTTAATTGTATTTATTTCAAAACATGTTAAACTTTTTTTTTTTTTTTTTTTTTAGAAAAAAGGAAATAAAAGTTTTATTGCTGTGTTAGTAAAGGAGAAACAGAGGGGACTCTGTCCCACAGGCTGTGATTCTCTCTATCAGTGGAAACAGGGGGTTTTCAAAGAGGTGATTCAAGGGCTACATTCCATGTGTTCTCTGTCTGGAGTTAAAACTTTATTTATTTATTTTTAATGTCAAATTAGGAACTAAGAATAAGCACGTGGACTTTATCCATTCATCTCTGTCTTTGGAGCCCATTAATGTGCTGTTTTAGGATCCTGGAAACTTCCCTCAGAGTTATAGTTCATGGAGCTGTCTGGGCTCTCACAGGGATCATCCCAAATGCTACAGAGAGAATATTTATATTCCCTCAAATTGATAAATTGAAACTTAATCCCCAGAAGATGGTATTAGGAAGTAGGTAGAGTGTTGGGAAAGTGATTAGGTCATGAGAGCACAATTATCATGATGGGACTAATGCTTTTATATAAGGGACCCCAGAGGTCTCCTTTACCCCTTCCACATGAAAGAAAACAGCCAGAAAATATCCATCTATGAACCATGAAGTAATCCCTCATCAGACACCAAATCTATCAGCACGATGAGCCTGGACTTCCTGGCCTCCAGAACTGTTAGCTGTACATTCCATTGTGGATGAGCCCCCCGGGCTGTGGTCTTTGTTATAGCTTCCAGAATAGACTAAGAGATTGTATAAAGGGTCAGGTTTCTTTACATGAGCTTCCAGGAAGCATAAGGCCTGACCTACTGGGGATACTTATGGTTCCACATAAAATTGGAACCCTTGTACTTGAGTAGCATTTGTAAATTGTTCTGCACAATCATTTACTGCTTCATAAAATCAAAACGTTATGAAGACAGAGACTGTTCCAGATATTCTTGCTTTTATAACACACCATCCCATACTTTAGGGGTATAAAATATCTGTTTTACTATGCTCACAGGTCAAGAATTTGAACAGGCCAAAGCAGGGATGGCTTGACTCTGTTCCATAATTTTTGGTGCCTCAGGTGGAAAGATATGGAGGCTCTGGTGACTGGATAGTTGAGTGCAGGAATCATCTGGAAGGCTTTTCACTAGGATGATTCCCAGGCTGAGCTCAGGACATTTGATTGGCTTGCCTATGAGGGGCTTCTCAGTGTGACCTCGGCTTGCTCTCTCCCAGTGGTAGGATAGACCCTATCTCGGGGCAGTTTGACTTCCTCGATGGAAGCTTATTTAGGACCACGTAAAAGCCATGTGAGGGGCATAATGATAACTTGAAAAGTGCTTTTCTTTCAAACACTTAATATGCACTTCACATTGAAAAGTTCATGTGCTGTTCTTGTAATGAATGATTCCCTAGATGCAAATAATATGGAAAACAAAGTAAAAGGAGCAGAGAATTCTCACAAGTGGGTCATGACTGAATAAGATTCCATTGTATGGATTTACAGAAGTCTCCCCTTATCATCTGTACTGTGCTCTGAACACTTGTGTTTATGGCCATGGCCTCTGTCTTACTCTCTCCCCACCTAGTTCTGATGTCAGAAAGATGCCATCAAACCAGTAGGACTTGCCTCACTTAGATTCTCTTAGGTGCTCCCTTTCTCTTCTCCTAATGAAAGTAAAGAAGCAGCTGATTAAGCAGGAGATTATCCTTAGATGTCACAATTACTCCTTTGGCCAAGCTGATCCTAAATATGATTCTAGTACAATCAGGCAACAGAGAGTTTTCTCAGGGTACTGGCCTTTCCGTTACATATGGAGATGTGTCCGGGCCCAACTTCCTGAAGCAGGAAGACAGTAGTATTTCTTGTTTCCTTTCATAGCAGTGAAGATGCAAACACAGTTGGAGCAGGAAATCTGAGCAGAAATTTGTAGACAAAAGCATATTTGTAGGTTCAAAAGAAGGTGTCTTACAAAATTTCCTTTAACAGATGGTGAAAATTTCCACCAGAAATATTCTGGAGCTCTGAATTCTCATGCTGCTGGGAATAACCATATATTATTGGCAAGCACCTAATTTTAGGATAGCAATATTTTGTAATCTAAGAATTGGGACATGTGGTCTAACGATAGAAAAACCCTGGAATTTTTGGTTTATTTTAGATAAACTTGGCTGTTTAGGGTTGTGTCTTTATCTGTAAGAATGGGGGTGCTACTGATGACCCTAATGCTGACGAGCTCCTTAAGTCGGTCACTAAGGGTAGAAATCTCTTAAGAAGCAACTGAGGTGTCCAACTTTTTGTTTGTTACTGGGGATTAAACCCACGAACACTTAACCATTGAGCCATATCCCCAGCCCTTTTTATTTTTTATTTTGAGAGAAGGTTTCACTAAGTTGCTTTAGAGACTGGCCACAAACTTTCTTTCTTTTTTTCTTAACACATTTTTTAAAAATCTTTATTTTTTTAAATTTTCATTTGGTGCTAAGGATCGAACCCAGTGCCTCCCACATGCTAGGCGAGCACTCTACTGCTGAGCCACAACCCCAGCCCCCTGGCCACAAACTTTCAATCCTTCTTCCTCAACTTCCTGAGTTGCTGCTAACTTTTTTTTTTCATTTATTGTGTTTTCATCACATCAGCACTTTATTCCTCTTTATGACTGAATAAGATTCATTGTGTGGATTTACAGAAGTCTCCCCTTATCATCTGTACTTTGGCTTTCCAAGGTTTAAGTTATCTGTATGACTTCACTTATATGAATACTCAGAATAGGTAAGTCCCTAGAATCAGAAAGTAGATTGGTTGGAATAAGCGTGGAATAAGGAATGACTCTTTAATGGTTTTCTTCAGGAGTGGTGAAATGTTTTAGAACTCTATATAGATGTTAGCTGCAAACATTGTGAATGTACTAAATGCTGTTAAAGGCACACTTTAAACTGATTTTTTTTTACATGAATCTCACTTTCTGACACCACAGCATGTACATTATGATTTTTGTCTAGGGTTACCTAACTCACAACTCACATAGCCCTGTTATTTCCTAAATCACTAAAATAATAAAGTCAAAATATGTGGCCAGAAAGAAAAAGAAGAAGAAGCAATTGAGGGTATTTTTGAGCCAAGGTCTGCACATGGCCTCTAACCGTGACCCTATTCTTTGCCCACCTGCTGTTTGGGCTTCCTGAAGAGCTTAGAGGAAATGCAAAAAATAAAACAGAAAACATGAAAAATGACAGGAAAGGGAAGAAAGGCAAGAAGAATGGAAAGGAAGACGGAAAGCAATAATTTAGAACACTTAGGAGCACAGGAGATGATCTAAAGCCGAAAAAAGAACGGAAAACAGGTTTCCTTTGATTCTTGTTTCTTCCACTCCAGGGCTAAGATTTCCAGCAAGAGTCATCCATCATGACCTAAATAAAAAAGTTGAATAAGAAACTTCAGCAAGTCAATAGGCACATGCTACAGCTATAGGTATATTGGGCAAAGGAAGACATCAAATTATAGGAAGCATAAAAGGATGGAGAAGATTTTTCCATGTAATGATCATAGAATTGTTACCTACTCCTCAACCCCCTTAGAGCAAGGCGGGTAAATATAATCCTTCCACAACAATTACAGTAGGGGTTTTGAAGCAGCTATGGTTGCTGAGGTTATTCACTAAGCCTGTTTAGCATTCGCATCTGTCTGTCCTGTTAATGCAAAATATTGTGAACAGTGTACGGAGCATGCAGAGTTGATGGGTGGAATTCAACTCTGAAGATGAGCTTTGAACAACCATGAAGAGAAAGGTTGAACACTTTGCAATGAGATGCTCAGTTAGACCCTAGGAACTGGTTAATCACCACAGATTGAAGAAGTTCAAGTGAAGGGAAAGGAGAAGCTGAGCTCAGGGCACAAAAGAAAAAGGAAGTGGAAAGCAGGACCAAAGGAGGGTGGCATCCCTGCTGTGGAAACTCCTTCACTGGGATGCTGAATGATCCACCTGGGGCACACACTGCTGAGGAGAGGCTGTTAGTCCTGTGAGATCCACTATAGTTTTCACTGTGTGCTCCTTGTTTGAAAATGTTGTATGGATGTGATACATGAAAAATGGTTCCATTCATATCACAGTACAGTTTCAGGCTCAAATAATTATCTTCTTGTCGTTTAAAGTTAAGAATATCTCTTCAGTACAATCATCACAATCTGAAATGCCTCCTGGCACGTGCAGGAGCTCACTAAGTAGTCTATGAATGCACACACTACTCTGACTTCTTGAGCTCAGCTATTGGTTGAGGAATCTTCCCAAATATCCAATCAGAGCAAATCCTCCTGTTGTTTCTATAAACCATAAGTGGGCCCTTGGGTTTATTAGTGGAAAACAAGTGTCATTGTTTTACCCATGTATGTATACATGCATGCTAGTTGAGAAGAAATAACCATAAATAAATAATGATATCTGCAATGATACCATGGAGTGAAAACTGTTTTGCTTTAAGTCTCTGTTAATATATTCAGGGTCATTTATCTTCAGATTTATTCTAACACTGATTTCTAAATTTCTTATTCATAAAAAAAATACACTCAGTCAAGATGAAGAAATCTGACATAGTAAAACATGAGCAGGTCTATGAGTCAAAAGACTCAGGCTCTGGCCTCAGGAGACTCAAAGTCTGGGTGTCTGAGGCAACCATTTCTGTTTCCAGGGTTGTGCTTCTGCACCTCCAACCAGGAGATGGTCAGGCCAATTTGAGTATCATTTTCACATTTTCTTTTTCTTCTCCCATTCCAACCCCTAGAATACCTTGGAAATTCAAGCAGTTCACTTTCACATTACATTCACAGGCTGCCTTGAATTCAATGAAGCCCTGAGATCTTCCAATCGATTTTCTTTCCATAATTTTGGTGAAGAAAGATGAACACTCTGTTCCCAGTGCTCCTCTCCAGTTCTACCGCTCTGTGCTTCTTAGTGTCGTATGCACTTGTTACTAACACCATTAGGTCTGGCATCAGTTGCAAATACCGTGTCACTTCTTAAAGCCCCCAACCTCAGTACTACGGCAGAAAAACACAAAGCAAAATCCTAGTTCTGTTACTTCAGAAATCAATCCAAGATTAATTCAGGATCAGGAAATAAGGTCATTCAGTCCAAGTGAAGCTGAATTGAGTCAGAATAAACAGTTTGCTGGCCAAAAGGAATTATGGATTTCAACCTTCTTACTAAATCGAACAAAGTGCATTTCCATTACTGAACACAATTAGCCTTTTTCATAGTGACCAGTGTTCTTGGAGTGTTTCTTCTGGAAGCTGTTAATGTCTGCATAATCTTTTAGGGCTCCTACTGCCCACTAAATTGAGGAAGTTGATGTTATCTTATTTGTTCACTAAAATTAATTTAAAATAAGTATAGCTACCATTATATTTTGTATCCTGAATGTGCCCCAATGGATGACCTATTGAAGGTTTGGTCACCAGTCGGTGGTGCTATGAGGAGATGGGGCATAGTAGAAGGAAGGTAGGTCATTGGGGGGTGTACCCTGGAATTGGATATTGGATTCTGGAACTCTGGCTCCTCCTCTCCTTTTGCTTTCCTTTGCAGTTGCTATTAGGTAAGCAGCCTCCTTAGCCAGGAGTGCCTGTCATGATATATTGCCTTGCCACAGGCCCCAAAGCACTGGGAGCAACTAACCATGGACAAAAATATGACAAACTGTGAGCTAAAATATCACCTTTCCTGTTTTTTTTTTAGTTGATTATCCCAGGTATTTTGTTATAGTAATGGAAATTGTACCAATATTAAGTACTTTACTCTGATCTTCAGTGTCTTTGGAGTACAGATTCAGTCAATATTTTGAACTCTACTTCTCACTAACATCCATATGAAAAATGTATCACAAGTCTTTTGGGTTCTACTCAATATTGGCATACAGTGGTTCTAAAAATGTATCTGTTGAGTTGAACTCATATGTTCTTTGCCTAACGTATACTTTTTAAAAAATTAAGAGATGATATAAATGTGCACCCACACAGAGTGCCTAATGGGGCAGGTTATTGCTGAAATGTATTTGGACACATTTGGAGCTCACTCTGAAGACTGAGGATGAGGGCTGGGGCTGTAGCTCAGTGGCAGAGCACTTGCTTAGCATGTGTGAGGCACCGGGTTTGATCCTTGGCACCACATAAAAATGAAACAAATAAAGGCATGCTGTCCATCTACAACTACAATTTAGTTTTTAAAGACTGAAGATGATAAATTCTAAGAAAAATGTACAAGGAAGGAGTTGTACACTAAAAACAAAATTTTCAGGGCATTACAACATTGCTATTAGCAGATAAAACTGAGATGAGTACTATTCCACAAAGACTTGGCTGAAGAGGATGGCAAAATCACAGAAATGGACTTGCCACTATCATTCTGCTGTTACCAGTTGTGTTCTTAGAGATGTCTCCCAAGGACTATAAGGACACACACCCTTACACACACATGGCTTTGACTGCCAGTGTGTGAGGTGGCAATGGTGGTGGCGGTGGGCCCTGCTCCAGCAACGCATCCCTTTGTATACACAGCCTATTGAAAATATGGCAAGCTGTTGCCATCCACATCTGGCTTCCCAAACATGTAGGCGAACACCAATACTCCAACATTTAACCGCATCAGCTTTATTTCTGCTTCCAGGGAGGCAAGTCAGATGCACACCTAGGACTGACAGACCACAGCTGAAGTCTGTAGTGACCAGCTGGGAAGGGGCCTTGATTGACGGCTGCTGTCAAGATGACCAGAAACAAGTGAAGAAGCAACTGAGCAGTTTTAAATGTGATTTGTGCAAGAGGTCTCGACTGATTCTCCAACTGGCAAGAGTGCTTGAGTAACAGAGTTCTGTGTTAGTAGTTCTTTTTTATTTCTCAAAAAAATTTTTATTTTATTTGCTTTATTTTAGGGACATGGGTTCTAATTCTACTCCTGCCTGCACTTTTGACATTGAGAGAGAAATCTCTCTGTAACTAGGCAACAGAGTTTTGCTTTGAACAAAAGGACTCCCAGCATCACCTTCTCAGGACACAAGCCGGTCATTATTCTTCTTGGACGCCTAGCATTATTACCTTCAAAGTCTCTATTTTCCCACAGAGCCAAAGCTTCAGTTCTTCTGTTCCCTTCCTGGAATGAGCTTTTCACTAATACTGTTTTTCTCTCCGAGTTCCTCCCTTCAGGAGAGAATGTGAGAAGCCAGCTCTTCATGCAGTTTCCATAGCTTCACCCCTCACCCAGAAAATCTTAAGGATTGTAGATTTAGTAGGGCAGTGCCACGGTGTCATCGCCAAAATGGATTTGAAAAATCTTAATTTGGCCTGCGAGGCAGAGATGACGTCATCAGTATTTTCATCATCAATTTTTATTTCATATATACATATATATATTTTTAGCAGGATAAAAGAAAACTGTGAGTTTTAATCTTAGAAGGCATTCACTACAGACGACTTCAAAAACAAACAGAGTCAAGTTCGATCTTTGTCCACATTTCTTATGAAACCGTTCCCCAGGGAGTTGTGTGCTGAAGATTTCACGGAGGAGGGAAGAGTGAAGAGATCTTTAAAGAAAGTGCATGGCTGAAAGTTGTGTCTAAAATTGATTAAGAAAGATCTCCTTTTTTAGTTGGCTTCCTAAGAAAATTAAGAGAATATGAAAAAGAATCTGGTAAATGTGCCAGATAGGCCAAAACTTTTGTTCCAAGAAGACACTGGGTAAATGTCATTATTGCTTTATCCAAAATTTTAACTTTATTAAGAGATGAAAACAGTAGACTTTACTTTTCATATTACTTAAATTTGCATTTGAAAACGTGAGGGCTTCACTGCCTAAATAAGTGCAGAGGAATATAGTAAAAAATCAATTCTTCAACATTTTCAGGAAGTGTATGAATCACTCTGGATACAAAAAAAGGTTACTTGTAATATCAAAACTAGTTTTTAAACAAACTAGATACTTTAATTGATAAAGTAAGGTTGCATATGGCAAACATTCAGATATCACAAAAGATTTTCCACCAAAAAGTTTTCCTAAGACTGGCTTCCACTTTCTTAGAGCAAATCTTGCTTTTGGATACTTCTGTATCCATCCAGAAATAGGAAAATAGATCCAGAGTGACATGTGAATCCTGGTGTCTACAAGTTTGCCCACACCCCATATGGACTGTTCTATGCCTTGTTACTTTTACTTTCTAACCTTAGATATATATTATAGGTCCTTATAGTTACACATAGACCTATCCCATTAAAAAAAATATAACTACAAGTGATCACACTACGTTGATGTCCATAATTTATTTAATTGGGCCTCCTCTATTTGTGTACTTTTAGAATGTTTCCAGGCATTTACTAAAACTTTTTAAGAAATATCTCATTTCTCTTTTGGGAAGCACTTAATAGATTAAGTGGCTTAATCTATTCCTCTTATTAGTTAGCTGGGGATAACAACTATACCTACCTATGGCTCACACTTTAATTGGCTACCCAGCAGCTATTCCCTTCTTTTTAAATTTTAAAATCCAGACTTAGTCTTGGTGTCTATACAACATGCTTGGATACTCTGAATCCCTACCCTAGTTCTACAAGAACAAAAAATGATTGGTGTTAGCCAGATTGGCAATGGCATTTCCTTTTGCTAGTGATCTGTCTAAGCCTAGGCACACCATCTGGTGCTACAGTTAGCCATTTAAGTATGAGTATGGTGTGTGGCTGTCTGAATGAGAATTCTGGGTCCAGCGTTTATTAGCTATGTAAACTTAAGCAGGTTATACTTGAACAGGTTAAACCCTGTGCCTCAGAGATAATAATACCTACTATTTTAAGGTTGTTGTGAAGATTAAATGAGTGAATGGTACTTATTATATGCCCAATAATTGTTGCTATTGCTATTTTCTGTCCAATAAAACTTAAGAGGAAGGTTACACTGGTTGAAGCTTCTAGAAAGATATCTGCTTCTGATCAAAAGTGATGGACTAAGGAGGTGTTGATTTTCTTCTTGTTGCTGATGCTGCCACATTATGTTGTTTGGGATTGTATTAGTTACAGCTGCTGTAGCCATCTTGACACCATGTGGAGAAGGATAAGAGAACAGCAGAGCCAGTCTTTTCTGAGCTGCTACACCACACACCTGGCAGGTTTGGGATCACTGACCTCCAAAATTTATGTTTAAAGAACACATTTTAAAATTATTTAACCCACATTTTAATGTAATTCAGTTACCTGAAGCTAATAGCACTTCTAATTAATACACAATTTTTAAGGTTTTTGTGTATATTAATAAATTGATATTATATGTAAAGTACTTAGAATAATGCTCAATCTATAATGAATGCTCAATCTCAATCTATAATGAATGCTCAATCAGTGATAGTTATCATTATTACTGTTATTATTGTGTCTGAGTACATGTGTAATTAAATGTTTTATATAAATTCCTAAAAAAAGAAAACAGCTTCTGGGTCATAGAGTGGATGCATTTTAAGTTTTAATGTGCATCATTAAGTTATCCTTTAAAGGAATACATCAAATTAAAAAGAGAGTATCTGTTTTGAGATACTCTATCTTACATGTATAATCAATAATTTCTAATTTTTAGCTAATAATTTAATTATTTTAATTTATATATTTTTAATCATGAGGAAAGCATTCTTCACATACTTACAGGCCACTTGTATTTCTTTTTATGATCTCTATATTAAAGATATTGCTATAGTCATGATATTTGCCCTTTCCTTTATTTAACTGTAAGAACATCATATTTTATATATATATAAAATCAGTCCTGTGTCATGGGCTGCAAATATAAACTTGTAATTTATTTTTCAAAAATATTTGTTAAAAAACAATTTTTTATAATTAAATTTATCAACTATTATTTTCTTTTTTTATTCTTCTAATATGTTCATGTTTGTTTGTTTGTTTATTTATTTATTTATTTTTTATGGTACTGGGGATCAAACCCAGGGACACTTTATCACTGAGCTACATCCTTACATCCCTAGCCTTTTTTATTTTTTATTTTGAGACAGAGTCATATATCCTTATTATTTCTACATTTCTGAACTTTCTGACTAATCCTATGTGCTCATTTTTCATAATGACTTTAGAATATTTTTTTTAATTAAAAATGTTCCATTGGCATTTTAATTTGGATTTTATCAAATTTGTTAATTCAAAACTGACCTCTTTAAAACTCTGATGCTCTTGTTCAAGGATAAAGCATATCTTATAGAAGCGTAGAGTTTTTTCAAAAGCATCATGTGGGTGTCTCATTAAGCTTATTCCTATCTTTTGTCATTATTTAAAAGGTATCTTTTCTTCAATTATATTCTCTTAACTGGTGCTGTGTGTTCATGTGTGTGTGTGGCATGTTTTTTGAGACCTAGAGAACTGGATTGTTTCTATGCTTTCTTCTTTTTTTGGTGGAGAGATAGCGGGGATTGAACTCAGAGGCATTCGACCACTAAGCCACATCCCCAGCCCTATTTTGCATTTTATTTAGAGAGAGGGTCTCACTGAGTCGCTTAGCACCTCACTTTTGCTGAGGCTGGCAATCCTCCTGTCTCAGCCACTCAAGCTGCTGGGCTTACAGGCATGTGCCACCGCAAGCAGCCTTCTATGCTTTCTTAAATAAAATTCTCTTAATGTAACTTAACCTTTTCTTGTAACGTAAGTTGCTACTATTATGTAGACTGCTGCAACTAATTTGATAAGCAGTAGTTACATAAGATGTCATGAAAGATGTTAGAAAATGATGGGCTGAATTTTAAGCACTGTGTATGGGGAGGTGAGTAAATACTAAATAACCCAACATATAAATTGGACAGAAAGTTTTTCTTCCCAATGCAATTGTGAGTGTGGTTGCTAAAATAAAAAATAAATAAATAAATGCTTGAAACTTAAATTCAGGATCTTCCTATCTTATTTCTTTAATTCTAAGCTATACATGTTTTTCTCATTTTAATGTTTTTGAAATTGAGAAGCATTTTATAATCCACTTATATAATCCATATGCTCATCTTTATGTAGTAGTGTTTCTTTTTCCTGCCAAAAGTTTCTTTAGGATTAACAATTGACTGCATATAAGAATTGAGACTACATTATAATACATTATAACCATAAAGATTCCTACCTCCCATTCCAGGAAACCAAGGATGTTTTAGTACATTTATCAATATAATTAGTTATATTCGTTGTTTAAAGGATAAAATATATGATATTATTGAGACAGATGGTAAAAAATGTGGATAAAATTTAGCAACTTTAATTTTTCAAAAGTCAATAACATATTAGGTATAGAAAATACCCATTTCAAAGCAACTACCACTTATAAGAAGACACTGCAGATAGTACATGAAAGTCAGGATGAAGAAGTGAAGCCCCTCTTCCACTACATGGATTAAATTCTTCTATTAAAACTTTAGCGTATTGAGTTGGATCTGAGAAAAGTTATCAATGTTGAGAAAAAGAACATACACTGTTTTTACATGTATTCTCTCTCTGAATTAATTTTTTAAATAAATGTAATAAGAAGATTAGAAAATGCAGAGATTAACTGATTTATATACTTTTAATCTCTTAGTTCAAAATTAAAGTGGGAAGAATTCTGTTCATGAAAGCACTAATAATATTTAAAACTTTAGGAAAAAATTAAGAATGAATAGAAGACTGTTCAAGAAAGTCAGAAACGTCTGTTAAAGTACATAAAATTATAAACACATGGGGACTCTTATTGCTTCTTTATAAGAAATCCTAGTTATTAAGGCACTCAGAACTTACACATATTTAATAGTTTTTCTTTCTTAATTGTGATATGAGAGCATAAAAACCTATTTCTCATTTGACTCATTACCATTTATCTGTGCTCTCCCATTTTTCTCTACAAATGTTAGCATAACTTTTTTGCTTCTATTTTTTGACTTTCACTGGAGGAAGGCAAATCAAACTCTACAATTTCTCCCTGCTCTGATCCATTGCAGAGATTGCATGCATCCTGCTATACAGAGGAGTGTATTTAGGATAGCTCTGTCAATCCACACAATTTCACCATGGCAGCTAGAGGCCTTCTAGGGTTTCAGGAATTACATGGGGCATTCTTTGTCACCTATTAGTATGTAGCTGATATCACTTTTCTCTTTGGTCATTTATTATTGTCCACCATCAGGGTATGCCTTGGTTTCTACTGCTGTCTATGCTCCTAATCAACACCACTATGCTAATCACCATTGCTGTCTTCTTCACCTTTAGATATTTGCAAAAAGTCAGGCTTAACATTTCTTATCAAGGGGACCTTGCCATCCACATGGCAAAGAAGACACGTGCTGTATATATATACAGCTTAAGTCCACTGCATTTGGTGCCGGGCTGCGGGCTGGCTTTGCTGCTGAAGAGTTTCTAGCTACTGTTTTAGCTATGTATGTGTCTGAAGTCTGGCCATTCCAGAAGACTTAATTCTGGCTTAATCATGGAATTGAACTTACAGATAAAGAAACAATGACTTTTCAAAACAAACAGAATCATTGTATCCTTTGATGCCTGGTCTTCAAAGATTATTTTAAAGGAAAAATCCTAACAATGCAAAAAAGGACATAGAAACCAAAAGTAATGACAATAGTTATATACCAGGCATTATGGTGAATGCTTTCTATATTCAATTCTTATTACTCATGGTTGTTGTGCTCTATAACAGCACCAGAAACACTGCATTAGTGAATACTAAACCACTGCTGGGTTTTGGTGAGCCTCTGATCACATTTTTTGGTTAACAGATCAACACAAAACTTTTTGTTTTATATGTTTTGTTTAAAGGCATATTATTTAATATTTATTGTTAATTGATTAACATTGAACTTAACAGTCAGCAGCACTATAATTGATACCTGAATTAAACTGATCCAATATACTTATTTTTTCCATAAGGCACACCAGAGCCTTCTTGTGCTTGTAACATTAGAAAAAATATTGGCATTATGTTGGAGGCCATTTAAAATAGAAAGTCACCAACAAAAAGCAGAAACAAAAGAAAGGCAAAAATGTGGCACTTAAATGAACTATGAGAAAGATAGGGCTGACACAAGAAGGCAGAGCACCACCGTGCTTGCCCTCAACTGGGGTTAACTGCAGGAGAGAACACACAATTTTCACCACTATGCACATCCACAAATGACTGCTAAAGTGTTAGGGGTATTGATTTTGAAATCACAAAGTCTGACAAATAGGTGAATTCCCAATTATTGGATCTGTGAATGATGAGGATCAACCATATTTGAGTTTTCATTTTTGTATTCCTGAGTTACAGATGATAGAGCTAAGATATACACGAATGTTTTAATAGGGAGCTTCGAGAACACATGAATAATTTGCAGGGCTTTGTTTAATTCTAAGACCTTTGTTCTTCCCACATGTTTTCTGAATATTAGTAATGAACCTACAAGTCATCTTCTTTGGATAAACTGAATATAAATGGAATATTTAAATTAAGATGCAGGCTCATTTAAAATAAGATATTGATCCATGTCATTTTCTTGGACTGCTTGCTATCTTAAGATGTTCGCTAAGTATTTCTAGCAACACTACACATGCACATATTATTCTATCTTAGATTCTTGACTTTGTATTCAAAAAAGATTTAATAATACAATTATGGAAAGACATAATTCTCAACTCTGCCCTCACCTCAAAATAACCTGCCAAGTTAAAAAGGACATTATGAATGTCCAAAGACTCCCCCCAAGGTCAACTAAATAAAATCTCTGTGGTTGAGGCCCCGGTGCCTGTACTGTATTTTAAAGCACCCCAGTTTATTTGGATGTGCAGCCAGGTGGAAAAACACTGGATTACAGAATGAAGAAACGATCCAAAACAATCCACTCCTTCTTTAGTAAGAGATTATGAAAGGCATGGAGAGCAGGGTATAGTTCAATTATATAATTACAAAACTGGCTGAAGAGTGGTGAAGAGTGATAACCTAGCACCATCAAATTAAAACAAAAGAGGAAAAGCCTTGCGATATGGGGTGGAAACTCATCATCTCTCTTTCTTCTGTATCTTAGGTGAAGACAACACGATACTTAGGGGACCTTAGTAGAAGATTTACATTCACATCAACATGGTAGGGCAAGTACTCTCTTTAATTTACTCTTCCCAGAGCCTTATGTAGTGCCTGGAACAGCATAGGTCTTTTTAAACACATGCTGGAATATTAATGCAGCCCTGCACTGACTCTGGCATGGGTGATGGCAGAGGTCTTTAATCCTTGCTGAATTCTCAGTTCATCTACTCATGGGTCTGACAAGCATACCTTCTATCTACACCCATGCCTCTTGGATGACTGTTCACTATTCAGAACACAAGAGAAATACAAGACATTGTTACCATCACAGAATTTATAATCTTGTTGCATAGACAAAGCATATGAAATATTAGTAACTCATATTAGATAATTAAGAGCACCTCACTGAATCACAAGAATAGAAAGCATTGCTCTTGGGCCAGAGGTTAGGCAGGGCTTTGTACAGGAACTGGGTCTCAGCGGCTCCTGGAGAACTGTGGTGCTCTGTTTAGAGAGAAAGGAGCAAACCAGTCACAGGAATGCTCAACAAATGAAGGCATGGCTGGTGGGATCTGCTGTGTCCTCTACAGGCCTTGTTCTGAAGGAATGGGCATTTTCTCTGAGTTTGGGAAGAATGCATACTAGGGAATGAACTCTGGCAGTCAATTTTCTCTCTTTTTTTTTTTTTTTGTGTGTGTGTGTGTGTGATTTTTATTTTCATTGCGTATTTAAAGAGTTCCTATTATTTCCTGTGGAGTCAAGTTTCGTTTTATGTGCAGATTCTGCCGCACATTAAGCATGCTTACACGCGAATAATTCAGGTTTCAGTTCTATTTGAAGTTTTTCTGTGTAAAGAGTGACTCAGCCTTAACTTAAGAAAATTTCTCATTATCATGCATTTTCCTTGTAAACTGATCTTCCTCAATTATACCTTGCCAGGTGTACAGGCATGTTTATCTGCTAAGAAGACAGAAGTATTTTTATCCTACCCTTTCCTAAATAAGGAGAATTGGGAGTTATGAGTAGGCCTAGACAGTACATCCATCAGTGTTCTTAAGTCCTTGGCACCACTGATTCCATGTGGAAGGAGTACTGGGCTCCTGTATTTTTTTAACATTTAAAGTGTCATGGTTTCTGTCATTAACAATGATTTGATTTAAACCCAGCTTTATTACAGCTGGATAGAGAGCTCCTCAAAAATACTTCTACTCACTGATGAGGAACAGCTTTATGAGTGTATATCTAATTTTGAGGCAAAGCAGAGTAGGAAAGGATCACTTCCTTAAATAACTGATAGCCAAGAAGACAATGATGGTACCAAGCTTGACACTTCATATGGATGGGGCTCTTTTGAGATGTCTTGGACATGGCAGCCCACAAAGTCTTTCTGTTTTCCTGGGAAATAGTGCATGTAACTTGAACCCAGGCTACTCCTGAGGTGGATCTAAGAATGCCCAGCAAGATCCTCTGTTTATATATGATTCAAAAGAACTCAGCACTCTCTAGTACATAATTCCACAGTTATATTTTTAACACTCTCTGGAAAGGCAAGAGGGGTGGGGTGTTGGAGAAGGGGATGGTAGGTGTGGGGAGGAGGGCTGGGGAATTCCAGAGACTAGCACAGACTTCAAAGTCCTATTCCTGCTAATCTCATAATGTCCTTGAACTCCTCCACAAACAGCTGCAGTTGTTAACTTATCTTAACCCTTACTATACTATTCTCTGCCAACTCAGAAAAGTACATGAAGAGCATGTGAGAATATCTCTTGAGAACAATGGATTTTGGGTTTTTTTCCTTTGCTCTCATCTTTCTATATTGTAGAAACACCCTCTCACTCACACAATATTAATTCTGAATGAAGCTCCTGTGGACAAAGCATTGTATAATGATAAGGAACTCCAAGTACCAAACTAAATATTTCCAAACCACTAGGAGTTATGATTTCTCAGTGAAGGCAGAGCAGTATATTATGTGTGGTAAAAAATGATTCAGAAAATAAGGTTATGAATATTAAGAAAAAGATGAGATCACCACCAACTTGGGAAGTTCAGGGAATATTCCTTGATTCAAGCAGGCCGTTTCTAAAGGACATGTAGATATCTGATCATCTATGGTGGTTTCCAGTAGGAGAAGGACCTAGTAGCTGGTAAGCATGAGGGAGGTTCCCAGGGGATAGCAACAGCTGATACTGAGCAGGAAGGTTGGGGTCTGGTTGTGCACAGTGATGGAGACTTTTCCACTAAGAAGGGCATAGTTGAGGAGATGTTTCAGGGAAGCAATTGTCATGTCAGGTGTGCCATATTGTTTGGAGATAGGAGAAGATGGGGCACACAGTACACTTCAGAGGATAAGAATGATAACCTTACATGTCTCTATAGATCTTTACTTTTTATGAGGCGCTCTCACATTTATCTCATTTACTCTAGTAAGCAGGGGAAACTGGGACTCAGAATTTCATGACTGTTTTGATTAAAACCTGAACTCAGCTACTATTCTTGTGATTCTATGTTGGGCATCTGGGATTTGTCCTAATTCATTACAGTCCCAATTGTTCTATTAGGGGATGGAGTATGTAAATTGAGATGGTAGCCATGAAGGAAAGAGAAAAGAATGGATAGAAATATGGTAAAGAAAGGACCTCCAGGCCTTAGTGGCTGACTTGCAGGGCAAAACACTGGGGGCAGGAGAGTAATCTAGATTCAGTGCAATTCTTGACTGCCATGAAGCCTTCACTGAGGTCCCTTCCTCTTCTGGTCCTGAGAAACATTGTTCAGAGCACACCTCTGGTCAGCTTATGCCTTATAATATGTTTTCTTAATTATTTCTTGAGTACTAGTTTTTGATTGCTCAGTTTTTAAGTATCTGAAGATGAGATAGAACTTTATTTTCATTGTATTCTCCCTATCGACTAGACCAATTCTGGGGAAAATACAAGCAGGGTTATTAGGTAACACACCACCATGCGCTTGAAATGTAACGTCTTTGGGTAATAGTTCAGCATGACATGTCTATCATGGAAGGGAGAAACACAGAGTTGCAATACTGAAAAATATAAATAGATTGGCAAAATGTTGACATATTACGATTTTCCAACTCTAAAGGAATTAATGAATGGATTTTATTCATTTATCTGTCAATATCTCACAGTTTCATGTCCTGGAGGAAGTGACAGCTTTTTCTATCACAGAAGGCTTGTGTTGTGATATATCTTGGATTATAGTCCTCCTTTCATTCTACAAATGTTACTGAGGACTCCTATGCAATAGATACTGTCCCAAGTACTGAAGAGGAGACCTTTTACATGAAAATGGGCCTGAGCTCTGAAACTCTAGCTCTTCCTGTGGGCAGAAGGCTGGGTTTCCTGGAGACCAGATACTAAAGCTGGGTCCTCAGCTGAAACAATTGGAAATGCTACTCTCCAGAAAATGTGTAGGACACAGAAGGTACAGAATTTCTGAGAAGAACAGCAGGAAGGGTGCCAAATCTAGCGGAGAACATGAACAGATTATCAGATATAGTAGATTCAGAACTGGCTAAGAAGAGCCACTGCGAATAAGTGAGGACTGAAAATAGGAACAGGGCATGGGAAGAGCCTGAGTGGTTTCCTCACTCTAGAAGATCCCTTATGTGTCAAGATCTGTAATACAAGTGTGATTTAACTCTGATTTTCTAAAAGCTTCAATCAGATCAGGCATAAATGAATTAGGAAATTAGACAGATTCATTTCCACTGGTAGAAGTACTTGGAGGACAGAATTTGTGTTTATTTCATCTGTGTGTCCCCACTAATTGGAACTTAGAAATTTTTTGATAGCTTGCAGTTTATAGTAAAAGACAAAGAAAAATCTTTGCTCCTGCATGTCATCAAGGTGAAGCTAGCTCTGTCCGAGAATTATGAATAAGACTGGAAACAAGGACACGGGCACATCAATGATCATCACAAACACATTCATTAGCAACCGGTAAACAAAGAGCAGGTGCCAACACTGACCGTTGTAAATAATCAATGACACAGTATGATCAGGATTAACCTCCAGATAATTGTACAGTTCCCTCTTACACTGGAAACTTGAGTGGAATTTTTCTGTTTCCCAGTAGGAAGTTGGATCTAAGCCAGCAGACATGATGTTTAGAGGAGTTACAAAAACTCCATCCTGGACTTTTCACCCCAGGTTCCTACGGCAGTAGCACTGTGTTTTGGGGAATTACCTAATCTCTTTAAACTTACTTTCCTAATCTGTATAGTGGGACTAAAATAACTGCTCCTTCTCTATTCCAAAGTGATTGTGAAGAGAAAATGAGTTAATAAATGTGAAGTCTGAAATGCAAGCTTGCAGTATAAATGGCATGGTGTATCAATCGATTGACAGGGAAGCCAACAATTAATTGCTGAGGTTGGGGGTGTACTATGCCCCTCTTTCTGCCCACATGATGTTAGTATTTATATTGAACATTTCCCAGGTACTAGGTGGCATATTTTCAAGTCTAAGTTAAGCAAAAATCACTCCATTGTGAGTTCCCATGTAGCCATAGTGATTTCTTAAGAGAGGGAAGTTGCTAAGCTTTTCACATCACAAGCCCCTTCCCAGGTCATGTTGACACTGTCATCTATGGCCTGTTGTGTGGACATGTTGGATGAGGCCATGCAGTTCAGTTCTTACGGGCTAGATCTCTAGAGAAAGACAAACCCAGGTCTACTCCCCAATCCTGTATGAACCAGCAACGTAACCTTGCACAAGTTAGTTAACCCCAACACTAGAACTTTCTTTCCAGGATTGGTGTAAGGATAAAATGCTCAGCACATCACTAGCACATCCAGTGCTCAGTAAATATTATCTGTGATGATCATCATGATAGTAGCTGAAAAGGGGGCTACATGTATTTCTGCTTCTATTTATTACCTGTACACAGTAAGCCACAGTGTTAATAAGAAACACTATCAGTGTAGCCTATACTTTTTTCATGTAACATTTTTTCCTCCAAGAGAATGGGCTGGTCAGGGAAGTTTTAGGAGTACTCTATCAGCCCTCACTCTTTCATTATGGTAACTGCCTTCAGGAGCTATTTTGTAGCAATATCTTTGAAAAGTTGTAGGCATTTGGCTCTACTATGCAAGTGAACTGCCATCTGTTGGTTCTGCAGGCATTTGCACAAGAAAGACTGGTAGTCCTTTCTTTTGATGACTTGTGGTTGAGGATTTCTTTCTTTCATTTTTTCCCCCTTCTATTTTCGTGAAGGTCTCTGAGGGAAGCCCCTTCCTGTGCAGGCCACTTAGACTGGTGTTGGATGGTTGTACTGTCAGCCAATAATGTTCCAATGGCTTGCACAGTTCAGCTTTGAATGACTCAGTGACATCTGTGTCAGGCATTTATTTTTAGTACATTTTGCCCCACAGATACATCTCTGAGATGTGTGTCTTCCATCTGTCTAACTGGCTCCATGCTTCTGTTTAAGTGACACATAAAGCTTTGTACCCGATTCTTTACACCTAAACCCTTCTGTAGCCTTTCTCTTCCTTAGACTATTAGGACAGCCGCACAGAGGTATAGGAATCATCATTTTATCCAAATGGATTCCTTATGGCCATGACTTCAATCTTACAGGTTAAAATAGGCCTATCAATACACACACTTAACATATAGGCATATGTATGCATTCATACAGAAATATGCATGTGGATATATTATAGTTTAATTTTGTATTGTCAATATTATATCAACATGTTAACATAGGCACGTAAAAGGTATCTATACAAAAATATACAGGTAAGGTGTATATTACCTATAAATATATGTTTTCATCATAAAAAAAACTTATATCCTTTACTTTTTTGGGGGAAGTTATAATCTCAAATTGTTCAGAATATGAGCACATCTCTCAAACTGTCCAGAGTATGTGTATGGCAGAGGATTATTTGGCCACTGTCCCTCTGTCCTTGCTTTGGGATGCACACTAAGTCTCTGCTCCACTGTTTTGAGAGCTGTAGAACTCTGCTTTGAGCTGTGCTATATAGCTAGCAATCGCCATTTTACAATCTGCAGAATAACTCATGCTATTTGGATTCACTGCATAATTTGCCTCCATGAAAGCTGTCGGTGTTCATCTCCTTTGCCCACAGATGAATTGGGCATGCTCACTGTGAAATCCGATCTGGGAAAACTCCATTTCGTAGAACTTTAATGATTTAAAATGTGTGAATTTAGTTTCATCTGCAATTAACCAGGCTGATTTGAGAATGAATGCATTTCTATTTTCTTCTCATTTTGAAATACATATGCTTTGTCACTAAAATACCGATACATTTGTGTTAAGTACGGAAATGGAATATACACATTTCACAGGCACAAAAATACTTAATAATTCTTGAGTATTCCCCTATAACTTTTAAGGCATTTCATCTCCCAGCCTGATGGTAAAAGACCTTAGATAAATAAACTTGCAATTATGTAATCCTGTCAATTCAAAGCGAGCTTGAACTGCACTAGACAGACCCCAGCAAAACTAGATTACTGGGTGAAAACAAACCACACAATTCTGTTTTTATGCATACATCGGTACTTGTTGACATACTATTAAATTGTTTTAATAGGGCCTACTTAAAAAGGTGTATATTTTGGTAGTTAAAGCTTACTACATGGGAAAGTATGTTTTATATCCAAAATATTGCTCTCATAGGAAAATTGCATTTACGGCATTTAAACTACACAGCAAACCACGTTGCAGTGTCTTGTCTTTGGAAAACCCCTATTCAACTAAAATTGTACCCATCATTGAATCAGCAGTGATGAGGGGAAAAAAATAAACAAAATCAAACCAACTATCACCTGGGGATTTAGCAGACCATGAAGGGTATAGGTTGCTGCACAATTAAGCGTAGTTTGGCCTGATTCATTTTGGTCACAGCTGCAGTCTGGATGAAACCGGAATGCTGAATTTTTCAGTCTCTGAAAACCTGTTCTTTCGTGAATTTGTTTACCGCAGCTTTCTCTCAGAGAAGATGGTGGACAGCAATGCACTTTTTTGGCTGGTGACATAGTTTGCCTCAGGGGACACACTTGCCTGGTGATCAGATACATCCAGTCCTCTGCACATCACTGGTCTGTTCCTTCCACTTTTCCCCTGAAGTTGAGCTTCCCGGCTGCTTTTGTCAATCTGCCCTGAGAAGGTGAGTGCCTGGTTCTGAGTGTGAACAGGGCTCAGTATATGCTCAGGCCTCTGGGCTTCGAGGGACACAGTGATTCACAATCATGCTGCCTGCAGATCACTGCCAGCTTAGCTGTGCAATTAGATTCTCTTCTTTCCACTCTAAAAATTCTGTAAATATCATTGGTGGATTTTTCTCTGTCTCTAAACAATTTCACTAATGTTTGCTTCTCCATAAGTGTCTTTTTTTCTTATTTTAAATGCTGGGGTCATAGCTCAGTGGTAGAGCACTTGTCTGGCATCCCCACCCCAAATAAACAAAACCAAATCAGATATTTACAAGTGTGTTCAGCCAGCTTTCATGCGTATATAGGCATCATGACCTCAAACACCCATGATACTGTAGTCTTTGTCTATTTTCTGACTTATGACTCCTAAACTTGTTGACTCTGAGGGACCAGAGGATTTTTTTGTATTCTAATGAGATGACTGGTGGCTGGGGACCCCAGATTGCTTCAGGATGGGAACTGGTTACCAGAGAAAAAGGCCGGGTTGGGAGTTCCAGACCCATCCCCAGTCTCTGGGGAAGGGCAGAGTGGCTGAAATCCCAGCTGACCAATGACCAGTGATGTAATGAAGCATTCCAACAGTACAAATCCTCCATAAAACCCCCAAAGGAATTGGTTCAAAGAGTTTCCCAGAAGCTGAACACGTGCCCAAGGAGGGCATGGAAACTCTGTGACCATTCCCACACCCCTCAGTCTATGTCTCTTTCATGTGGCGGTTGATATGTATCATGTGTATATTTTTAAAATAAATTGGTAAACAAAGTTTTTCTCTGAGTTCTCTGAGCTGCTTTAGCAACCTACTGAACCCCAGGAGGGAGTTGATTTATAGCCATTTGGTCAGGAGCTCAGGTCACAACCTGGAGCTTACAACTGACACTGATGAGGGCGGGGACGGGGGTGGGGGGCGCAGTTTTATGAGACTGAGTCCTCAATCTGCAGCATGACACTGTCTTCAAGGGGGTAGTGTCAGAATTGAATGGAAGTATAGGACACCCTGCCATGGTCCCCTGGGGAATTGCTCCAGGTGTGGGCAAATTCTCCCACACATGAGGTATCAAAGAGCTGTGCTCAATATTGTGAATGAAAATAAGAAAATGGAACCATTTTGTTTGATTGTTTTTGTTCCCTGTCTAAAAACCAGTACACTAGTCTAAATAAATAGAAGCCCGAGAGAGGCGACTGGAGAGTGGGCTCTACCAGGAGGAGCATTGGAAGGCATTACTGTTTCCAAAACGTCTTATCAAGTACACATGGGGCCTGTGCTCACCCTGTGCCTTAAGAGGGGAGAAGTGATCCCTTGAGTTGGCAACTTTACAGTAAAGACCTCAGCAACAGCAATAAATGAGAAGAGGTAAAGGAAGGAAAGATGCTCATTTTCCACAACTCGAGTGTTTTCTTAAAGATGTTTCCAATCAGCTGCATTCCCCAAACATCACAGGATCTGGCCAAGGTTTCTGCTTTGCTTTTCTTGGGATTACTAAAGCTGCCAGTAATGAACCCAGTTTGGATCCCAGGCATAGTCCCAGCCTCCACAGACCTGCTTCACTGTGGACGGGCTGGTGTCAACCTCCTCACCAGAGCGGAGGCTTCTTTGTTGTCTTGGAAACAGATGTGTTGGCCCTTCTAGAGACACGCAGATCAGCACATCATGTGCCTGAAACCTCGCCAGTATGCTAATTTTAGTCCTTGTCCTAATGTTACTAAGCTTCATTTGGTCAGTCCTCTGAGACTAAATTAGGTCTTTTAAAAAAAAAAAAAGGAAAGAAAAAGAAAAACACCTGTAGTTACTGAGAACAGGACAGACTCCATATCCACTTTCGTCATCTCCATGACCCATCGATATGAACTCTGCGGGGCTGAGAAGTCCTGCATCTTAGTTGGTTTTGCGCTACTATAACATAATACCTGAGACTGGGTGATTTATGGAGAGCAGATGTTTATTTTCTCATAGGTCTGGGCGGGTGGAAAGTCCAAGGTCAAGGCACCAGCATTTGGAGTCTGGAGAAGGACCTCTCCACCCATCCTCATATGTCAGGCAGTGGGGCAAGAGAGCAAGCTGCTCCTTCCAAGAAGCCTTCTGTGAGGGCACCCACTCCCATTCACAAAGGAGGAACCTCATGACCTACTCATCTCTTAAAGGTGCCATCTCTCACTATTGTCACATTGACAACATTTGGATGGTGGAGAGACACATTCATACCATAGCCTCCTCCTTACTGTAAGTGAGCAGAAAAGTAGAATGACTTCTATCAAAATGTATAGCTGAAGCAATCTGGTATTATTGTAATTAGTTTTACTTAAATGAATATGGCGTTAGCCATGACACAGTGACTTATCATGCTGCCTATTGGCTTGTGTGTGTTTAGCCTCTGTGTACCATTCCCATCCGTTTATCAATTATATTTCAGGCCCACAATACACCAGAAGCTGTTGAACTTTTAAAAGTACATGCTATTTGAAGGAATAAATATTAAGTAGGAGAATAAAGAACAGTACAAATATTTTGATCTTTGAATTTGTTGTTGCTGTTTTCTAACTTCACAGTACATAAACAGAAACACTGGGGTGAGACCTGGCACGGATATTTTTTAAAGGCTCCCCAGGTGTACCCAGGGATTCGGCTCACTAGTCTAGACAAGAAGGAATTAATTGGCTGTCCTCAAAGACATGCTTTACGATCTTTCTTACGACCAGTGGCAACATCCCTTGGAAGTTCGTTATGAATGCAGAACCTCAGGCCCTGTGCTAGACCATGGAATCAGAATCTGCATTTTAATCAGATCCCCAGATGATTAGCAGGTGCACAGAAATTTGGGAAAACCTGCTCTATCATGTTGCCCACCACAGCTGGGTTAGGCCTTTGAAGAATACAGCTACTCCTCACCCTTCCTCATTCAAACCTGTGTCAGAAGCTTTGCTGGAGGCACGGAGAGGCTGCATAGCACAATAAGACACATTTCCTATTCATCAGATCTTCCAAAGCAGTGGAAAGGCAGGCCCTGGATACTTTATGTAGCAGAGAGAGTCAACTTTGTTCACAGTAATTAATCCAAAGTATGTTTTCTCCGAGAAACAGAGGCCACATCTACAAAGTAACAGATCTAAGCCTCCGCACTCACTATATGTGGTGCATCTATCACAAACTGATTTCTTGTCAATACAAGTGTGGTGACCACAGAAAAAGAGGTCTGGCATAGTAGAGGCTTCCACAGCTCTAATGCCATCTTAGTTATTGGCAAATCTGTTTTGGAAGCTGGACATGGAATAATTCCTATTTCTATCCCTATATCTGCTTCTTTCCCGATTTCTACCCTCTTCTCTCTGTTTTTCTCTTTCTGTCCATAGCACTTTCACCATGTCCTTCTCCATTACCCTCTCCAACTCCCTCTCTCAATATATCTAGCTACTCCACCATTTTCCAAAATCCAATTTGAAGTGGTTCACCACAAAACACAGGATTACCCCATACATTGTCCCCATCCCTCCTGCCTTCCGGCCCTGCTCTTATTCTGCCTGGAATGGCCTTCTCTTCCTGGCCATCATTGCATACCCAGCCTCACCCTCCTGCAGGTCGTGGTTCCCTCAATGCTCCACTACATCGCACCCTCTGTGCTCTTTCTCACGGATTCCTGGCTGGATCACTGCAGCCTTCTGACTCCTTGTGTCTCCTCTTGGGTCACTGCATTGCTTCTGTCTACATGCACAGGCTTTGCCTCTCCAGCCAGAGAAGGATTTGACACCATGGCCTGTGGCTAAGGTGAAAAGCCCTGTACTGTGCTGTACTCATAGTGGGTGCTCAGCAGATATTTCTGTGAATGTGTGTGTGTATATGTGTGTGTGTGTGTGTGTGTGTGTGTGTGTGTGTGAGTACATGTACATGCATGCTTATCTGTTCCTATCGCATGGTGCAGGAGAGTAGAAGAACAGAGGGTTCTAAGTAAAAAAATCACAGAGGACTCTGAATAACCTTCACCAAGACATTTAATGGGAGTTCATAACCCACTTGAATCTAATGTATGAAATATGATATGTCAAGAGCTTTGTAATGTTTTGAACAACCAATAAAAAAAGAATTTAAAAAAAGACATTTAAACACTGCACCTCAGTTTACATATCTGTAAAAAGAAGGAGTTGAGCTAGTGATCTCTATGTTTATTTCCAACCCAGACTTGCTTTATTGCTGTTAGTGTTCAATTTGTAATGTCTTTGCTAGCACTGGCTGCTTAAGACTTCACCTTAACAGGTATATGACATACTAGCACCCAGCAATGATGTCCATCAAATTGTCTCTAAATCACAGAAAGGTTGGACTCCATCTTTCTCGCTAAGTTAGTCTGTGGCTCCATCAACAAGACTGGGTAAGTAGATCATGATTCATTCAGCCAAAATTCACCAAGTAGGGTCTTGTGCCAAACAAGGTACTGAGCCTCGGCCTTAAAGCCCTCAATGCTACTGGGGGAGCCAGACCAAGAAACCAACCACTGCATATCAACATACTCTCTTCTATAATTCAGTGGACCCTAAAAGCTGTCAGACACTGCAAGTGCCTAATCCCGGGCTGGGAATTATCAAAGAGCCAGTTTTTTTAGAGTAAGTAATACCAGTGGGCAGGGTGAGGAGTGCAGCATTTCACAGCAGAGAAGTGGTGGGAACAAGACATGAGATTTGGGGAGAATAAAGCAGTCTGATGTGGCTGAACAGTAAGAAGGAGTGAGGGACAGTGCCAGAGGAGGCAGGGAGGAGGGTCCAGGATGACCTGCAATTCAGATTGGGAGTTCAGGCAGGACAAGCCAGGGGAAGTCCTTCTTCCTCACAGTAGGAACTGTAGTCCTCAAACTTCTGGCACTTTAAAGAGGAAAGACAGTAGAAGGAATCAGACATAACTTTCCTATGTTCATATATAAATATGCCAACACTGAAACTCCATATCATGTACATCCATAAGAATAGGATCTTAATTAACATAAGTTATACTCTGTGTATGTATAATATGTTAAAATGCACTCCATTGTCATGTATATATAAAAAGAAGACCACCACCACCAACAAAAAGAGCCAAGCCAGCCTGGGTTTAAGCCTCAGCAAGGGGCAGACTCCTGAAGATTTCAGGGCTGGTTCCAGGTACCACAGCAGTTACTTTGCTTTCATAAGCATGAGATAAGAGTTAGGAACAAGGAATTTTCCAAGTTGCAGAGAGAAAGAAAGATGCGGGGCGGGGGGGGGTGGAGAGAGAAAGAAAGACACAGAGAAATGTTCCTAAGGCCACACCCAAGAACAGCAAATCATAGACCCAGGATTCACAGCTTGATCTTCTGCCAATACTCCCAATCTTCGCTCACTTTCAGCCCTGTGTCTTGAAGAGTTTGCACGTGTTCTTAAAATCTGCCTAAGCCATAATATGGAAATGGTTCTTGCTTCCTGCTGTCTCTCTGCTCGCCATGACCACTCATTATTTCCCCCTGATGCCCAAGCTGCATGAACATGTGGGAAGAACATAAAGGAGGGATGGCTGATGCAGGAGCCTGGGGCCAGGAGAAGCTGCGGGGAAGTGGAGCAGCTCCTCCCCCTCCCACTCTACTCCATTTAACTTGGCTTTGAAAGGGCAGATCATTGGGGACCAGTTTTTTTTTTTTTTTTTTTTTTTTTTATCACTAGTGACTTCTTTTTCCCCAAGAAATGTGAGCCCTGTGGATATGAAGGATAATTGGTGAAGTACTTTGAGGTTTCTTGAATATAAAGGACTGTGTAGGTGTGTAATATTATTATTACCATTTTCTGTTCCAGAAGTGATCTTTGAAAAAATGAAAGGTATGTAATTTTCAGCTTTCCTCCCAGACTGGCTTATGGCCATATTTAACATTAATATCATATTCCTTTAGGTGCACATAATTAGGATGTTTTTGTGGCTAGTTAACTCTGGCTTGAGAGGTGCATTATATAACAAAATTTCTCCACCAACACTAAGCAGTCAACAGTCAGCTAACTCTGATGATCTTTAGTCCATAAAAGAGCAGAAATCATCAACTAAATCTCACAGATGTATAAAACTTGTTCAATCAATGAAGAAGCACCTTTTTTTATTTTAAATATTTTTTAGTTGTAGATGAACACAATACCTTTATTTTATTTTTATTTATTTTATGTGGTGTTGAGGATCAAACCCAGTACCTCACACGTACTAAATGAGCACTCTACCACTGAGCCACAACCCCAGCCCAAAAGAAGCACCTTTTTTTTTTTTTTTTTTAATCCCTCAAATGCACTGAAAACTTTAAGGATGCTAATCTATTTAGGAGGGAATCACCAATTTCACTAGGGTAGTAAGGGGCAATTCTTTGAGCTCCCTCCAGGCTCAGATGTTTTCACAAGTTCATTCTAAGGTGAACACAGGCAGAATTTCAGGCTTTTGAAGATAACTGGCCAATATATTTGTATCTTAAAAGACAGCCCAATTCTTTATACTCTTTTTCTGAGAGACCCTGGCTCACCCGTGTGAGAACCTGCTGGGAATCTTGCTCAACTCCAGGCAGTTATTTCTCCACATTTTGAACTATCTCTGGTGTTCAATGTTTCTTAAAAAAAATTACATGTTTTTTAAAAAGTAGACTTCATTTTTAGAAAAATTTTAGATATGCAGGAAAATTTAGAAGACAGTTACAGAGATTTCCTACATACTCCTGTACCCAGTTTTATCTACTATTAAATTGTACTAGTATGTATTTATGGACCAATATTGATACAGAATTATTAACCGACATCCACAGTTTATTTTTGTTCATAATTTTAACTTAATGTCCTTTTTTTTTTCTAGGATCCCATCCAGTATACCATAGTATACCCACTTGTTATATTTCCTCTTAGCTGTGGCATTTTCTCAGACTTTCCTTATTTTGATGATGTTGACAGTTTTTGTTGTTGTTGTTGTTGCTGCTGCTGCTGCTGCTTTTTTTTTTTTTTTTTTTTTTGTACCAGGGTTTGAACCTAGGAGCACTTAACCACTGAGTCACATCCCCAGCCCATTTTTGTATTTTATTAGAGACAGACTCTCACTAAGTTGCCTAGGGCCTTGCTAAATTGCTGAGGCTGGCTTTGCACTTGCAATCCTCCTGCCGTCAGCCTCCTGAGCTGCTGAGATCACAGGCGTGAGCCAAGGCACCCGGCTGATGTTAACAGTTTTTGAGGCATACTCATGAAATACTTTTTGAAAATGTCCCCCTATTGGAAATCATATGATATTTTCTCATGAGAAGACTGCAGCTATGGGTTATTAGGGAAAGACACACAAGTCAAGTGCCATTTTCATTATATAATGTCCACATTACCTGGTATTAACATGATTTGTGACTTTGGATCTTGGCATTGATCACCTGCCTGAAGTAGTGTTTTTAGCTTCCTCCATTGGAAAAGTTACTCTTCTCCCCTTTCTAAACTCTACTCTTTGAAAGGAAGTCACTGTGTTCAGCCCACAGGTAGGAGTGGGGTGCTATGCCTTCCCTCCTGCATAAATTATTTCTAATCATCTCCATGGGCCTTTGGCTCTGACTTACCATCTATTAATGGACCCAATCATTTGTTTATCACAGTATGGATTCATGAATATTTATTGCATGTTCTGGGTTTTAATTCAATGCCATTTTGTTTTTTAAACTGTTTCAGCACGGTCATTGGAGTTCTTTCATTTGGGTCTTGTGCTCCTATGCCATAGTCCACTGTTGTGTTTCTTTTGAGTACTTCCTTCCTTTCTGGCACTGTAAAATGCACCAGGTTCATGTTGTATATGTGTTTTTCATTGGGGGAAAACGTTGGGTTGCTAGTGGTCATTTCTTTGAAGAAATTTATTCTCAGTTTTTGAATAGGATTTAGAGGAGATGCAGTTTAAAGCCCAACACAGAACGGCACCTCATGTGAGCAGAGTCTGTCTTCCTGCTGGGAGAGTGGCCCAGACTCCAGGTGGCATTGTGCGTGGATGTGAGGGAGGATACCACAGACAAGCAGGTGGCTGGATAGAAGAATACCAGAAGGCTGTAGCAAACATGGGCCAGCCTACTTCCTGAGACCAAGTGCTACTTTTTCAGGCTCAGAGGACTGATCATTCACAGCTGAGAGCAACCAGCCATCCAACCTGCCCCATCTGCTGATAGGATATTTGAGGCAGCCAGTTTCAAAAAACATTTGGGGGAATCTTTCTTTATACAAGATGAGAAATAGGGAGGGAGAGCAGAGAGGAAGCATCTTCTTGGTGTTATGTGCCAACCCAAATTAACAACTAATGAAAGCAGATTGTATTTAGCAGATTTTAATATAAATTAGGTTAATGGTGACACATTTGAAATAGTACACTGAAAAATCAGTCTGTAATAACAAGCTAACAGATGTTGGCATTTTTATTATTAATTATACATTTCATTATCATCTGATTATTGTCAAACATCATTTGACAGAAAAAAAAATCATATAAATGATTCATATGTACTTGTTACGATGTTGAAAGGTGCTAGTGCCTGTTTTATTAATGTAGTGACTTGAGTGGTCTGATATCATTCTAAAAATTTCAAGTTTAATCAAGACTATTGAGCCATACACAGTGTTACAATAGCCCTTAATTTAACTGTTCTTGTCACTAAATGGTGTCTGAGAGTTTCATGTCCTGACCCATCTTACCCACCTTCTCTCCTCTTTAGTACAAGGCCTCCTCGAAGAAGGTTCTGTTTTTCAGGGAATACTGCTGAGCAAATCAGACAGCAGTAGCATGCAACAGATGGTCACTTCTCAAAAGGATGAAATAGGGTTTCTTACATATAAATAAAATGAAATTAAGAAATGGACAGCATAGATAGCCATTCACTAGACCAGTAACATATACTATAAGTTTTCACTCCCTCATATTCTTGGGGAGAAATCTACTTTTACTATTTTACATACAAATTATCTATCTACACACACACACACACACACACACACACACATACATACACACAAGCATATATGTGTGTGTATGTGTGTGCGCGTGCATGTGCCAGCAGCTTTCTGCTTAAGTATTATTCCAGTTATTCTTTGCTGACTACTTCAGACAGTATATGGTACTTAGGCACCATAAGAAAACCTTGTGATTTATGCAATATCTTGGACTTTCATGAAGCAAATGGCTCCTTAACTAGGTTGGAGTATATTTCACTAAGGGAGACTGCCAAGGATGGTATGAAAGTTTTGGATATTCTCCTCCATGAAAAATTTGGTAATGGAGTTAGAGACACTTAGCGAAAAGCACAGCTTGAATTAGGCCACTATGTATATTTGTCCTGGGCAATCAGTTTATTTACATGGCTTGAAAGAGCCTAAAAGCCTTTCTGAAAAAATCTACTTCCAAAAGCTTATCATAACATTTCAGCCTGCTTACCCCCTGCTCTGTGATTCCAAGGGTAAAACTCATTCCCATTCCCCGTAGAGAACTAGTGAGATGCTGTTGACAGAGGCTTGAATGTCCCAATTTCCTGAGACTTGAGGAAAGCCTATGGGCTCTCTTCCATCAAATGATACTTTAGGGAAAACGTGTATTCTATATCAGCTCAGTGACTTATCCTGGGGATATGTACCTGACTCTAAGTGCATAGTCAGATTAGTAGATAGACCAGTCAACCACCTGTCCATGTTTCTCAGCCATAAGGGGTGTCAGAGCTTGAGTAAAAAAGTAATGAGATTCAAATTTTCACACTTACCAGAGAGTCTCTCTCAAGAAGGGTACTCCATGGGGACAGAAGGAGTATTTTATTATCTGCTGGTAGTATATTGTGAGATTGCCTGCAGTATGCTTCAGTATCAACAAGTGATAGCTACAATGGCTTTAGAGAGGATGTGTTCAGATCACAGCAGATCTTTTATTTTGCTGAAATGTGCAAAAATTGTGTCCAGAGTTGAGTTCAGAACCAAAAATGAACTCTAAGCTTATCACTCCTGGACCTTCTTCCCTGTCCTTCTCTCACCAGCATGGCCACTTACCTCTACATAAATGCTCAGCCACTATTTCGAGAATACTGATTTAATCCATTGTCAAATTATTAACCTACCAAGTATGTCCATATACCTCATTTCAACCTAGGGCAGTCATAAGTAGGTCTGGGCCTAGAGGAGAATGATTGGGGATCTTCTAATAAGGAAAAAAAAAACCCAGCAACAACAGAACATTGATAGGAGATTCTTATTCATATGTGTAAGTAGCGCTCTGGGGTCCTCTGATACTATGGCCCCATTTGATATTAATGCTTCAGTGATAGAAGCCAGTATGTTGGTTTCTCCCATGTAACCCTGGTACAACTCTACCCTACACTGGAGTAAAGGAGAGGCTTTTGCTTTGATCACGATGTGCTTGACATTAGGAGATGCAGAACAGTTAGAGAAAGTGATAGAAGAGGACTGGTCAGAAGATAGTGCCCAGGGTTTGGGTAACCACAGGGGTTGGCCTGGGGTGCCTGGCTATGTTCTCCTAGCCATGGAGAACAGATCCAACTTGATGAGAAATTTTAGGTAAGTAAACACAGGAGATTACCAAGGATAAAGAGTTATATAATTCACCAAGGATTAAAAAGGTATATTCCTAGACCCTTAGGCTCTTATGCTGTGATCAATGTAATTTTTGAAGAACATTATATTGAAGTCTGAAAACCCACTTATAATTCAGAAAGGAGCAGATTCTATCTGTGGTACTTTTGAATCTTATTTTAATATTCTTATTTTTCACAATTTAGTTAGTTTTACTAAATTAAAAAAAAATTGGGTAATCATGACCACAACCCAGTTTGCGAACATTTCCATGATTCTTAAAAGATGCTTGTGGCTGTTTAATTAGTCCTGTTCCCCATCTGCAATAGCTTTGAGAGCAAAAGTAATAGCATATTTAATATTAAGATTACCTCTATGAAAACAGTTATGTGCTTAAGGCCCATAAACAGAATCATCCTTTCCTGTAATATATTTTTTTAAACACTTAAGTTTCATCATTTTAATCTTTTGGTCAAGTGCAGTCTTTATCCATACCAACACTTGGTGAGAATTTATGACTCTCACTTTGGAGATAGTTTAGTTAAAACATGAGTAATATCTGTCATGAGTATCTGTTGATATGGCTGCCTGTTGTCAAAGCTCAGATATTCAATGTTAGTCATGCATTTTTAAAATAATATTTTTATTAGTGCATTATAGTTATACATAATAGTGGGATTCACTTTGATATATTCATAAACACATATAACATAATTTGCTCCATTTCAATCCCAGTACTTCTTTGATGCCCTGATGTGGAGGATTTTTCAACACAGAGAACCACTTCTGATTCTCCAGATACCAACCTATTGAATAATTTAACTCAACTCTGACACTAGCTAAATGGAGTTAGGACAGGCACCACCGTTTAAAGACTCAACCCCATAAAATGGTGTCTGACTTCAGACACAGGTTGCAAGTTCTGGGGATCAGGTACTTCTGACAATGCATTGTAAGTATTTTAAATTTTTTCTGTATATTGTAATTTGTAGGTATTTTTTAAGCCTTTCTGATTGGAGAAAGACTGCCCCTTCTGGGTCTAATCAATTCTTAGAGATTAAAAAGGATGAAAATATGTCATTAGCACACAAATTAAACAATCCAGAGCCATATCTACTCTACCCACTGATATACCACAGAAGACAATGTTCTCTTGTCTGATTCATCCTTGGATCAGGTACCAGGCAACTAGAGACCACCCCTTTAGCTAGTCCTGAAACTTCACCATGCCTCAACTTGCCTGTTCCTCAGAAACCATGAAGGCTATGGCCTTAACTTTCCTCTTGTTTGTGTCTCTGACTCCTGACAATCCTGGTGTCTTTCCTGTGTGTCCCTAAAGGGAGGAAGGAGGCAGACTCCACAGGGACATCAGAATCTAAGGAACTAGGTGTTGAGTTCTTTGTTCCTTTACTTTCTCCCATATATCTTTTACAGGGATCTTCAGACAATTCCAGCTTGGAATCACCAGTAGGCACTGACTAAAACTGGTATCCATAAGGCCTGTTGTTTAGAGAGAAGGGAGGAAGAGAAGAGAAGAGAAGAGAAAAAAAAGAAGAGGTGGAGGAGGAGGAGGAGGGGGGAAGGAGAAGAGATGGAGGGAGGGGAGAGAGAGAGAGAGAGAGAGAGAGAGAGAGAGAGAGAATATGAATATGAATGAGAGAGAGGGGGAGGGCTTGAAAACAGAGAGAAAGTTTGGCAATACCTTCCATACGCCAGTCAACATCAAGGTAAAACCTGCACTATCACCACTTGAGGTTTCAGTGAGGCCAGTAGGTTGCTGGGACTCCAGCCCACCCCTCCTCTCTAAAGAAGCGGAAAGTGCTCTGATTTCTCTCCATGGTGGTTGTAGATCAGTAACAGGTCCTTTATTCCCACCTGGGAGACACAGGCAGTGTTCCAGTTTCCCCCACTGGAGTGCTGTAAGAAGGGAACATGTCAACACCTAGCTGGCAACAATGAGACTAATAGGCTAGTTTGCTCCTCTTTCCTGGACTTCCTGAGTCTTGGTGTATCAATGGGGTGCAGGGGAAAGCTGAACCCCACTCCCATATAATCAACTAGGTGTAATAAGGTAAATGAAGAAAGATGAACGAAGAAGCCTTCTCCCCTCCCTTCCCTGGCGTCAGTAAGGCCCAGTAGGGAGCTGAACTTCTGTCTCTAAGCTTCAACAAAATAGGTGTGTGCCAGTTCTTCCCGTCCCTTTCCTTGGTGGAGTGGGGCCAAAGGGGAGATGCCCTTTCACACAAGCTGAGATAATGAGGCAGTGCAAGCTGTGTCCTACTTTTGCTAGGACCAAGGGGAGAGCTGAATGCCCACTCACTCATCTGTAACAGGACAGGATGAGTTTCTGTCCCATTTGTGTTGGTGTTGTTCTGGTGGGGCCCAGTAAGGAACTAAAAAAGCACCCAGCTCCCCTTTATAATATATGCCAACAGGGTGACTGCCCACTGAAAGTGAAGATTGAATGGGATCCATAGTTTCAAAAGATGATATCCAAAATATTCCAGATACAATTGAAAATCAACCATCATATCAACAACCAAAAAAATCACATGAAGGAAAAGGGCATTTAAAAGACACTACAATGAAGATGAATTAGATGATAGAATTATCTGATAAGGATCTTAAGGAATCCTCATAAAAATGCTTCAAGAAATAATTACAACTTCTCTTGAAACAAATGAAAAACAGGAAAATCTCAGCAAAGAAATAGAAGTATAAAAAAAGGAACAAAGGGAAACTACACAATGGAAAAATAAAATAACCAGATGAAAACTATCAGTAGTTGAATGAAGATGACAGGAAGATGAGGATAGAACCAACAAATTTGGGGACATGTCAATATAATTGACCTAATCTCAATGACAAAAGTAGACTGAAAAGTTAACCATGTCTGAGGGACCTGGAGGATAATAAAAGAGCTAGCACTTATATTTTCAGATTTCAGAAGAAAAAGAGAGAGAGAAAAAAAATGATACTGAAGAAATAGTCTATAAATAAAGTTGGAAATTTCCCAAATTTTACAAATGACATAAATCTACAGATTCAAGAAGCCATAGAGAGAATTAACATGATAAAACCCATGCCAAGACACATTATAATTTAACTTACGAAAATTGAAGACAAAAAAGAAGAAGTTGTGAAAGCGTCCATAGAGAAATGACATATAACCTATAAGGAACACACTTTAGAAGGACAGAGGATTGCTTATCTGAAACCATAGAAGCCAGAAAAAGTGGCACATCATTTCTCAAGTACTGAAAGAATTGTCAACTGTGATTCTAAATCCAGTAAGCTATCCTTTGTCAAAGATAAGTAGGAGAAATAAAGACACTTGCAGACAAAGAAAACTAAGAAGGGTTGCTTGTAGAAAATCTGTCCTTAAAAATGGCTAAAAAAGGAAATAATGACTAAAAAAGCTTAAGAAAAGAAAAGCTTAGAAATTTGGGAAAGAAATGACAATGAAATGGATAAACATAGGAGTAAATAAAACAGAATATCTACTTCTTGTGAGCTTCTTTAATCATATTTAGTGGCTGAAGCAAAAATTATAACACCATCTATTGTGATGCTCAGTATAAATATATAATTTAAGATAACTGTGTTTTGAAAGTGGGAAGGGTAAAGGAACTTAAATGGAAATAAGGTTTCTATACTTTATCTGAAGGGATAAAACACTGATGCCAATGGATTGTTTTAACTTATGTATATACAGGGTAATACATACAGCAACCCTAAAGAAAACTATAGGTAGTGATATTCTCTCAAGCACTATAAATTGATCAAGATGGAATCCCATAAACATGCAAGTCAGATAAACACAACAAGAAAAAAGAGACAGAAATGAGAAACAGAAGCACAAAACACATTTTTTAAAAAAGACACTCAACATTTCAATAATTGCTTCAAGCATACATAGTCTAAACATGCCAATCAAAGGATTAAAAAATTGGCAGAGTGGATGAACGTTTTAAAAAAAACACACTTAACTCTATATGGTTAAAAATACTGACTTCAAATTTGATTATATGGAAGGTTGAAAGTAAAAGGATAGAAAAGATATACCATGCAATCAGTAACAACAACAATAAAAAAATTAAAAATGGCTATACTAATAACAGTTTGAATTCACAAGAAAAAGTGTTTACTAGTGACAATGATTAGTCCAGCAGGAAAACATAATGATCTTAAATGTGTACATTTTGAACAACACATAAACCAAAACTGATTTAGAGCTGAAAGGAGAAACAAACAAATGTGCAATTACAGCTGAAGACTTCAACAAGAAGGAAGTAAAATCTCTACAAGGATACAAAGATCTGAATGACACAACCAACCAATAGGACCTAACAAACATGTGTGGAATGCCCTACCCCAAAGAAGCAGACTATACTTTATTTTTTAAATTGACTGTCTGTACTGCTCAACATAAGACTATATCCTGTGACAGAACACATAGCTCAATAAACTTGTAAGAACTGAAATCATGCAGTATTTTCTCTAAACCATAATGGAATCCAACCAGAAATCAGTAACAGAAAGATAACAGGAAAATAACCAAACACTTGAAAATTCAAACAACACACTTATAAATAATTCCAGGTCATACAGGAACTCTCAAAGTAAAATTTTAAAAATACAGAAAAGAATACAGATGGAATTATAACATCTCCAACTATGTGGGATGCAGCTAAGCCAGTGATGAGAGGAGGCTTTATACCACTAAATGCTCACATTATGAGTGAATAAAGGTCTAAAGTAAGTAGTTTCGATTACAAGCACAAGAATCTAAAAAGAAAAGTTAAATAAGTCATAATCAAGAAAAATAAATGAAATCCTAATGAGCAGAAGTCAATGAAATTAAACATAGGAAAGTGATACAGAAAATCAGCAAAATACAAAACTGTCATTTTGATTAAAAACAATACAATTAATAAATCTTTAGCAAGACTGACAAAGGGAAAAAGGAAAAAGACACAAGCCATCAATATCATTAATACATATCACTTTTATCTTGTTACCTTTAAAAAAAGAAACCCATGCCAAGACACATCATAATGGGGCATGCATTAGTTTCCTATGGCTGCTGTTAACAAATGATCATGAACTTTGTGGTTTAAAACAACACACACTTATTCTCTTAGCACTCTGGAGATCCAAATTCTCAAATCAGTTTCACCATGTCACTCTATGGAGGTTCCAGGGAATAACCCATTTCTTTATATTTTCCAGTTTCTAAAAAGGGCTTCACTTCTGAGTTCCCTGGATCATGGCCCCTTCTTCCACCTTAAGTGCTGGCTGCTTAGCATCTTGCTTCAGTTATCACATTGCCTTCTCCTTATGAGGCTCACTCCCTGTTTTAAGAACACCTGCATTTGCATTTGTGGTCCGCCTGTACAACCCAGGAGAATCTTCCATTTCAAGATCTTTAACTTAATCACATCTGCAAAGACTCCTTTTGCCTATAAAGTAATACTGTTTAGGGATTTCAGGGATTAGAACCTGGATATCTTTGATCTACCACAGAACAGATCAAACATCTTTGCATTAATAAATACTACAACTTAGAACAAATAGATCTCAAAAAAACACAAACTGCTAAAACTCAATTGAAATGAAATAGGGAATCTGAATATTCTAATCAACTACTAAAGAGATTGAATATTTAATTAAAACCCTCCTGAAAGAAAATTTCAGGCTCATAAGTTATCACTTAGTAATTATACCAAATCTAAATAGAAGAATTAACATCAATGTTATGAATCTCTTCCTAATGGAGATGAAGAGGGGAAAAAACATATACCCATAAGGCTAATATTGCTGTGTTACCACAACCAGTCAAAGACAGTCAAAAAAAGAGAAAGAGAGAGAGAAAGAAAAAGAAAGCTATAGACCATTATTGCTCATGGACTTAGAAATAAAAATCCATAAAAATTTTAGTAAATTAAATCCAATAATATATAAAAAGAATAATACACCATGAACAAGTAGGATTTATTCTAGGTATGTAAGCCTAATTACATATTCAAAATTAAATCAGTATAATACACCATACTATCAGGCATAAGAAGAAAAGTGTATTACCATATTGATCAATATAGAAAAAGCATTTGACAAAGTCTAATATCAATTTATGACTTAAAAAAAGTCTTGGTAGAGTAAGAATAGAGGGAAACTTCTCTAACTTGATAATGAACATCTACAAATATCCAACAGCTGATACATCACACAGAAGAGTGAAAAACTATATGTTATCCTTCGAGGGGTGGAAACCAAGCAAAGCTGCCTGCTCTTGCTCCTCTTACTCAACACAGCACTGGAAGTCCTAGTAATTTCACTAAGGAAAGAAATAAATAAGCAAATAAATAAAAGGCCTACCAACTGCACATGAAGAAATAAAACTGTCCCTATTTGCAGATAACACTACACAGAAAATTTGGAAGAATATATAAAAATTTGTAGAACTAATAAGACAGTTCAGAGAAATCACAGAATACAAGATAAGTACACAACAGTCAATTTTATATCTACGTAATAGAAAATGAACATGTGATACTGAAAATAAAAGCACATATCATTTAAAACCACTCCTAAGAAAATAAAATACTTAGGTGCACATGACAACAAAGTATGTATAGGGTCTGTATGCTGAAAATAGAAAGTGCTGATTAAAGAAAATTTTTGAAAAAAAAATAAACAAATGAAGAGACATACCATTTTCATGAACTGGAAGATTCAATGAAATAAGAACATTGATTTTCTCTAAGCTGATCTCTTGATTTAATACAATTCCAATCTGGCTTTCAGCAATATTTTTCTGTAGTTATAGGAAACATTTTCCAAAAGTTGTCTGAGCTTATACAAGCTAAACCATCTTGGAAAAGAATAATTAAGTATGTGGAATCACTATAATATTAAAGATTAGTATGTAGATGGGAGATTCAATCTTTCCAATCTCATGACTTATTATATAGTGATAATAATCAGCAATGTATAGACATACAGATCATATCAAAACAGAAAACCCAGAAACAGACTCACATGAACATGCCTAACTTATTCTTGACAAAAGTACTTCCTCAATGGAAGGACTTTTATCAAATAGTGCTGGAGCAAGTAGACATCCTTGAGCAAGATAGATATATTGGGAGGATAGTAGGTACATAGATAATATATAGATACATGAAATCTTGATCTAAAACTCAAAACTTATCAAAAATTAGCTCAAAATAAATCACAAACTTAAATTTAAAATGTAAAATCTTAACTATTTAAAAAACAAAAATGTCTTTCAGAATATAGGATTAACTATGCAAAGAATTCAGAGACTTGAAAGTAAAAGTATGATCCATAACAGAAAAAAATGATTAATCAGACTCCTCAATATTAAAAGCTTTTCTTCTGCAGAAGACTATGTAGAGGATGAAAAGATAAATAACAGGCTGAAAGAAAATATTTGCAAACCACAAATCTGACAAAGAACTAGGAATTGGAATATATTAAAAACTGCCAAAACAATTAGAAAGTTTCAAAAGCAAACAATCTAATTAGATGTTAGAAAAAATTCACTAAAGAGGATATATAAATGGTAAATAAGCATATGAAGAGACATTCAACATCATTAGTCTGTAGGGAAATGCAAATTAAAACTACAGTGAGATATAAGTACACACCTATCAAAATGACTAAAATAAAAAATAGTGATAACATTAAATGCTGGTGAGGCTGCAGAACAACTGGATCATATACACTGATGATGAGAATATTAAATAGTATAACTACTCTGGAAAATTTTTGACAGTTTCATTAAAAAAAACCCTAAATGTGCAACTAACATAACTACCATACAACTCAGCAATTGCACTCTTGGGCATTAATTTAAGAGAAATGGAATCTTATGTTCACACAAAAAAATGTATACAGATGTTCATAATAGTTTTTGCTTTATACCAATTTTATTCATAATATCCCTAAACTGAAAACAGCCCAGATGTTTTTCTGTGGGTGAATGGTTAAACCAACTGGTACCTCATAGCATGTAATCAAGAGCATGTGGCATTAGTGGAAAGGGTAGCCAAATAGGACTGGAAAGTATATGCTACTGCCCAGCAATAACAGAGGAACAAATTATTGATACGTGCAACATGTGGATGAATCTTCAGGCAATTTTTCTGGATGAAAAAAAAATCAGGCCTAAAAGGTTACATACTTTTTGATTCTGTTTATGAAAAACATTCTTGAAGTGACACAATTATAGAAATGGGGAGTATGCGAGTGGTTGCTGGGAGTCAGGGGCCAAGGGAGGGAAAGTGGGTTGGGTGTGGCTATAAAAGAGCAATAGGAGGAACCCCAGAAACCCCAGAGATGACAGACTGTACCCTATCTTGACTATATCAGTGTTTTCCCTTGTCTGTCTGTCTCTCTCTCTCTCTCTCTCTCTCTCTCTCTCTCTCTCTCTCTCTCTCTCCTTTTCTGCCTGGGCATGGAACCCAGGGCCTCCCACATACTAAGCAAGTGCTCTGCTACCCAGCCACATCCCCAGTCTCTCCACATTATTTTTTATGAATGCATCTGAGGTTATAATCATCTCAAAATGATGTTTAAAAATAATCAAAAGGAGATGAGAGAAGGTTTACCATTTATTTAGTAATTACTATACATTCAGTAATTAGCCGAATCCTTTTCACATATATCATCTATTCTCAAAATTTCTTTGCAAGATATGTAGGATCATACATCACTTAAACAGGTATATATCCTGAGAAATGTGTTCATGGGCGATTTTATTGGTGTTTGAACATTGGAGAGTGAACTCACACAAACCTATATAGTATAGCCTAGTATATACTGGCTATCTGGCATTTTGTATATGTTTAACTACACATATCTGTGTGTATATGTATGGTATTACTCCCAGTGCCTGGATAAGCAAAACAACCTGAGAGTAAATCAAGTACAAGATAAATTGATGCCATCAAGAGACGTGGTGAACACAAGTGTATGAGGCTGCTGCTGGTGTCACAGCACACTGTTTTACAGTAAACTCTAATATATATATACACACACACACACATATATGTATATATATGGAGTACACTATAAAATAACTGAGCAGCATAGTAAATACACACGGTAGCAACTTGGTCATGCATTACTAAGTATTATGTACTGTACCTAATTGTACATAATATGCTATCCTTTAATACAGCTGGCAGTGCAGTGGGTCTATTTACACTGGTAACACATAAACCATGCTTTGCACTGTGACATTATGACAATCAAAATATCACTTGGATGATGGAGATTATTTAGTTACATTATAATTTCACAGGAACATTGCCACATAGGTGGGGCATCGTTGACCAAAATATTGTTTTGTGGCACAAGTCTGTATTATTGTTCTAATTACAGGTAGGAAACAATAATGGTTCAAAGATGAGAAATAAGTTGGCTGAAAAATCATGATTGAGGCAGAACTAAAATTTTAGCCTGGGTCAAACTAAAAACTATTGGAACATAGATCAATTAACAGATGCACTTACTTAATTTCATATCGCCATGATTCTTGCCTGTTGAGTACATGTTAATACCCTGAGTGGTGTTTCTTTTAAAATCTAGATTGATCTCAAAGCAGCATTTGCTATAAATGGATCTGAGAACAGTTATGTCAAAGAAACTAATTGATTTGTTTCCTAATTCTTCCTCCTCCTCTCCCCACCCCAACCTACATCACCAGGGCAAAAGAAGGTTGGTAGACGTTTATAAACCAAACCGTGCCACCAGAGAAAGTTGTCTCACCAATCACTTTCCTTGTAGCAAACAAAAAATGTTTCACTCTGGTAATAAACTGCTTTCTCTCTACCATATCAGCTTTGTTTTGTAAGATTAAACTTTTTGAAAATTTTTCTCTGTTTTTTTTATCTTTTTTTTTTTTTTGGAGGGGGGTAGTATTAGGGATTGAACCCCAGAGCACTTAACCACTGAGCCATATCCCCAGCCCTCCCTTTTTATTTTTCATTCTGGGACAGGGTCTTGCTAAGTTGCTTAGGTCTTCTCTAAGTTGCTAAGGCTGGCTTTGAATTGCAGTCTTTCTGCCTCAGCTGTTTCATATCATGCCCCTACTGTTACTGTTCTTTGTGACTCCTGTTCTCAGTCAAATCATCTTAAGTACCAGGAAATTAAATTCTGAACATCCCTGAAACATAAAATTGAATGTATTTTGGAACATCTCCATTAGCTAAAGCATTGATTTTTTTTTTTTTGTAGATAATTCCAAGTTGACTTCCTTGAAGTTGTTTAACACCTCACCCTCTCAAATGAGGGGACTTGCTATGTATTTTTGAAATAAGAAACATACAGATGGAGAGGGGAAAACTCAGGAAAACATAAAATAAGACCAACAGTAGCAACAATTACAAATTTGTTTCAGAGCACAACTTTAATTCATCTTTCTTGTTTGTGTTCAGATGAAGAAACTGAAAACTTATAGTTTTTAAAAAAAATATTTGTAGGAGGATGAATGTAGGGTTTCATTGAATGGTCATAGTTTCTCTTAGCATTTGTGAAGTTGGTGACGCAATTTATTCAGAAATTTCACTCTCAGGCACATAGTCCACTGGTCACTTCGTTGAAGGGCAACCATGCACTAGAGAACTCACATTTTTTAATGTCACAAATTGGTACATCCCTGAGCATCATTAGGGAAGCTGCTTTAGACAGAACCCTGATTTTCTAGGTGGGCGACAAGACATGGCCTCACAATTCTGGAGGTAAGCAAGACATAGGTACTCCCAGAGCCCAGATCTCATTAGACAGCCTGACTGGGGAAGCCTTCTGGACTTGTAACTCCATCTGCCTGCAAAGGTGATGAATTAGACACAAATTATATATTTAAAAATTTACTAATGCACAATCTCTGTGTCTATCTCTCCATCTCTCTTTCCCTTCTGGCTTTTTATAATCTCTTGCTTCTTCAAGCCCTTAGAAATCTTCAGTTGGGAGATATCTTTACCAGTGGTCTTCAAAGTAAAATTTAGTTACCCTGGGGATATGAAAATAATTATATTGGGATATACGAAGAAAATACGTGAAGTCGTATTCAACTATATTTTATTGCATACTTCCAAATTACTTTTGTGTAAATGTACAGAGTTTAACAGTACATAATCACATCTGTAATTTATAAACATTCACATTTTTGTGCACATTCTCAATAGATATTTTTCTAATAAAGATGTAAACATTAAAAATGTAGAGCCCACACATCTAAACCATGCATGGCAGATTATTGCCTATTTTCTTCTTTTTAAGGACAGAGATTTTATAACCTTCAGTAATAAATCATCTAAACATTTTATCACTGACTGCATTTACACATCCATTTACTTTAATCACTTAGCAATTATTACAGCATGTAACAATTAGTCCATAAGTTAGGTCCTGCGCATTGGATAGGAATTATCTTTCCTCTCCTTGAGCAAGATTATAGCCCCCCATCTCAGACCAAAAAAAAAAAAAAAAACTGAAAGAAAAGTGTTTTGTCAATCAGAACCTTAAGTTTATTTGGCCTTTTCTGTACATAAAAGAAAAATTTACCCTTCTCATTAAAAAGTAAATCAGTAAAATGGAGATAATGATATTTAACCTGTAAGTGTGTTGCAACATCGAATGAGATAATGTTTATTAATGCAGCATGTTAATTGGAACACGGTTTAAAAATGTCATATAATAGCCTTGTTTGATTCTCAGAAACAGCAATTTCCTTCTCCAGTCTATGCTAAATTGCCTCATTTTCTCCAAAATTTCCCCCAAATATAGTTCATTAGTTTATGACTTGAGGACTAAAAGTAGATGCTCTATTCTGCTAAAGCCACAGTGGAGGTAAAAATTCCTTCCCAGCCGAATACATCAAACCTCATTTAATGCATCTGGGAAATATGAATTTGTCCTGCCTTTTCTTTCTGTAATGGCACTTCGTTGCTGACTCACATTTATCTCATGGTTAGTTATGCATCCTAAGTGCATAACTCTATATTTCTGCTTAGCCATCTTGTCTTGTGTTACAAGATTTGTGTTCTTTGGACGATGACCTGGCATTTGCCATATTACATTTCAGCTTTGTTGATGAAATCATTTCCTAATCTTTCAAGAACACTTTCTATTTTCCCTCCATATCTAGAATTCTGGTAACCCCATATAATTTAATGTTATGTACAAATTTGATGACTATATTCCTAACTTTTTCATAGAGGTGATATAAAAATGACACCATCTCTATAAGAAAGTATTTGATAGAGATGCCCAGGTCATTGCCATTAATAATGCTTTTTTCTTATTCCCTTAGGCTTAAAAAAATGTGCAAGACAGTGGAATAAATTTAACAGTGTGGGTAAATCCAGCCAGTTCTCCATACCCACAGGTTCCACATCCATGGATTCAACCAACCACAGATTAAAAATGTTTAAAAAAACTGAGCACATACAGACTTTTTTTCTTGCCATTATTCCCTATACAATACAGTAAAACAACTATTTAGATATTCTAAGAAATTTAGGAATGATTTAAGGTAGATGGGAGAATGCATATTCTAAGAAATTTAGGAATGATTTAAGGTAGATGGGAGAATGCATATACATAATATGTGAACACTGCACCATTTTACATAAAGAACTTGGAAATCTGTGGATTTTGCTATCTGTGGGGGTCCTAGAGTCAATCCCTTCATGATACAGAGGGATGACGGTTCCTGGAGGGAGGGAAGTAGGTATGGATCCTAACACTGTTTGGGGGTTTCAAGGAAGTATTCCAAGAATATGTGACATCTGTGAGGAACATGTAGAGATGAACCAGGAGAAAAAAGGGCACAAGGAACATTACAGATAATAGGTGCAAAGGTCTGAGGGGGAGAGAGATCACATTTCTTCTAGCTACTGAAAACAGTTCTGTATGACAGAAGGGGATCAGGGGCGCTGGTGAGAGGTCAGATTGGAGAGACTGGCCAGGCCAATTCTGGAGGTATTGTCAGCCAGGGTCAGGACCTTGAACTTTGATGCCACTAAGGTGACACTAAAAGATTTTCAAGACAGGATCTTGGCATCCTCAGATTGTTCTGTAAAAAATTTAAAAATTATTCTCCCTTCAGGGTGAAAAACAGATTATAGACAGGGTAAGATTTAAGGCAGAGGTAGATCAGAGCTGTCCTGTCTACACGCATGTCTTAGTTTCTCTACTGGGCTACAGATACTCTGCAAGAACAGAGGTCGGCTTCTTGTTTTCCTTCCATTTCCCAGCATGAGCCCTTGAAAGCATTTCAGTGAGTACATAAAAAAGACCTGTCATACCTGTACCTGTTTCCTTGTCTATTGTGGCTACCACCCTATTAGAGGAGAAAATCAAACCGATCTGGCTTACATGGTCCTCACAAACTACTGAAGGTAACATCTGCATAGCTTTTTTTTTTTTTTTTTTTTTTTTTTTGTGAAGCAATCGCCAATTATTCATTGGATGATGCATCCTGGTATATTCCTAGGAATGTTCACTCTATTGACTGACATAACAGGATATATTTGGCTATCAGATGACAAACATTATTTTGCTTCAGTTGCCCTTTCTATGAAATAAGTATGATAATTTTACCTATGAAAAGGAGTTATTGTGAGGAGTAAATGAGTTAATACAGGTAAAATGCAGAAACTAGTATAGAAATAAGCACTCAGCACAAGTTAGCTGTTGTGTTGTGGTATGACAAGTATTTTAGCTACCAATAGAAGACCCAAATAACACATGAGGTTGAGATCAATCAGGTCTGGCCAAGTCAGAAAGAGGTCCATATACCATGAGACAGAGCTCAGAGAAAACTCTACAAATGACGTGCTGAGTGCCATTTGGGCAGATGGGAACATGACTTGACATGACTCCATATTTTGGCCTGAAAATAAGGCTGTTAAGGAGGGAGGAGAGAAGAGAAGGGTGGCTTGGGAGCCAGAGGGCTGGCATTAGAGTAATGGGCTTTGTTGATGAGCTCTCCAGATCCCCTTTAGCCCTTTGTTCTAATTCCCATGTACCATTTCCTCAGCTTCCTTTATTACTAAGGCCCATTCCTGCAGTTCTCCTTGGAGGACTGTCTGAGGGCTGCTGGGCCTGCACAGGTGCAATGCCAGAAGTATTTGAGAGTTTGCAAACCACCCAGGTGGCCCTACCAATGACTGACTAGTGCAGGCCTCTGAAAGGCCAGCTCCCAAGCCTGCAGTGGAATAAACTCCAAGGTATGACTTATGCTCCAGAGCTCCTCCAGGGGATCAGTCTGGGCCAAACTGTGCCTGAAATCATACATTTCCTTGACTTTTCCTTTTCTCCCTGATTCTCCCACTCCCTTATTGGTGTTTCCCAGGAGCACTTCCTTAGTAAACTGCTAGAACCCAAATGCTTGTGCTTGTTTCAGGGTCTGTATCTATAGAAATCCTAAGACAGATTGTTATGGGTTGTATCTGAGATGTCCCCACCATCTGTTAACCATCCTGTTAATGCAGGAATATTCAGAGGTGAAATCACTACATTATGTGAGCTATAACCTAATCAGTCCATCCTAGATTGAATGCAGTAAATTGGGTAGTAACTGTGGCAGATGAGAGGAGGTTGCAGGAGGTGGATCACTGGGGAGGCGGTGTGTGCCTGGAAGGGTTCATCTTCCCTGAAGCCCCATCCCCTCCCCTTTCACTCTCTGCTTCCTGGTCACCATAACCTGAGCAGCTTTCCTCTGCCATGCTCTTCTGCCATGATGTTCTGCCTCACCACAGGCTCACAGCAATGGGCTCTGCTGACCATGGACTGAGACCTCTGAAATCTTGATCCAAAATAAACTTTTCCTCCTGTAAGTTGTTCTTGTCACCTCAATGAAAAGCTGACTAACACAAAGATTCTGGAAGCAAGGAGATGGAAGGTTAGGAGAGAGACTGCAATGTGAAGAGTGCTAAAGACAAATTCAGCTCCTGAAGTTTGGGGCCCACTGTCTAGTGTCTTCTGTGCTAGTTAACTTGACTAGATGGAATTTCCTGGCACTACATTCCTGTATCATGCTCAGGATAGAGGCAACATTAGAGTGAACCTCATGGAAATCAAGCAGAATCTCAGGCTTCATTTGGAGGCAAGGAAGTTGGATCCAGTTACTCACATTCCTGTTCTGAGACTCCCCATGAATGGAGGGAGCTGTGTCAGTGGCCCCTCCCAGATCTCCAGTGCTTAGGTTTGACCTGAAGAGCTTCAAGAAGCTCTCTCATTTAAAGACACCACAAAAGGTTTTGGTCAGGAAGTCATTTACAACCTCAACCCCCAGCAATCTATCCTGAGGATTTCTGGGTGTTTGGTTCTGTTGAGTCAGCCCTCTCAGTGGTACAACTAAAAACTTCCTTCTCATTAATAAAACCTTCTAAGTCACTACCCCCCCACCCCATCTAGGGGACAGCAGCCATCAGCTTTCATGGTCTTTGGAAATTAGGGGTGGAGTGAAGTATTATGCTGAAACACGAACAATGTCTTAGTTGTCCAAGGACTCTTCAAGCTTGCTAACTGCTTTTGCAGGTACTACTCTGGTAGCTCTTTAGAGCAATACTATGAAGAAGATAGAGGAGACTTGATTATATTCATTCAACAGGTGAAATGCTCAGGCAGAACGATTTTAAGTGAGAACCTTAGGTCATGGAAAGGAAGACATGAAGCTGAGAGCTGAATTAGGAGCTCCTATTTGTGTGCTCTATGTAAAGGGGGTGGTGCTGGGGGGTGTGGGATCTAAACCACTTCTTATTCTCTAGGGCACAGGGAGCAGGTGGGGGTGAGATAAATTGTGACTATGAACTTGAGCACTCTGGGGCTCCCAGAGTTGTGCACAGACACAAACTGACTCTAGCAAGCACAGCTGCTTTCTCTGCACAGGTTGAGCCTACCTTGCCAGGGAGGATCAAGAGTGAATCATCACTGTTGATTCACTGGCTTATGAATTTAGCTAATTCAGCTTAAAAAAAAAAAAAGTCTGTCCTGGGGGAAGAGTTTGGACATGTAGGTCTTATAACTCCCACATTTCTATCTCTGATCGTGACTATGGTTTATGACATTTGGTGATTCTTTTGTTCTATTTGGCAGAAAGTCAGAGTCAAGTATTTATCATGCAAGTGAGCACTGCAGATTTGGGTGGTTGGGGTTCTGACCTGCCGTTGCAGTGGGTACATGAGCTTGTGTGCATGTGGGCTCACCCAAGAGGGGCTTTCAAAATGGTTACCATCTAGAACTGGAGCAGGGTGAGTTAGTTTTAGGATGTTTTCTTACCATCAACTGTGAATTGACAAGGATCTAAGACCCTTGTGTGTATGACACAGGTGTCATGCCATACCATTCGGTGCATCCTTCTTCCTCTTTCATTTAGGTCCCTTCTATCATACACATACAGAATACTATGTTTTAAGAGCTGAGTCCCAGGGTGGCATGAACCAAGATACTCATGACTTGGGTCTAGTTTGAATGTGTCCCCCAAGGGTTCCTGTGCCAGAAGAGTAGTCCCCTGTGGAGATGTTGAAAGGAGGGGAAACCTTTAAGTGATGCACCATAGTCAGAGATAATTAGATCATGGGATTGCAGAGAGGCACACCCTCAGAAGGGATTAATGCAGGTAACTGATTCCCCAGTGATTTCCTTTGTTATAAAAAGAGTGAGCCTGCACCCCCACCCCAAGACGCCAAGCCAAATTCCTCTGGCTTCCTATGTCACCATGCTATTCCTTCTGCAGGCTGCCATTTACTCTCCTGCATCACTTCCATGTTGTGATACAGCCAAGGGGGCTGTTGCCATAAGCCAAACAGAATGCATTTGGCTTGATCTCTGCTTGATCTTGGACTTTTGGTCACTGACACTGTAAGCTAAATAAACCTCTGATCTTTATAAAGTATTCAGCTGTTGGTATTTTGTTATAGCAACAGAAATCAGAGTTGGACACTCATTTTGGGTCACAAGTCATGCAGACTAAAAAGTTGAATTAGAATAAGGCCTGCCTCACCTTCCCTTTGCAGTCTTGGAGAGGTAGGTAGCTAAGATACATTCCTCAAAACCTCTCCAGTATCAAGGTTAAGAAAAACCCACGCCCACTATGAAATAAAATCTACACAATAAAAGACAATTAAAAAAAATAAAGCAGGATCCACCACTTAGCCACAACAACTGCCCCCTAATTTATTGCCTTCAGTGCCCACTAGATCATGGGTTGCTGACAGGATGATGAAGTAGAGAAGATGGATACACTGAGTGTCAGCACAGCTGGCTGATTTGCTTTTTAAAAATAACCCAGGACTGGATCAATAGGTAACCAGAGGCTGCATGTTCATCTTAATTTTTATACTTTAAATATTAGTTATTCTTTCCCTGGGGCCCTGAAATTACAAGAAGTCTCCATTGTTTTGATATTGAGAAGAATGTGAGCTGTGTGCTGACGGGCCAAGGTGATACTCTAGTTGCTCTGCCTTCAGAGGGATGAGCAGCCCAGGACACCCTCCACACAGGGACCCTTTTGCTCAGTCACCGATGGCTGGAACCTTTGCAAAGGGACATCCTCATTAAATAATTCAAACCAATGAGTTGCAGGAGCCCAGGGTGGGTAAGCCTAAGGCAGTAGCCTTGTGAGGTTGCTCTTTAGGAAGATAGTGCAGGCTCAGATGACATCAACAGAGGCTTAGGTTGAGGGCAAAGGACAAGAGTGTCACTGTGCTGTGACCTGCTAGAACCATATTCTCAAGCACTGCATTGAGACCTGAGTGTCACACTATAATTCCCTCGTCTTATTGCCATACCTTTCTAAGACATGTCGTCTCACTATTGTCCTGCATTGATGAACAGATATAATGTGAATTAGAGACACAATATGTTTAAAAAAAATCTCAGCTTTTGGAAGATAAATTTTTCCTTTGGTCTTTGTTTGGCTCTCAGAATTTACTGAGAAATTGAACCGCCAGGACAGCTGGTTAAAGACAGATTCCTGGGCCTCTCTCTAGGATACCGATTCATAGGGTCTGGGGCCTTGAATTCTATCTCTTGGTTTAACCAGTTCCCTAGGGATACTGATAGCTGGCCTGCAGATGACACTTTAAGGAGCACTGATAAGGAAAGATAAGTAGCTTGGTTACAGCTCACTACCTTGTACTTATATTTCTTTTATCCCTCACACCTGATCTCTGGTCTGTAGGTCCACTGACCATGTATGATCTGTCACATGATCCCACTGTCTCTTCCACTGCTTATCAAAGCAGAAGTCGTCCACAGCTTGCACATCTGTAAAGGTTTGAAAATGAATGTAATTCCTTCCTCCAGCACCCAGCCAACATACATGTCAAATTAGATCCTGATTTCCTCCAAAGGATAGAGGAGGAAGTCACCAGGAGGGAACAACTAGAAAAAGGAAAGTAGTTTTGTCTACCCTCACTGGTAACTAATATGTCTTCCCTCAGTGACTTAATATGTCTTTCCTTTAGTTTTTCTGCCAGGTCATCTGGAAACCACTTGGCCTACAGAGCAGCCTGTGTTTGAGTCCTACAGCAACTGCTGAGTTTGTCTCCACCCACCTCACCCCGGAAGGGCACCAGCTCCCACTCTTCTGGGTCCAATCCAGGAATGTCACCTTTACCACCCTCTGGTATGGGATCCAGATGAACCAAGCAGATACCTATGTCAGACTATTGTTTATAAAGCACTCTCACACATATCAACTCTTCGATCTTTAAAACCACCCTAAAGCCAGGCACAGTGGAATAAGCCTATGATCCCAGGGACTTGGAAGGCTGAGGCAGGAGGACTGCAGATTTGAGGTCAGCTGTTGCAAGTTAGCATAGGCCCTAAGCAACTTAGTGAAATCCAGGCTCAAAATAAAAAAAATAAATAAATAAATAAAAAATAAAAAGGGTTGGGGATGTAGCTCAGTGGCAAAGCTATTTGGTTCAATCCTCAGCACGGATCAATCAAACAAACCTAAAAAGAAGTTATCATTAGTGCCATTTTGCAGATGGAGAACCTGATATTTACATTCCTTAAACTTGCTCAGTGTTAGCTAAGAAGCTTTTCTGTATTGCAGCAGCCATTCAACTCTGTCTGCCCCATTACTTATGTTGGAGATTATTCTCTTTCAGTTATGTTCCTTTTTCTGCCCTTTCCAACATAGAGAGGTGGCAAAGGTCAAACGTGAAGCTAAATGCGGTCTGGAGATTAACTGCTATTTCTATAATAGGAAAAACACACAAAATCCCTATAGCTACATCACAGAAAAGTGACCCAATTAATTCAGTGACGAGATCAGCCACATTGATCTGTACAAGTGCAGAGTGGACAATGCAACTCATTGATTGAATGCTTTACTTTTCAGAGGCTTGTGTAGACATAGCCACAGGCAAGGGTCTTCTGAAAGTGTTGCCATGGCACCAGCCAATTGGTGTGCTCCTCCATCCTCCTCTGCTTTCCAGGGCAGTCCTTTTAGAGACTCATCGGGCAGAGGTCTGCTTGCCTAGGTCAGGATCTGAGCTCCACTCCTCGAATTCAGCCACTTTTCAAACAAATGAGCTTGTCTTTCAGGAATGTCTTATTTCAATTACTAAATACCCATTGACTCTTTGAATTTACAAATTACTATGCCCCTTTTTTGTTTGCTAGCAATATAAGCACTGAAAGAGGGTCGGTAGTATCATCCCATCTTACAGACGAAGAATTAAAGCCCAATGAGGATTAGGTCACCCAACAAACTCTAGTGGAGTTAAAATTGTTTCTCTCAATTTAAATATTCTCTGAATTGTTTTCCACCATCATGAGGATAAATCAATGAGATGCATTAACCTTGAGAATCAACTCAATTAAGAAAAAATAGACAGGAATTAGAACAGACATCTTATCAGGATGATGCCAAATGAATGCCAAGTGGAATCTCAGGTGGAGGAAATGAGGGAGAGGTTAAAAAATGAGGGAGATGTTAAGAATACCTAATAGTTACACAGCATTGAGCCCTTACATTGTGCAAGGCAATGTTCCAAGTGTTAACTCAGTTAATCTCTAGCTGAGCCCTAAGAGGGAAGAACCATTCCATTTTGCAGATGGAAAACTGAGTCTGCCCAAGTCATGCTCTAGGTTTGCAGATCTGGGATCCACACCAAGTCACTAAACTCTGCAGTGTATGCTCAAACAATTAAATAAACAATTCTCAGAGAAAACAAAATGTTCTATACTGTTTATGTTTTAGAGTGGAAAAAAATAGTATCCAAATCAAATCAAAATTATAAAACTGGGTGTTTTCCCCTTTCCTTAAAGCCTATTTCTGTTACAGTGTTACATTTAAAGCAAATAAAGATTTGTCAATAGCAGCTTTGAAAAATTATAGTTCTCACTGACCTCTCCTAAAGAAGTAATAAAGATGGGAATTTTGTCATATAATACATAGCTAAACTTTGTCCCATTAGCAACTACTTTCCATGGTCCCCATAAGTCTCACTGGTTTTCACTGGCTCATTATCAACTACTATGATTTTCTCAGCCAATTTCCTCCAAGCCTCTAAGCAACAGGTTGAAGTCTGACAGATGAATTCTCCCTTATTCTCTGTCAATGGCTGTGGGTAACCTTGGAAGAGACTTGGAGGAAGCAGTAACAAGCTCCAGCTTTTGGGGGAACCCTTGACTAAACTCAGCTCGCCATGAGATCAAGATGGAGTGGTGGCTTTGGCAAGCATCTTGACATTGAGCCGTAGAACACAAGTGCCCACTCTCACTACGTTCTCACCTGGGAGTTAAGTTTGTGAATGCAAGTCGTGGCCATGGGTTCATATGTGACTACAAATGGATGTAAGGAAGCAAACTGGCTGTTTCTCAGCAACGCAGCAGAAGCAGCCAATCTAAAACACTCACTTCTCAATACATGTGCTGTGCTGTCTCTGAGTCACAGAGTGGTAGGGAACAGGTGAGCAGTGTGGGATTTGACTTCCTTAGAGGAGGAAGGGAGTAAGGAGTTAGAAAGGAATAGTGTCACATTGTCAGTTCAACACTAGGTGTGCTCTTTTATTTTTGATGTCTTACTTTTTCATTTTACACATCAGGAGTTCCAGCAGACAGAAAACACATCCAAACTCTACCTTAGCCAAACCCCTCTCGCTCTCTCTCATCATTGGCCAACATAAATGCATCCACACAACTAAACAACACCCTTTTCAGGCTCATCTACATTTTCTTCCTCCTGGGAAGGCAATGACTTAGAGTCAATAATCCATATAATCATTTAATTTTTGTTTTTAAGCACCTACCACTGTGCTATAGCCAAGTAGAGCACTGGAAATAGATTTTAAATCAAGGGCTAGATACCTGAGACAAATCACAGTTGAAAGAGGGTGAGATATCAGCAAATAATTAATTCAGTGTGGTGTAATCTTATAGGAGTAGGCACAGAGAATTAAAGGTGCCCATAGTGGATGTAGCTGATCTATAGGCAGACTTCAAGGAGGAGGTGATACTTGAATATTTAAAGAATTGGGCCAAATAAATTGTCACATAAAATAGTTTTCTTCTTCAAAATGGCACTTTCTTTTCCTTTTATTGTAATCATCTGGAATAAAGATCCTGAAACCAAGGACTGAAATATATCAGAACTCATAAGCCCTTGGGTATTCCTTATTTGGGCTTTTTGATAAGTTTTTCTTTTTTTAAGAAGAGGTGACCAAACAAACTCCTAAAATTTCCTCATATTTGCAAAATTTAAAAAAAAAGTTTTTTAAAAAATATTCAACTTTTTGTGTATAAAAACAAACGCTTAATTTTTATAGTTATAAAAAGAGACAAGAGGGCTGGGGTTGTGGCTCAGTGGTAGAGCATTTGCCTAGCATCTGTGAGGCACTGGGTTGGATCCTCAGCACCACATAAAAATAAATAAACAAAATAAACAAATAGGTATTGTGTTACAACTAAAAGAAAGAAAGAAAGAAAGAAAAAGAAAGAAAGAAAGAAAGAAAGAAAGAAAGAAAGAAAGAAAGAAAGAAAGAACTATGAAGAAAATGTCATATGGTGAAGTTGTAAAAGGGTAACATATTAGGTTGAAAGAAACTCTTCTAGAATGCTCCTGGGATTCACTCTGAGTTCCAATCCTTAACAGTTTGTGACTGACACATATTAGATCTTGAAAAGGGTATCCATTGGATATATTGACCAAATACTAATACAAATAATGGCCAAATATTGGCAAACAATGGCCAGACACTAAGTGAAATATTACCTCATTTAATCCATTAGACCTATAATATAGATATCACTATTAACCCCAATTTATAGACAAAGACAGTGAGGCTCTGAGGAATAAGTAAATTGTCAAGATTATACTTGGAGAGTAGCAGAATCAAGATTCAAGGAGAGTGGTCTGACTTCTAAGCTTTATTTATATTTCAGTGTGAGTGTCTCTTGCACAGTTCAGGGTCCTGGAGCTACAGAAACTGCAGGCTGGGACCTCTCAAAGAACTTCCATTGTACTGGAGAGTCAATGTGTGCACAAAAATACCTAGCAAGATCAGGAGGGCTGTGAGGATGCACATGTAAAAGAGAGCAGAGCAGGGAGGAGGGACTTACTGGTCAATTGCTTAGGTCTTATGGCTCAGGCCGAGATCCAGATAAATTCAGACAAGAATCTCTGCTCAGAATAGAACAAAAGACTGGAGAGACAGAAGGAATTGAACTATAAAGAATGAAATCATGGTTGCAAACTGTAAAAAATGAAATCATGGTCACTTGTTTGTCAATCCCAATTATCCAGAATAATAAGAAAGGGGATTGCCACTTGTTACAACAAACTACAGCAAAGCAGACCCATCCAAAAATTCTGAATGGTATGAACTACTTTCCCTGACAAAAAAAGGGTGAAAAACTCTATTCTGCTGTAAATGAATGCATCCATTTTTGATCATCCAGAGAGATGCTGGGGAAGTGGTGTGGGGACAGGCTTTGTAACAAGGTTATTAGGGTGGGGATAGATTTGGACCTTATCTATTAACTCATTAAAAAATATTTTAGGCTGGAGATGTAGCTTAGTGATGGAGTGCTTGCCTACCATGTGTGAGAACATGGGTTTCACAAACACGCGCGCGTATGTGTGCATGTGTGTGTGTGTGTGTGTGTGTGTGTGTGTGTATGCGTGAGTGTTTTCCCTGTGATTCAATCTGCATTTGCTTTTTGGTGAGTTGCATTTTATTAAGGTTCTGTAAAGCCATCTTTCAGACCTTTACAACTATGAGACAGCTAACATTTGAGAAGGAATTAAGATACAAAAAGGCTTAACTGCCATTTAAAACTAATGAAGCTAAGTAGAACTAGGTGTACAAGGTTCAAATATTCTCCAAATAATAACCATGATTTAAAAACAGAATTTGGAGGATTCCCAATGGTCCAGATATACTGTGTTTTTGAACATTTTCTTTATTTACAATTTAACCTGTAAGCCCCATGATGATAAAGGCTAAGTGTTACTCATCTTAGCATCTCACCCCAGAATTAACCACTATTAGGATTTTTGTATTATGAATATATTTTTTGCTGTCTTCTCCCAATAGAATAATAAGCTTCCTCAGAGGGTAGACCTGGTCTATCTTATTTACTGTTTTCTCCCTAATACCTGGGATGAGTGTCTGATGCATAAGGAGCTCAATATTTGATGAGGGATAAATCACATATTAACCATAATGGTGCAAGATATGTAGCAGAAACTTAAAATGTTTCTTTCCTTTTTTTCCCTGAACTTGAGATTGAAACTAGTGTGTCACACATGCTAGGCAAGTACTCTACCACTAAGTTACATCCTCAGCCTAAAATATTTTTAAATAAATTAATAAATAAGATTCAAACCTGTGCCCCAACCCCACAAATTGAAGGGGTAAGATGTGGTGAGTTGAGGCAAAAATCTGCTTATTCTGCAAGGGTGTATGTATGTGTGGGGGACGGGAGGCTTTCTCAATGCTTTACTTGTAACCAGTAATTTAGTGTATTATGTAGATGCACATTTTTAAAGTTCCTTAGATTTCAGAATAATTAGTGGTATTGTTCCTCCTAAAAATAAAGGAAAAAGAAATAATCTGCAGTTGCACTCTCCATATGGCTTAAAATTCACTGCCATGAAACAACATTATCTATGTTTTTCATAAACACATTTACATTGGTTCTCAAACGTGTTTTACATTCTAAATTCCATATCGGCATTGTTGAGGTTTTTGTAACTCTAAGATCTAGAAAAGAAGTTATGAAAGCTGTAGACTTGTAGCAATTTGCCAAGAGAAAAATGGCCTGATATCATTTCATTTCTAAGAAGTCACTTATTTGTCAATCTCAATTATCCAGAATAAAAAAAAAAAAGAAAGTAAAAGTATAAACAGAGCCCCTCGAGTGGTCAAAACTGTCTTCATAAAAGCTTGAGTGCTAAAATCTCACACCCCTCATTCACAAGAAAATTCCTTGGGCCCTAGTTTTCTGACACAAAGTTAACAAACACTTTCCAAACCCAGGCACAATGCAAGGGGCAAGTTCGAAGGGCTTGGAGACTGCTCCAGACAGTAAGAAACCACAGCTGAGATCCAGGGAATTAAGGGAAAAGCAGCAGCATCTGTGAAAAGGGGCACACGGGTCCACATGCTGAGCCTTGCTGGAATCATTCTGGATAAGAGCTTTCAACACCACACCAATTTTTAAGGGCATTACTCCCCAGTGTAGTCATTTATTGTGTTAACTTTGCCCAAAAGGGAGAAATATATTGAATTTCTTCTGTGTAGGTAGGCAAAGAACTGGTGATTGCATTGTATATGTATTTAATTCTCAAACTTGTTTTCTTCTCAGTAGAAAGTTCTGTCTTAGTCACCATGAGCCCTGAGGTTTGGTCATCATAACTGCAGGCTCATTTCCTTTAAAGAGCCAATTACAAATTCAAACATACAAAGAGATGGTGGTATGGCTACAGTGACAGCATAATGGGCAGTATTTTGTTATACAGTATACTATTCTCTCAATTACATTCCAATCCAGGGCCCAACAAACAGCTTTAATTATCAGTCAACTAATTCTGCTTCCAATCATAATATCTAAACTTAGGACAGGGCTAGGGCAGAAATCCACATCTCCCCTTTCTGTTCCCATTCATTCCCTCTTTGTTCCCTTACACTCTGTTTCCATCCTTCATCTTTATTTCGGCTGCCTTTCTCAGTGCCACTATTAAGTAGCTCCTCATGCATTCTCCATCTTCCAGAGGCTCCACTCAGTTCAGTGTCCACTTTGCCTCAGCTTGATCAAAAACCACAGCTTCTCCTGAAAACAGAACTCTGTAATTCCTCAACTTTCACCTTAGTGGCTCTTATGGGATGAGCTTTCCTTCTTTAGAAACCTTAATAATTTTTTTCTAGTGCTCCAGGACTGTGATATTTGCAATAATCCTACATGTTTTAAACATCTGCAATTCATTGTTCGAAGATTTACCTTCCTATATGTAAGGAACCCCTTTTTTATCAAATTAATATATGCTCATTACAGAAAATATGAACCCTGCAGAAAAATAGACCATAAACAGTTCTTATAATTATATCAAGCTAGTGATAAACATGTTTTGTGTATTTCACACATGTAAACACACACATTCTTCTATTGTGTATACAAAGTTTTGTAATCTTGTTTTTCACTTAATACTTTAGCTTGAATAACTTACCATATCATTAAAAATTGATTAAAGCACTTTTAACACATGTGCTTTTTTTTTTCATAAAAACATTCTGTTGTCATTATTGAATCATTCCTTGATGAGACATTTAGAACAAAAATAAATCAAAGCGCTTACACCCGAAAGGTACAAAATTATAAAGACTTGGTATCTTTTCTGAAGCAAAGTCCTAGATTCCTATATGCCTATGGTGTGTGTGTGTGTGTGTAGGAGAGTGGGGTGAACAAGATGATCACCCTGGTACCAGGGGCTCTGCATTGCGCCCATTATGATGGGATTCCACATGCTTCCATTCATAGGTGCTGGCCTCAGTCCTCTGAGTGCCACTTTCCATAGAAAGCCATAGCTGTTTTAAAATCTTTGCAACTGCCATAAAACGTATAGTCATTCCTTAAGCAACTCAATCCACTTTGCAGTGAGCTCCGGGAGCATGTTTTCCTCTCCCTGTCCTGCTTGCTTTCATTTTGCCCTCTACTTTGGAAACAACCGTGCTGGGCATTTCCATAGTTTATTAGCTACATTCCTTAGCACGAGAAAAATAAGTAAATGTTGGGAAATGTCTTGTTTAATATTTTTAGCACAGAATCCTGCTACTGATAATCCTGCATTTGGAAGTAAAATGGTACCAGGAATAATTATAGTAGGAGTAAGATAATATATCTAGGAAGGAAAAGTACTTCTTTAGGAGAGTGGGAAACTGTGTATACACTGTCATGGGATTTTATCTTAAGCTAAATCTTACTCTCTGTTCCTCTTTACTAATAATGTTTAGATACCAGCAATAAGGGTAAAACAAAGCCTTGTTCATATGGAATCCAAGATTTTTCTTGGGGTCAGGATGTTGGGTCAAAGGTGAATTCACTGTTGGAATTCAAATAGAGGTGCCATGTGCAAGAATTTAAATGGTGGTCTAGGAGAAGACTAGGAGGATTAGGTTGGAGGGTAAGCAGTGATACTCAATATCTTCTCAGTTTTACAATCTGAGCAGTCCATGATCAAGGCCCCAGCATTTGTCCTTCTTATTGCATACTCACATGGCAGAAGGCAGAAGGGCAAAACTACCAAATGCTTCCTAATGCCTCTTTTAAAAGGGCTTTAATTCCATTAACAAGGGAGCAGCCCTGTTGTCCTGATCACCTGTTCCTGACTCTACCTCTTAATACCATCACATTGGCAACACCTGATTTTTGGCCATGACACATTCAGACCATAGCAAGTAGGCAGAGGACAATGCAGGTTAATTGGGTTATAGGTGTTAAGGTTTAGTAAGTCTGATTTGCATATCACATATATATGCTCTTTGAGTGCAGAAAGACTTAAGTTTTAAATAAATTTTAGAAGCAGGGAGTTCAAGATCTCCTTTGGAGTCAATTAAGACATGCAAAAGTACCGCAGAAATTTTTAGGGAGGTGTTCTTCAATAGCAGGGCCGCATAAGCTCACACATACCTAAGTGGGAAGAAGCAGGTAAAATGGCCTTTGAAAGGGCTTCTGCTTCCTGTTTTTAAACTGGTCTATCCATGTTTGTGCTGGGTTCCAAGCTTTCAGTAGATAGAAACATGGTGGTAAGAATAAACTTGTGAATTCTACCATGAAGATGTTATCTGAACATGGTTTTCAACACTGAAGCATAGCACACACTCACTCTCCCTCCCTTAAACATTTTATTCATTCACTCTATAATATGCCATGCAAACAACATAGAGGTATAAGGTCCCATCACAAACCTTATGGCTGCTCCATTCTATTTGTTACCCCATCTGAGTGAGCAGTGTAACCTGTGTGGCCACTGAAACATTCAAGTCTGATTGTCAATGCAAAATCACAATGCAGATTCAAACCACTGCATGTGGGGGTTTGTGTGCCTTTAATGAATATAGGAAGAACAGGTCAAATCCTGAACTATGGGCTTAATTTTTTCTGTCAAAGTGTTAACCAGAATAAAGTACATGAATACAGACTTGCAAAAACTGGGTGTTCTCTAATAATTCTAAGAGTAAATGTGCTCATGCTTATTTTCATATAATTTATAGTTTTTTTGTTGTAGGAAATTGTTAGAGATTACAATGGAATTCAAAGGGAAAAGAACTGGATTCAATGTATAAATGCACACTTAGTGGTACAAGAACACAAGGGGGCTGAATGTATGGTTCGAATATATATATATATTCAAATATATATACTTGATAAAAATGAAATATTGATTTTCAGGGGAGAAGATTAAACTTTTTTGTTGAATGTGAACCCAGAGAAAATTTTATATAAGAATGATACATTTATGATTTGTAAATTATACACATTTACAGGTAATAATAACATACAGGTTCATACTCAAATATAGGAGGTTGTTTGACGCTTATGACACGTGATTATTTAAAAATAAACTATGAATAATGGCAAGAAATAAAAAAAAGCATAGCGCTTCCCTTCCTACATAATAGTTGCTGACTTTGCAACTATTTCAGTGGAAATGTGAGTGGAAATCTAGTAAATCAGGTATTTTAGAGCTGCTTTCTCTTTATCAAAGGAGGTAAGCGGGAAGCTCATTTTGTTTTTGAAATCTCCAGATGAATATTCCTCTACAAGGTGAATGACTCCCAGCATATGTAAATTAATCCAGTTCTTGGTCATTAAAAGGTCATTTAGGTTAATCTAGGGAAGATAATTGCCAGTGATAAAGCAGGAGGAAGAGAATTTTATGAATCAATAATCTGTGAATTCAAGACTTTACTTAAGTCACTTAAGCAAGTAAATTACTGTGATGTCCCTTTAAGAAAATGGCAGTGAATCCAAATCTACTCCCATTTGGCACACAAATGAGCCATTCCATAATAACATTATCTTGACTGCAAAAGAACAGTCTTTGTTTACATGTAAACTGGAAAACTTTTAAATAATCTCAAGGGTAGTGAATATAGTACACTCTCTGAGGCCAAATTATAATCGTAGTTACAGACAGTGCAAAGAGTCCTGAAAGTAGATAAAATGGGAAAAATAGAAGAGACAGGAAAACAGAGCAGCCAGAGAAACATTTGGCAGAAGCCCAGCATATTCCTGGCATCTCCTGCCTGAGACTTTGCCTGTCTGCAGAATTATCATTTATCTACCACCAGCTTCTCTCTCCTCAAAGAAATGCCAGTGAACCCCTTCCAGTGCTTCATCAGTAGCCAGCAGGTCAAAGAGTAAAATGCGCATGGGCCACAGGTCCATATTTCATGGTTCTGCAAAGCAGCTACTTGTAGGGACACAATTACTCATTTCTAAGATCTACCCAATATACTTAATTAAGATGTAGGGGACTACATCTTAATTAAGCATATCCTGTTTGATGAAAGTATCTTCTTAAACTCTGGCAATTTTCCCTCTAAACCAATAAAGCTCTTCTTGAACTGTGCATTTATTTGTTTTAAAGAAAAGATAAGCAGATACTTACTTACAGCAATAAGAGGAAAAACACGTCAAACACGTAGTATAGGAGACAGGTAGAAAAGGGCAAGGGTTCAGGTGTGCTAGATTATAAGGTACTGCTACAACTAGTTTGCTTTGTAACCCTGGGGCAATCACTTCACCTTTATGAGCCTCAGTTTCTCTATCTATAAATTGAGAGAGTAGGAAATTTCTTTCTTTTCTTTGGTATCAGAGATTGAACCCAGGGGTGCTTACCCACTGAGCCACATCCCCAGACCTTTTCATGTTTTATTTTCAGACAGGGTCTTGATAAGTTGCTCAGAGCCTCACTAAATTGCTGAGGCTGGGTTTGAACTTGTGATCCTCTTGCCTCGATCTCCTGAGTCATGAGATTACAGATGTGCACCACCATACCCAGCAGAGAATAGGAAATTTCTAAGGTTACTCGACAGTTGGATGATCTGTTATCTACCTATAACAGTCAATTCTAAAATGGTACACAACAGACACCCTTTTGAGGGCCAATCAGAATGTGGCAACTGACTGGGGGAGTCACACATGATTTTAATGTAGACTAATACCCACTTATTTTTAGGGGATACATTTCAAGATGCCGGAGGATGACTGGCACCATAGGTAATAGCAAACACTTTATATACAGTTTTTCTCTTTTTTTAAATTTTTTTATTAGTTGCTCAAAACATTACAATGATCTTGACATATCGTACATTTGATTCAAATGGGGTATGAATTCTTATTTTTCCACATGTACAGATCGCAGAATCACATTGGTTATACAGCCACGTTTATACCTACAGCCATACTAGTATCTGTTGTATTCTGCTGCCCTTCCTATCCCCCCCTCGCCTCCCCTCCCTTCCCATCACCAAGGATTTGAAAGCCACACTGCTCTTCTAAGGCTTCCATTCCTTTCTGATTGGCACACTTGCAGCCCATTACAACTTCTGTAGAATAGCATTCAATGTGGATTTCCACCCTTTCCCATTGTCCATGTTAAAGTGAAAGGTTTAGGCACTACATACAATTGGTAAAGAAAATACATTTTCTTGAGAGTTATAACTATATGTAAACATTGTATAATGATATGAAATAAAATGCACATTGTAGGACATTTTCTTAAAAAATGTCTCTTATACGTACAAACCTATGGTAAGGCTTAATTTATGTATTAGGCACAGTGAAAGATTAAGTACAATAACTGTAGATTTTAGCAACGTAGGCACATAATTTTCTTTCTTTATTGAGAACTTTCACCTCTTTGCTTAAAGGAAGCATTTTTTTTTTTCAGTTTCTTTTTGTCATATTTGAATTGCTAGTATTTTGTGAGGACAACTCTCCTGGGAGGATGGGGTCTGGGGTATCATAGATTCCCCCAACTTCTGCAGCTCTGTCCCCTGAATGGCTACTGTATAAATTAAATTTTCCCCTGCATTAAAAAAAAAAGGTAGTGAAGTAATAGAACCATCATTTTACCCATTGGGCAACTCATAGTGCACCCCCTCCTTAGCTTCAGAATGGGAACTAGTCATCCAAAAAGCAAACCTTGGTTAGATGTTTGGAACTTTCAGTCCCACCCAAACTGTCAGGGAGGAGAAAAGAAGGATCCTAAAAAATGCCCTCTGAATCTTAAACAAAACAAAACACACATTGTGAGAATAATATGTGTTCTATATTAGTAGAATTCTGAATATTCACAATTTACTTCAATCTCAACAAATTTCAAATATCACTATCTATCCTTCATTATTTTCTTTCATTGTTTTCACTGAACATATTAGCATATCCCTGTCCAATCTTTAAATAAACAGAGGAATAGGTATTCACATCTACTCCAAAGATATCTTAGGCTCTATTTTTTTAAGGTTATCTGACCACACAGTTTCTAGAATCTTTTTATACATCCTGTAATAACAACTCCATGTTGAACACATTGTTTGTTAAAACCTTAGACTACAAATTTGGATGTGCAAGAAGTGTTCCTCCTGGTCACTGTCTTGGTCATTGCCAAAAGAATCAGGAAGGCCTTTTACCTTCTGTTTCTACCCTGTATCTTTTTATAATCACTCTCTGATGCTTCAGCATGAATTTTTTCAAGACCTAGTTGGCCCAGATGATTGCAAAGATGGGAGAAAAACTAAAGGGATAATAAAACTACTCAAGGCACAAATTAAACATTAGGAAAACCAAGGCTGGGGATGTAGCTCAGTGGTAGAGCACTTGTCTAGCATGCAGAAGGCCCTGGGTTCAATCCCTGGCACCACAAAAATAAAAGTAAACAACATGGTGCTATATACTTTGCACAAAACAGAAAGCACAGAAACAATAAACCAGGAAATGAAAATCGGGCATTTTAAGGAATACCATTTAAACTGAAAGAAAATAAAATTATCAGAGGAGAGGAGGTTTCATAATAACCTGAACTTTGGTGTTGAGAATCTACATTGATTTCTGCATTTAGAAATAAGAAAGTGACTAATAAGTGCAAAATAAAAGTTGGCCATTATTCAATCTCTTCCCACTCCCCCCACCAAAATTATGTATTTTTATAAGTAACAGTATTTCTTAAAATCCACAATCACAAACCTTATCCCAAATCCTGGATTTAGCCAGACAGCTTTGCGGTGTTTCTGACTCAGTAGAGTTGGTTATCCCGTTTAATTGGATTGATGGCGACAACTATAATTACCTTACATGAGATTGCCTGTAATGTAATTATGCTTCCTTCATCAACATAAGCTGGACTTGTGGAATACATACAGAAGCAGCCTTCAATTACTGAGGGTTAAGAAGAGCATCATATCACCTCACAAATTATGTTTGTTACTGTATAGAATTTTTAAACTATGTAGGCAGCAGAAGAAATTATTTCTCTGAACAGGGCTTCTGATCCAAAGACATTCCTGTTTAGAACTAGACCATAGAGTGAGATGCTACACTGTAGAATTGTATTTTTAGTTAAATGAAAAATACATTTGAAGGACTCAACAAAGAGTAGCAATAATAAATCTGGTATTTTCTCCTTGCTTTGTTACTGCTTTTTGTTTTAAAGAAGACATTTTAACAAACATATACAATACACAGTAAAATTTAAATCAAACTTAGTTTCTAAAAGTAACAGAGTGAGTATAAGAAGGTAATGTAAAAATACTAGTCTTCAATTGTAGACAGAGTCATAATTAATACCTAAGAAGCCAGATGCTCTACAACAATGATGTCTCTCTCTATTTTCCAATTAACACATGAGAAACTTTAAAATTTTCAATTGGAAGCCCAGCCTCTAAACAGGACAAGTCTGCCAAACGCACTGCAAACACATGTAGTTTAGGGAAATGGCACATACTGAAAATGCACCCCAATCTTATTAGCTTTGGCATTGCTCTCATTAAAAATAGGCTGCTTATGGGTTTTTCCTTCTGAAGCACATGAAACATAGAACTTGGAAATGTGCCCTTTTGAAAAATTTGTTCCTGCATTCACAAACCAGATGGTGCACATCAAATGCATCCTGATTTTCTAATGAAATAAAAAAGGATTCCTATTGTGTTCTTTAATATGATTAACACATCTTCAATTGCTGGTTTCTACAGATACTCCTGGAAAGTTAAACAACTGGACTAATGCTGTCCTGCTGAGTTGGGCGGGAAGCCTCACCAAGGCTGAAGAATCAGGGCTATGCTGAGGGGCACTCTGCTTTTTAGTTCTTCCAAAATAGGCTTTAGTAGAGGTGCGAGGCCCTGCCACAGCTGCTCACAAAGAAACTGTCTTCTGTCTTTGAATATCAGAGACAAAGAGTCTGCTGTCTCATAAAAGGGCTAATCAAGCAAGAAAATGAGAGACTCACTCTCTCTTCTCTCCCTCTGTCTCCCTCTTTCTGTGTGTCTCTTTCTCTTCCATTCCCCAACTCCTCTGCCATCTAGTTTAGTATTTAATCGAGCCATATTTATAGAGTGCTGTCATAACCAACACCAACCAACACAAGACACCATTTGAACAACTCACTTACATATAGTAAAAGCATATCTAAAGTCAATGAATTATTCTGGATTTTGCCAACAAATTGGTCGATAGTATAATGTTGCTTACCTTGGAGAAGATGGGTTTGTCTTGTCAAAAGCCTAAAAAGAGAAGAGAGAAGAAAAATGTGTTAATGTTCTATGACTTCTGACCTTTGAAATCATAATACAGTATTAAACATAGCTGTGGCGTGCCTAATAATTTAGTAAATCAGCTTGTCATTCTTTAAGTCTAGTATTTCTCGCTTAAAGTAATAGAATGGTTTAAGTCATGTTGGAGTTTAATCCTGAATAGAACTTCTATACTTAATTCCATTGTGTTATAAATGTGTCCACTGGAGGAAAAGCAGCTGCCGCTAGCCTTGAGTTAAAAAACAGTTTTAGCCCAGACACTATGGAAATGGAACACTTTTTTGAGACAAAACAAAGCAAAAGCCTTCTGACAACTTGAGGATCTCTGGTCAGCTATGTCTTATTTACCTCCTTTTGTAGATGAGAGAAACATTTGTACAGACACACCCGGTTTCATGAACTGCAGCATCTTGTCTCATTTTCTCCATGAACTTCTCTAATTTAACAGTCTGGAAAAGTAACCCCCAGGCTCAGGCCATATAACACCCAGGACCTAGCAATAGCAAGTTGGAAGCCTCAGTCCTACAAAATGAATCCATTATTCCATGGATCCTGTAGGCCCAAGTCTGAAAGAAGAGACTTTAAGCAAAACTAGGGAAAAGCTGTTGCTGAGTTAGGTATTCAGTTAAGCCAAATGCTATGCCTTGCTCCTGGTTTGTTTTGCAGAAGCATTTATATGTGTATGCTCCAATTTAGACTACAAAGATTTAATTAAAAATAACATCACTACCCCCAAGTGATGCTATGGTTGATCAATACTCCAGGATTTGTAAAGAATTTCCCCAAAGGCTACACAATATCCAGGGACCTGAAAGCTTTCCCTCTGCAAGGTGAAAGGCTGCTTCTCTTTTTGGTGTTTTGCCAATTAAAAAACAAGTATTTAGCAAACAGCTACCAAATCCATCAAAAGGTTAGGATTCTTTTTATTTTAGTGCTCTTTCTTAATGGGCAAAGATTGATTGATTGGTTCACCTAGAACATTCTTAGCCTTGGGCAGAAACAGAACTTTGTACACATCAGTGGACTGGATTTAAAGTAAAAGAAAATCAACAATTAAGAATACAGCAGACTTCAAAAGTGGAAGAAAATACGAAAAGCAAGATCTGAAAGTATATTAAAATTCTTTTATTTATTTTAAACCAAATGGCCATGTTATAAATTGGATTGAGTTATTGTGGGTACTGGCTCTTTATCTTGGTTGGAAATGTACACATGCTATGATCTCTAAATTCAATTTATACAGGGAACATAGGCATCATCTATATTTTTCCAAGTCTCCATATATTATTTGACCAAAAAAAAAATTAAGGCAAATCTTTCCCCTAATAAATCCCTAATCTCTGTGTGCCGCTGCCCCACCCATTTCCTTCCGGCCCTATTGATTTTGTAACTTCATTGGGGGAGAAACCCAACTTTTTTAAATAGAAATTTTGTTTACCTTTCAAGCAGGACAAGAGGTAAAAGAGAGAAGCAGTTAATTCCTTGCCTCTAGCTAGAATAAAGTGAAAGGAACTATTTAACCGCCCATGATATCAATCCTCTTTTACTTTCATCATTTCTCTGACCCTTCTCTGCTATTCATTATTTGTCAACTGAAAGTAATGGGCCCCCAGCACCATGATCTTAGGGGAAGTGGTATTTAAATTTCAGGATACCAGAGAATCCAATTGAGAGCTTATTTAAAATGTAGATTCCTGGACTCTAGACCAGCTCTAGGAAATCTGAGTCTCCAGCAAGTCAGTGCCCTGGTATGCTCATTTTCAATGTTCCCCACATGGTTGTGTGGTTCCAAGACCACATTCGGAGAGACACAGACTTCACAAGATATAAGTTATATCAGGCTATGCAAAAGTCAAGAAAGGAGTGAAAAGGTATATAAAAGGGTGCAGGGGCACATGCCTATAATCTCAGCTGCTCTGGAGGCTGAGGCAGGGAGATCTTGAGTTTGAGGTCAGCCTGGCAATATAGTGAGAACCTGTCTAAATAAATTTAAAAAAAGAAAAGATATTTTAAGTTGATATCCCATCTCAGAATATCAACTTAGTACTCAGTAGTTAAATATGAAGAGAATAGTGCTTAATATGTAAGTACAATCTCTTTATTATTTGTAGATTTTTTCCTTTATGATTTCCATACAGATAGCTGACCTGCCGTAAGCACTATTTTGCCTTGGTAATCTATAAATCACTGAAAAAGAGAGAAAATTTAGGTGATACAGACTAATTAATGTGGCCCTCATTTGCTATTTAATTCTAGGTGAGTTGTAGAATCCTTAAAATTTATAGCTGGAAGAACTTCAGAAAAAATTCAGTCCCATCTTTTCATTTTTTTTTCAAGTGAAGAAGCTTTCATGCAGAGAGATGAACTAACTTTAGGATTATTTTATAAATGGGGATGATCTAAAAGATTAATGGAAAGTTTTAGCCATGAGCTTGAATAATTCCCAGGTGCCTGCTTAATATTTCTCCCTTTCTAGCTCAGATGGAAATATCCACAAAGAGAACTATGTAAGTAAATACAATTAATCATAATCAATCATGTACTGTCTTGAATTTGCCTAGACCCAAAATATTGAAATGGACACATGGAATCCTGCTGGTTCTAATTTTCTACCAATTCACGAAACAGTTCAACTTTGCTAGGGACAGAACAAACCTTTCAACATCCAATTATGATTACTGTTATAAAAGGCATCAAAGTGTCCAAACATGTGCCATGAAGTCCTTGAGGATGGAGTAGCCTTTTCCAGTTCACACAGAGTTTGAACAAATGATAATGAATGTATTATCATTTTCTTTGTAACAGCCTCAGGATCTCCCTCATCTATAAATGCTGGGCTTGGAATCCCTATTTAACAAAACAACACCATTAAGCTAAAATGAGGGGACTGGTTTAAAGATGCTGACTTCCAATTTAAAACATGTATAAGAATATTTTAAAAATAATCATCTCTTTATCATTATTTACTGCAAAGAAAAAATTTAACACTAAAGCATAGAAAGCATATAATTTCAAAATAAATATAACTCTTAAATTTAAAAAAAGTCAGCTTAGTAAAATGCCACATTGTTCTCCATATTGTTATAGATTCGTAATTACTTGGTCATGGACAGGCACCAGTCTCCACAGAGTGCCCTTTGGAAATCTCTGCTCTGAAGTTCCTCCAAGCTTATTTCCTGGGCAGCATTTTCCTGGGAGGATTTCATATGACCCTTACCCCTTGAGATTTCCTGGTTCTAAGATAGAGGGTGAGTGGTGGGAAATTCAGAGTATAATCACCCTTCAGAGATTTATATTTATAGAATGGCAATTATCAAGAATACAAGTAACAATAAATGTTGGTGAGGATGCAGGGGAAACAAAGTACACTCATATGTTGCTGGTAGGACTGCAAACTGATGCAACTACTCTGCAAAGCAGTATAGAGATTCCTGCAGAAAACTTGGAATGGAACCACCTTTGACCCAGGTATCCCACTCCTCCACATACACCCAAAGGACATGAAATTGGCATTGCACAGCCACATCAATGTTTAGAGCAGCTCAGTTCACAAAAGCTAAACTATGGAACCAACCTAGGTGCCCTTCAACAGATGAATGGATAAAGAAAATGTGGTATATGTACACACTGGAATATTATTTAGCCATAAAGAAAAATGAAATTATGGCATTTGCTAGTAAATGGATGGAACTTGAAACTCTCATGCTAAGTGAAATTAACCAATCCCCCAAATCCACAGGCCAAATGTTCTCCTTGATATGCAGATGCTAGCACAAAGTAAGCAGGGGAGGGAAAAATAGAAGTTCATTGGATTAGACAAAGGGGAATGAAGGGAAGGGAGGGGGAATAGGAAAGAGAGTAGAATGAATTAGACATAACTTTCTTATATTCATATATGAATACACAACCAGTGTAACTCCAGGTCATGTTCAACCATAAGAGTGGGATCTAATTAGAATAAGTTATATTCCATGTATGTATAATAGGTCAAAATATATTCTACTATCCTGTATATCTAAAAAGAACAAATAAAAACAGAAATGAATAAAAATATTACCTTTATTTCATCTATCATTTACAAGAGTTATTTATACCAGGAAAAATGTTTTTGCACATAGTACCTGTTAACATTCTGCATACCTCATGTTCTGTATAAAGTATTCTATGGCTTTTCCTAAGTTATCTCCATTTCCTGAGCTGCCAGTTAGTTAATTAGTCTATCATTCTCCCACTTCCCCATAGTAACCTTGTAGGAATTTTTGACCAACTCTCAGGAAATATTACTGATGTGGATATGAAGTGAGGCTAACATTGCAGACCATGGGCTAAAAGGCCAGTCCAGAATAAAGCCATGAGAGGAAAGGGCTTTAACAGGGAGGTCTTGTCCACCCACCCCATCAGAACAAACCACGTCTTCTAGGTTTTCTCTCTTCTTGATTATTTTGGTAGGTTCAGGGGCATATAAGGAGGTCTAAATAATAGTAGTTTAAATAAGATAATGTCTGTATCTCTATGAGATACATCATAGTTATGTACAAAGACCCCAAGCAGTGGTTCTTAAAATGTGATCAGCATCAGTATCATCTGGGAACTTATTGAAAGTGCAGAACTTCCCTACACCTACTGAAGCAGAGGCTCACCAAGCCCCCACCTGACTCCAGGTCATTCTGACGCTAAATTTTCAGAGCCACTAGTCTAGAGGTGGTCCAGGCTTTATAAAGATGGGAACTGTGCTCCAAGAGGCCATCTAGGAACCCAGACTCCTTCTCACTTGTTGCTCTTGTCATTTAAACCCTAGAATATTTCACCTGTGCAAATGACCCCAAATAATGTGCTACCACATGTGATCAGTACAACCCCTGTGTTCTCTTTCTCAGAAAAAAATTCCCCAAACCAGACTCATCTGACTTCCTCAGCTCTAAGCCTACTTTAGGCCTTCACTAACTCTCTACAGACTGTCTGTCCTCCTCTCTCCAATCTAGCCACCCAACCTGACTAGTCAGGTGGTCTTTTCTTTTTCAATGTACTTTTTATTTCTTTCATACCAGACCATCATCTGATTCCCTAAAAGCAAAGCTAAAACTGTAATAAAGGACATGGGGTCTTCTAATACCTGGCACCAATATTTCTCCTCTTTTATTTCTCAGTCCCTCACCAGGATATCCTCTGGATTCCAGCCACAGTAAACACTGTTACCACAACCCTCACCCTCCCTGGCCTCTGTACCTTTGCACACACACTATCACCCTTGCTTGGAAAGCTTGTGTCTTCTATATGCGAACTGTTTTAGTCAGTTTTTTCACTGCTATGACTTAAAGACCTAGACAGAACAACGTCAGAGGAGGAAAGACTTATTTGGGGGCTTAGAGTTTCAGAGGTTTTAGTCCTTAGAAGACTAGCTGCATTCTCAGGGCTCAAGGTGAGGCAGAACATCATGGCAGGAGGGAAGCAGCTCACATGATGACCAGAAGCTGAGTAACCCTACTTGCCAGATACAAATATATACCCCAAACCCACACCCCAATTCCCATCTCCTCCAACCACATCCCACCACTTCAGCCACCACTCAGTTAATCCCATCAGGGTATTAATTCACTGATTGGGTTAAGACTCTTATAACCCAATCATTTCTCCTATGAACTTTCTTGCATTGTCTCACATGTGAGCTTTTAGGGGACACCACACATCCAAACCGTAACACAAACACATGCTCTCAGGTATACTTTTCACTTCCAATCTTTTCACTGGATAAGCACCTGCTCGTCCTTTGAAACCTCACCTCAACACCACTTCTGTGGGGCTTTTCTCAATGTCCTCAAACATGGTTACTTCTTTCCTTGTGTCCCATTCTGCCTACTCTGGAAGACTCACCACATTGCATTATAACGTTCTCTGCATAATTCTGCCTCCCTCCTCAGACCAGGAGCTTCTTGTAAGTGGGCCCTCCTACATAGGCAACGAATGTCAAATGCCCACTGAATGCTGGCAATATTATATCCTAGGGTATCAGGCCTGGAGCAATGCCAATATCTGATGGGTATCCAATAATGTCTGATTTAGAGCTTGAACATATGAGTATTTTATATAAAGTCTCTCTAGGTTGTTGTGATTGTCATTAACCACCTACTTACAATATATTTGTAGGTGTCCCTGGGAAGCACATGTGGAAAAAAGTAGGTATTAACATCCTGGGTCCACTTACTTCAGAAATTTGAAATTAATTTCAGAATGAGTACTGGCCTTTCAGGTGAAAAGAAGAAAGGAAAAAAAGGGAAAGTGTGGGGGTGGAAGGACCTGGCACCAGGGCAAAAGAAAGGAACTTCCTACTCACAAAGCAAGAAATGGATTTGTATCTAGGGAAGTCAGGCAAAATGAGTGATTTCTGCTCTACAGAGAGGAAAACATCACCCTGCAGAGTTTGTGAACCTTAATGCACATGTCCCTCTTACTGAGCAGGGGATGTGGATTATGTTGTCTGTGTGCCGGTGAATTAAAATCCCCTTAGGTATTGTTTACTGTGGTGCCACTTCACTCTGAAAGCTTCTCCTTTAATTTTTTGAAAGAAGGGAGAAGGTCTTGATGGCTAAAGCTTTTCTCTTGGTTATTAAAAAAAAATGTAGTCTTTCCAGGCAATTGTCCAAATCTAAAAGCTCAAGCTAAAAATCTTCATTTTCATGTAATTCTCTACTTGGATTGAAGGAATAGATCCTTTCTTGACTAATCATGGAACAAAGAGTGATGAATGCTTCTGAAATTCCAGACAAAATTACAGTTAAGGACACTTTTGCAGAGATGAGTGGCGCTGCCAGGACGATCAGGGAGGGGCAAAAGGGCAAGTCCATCTTTTTTGATCCACACTGTGCCAAGACCTAGCTTTGCTAATTCCATCAGTAAGGATATTATGGAAGGTTATGTTCACTATGGTTCTTTTTCACTAATACTAGAAGAAAAACAATTAATGTGATTGCTAATATTGTTACTTTTCATAATGAACCAAGCTATGTACATATGCAGCTAATGATGAATAATCATTGGAAATAAAGCATTATGGATTGCAGTTACAATTTGTCAATTATAGAGCTATCCTACAATGCAAATCAAAAATGCACAATCTTTTCATAATTTTCATGAAGGGCCCTTCTAGATGCAAATTTTTATTTATGTAATTTCATAGGATATAATTTAACATTGTCTCTGTCTCCTAACCAAGAGGTTTGTTGTAAACACCATTTAGCTTGCAATTACCATACAGTTAAGTGATTAATCACAGAAACTCACTCCATGATCATTGACAAAAATGGCCACACTTAACATAGCTGAAATTAACACTGAGGAAAATGGGTCTTTCTCTTACCTACACCTAGCCAATCCATCAGAGCAAAATGGCCTGATCCTGACTACAATCTGGGATGAGATACAGTTAATCTCTGCTGTGGAAGTCAGAAAAACACTCGTACCCTGGATCCTGTTTCCCTTCTCCAAGTACACCTAGTTGCCATGAAAGGGAATGCGGGAGAAATAGGCCACAGAAAGAAAACAAAGCATTTACCAGGAATGTCTGGATGAGACGGTTGAACTCTTTTTCACATTTTGCTTCCCTACTAGCTCTTCTCTGGTGGCCCACCAAATATGAAGATATTGATTTTTAATGAAATGTACTATGAAACAGTGATTATATTTCCCCAGCTTCCATTACCTTGATTTCACAAATAACATCTAGTTCAGTGACTACTGGAGTCTTAGATTTGGGCTGGAAAATTTAGGAAATGTTAGCAAGCATGTCATTAACAGCAGGAAACAACTGTTCCCCTGGATTTCACTCCCAACCCCTTCCCAAAGTTTATCATTTGGTACTGACAGATGTTAGATTCTTGGTGTGTGTTAACTGTAGTTAGTTCTCTTTCCCACCCCCACTGTGACTCTTCACAACATCACTTGCTCTGAGTCCTCTCTTCTATCACAACAGTGCTAGCAGATAATGTTGCTTCTTAAGACACAGGGATACCAAGTGCCCAAACACAGGAATTTCCTCAACCTCCTACAGTTTCTGTACCCACCAGATGCCATTCTTCCTCCACCTCTTTGCTGAATCTCCACCCATCCTCATCCATCCCCACCCATTTCTTTCCTGATACAATAGTAGATTTTTCTCTTGTACCTAAAGCTAGATCCTTTTTCTAGATTCTGTATCCTAACCTGTCAGAGCTCCTCTTTCACTGTGTAGCTTTGAAGGGTCAATCAAAAGAAGGCCTGTCCTTTCCATGTGGGTCTCCTGGAATGCTTGCTCTCAGGGAAGCCAGTGCCATAGAGATAAGACCAACACTCCTGGCTATGTGGAGAGGCTACCTGACCAGGTCCTAGTTGGTTTTTTTCTTCTCCCCCTCACCCCACATCTATTTTGTTATGGGTCCATTATTGTTGTACATAATGGTGGGACTTGTTACATATTTATATACAATGTAACAGTATAATTTGGCCAATATCATTCCCCACTATTTCTCCATTCCCTGCTCTTCTTCCTGCCCATAGCTCCTTTCTTTTACTCTACTGATCATATTTTAGTTTTCATGAGATTCCTTTCCCCCTTCTTTTCTTTCTTCCTCTCTAGCTTCCACTTATGAGAGAAAACATAAGACCCTTGACTTTCTGAGTTTGACTTATTTTGCTTATTAATATTCTCAAGTTCCATCCTTTTCCTGCAAATGACAGGATTTCCTTCTTCTATATGGTTAAGAACTCCATTATGTAAATATACACCACATTTTCTTTATCCATTAGTGGACACCTAGGCTGGTTCTATAGTTTGGCTATTGAATCGGGGTGCTATGAACATGGGTACGCACATATCACTATAGTATGATGACTTTAATTCTTTAGAGTAAATAACATGAAGTGATATAACTGAGTCATAGGGTGATTCTATTCCTAATCTTTTGAGGAATCTCCACACTGATTTTCATTGTGGTTTTTAGTTTGTATCTTTATTAATTGAGTGGTTTTTTTAACCTTTATTTTATTTATTTTTATGTGGTGCTGAGGATTGAACTCAGCACCTCACACGTGCTCACAGGCAAGTATTCTACCACTGAGCTACAACCCCAGTGCTGGTGTTAAGCTTTTTGAGTTCTTTTTATATTCTGGATATTAATCCTCTGTCAGAAGAGTAGCTAGCAAAAGTTTCCTCCCATTATCTACATTCTCTTTTCCCATTCCTAATTGTTTCCTTTGCTGTGCAGAAGCTTTTTAGTTTGATATCATCCATTTATTAACTCTTGGCCTCATTTCCTGACAGCTCCTACTGAGATCATCTCTGCCTGTGCCTGTATGCTGGTGTATTGACCCTATGCTTTCTTCTGCGAGTTACAAAGTTTCTGGTCTAATTCTTAGGCCTTTGATCCATTTGAGTTGACTTTTGAGCAGGGTGAAAGACAAGGATCTAGTCTCACTCTTCTACATATGGCTAACCAGTTTCCTCAGCACCATTTGTTTAAAAGTCTGTTTTTTTCTCTATTGTATGTTTTTAGGTCCTGAGTATTAATAATATCCCAGGCAATGGTTCTGCCATGTGAAGAGGACCCCAGGACATACAATCCAACACAAGCTTTTGTGAATCATGCATTCATTCATTGTAATTTGTGAATTTGAATGTTTGTGTCCCTCTAAAGTTTATGTTAAAACTTAATCCCCAATATATCAGTTTTAAGAGGTAACTTTTAGAATGATTAGATTCTGAGGGCTCCATACTCATGAATGGAATGAGAGTCCCGCTTAAGGGTCTGAGGGAGTCTGTTAGTCTCTTTTGTCCTTCTGTCACTTCCACCATGAGAGGGTGCAGCAACAAGGAGCCAGCCATCTCTGGGGCAAGACCTCACCAGGCATCGAATCTACGTGGTATCTAAGGCCAGATATTTCCTTGTTGTGAGGCTTGGGATTTCTTGCCTCAAGAATCATAAGAAATACATTTCTACTGTTTATGAATTAACTAGTTTAAAGAATTTCATGACAGCACCAGGAACAGATTAAGACAGTATTCCAATCCCAACCAAGATCTGACTGCAATTGTCTGTAAGATCCTATATTTGTTTTTAGGGCTGCCATACAAAATGCCACAAATTAGGCACCTTAATGAAAGCAGGGTTTTAGTCCATCACAGTTTGGGAGGTTAAAAATCTAAAATCAAGGTGCCTGTGAGGCCCTGCTTCCTCTTCAGTTCCAGGGAGAATTCTGCTTAGGTTTTCCTAGCTTCTGGTGGCAGCAATCGACTCTGGCACTACTTGGATTAAAGCTGCCTCACTCGAGTCTCCGTATCGATCATCACCTGCTCCAGTTTGACCTCATCTTGACTAATTATACCTATATAGACCTTTCTTTCTTTCTTTCTTTCTTTTCTTTTCTTTTTTTCTAAATAAGAGCCCATTTTGAGGAATTGAAGGTTAGGACTTCAACATCTTTTTGAAGGACACAATTCAGCTCCTATTAGATTCCTCCTCCCCCATTTCCCCCATACCCCATCTAGAATCTCGCAGCTGAACTCAGTGTTGAGGTCCAGAAGCCGTCAATAACAATAAGTAGAGAGTTTAGGCTGCTAAGTCTTAGGGTGTGTTGACCCTTAGCAATAGATAACAAAAATGCCTTTCTTTACTCAAATCTCCTCAATCTACTGCAGTCTGTTTCCTGTGGACATACCCTCTTGACACCAGTCTTTCAAGGTCACCTCCATGGTATTCAATCATAAGGACACAGTTGCAGCTCTCGGAAGGTGCCTGAGCCTGCACATCTCCCCATGTCCTTCCCTGAAGTCCACTGATACTACCAAAGAAACAGGTATGTAAGAAGAAATCCATCAAATGTATGAGAAACCAAGAAGGAGGACATGAACATACTAGAAGCTTGAAGTATATCTTTAAGATAGAAAGCAGATAGAATTAGATTGAAAGAGGAAAACAAAACTCAGTCATAGAACCACAACTCAAAGTCAGAAGGGACTGGAGTAGGACAAGGCGTTGTCAGAGGATCAGAATCAGCCTCTCTTCCTCACCATGCTATCTCCAAGAGCACCTGGAGGAGACATGTACCCTCACCTACAACTGCTAGAAAAAACTGACACAGCATGGGACAGAAAGCCACAAAAATGCTTCCTGTCCAATTCCCCTTTCCTGCCACCACAAACTGCAGGGCCAGAGTGTAGGGGAGGTGGTGTCACTACTATCCAGTCACCCACACCCTGAAGGAAGCCTGCCCAGAGGGCCCTCTCAGGTGACTCATCCAGCCTACCATCCACCAGTCAACCACTGATGGCTCAGGGCTGCCAAGAAATGGCAGAATAAAACAGACCTTTACTCCAGGGTTTCTCAGCCCCAGAACTATTGATACAGCCAAGTAGTTTCTTGTTATGGGGTCTGTCTTATGCCTTGTTGGGTGTTTTAACACTATCCTTAGCCATGACCCACTAGAGGCCATTCCTGTGTCTCCCTGTCTGGTTGTGATGTCAAAGATGCCTCCAGACCCTTTCAAATATTCCTTGGGGAGAAACTCCCCCTGGGTGAGCACCAGGGGTGTTAATTCATGGCTGTCAAATCCTCTCTTTGGCTCTTCATTTATTACTTGGAGACATAACACTTAATCCTCTAGGAAATGCTCATTGTGTCTAAGTGTAGCTGCATTCTAAATCCCTACTCCCACTCTTCCAGGGACTTCATTTTTTTTTCCTTCATAGACAGAGCCACAACAGAGGCTCAGACTCTGAGACAACATCCAGATGGCCAGTCTTCAGCCGAATGCAACTGCAAATGCCTGCAAAGGAGGCTGTGTGCAGTTTCCGATTTGTGATTTGTAGTTTCAGTTCTTGTATTCACTCAGAACTTCTCCCTGGGTAATGACTCTGTACTAAGTTTGAGAAGGATGGCTTACCGAGGAGGAGAGGCAGGAGTGGGTAGCTGGAAGGCTGATACCAAGGAGTCAACTCTGCTGAAGTTCATGGAGGGGGCAAACGACTCTTTGATGGATAGGGAAGACAGGCGAAAATTCTGTTCTCTGGATGAAAAGTGGCCTTACTGGAATTTCATCTGAGTTCATCACCACCACCCTCCCCAGAAAGGAAAGGGCCCCTGGGAAAAGTGAGCCTCACCTTTTAGGAGGTGCCCCCACATGAAAGGCAGGGTAGGAGAAAATCATGGACAGTCAGAGGGTGGATCATTGGGATCAGGGCTGAAGCTCTTTGAGTGATCCTTTGGGTGGACCAGTGCTCACTAGAAAGACGAGAAGTGTGTATTAAAGTTGTCAGATATGGAAAAAAGGCCTCTTAGTTGTCTTTCCACAGGCAGCAGAGATGTTCTTCCTTAGACACCCATTATCTTTCCTCTGTGTTTTTCTATGGAAGTAGATGTGCAAACACATGATCCTCCCAGCCAGAATTTCCAGATGGATCATCTGAGTAAATCAGTGTCATCAGCTCAACTCACAGGTAGCTACAAGAGCAAGCTCACCTGCCAAGCAAACGGAACAGGGAAAGGCGATTCGGCATTCTGAAATTTACCAAGTGGTACTTCATTTTAAAATAAAAGAAGCCTGTATTGCTCTAGAGTCAGCAAAATTTAACCCCACCACCAGTTTTTGTATATAAAGTTTTATTGGAACACAACTCTACTCATATTGCCCTTACTTTTTACAAACACAGAGCAGAATAGTTGTGACAGAGACCATACGGCCCCCAAAGCTTAAAATATCGGCTACGTTGCCCTTTAAGAAAAGTTTGCTGACACTGGCTCTGGAGTACACATACAGGTGCCTGTTTTCTTAAGTGCTAAAGCTATGTATACCTGGGCAATGTGCAAACTCAGTTTCTGTAGCAGATCTATTGGATCCGGGGTTTCTTAGTTTTCTAATGAATGATACTTTTCAAAGAGGGTGGAAACGCTGACAGCTAGAACTGGAGGGTTCAAATGAGTGGACATGGGTGGAGTCAGGTCAGTTGAGACAGGGAATGCTTAAATAGAGGAAGTGACGGTGAGGTGATGGGCTTTGGAAACCCTGGACAGCAAGTGACCGGTGGTTGTGAGGCAGGTGGGAGGAAGTCTTGTCTCCCAGGCCTCCCCACTCCTGGCTGGCTTGTCTTCTTCCCTCTCCTCCTTTTCTGAACCCTGAGGCTCTTTCAGCCACCAGGAAGAGCCCTCCTCCCAGGGGTGGGTGGCCTTTCCAGGAATGCCAAAGCCACTCTCTTCTCTTTCCTCAAACCCAGATCCCCTGGAGACTGAAGCCTCCAGCCTACCCTGTTGGCAGCCTTCCCCGCCACTGGAGGTACCCTGGGGAGAAAAGAGTGAACACAAACACAAGCAGATCTTGTACAAAACCTGTCAAATTTCATTTTGAAAATCTCACCCTGCACTGAAATACATTTCTAGCGCGCAAAACAAGTAGCAAAACAGAGTTTTCGTTACAGATTGACAGCTACAGGGTTGGGGGGCTTGTGAATGCATCTGTTCTACAGGATTTTTTTTTTTTTTTTGTGGAAGAAAATTCATTTAATTCTGCAAAGCACTGTTACTACGAACCAGCTGCTGGGCATTGGGGCAGCCTTACTCACAGAACTCCACTTTGAAATGCTGTTGGTTTGAAAGGGGTTTAACCATTCCGAAATAAAATCTTATATCTGTAAGGATGGGGAATTGGGACATTTGGATAACATGATCACCTTTTATTTATTTCCGTTTGTAAGCTGCTTCACATCAGACAAAGTGCTGTCCCAGAGATGCCTATATTTGGTCTTCCCAGCCAATGTGGGAAGTAGGTAAAATGCCATTCCTTTATAAAAACAAGCAAATTAAGTCTCAGTGAGATTATTGCCATGCCTGACCACCGTGGCCCTAGGGCACAAAGAGGACATGAACCCAGACTAGGGTTTCTAAGTTCTTGGGGTTTCCCTTAGCATTCTTCCTATGTCTTGTAAATTAGTGTGCTGGTTCTCATCTCATAATAGGCCCCTGTAATTTCTTGTAAGAGGTCCCTGAATAGCAAGTCTGCTAAGCACTGTCTCTGGGCTAAAACGGAGTTACATCACAAATACATCTAAGACACCATGAAAAATGGCATAGAATTCATTTAAAAGGCACTTTATGTTGTTCTTATAATTAATAAATATTAGAAGTGATTTTTCATTAATATTTTTCAATCTCTAAACAGAGTTACTCATCTAAAAAGGCTGAAAACAGAGAAAAAATAGGTTGAGAGAAGTGAGTATATAGGATTTGGAGGAGCCACAGAGTTCTTGGCTTGGTATATAATCCTAAGCAAGTGCCCTCATTCTTCCTTCAAAAAGCCAGTTAATCATAATAATAAGGGAGAGAAGTTATTTGCCTGATGGTTAGGAATTCAGGCTGCAGCCAGAGAGACATAATGAGCACATTTCTAAATTTTTACAATATAAAAGAGTACTTGCTTTATAAAGTTGTTATTAGGATTGAATAGAATGATGCATCTTTATAAATTACTCAGCACAGCACGTAGCACACAGAGTAACTGATAGATACATTTTTGCTATTGTTATCAATAGTGTTATTGGCAGACCAGTTTTGGCCCTGTCCTAGCTCATTCAGTACTCTGTGAGAAGACATGGAGGTGTTGGATGCATGCAGAAACCTGTTATAGAAAAGGTGGCCTGTCTTTCTTTTATTTCTTGCTGCACAGTATTCTTGCCTCTATTAAGCTAGTAATAAGCCCCAGGCAATATTACCTTTTCAAGCCGAGGACAGGCTCCCACATCGGGGCTGTCAGAGAGAATTTGGGGCGTGTGAGCCATTTAAATGAATCAGACCTGACAAATCCGATTTACAGATTAAAATAATGTTGTGATATTTACCAAAAGTATATATAGCAAGTTAAGACACCTCTGACAGGCAGACATTGATTGCCTATTTTAATCAACCGGGATAATTTAGCTATTACCAGAAGCAGAAAAGTAAATCCGATCATAAATGTTTTTCATTTTGGTGCATTTAAAAATCAAGAAGAACCTTTGTTCAGAGTTTGCTACAAGGTGACACATCTACTATATTATGTGAGGTCGCATCAGGTTTCCTTTGGGTGTTGGGAGAAGATCTGACTTGACATAAACAGATGCCAAACAAAGCATTAAAGCAATTTCACCAGGTGCCGGTGCCGGTGTATTAAGAGAGACAGAGAGGCGACGGAGACCCGTTGTTGTCCGAATATATTCACTAAACCTCTGACACTTGTAGGACTTCATCAAAATTGCTTCGTCAATATCCCCAACATTTCTGAGCACAACCAAGAATCCTAGCCTTGAAAGAGATCTGGAGAAGTCACTCCATCTAGAAGCCCTGGAGCAAGGTTACTGCTTAAGAGAAGCACGGCCCAGCTTTCAAAACTTATTTGTTGAATGAATAAATGAATGAATTAAAAAAAAAAATTCTCTTCACCTCCTGTCCCCAGAGGGCTGCTTTGCCCTGGGGGTGTGAGAGGGGCTGGGAAGTCTGGAAAGTCCCCAGAGGTTTAAAGCCTTATCCACTCACTCATTTATTATTTATACTCTGCCTACTTCTAAAAAAGATTTGAGGAAGCTTACAACAAAAGATACCAACAATAAAGAGCCTTATCCTCAATCATCCCTTACAGGGTTTTATTATCACTTTCATGATCATCAAACACAAGTATTAAATGGCTATTTGCATGGGTTGCTATGCCAGGGGCTGAATAAATCAGGCAGAGCCAGGCTCTGACCTCCATAAATTTCCATCCGCTCAGTGTGCATTCATTCATTCTTTTGACAAATATTTATTTGCACATTTCACATGTGAAGGCTTGTTAGGAAGTGTGGAGGTGGCAAATTTGGATCACATATTGCCCTGCCCTCAAAAAGTTTATAGACTAGAGCTGGGGGTTTAGGGCTAGGGTGCATGACATTGCTGTGTGTGAGGAAAAGGCACAATCATAATCTCCAATGCCAGGCAGAAGGGGTCCATGCTATGAGCTCGTTGCAGAGAATGTGCTATGGGAGAAGGACCGGAGACACTGCATTTGTTCATCCTGTGTCCTAAAGAAATACCCTGATCAAGCAGATCAGGCTGCAGGCAAATCAGCAAAGAAGTCCACCTCTTGTGTGCTCTGCATTCTCTTCCCCTTCCTTCCCTCCACATCTGGATGCCCTAAGCCCCAGTGCTGTCACAGCTGCCTAGCTTCACCTTTCCCCAAAGACTGGCTTGCCATCTTGCAGCCACCTCCAGGGATGTACCCTCCCACTTCTATTGGAATCTGCTCTTTGCTGGCTATCACCATGGCAGGGATAGAGAATCCTTGTAATCCTTATACCAGGGTAGAAATAAGGAGTCACTGTGTGTTGCAGAACCATGCCTTGGAGTGGCTGATTTCAAAAGAGGGACATGTCTGAGCACAAAGGAAGCAAGATTGACAGAGGGTCTCCATGGCTCCTAGAGACCCCCATTGGGTTGAGTCCTTTCTGATTGCACACGAATCTAGGATGCAAACAACCTCCAGCACTGTCTACCTACTGGGCACAGAGTCCCAAGAGAAAACCTCCTTGAAGATTCTCACCAACAGGAGAAGCTCCACTCTAGTTCCAGACTTCAAAGAAGAGGAAGAACCTCTTTAGCTACTCACTCAGTCCTTGGAGCTGTCATTCTTAAATTTTAGTTTTTATATGAATCACCTGGGAAGCTTGGGAAAAGTACAGATTCCATAGTTCCACCCTGGAAACTCTTTCTTCACAATCTGGATGAGGTTCTGATCTCACACTTTGAGCACCACAGTGGTCTCTGAGGAAGTCTCAGGGCCACCCTTGAAAGACACTGTCAAAGGAAAGAAGGTCCTAGGAGGAGGTCCAGAAGAGTGGGGCTATCTCTGTCTTATTTAAAGACGGATTCCTAACATCTAGAACTCTGGGTAGCTCTGATCAGAGACTCAGTAAATATGTGTTGATTCAACAAACAAAGCTGTACCTTGCTTCTTGGAACTATGTGTGAACCAAGGGCTTGGCAGTATTTTCTGGCAAATGGTGTAGCTTTGCAAAGGCACAGCAGAATCACAAAAATGAAGGGCTCCGGATCATGCAGACATGAAACGATGTGGCTGGGAACAAGTCTGTAGTCAAGGAATCCCACATGGATCTTGCCTCTGCCCTCAGAAGCTGACAGGCTGAGGGTGAGGGACAGAATTGGGAAGAAGGGCTTGGAAGCTTAGCCTAAGAATCACAGACCTGCTCGGCACCACCTCAGCCCTTACCCTGTCCTCTCCAGACTTCAGAGAATGTCCTGGGAGTGCTCCTGGTGTGCTGAAGGCAGGGTGTGGGGACCCTACACGCAGTGGCTGCCTGCTGCAGTCCCACACAGGCCACCCACACCATGCACTCTCCACATTTCACCCTAGGGGCAGCTGCCTCTTCTGCTTAGTGTAGAGCAAAACCTCAAATAGGCTTGCTTCTCGCCCAGGCATCTACCCTGTGGCATTTAGCCTATTTTCAGTTGAAATTGATTCTTTTGTCCTATGACTGGCTTTGATTAAAACAAAACAAAACAACAAAAATAAAATGAAATGGAACAAACAAACAAACAACAACAAAAAGGGTCAATCCATCTAAGAAGAGAAATCCCACTACTTCCTTTCTGTGGCTCGTTGCTGGGCCTTGTAATCCACCATCGAGAAATTCTCATGCCTTGTGTCTTATGCCAGTTAGCAGGGAGCATAGAGCCATCTCTACACCCATTAGTCAATGGTTAGACTTCTTAAAAGCACTACTCAGGAGTGGGTAGATCTGGGCACTGGCAGCTGCTCTAAGCATGACTGGCTGCCTTACAAATCTTGCTAACATCTATGATGGCTTAGTTGGCATTTTTTTCTATTTTTCCTTCACCAGTGGAATGAAATAGAATGCTGGACGCAGCCTAGTTAAACTGGACTTCTGCCCAATATCATCATGCTTGAGGAAGCAATTAATGGATCCAGAATCTGTTTTGGGACAATCTGGGAAATTTTCCCAATCAATATCATCTTCCCCAGAGTTCAAATGAAGGACTCATCTAGGAATTGCTGCATGTGTCTGTCTATTCCATGTATAAATATCTTCCACACCTGGACTCTCACCGGCGGATATGACCTTGGTATGAGGCATAAACTCTCTCAACCACAGATACTCATCTGTAAATTAAGTGGTTTCTTCTATCAGTAGAGAAAAATACTCCAGTGGCTTCTTATCACACTTACATCCAATTACTTACAATGTCCTCTTATGTCTGCACCTATGATTTGGGGTCCAGCTACTATTCCTACTTCTCTGTACCTTCTCTAAGGTTACGCCTGCCTTGGGTACTTTGCATCTCCTTCAGAATGTTCTCACCCCAGGTTTGTGCATGGCTGGCTCCAGTGCCTGTGCATAGGGGACCTTTTCTGCTTTCTATAGCACTCAGAGCATGGACATACTGCCCCTTCATCCCATTCAGGCACTCTCAACTACCTCCCTTGGTTTAATTTTTCGAACTACTTACCATTATTTGGAATTATCTTGTTTGGTAGTTTGTTAACAAATAGTTCTGCTATAATGCGACATATGTATTCTCAAAAGTTATTGCATTATATCAAATTGCACAATATAAATGATGTGACTTATGAGGAAAATTAAGTTGGGGGTCCAACACTCAGAAACTTTATCAGGGACACATAATAATTTTAAAAAACCCACCCAAACAATAATAACAGTAGCACACTTATTCATGGGAAATGGTCAAGATATACATAAATGCTCTGGTGAATGTGTCTCTGTATCTTGATAAAGACACGCAATGACTTGGGAAAGGTGCGTTTGCAGTTTGTGAATGATTGTGAAGTGGTAGGAGGAAGGTCACATGCAATTAGATGAACAGTGATGACAATGTGGATGGATGTGGCTCATGAGGCACATGGATCACTGAGATAGCCAGTGGGTTCTGAGTGTGTGTACAACACCCACTTCACATATACCATGTGATCGGGTTCTGCTGGGAGCAGTTTTCTGCTTTGCAATGCTTTGCCTGGATAAAATCATCCACAGGCAAACGTGAAATTCACATTGCACTGAAGAGGACAGTTGCACTGAAACACATTCATGTTTTCAAAGCAAGCTTTATAGGAGATCTGATAGCATTTGTCTGCCTCGTTCACTAGAATTTAAACTCCACAAGATCAAGGAACTTTTCTGTCTTCTTCGTTGTTATGTTCCCAGCATCTAAACATCTGGGAGCAGAGTTGGCTTTCTGTCATTGTTTGTTGATTGAAATGTATAGATTTTTCTTGGACATCGTTAGCTCCCCCAACATCAGTGATACTCTCTCAAAGGACACAAGGATGCTCATCTGTATAGTGGCTGCTTTTGGTGGTGTTGGTGGTGGGGGTGGGGTAATAGAATAAGAAAAGTTCTAACATTGCTACATTAGGGTGTCATATTCTGATAAGAAAAATGCAAAAAGGAAAAGCAGGTCCTTCTGCTTTGCTTGTCTTGGAAATACATGATCCATTACAAATATGTTGCTCTAATTATGGATTGTTTTGCAGAGTTAGTGCAGAACTATGGCTATGGGAAGGATCTGGAAACCCTACAAACAGCCCAATAATATGTGGAAAGGCTCCTGGAGCTCATCCCAGTGGGAATGAGAAGAGCCCAAGTCCAAATGTAAGCAGGCAGGCTTGTGTAGGCAACTCTAGCTTCTTTCCCTCCTGTCCATATATTTGTGTTTCAGACCTAAAATTTAATCACTCTACTAAGTCAGAGAACAGAATTAGAAGTGGCTTTGAAAGGTCATCCCAGACAGGTGGGTTATGTCATATTCCTAAAGGGTTTGAAAATTGTTTAAATTTCAGGGAAATTTTCTAGTACTACTAAGTAAAAGGTCAAATCAGAAAGTCCCCCAAAGAGCTAAGAAAGGCTCTTTCCTCTAGATTTCCTCTGATTTTAAATTCTGAGCTTAAGAAAATGTGCCTGAAAATGCAAACGTTGTGGTTGAGTCGCTTTAGTTTATCAAGCAAAATAGGGAATATTTTGTTATGAGTCTACTTCCTCAGTAACTGCTCGTCTTATGGAGAGTTGAGTGGAGTGGCAAAGTAATTACATGGTGAGTACCATATATTTACGATTATTTATGTTTTCTAGATTGGAGTACAGGGTAATTATTTTTGGTCTTATTAAGTGCAAATTACCAAGTAGTCTTCAGGAACATGTAATTACCATGTGCTGTAGTCACATGCCACTTACCAAGCAAAATGAATGCAGTGAAAATTTTCTTTAATACAAGCAATATGATGCATATGGTTTTATGAAGCCAAGAACCGGGGTCTGCCTTCCAGGCTTCGAATAGGAAACAGAAGCAGTTCTTAACACACACACTTGCTCACTTAACTAGACTGACTATAATCAAAAGTTGGTGCTCCTTAAGTACTCAGATTTCAGGGTCCCCAATCTAAAACTACAGAGTCTGAATCTGAGAGGTAAGGCCTGGGATCTATCCTGAGCAAGTGTCCCAGGTGCCTCATCTCACACCCCAGGAAGAACATCTGCCCCAGATTCACATCATGCTCTGACCAGTAGGATTCTCTCAGAACACAGCAGGTAGAATATTTTGGAAAGGAAAAATATGGGTCTGTTTTAGTCAGCTTTTTTTCTGCTGTGACCAAAATACCTGACAAGAAGAACACATTGGAGGAGGAAAAGTTTATCTGGGGGCTCATGGTTTTAGAGATCTCAGTACATAGATGGCCAACTCCATTCTGTGGAGCCTAAGATGAGGCAGAACATCATGGCAGAAGTGTGAGGTGGAAGAAAGCTGCTGGGGACATGGCACCAAGAAGCAAAGAAAAAGAGCTTTGTTCAACAAGGACAAATATATACTGAAAGGCACATCCCCAGGGACCTACCTCCTCCAGTAACACCTTACAGTTACCACCTATTTAATCCCCATCAGGGGCTTAATTCACTGATCAGGTTAACATGCTCATAACCTAATCAAATCACCTCTAAAATTTCTTGTACTGTTTCCCACATGAGCTTTTGGGGGACACTTAATATCTAAACCATAACAGGGTTCCAGATAGGATATATTTTCTTATTTGCATTCTTTATTTTGGGGGCTAGAACCTAGTATTTCTCTGTTTTTAACTGACAAGTTTTTTTTATTCTTTTTAGATGGCATTTTGAGAAATATCCTTAATTTCACCTGTGGTAAAGATGTAGAACAGTTATTGTATGTTGAATATTCCCTGTGAATTAAGTTTCTATGATGCATAGATCATCTATATTCAATTTAATTTAGGTCATTTAAATTTTAGTGAATATAAACACACACACACACACACACACACACACACACACAAAATCTGAAGAAGAAGCAATAAGAGAAAACCAGAGGATAAACAGTGATTTTGCTTATAATAAGAACAAGAGTAACCTTTACCTAACAATCATTTACTGAGCACACACTTTATGCAATGTGGTTTTACTTTTCCATTACCCAATCAATGTCTCATTTCCTTAATTGAGATGTTTCAATTGTAACAGATTAGCGGGGATGGTGGAATGTAATGGTCATCATTATACAAAGTACATGTATGAAGACTTGAATCGGGTGTCAACATACCTTATATACAAACAGTGACATGAAAAATTGTGACATATATGTGTACCAAGAACTATAATGCAAAAAAGTACATGTATAATGGCATAAATTGACATGAACATACTTTATATACAGACATGCGAAAAATTGTGCTCTATATGTGTAATAATGATTGTAATGCAAAAAAAAGTGCTGGACTAGAAATTTAAAAATAAAAATAAACAAAAAAAATAGTTAAAGTCTTAGAATCTGGAGTCATAGTCATCTTGTGTCACTATTTATTAGTTAGGAAACTATGGGTAGGTTACCTCTGTGGCTTTCTTCGTTTGCAAATTAGGGACAAAGATAACATCTAGCTTAAAGGGTTACTTGGATGAACAAATAATATAACACACACAAAGTGCTTAAAACACTGCTACAATCTATACCCGACTCCATAAATTTAGCTATTATTGATGCATTAAACATGAAAGTACTACATTTATATATTTGGCACTTACATTTTCTTCTTTACACCCACCCTGTAAAAAAAAATCAATAAGACAATTTTTACACTTTTCTTCCCTCTCATGTTTTTGAAAGTCTTAACTACAGTGACAGGCAAGAGTAGAACAGGCTGTGTCCTTGCCAAGGCAGAGAAAAGGTTAACTTTTTGACTTCAAGAGAAGCCAGCTGGAGAGGCAGACTGTCTGCTAATGGTAAGGGAGGGGAAGCAAGAACTAATTTTAGCCACCATTCCTCAATCACTGTCCAGTTCCCTCTCACACTCCTCCCTGCCTGCTCCCCCCACACTCCATGCACGGGAAGGCATGAGACACTTTCCCCAGGGCACCTTCAGCCCCATGAGCGAGGGAGGTAATTCTACAGCACCCCGCTGGCCTCTTCCTCTGAATTAGAGATGCTTTAACATATCCTAAACACCCCAGACGCCAGCCTCCCGTCACTTGCAAATTGCCTCTGTCTTTTTCTCAGAAACACTCATGCAGCCATGTGCCTTCCCTGCCATCTTTTAGTGAAAGTGACTTCTTGAGAAATGTGAAACATGGCTGTAGAAAATTTGAGAAAGTCCAGATGCACTTTAACTTTGTCTTCTAGTAAACAAGGACGTGGAAAGCAAAGATTAACGAGGACTGCCAGGAGGATCCCACATGCCTGCATAACTTTCTTCATTATCACTGTGGAAGCCAAAGTATTGGGGAGAAGGAGAAAAAATGATGCAAGCAAATATTATATCTTATGAGCCAGGAATTCTCCTATAAAGATTGTGAAATACAAAATACGTTTGTGAAATGCAATCATTTTTCACTTACTAATATTTATAATTAAAGCACAAATTCTTACTCAAACAAAAAATCCTTCTTTGGGAAATAAAAGCATAAACAGAAACACAATGTTGTGGCCCACAGCAGGTTTCTTTTGTAGCTGACAGCAAGCATTCCACATGTGTATAAGCAGCAAGATATATTTTTGTAGGTACATAACATACCTGCACATGAGATACTAGCATAGGCAACAAGAGCTCAGAAACAAAAAGGGAACATATAACTGCTCTGATCTGAAAACTGTATGGGACTCATTTTGTTCTGGTTTGATAAGCAATGAAGAAAAGGTGTGAATGAATGACAGGATCTGAACTCAGAATATCAAAGAGGATTAGTCTTTACCAAGCCAAGAGAAAGTCCAGCCTGAAAGTATTCTACTAGTGCCTCATCCAAGTCCAAGGAGCAGACATTTGAATAAAAGAAATCTTAGAATTACAGGACTGTAAGAGGCCTTAATTCAAACCCAGATTTTCTAGAATAAATGCCTCAATGACTGCTGACCTGGGAAAAGGGTGATTATTTACAGCAGCTGAACCACTTCTGTTTGGGGTAGGCTTAAACCAGGACACTGCATGTTTGGGGTCATTCAGGGTTATCAGAAAGCCCAAATTTGGGGATATTATCATAGATGGGGAGCTGGTCAGACCAGTCTCTCTACTTCCCACTGTGTTCAACCATCAGTGTCTTCATTTTGCGTCTAAAGCCAGCCCCCCCCCCCCCCAAGAGGGCTTGCTTTGGTGCCTGGTTCTGCATTAGCCCTCATTCCCTGGTGCTGGCTCCCTGGCCATCGTTACCTGGGATAGAAAGATGTTCTGAGGTCAGGAGCATTTGGACTGTGGTGTTAACAAGTCGTCTGAGTTTCTCTTTAATTTAGTTCTATATCTTCATTGCTGTGCATTTTAAAGGGTGCATCCACACTAGATTCTAAACATAACATAAGGTGGACTTTAGGTAAATATAACTACAGGCAATAAATTGGTTCCTGAAAAGTTTCTTAAAAAATAAATTATGGTTAATTAGTAATACTACCAGAAAATTTCAGTTTAAAAGGATATCATTAAGGAGTCATTTTATCACATACATTTTTTTTGTGATGGGAATATTTCATCTAGATAAATGCAGAGTTTTCTGTAAGGTGGAAATGGTAGGCAGAAAAATGGTCCATATTTATTTAGATAATATGCACAGAACACCTGCAGTAGGTTCTTTTCTGTTAATTTTTAAAGCTGCACATCCCTCATCTAACTTCTACACCTGCAAAGGTAAGGTGCCACGACGCTTTAGTGATTTAAGAGATCTTCTGGATGCTACTACTGCAAAACCCTTTGTACCAGGGCACTGACTCCCTGTCCACTCCAGCTGTACTTTCCTGTGCCCAGCCTTCGCCCTTTAGCCCATCCCACTTTGGAGCTTTACTGTGACCTTAGCTAAGTTGTATTAAGTCTCTTGTTGACCTTGCTTCCACCTTCTCCCTGCCCGGCTGCTTTACAATATCCTCCTTTGTTTCAGAAAGACTACATGATGGAAGAAAGCTGTGTATACTATGATCCTCTTTCAGCACCCTAAAAAGAACCGAGAGAGAGTAGAATAGATTACTACATAATTGATACAATTAATTTGTTTCAATGAGTGAAATGACAATTGTGTCTGCGGTACCCTTGTTTCCAGCAATTTGGTGATCTGATTGCCAGATCTGGTTTCACTTCATAGGTATAGCCCAGCAGACCCACCATCGGAAAGCCATCTCCCTCCGTAAACAGTGCAGCATCACACTTGTAATGTCAGCGTTTGCTTGCCAAGAAGCGGAGAATTCTTTGGCTTTTACAACTTGAACCAGGACCAATTAGACCAAATAAAAGCTAATGTTTGAATATCGACTATTCTTAGTAGTGTGGAGAAACCAGAGACCTGGGAATGAGATATGTCTCTGTCCAATAAAACAGATCTTTTAAAATAATTGTTTTATTTAAATATACTATATGAAGGAATAATAATATTAGGAAATAGAATGAAATTATGGTACAAATAATTTTAGGTTAAGATTATAGTAAATTATTTCATGTCTTTGCATAGGAATACTTTGCTTTCAAGAGATAATTGCTTTTTAGAAATATTCTCTTGTCATGAATGTATTTTTTTGTATTTGCCACTTTTGTTTTTGAGTTGGTCTCAAAGAAAGTGGACAAGTATTTTACCTGTTCATGCAACACCCCTCTATAATCTTGTTGATAATTTTCTGGCCTTGAGAGGGAAAACTTATTTCTATTTGGGTGGGGGAAGAGTAATGATAGAGTGTTGTTTCTTTCTTTCTTTTTTTCCAGTGCTGGGGATCCAACCCAGGGCCCTGTGCATGCTATGCAAGCGTTCTAGTCCCAGAGAGAGTTCTTTCAATTGATACGTTTAGGATTCTGGATCAATGTTCCACATTGGTTTCAATCCAATAAGAGAAATGATTCATGAACTGGAGTATCACAAGGATGGAGGCATCAGAGCAGCTAGCTTAAACGTACCTTTTAATTTTAGAAGAACCAAGGCTTAAGTACATCAAGTCTCAGATGAGCTCAAAATTCAACAGTTTCTTGCTTAATGACTAAGATGATTAACTACTATTATTGTACATCATCCCATCATACTAATTAACAGAAGTTCACCTGGATAAGTCCTATTATTCTTCTCATCTTCACAGATTTAAAAAAAAAGTCACTTTTTTAGAGTCTCACAATAAGCCATTTGCAGAACCAGTTTGCTGACACAAGAGCTCAAGTTCTTGAAATCTAGAAATCTGAATCCTATGAAAAGACAGGAGTTTCATAACAATATACTTTGTAGAAAATGAAAATCTAGTGAGAAGAAGAACCTGATGCTTCAGGTTTTGTCATGGAGCTTGATGTAAATTCATGTTGAGCAGACAGTGGAGAAGAGATGGCCTCAGAGATGAGGGATGCAGAGAAGTCTGAAAAGTGGGGTGGGAAATGGATAAAGTAACTTGGATGTCATTTAGATGCCAATCTTATGAGACTGAGGGTTTGTAGTTGGGAGGTATGGAAAATAAAGTTGGGTAGGTAAAGGTGATTTCTGAGGAAACTGAAAGCAAAGCAAAGTTCAGACTTGCTCTGTTAGGTATAAAGACTCCAGCTGATGATCAGCAAAGGATGTGCTTTACTAGTAGCAATGTAGGAACTCAGGGCCGTGTTATCTGTGAGAGGTGACAAAAAGACCATCCCTTTTGCACCAGTCATCTCAATGAGACTCAGATGAGGGTCTATCAGGGTGGAGGCAGAGAGATGCACAAGGTAGAGTGATTTCATAAGGTAACCCAAAGGGAGAAGTAATAGCGCTTCACTGATTAACGTAAGGGTCACTTTAGGGTTATTGTAAAATAAGTAAATGTTTAATCAAATCAAAGTTTGCCATGTTAAAGTAATTTCTATGTCCTGAGGTTTTTAAATAACTTCTTCAGAATGCATTTTGTGACTAACTCTTTCTGTTTTATAAATGTTTCTTTTTAGTGTTTTAGCTTATTTTCCAAACTTTGTTTTGTAGAATAAATATTTTATAAATTATGAGTTGTCTTTAGAAATCTTTTTATTAAGGATTATTATTTCATTTTAGAGTACATATTTTGTAAGATTTACCTATTTATTTTCTGTTACATTAAAATGTCTTAATAGTTCTATAAATTAAATTTACTGCTTCTTTTTTTTGGGGGGGGACTACCAGGGATTGAATTTAGGGGCACTCAAGCACTGAGCCACATCCCAAACCCTATTTTGAATTTTATTTAGAGACAGGGTCTCATTGAGTTGCTTAGCATCTTGCTTTTGCTGAAGCAGGCTTTGAACTTACAATCTTCCTGCCTCTGCCTCCAGAACAGCACGGATTACCTGTATGTGCCACTGTGACTGGCTAAATTTGCTCCTGTCCTCACCTTTTTGTGCTGTGTCTCTTCCTGAGTTTAAGGCCCCCAATGTGTTATACTCTTAAATTTATTTTGATGACACAAAATTACACACACTGTTTGTCAAGCTGTTGAACAAGTAGAACACTTTTTTGGCCCAGTGATTAATTGAATTTTAAATATGAGTTATTTTTTTCCAAGCATCAAGAATTTTTTAACATTAATACTCACTATTTTTTTTTTAAATGCTCTGGTTGTTCTACCTTTAGGGTGTGTTTCCATGAGGACAGAATTTGTCATATATGAAGTTGCTTCTCCTTTAAAACCTAGCACAGTGTCCAGTAAGGATTCAGAAAATACACACTAAATAATGACTTATTTACTTGTGTTATGGTTTGGATGTGAGGTGTCCCCCAAAATCTCACTTGGGAGATGATGCAAGAAGGTTCAGAGGAGAAATGATTGGGTTATGAGTCTTAACCCAATCAGTGAATTAGTTTCCTGATAGGGATTAATTGAGTGGTAATTGAAGTGATTGGGTATGGCTGGAGGAGGTGGGAATTGGGGCATGGCTTTGGGGTATATATTTTGCATCTGGAGAGTGGAGATCTCTCTCTTTGTTTCCTGATGATCATGTGAGCCACTTCCCTCTGCTGCACTCTTCTTCCATGGTGTTCTGCCTCACCTCGAGCCCCAGGGAATGGAGCCAACCTTCTATGGACAGAGACCTCTGAAACTGTGAACCCTCAATAAACTTTTCCTCCTCTACAGTTGTTCTGGTTGGGTCTTTTGGTCATAGCAGACAAAAAGCTGACTAAAACAACTTGAATAAATATTATCTTTTTAAGGTTAATGATTGCCAGGCTTTGCATATGTTAAAACTTCCAGGAAAAGCAACAGTATATATTCTGTTCAGTGTTTTTCTTGTATTAGGAAAAAAAATGCTGTGTGTGTATATGTGTGTCAAAGCACGTGATTTTTGTTTTTAATGTGGCCCTAGACAAGGGTCTGTTTCAGAAAGTTGACCCCTTTGTATCTATCTATTTATTATATTTTGAGACTGGGTCTTGCGAAGTTGCTTAGGGACTCGCTAAAGTACTGAGGCTGGCTTTTGAACTTGCAATCTTCCTATCTCAGCCCCTCTAGCTGTTGGGGTTACAGGAGTGTGCCACCATGCCCAGAAGATGCCCACTTTTGAGACTCCATATTTTCATAATTTAACCCACACTTGGGCAATTTTTACTGCCTTCTTAAACAATGTCTTACAAAACTTTAATATGTGTGGTTCATGTGATTATTATCCAGTGAGGCTTACAGAACTCTAAATATGCCTAAACCACAGTTGTTAAGTAAAAGTATTTAACAGAATACTTTCTGCGATGCTTTTTCAGGAAACCATCCCAACCACAAAGTGGTTCTCAAGCATCAGATATTTCACTTTCTTAAATCTGGATTAGAGATTAGTGATAGTTTGGGAATGTCTGTGATGGTAAATGGTTAATCAAATTCACTACAGAATTCAAAGACTTACCCTTTGACTTAATGTGCTTCTCTGAACTCAAGAATTCTCTGATCACACAGCAGAGCATCTGTAATTGGCACTCTCGAGGCCAATGGCCGTGGTGGCCACTTGAATAAATTCCAGGAACATTAGTCTCTGAAAATATCCTTTGTTTTATTTTCAAATGCTTTCTTCCAAATTGAGCTCCAGAACTTTTTCCTATCCAGTTACAGAGTTTGTATAGTTATGCTACTCTAAATACTGGTCTCACATATATTTCAAATAAATAGGGTAAAGAGTGATTCTCCACCAGAAATGCACTTATGACCCTGCCAATTAAAAAGAGAAAGTCACAGTGAATGTGCAAGATAAAGATGGAGCCACAGCTTACGGGCAGTCAAGAGGGAACTGAGGAGGGAGGGAGTTCAGAACAAGTTTGTTGTTTTGTACCATTTTGGATTGTATACAGTCTAAAATTTATGTCAGCTTTTGGATCTCATTTTAAGAGTCTAAAACTGCTCAGCCCAAGATGTATATCTGGCAGAGCACAAAAACGTCTGCACCTTGGCGACTCTTTTCAGATTAGCTGAAACATATTGAGTCTTTCTCACAGCTCTGGGCCACTCCATCACAACGACTCCCCTGGCCTCTTCCTATCAGCTAAATCATTAGGTTGGACCTTGCTGTGTCATTTGGCCACAACTTAATCATTGGGGCCGGCACAGTCTGGGAAGAGCTGTAAAGCACCCTGATTTGTCTTGAATCAAGGGACAGCTTCCTGGAGCCAGAACTGGACTGAGTGTCCCTTTGGTAGTGGAAGGAAGATCTCACTGACAAGATGAGGGCCAGGCTGCAGCTGCAGAGGGTGAGGTGCCAGTGGAGGCTGATAACAGAAGCAAAAACCATGTTAAGAGTTCTAATCCCTTTGGATGCAGAGACATGGAGAAATTGCAAGAGTCTGGTGGTAACTTTTCTTCTTCTCACAAGATATATTAAAAAATAAAGAAAAGCTAAAATGGGATTTCACAAATTATGGCATTTTAAATATTTACATTTAAGCAAAACAAAACATACTTAACACATACAAAATCCCATATAATTGCAGCATTCACAAGGTAATTATAGGATTTATAATAAATATATTATTGTAGCATTTAGAATAAGTAGTACAATCTGGTAATGGGTCACAGTGTAAGTTGAGGCTTGAACAACTCTTTTAACTCCATCAGTGCATTCCCCCCTACTGTGTGTCACCTCACTTGAAGAAGACATCACAGGCTTGATACAGGTGAGCAATGGCCCAGTGGGCCACCTGCATAGGAACAAGGCCTACAGCATGAGCCAGTGTGGGGCTTAATGATTACACAAGTCTTTGCATTTCCTTAATCAAATGACATAAGAGACTTGCTGAGTAGTTAGATATGGGGATGTCAGATTGGTGTGAGATCACCAAATTCTTGGGGGGTGGGCAGGGATTGAACCCATGAGTGTTTAACAACTGAGCCACATTCTGGATCCTTTTTATTTTTTTTATTTTAAGACAGGGTCTCATGAAGTTGCTTAGGACCTCTTTTAAATTGCTGACACTGGCCTTGAACTTGTAATCTTCCTGCCACAGCATCCTGAATCCCTGGGATTACAAGTGTGAGCCACTGTTCAGTGGTAGGCACTGAAAATTGTTGATGTTTAAAAAGAGAGGCTTCTCCATATAAACAAAACAAAAGAAAATGTGAGAGAACATGGGTCTGTATCAGTGATTTTCAAATCTTGTCAAAGTATCCACCGAAAGATAATTTGTTCAAGTATGTGTGTGTGTGATTCCTTCTTTGCATTTCCCTCTTCCATTTCAGCAAGGTAACTGACTTCTGTGTTCCTGTAAAGGTAGAAGTAGTCAACCCTGGTGGAGTGAAGCTTGAACACTAGAAGTGTGTTTGGGTGTTATTGAGTATCCAGGACCTCTGCCTGGAACCTTGGAGAGGTGTCTGGTACTCTTTAGGGGAACTGCTGTGTGGTTTTCTGTGGGCTCCACTCAAGTACCTGCTCTAGAGCTGCTGTGTGTGTCCTGTGCCACAGGTGTTTCAGGGTCTACTGAACCATTTTAGGCTCACATTAACTAGTATGCAAACATGCCAGCAATTACCGTGGACACTTTACACCACAGGGTTCTCTAGCCATGTCCTGCTCTGCGAAAGACCCCTAGAAACTTGCATGATCTGACGGGATAGAGGGCAAGGCAGAAAGGCAGAACCAGTCATAATAGACACCTAATTCCTCACCATCCAGGTAGAATAGAGATGTATAAACAGATTTTGAATTGTTATAGAGATATATACTATAGAGATGTGTACTTTTTTTTGAAGGAACACTTATTTTGAATCCCAATGTGAAAACAGATAAAAATTGAAGATTTTCAAATGGAATTGGGCTCTGAATCTTGAAATCCTAACTCCTCATTTCTCCACACAGTGCCCAAGAGGCTTCATAGAGAGGCTTTGGTGTTCCAGGAAGGTCCTCAGAGTTCCACAAGGTACAGTTTGCAAATTGCTGTTCCATTTAGCTCTCATTAGAGGAGAATTGATGATAGCTATAAAACTAACATTAATAATGAGAATAATACATGGCTCTACAGTTTTAAAAGCACCTAATGTGTGTTATCTCATTTAATATCTGCAACAACCTGAAGTAGATGAAGCAGATCGCCTAATTCTTAAGACAGAGCAACATGTCTTGGGCACAGTACCAGTAACTTTGGTGCCCATTTTTGTTAATACTTTTTAATTTGGGGAAACAAAACAAAATGCAAGATGGGTGTGGTGATGCACTTCTATAATCCAGCTACTAGGGAGGCTGAGGCAGGAAGATCACAAGCTTGAGGCCAGCTTCAGCAACTTAGCAAGGTCCTGTGTCGAAATAAAATAGAAAGGGTTGGGATGTAGCTCAGTGTTATTACACCCCTGGGTTTAATCCCCAGGATCAAACGAATACCTAAGTAGTTATATTCTCAGCACCTGAAATCAACATTTTTACAACTATCATTTTTACTTGAAATGTCACTATTAAGGACATATTAAAATTACAGAGAAACAATTCTCCTATGTTTTCCCCCTAATGTTGTTACCATTTTCCCTTAGAAAACCAATATAATTAAGATAGGTAAAGTACTTGTTTTATTTATAAATAATATGTAGAATTATTTGTAAATTTTAATTTATAGAGAGATCATACTCCATGCTAGACTGGCATTGTCACTCAACATTAAATCATTTAAGAGTATTGTATCATCTGATGACCCTATGATTAATTTATCCTTTCTCCTGCCAATGGGCATTTGGATGGTTCTGACTGTGCATTATTATGAACATTGCTACATAGGCCAGCATGGCCATAAGTTTCTCTGGAAGAGACAGCATTGATTCATAAAAGATGAGCATTACAAGTTTCATTAGTTATTGCCATTTTAATCAACAAATTTACACTGCATTCAGCAGCATAAGCAAGTTATATATATACATATATGTGTACATATGTATATACACACATACATTCTCCAAATTTGATTTTATTTTTTTAAAAAAATCTAACAGGAGCTAATATCTCACTGTTTAATTGGGATTTCTTCATTTCTTGTGAAGTTGAGCAGTTTTTCATGCTTATTGGCCATGTAGGTTGTCCTCTTATATCACCTGTGTAAATTCTTTTACAGATTTCTCAGTTGGACTTTTTTTTTTCTTAGCAATTTCAATCATTTATTTTTTTCACCCCTTTGCTTGCTCATTTATTTGTTCAATAATTTCCTACTAAGGACCTACTGTATGCCAGACCTGATTCTAGGAGCTGCTAAATCCCACCCCACCTTTCATCGACTTGCAATCTAGTGGGGACAACAAAGAACAGAAATGCAAGCATAATCTACAAAATCAGAGAGCAAAAAAATAGTTGGGAAGAAAAACAAATTAAAGAATAATTAGAGAATTGTGAGAGGACATGTATGTATCAGTCAAAAAAGGTATTTGGAAGCAGACTGGCAAGGGAAACTAAGTGAAGAGAAGAAATTTAGGGAAGATTTACAGAAAAAGTGGTTGAGGACTAGGAACCAAGAGCAAAGGTCAAAAGGAAGAACAACCTCAAGATCTGAGGAACATTAACATAGATGACAATTTTTTGATCATCTACTATTTGGTTATTTACTATAACCTTCAACGTTATTTGTTATTTTTTTAAGTTGTTTTTTTCCTCATTATTGAATTTTTATTACATTTCCTAATTGACTACATGGAACATAGGAGTCTAGTCTTTCAGACAGTGTTTTTAGTATAAAATCTCATATTCCTTTTGTTTTATCATGCTACCCCTCTCAAATAACATATCTGGGTACAGATCAAACAGGCAGAAAATTATAGTTAAAAATCAGATGTTTACATAGAGACTATTCAATGGGAACTTCTCTGAAACATTTCTGAACACTTCTAAGACCCATCTATTCTTCCATGCCATTCCTCAGCCACTATAAATACTGGTGGCAGGTTATTCCAAACAACATGTTTCAGTTCCAACCATGACCCCATACTAGAGAACAAAGAGAAACTGTTTTTATTTTCTCTTGCCCAATTCCTTGTCCAAAAGAACAAATGGTAAGGCCCAAGTGTATCTTTTCCTGGAAACACGTTCTTTTCTTCTCACACAAAAAGCATCTTCCATTGTCCTTCAGAACTCCTTACATTTCTGTCAGGATTAAACAGCCAGTCTTTATTGAACAATCATGTGACAGGCATGGACACCACATTTTCCATTCATTAGCTGATTGAGTTCTCAAAACAATCCCAGGAAAGAGTATTTATGGCCACCATTTTCCATACATGAGAATTTAGGGTGAGTGTGGTTAAAAGCCATGCTTATAGCTGTATAGTATGTATGAGGTACAGTATAGAGTTGAGTTCATGTTTCTGATCCCCAAAGGGCTCTCACTTAGCCTGAGAGCAAAATTATCTACCTCAGCAGCAACTGAGCATGCCTCTGCTCTTTTCCTTCACCTAAGAAAACCCTAAGGACACTTTTCTTGTCCCTATGCATGTGGAAACTCATCTTGGGCTCTGAACCACAGGTGGTACACTCTGTGGTTCAATGACATATAATTGGCCCACTGCTCACTCAGTTCATGTGAACACACTCGAGCCTTTCTTCATTATTGTCTCCTCTTCTCTATCATCTATTTCATACCCTCTTAGTTCACAGAGGAATCTTCCTCTTACTCCATACGGCCAAAATAGGCCCACCCAGGAAGCAGGGGGTGGCCCAAACACTGTAGTCCAAAGGCTTTGGAAACATCAAGTCTCTTGAGGACCCACAAAGGGACACATTTGAGAGCCAGAAGTGACCTCAGGAGATGACCTCATTCAGCCACCTGCCTTTGTCAGTTGTCAGACATTATCTCAATTTTGATGATGAGGTAACTGGGACTCTGTGAGATGATGTGACCAACCCAAGGTTATGTGCTAAGGAAATGACTGTGAAGGCGTAAAACCCTGGCATAATAAGCTGCTTCTTTTAGTTTATGATTAGAGTCTTTCTTGGGGTTTTAAGATGTTCAAAAAATACTTGATTTATTATAACTCAGTTGTAAACAAAGAGAAAAAAGTTGCATAGTCACAAGGTTGAGGACTAAGAAGCGCTGAAAGTGGAGAGGGGCTCTCAGAGGACGTCGAGGGATGAAGAAATGAAATTTTGCTGACTTTGTGCCTTTCACTGATTAAAATATACTTTGCATTTTGAATTTGATCTTTCTGGAATTTTATAATGATGGAGGTGGAGAAAAGGGAAAGGAAGAGAATGATACATTCTTCATACATTATACACTACATAGTTATCTCATTTACTCCCCCTCCCACCTGGAAACCTAATAACTAGGAATAGTGTCCCAATTCCTGATCTAGAACCTGTGGGGTTGTATGCCTCTCAGATGCAGAATTGTTCAGATTTTGGAAAGCCAGTACAAAGCATGTATCATCAATTAGAAATCATCCCCAACTGGCATAGCATCCGGTAATCAAACACATTTGTGTTTCTTCAGCCAAAAATACGCATTTTCTCATTAAGGGGATTAAGTGAAGACTATAAATATCCCCACAACAGTTCAAATAAGGTTTTGCAGCCAACCAAGTTCACATCAGGTCAGGTTTTAACATCAAACAAGTTATTTAGAAAAGATTCTGTTTTGAGAGATTTCTGGAATTTGAAATTGTTGATAAGGGTTTGGGGATCTACATTATTATCCTGAATTCTTACCATATCACAAATGAAGAAACAGAGGCTTAGAGTTTAACTAATTGCCTAAGTTCCCACAGTTCCATGCCAGAAATGGAACTGGAAACCAAAGCCCTCAACACTACTTGCTCTCCTCATTCCTACCTCCAGGGAGTAGATTTCTACTGTCCAGGAGATAAGAGAGTAAGGTTCCATGGGCAGGCTGACACTTGGACAATTTTACTATCTTCCGAGAGAGCTTGCATGGGCATTATGTACAAGGTACGTGGACTAGAGGCCTGTGAGTGAATGAATCTGCAAGTGATCATGAAGGAAATTGTTTGGGGGTGCCATAGATATAAGGTCAGGATTCTTAAAGCTCATAATTAAATAGTGGTTAGAAACCTCTCAAAATAGGTATGACAATCACAGATTTATACTTGCAAAAAGAAGAGGTTTCTACCTGTCAGCACTTGCCTTTGTCTGGGAAGGTGAAGGAAAGTGTGAGGATAGTTCCTTACCTTCTGCCACAGGACACAAGCCAAAGTCATTCTTAGGGAAGGTACTGGCTGTGTGAATCTTTATGATGATAAATGGCATACACAGATATGATACTTTTATTAATTTTGTTAAGTACTGGTTCAGCATCTTCTACATGCCTAATAGGCAGGTACTAGAACACAGTAGAAGTACAAAAGTAAGTAAAGCCAGTTTCCTGCTCTCATCATGCACACTCCCAAGAGGAAAAGATAAAGCACACAAGGACTTGTAGAGAATGGCTGAGGTCAGAAGAAAACTGCAACTAAAGTACTATGTGGAGCTAAAAGCATGATCCTCTAACCAGAAAGTTCAGAAAAAACTTTGGAGGTGGTTACTGAAGAAAAGGAGGGGTATGGGATAAGTTGAGGTAGGGAGAAAAGTGTGCCTTGTAGATGAGGCATAATGAATGAGGAATAGTTGGCTTTCAGCTCCCTTCCTTCCTTCCTTCCTTCCTTCCTTCCTTCCTTCCTTCCTTCCTTCCTTCCTTCCTTCTTGATTTTTAATTAGAAGAACAGCATATAGTCGTATACATCTATCTCCCTAACTCTTCAAGTTGCTTCTTGAATTTTTAAATTAAATTATTTATTTATTCTAATTTGTTATACATGGTGGCAGAATGCAAATCATTTCATATTATATGTATACAGCACAATTTTTTAAGTCACTGATTGTACACAAAGTATTTTCACTCCATTCATGTCTTCATACATGTACTTAGGGTAATGATATCTAACTCATTCCACCATCATTCCTACCCCTTTCCTCTTTCCCTCTCCTCCCTCCCCTTTGCCTTATCTAAAGTTCCTCCATTCCTCCCATGCTCCCCCACCCCCATTGCCATTATGAGTCAGCATCCTCATTTCAAAGAAAACATTCGGCCTTTGGTTTTGGGTATTGGCTCACTTCACTTAGCATTATATTATTCAACTTGATCCATTTACCTGCAAACGTCATGATTTTATTCTCTTTTAATACTCAGTAATGCTCCATTGTGTATATATACCAAAGTTTCCCTATCCATTCATCTACTGAAGGGCATCTAGTTTGACCACTCTGGAAAACAGTATGGAGATTCCTTGGAAAACTTGGAATGGAACCACTATTTGACCCAGTTATCCCACTCCTAGGTTTATACCCAAAGGACTTAAAAAGAGCATACTACAGGGACATAGCCACATACATGTTTATAGCAGCACAAATCACAATTGCTTCTTGAATTTTTAATAGACTTTAAGACTTTTACAAGTGTACAGTTCAATTTAAATAAGTTTATGAAGTTCATAACTATCAATGTATTAGAACATTTCTACTACACACAATTTTTGTGAAAACATGCATAAATATTTCTGCTCCTACCCTTAACCCCCAGGTAATCAACAATCTGCTGTCTTTAAATTTGCCTATTATGAAAAGATGAATTGAAATCATTGAAATCATATATTATGTGGTCGTCTGCAAACTGGTATTTCCACTTTGAGTAACATTTTTGAGATTCAGTCATGTTGGAATATATATGGTAGTTCATCATTTTTGCTGTTGAATAGTATTCTAATGGGTATGCCATATTGTGCTTATGTGTTAATCAGTTGATAGACACTTCTTGAGTAGTTTCCAGTCTTTGGCTACTCTGAATAAAGCTATGGATATTCCCAAGTAATTCGTTGTTTTAAATTTAGTAGATTACTAAATTTATTAAGATTGCTGAGTTTCATGAAAATTCCATATTTAAGTTTTTAAGAAACTGTCAAGTTATTTCTAGGTAGCTGAGCCATTTTTACATTCCCACCAGAAGGGTGGTCTGACCCTTCCAGTTTCTAACACTTGGCATTAAGTCTGTCATTTTTTATTACAGTCATTCTAGTGTGTATCTCTTTGTGATTTTAATTTGCATTTCCTTAATCATTAATGATACTGCACACATTTGCAAGTGTGTATTAGCTATGCATCCATTTTTTGCGTGTCTATTTAATATTTATTATATATGTGTTTTGCAAGTCTATTTTCCCCATTCTCTGGCTTATCTTTTCACTTTCATAAAGGTATCTTTTAAAATAGAAAAGATACTAGTTTTGATTAATCCAATTTGTCAGTTGTTTCCTTCTATGCCTCTTTTTTTTTAGTGTAGAATCTAAGAACTCATTGATTAACCAAACTTTTTAAAGATTTTCACCTTTATCTTTTCCACAAGTTATAATGTCTTTATATTTTAGGCCTATAATGCATTTGACTTAGTTTTTCACTGTAGTATGAGGTAGAGTATAAACTTATTTTTACTTATTTTTTAACAAATGAATATCTATTTATCCTAGCAACACTTGTTGAAAATTGTCCATTATGTATGGATTTTTGGACTGTCTACTTTGGTTCATTGATGGAGTTCTCTATGTCTGTGCCAATACCACACTATCTTGATTATTATAGCTTAAAGTATATATCTTTAATTCAAGTTGGATTAGTCCTCCAACTTTTTTTTTAAATGCTGTTATGGCTATTCTAGGTCCTTTTTAATTTAGAATATATTTTTCTATTTCTACATATACAAGAAAAACCCTGCTAGGATATTGATAGGGATTTCTTTGAATTTATAGACCAGTTTAAGGAGAAATGGCATGAAAAATTAAGTCTCAAACTGTAGATATGGAAATTTCTACAGATATCTTTTTCAAATCTCCTAGTAATTTTGTATAGTTCTTAGTGTACTTTTGTATACTTTTTAAAAAACATTCTTTTAAAAATATTTTATTTGTTTTAATTAGTTATACATGACATATAATGCATTTATGCACTTTGACATATCATACATAGATAGGATATGATTTCTCATTTTTATGAGCTTACAGGTTGTAGAAGCACATTGGTCATGCAGTTACATACATACATAAAGTAATAATGTCTGTTTCATTCTACTATCCTTCTTATCACCACATCCCCTCCCCTCATTTCCCTTCGCTTCCCTCTATCTAATCTAAGGTAACTCTATTCTTTTCTACTGCCCGCCCCCTCATTGTGAATTAGCATCCACATATTAGAAAAAAAACATTTTTAATTTATTTTTTCATGTTATTGCAAATTAAATTATTAATTTCATTTTAAGTTTTATTCATTGTGGTATGTAGAAATCTAATTAATTTTTTGTAAATAGATCTTACATCCTGGTATCATAGAATTAATTAGAAATGATTCCCTCATGTATGTACTGAAGGAGTTTGTAAATGATTCATTATCATTTTTAATCTTTAAATACATCACACAAATCACCATTAAAATCATCTTGATTTTTTTTGTCAGAATATTTTGAATTCCTGATTCAATTCTACTGCTTTTATTTACTATTTCATTGAATTCTGCTCTAATCTCTATTTCCTACCTTTTGCTTACTATGATTTTAGTTTGCTCTTCTGCTCGTATGTGAAGGTGTCACTTTAAATGACTTCATTTGAAACTTTACTTCTGTTATGGGTAATTAAGACAAATTAATTAAGACAAAAGCAGAGCTTGAGCTACATTTCATAAATTTTATGTTATGTCTTTATTTTTATACCATTCAGGATAGTAACTGAACAAGTTTACTCTCCCTTATGATTTTTTCTTTGATCCATTGCTTATTTAGAAGTGTATTATTTTTAAATTTGAAATATTTGTGATTTTTCAAATTTAATTTTGTTTGGGATATCTAATTTAATCCCACTGTGAATAATACTGTGAATAATTCCAATCTGTATATATTTATCACACCATTTTTTATGATCCAGAATATATCCTATCCTGGAAAATGTTACATGTGTGTTTGACAAGAAAGTATATTCTGTAGTCATTTGTTGTTGGGGTGCTTTATGAATGCCATTTAGGTCAAGTTCAAGTTTTGTACATCTTTGGTGCAATTTTGATTTGTTCTAGTAATTATTGAGACAGGGATACTGAAGATTTCAATGACTATTGTTGAATTATTCATTTATCCTTTTTGTTTTTACTTCATGTAAGTTGGTGTCATACATACTGTTAGACATATGTGCATTAGTCCTTATATATTTTCATGATACACATTTTCATTATGAAATGCCTTTTTTTGTCTTTAGTAATATTTCCTGTCCATTTTATCTGCTATCAATATATCCACACTAGCTCTCTTATGGTTATTATTTGCGCAGTATATCTTTTCCATCCTTTACTATGCACCTTTTGTGTCTTTGAATCTGAAGTGTGTCTCTTGTAGACAACATATGCTTCCTTTTTGTATCAAGCCTAACTATCTCTACCAATTCATTGGCATGCTTAGATCATTCAGAATTATTATACCTTGTAATATTATTATATTTATACCTGCTATTTATTTTCTGCTTCCCTCATGTCTTTTTATTATCCCATTTCTGCTTTGTTTCCTTCTTTTATGTTAACTAAATATATATTGATATATTATTTTAATTGCTCTCAGAGAAAGAGGAATGCAAATTAAATAATACATGGATAACAATAAAAATAATAATAAAAATAAATAATACATTAGATATATGATATCTACAGATACAATATGCATCTTAGTACTATATACTTCAGAAAATACTAACTCAGGTCTGATAAAATATGAAAATTTTGTTCTAATATAGCTTCTGTTCCTGTGAAATTTTTTCATATAAATTACATTTTCAGATATTATAAACCCAATACTCTATTTTATTTACTTATTCAATCTTATACACTTAAAAGAAATTTTTAAAATATTAAAAATACATGTATAGAATCTTTTATATTTACTCATATCTAACATTTCCTATATCTTCAATTCTTTCTCATAATTTGAATTCTTTTCTTGTGTCATTTCTTTTATGCCTGAACAAATTCCTTTAGTATTTATTGTAATATGCTAGCAACTAATTGTTCGAGTCTTTGTTCATCTAGAAATGCCTTTATTTCATCTTCATTTGGATTTTTGGTTGACAAGATTATATTTTTTCCTCCCAGTTGAAAGTGTCATTCCACTGGTTTTTAGATTTCATTGTTTCTGATGATAAATCAGCTGTTAATAATTTCTTTACATGATATGAGTCAATTTTTTCTTATAGCTTTCAAGATTTTTCTCCATTTTTTAAAAGATATACTGTTATCCTACAATTCATGTAGATGTAAGTTTCCCTTAATTTTCTACATGAGATTCAGTGAGCTTCTTGAATCTGTAGGTCAATATTTCAAAATTAAAATACTTTTAAAAAGTCATTATTTCCTTAAAATTTTCAACCCCCTGTCTCGTGTTAGTTTCCTGAGCTCCTGTAAGAACATGTCACTATGTGGGTAGCATAAGCAACAGAAGTACTACATTAGAGTTCTGGAATATGAAAGTCTGAAATCAAGACTTTGACAGGGTGAGGGATGTGAGGGAGCATCAATTCCATGCCTCTCCCCAGCATCTGCTAGCCTCATGCATTACTTGCCTTCTCTATGTAGTTACATCATTTTATCTCTACCCATCTTCCTCTGAGTACAAGTTTCCTCCTTGCATAAGAACACTAGTCATATAGAATTTGGGTCTATTGTTAATAAACTCATCTTAAGCTGATAAATAGCAAAGACCTTATTTTCAAATAAAGTCATATTCATTAGTCCTTGGAGTGAGTTTCTTTTGGAGGACACAATTCTACATGTGGCATGCTCCTTTCACTCTTCATTCTACTCAACTACTGCAGTTGCATGTGAAGGTATGCTTGATGCTGTTCTGTAAGTTCCTAAGGGCTTATTCATTTTTCTTTAATCTTTTTCTATCTGTTCTTTAGACCGAGCAATCTGTATTGAACTATTCCAATTTTATACTTGTTATTTTTTTTTCAATCTCAAATTTGCTCTTAATCCCTCTCTGGAAGATATTGTGTCTTTTAATTTTAGAATTCTCCTTTATTAAATAATTTCTATCCCTATATTGAAATTATATATATGTTGAGTCATTGTCATTATGCTTTCCTTTTGTTCTTTGAATAGATTCCTTTATTTCATTGAACTTATTTTAAAAGCTGCTTTGAAGTCCTCTTTTTTCCATACATTGCAGCAATCTAGATTTTGATTTTTTACCCCCTGAAGACTGCTTTTGTTCTTATTTTGTTTGTTTAGTCACTGAAATGAACTAAACTTCTGAGGTCTGTTTCCCCTGTAACCTGTGACTACTGATATCCCTACTTATTATTATCATCTGCTTTGTTTCTGTTTCCAAGCTAACTTCATATGCATCATTCCTATGACTGCATAAGTTAGAATTCAGACAAACACTGGTCAGAAGTTATGCTGAAACACTTGAGCTTATAAATACGGCTTCCACTCTCTGCTAATGGGTCTCAGGATGGGTTTGTCAGCACTTTCAAATTTTAGACCATTCTCAAATATGTCCTAGCTTTAGTTTCTTTCTAGGCTTTCTTCTATGTCCTCTGAAAATGTGAGTATGCTTCACTGACTGCGGCTATTTGAGTGAAGCTGTCCCAGTCTTTCTTGAATATCTACATGGCCTCCAGTCAGTTCAGACTACCTGGAATGTTTATCAATCTCCTTATGCCTATAGCACCTTCCAGGACTCACCTGTAAATCTGTGTCCTTCCCAAAGTCTAATTAATTGTTTGTTTCAAATAGGGCTGCAATATCAGCTAGTGGAGCCCTAAACTCCTTAGCTCACTAGTAAGTGTACTACATTAATGATCAGTGCTACAATATATGTTATTCTCTAGCATGGAGAAAAATCTGATGGTTTTTATGAGCTCACAGAGCAGAGAGGGGAATGGGAATAGTCACTTGTAAGAGCCACTACAGTCTTACAATGTTATTACCTGAAGCTAAGTATTTTTTTCTGAATAAATGCTTTCTTTATTGTCTTTGGTTGATTTCTAGGGTACTGAATGGTTGTTTCTGATATTTTTGCCCAGTTTTACAGTTCTTTTGGGGGAGAGAATTTGTTTACTTCTCCATTCTGTTATACTTGAAGAGAATTTCTCTGTACAAAATATTCTCAGTCTTATCTTTGATCACCTCAGCACTGTGCACTGTCTTTTCTGTCCTTACGATAATATTGTCCCAGATTCCTTTGATTCCAGCATTTGGGAGATAGACTGGAATAATTCTGAACATGACTGAGCCAAACAAAATGTACAGAACTTGCTTTTCCAGTCTCTTATCATAGAAAATAGTAATAAAGTATTCATTAGCAATCTCTGGACTGTCTTACCTTCTTTTCAAACCAGTTGAAGACTAAGTTCAAGATCCATCCTTCTTATGAATCTGTTGTTAATTACTTCAACCCATTCCAATTTACCCACTTTTTTGACTCTTTGAATATAATTTCTGCCTTTATTTTTTGAAATTACACTGATTGTATCATATATTCATCCCCTAACTATTCTTTTTATACACTATTCTTTCTTATATGTTCAGGTAGAGAATATTTATTGAAGGCAGAAGCAAAGCTGTTATTATTTTCCATGTCTCACAGATTTTACTAAAATTCTAGATATAACCAGTGCATGATTTAGAGTTAAAAGGTTGAATTGAATATGATCAGGTGAATGGTTGCCTGATTGGTGATCACATCCCATACTTTTAGGAAAGTTGGCATCATAAAAAGATGTTTTACACTTCTCTTCAGGAGTGCAGGTCTCTGCATGCCTAATTCACCCTGCTCTGTCAAGTCTTCATAGACAGCATCCTTCATGAACACTTTTCTGATTCCCTCCTTCCTGAACTTGAAGAGTATCCTGGCCTTTGCCTGTGGTTATTTGGCATTTTCTGTCCTACATCATAGTCCTTATGTCAGTGACTTTTTTTCTGTTAGATATAAGCATTAGCTTCAGGCAAGAATTTATCTCTGAAACCTAGTTGATAGAACGTCCTCGTATAAACTGACTTTGTACTTGCATACTAAATGAATGGATGAATGAACCAGATTCAACCTTAGCTTCATAAATTTCACTTCATAGAATACAGTTTTTGAATATAGGGAATAAGTCCTGTAAAGTTGGAGGAGGTTGGTACTATGAAGAAACTCAAGGTGTTCTAGAGTTGTGGCTCTTTTTCATATAGGATCACTGAGGCCTAGTAAGGCTATAATGATTTGGTTCAGTGAATGAGTAGCAGAGGTCTCTGGATGGCTGGGAATATTGTCTCATACGCTTTGCCAATTTTTCCCTTGTGGATAGAGAAGGAGGTTGTGGGTTTGCACATGTTCCAAGCAACTATTGGCTTTATAGGAATTCTAGGTTTCATTTAGTGCTTCTCTTTATCCCAAGGAATTTATATTCGAATCTTTTCACCAACAGTACAGCTGACCTTGCATTCACTGTTGAGTAACAAATCAACCTGCCCACTCTAATGGCAGTGTTACCAAGTCTAACAACCAAAGCTTATCCTTTGATGAAAAGATGTTAATAGACCCCAATGTATTGACTGGCTCTTAACAAGGAAGTAAATTCAAAACTAACAAGAAAATGTAAACCTGATGTGATTTCCTAACCAAAACAGGGAGCAAATAGACCCCACTCTCTGTGAAGTGTACAGCTACTAAACTTTAATGACAATATCAGTTCTGCTTGATGAGGGCAATAGTAACTCCTTGGTTCATCTATTATAAAGATTGGAATTCAGGCTGATTTCACTGCACTTGGCAGGTGGCCGAGCATTAGCAAGCTAATGTGGGCCATATTCTAGCTATACTTAATGAAAGCAGCACCCAAGGCATCAACTTCAAGCACAAAGCTTATCTACATATCTGGTTCAGACTTATGAGCCAAATACTGTGTTTGTGAGGATGTTGATATTTCAGAGCATGTCAATCTCAAATTTAAAAAGAGTACTAAAATGACTATTGTGTTAGTCAGTTTTCATCACTGTTACCAAAATACCCAACAAGAACAATGTAGAGAAGGAAACATTTATTTTGGCTCACGGTTTCAGAGGTTTAGTACATGATGAGCTGACTCCATTGCTCTGGGCCCAAGATGAGACAGAATATGGTGGTGGAAGGGTGTGTGTGTGTGTGGGAATGCTGCTCCATTACATGGCAACCAGGAAGCAGAGAGAGACAGAATAGGAAGGTGTCCCACAGGGAAGAAAAACCCTTCCAGGGCATGGCCCCACTGAAACACCTCCTCCAGCCATACCCCACCTCCCTCCCAGCCTACAATTATAACGTAGCAGTTCATCTACTTGAACTAGATAAATGGATAAAGTTATAGCGGTCATAATCTTAACATTTCATCTCTGAATATTCCTGCATGAACACAGGGGATTTTGGTGGACTCCGAATATCCAAACCATAACAACTATTACAGTTCTCCAAATTAAGTCAGGTAGTAAACTGTCAAATCTGCATTTTTATTTCAAGGGGGCCAGAGTGCTTTGCAGAAGAGCATGGACAGAGTACCTGCTGTGTGACTGGCACTCCCATAGATAAACACTCCCTTTCATCCTTTTAAAAGAATCCTGATTCCATTTCAGATGAAGCTACTGTAGGATTTCTCCTAGGCCCTCTCCCCTTTGCCCATTCTGCTCCTTTGTACCACATTGACTCCCCCTGTGTTCTATGAGATTACCGTAACTAGGGAGATCTGCTTTTCCTTCTTGAAAATATATTACGTGCCAGTTTCTCTACCAGATGCTCCACATTGCCTTATTTGATCATGACACGTTTTTGAAGGTCAGAATTGTTACGTGAATTTTAGAGATGAGGTTTTTTTTCAAGACTTCAGGTTAACTGACACACTCAGAGTCACTCGGCTGGTAAAAGGTAGCAATAGATTTTGGACATATAACAGCTTTTGCAATGACACCCTGTGTTAAAACTTTCAACCTTGATTTTGACTTTGGGCACAAAGATATTCCTCCTGGTTGTTGCTCTCCATCTTCTTTATCCAAATCCGCAGGAAAAGGAGCATATAGCCCTATCTGTTGTTCTCTAGACCTCCTCTGTTGGGAAGCCTCCACAGCAGGGCACAGCAGTCAGGGAAAAGGGACTTTGCTAATTTTTCTTACTTAGTCCTGTATGACAAAAATACCTTTGGGAAGCCATTCGTGGTGCACACTTCTATAGCATGGCTTACAGACAATAAGAACAAAAACCAAGAAAACTTCTTTCTACTGTGTTCTACACATAATAACCAGCAGAATGTCTCACACACAAGAAGTAAGATTTTTGATAAGGAAGTATTCTCACAAAAATTCATTTCTTGGTGTATTTCCTATGATAATCTGTCTATTCATTACACATAGTTATGATGTTAAGTGGAAAGAGCAGAGAATAAAATTGTATCCACGTTATGATTACAATTAGGAAAAATTACAGGTGCATACGGAGAGTAATTGGAAGGGAGTACAAAAAAGGAAGCAATAATTTGTGGGTGAGATGGTGGGATAATTTTCTTCTTCCTTTTTGATTCCTGTTAAAACTATTATGGTGTTGTTTGTGCAATAAATAATTTTTTTAAAAAGTATAACAGTGAATACCAATTAAAAAGAAAACATGAAAAGGTGTATGCCAACACCAACAGGAAGCATAAATGCAGCATTTCTATTTTTGCTGGAATCCTGGTTCCTAATGAGCTCTTTCTTCTCACTGTTACAAAGCACAATCAATCCTCACCAACTGTGTTAAAGGCGGGAATTCCTGAGAGGATCATCCTAACACATGGATGGTGAGAGGACCCAGGATCCCACCAGCTACTTCCCCGAAAGTCTTTCTGTTGTGTGCAAGCCTAAGGGCTCAATGGGCATGGTCTGTGGACTATTTCTAAATGAATTATACTGACTACCATGAACACATCTAAATGTTGGCTTCCAAAGCAGAATTTGACCCCGATAGTAGCCATCCTATGACATTATGTCATTAAATAATAATCAATAATACTGCAAGGTCTAAATTAGTGGTTTTTAATGTGTGGTCCCTGGAGTAGCAATGTTGGAATTTGTTATAAATACAAATATTCTGACTGGTAGATTTTCTGAATCAGAAACACAGGGACTGGGCTCAGCAACCTGTGTTTTAATAGGTCCCCTAGCTGATTCTGATGTTCAGTAAATTTTGAGAACTACTGGACTAAGCATATCTCCTTAAGGCTCCCACTCTCCATTAACTAAAGGGTCTAATTGTCTTACCTTTTTTAAGAATGATTTAATTCATACTACTTTACTAATTCAGAATAAAACCAGGAGAATTATTAAAATGCAATGTGTTGCATAGTCGGGGAAGTGTTTTAAGGTATGATGTGCTCTTACCAGGACTGAATTCATGCGTCAGTTTGTCTTGAAAGAGTGGCTTTCTCAGGGTTTGAAAATTGAGAGTTTAAAAGAGAACAATTATAAGATGGATGAACCACGGCTGTGGGGAGGCTGAGGCTATGACCACAGTTGCAGGGGTTGGGGGAAAGCAGCAGTAGAACATTGTTAAAAAGGGAAAGTCTGCATCCTGCAAAAAGCCATACTGACCCTAGTCTACCTGAACCAGCATCTCATTCATTAAAAACCGATTCAACATCCTCCTTGGAAAACAGTTCAAGCCTGTCTACCCCTACTTGTTGTAAGGAAGAAGCTGATGTATCCATTCTCTGAACATACATTAGGGATTTGATGTTTAAAATGGACCTGCTTGGAAGCTTTTTTTTTTTTTTTTTTTTTTTTTTTGGCCAGAAAAAAATCACTGCCTACTTAAGGCATGCAAAGCTGTTTTCAATCAGAGCAAATATAATGTGCAGCTCAAACCTTGTCTTCACGTATAATTATCAATCATTTATCCTGGCTGGAGACCTGCTGAGCATGGTTTCATCCTGGGATCACCATAATCCCCCTGAGAACACAGATCTCCTTGCTTCAGCACTTCCCCACTGAGGGCTTATTAGAGAAAATGCACAGAAGCTTCACAACCAAAACAAAACCTTACCTGAGACTTATCAACAATGCTACCTACAGCAGTGGCACACAACAGAGGACTTCAGGGGCTGCGTGTCATGTCACCGTTCATTATCTATGTGTCACTCTGGGTTTGTCTTTGCAGCCACACGTCTTGCTAAAAATGAGCAGTAGGGTGACAAAATGGTGAAAACCACAGAGCTGCTTTCTTGGGAAAGGAAACAATGCTGAAGTCATTAACACATATTTCCCGGCTAGGAAGGGGCATGATCAACCCTAGACAGATCCAGGCTGCAATGAGCTTTGTGTTCTGTTGTGAGACCTCTGTCTTCCCCAGAAGCATCTCCTTTCCCAGAGGGCCAACCATCTGGTCTGTAGCGTATAGCAGTGAACCGCACTCCACTCCTCATACAACTTGCATCTGCAGCTTGCTCCCCTCTTCTCCAGCCTAAGCATGTGCAGTCTTCTGACTCTTGTCTCATGGCTGTGCAGGGAAGCTGGCCAGTGAATTGGTTAGGAATATAGACTCCCAAGTCAGAGAGTCTGAGTTCAAATCCTACCTAAACTGCACCCTCCTTTTGGTCAGCTTTCTCCTAGACAGTATGGTGACATTTATACCCTCAACCCTGGGTAGAGAGAGTTACATGAGGTTACACATAGGTCCATTAGTGCACAGTATGTGCTTAAATAAAAGTCTTCTGGGCTGGGGATGTGGCTCAAGCGGTAGCGCGCTCGCCTGGCATGCGTGCGGCCCGGGTTCGATCCTCAGCACCACATACCAACAAAGATGTTGTGTCCGCCGAGAACTAAAAAATAAATATTAAAAATTCTCTCTCTCTCTCTCTCTCTCTCTCTCTCTCTCTCTCCTCTCTCACTCTCTCTTTAAAAAAATAAAAATAAAAAAAAGAATAAAAGTCTTCTTTCTTTCCCATGCTTGTCTATACCTTGTCTCATTTCACCTTTCTCCTCTGTCACACACTAGGTTATCTCTGTCTTTCCTAAAATAGATAGCAAAGAGCCCGAGGTACCTGCAGTACATTGTCCTAAGACAGTTTTTCCCCCTTCTGGACCTTATATTTCTCTATTAACACAGACATCTTCAAGTATAACTCCCTGTTTCTAACAGAGTTTGGGAAAGTGCCTCAGGTGCAATCTATTTGTTCACAAGCATTTTATCATCTTTTTTTCTTTCTTATGAAACAGCACTTCAATGCTCTTATGAGGGGAATAATATAGAAAAATTGCTTTGACCTCACACACAGCTGAACGAAGCCTGGTGTGTACCCCAAACACAACTTCAACTTCATTTCTAATCACGATGTTAAAGTCTTTCCCCCCTTGGTGTTCTCCCTTTTAAGTCCAATATTCACTGGTACAATACGTCAGTTGCTTTAAAAGGGCTCTTTAAGTCAGGAAATGTGAGCTATTAGCAGGACTATAATATGCCGGCAAAAAGGAAAAGGGTGATAGGCTGATAGGCGTGGGTGTGGGCAAAAGGTGTTTTATGCAACCCCACAGGGACATCACCACTTTAGAAAACAATTTTACAGCCATGTAGTTAAATTAACTGGTAGTTAGAGGCAATTATGTGATAAAGTAAAAATATTTATGTTCTTTAGAGCTCCAAAACTGTCATTTGAACTGTGACAAATTTTTTAAGTAATTTCACCTGCAACTTTTGAAAGATTCTATGACTAAGGGCATAAAATTGAAACAGGTTGCTACCGTGAAATCAAACCCAACCTATCTTCTCCTCCTTATAATTTTGCTTGAATATCGTGCTCACAAAATGTCTCACAGTCATAGTTCTCATGCCCCAAATCTTTATTTTCTAAACAGCCACAATTGGGAATTTAAGATTTAAATGTCATTGCCCCTGAGGAATCTGAAATGTGTTCATGTGTATGGGCAGACACACAGACACACACACACATACACTTCTTGAGATATATCTCTCACACATACACACACACACACACACACACACACACATATATATATATACACATACACATGTATATGTATGTATGTATTCCATTTTCTTGATGATAAGCAAAAGCTCCCATTTTTTCCTCTATTTATTTTGAAAAAGTATGGTAAGAGCCATAAGTCATAAAACAGGAAAGAAGTCACCTGCTATCATATCTCCTCCACAGATATTGTATTGTTGCCATTACCATTTTTGTCTAGTCCCATGTACATGTACATTTTTACACAACTGCAATCATAGTGCATGTACAATTTTGTGTTTTTCATTAGTAATTTATATAAGGTATTTTTGGTATATTACACAGTCTCCACAACCATTTTTTAATGGGTTGCAAAGTATTCTTTTGAATATTTTTGCATTCAGAACATCTTTGCATCATAATTCATTATTCTATTCTTCTATCATTGGACATTTAAATGTTTTCCAGTACTTCACTCCTATACATGGTGCTGCAAGGAACATTTTTATGCCCATGGCTTGCTCTTTCTTTTTCTTTTTCTTTTTCCAGTTTCCTTCACTAGAGTCCCAAAAGTGGGATTACCAGGTCAAAATGGATGCACTTTTTATTTTGGTAGCTCTTGATACCTAAGGTCAAATTGTTTTCCAAATTGTTTTGTCAATTTACATGACCTCTAGCAATACATACATTCATCTGTATCTCTGTGTATTTACAAGGTTTCAATGATATCATACATAATTCTAATGCATTTATTATAGCTCTGAATCTTTGGTCTTGGTTGAAGTTCTTCTGTTTCTGCAGTTTTAATGGATGTTAATATCCCAGCATTCCAATAACGGTGCACACAGGGATACACATATACAACGTCCCAGATGTTAGAGTTAGATGGAGGTGACAGTAGAGATTTCAGTCAAGTATTTGCCCGTCTGTATTGGAAACACTAAGATATAAAAGGAAAATGAAATGTAGTGTGTGGTATTAAGTCTCGTCTTCCTCTCTTCATTGTCTCCTCTTCTTTCCACCAATTCATCATCTCCATGTTAGACCCCACATCCTGTGGTAGCCATATTCTTTTTTATTTATGGCACGACACTGGCCCTTGTGTATTACTGTTGGTCCCACCTGTCTTTTTTTCATTGTCTTATTGCCTCTGCCTGCAATCAAATTCACAAAAAAACAGCGTATGTTGTACATGGATGGGACAGACCCTGGATTAAAGAATAGCAGAGGGGACATGAGTGCTACCAGCTGGCCAAGCAATGAATAACCTTTCTGAACTCCTACCAGCACAGATCATGAGCTATGGTCATCTAATCATGAAAGAATGGATCAGAGCCAGCAACTCATTTCACATAGGTCACTCAGGAGTCCAAGGTAGAAATAAGTTTGAATCGATGCAATCAAGAGGTGAAAACCTCCATCTAACTGGAGGTGCCAAGTACAAGCCTTATCAATGTCCTGAGTTGTTCTAGCTCTCATAAAAAAATCATAACTTTAACCTTTTGTATTATGCTAGTTCTAGTCTAATTTTATTATGGTGTGCTACAGAATTCATGTCTATTTTATAGCAAATGTGTACCTTTCAAAGTAATAATACCATATTTACTTTTATATTTTCTCCCACCTACAATTTTGCCTTTACTTTGGTAAGTTCCTGTTTGGGACAAGTGGCAGATCCTTGAGGTTTATGGAACATTGGTTTCCTAGCCACAGGAAAGTGATTGAGACAACAATATAGGCATCATGTACCTCTTTAAACAATCCTTGAAAATGAACTTTGAGGGTTACTTGTGTTTGAACAAGGAACCGTTCTATACCTGTGATGAGTGTGATGCTCACTTTCGTACTGAAGCTCAGGACTGAGCCTCTACATATGTGAGGGTAGAGAAAAGAGGTTTTCGTGACATAGCTGCATCTGCCCATCGGTGGGGATGAATATGGTTCTGAAATTTCTCTTGAAAACATGCCCAGATTCTTTGGTGATAGTTTGGTGCTAACATTGAGGAATATGTTTTGTGTCCTATAAAAAAGTTGTTTCTTTGTATCAAGACCTATATATAAAATTAACTGAAAGCAGAAGCAAATAGCATAGCACTGTCAGTCACTGAACGGAAAGAGGTGAAAGAGAAGATATCAGGATATCCATTTTCTCTGTCTTCTCATGCCTCCCTGTAGTATTAAAGAAGTATTTGAGTGTCCCTTTATTTTACACCATAAATATTAAAAATTGGACCCAGAGAAGATTGGCCATTCTTGTCCTGGATCAAAGTCACATGAGCTTTAAAACGTGGATGGAAAGAAAACCCTAGCTCTAAAATTTATTTATTTTATATTGCTTACTATCTTTTAATTATAGCTTCACACAATATAATACAAGTGAAATCTCTTGAGAGGTGATAAAGTACCATAGCATGTTCTATGTCCTTTCAAATGGGCCATTACTTGGGCAAAGACACCTCTCTTTTCTCTTTAATGAGAACTTCTGTCTACGGAGCCCTTTAGGGATGAAAGAAGGGAAAACCAGGTGGGAAACCCAGATTCCAACGGCCTTTGTCACCAGTTCCTGTGCAATTTTAGCAAGTATTAGGGCTTGAATAAGGAGAGTGAAATTCTCAAGAGTAAATAACACTGGCCCAGGTCAGTAGCAAAGAAGGATCTACTTTTCACACTTCTACAATCCCTTCCATTTTCTTAAAGGTGAAAGAATTCAGGGAGGAGGAGAAAGGGCTATAGAGATCAATACCATAAGTGTTTATAACTCTAAAGGCGTTTCCTAGTTATAAGAGGTCAGTAAGTCCAGATGGCGATGCTGTTTGGTAGCACATGACTTATTTATTTCCTTGTGCATAGATTGCAGAGTGAAAAATCTGGTGGTATTCTAAAATGTTTTCTGAAAATCAGATTTTAAACTTTCCTTCCATTTCATGTATGCCCCCAATAATACGTCTATGATATGGAATAGCACTGTAGTCACTATGCAGTGGCTTCATGCCCTGATAGCAGTTTCATAGGAATAAGCAGACAGAGCTGGGGAACAACTGGGCCCTTGACAGTACCAAGAGGAAATATTCCTCTCCATAGTCACTCTGTAAAGAAGAGGGGCTTCCGGGACGTCAGGGTCACATCAGGTCCTATGACGTCATGTCACAGGAGGTGGGGAAGCCTCTCTTTATGCTCACAGTGGACAAAGTGTCCTAGGTTTCCTCTAGCAGGGAAGTTTAGGCAGCCTTCCATTCCCACTCCAAAGCCAAGTGTTTTCTTTGCCAGTTGCTATGGGGAAAAGTATATGGTTGGCTCTCTAAAGGCTGGAGAATCCCTTGTGAAACAAAGAGCGAAGTGAATATGTTTATTTTCAGCCTGTAGGGCTGGATGTATTGATTCAGATCTAAGTATAATGTCCTTCAGAAACATGTCCTCATAACTCATCAGGGGACTTAGAGAGCATAGGTGCTATATTCATGCTCCATGGCTGTCACCATGGAAAATATTGATGATAATATGGGCTTTATAATAATAGAATATAATATTATAATAATAATAGTAATAGACATTGATATCTTCCAGAAAAGTCTATTATAATTTTATGAGATCATACTTTCTATCGTTTACACTAAACATGTTATTTTAGATTCAGAATAATTCTACATATATGTGTGCAGGTATATTTTAAACATTTTTAAATATATACACATGTGTATCTAAACACATGTACACAAAGCTGACATTGTGTAAACCAAATTGATAGTTTCTCAGGGCATACTGAAGGGGATTCTTCGGTTCTGTCAACCATTTCTGGAAGCACAATGTGCTCTTCTGAGAGTGCTGTGAAGAATGTCCAAATGACAGCCAGGATGACTCCTGAGGTTTCTGTGAAAGCGACACGGAAAGGGGCAATGGCTCTTGCCATATTTTTGAACATGTGCAAATTCCCTTGCCTACACTTTGTGTACTTCTCCATTTCTGTGTTTGCTTCCAGAAGGGAGAGGGCCAAGAAAGAGCTGAATTTGTTCCAAAGGGAGGTGTTTCTGGCAGGTGTGAGGATTTTAAGATAATAAAAACATGTAGCAACCAGCAGTCCCCTCAGCTGAGCAGCAGCTGCCGCTCCACGCTGCCTACTAAAGCCGGCTTTGGAAGTATTCTTGGCTCCAAAAACTGAGCGGACCCACTTCTGTGTTTCCAACCATTTGATCTTCTCACCACTTAGCCCATCGCTGGGGATTCCCAACTACTAAATTAGGAAAGTTTGAAAAGCTCTTCATTTTGAGACCAATTCCCTTCAACTGTGGTAGGCAGAACACGCTTGTCTTATCGTTAGCACATCTTTTTTTTTTTTTCTCAAAGAGCTTGTGGCAAAAAAAAAGACACAGGAATAAAATGGAATCAAGAGGGAAAAGTGTCAGCAGTTACATATCTAGGCAGAAAAAAAAAAGTTTTCACTTCAGAGGTGGGAAATTCCAGAATTTTCTGTTTCTGGATTAAACTTAGAACATATGTAGGTGAGAAAATAGAGTCGTTTTTTACTTTTTCTTTATCTGGTTAATGTGGGTGAGAGCCAGAGTGAGCTGAAACTTGGCTTCATTTGATTGCTTTCTTTTAGGTAAGCCACGGATATTAATAATGTTATAGGCATACATTTTTAGATGGATTTCAGAGGCCTTAGGTCAACTTGACTGGTTCTCTCAGATTTTCTTTATGCTCTGTGCACATTTTTGAGCTTCCAACTTAGATGCTACGAGCCTGCTATTTTCAAATGCAGATAACATGATTGAAACAAATCTCTATTAAAGAAGAACAAAGATGGATGAACACATTTTCTTCCATTTTATTGGGACTTGCCAAATTTTGAAAGGTAGAAAAAAAATAATAGACAAAAGGCAATATAGCAAAGAAATGGGAGCTGGAATAGTTGATGTTTAAAACAAAAGCAAAAGCCTAATCCTGTTCAAGCTAGTTCACAAACATTACTAGTCAAGCCGGAAAGCAAGACATTTTTTTGTCTGCAGCAAGATCTTTCTCAAGTTTGGGTCTATATAAAGCTGAGCAGTAGCCCTCCACAATTCTCCTGCCATCAGTGGAGATGGTGTTGTTGCTAGGGTTTCTGGGAGGACATCAGGGGCTTATGTGGCATGAAGTTTTATAAACTGGGGATTTTGGTTTAGGCACTATATTTTCATCATCCCCCTACCTGAATTTTAAGACTAGCTTGATTTCCCAGCCATATATATCAGGTCCCACCAGAAATAATTTTCCCAATAAGTGTTTACATATGTATGACTTAATTTAATGTAAAAATAGCATCATTTCACAAGTCCACATAAAGACAGAGGTATCCATGTGGATATTTTTGTAAGCAGCAATCCCATCATTGACTCTCCCCGGAGCAGCCTGTGTCAGGAACAGATGATTTCTGTCAGCTAGAATGTCTTCTCTTGATGCACGAGTACTAGACAGAACTGGGTTGGAACATGGTGTGACGGGGGCCAAGGTCACAGGTTGGATACCAATTAGCTTTGCACTGGGGATCCAAGTGTGTCCTCGGGGCACAGATGCTCCTGTTCATCTAACTGAGAGCTACATATGGTCGATCTCCAGGGAAATCTGAGTGTGAACAACCTAGCATGATCAGCCATGTCCACTAAGATACTCACCAAGTGCACATGCTCCTCCACAGTGCATGGCTACAGGCACTGGTTATTTGTCCATAAAGGACTGGAGGGTCACAGGAGAACTTCTCTCAGTTCCATGGCTTTCTTTCCTAGGTCATCTACATTGGGATTTTTAAGTCCAGGTTTGATTGTAATCTGCAACATCGTTCTGCCCCGAGACATAATTATATTTAAAAATATTTAGATGTCTAATTACCTATAGATACCTGTATCTATCCCCTATGGGTTATTTGGATACATTTAACTAGTTAGGTAGACAAAGTAGAACAATAAAAAGAAACACCTTTGGAGTCAGACACATTTAAATTAGAATTTCAATGCCAGATTATTTTCCAGTGGTATAACCTTTGAAAAGGTAAATAATTTACTGAACTTCAGTTTCCCAAACTATAAAAAGGAGGTATGTTTAATACAAGAGATTTTCCCATTTGGTTCTGGTGATGCTATGAATTCTTCCTTGTCTTTCCTTAAACTCTTTTCAGCCTTTTCACTTCCATTATTTTAGGATTTTAAATTTCCTTGAGTGAAAACTGCCTAAACCAGCAAACAACAACTTTTAAACTTTCCCTCTCACTCCCAGTAGGGCTGGCTCCAACATCCCAACCCCACACCTACCAGACCTCAGGGGTGAGGCCCTGAGGCGAAACTCACCCCACACTGCACTTTTCCACCTTAAGTGATGCCAAGCTTTCTGCTTCCCACCCAGGGGGAGCCTTTCACAGGCACTGTTGCCACACCAGGAATGGGAGAAACAAGGAGAGGAAGGGCAATATCCTAGGAAAACATGCTGTCCTAAGCCACATATAGAAAATTTGAACTGGATGATGTCCTCAGATGTTCTCTGCAAGCCTCCTTTCATTCATTCTGTCTTCGGAATGACAGAAGACATTCTTTTTACTCCCCTAGTCCTTTCATAAAATATGAGGGTACTATGAGTCTATATTAAATATTGATCATATTTAGTTGAGCCTTAGAAGCTCAGACTTAGGGTAATCTGTTCATAGACATGCAAAGTAGCAGACTATATAATTCAATCCGGAAACTGACAAATTGGGACTACATGTTGATATTCCGAGCGAATAGATATTTATATGAAGAAAATGTGATATCTTACCACTGTCCTGTGGTAAGGTTCATGTAACCTGATTAGGCATTAGAGCCTAAGGGATGTGTCTTTCAGGACAGACTGCTCACATTCTAAGTTATAGATCATCAGATCCAGAATAGGTATTGGTAAAGTGCAAATCAATAAATGTCCACTGTATTCAACCAGTGATGGATAACTTAGCAGCCTACTTTAATTTACCTTAATTTGCAATTCAATTGGTTATACATTTTCCCCCAAAGTGTTAATCAATTTTCAATCAAAGCAGATTGAAGTGTCACCCTGGGTCCCTTCAGATTTTAAAGCATTATTTATTTTGAAAGAAAAAAAAACTGAATTGTTTGGTGTATGTTTACATTTCTTGGCAATGTATAAGCTATAGTTTTCTTGGTTTACTGACCTACTTGTTTAATCAAAGGTCCACTTCCTCTTTCTTCACCCTATACCATCTTGCAAAGATATAAATTCATGTACAGCAATTTCCTATTATGGCAGCTATAGATAGACCTATACTGTTAATGACAACTTGTTCTTCTCCAGGTTTAGATTCTTTTTCCATACAGTTATCTTTAAAAAGTGTCTGTACACTTATTGATCAATACAAACATTCAGTACACTAAACAGATTACTGATCTAAATTCTTAAAGATACTTGCTTTAGACTACTGCTCCATTGAAGTCCCCCCAAAGAAAATTTAAGTCCCCTACCCATACATTCTCCTTTCTCTTTAATCCTTCTGATTCTGCTAAAGCTGTTGTCTGTGTTCCCAGAGCAACATATAGAAGAAATCCATCCTGCTTTGTGTTTCCAAAGTCCTCCATATTCTAGAAGGTGTCAGTTCTTTTTTCCATCACAGATTATTTACCATTATCCATTTTCTTGGGACTTTTTAGGATAAGTACTAATCTGAATGTTTGAACTTCGGAGGTTATGGGCTACAGTGCCCTGGTGTACTAATACTTCCATATTTTAAAATATAAGCTCTATAAAAGAATGGACTATGATTTTTTTAAACTTAGTTTAGAGTCGCAAGTTTCTAGCATAGTGTCTGGAAAATAGTAAATACTCAATTTTGACCCAGTGATAAGTGTTCAATAGTTATTTGTTGAATAAATGTTAATGACATATATTTCCTTCTAACAAGTGTGTCAGTTTTAATGCAAAAGTTTTTATGATGATGGTGTTATCAAAACTCAGTGCACACATTAAAGGAATTGTTTGGGATTGGGGTACTTCAAGGTATGCTGAATGCTACATACTATATATTGGCTGGCTGATCCACTACAGGTAAAGCCAATAGACTTAATTTCACAAAAACAGAGTTTCATATATAATATTGGGTATACTTAATAGGCATTAAAACATTATAACTGAATTTAAAATATTTAACTTTGAGCCTACATTCTTGTTTTGAATTTTTAAAAAATAGATGACAATAGTGGAATGCATTACACTTATTATTACCCATATACAGCACAATTTTTCATAACTCTGCAAATGCCATGAGCTTATATTCTTTAGTTTGGTTTATTTTAGTAATCAAAACTAACTAACTTCTTTGTTTGTGTACTAGAGATCAACAGGGAAGCTTCTGATCAATGGCAGAGACTTGCAAATATTGCAAAGCGAGTCTACCTACCTGACTATGGTTTCACTTGAAAAGTTCACTTCTTCTGGTCTGGCAAATTCTTTATTCTCTGATCTCTAATAGCCACCTTTTTAGCTTTATTTTCACTTATCTATAAGAAAGGTTTTCCCCTAATTCAGTACCATGAAAGCACCCAGAATCAGTTTTAATAAGTTAACACCTTGTCATAGACTCACAGGACTGAAATAACCCTCTACCTAGTCATAGAACTCCAAAGCTGGAAGGAAACACTCCAGATCTCCTAGGCCAGAGTCTTGAGTGAAACACAGATTTGTCTTAATAACTAGCTGAAGATGGCAAAGTAAGTTTAGACTAATATTTAGGCCCTTTAACTCCTATCCCACTATGTATCACCTTTTAATCATAAAGTCATTAAACCATTCAAAATCATTGTTTTTTGGTACTGGGGATTTAACTTGGGGGCACTTAACCACTATGCCACACCCCCAGCCTTATTATGTATTTCGTTTAGAGACAGGGTCTCAGTGAGTTGCTTAGTGCCTCACCGTTGCTGAGGCTGGCTTTGAACTCACGATCCTCCTACATCAGCCTCCCCAGCCACTGAGATTATAGTCAAAACCATTTTTAATTGAACATATGCACTATGTTAACACTCTGAAAGCACTGGTGACTCGGGACTGGGACACCCAATGTGCTGTAGCCACCTTCAGCACAGTCTAATGAGATGTCTAAACAGATAGATTACAGCAGTGTGGAACTCTGGAGCACTGCAGGGACACCTAACAGGGCACTGTCACACAGGGTCAGGAGAGACACCTGAGCTGAGCTCTTGGGCTGAGCTCCAGGGCTAACTTGAAGAGACACATGGAGTCACTATTGAGAAGAACATCTGACTCACTGGGCATGTTTCCCCCAATGTCACACTAATGCTTTTGTGACACTGTAGTGATCTACTCTATATAGTGTTGACTACAGCCAGCTAAAAGACTAGGGACTACAAGGAAATCTACCATCTCAGAAAAGATAAGAGTATGAATTTAAGCAAAATAATATTCTACTTTTTGGAATATATAAGAAGGAAAAGTAGAAACGCCAAAGGCTCTATCTTGGTAAGATGTTAAAGCCTGCATATTCCATGGTGATATCCACTGAGCAGCACACTAGCTTCACCAACCAAGGCAATCACCAGGTACAACAAGCAGCTTCGCGAGGCTAGAGTAGAGAGCTACAAAATAAATACAGAGTTCTATGATGTGCTGAAAATAAGCAGCAGCTATGGTATAGAGGAAATCCCAAGGGTGGGGTGCGTTGCCAGGTTTGGAAAGCCATATAAGTTCTCCAAGGTTTATACATGCCAGAACACCACAGGCTTGGCTTTTAGTCTAATCAGTTCCTTGTCCAAAATATACCTGTCAGACCATTAGGTTATTTTGCTTTGGAGAAAAACATTTCTTGAATATTATAGTGAAACTGAGAGTAAAATAGAATATAATATAGGAATTTATTTATTAGCTGATGATTATAACCTATCCATAAACTTAGCAGCACCTGCAGTTCAGTTCCATGATTGATTCATAAAGATTCCAATGACTGTCAGTGTCTTCATTTTTCTTGTTGTAACAGCAACCTCACTCTATATATGCATATATAACAGTTCTTTAAGGGAATGAGAAAATGTTTCGAAGGGTCTTTTTAAAAATCAAATAAGCAGCTGCAAATGGAGAAATAACCATTCTGACTCTGTTTGGGAAACAGCTCTGATCACTCAGGGTATTCAGCAACTGTACAGGGAACTTATTTAGAACAGCTCTGAATATACCATGAAAACCAGCCCTAAGCTAATTCGTCTGATTGTACTCCTGGCAGCTCTTTTTGGATTGCTAACACGTTGCAGCTGTAAAAATAAAACAAAAACACCCTTGAAATAAGTTAGGTGCATATATGAAAAGCACAGCTGGGCTATTCCCCTAGATCATCTGTAGAAGTAGGATTCTGCTTCTGAATGGTATTTTGCAAAGGGGAAAGACCACGGCAGTCTATGAAAAAAAAAAAAAAAAAGCCAGAACTGCAAAGAGGATTCATTCACAGTCCCCCCTATACCTTTTCTCTCCTATGTCTCTGGCACCATTTTACTAAGTTCCATAGACACTGCTGTTAGAAACATCAATTTTGGCTGAGTCCACATAAAACTAAGTAGAGATCAAGCAATATTTTGGAGGCTTAGAATATAAGGGAATCGGGATGATTTTGGGCATGAAAGTTATTTTTGTTTTAAAATTTACCTTAAGGATTCTTTCACTTCAAATTCTTCTGATAAATTTTTAAGCTGTTATGGTGTTATGGTTTAGATAGGCGGTGTACTCCTAAAGCTCATGTGTGAGCCAATTCAAGAAGATTTAGAGGTGAAGAGATTGCGTTATGAGAGCCTTCACCCAATGAGTGCATTAATCCATGGATATGGGGATATGGATTAAGTGGGTGGTAACTGTAAGCAGGTAGGGTGAAGCTGGAGGAGATACGGCACTGGGGGTATGCTTTTATGGTATATATTTTGTCCCTGAAAAGTGGAGCTCTTTGCTTCCTGATTGCTATGTCCTGTTCTGCTTTCCTTCCCCACTTCTTTGCACCATGATGTTCTGACTCACCTTGGGGCCAAAGAAATGGAGTCAGCCATTTGTGGGCCAGAGACACCTGTAATTCCAAATAAACTTTTCCTACTTTAATTGTTCTTGTTAGGTCTCTTGGTCACAGTGATGGAAAAGTTGACTATTGTATTGTCTTGAGCAACTAATAAAAAAAAAAAAAACCACACATGCTCTTTGCAGGAACACTCTTAGAAGTTATCAGAGTCAAATAATGTTGTTGATATTTTACTGTAACAAAACCAAAATATCTTCCTGGGAAACTTTCAACCAAACTTCACCTTAGCACTAGTCGTACTTTCAGAATCAACATGAGTATTTTTTTATTTGCAATTTTCTTTACTATATTGCACATGACCATCTTTTCATGTCCAGAAATTTTAGAAAGCTTCCTGAGGGTTTGGGTCTGCATCTTTTCTTACGCACAGCACCCTTGCATAAAACCCATCACAACTTTGATCATGTCTTTAAAATTCTCCCATGGTTTTCCTTTATCTTCATATAAATTGTCCAAGCTACACCTGATCTTTAATTCCCTTCCATATTCTCCTCTGCACTCTGTTCTATTAATATTTTTCTCCATCAGTAATGAATTTCCTGTTCTTAGGACATTCTGAATTTGCTCATGCTTCTCTTGGGTGCCTGGACACTCTATTTGCCTCTGTCTGTCCTTCTGTTAACTAGGATATTCCTCCTGAAGCATTCTTCAACTCCTCCAGGGAAGCCATATGGGTCCCTTGGCCAGCTTTTCCCATGAACAGTGTGCATTACTCCATTATAAGACTGATCATATTGATGGGAAAAAAATTAAGAAAAAAAGATCAATAATATTGCCTTTCATTGAGATGGAATACTCCCTAGAGCCAGGGACTTGTTTATTCATTCCTGTATTCAGAGATGATATATAGATATTGACCAGTTAGGCCACCAGCCACACACAGATCCATTTCCTCTGTACTGTCACATAAGGCTGAGTTCAGTTTGCCTACCATATACTCATTACCACTTATTGAACACCAAGAGAATCAACTGATGGAAGAATAAATGAGTAAACAAATGACCATTTTTGCATTATGAGTTGTTCTTAAAGTAACAACATATTATGTCCTCTCTTGGTGGCAAGAAATGCTTTGCTAATTCTAAAATACTACTTCATATTGAGAGGTCATTCACTATAGAAACATGGAAATAAAGTTTTTTGGCCTTTTTTTCAGATCCTGTTTAAAAGTGGATCTGTCTAAGCTACAGGAAAATCTCATTTATATATGGGTAGATTCTATGAATTAGGATTTATTCACAAAACCATGTTTTAAAGTTCTTATTAAGAATTAGCACCTACTCTAAATTAATTAAGTGTTCACAGTGTGGCTTCATTACATGGTTTGAAGTGTTTTGAATTCCCAGAGCATCAGACACATCCATATTCAAATGCAAGTGCAAAAAAAAAAAGCCACACACATTATAGGGCTAACTATAAAGGCCTTCAGATCACCTTCTAATCATCTCTTGTATGTGTAGAGTCCTTCCAGATCTCCAAAGTGAATTCATATGCATTTTACAAGACTAGGGAGGCTGGTATCAGCCCCTTTTACAGATGAGGAAACAGATACCAACAGGAGCAAAGATTTTTCCCAGGGAAATGCAACTTTACAAGGACAGAGAAGGGCCCAGAACCACTGACTCCTGGACCCGACTAGGACCCATGTCCTGTGTCCACCCTCTTTATGTCTGCGCTTCATTGCAACCCTATCAGTGTTGCCAGTTGCAATAAACACAATCAAAAAGTACATTTTCTTTCTTTGTTTCTGTTTGTATATTTATTTTCTTGGTATAAAAATGATCCCAGGGTTATATGGTAAATGGCCTTTGTCTCAGAGGCATTTAAAATCACATTATTAATCTTTTGATTATGTAGCCCATTTCTTTTGAGAATAAATTTGCGATGTTTTAATTGTCACCAGGATATGTGGTAGATAAGCAACACAGTTGTAAGCAGATGCAAGTAGAAATTTCAGTGGCAGCACCAGGTGATGACAAGCATATCATAATATAGGAAAGACTTTGAAATAAAATTTTTATGCTTTAAAGTATCTGGCTATATCATAAAATTCAGCAAACCAGAATATTTCTTGCAATATACTTTCTAACACCTCGTTTAGGAAAGGTGTGGTTATCAATTTCACTGAAACTAAGTCACAGCTTGAACATTTTCAATAAGAAGAGGTTTTTTTCTTCAGGATTCTTAGCTTAATGTCCCTTATCTTAGTCTTATCCCATGATCTCTAAGTGGATCTTCTTGATACTAAGAGGAAATTATTTCTTTTCTTCCTTTGGATTTACATCCTCTGCATGATTGTTGAAAGTGTGTATTTTCTTTCCTTTTCTTTAAATAATTCAGTTTTCTGAACTTATTTTTTTTTCTAATATTTTCCTATGATCAATGTGCTATCACCAAATGATTTTAGAACAATTGGAAAATCCTGAAAGTTATTTCTTGTGAAGCTCAATAAGACTTACCTATTAGAATATTAAAGGTTTCTGACCTAAGCCTATTTATTGCTCTTTTAAACAACTACACTCTCATGTATTGTGATAAGTGTCAATACCTGCCGTGCGTGTCCCACACAGCGTTCAACAGTGCAGTGGATAACGACGCACATAATTCATTTGATTCTACAAGATATCTTTGATGAATAGTCCAAGATCACTCCTGGGGTTTGATTTGAAATAACCCAGATAGCCATAAACTATTTAGGTCTTTTCTAGTCCTCAGCTTGCCTCATGTGCTGCTGGACTGCTGGATCCTATTGAAAGTGGAGTGGAGGTTAAGAAAGGGCAAAGACAACACCTTTGCATCAACTCGAAAGTTCTTCAAATGTTTTTTTTTTTTTTGTACTTATTAATTTATTTATTTTGGTGCTGGGGATCAAACCCAGGATCTTTCACATGTTAAGCATTGTGTTCTAATGTTAGTGAGCTAAATACATTCTCACTGGGGTAATCATAATGAACATGGAAGAGCTGATTGTATGTTGTGTTCATAGCTACATTTTGTTTTCTCAGTATTCATAATCGACATTTATCTGGAAAAAGACAAATTGGGACCAATACTGACATTCACTTTCTAAGTGAAGTGATGGGTATCATTACTAATTTCTGCATGCTTAGTCGCTCAGTGATGAAAAGTCACTTGGTCTGAGTCTGGAAGCCAACTGTATGTACAACATGACAATGGGGGTTAAACCTGCCTTGTCTAAGAGAACAAGCTCTTCACAAGCCTTCACAATCAGAATCGGCACCCCTTTCCTCTGGTGCTTCATAGAACTTATGTCTCCTCATAACAATTAGAGTACCTGTACGGGCCATCTTGAAGTTAAAGACAACAATGTATTTATTGCTATCTTCCCCCTTAAATTCCCCAAACCAACACAAATCAGCATTCCTAGGGAACCCTCAATGAATGCTTGTTACACTAAACTGAGCATAAATGAACAGCTTTATTACTGTGGGCGTTAGCATGTCAAGAGACTTCGCTATTCTACCTTACAGACTAATCTTCCCAAAGCACAGTTCAAAAACTTCTCATAGTTACCAACCAAATAATAGCCAAACCCTCTACTATTGCCTTCAAGGCTCCTGCTGGCTTGAACCTAGCCCACATCCCTTGCCCAATTGACAACTGCTCCTGCAAAGCTGACATAAGCTAACAGTCCACTTGCTGTATCTCCCCAAATTGTCTTACCTTCCAATATACTGTTTTTCCTTCTCTGAATGTTCATTCTACCTCTGTGTAGCTGAATTCAATGTAACTGTCAAATGCACCCTTCATGAGGTTTTTGTTCCATCTCCTCTCTATTTACCTCCTTTATTCCTTCTACACTCTCTTTTGGGAACTACATATCATTAATCAGGGACTTTTTTTGTGTGTATGTGTATTTATGACACATTCTACCTTCTAGGGCCATCCTAACTCCTTGTAGGATAGTGACCTGATTTATTGCTTACTCCCCCAAACATGTGGCTTTTATGCATAGTAGGTACTTGAAAAGTATTTGAAGCTGAGTGGGGTCACGCACGTCTGTAATCCCAGTAGCTTGGGAGGCTAAGGCAGGAGGATCCTGAGTTCAAAGCCAGCCTCAGCAAAAGTAAGATGCTAAGAAATCAATGAGACCCTGTCTCTAAATAAAATACAAAATAGGGCAGGGGATATGTCTCAGTGAGTGCCCCTGAGTTAAATCCCTGCAACAGCCCTACCAAAATGTATTTGAATTACTAATAGAATGATTTTTCCAGAAAAAAAATACCTGAGAACCACTGCCCCATTTCAGCGAACAAGGCCTAGAGGCTATATTGTATAGTGGTTATAGTGGCATGGACTATGAATGGAGCTCAGCTAATATTCCCCTTTGCCTCTTCCTACCCAGTGACCTTGGGCAAGTTAACTTGACCTCTGTCTACCTCAATGGTCTTACCTGTGGAATGGGGTAACACTTGAATTGTAGTATTCAGTGAAAGCACTTAAAAGTGTACCTGGTTCCCAGTAAGCATCATAAAAGCATTAGCTCAACCCCTCAGAGCAATTTTCTCGGATTCTATTAATAATTTTCTGAAAGATCTTTTCTGGTCACCTCTCTGGTTTCTTGTCACATTCTTTCCTCTCATCTCTTTAACTTGCCTGATTCTGAATTATGTGTTGTTGAATTATTTCCCCCCTCCAAAGCTGTTCTATATCTTATTAAGTCAATTCCTAGTTTTCCTGAGCTTAATATTACAACTAGCTACACTTACATTTGCTATGCATAGGCATAGAACAAAGTGACAGAACTCTTAATATGCAAATGATGACTGGATTTTTCATCATTATGGAAAGGAGACATATGGGAGAAGTAATGTTATGGCAGAGATAGTAATATATTAGGAATTTGATACCCACACACGCACACATGTGCCTAGGTAAGAGAGAATGAGTCAGGACAAAAATTCTTTCTGGGTAAAAAACTAATCCTTTCACAAGGAAAATTTCTCTGAGGACCACAAGTATCTGAAAGCATTACATGGTGTCTCCAACAGCATGATATTAGGGACTGGGCTCAGTGGTAGAATAGTTGCCTAGCATGTGAAAAGCCCTAGATTCAATCCTCAGCATCAAAAAATAATTAAAAAAATAAGCAAAGCAAAAAATCTTCTTATAAACAGTGGAATATTGCCAACTGAAATAACTTTTTATGTGAGTATTTATTTAGGAAAGTCAACACATTAGCATGTATTAACGTAATTGTATTAATGTTAGTAATTATTCTATTTATTTTAATGAAAATTGTATCATTAGACACTTCAGGATTTAGCTTTGAAGAATAAATAGTCATTTTGACTATTATGCACATGTCTATTGGTACAGTCATTTCTGTACCAATAGACATGTGCATAATAAATCCCCACTTTCTCCTCATTGCTCTTCCACCTTCCAAGTAAGAGACACCTGAGTAATTTGTGCCACGGGCATTCCATAATTCTAGACTAATTTCCTATGTGATAACCGAATATTAAATTCATATGTTTTTGTACTTGAAGCCAACATATCAGTGACTTTTTCCATTGAAAAATTTAAAAGTCTTTACATTACTTGCAAATATGACAAAATTCTGCCATTTTGAATTTTGAGTTCTTTATCCAGTTGGAGCAAAGCTGTTCATTCTGTCTGAGCAGAGCAGACCTGTGTGACATGCCAGTGTTGGCTTCTATGTTAAATTCAATAAAGTAATTCCATCCATGCCTCATTCATTTAAGAAGCCCCAAAGCTTCTCTCTGCATTCTTATTCAACTGACTCTCATCCCCCAACAAATAAACTCTAATGGTCTGGTGTGGGCAAAGTTGAGGGGTGCAGTATTTTCACCCCAGGCAGCCATCCACCTCTTAGAACCACCCCAGCTCAGTGACCCTCACTTCTTTGTGTCTTCCCTTCCTCACGTGCCACCTTTGTTGTTCCTTCCTTTCCTTTCTTTTCTTTGTTTTGAGCACTCTGTAGAGTGTGGTGAAACTACAGACTGTATTTTGAACTTTAAAGGAAAATGACTGGGTAAAAACACTTTCTGCTAACTATTACATTCTCTACAATATTTCAAAAGATAAAATAGCCATGAATAGCTATTGAATGATCTCCATGACATGTTTTACAGATAAATGCTACATTCATAATTCATTATCATCATGCTTATGCTGAAGGCTTTTGATGGCTTTATTTTTATTTTTTTTTAACAAATTCCAGAAGAGAGTTTAAGCTGCTTCTTTGTCACACTGCAATGCTAATTTTTGCTGTGTATATTGGGTTACATCTACACCTTGAAAGAGATTCAATTTTTCTCTTTGAGTATTTTCAGGTAACTGATCATTTTAATTTCTTATTATCTACGGATCCATTAGGGAGGTAGGAAAAGAAAACATAACATTATCTCAGGGATAAAAATTTAAGATTCCAAGGGCTTCTCAATTTTATTATAGCCATTATATCGGTTATCATTGGTAGCACTTAAAATATTAATAACGTCTGAGGACTTTTTTTCTATTTTACTTGTGAATGTGATAGCTAAAATGGGCAGTTTCTTCAGGTTCAGCAATCTCATCAATATCATCATCATCAATATCATCAAGCAATTTTTACCAAGTGATGAAATTAGAATTAGAATGCCATTTTGCTGAGTGATATACCTTTCTATTTGTATCATGCCAACTAAAATAGGTAATAAGAACATTAAAGTGTATATATAGTGAATATTCTGGTATCCAGAAATATCAAAATTTGAAATGTTTAGCTTAATAAAAGATTTCAGTGACCCTGAGGTATTTAGTCAATTTTTGGACATATTCAACTTTTTCTTCTTGTGTTATATCCCACAGAGAATGTCCTTAAAGATAGCCTTATTAGCACAGATCCACACAGGATCTCTATTAGCCACTGTCGATTGAGCAAGGAGTGGAAAAGAGACCCAGCAAGAATCATTCAAACACTGGACAGCCACCAATTAAATACACTCTTTTAAGGATTTGAACCGAGAGACCTGAAATGAAAAGCTAGAGTCTGACTTTGGCTTTCAATGAAGGCTTAGGGTGAGAATCAGTGCCATAACACCTCAGAGCTCCATGCACATAAAAGTGATGGGGAGCTGGAATTGATAGCCTTCAAGGAAAGCCAGTAGGCAGCTAGAAGAACTGAGCAACTGAACAGCTGAGCTGAGTGACAAGGTTAACCTAGAGGAAGAAGGGGAGAGAAAGAGGGTCCAGCAAAATCAGTCATACTTCATGAAACTGAATTTTATGAAATTTTACTGTAATCTTTAAAAAAATGTTTTTAGTTGTAGATGGACACAACACCTTTATTTTATTTATTTTTATGTGGTGTTGAGGATGGAACCCAGTGCCACACACATGCCAGGCGAGCACTCTGCCACTGAGCTACAACCCCAGCCCAACTGTAGACTTTTAGTTGATGCCTTCCTTCTTCTTTCTTTTCTTCCTTTCTCTCTCTCTCTCTCTCTCTCTCTCTCTCTCTCTCTCTCTCTCTCTCGATGATAGCTGGGGGGTGTTCTTCAAAACTAAACTTGACAAAGGTAATACTCAAGTTCCTTTCCTTTCGCCTTTCATCAATTAATTCTTGTTCCTTGTTCCTTCCTTCCTTTTTAAAATTGTTTTTGTTGTTGTTGTTGTTGTTGTTTTTTGGTTTTTAGAGAGAGTCTTGAGTCTTGCAGCTACTTTCTAATACCTGGCAATTTGGGTCAAAATGATGTTACAGAATCCAGTGTGTGTGGTCGTGTAATGAAAAATCAAGCATAATTTGTCCATGCATATAGAGGCTAAAGGATAGAAGTGAGGTTATGATGAGTATTTCCTGTCAGGCTAGTTTTGAATTCATGGACTCAAGTGATCCTCTTGCCTAGCCTCCCAAGTATCTGGGACCACAAATGCACACTGCTGCTCCCAGCTGAACAATACTCAGTGGATACAAGCTTTGGGGGATTAAAATATTCATGCTCTTTACAGGGAAATTTTCTGGATGGTGATTTGATTTCATATTAATGCCTAAGAAAGTTCTCCAGGACCTTGTCATGGTTAAGGTTTGGGGCTACCAAAAAGACAGAGGGAGAGATGATTAAATCCTGGTGCATATGGTATGGAGAAAAGAGTACAGGTACCATACTAGCACAAGGAACATCCTAGATGATAAGCCATTGGGTGTTTTAGAACAAAAGCCCCTCCTCGAACACAGGCAAAGAACAGTGCATTGCAACGGGACTCTAATTGGCAGTTCATTAGGAAAATGAATGAATAATGAGGTAGAGGTACATGCTGGAGGAAGGTGAGACAGGCTGTAACAGGGGTCTCTCACTGGTTCCCAACATTCCATCTGTCCTGACACTGACCCCACAAAGAGGATAAGTCCGGAGAGAGACCAGAGGCCCTTTACCAATCCCTTTGCTAATGAACAACTAGGAGCCAGGGGAAGCACTGGCAAACAGATTTTTTTGTGTGTGTGTGTGTGAAAAAGATGATCACAAATGCATATGCACATATGCATAGTACTTTTGCCTGAAAATGTATGAAATGATATAAAGAGTTACTTAAAATAGCATTTGCCGAATGTGCAGCTACTTTCAAATACATGGCAATTTGGGTCAAAATGTTGTTACAGAATCCAGTGTGTGTGGTCCTGTAATGAAAAACCAAGCATAATTTGTCCATGCATATAGAGGCTAAAGGGCAGAAGTGAGGTTATTATGAGTATTTCCTGTTTGAATCATAGTTTTCTTTGCACTTCAAATCACAATCTCAATGCCCTTCTGATAATTTGCACACAGGATTTTTAAAGTGTCTATTTTCTATATGTGTTTTTGTAGAAAATCGACAATACATAGTTTCTTTGCTAGAGTCTAATTTTGTAGAAAATTTTTCAAACACATTAACAGTATACTTTTTTCACCCATTTTATTCTGACTTAGATTTTTTTAGGTAAAAAAAGGCAAGTTGGATAAACTATCTTGACTCATTTTTTTCTTATTTTTAACTTCTTGTGTAAAAATAGTTATTAGACCAATGGTAATAAACAATTACTGAATACTTATCCTTGCCAGAAAGTGTGGACAAATAGGTAGGAAAAAGAGTATATCTCCAACCTCTTTTGCGCTTTAATTCTGGCCAAAGGGAAGTGAGAAAGAACAACACGAAAAATTTCTATGCAGCACAATGAATGGAGGGACCTTTCTGTTCATGGTGGTAAGTCTTCTTATACCATGAAGATAAGGCAACTCCCTATAGATAAAAATATTCTTTCATTCCACAATTCTGGATGAATGTTAAAATCCAGTCTTGTAAATGCTGGTCAACTGAGAAGAATGGAGAGGAATGAAATGATAAAGGTACAAATCAAGTTAGAGCCCAAAGATGAACTTGCTTATTTTTTGACTTATCCAAATTGAACACCTTCCACTTTTAATTATCTTGAAACAAGGATTTGATACTATGCTCTTAAAAGGCCTAGAGCAAGGAGAACAATCTGCCTGGGGCTTTCCTCTTGGGAAGTCTCTGTTTGCTTATTGCCTATGTAAAAATAAAACTAAAAATTTATAAGAATTTGGTATCTCTCTGAACACTGATATAGTGAATAAGGCTGGGTGAGCTGTATCATTGGCTTTATTCAGATGAAAACGAATGCGGTGTCTACATTAAAGTTTAAAACAGAAACTCAGGATGACATCATCCAGGTGCCTTACACTTTCCTAGGTTTAGTTCTGGGTGCAGTCAAGCATGAGAAACTGAAGTGGCATTCCGCTTACTTTGTGTCTAGCTGGAAATAATATAATACTACCTTTTGCCAGCTAGGAAATGGTTACTCATATAGCACAGGAACTTTTCTTGTTGAAGTAATACTGGAAACCTGGCCTTAAAATAATAATAGCAAAGAATTGTGCTTTACTACACTGACATGCAATATCTTGAAGTCTGCAGGGGATTTTTCTACCTGCTGGGGGTTATAGAGTGTGGAAAAACAGCTGTTAGCAGTTTCAATAGTGGATTATTTTAGAAAAAAATTTCATGAAAAAAATTCACATGAATTTTCTCACATTTATTTATTTCTCCTTTTCTTCAGGATATATCTAAGAAAGAATGTAAATTTAGTTTCCTTTTCTCCCCATTGCTCAGAATGCCCTGAAGGGAACAAATGTAGTGGGAAAATAAAGTAAGAGGCTACGAGTTTTATAAGATTGGCATACAAAATTGCCTTCCTTATTTTGTGCTGTGAACTCAAACACTTTATTTTCTGTAGGAAAAGAAACCCAACCACAGAAACACACATATCTGCAAGAACACCTTTTTATTAATCACGTTCACAGAAAATCTTTAAAAAGGTGGTTTTCTTGATCTCTTTTGGAATTAGATCTGTAACAATTTCTAGAACAACCTAGATTTTTTTTTTTTTTTTGCACTTGCACACAATTTTTGGTCAAGATATCCTTTTGCCCAAAGAGACACTGAAGTTCCTCATACGGTTTTTTAAACACTTGTGCAATATAAGAAAAACTTTTTTTTCACCAAAAACTACTTCTTAGCAAATGTACATATTGAATGTGTCACTGCCAGTTTGAAAATTAGAGCATACTTTTTTAGGGGATCATTTTGTCTGCTTCTTCCCACATAATTATCCTGGTTCAGACCCACTTTGCACCCACTCAATTGACAGGATTCTGTCAAACATTCTTCTCTTGGAGTTATTTCCTGTCAGGAGTCAATTGTTGAGTGAAGTCCTGAGACAATGAGTAAACAAAGCACTCTCCAGTCAAGAACTGCTGGTTCCATTTTGGAGACAAACAACAACAATAAAACCCAAAACCACAACCACAACCAACAACACATGGAGAACATTCCCGGCAGCAGGGAGAACTGGTTACCCTACCAGGAGGATGCTGACCTACTGATTGCAGATTTGATGTTTTTGAATGAATATTGACCATGTCCCAAGGTACTGCCTAAACACTCGGGTCTGGTAAGTTGGCTTTGGGAGGATGCTCTGTAAATTCAGAAATGCTCTCAAGTCATGTCTTACCTCAAAACCAGTCTCTTAACAATAAAATATGAGGAAGAATTTTAGGGATGTTGCAGGCGTTAATCGACTTTTTGAACTAAAACCTGCCTCCCTAAGGCCCTACTTTTTACAGTTTCTATCACCTCCCAATAGTGCCTCCCGGGGACCAAGGCTTTACCACGAGGCTTTAGGGATGTTCCAGGTTTCAACTATATAACACTGCTCTCAGCCCTCAGTCCTCAAAAAGCTCTCTCTCTCCAGTGTTCCTCTCTCTGTTATAGTGTCTGAATGCTTTCAGATCAAGTTTCTTAATAAAAGGCAGATAATTCCAGGAAAGATGGTCGTAGACCTGAGTAGTTTAGAGGGAAATATGTGTGGCAACTGATTGAGAGGAAAGTCTTGCAGGATCAGGGTGCCAGGTAGGGAAGCAACTAGAATGGAAATGAAGAATGAAGGCACACATATTGGAGGTAAGACGCCAAGGACTTACGTTGGCAAAGAGCCCGAATCCTAGTCCAAGAGCACAGAATTTCTCTGTCTTCTGCACTGCTTGCTAAAATTCCCCAACTTACCAAAGAGGAGGCAGATGTTTTACCTGAGAGGTTTCCCCCTGATAGTTGCAAAGCACTTTTATGGTAGGTGGCCTTCCCCCTCACCACCCGTCCACGTCCTCCAAGCTGGGCTTGCTTTTCATATGTGTGCTGGCTTTTTCTTCATTATTTTAAATTGTCACATGAATATCACAGGAAGCTGTATCTGTTTGACACCCTGCAAGGCTCCCTTGCTGCTGCTACCCTCGCTGGAAGCTAAAATTTCACAATTAGAATGATTGGACTTTACAGGGGGTTCAGATCTCTGAGAACATTTTAAACCAGGTTACAGATGATTCAGGGGCCCTTTTTATCCCTCTCTGAACAGGCAAAGGATTATCTAGCAATAATTTTAGAAGTGTCCCCTGTTAAAATGATAATACTTGTTTCCCACTTCCATTCTTTTTAAATGGGCTTTTAAAATATATCTGGAAAAACAGAATTTAATAAAGAGAAAGAGGGGAGCATGAAGAGATTGAGAAAGAGGGGGGAAAAGAAAAAAGAACATCAACTTATTTAGGTGAAGATTTTGAGGACCACAAGAAGAAGCCCTGAATGCTTTCTTCATGTAGCCAATTGCAGTAGAGGTCCCACTCTGGCTTGACTTGAAAATTCTGGGACATTTTCTAAGATATATATATATATATATATATACATACATACACATACATACATACACACACATACACACATATAAATAATATAAATAATAAATATTATATTTGTTATATAAATATAATAAAATAAATTATATATAATACAAATATAATATAAATTATATTAATTAGAAAAAAGGCAAGGACCATAGCTGTTTACATAAAAGGCCCATGGTGATTTTAAGCAATCCTCAGACAATTGCAAATCTATTTCTGCTACCCTTAAGGCAATCATTTTTCATCTTCTCCAGCTCTTTAAATCATCTATTCTCATTGATTCAGATCACCTATGCACAAATGGAGAAGAGAAGAGAGAGAGAATTAGTGTGGGGGGGAGTCACATGGAAAGATGGTAGGTAAAGACCCTGAGGTGGGCAGAGGAGGAGACACATGGCAGCTACTCAGCCAGCCCCTCTTGAGGAAGGGAGCAGCCTAGAGAGATGCACAGGTGGCCATGGGTCTTACTAAATTTGTTCCATTAACATTTTTCTGAGCAAATCCTTTGCCTTCTCATTAATATGCTCATGGCCTGCTTGGTTCGCTGGGTAACAAGACGTTAATACCTTCTGTGATTACTGGTCTCAGGAAAGGCCCTAACAGTTAGTGCCTTAGAATACTCAAAGAAAGCAATTATTAAGCAATATGTTTCACTGCCTCAACTCAATTCATCTACCTGGGAAGGTAAATTTCCTTATTTGCCACAAAGATAGTACTAAATATGAGTGGAGAAGCAAAGACTTCTTTGCATTAATGGAAATCTTGATATTGTAGTACTGTTTCCCTCTATCTAATTAGGTTTCATAATGATCACACCCCTGAATCTTTTGGGTCTGACTTGGTATTAAGTAATTTATAATTAGGCATAAACTACAGCAAGCTTTCTATTTGTCTATGACTTATCCATGGTATCAGGCATCTTTAGGAAAGTAAACCCTTTATATTTCTTTTATCGGCAGAAACCTCATTAATTTGTTGTGTTTTTTTTTTCCCTGATAAGGCTCAAATTATTACCAAGGTAATCTTAGAGTAAGTTCCAATCAGCAGCCTCACAAGGGGGAATGGTACGCAGGCAAGTGGAAACACGGGCCCCAGCCACCTGCTCAAAAAGCCTTCTGCTCATCCTCCTGCACAATTCACAGTCTCCCAGGGAGATAAGGATTAGTTGGAGCATGTTAATTCAGGATGGAATAAAATGGCTTAAATCTTGAGGCTGCTCCATCCATACCTAGATGCAGCAAAATTTGCCATGCAGCAATCTTGTCAGCAAGGAGACATAATGCACAAAACTGTCACTAAATTATACACTGAAGCCAGTTTGTATCAGTGGCAATAGATTTTATGATAGATCCTAGGCTGAAGCAGGGCACATAATTTATATCTATCCCACGTCCCTTGCCTCTCCTTGATAAAAGTCAGGAGGAAGGCATATTTGTATTCTGCTGTCCCCTGCCCAGGGTGTTTAACATGCTTATAGGCCAAATGAAGCTGCTTTGTTTGTTATCTCCTGGCTTCCAGAAATAGTCAGCTCTGATAATGTGCCACTGGAGTTCTGAGTTACCACATAATGATGTAATGGCTCGGGGAGTACGGCAAAACCACAAACGTCCAAATGAATTGACACAATTTCCTGCAGAGGAAGCAATCTGAAAATAATAGGCAGAAATTCTGGCTCCTTTTACACATTGAGGAGATGACAGTCATCATGGAATAGGGATCCGGGGGTGTTCGAGCTGATCCACAAAAAGGAATGCTCACAAAAGCCAGGTTTCTCTAAATGGATGGTGAACTCATCAAACTTTCTTTATCTACCTTCTAAGAACAAATTGGGAGTTGGCTTGTGGGGTAAATAGCTGATGCTGAGAATCCCACAGCTTTCTTGTTGAAGTCTGGCCATGACCTCAAGAGTTCGACCCAAAGATGATGTTCCTTTATTTCTTGTCATTGCACCTTCCCTTTTCTCTGCTTAGAACACTAGTTCCTCCTCAACCATTCTTTCCCTGCTCCACCTGATTTCTTTCCGACCCCGAAATCACAGCTTAAACATGGTCTCCACTGGGAGATGATGATTTTGAGGGATTCCTCTCTTTGTGCTTTTGCAGCAATCCCATCACCTGCCTCCTTTTAAAGCACAAACCGTTCACATGACTGGGGCCTCCCTGAAGGTGGGCACCATGTTTCCTTCCTTCCTTCCTCACTCCCTCTTATCTCAAGAGGTTTTCCAATACCTGGCACAGAAGAGATGCTCAATTAATATTTAACAGCTGTTGGAGTTTGATATTTTGTGTTTTCCTCTCCAAGCCCAGGCAGACATTTACAAGCTCTGTTCAGTAAAGCTGGTTTTTGGTATGGCTCTCTGCTGGATATTCCATTGGCTCTCAGGGATCAACTATTCACTCTTCTGCACCTTATTTTGTACCCTTGTAGGCTGACCTCTCAAGAAACCAGATCCCTGGTTTCAGGTAGACTCAGTCAAGAAAGGGCATGCTCACAGGATGGAAATAGCAGGAGAGTGATGTGGTGTTTTACTGGCATCCCATACCATTGCCTCCTTAGTGAGTGTCTCTGACTTGCTACTAGAAAGTCATGCTTCCTTTGATAGCCTTCTCCTCCAGCTCTGTGCCTCCACAAAGCCTCTCCTTCCATAGAGTCCTAAGGGCAGTAATGACTCCCTCTGTTGCTGGCACAGGTGCTTCATCATCCCTAGAGGTTTTCCTGAACCTGCTCATAGCTTTTAAAGAGCTACTCATTAAATCTCTCCAATTACATGGTTTGAGAGCTGTCATATGTTTCCTGTTGGGACCCCAACTGATGTGCTTTCCTTCCCTAATTCTGCCCATCTGCCATCATGAGGAAGGGATGCAGGGAACAAAGGAGACCACACAAAGGTATTGCCACTGTCACCCCCCTCCCTCCCTGGGGTGGGGGTACTTGGGCTTGCTGAAGCCCACTCACTCATTCTAAAGGCTGCCTGTGGCTTTCTCTCCTACAGAACATAAAACATTTCTCTTGTCAGCAGGGCCCTCTGAGCCAAAACCCATTAGAGGAGGTGGTCCTACACTGGTTATGGTAGTGCATGCACGTACTTTTCCATTTTTCAAACCTCCTTTCTGATCCCACTAATCCCGTCTAAAGCAGTGCAATTAAAGCCCAAGAAACATGATGACATCCAAGCTTTCTCTTTAGTCTTTAGAGATTTTCTACTGTCTCAAAAATATGGCCTGCACAGGGGCCCTCAAGCAGGCATATTGCCTTTGCTATATGACAGCCTGGCTTCCTTCTGTTATTCCTACCCGCTTTGCTTGGATTCCACAGCATTTGTGCCTAGTATTTGATGTTAGATTCCTTACTGTCATCTCCCATTATTTGACTGTAAACGCCTCAATCTGAACTCTTCCATCTAACACCATTCCCTCAAGGACCTTCTATTTTTGGCTGAATTAAAGGTGTTCGTGGGATATCTGTTCATGGGATAACTAGCTCCTAGAATTTTCTAAAGAACAATGTACAATGCAGTGTCTCTCAGCTTTTTGTTTCTGCACTGTATTCTGACAGGTAGAATTGGAGGTAAAAGTTTTAGATTTAGCTTTCTGATGGCTCAGTTACATTATTGCATTGTCTAAGATGTGAGTAAAAAGATGTTAAAGCATCTTATGTCCATCTTATGTCCTCTCATCTTGAGAAAGTGTGATATAGTGAGAGGAAAATGAGCACAGTTTGTGTCACAGAAGACCTGTTTTTTTTTCGCCCTTGCTTTGCTCTTGCAGGAGGGTCTAGGGACTCAGCTTCCTTGGATCTCAATTTCCTTATAGCACCCTTTTCCTATTATGACTTGGTGAGTGTGAAATAATTTCCCAGGACATAATTCTTTAAAATCAGTTTTAAACTATATTTGAAAACCAAAGGGAGATTGATTGTGTATCACCTATTGGTTTCTCTGTTACCTTGATGGGTGAGAATAGCCCACTCATGGTGGAGATAGAACTGAACATGAAAAGGCCTATAAAGACATGAGGATTCTGTTCATTAAATGTTTTGCTTAATGAAGAAAATCCCCTCTCTCTCTCTCCCAAGTGCTTTTAGGGAAGAACTCAGAAGGTCAGCAGCATGAGATAAGATTAACACAGACTGAAAACACAGTGCTGAAAAGAGGGTCTATCCTACCACAAAGCACAGTGTGAAAACCTTTCAAATGCCATGTGATGATGATGATGATGATGACAACATCATGCATTTCTCCCAAGAAGCTCAAAGAGTTTCACAGGCCTCCTATCAATCATTTTTGCCACTTCCCCATGAGGCAAGAAGAAGGCAAACACTAAATGGCAGCAGCAGAATGAGCCATCGTATTCAACTGGAGCCTTATAAATTGTTTGTTGCCCCTTGTAACAAAGCAGCCAGCTACAGTGAAAGTCGGGGAAGAGACTTAGTCCAGTCTCAGGCCAGAAGCTATACCCCTTGGAGACCTCCGGGCAAGTTGGTGTACCCGGTTTTTATAAAGGGCACTTTGGAGAACCATTTATCATGGATAAAGGCCTGTTTGGTTTCATATTTTGAGAATCACTTTTTCTGTCCCGATTCTGTTTACTGAATAAAACTGAGTTTCCAAAAACTAGTAATTACTAGATTGCCCCTTCGCCCTCTGATAGTCATCTATATAAACAGTTACTTATCATTCCCTGATTACCATTGGTGATCCCGTTCCTTGTTCTTTTTGTCTGAAAAAGAATGTGCCAAAGAGCTTCTTATCCTTATACATTACCCTTTAAAAGTCAATATGGCAAAGCCTTTCTTTTCCTTTCACCACTTATCACCACTTATATTTCTTCCAGATTTTCTCTTGACTAAAATTCTCCTTCTCTACTGGGGTTTCTTATTCCCTCATGTTCCCATAAGTCTTCCTTTCCTCTTTATTATTAAAAATTAAACTCCCGTCCCATGCTCTAAATTATAGACCACAAATGTACATGCAATTCCAGTTGAAAAGTTAAAAAACAAAAAGCCTTATCACTTTTTTTTTTTTTTTGTAACCGTCTTCTTCTCACTGCCATTTCCAACATTTAATGGATTCCTGTGATGTTCAGGACACAGTATTGGTCAAAGGAAGAAGAAGCAAGCCACAATCCCTGGCCTTAGAGCAGTCTGCTTCTTAAAATAAGTTGGTGTGGCCCAGTTTAGAAAAAAAACATCGACAGTGGACCAGGGTGGGCTAAGTGACTCCCTGTGGGGGCAAGAAGTCTTTCCTTTAGAGGAGATGGCTTCAGGCATGTCCAGGGGACTGGAGAGGACAGCTACCCAAACATGTCCATGCTGGAGGAAGCAGTTTCATCAGTTTCAAGGGGGTGGAGGTCAGTGTGTATGGAAGATGCAGGTGAGGACCTAGAGGCACTGGGTATAAGCTGCTGTCCTTTAAAAAGTAAAAAAGTAACATGAAGGAAATACAATAGTGATGAGTCATCTCAAGGTCAGGAGGGGAGTCCCCTTCCAGGTAAAAAGTATGTTGGGTGGGGAGGAAGGATGAGGAAATGAATAAGCAACAATAACAATGAAAACAATAAACCTTTCCACTGTGTATGTGTGTGTGTGCGCGCGTGTGTGTATTTAGAGTATATTTTGCTCCTAGTCTTAGCTTCCTGAGATACATCTAAAAAAGAAAAAGGAATGCTCAAAAATAGAATGCACTGCGTTCCTTGGACCATGATATAGGTGTGTAATGAATGCATGGAAGGAAACAAATAGATGTTTCCTATTTAAACTCAAACACACACACACACACACACACACACACACACACACACACACACACATACTCAGCTGTCAAGCCAGAGTCCTTGGAGTAGGCAGATTTCAGAGTTGGGGCTGTCTGACCTCCAAGACACCTGCCTTCCAATCTGAGTCCATGATCTAATTTCCAACACACCCACTTTGAAAACTCCTGGTAAGCAATAACTGACAACGTGACCACAATGGAAAAATCAGGCAGACAGGAACTTGGACAGACACACAGCTGCCTCCCAGGAAAGTATCTTTCCCCTGAACATCTAAGGATAATACATAGTGGTTCATTCTTCATTTATTATACAACAACATACCTTAAAACTTCACTATCCAAGGTATTTCTTTTCCTAGAAGTGCAGCTCTAAGCTTCCAAATTAGAGAGCAGCACTGGCTCCTGAAGATGGTGCTTTTCTCAAAATCACTGCTCTGTACCCAAGGAAATGGATACTAAATTGTGTTAGTCCAGCACAATCCTCAGCAAGTCTTAATTCTTCTTGGGCTGTTAAAGTTTATTTTTTAATTGACTCTTCTTTTCACAAAGAAGCAGATGAATAAATAAAATAAATTCAAATAGCTGCTTCTAAGTGTGCATTTCTTAACGCACTGGACACTAGGGTTTGGATCTGCTACTGAGAGAACATTTTGGCACTTGGTAATTATTTTGCATGAGCATGTCTTAAGTCTTATGAATCATCAGTACTTATCACTTTAATTATGTCCTCTTCTAACTAACTTTTTTTTTTTAAGATGTAAAGCACCTCATTTGTTAACTTATAGCCAAGGGCATACTTCTATGATACATACTAATTCACAATTTCCCTACAAGGTACCTGGGACTTTATTGTCCCTTAGCTGTATATCCTTAGGGCAACAGAAGGGAGGGCCTCTGAGTGGGTAGTATTCTAGGCTTCCTTCTATTTCTTGAGAAGGTACAACAAATTGATGAGATAGTAAATTAGGCTTTTCTTTAGTCAACTCAGCTTGGCAGTAATGGTTAAATTCAGCTTATCAATAGCACTAAAAAATCAGTGCACTCTGTCACTCTGATACACCCATGAATGCTATGATGATCTGAAAGCAAGTGGACAGTGCACATCATTTCATGCCAGAAGATTCTTTTATCATTGCATTTAAGTTACTTATAAGGTCTGGCCACTCATATGGTGGAAGTGAATTGAAGTACTAGGTGCATGTGAATGAGCTTAGGTTACATGAAATAACTGTGGGGTGGGCAATATAATTCTCCACATTTAGGACATGAATCTGGAATTCCAGAAATCAGGATCTCTAGACCTGATATACCAGGATAACTGGTCCCATAATGAAAACCATCCATTCTGCATGGCTCAATGAAGACAACTGTGCAAGTAGAAGTCAGTAGCTTCCAGGTCTAAGACTCAGTTCTTCAGCCAACTATAATTTGAAGTGTGGTTTTCTGGTTGCCAAAAGTAGCTTTCTATCTTTGTATTCCTTTTCAGATCCACCCCAAATTATAGTTTTGGCTGTGAAAAAAGGTTAGAAGAATGACTACATAGTGGAAAAGGTATTTTTTGAAAGGTAATTGCCCTGTTTGTTGGTTCTGCTCCAAATGTGGCCCACAGAGTCAAAATATATCAAAATGACACAAGGCAGCCTCATTGAAAAGTTGACCTGTGCATGGTTCATGCCTGTTACTAGCTAAAGACATATGCTCCCAAATGCCCAGTCACAGATCATCTGCTAGGGAGATGCTGACTTTGTTCCAACATCTATAGAAATTTTCAAAGGGGAAAGGAATGCTGCAACTTCCCATCTACTGGGGGGCTGCCTCAAGGAGGGGGTCCCATCTAAGTCTTTCAGATCTTTTTCCTCTGTCTGGAAGGGAAGGAATCACTGCAGAAATTTATATCCATCCCCAAAGTAGCAAGTGGCAATATATCTCTACCACAATGTTCTTCTGTCGTGGCAGTATATCTCTACAGTATGTTCAGCAAATATTTACTGAGAGCCTATTGCATGTCAGGGGTAATTTTAGACAGTTGAGATGCATCAGTGAATTTCTTTGTGAGATGACATTCATGGTAAGGGGCGGCAGGAAAACAAGATAAAAATAGACATAATAACTAAATTTTATATTAGGTTAGTAGATGATAAAGACAAAAAAACAACAACAAGACAGAAGCCAGAGAAGGGGCACAATTAGTATAGAATGATCTGGGTAGACCTCTTTAAGAAAATGATATTCAAGCAAAGGCTTAAAAGAGATGAAGGAGAGAGTGCTATTAATGTCCAGAGGTCAATCATTTAGGCAGAGAGAAGAGTCAAAGAAAAAGCTGTAAGGCAAGAGTATGCCCACCATATTGGGAAAATCTGAGGCCAATGAGAACCCTGCCAGTGTGGCTGTAGCAGGGTGAATATGGGGAGGAATGAGATCCAAGAATAATAGGAGTACAGAATATTATCAGTATTTCTTAAACTTTCAAGTACATATCAATTACTAGGATCTAATGAAAATGGAAAGCTATGCCCACTGGTCTAAGGGTGAGTTTCTGCATCTATAATATGTTCTACTTTGAGTAGCAGGATTCCTGACCATTATAGAGAATGTTCATTCTAAATAAAGTAAGGCTCCATCGAAAGACTTTGAGTGTCGAGAATAGACTGTGGTAGGGGAAAAGAAGGGAAATAAACCAGTTAGGAGGCTGTTATGATATGAGCAAGAGGTGATGCAGACTTTGATGAAGGAGAAGCAGTCTGGACTGCTTCAGTGGAAGCAGTCTGGGCTTGCTTTGAAAGGGTGAACTATCATAATTTCTCCATGCATGAGAAGTTGTATATGATAGAAAGAGAGGAATCAAAATGATACCAACAGATTTGAGCTGAGAAAGCAGAAATGAATGACCATCAGCTGAAATGGGAAATGCTCCAGTGGATCATGTATTAGGAGTTGTTAGAGGTTGACTTGGATGCAACACATTTGGCAAGGTTAAGGCAGAGTCTGGCACTTATTGGAGAGGCCTGGACAGGAAATGTGGATGTGAGAATGCTTGATCTGAGCCATGAAACTGGATGAGATCACCAAGAGAGTGAATGCAGATAGAAAAGAATAGACCAGTAACAGCCCTGTAGCACTCCAACAGGTCTATCTCTTGGAGTTCTACTAAGGAGTCTCTGAAGGAAACAGGGGAAAGACTGGAAAGAGAATTCTTCCTCAAGTTTTGATGGCAGCAGTGCATGTGGGTTGTGTTTGGAACCTCTTCCCCCACACCACATCTCAATCATGCAGCTAACGACACCACTAGGCCTTTAGCAATGACTCATAGACAGATGCAGACTGGATGCAAAGATATACTTTCCTACCCTCTGAAACACATTTTCTGTGATGGGGCTTCATCCAGCACATGACTTATCACTTAAATAGTCAATGATTTAGAGTCTTTATGTAGTTTGTTCAAACGAGTCCAGAATAAATACCCATTTAAGATAGGAGCATAAACATTTATTCACTTAAAAACAATAAACACTGCAATGTATAAAGAATGGCTCAAATCACACAGAAAGTACAAAGAATCTATGGTTCTTACCTATTCAGACTATTTTTTTAGTAACATTGAACAACTGAGGCTTGGTTTTGCCTCAAGAAAATGAACCTGTCACGCCCTTCCTATTGACTCTGGAAATCTATCTTTGATACACCTCTCAAACCTGCCCATCTGGCCAAGCCTCTGTTGCAGATGTAGGCCTTTGCTATTCTTCTTTTCTCTACCTGCTACCCTGATAATGGGATTCTAGGTTGGTCTGATTTCCTGAAATAACTATGGGCCTCAATTCTACTCCTGCCTAAGGCCAGTTAAGGGCAAATCTGTACACCTCCTGATTATTTAGAACTATGGATGGTTGGTTCTTTCCCTAATAAAATTGTGGTATAGAAGAGATTAGTAATATAAGATCATGTGACAAATGAGCCAGGGTGTGTGTGTGTGTGTGTGTGTGTGTGGTGTATGTGTGTGTGTGTATGAAAGAAACTATATACTTTATATGTAGAATTAAGCTATTACCATAATTCATAATTACATATGTAAGACAGGTACAAGAAGGAGTCTTTTTTTGGAGTGGGGGTGTTGAAGACTGCCAATCCATAATATCCAACCAAAGGTTAAGTGTGTGCCTCATAACTTTCTCTTTCCTATTAATAGTTCGCTCTGGGTCTCTCATCCATGAATTTATCTATACCTTTTCTGAAGCTATTGACATTTTAGAATGCACCACCTCCTGGGGGTAATGATAGAGCATTTTATGCATCACTGGAAAGTGACAATGGAAGAGGTATCTGTCAAGGCCTTTCTTGGTTTCTGCTCCCAAAGCCTGCCTCTCCCCACTGTAGGGGACAAAATCCTTCCCTGCCCCAGGCTCTAGGCCCAATCCTGTCTTTAATCACAAGGATTTAAAAAGGTATCCTTCAACCTTTAGGTGACTCAGGGAAGTCACTGCAGTCACCAATCCTTTTGGACTACATGACCCGGTTCTATAAATGAGCTTCTGTCTTGCTCCTGAGATCAGCTTCCCACCTTGCACTCCTGTTCTAGCAGTATTATCATTGTCTTGTTCCTTTGTATCTATATCCCCAACTTGGGCACTTCCCAGTACACCAGGCCTTCAAGGAACAGTCCCTGCCTGTTTTTCCCAGGTTTCTGCTGCACGATCTGAATCTGTTCCCTGAAGCCTGGAGTCGCCAGTGTCTTCTGATGCTGCACATCTACATGTCTGTCTGTGTCAGGATCCTGCATTTCTGTGCTCCACCCACCTGTTAGCACAGATAACTGGCATCTGACCCTCCATTTTCACTGCTTGCTGAACCCACCTGTTGTTAATGGCTTAACTGTATGGATACTGGGATACATGGATATTTGCTTTATGATATGTACACATGCAAGAGAAAGAAAGAATCTAAATACATCTATACACATGATTGAAGAAGGTGCCATATGCAATGTGGGAAAGGTACAGCATATTACAATGTGAACAGCACCCCTGAAATTGTGCTGTGCAACACAACCAAGGATCTGTGCTTTCAGCTAGTCAAGTGGTTATCAGCATTTTTCTAATTATATGTTTTTTAAAAAGGGGCAGATTCAAAGGGAAAAAGTGAGGTAGTAGTCTACCTCAGGCATTGGTAAACTTAAATAATTTAAGAGAAAATAAGAATAAACCTTTCTGATTATAGTTAACAACAAGTTATTGTATATTCTAAAATAGTTAGAAGAAAGGAATTGAATGTTGCCAACACACACACACACATACGATGATGTATCTTTGAGATAATGGCTAGGCTAATTACCCTGATTTCATTACTACACATTATATACATGTATCCAAATATCACACTGTACCCCAAAATATGTGCAGTTATTCTAAGTCAATTTTTTAAAAAAGAAGTATGAGACCAGGAAAACTGCTGTCCTAGGACAGATGGATTAATCCTAAATGACACAGTACATACTTCAGACTGCAGTGGATTTCATAGCATGTGTGACCTGAGGTGTGCCAAAAGCAGGAACTTGAGTAAGAGCAAATATGATGTAAAAGGTGGTTTTCATGGGCACCATTTAAAGCTTATGGAAATTGGAAGCTTTACACATTAGCATTCAATTAAAAGGTGGTACTTTTGAATACCTGTTATACACCAAGATTTTCCTTTCATAAATTAGATTATAATGCACTTGGTTAATTCTAGCAAGATATTAATACTGCATTAATCTGAATCATAAAAATAAAGTATTTATGGATGTTATTTAGCCCTCTAAGATCCAAGTGCCATGTGGCAGCTGGTAGTGGAGGATGTGTGAGGTTTGTAGATGAGCTTCCCTGCTCCCATTCAAGGATATGCATCTTCATCCTTCTGGGTCCACTCATGTCCACTGCCCTTTAGGCTTGGCCCAGGCCTCATCTCTCCATAAGCAGCCCCTAACAGGCTGTGCATAGCCCCTTCTCTTCCTGATTTCCCATGACAACTCTGTCATGCCACATCCTCTGCACCTTGGCTGATCATCTCCTAAATGAAAAGTCCTGACAATCCCTCTAGATTGAAAACTTGATCAAAACAAGACGCCATGATGCAGTTCTCTTTTATCTCTATAAATGCCTGGCCCTGTAGGCTGGCACATATTTAGTGCTCCACAAACATATATTAGATGAAATCCATTTCACAGATTTTTGAGAATCCACTATGGGCCAGGTTGGGAGATACAAAAATGCATTATAGAATTTCAATCTTAAAAGCTTTAATAAAGAGATGGGACTGGGATTGTGGCTCAGTGGTAGAGTGCTTACCTAGCACATGTGAAATACAGGGTTTAATCCTCAACACCACATAAAAAATAAATAAATGAAATAAAGGTATTGTGTCCATATACAGCAACAAAAATATATTTTTTAAGAAAATCTATAATAAAGAGAAAATGATTAGAATATCACTGTGGTACAAATAAAGAATAAAATACTTTGTAATCAGAGGAGAGCTGTGCATTTCAAGTGTTAGGCTAAGGTAGTGGTTCCCAAACTTTAGTATCCATTGGATTCACCTGGAAGGCACATCTTGCAGGTCTCACCTCCAAAACTGCTTATTGAGTTTAGATACAGCTTGAACATTTTCATCTCTCACTAGCTTCTAGGTGATGTGGATACTACTAGTTCAGGGTTAATACTTTGAGGATCACTGGGCTAAGGAGCAAATTGGCCTGAAAATAAATAGCCTCTCGGCAATTATTTTTAACTCCTTATTTAAAGGAGTAGGGAGGGCACTGACACGTACACAGTCTGAGGGAAGGCGTCAAGATGGAAACACCCACGTTGCCTGTGGATAGAAAGCAGCCCAATCACCAGAATTCAGGGTCATTATTTCAGAGGCCTTCAGTGTCATGCTAGGGAACCTGGGTGACTTATTAGGCTATAGAGAATACGGAAAATGTTGCAGACAGATTCGTAGAAGAGGCTGACAACAGGAGGCAATGGCAGAACAGACCAGAGGGCTTGATAATTAAGCCACTAGACCAAGCTGTCTTTATTAAGGGGAAACCGAAATAGAACTGAGACATGTGTTCTTCCAAAAGTCACTCCATATGTTCCTGGAGTTCATCTGAGTAGGCAGGACAAAGGCCCCTGTGCTGAGCCTTGGGATCCTACTGTTATTCTCTCTCTCACACACACAAACACACAGGTACACCAGAATTTAGCACATGCCTCCTCACACACCCACTTGAAGGAGTATTTAGCTCTGAAGTTTAGATTTAGCCCAGTGCTAAATGTAAGAGTGTAGAAAGATTAATTACCAAAATGCATCATGTGGTGATATGGTTCTTTCAGCTCAAGTCAGGAACTGAGATGAGGAAGAGGTATATGGTATCAAACCCCATAATTGGACACCATTTGCATGGAAAATATTGAGTTTCAGCAATGTCTTCTAAAATAAAAATAACAACAGCCATGTAGTCCCAAGCAATATTCTAAGTTCAATAAATACATTATTGAGTTCTCTTAGAAGAATCATTATCATTTTTATTTTACAGATGAGAAAACCGAAGCACAGAGAAGTCAGGAAATGTAACCAAAGCCACTCAGCTAGTAAAATGTAGAGCCAAGATTAGAACGTAGAGAGGTCACCAATCAACACTACACTTGTTTTGTACTCTCTGCCAGACAAAGTTCCTGAGGTTACACATGCATTTGAAAACTAAAGTTTTGATTTGTAGATACCTTCTTCTCTGCTGACCTCCCTTTCCCTCTTTCTTCTTTTCTTCCAAATTATTGAGCATCTATGATGTGTCAAGCACTGTTTAAATAGTTTGAAGCTGCTTTTAAAAAGTTGAGCAAAGAAACTGTTCCAAGCAGGGAAATAATTCTAGCAGCGAATTGTATATGTGGGCAGTATATAAGGTCTTCAGGAAGATCAAACCACTCCATGGGGCCACCCTCTTGAAGTGCAGCGTTTGCTACACTTGCAACTTAATAAAATTCTGGGACCTCATCTCCAGCCTCATTTAGTTTCCTATCACAAACCATACTGAACCTTTTTGCAATGCCAAATAAGATTCAAAACCCCCTGGAAAAAGATAGTGTAAAGAGGGCTTTTATATAGTTTTTTGGGAAAAAAAATCTTAAAACACATTCATCTGAAGCCTTCTTTCAATTCTCCCATGGAATGCTAACCTTTATTTGCAGTTTGTGAGATTCATGTCAAAAGCTTGCTGTAGCCCGAGGTTTAAACCAGAGAGATTTTGACTTGGTCCTGAGGCAGGTACCTTTGTAGCTTTCTAATCTCTTTCTCAGAAGTTTGGGGGCTTTTAAGAGAGGTTGGTGATGTTCCCTGAAGAGGATTTTCTGTCATTTCTTGGGTGGGAATGCATGATTGGGATATTAAGAACCGAAGTTTAAATCTCTCTACATTTGGCTTAATTGCCATTATTGGCCTAATTGCAGGTACAGGGCTCAAAGAGAATGCATGTCACTTGCCATCTGTAGCCGGAAGGTACTTGAATCAAACTGAATCTGTTCAAGATAACAAAAGACACTTTAGCATATGCAGATGCCTGAAATGGCTTTACAGACCCAAATCCTTTTAATAAGCTTGAGACAGGCCTGAATTTATTTAAATGTCTAATTCTAAATGTACGTATGCCTGGTAGTAATGTTTACCATCTGTCTGACACTGCCTGTTGAGGTAATTGTCAAGCTACAGTATGACATATGGTGCACATATTTGGACCTTAAATATAACAGCCTTGGCATGAAACAATTGGAAACCAAGATTTAATCTTTGGTATCATTCAAGTTGGAGTTGAACAAACAGACAGTTCTGGGCTATTACTGTTTTCCTCCTTTATGATAAATACTCCTCCGTAGGCATGCCTGAGTACCGCACTCGAGCAGCAGCCTGGTTTCAACGCTTAGCCTTTTTCTTACTCTGGCTCTGTCCCTAAGAAACACAGTTGGAATGGCAATTCTGCAGTAGAGGCCAGAAGCCAGTCTTGGGCCCTGGCAGCATCTCCTTTCAGCCAAGGAATATAAGGAATGTTCCACTTGAGAGTCCAGAGGGGCTGTGGCCTTGGGAGTCTAAGGCTGAACAAGGCCTAGCAACTGCAACTCTTCTTCCCACTCTTTTCATCTCCATTCTATATTATTTCCTGAATTAATTTCCCCATGATCAGGACAAATATGGTGCATCAGTGGAAGGGAGGAATGAAGGGTAGAGACTGACAGCTCCACGAGCCCCCTAAAGCCCTGGGGGGAGGTGCACATGGCTCCCAGAGAGGAGAACAACACCCTTTTCAAGTTATTTTGGTGAAATGATAGGGACCTTAGAGTGACAAATATCTCAGGCACTGCTCTCTTTTTTCTTTAAATACTAGCAGCACTGTAGCATTAGATACAGCTGCGTAGATGCCGAAAGCCTGACTTGAAAGACTTACTTTATGCTCGGATTAGAGGATGAGTGCAGCTATTGTGGTCCCAGTCACTGTCTGGATCTAAAGTGATGTAAATATGGCAACAGGAATAATGTAACTCTTGCAGTAATGTAACTAAGAATGTGGTCAAAGGCTCTTCTCAATGGGTAGGGCATGTCATTATGCACTGCACTCCATACAATAATAGCTTCCAGGATAAGTCAACATAGACACTCTTTCTCTTACTCTGCCTCAGTCCCTCGGCTTCACTGCCTTACTGCCTTTTCATTTACCATAGGAGGCAGTGGGGAATTCAGAGGATGAGCAGAATAGTGAACTATGAGGTGTGTGTGTGTATAAATTCCTGCACGATTTAGGAGGCCTGGAAAATGAAGAGGACAATATACTAGGTCAGCCACCGAGGTAATTCAGCCTTGGACTTTTCCCCAGTCAGAAATGACAACATGATTCCATATTTTGGTATCTTGCCAAGTTCTGTATTTAAGCCTCAAGCTTAACATGTCCTCTGTTCCTAATTAGCAAACAGGCTAAATTTAGCAAAGATTTCGCTGGTGCCACCACAGTCACAAAATGATTCTAGAATCTAACATGAAGGCACGTTGTTTTATGGATCTAGGAAAAGGCAAACCAAGCCTGATGGTGCCTCTCTGGCCTGGGATGCTAAGAATTTTTGAGGCAAAAAGATAAAATTGTCCATTGCTTACATACTGAAATTCTGATATGGGAAATTTCCTCTCTGGAAGCCTGGGGTACACAGTGCAGCAATTCAGGGCTGCACTCTAAGAGAGACCTGACCCCTGGGAAGCAATAAGAACAGGGGCGAGATTTGTTGCTCATGCTTTCTAGCTCACTTTTGATTCCCATTTGTCTCTGATCCTGACCTCTTCTCTCTGGCATTGTCTCCAACAAATCCAAATCCCCTAGAATGCTGTCAATCCCCTCTGTAATTCTCTATACTTGGAGGCTGAAGTTGTCCTGCAATAATACCCAACGTGTCGGCCTTGCCCCCAGACTGGCCCCTCAACCCCTCTAGTGCTTTTCTTTCACTCTCCATGAGTTTTTATTTTGAAAAATATTTCAAATCTGCAGAAGAACTGCAAGAATATTATGATGAACAACGATCAGGTATGTAACCTTCCTCTTCATCCCATTATTAGCATTTTGCCACACTGACTTTAGTTTTCCTTTTCTCTTTATATGGGTATATATATTTATGATCTATGTCATGTATTTGCTTTTTATTGCTGAATGATGTGAGAGTTAGTTAGACATCTGCTTTCCTTGCATTTTTGCATGTGTGTCCTGGGAACAAAGATGTTACCCAGATAACCATGGTGACCATCATCTCAACTTAGGAAACAGTGATGCTAGATTACTAGCTACTGCATCATCCATGTTCACACTGTCCCATAATGTTCTGCATCTTTTTTTTTTTTTAATGCAGACAGTGGATTTTCTGGAAAATCCAGGTCAGATGTTTTTGCAATACCCTTTGTTTTCAACTTTGTTGTGTGGTCACTTTTACTACTTTATTATTGGTTTCACACGTGGCTAGATGTGGTTATGACTTAAGATCTCATCTTTGTTTCACAGACAGACAAAAGATGATGGGTGTTCTGCAGAGGAAGCACATAGCTTACTACCAGCAGGGTTAAGTGGGGACAGCAACTTTTTCCTGATACCCTGATCCTCAATCTGGGATCAGATAGAGAAGCTGGGGCATGTTTACAGTCCTTTTCTTCCCTTCATCTTAGGTCTCCCACAACCATAAATCTAACTTCTGCAGAGCCAGACCCCCCCACCCCTTTTCACTCCTGGCCTACAGCTACACTAAGCCACTATAATTCTGTCTTCCAACCATGTATCTGCCTGGTGGCAGATGATAGGAATAGGCCATATTCTCCTACTGGGGGCAAGCCTTTACTCCTCTCTCCTCTATTCCCATAGAGGGAAGTAATTTTCACTCCCACCACAAAGAGAAAAATTATGGGGGCAGCTCCCATGGACATTCTCCTGCAAAATGACTGATAAAATTAGAGGACAAATCTGAGCATGCCCAAGGTAGCCTTTTCTCTTTTGTTCCAAGCTGCCTGTCTAAGGATACATATGTGCAGGCTCACATCACTGTGTGTGTGTGTGTGTGTGTGTGTGTGTGTGTGTGTGTGTGTTTGTGTGTGTGTCTGTGCTGGGTGCAGTCAGGGGGATAAGTTCAATTTAGAGGGCATGTTAAGGTGCCTGTTTGGTGGCACATCAAAGCCACATGACATTCTCTAATTAGCTTTATCAAAAATAAAGCTGCTATTTTGATGTTTATCTATCTGGTGCCTGTAATTCCCTGTTGTTTTTAATTTCAGAAGGGCAAAAATATCTTATTTATTGGCTTTCTGAATCCCCCACTTTTCTATCAGAGCCTGAACCCAAACAGAGCAATGCAGGTTTCCTACCTCCCTTGCTTGAGGTGGAATGAACTCTCTGCTGGCTTTGAATTTTTCAGAGAAAGGGTTGCCTAGGCCATGGGATAGTGGGGCTGCTCAGGCAGGGTGGGGGGTGGTAAGGACAGAGGTAAGCAGACAGCATAGCTGAGTCCTGGCCAGCTGGTCTGCCTGAAGACTCCATGAAGAATTTAGAAGGTGGGAGGAGAGGCCCAGGATTTTAGTAAGCAGGTACAGAGGTGGAAATGAATAGGGAAAGCCCCCATTTTCAGCTCTTTGGAGAAATAGCAGAACTGGTTGCTGCTGCTGGGGTACACACTGTCCCTCATCTCTAAGTGAGAGGCTGTGGGACTTTAGAAGGAGGAATAGAGGGCTTCGTGCCCAGCTGCCAAGGGCTGACACACTTGCTATGGAAACGGAACCGAGGGCCCCTACCAGGGTCTCTGGACACACTCAGACTCCTTTACCAGGAGGTAATTGGAGTTGTCCTTTCTAAAACAAAGCCTTTACTCAGACACAAAGAAAAATGGCCTGTTGTTAGTTATAGGTGAGGGGAATGGCATAAAGGTTAAGTGGCAGTAAATATAAGGATTAGGGTATCTTAGCCTGTTGCTTACATCACTAAGATTCTAAATTTTTCTGAGTGATTTTTATTTCCTTTCTGAGTGTGGGAAGAAATCAAGTAAAGAAGTCTTATCCTAAAATGGAGACAAAACTTCCTTGGCCTTGAGCTGTCACATTTAGGGGTATATGTGTAAGAGTATGTGGTTCTGGGAGTGTGCACACATAATGTGTATGTCCTTGAAAACAATGGAGAGTGAAGTTAATGTTCATGTCTATGTGGCCAGCAATACTTGAATAGTTTGGCAAGTACCACCACCTTCCACTCCAAACACACTGCCTTTTTACCTAGAGTGTACACCACCACCAACAACAAAAATGGCCCAAGGCCAAATCCCTTGGTCTGCTTCCCTGATACTCACTGCAATCATTGGTTCAAATATATAGCTTAGTCTCTCATCATAACTTGAGACCCTATGATTATGGGACTTGTCACAATGCAGAGCATAACCTAAATGTTTAATAAGAGGACCAGACATGACCTTGTCTAAGTGTGAAAATGTAGGGTGTGGAGGTTAACAGTCCGAGGTTTTAGACACAGTTGTGTCGCTTATTAATTTGGTGACTGGGCAAGTCATTTTCCTTTCTTACAATGTGGAGATAATAATAAGGACTATCTTGGCTTGTTGTTGGAATGTCAGAATGTGGTAAAGCATGTAGCTCAATTCCTGGTAGTAATGAGAACTTTATAGACAGTTTTGATTAGTGCTGGGCTAGTTCCTTATCAACAAATTCCAGGCTGAAAAAAATCCTTACTGGTCCTTCCATTTATCATCTGCAGAATGAAGGTGACTGGATCAGACTCGCAATGGATCAGTCAGCATCTGCCATTGCTTTGTGTGTAGATGTGTGTGGGATGGCGGTTGCAAGGATAGGGGTAGTCTCAGGAAGTCTTCATTGGAGGATTTTGAAATTCTAATAACTTGGGAAAATTTTCCAATAAAAATTCCTCACTTTATATCATATCTACATTAGTGCACAGAGAACTTCTTTTGTGGGCATATGAAAATTTCAAAATATATCAGAAAAAAACAATTAGATACATGAACATTTGACAGACATTGTTCCAAAACCTTCCTTTTATTACCAATCAAATCCAAACAATACGCTCTTCTACTGTTCACCAAATATTCCGAATTAAACAGAATGAACCAAACTCTTTCATTTCTCTTGTACTTGAATACGATAAACTACAAAGGAAGTGCAGGCTATTGTGCCAATTTAAGGGACTGCTACACTCAAATAAAGAGTTGAGACTAAATTAATGCACTTTGCTGCCCAGTGGCATAATTACTTCAGAGTTATGGAACTTCTCCCAAGGTTGGTATCATTAGAAAAAGGGGGATGTCAGTTTGTGTTTACGAAAAGTAAAGGCCATACATAGGTTTCACAGATCACAGACTGAACATATGCTTCTTTGTGTGAGCATGTGTGTTTGTGTGTGTGTGAACATTTACAAAAAAACTAAATCAGCTAATGCCAAATACTTTCAATTTCTTGTGCCATTGTTATTTTGTTGATTTTTTTTTTTCCTTGTGACACTCCAGTTTGGTTGTCATAGGTTCCTTAAAGACTCCAGGGTTCCTCGATTCTAGAGGCAGTTAGCAGGGATGCAGGGGAATTAAAAAAAAATGTATGCATCAAATCCAGACTTTAATGTGAGAGTGAAAGGGATCTGTTGTCTGCTGACCATGCAAAGAGAGTGCAGGACAGCATCACACACTTTTCTTATTCAGCATCTCATAATGACACCGACAATCTTCTGATTGGACATTAGGTCTTAAAGCCCAAGTTATATGGCCACAGCACATTTAAGAGCAGAATCAGGCCTTAACAACCCTCAGTAGACAGCATGCAGGTAAGTGAGAGGACTCTATTGGCTACCCTTCTCACACTGACTTACTCTTTCTCCCTCACATGCCACCAGACATCTGGAGGGTCCTTCCTGGGTCATGCAGGTCTTTCTCTCAGGATCTTTCCAAACCTTAGCTGTCCTTGTCACGGGAACTCTTAAGGTGCTCCTTATAATGCACAAAGAGAGAGCCCAGGGCTTTGAATGCAAAGGAGTAACATGATACCTAAAAGAAGTTTTTGAAAATGAACCTCTTGAAAATGAACAAGTTAGACTCCTTAAAACTTATTTTACTCAAATAAAAAATGAAGCTATTAGGGTATACCCCTCAGCTTGCCAATTAGGTGAAATTAAAAGTTTGAATGGCACCTGCCATTTGATAGATGCAAGTGTGTAAGTTTCTTTCTCCTTGGTAACCATAACACTTACATAAGGGCTGATCAATATTTGTGATCTTCAGGAAGATTACTGTCTACTTGGTAAGCTAAGCTGTGTGAGAGCAGTAGCATCTATGGGTCTGGAGAACATCCAGGTCTTGTATACAGAAACCAAGACACTGAGAGTGGGGAGAATGGGGAGAACAGGGCTATTTTCTTTATTTACTAGCCCTATTGCTGTGAGCAAGTCACCTTACTTCTCTGGGTCTGGTTTTTGCTCACCTTCCAATGCCTGTTCTAACAAATTCTCGAAGTGTGGTAAAGAGCAACAGAGATGCTAGTGTAGCCATGCCCTTTCAATAATAAAGCTCAATATAAAGACACTGGATTGACAATTTCAGATGTTCCAGAGGCTCCTCCTTCAGGACTGCTGCTCTATAGGGGGACTGTTCTTCCATTTCTAATCTGTGGACACTGAGATAGATAGACATGTTTCTGAAGTAAAAGCTAGAAAAGGCCCAAGCTTCCCATACCTGGATCAATGCCATCAGCTCCCCATACATGGGATATACACATATTTGGAGTTAGTTTGAGTTGGAGGCGGAACACTGATGATCTACACTCTTGGGATCATTTGTGGCACCCCAGCCTGGCTGTAGAGACAGACAACTGTTTGCTAAGAAAGCTTTGTACTCTTGTCATTTGTTAAACATTTGCCACATTCACTAAGCATTTAGTAAATGGATGACACTGAGAAAAGATGGTTTATCTTCACAGAAATTCTGTATTATTATCATGGCCATTTTAAAGATATGGGAATTACAACTTGCCAAATGGTCATCTAGCTAGCGAGTGACAGATCAGCTGGAATTCTCTAAAGTCCTTCCTTTTTTGAGTTTACCACAGATAACCTCACACTTTCTATGAGCAACAGATGGTACAGAGATCTGTTAAGTGTGGTCCCACTCATTTAGTTTCTCTTTCTGTAAAAGAAAGAGTTCACATTGCAATGAAGGTTCAACATGATGAATGACAACTCAGGTATATATGCCTTCAAAGAAAATCAACTTAGAGAAACACATTTTCCCCCTAAATAGATATAACAGTAGAGGAATATTTTAATATAATCTGAGAATTTGTTACAATGTATCACTAAAGGTCAAGGTTCCCAGGACATCTAAAATATAATTTGAGTTTAAAAATTTAGTTAGTGCAGATTATTATATTATATAATTACTTGTACACAGCAAATATAAGGTAGTAGATAGTCATAAAATAGACACTACTCAAGGCAGAAAAATTGGCTCTTAAGGTATATCAAAACAAAGATGAATATAATTTCTAATATTCACTGATATTTTGTATTAAGCCTTTAAAAAATGGGATTGAATGTGGGGGAAGGGATATCACTACTCACCTTTTGCATTTTTTTTTATTTGGCCTAGTTTTTAATGGGGAAATCATGGTGAGAATATGGTCAGAGAAAGTATTCTTCATAATCTGGGTCATGTTTCTTGTCTTGGGCCTAAGAGTTTGGGTCACACAACTCAGGAAGGTAGGAGGTAGTGTCAAGAAACATTTCAGGTCCCAGTGAACATTTTTATGGTTTGGAAAAATTTAAAATTTGTTACAAATGATGTTTCTTTCATTGGGGTAAAAGAAAATCATCTTTCAAAGATGATGTGACATGCCCCTGTCATATTCACACGGTTTGGGTCACAGATTTTACCAATTACTGTATAGCCTTAAGCCTTTTTTTTCCCCTATCTCTTTTTTCTGTTTTTTCTTTTCCATTCTCACCCAAGCTAGAGGTGGGAGAGTAGCATCTTTGTTTGCATGTGGCCTTATTCTAGGAAGCCCTTTCATTCTGGGGGAGGGAGACCAAACCTAAGGAGCACAGACCATGCAACTAAATGCTGGATTCCCAGAGAACCTCACTTTCTGTAGTGTACTGTTAAATCACAGAATTTATTTATGTTCTCTCTCTCCTTTCTGTGGTCAATGACATGGGTCAAAGGCATTTAATCAAACCCTTGTAGAGAGATGGGTCCCATCACCATGCAATGTGACGATCTAATTTGTCTTCTGTCAAAAAATGTATTTTGGGAACAGAGCCGAATATGATAAGTGTGATGTCTTTTTATGGTCACTGCTGAAATATGTGCATGGCACAGATTTGCTAGGCTCATTATTTCATCTGTCTCTGGGTAAATATTGAAATTGTTTTTAGTGTGGCTGCTAAATACTGAGGAAACATGGAGAGATGTTTTCTTGATTCCTCTCTGAGTTCAGCTAGCTAAAGCCAAAATTACCTTCTGGTCTCTGAACCAGAATAATTGATAACCAAGAAGGCAATACAATAATGGAAAGGTCTACAGGCCAGATGCCTCATTGCTGTTGGAGAAATGATGATGTAAATGAAGCTTACAGTAAGACAAAAACAAAAAACACCTCCAGCCAGTAGGTGGTGCCAAAATTTATAATGTTTGGCTACATTGTGTTTTATGGATAGCTTGCTAATTGCTCTGTCAATTAATGTAAGTGATGTAATTTAATTTCTTTTACTACATCCATAGTGGTTTATTAAGTAACTCATATTCAGCTCTTTGGCCCTGGATGATCAGCTCATTTGTTAATGCTGCTAACGATTTCCAGGCACCCTCTGCTGACTTCTATCTTCCCAACACAGAGGAAGGGAGAGGCTTGATTGCATGCATTAATCAGGTGCAGATAGAGGCCTAGTTTCTGAACTAGACCCTACCTCTAAAACTTAAACCTGAATTTGTAAAGTTAGAAGGCAGAATGATGTCTCATTTGCAAGAAATTGAAGGAACTCTATCTTTGGTCTCACCTAAAGTTCTTTCCCTGAAGCCATTGCAAGTTTTTACTATACAGCAAAGTACTGGTCAGTCCTATCATACTCTCCTATGTATAATTTCTTGTGTTTTCTTTTTTAAAGAAGTAGAGAAAGAAATAACAAACCGAACAAGGAAGGGAAGAGAGAAACAAGCAAGGAACTTGATGAGGAGGGAAAATTCTCTCTCTAAAGATAATTCTAGTCAGTGTTGTCTCCTTCCACTTGGGCTCTCTTTAACCTCAAGCCTGGAACTCTGAAAGCTAAATTTCTAATGCATATTGAAGAATTGTTGAAATTATTTAATCTGATGAAGATAAAATATTTTTCCTGGGATTCTCCATTTTCCCCGTTGCAGACATAAGTTCAGTTCTCTGCATTGTCTTTTCTTGAATTACTCAGATCCATATGGTACAATATTGTTTCAGTTTTTCCCTGTATTACTTAGAAGTAATTGTATGAGTTAGCGGGGCATCGAATTAATTAGAATTATTTATACAAAATAGCATACTTGTTTCAGAGGTGTTGAAACTGAGGCACAAGTTTTGACTTTTGAAAAGTGGGTCAAAAGGAAAATTTAGAAATAGTTCAAGTAGAATATCTATCTGTAAATAAAGGCAAGTTTACCTTTCTGAATATAAATCTGAACCAAATGGTTCTGGAAAATAAAGATATGAGAGAAATTATTTTTATCTGTTAGACTTGGCAAAGGGAAAGCTTTGAAACAGATTTAGGAGAAGAGCAGAAGTGACAGGTTACCATAGTATGTATAAACCTATGCCTAGGTCCTACCATTAAATTGGGACATGTGAGTAGAAACTGAGCACTGGTATTTACCAATTCTTTTTTTTTTAATTTTTTTAGTTGTTGGATTACAATACCTTTATTTTATTTATTTTTATGTGGTGCTAAAGATGGAACCCAGGGCCTTGCACATGCTAGGTGAGCGCTCTACCACTGAGCCACAACCCCAGCCCCATTTACCAATTCTTATAACTACTAGACTACTGAAATGGAATTCTGGATAGTAGGGTGTTTAAAAGCAGTGGAGAATGAAATTAGAATGATTTCTATTTTATAAAATTGTATAATATTGTTTCCATTTTATCATTTGATATGTAAGTATGGAATAAATTCATATATATTGATTAGTACATGGTCTAAATTATTTTAAAATATATAAGTCCATGTAATAAAGTTATAATTATTTGGCATAGATACCTGCAATTTAGGAATTGTCAGCAGATGTTATTATCTTTATATTTTCTCCATTTGTAATTTAGCTGCCCAATTACATTTGGTGGTGTTTGTTGAATAGCTAGACAGAATGAAAGTGCAGCATGTACTCAGGCTCTGCATAACCCACCAAGTACCTGTTAAGTAAGCAAGGAGATTTTCTAAGGCAGAAAGAGTAGCTTATAACCAGAAAAGGCCTCTTCTCCTCATCAGAAGGGTCATTCTGCTAGTGTCCCATATGATTGGCCATAAAACTGACTATGAAAATGACTTCTCAATAGCCAGAGAATCTGGTTAGTAATGCAACCCAGGAAGGAATTTTGGTGAGGGGGAGAGGTTGGGGATTATCATTGACTGCTCATTACTACTCAGACAGCTCTGATGATGTCAAGAGCTTCTGCAGGTAGGAATATTGGCACTGACTTTATTCACTAGAGAGTGAGGAGAAAACAAACAAACAAACAAACAAATAAAAAACACAGCTTGACCTACTGGGATAATCACTCGTACCACCAACTGTGAGCCTGGTGCTCTATGGAAAAAAAATAATTGGCTTTAAACACAGGATTTACCTACACAATCTTTAGAATTGCAATTGCAAATCTTCTGGACATAGCTTTATCTTTTTTTTTTTAAAGCAGACTTTGTTTCCATCAAAGAAACCATAAGTAATTTACAGATACAGTCAAACCCCAAGTTTCAGAAGGAATATAATTCTGAGAAATAATATATGACATGAAATCATGTCATATATTTAATACTGACAGTATTAAAATTATACTAAATTAATCTGGAAAGCATGACCTCTTCATCATATCTGATGAAGCCAGACATTTAAATACAAAATATCATGATATTAATAGTGCTACTCAAATGTTCACTATGAATTTTAATTTGATGTATTTATAAATTGATAAATTTCCAATTAATTTTTACATCTAAAGTTTTTATTTCAGAGAGTTGAAAACACTGATAAAAATTGAAAGAACACGGTAAGACAATAACACATCCATCCATCTTCAACATTCTGCAATTTATGACCAGTTATCTTTCATATATATCCCCACCTAACTCTTAGCTTGCCTTATTTGGAGGCAAATCCTAGATATGTTATTTGACCTGTAAGTACTTTGGTATGTATCACTAAGAAATAAAAACTTCCAGAGAACATTGCCATAATTTCAACTACTTACTTAATTTTTGAGGTAAATGTTTCATCTTGTGCAGGTCTTACCTGGGTCTGAAGATAAGTGGTAGAGGCTATGCAGAGTCTGGGAGAGGAGGCAAGGGATGGTCTGTGTAAATGAGCCTAGGAAGGGAACAGAAGGTGATATAGAAAGACCATTTCTGGGGACAGATGAGAGGACTAGAGAGGATGGTTTGGGGTCTTAGACACTGTCATGCTCTCAGGCCTACCACTTATGAGTTGTTCAATTTTGACCAAATTTCTTAATCTTCATGACCTTCAGTCTCCACATTTGAAAGGTGTAATATGTGAAATCTCATGAAGTTACTTTAGTGCCTGAATTTAAAAAATGATACAAGGGAAGTGATGAGCAAAGTGGGCAGCAAATCCATAAAAAGTGACAACAATGAGAATGTACATAATTATGAAGAGCTGGTTTCTCCACTTCTACTTGAAAGAATCTTTGATGATCATTAAATAAATGGAGTTTGCTATTATAAAATATGGCACAGGGTACAAATAGTTGACAATGCCAGGAGCAATATGACTACAAATCCACCTAGAATATCTACTTTGAGACTTTTAGTATGAAGATCATGATTGCCACATTTTGGAGTTTGGATTTAGTTTGAAGGCAGTAGGAAATCAATGATGGTTTTAGTGGTATTGGAGTTTTGCTTCAAGACAACAATCTCTGATCACAGTGTAAAGGAGATTAAAGAGAAAAATCAAGGAGATTTATTCTCTAATGTTTCTTATGGAAAGTCTTGAGGTCCTGATGGATCATTTGCATCAGAAGGATGAAAGTAGCCTCTGCAGAAGTAGAACCTACTAGAAACTGATTGGAAGCTATAAAGGGTCAAAGAGGAAAGTACAAGAAAGACAGATGGACGATTTCAAGGCTTCGAAAGTAATTGACTCAGAGTATTGTACTAAAATTAACACAATAAAAAAATAGTTGTTACTTGGAAGAAAGCTTTGATTTACACTTGGTGGATGTGCTGGGGAGGATGTCAAGGGGTGAACTGGTTAAGGTGCACTAGGGATGGAAGTTTGGATCTGTGTGAGGGGGTTGAGGCTATATATAAATACCTAAGAGTCATCTACTAGGGTGATATCTGCCACCCAGAGAAGAGATTAATCCACAGAGAGATACGAGTACGGGTATATGAGCAAGAAAATCAGAAAACAACAATGACAGGGAGGAATTAAGTAGTATCAAAGTGACGAGGTCAAAACTAATGATCACTGAAAAAAAATGACTAAAGGACCCCAGGATTATTGATTTTGTTTGACACTGAAAGGACGGAGGGAAGAAATAAGGAAGCAGCCTAGGAAGTGACAACTTTAACAAAGCATTGTGTGTGTGGTTGCAGAGGAGACAGTATGAAAATTATATTGAAAATGAAAATTCCAAAATAAGAAATGGTTTACGGGGCAAGGGATTAACAGACACCACAAGAGAGTCAAACAGAGAGAAAACAAAATGAATTTTGGCAAATGACAGCAATCCTTCCTCCCCACAGACAGAAAGAAAGAGATAGCAAATGAAGCACAAGAGAGAAGAGTAAGGGGACTGTGTCAGATATGAGGGGTTCTGTGCGAGTGTGAGGAACTGAGACTGGGACTGTGAAACTGCGGGTATTGAGGATCATTGGTGAGATTTTGGCTGCCACCTACCAGTAGCACATTAAGAGATAACAACGCAGCTATGTTGATCCAAGAGAGTAGAGAGTATTGCTCATCTTTATTAAAGGCCTTTTCAAGCATTTCACAGTGGAAAGGGTAACTAGGTGTTGGGTTCTGAAGTCACTGAGGGCACAGGGAAAGTGTTGGTGCCTCTTCAGGGGGAGAAAGAAGATGTTGAAGACACAGAAAGAGCAAATATGCCCAAAGTATAACTCCCATTGAGTGAATCAGTGGGTGGAGGGCCCTTGTCTAGCACCAGAACTTTCTGAGACAACAAAACATGGCTTGGGCCTGCTAATGGAAATCACGGAAATTCACCGTGGTACTTGGTCTTTGACCAGCTAGAGAAAAATATTGAAACTGAAAGTATAATAAATTAGCTCAAATGTTCCATTAGGATACATTAGCATCAGTAATCAGAAATCTAAAAAAGAAGTTTAATGGAAAAATGGAAGTGAGTCCCTAGTGTTTTCATTATACTCTATTTCCTAGTGAACATTGTTTCTGTCTCCCTTGGAGAATTTCCTTTAGGAGACCAAGTGAAAAATGTCTATAAAGCAAATATTGATTAGTTTAACAATCTCATTAAATTTGATTAACCTTTTAAGAGTATTAGGTAGAACTTTAAACTACACAAAGCTGAATGACACTTGCATATTAAAAAAAGGCTCTTTTTAAGTGCTTCAGAAATACATAAGAATTGGGTACTAGAAGACTAAAAGTTTGGATTAAGAGTTTTAAGCAATGTGTCTTTCTCCCTGTACCTCACTTACTTTTTATTTTTCAGAATTATTAAAAATAATTCTGAGCCAGGCAGGGTGGCATGTGCCTATAATATCAGTGGCTCTGAAGGCCAAGGCAGGAGGATCATGAGCTCAAAGCCAGCCTCAGCAAAAGTGAGGTGCTAAGCAACTCAGTGAGACCCTGTCTCTAAATAAAAATACAAAATAGGACTGGGGATGTGGCTCAGTGTGAACTCAGAGTGTCCCTGAGTTCAATCCTTGGTACTTCTCCCCCAAAATACTGAGAAACTAAAAATGTCTTAGAAAATTATTTAAAAACTGATAATTGTTATATTTGTAAAAATATTTAAAGTAAATGATATATCAAACTAGGCTAGAAGAGTCCAATATAATGCAGAAAGATTTAAAATCCACTCCTCCACAAATATATGCACATACATTCAGACTAAGTAATCCTATATCCATCCTTATTTTTATTTTTTCCTTTTTAAAAACTTTTACAAATTCTATAACACCTCACTTGTGTTTCACAAATTTAAAGTCAGATCTCATAATAAGAGTCCTAACATAGATAGTAATGGACCAAGTAAAGGAAAGGATTAAAATTTGCTCAAGCAAGATATGCTGGCCCCTGCCTGTAATCTCAGCTACTCCAGAGGCTGACACAGCTTTTCCAGACCTAACCTGGGATATTTAGCAAGACTCTGTCTCAAAATAAAATTTTAAAAAGGGCTCAGTGCAAAGTTGAATCAACTATGTAAGTCTTTATTTAGCATCAAGACATAATAGGCTGTACAGGAGAATAGAACCCATCAATAAATAGAAAAACAGAGAATGTTTTCTTCTTTTCCAAAAAATTTAATTTGTGCTAAGGAAATCTAAACTATTTCCCTGAATGAATAGTTGAAGAAGAGTTATACGTGTAGGATTCCTTTGTTCATGCACAGCCATAAGAGTGACTTCCAATATTTACTTTTTCCATTTGGAGCAGATTTTTAAAATGAATATGGTAAGACATCAGAAACTCAGTCCCTTGTGTATTTGACCTTTTTAAAATTCAGTATTTTTATTGACTGTCCACTGTATTTTCTTCCCCTGAGATACTAGTATGGTAATCAAAGCGTGGGAATAGTCAAACATTATTACAAAACCCCAAAGCCAAATGCTTCTTCCAGAAGCAGCTGCACCACTTTTCTAACATACTCTGTTTGCGATTAAATGCAAATATAAATGTTAGAAATCAAAACAATGGCTTGCTATCATATGTACATGATTCATGAATTAACCTGTGTGCATATTTGTTATGTGTATGATATATATCTATTTTTTCCAGATTTTTAGAAATTACCATAAAGAGAAGATGAAACAAAAGAATCCAAGTATTTTGTATTGTAATAGATATCATCAAATCCTTCAGCAGCAACATGCTAAATAAATTATAATAACTATTTACTGGTCATGATATTCACAATTTCTCTAATTATATATTAATAAATTATGTCCAAGATGCATAAAAATTAACAGGGAAACTTTCAAAGCTTGATTTTTAAGTATACCAGGACTTTCAACATATTTCTTCTGTGGATCTTCAATGCTGCTTAGAAAAACTCCTTTTGTGATTCTTTAAAACTCCTTTTGTGATTCTTCAGCAGCTGTTTTACAGTGATCTGTTTTAAAGTGGAAATATACATTTCCACTTTCTGCATGGTTGAAGAAGTTCATGTGCTATATCCAATTTTAAGGTACAGTATAAGATTATACTCCTAGAATATGGAAAGCGATAGCTATCAAAACTGCACCATCACTGTTTATAGTAATTCCTCTATTTACTGTTTGACAGACATTTGTGAATAATAGACAGGATGATGCCAAGATGATGGCTAGGCCACTGTAATAACTGGTACTGTGTGCTATTGACTATAGATGGGTCTGAACCAGCAAGCACTTGGGTACTCAATATACTTCCAAGTGGGCAGCTTCTTTGCTTTTTGAAATGGAACTGACTTTGAAAAATACATTATAGAAATATAGGAAATATCATCCTGGCTGCCTTTTTTTGACTTATTTAAGCTTTCATATTGCATAAATTGAGGACTTGAATTTTCCACTGCAGACTTTATTCAAGTTGAAGTTTTGCAAACTACCCTCCATTACCAAGAGTCTGGCCATGAATTTTATAGTTTCTCCATTGCAAGTACCAAACTCTGATAAATGGGCCATTGTTCCCTTCTGCCTTCTATGGATGATTCCCCCATTACAGAATGCCAGGCTTGAGGGATAGGAGCCTCCTGTAGGAAACTGGGCTTTGCTGGACACTTGGAGAATCTAACAGTGATGCTTGATTCTTAACAGCTCAATTCCTGTTCTGCAGCCAGACCTTTTTCATTTGAAGTCTATGAGTGTTTTGTTCCAGCTCAGCCTGAATGGTTGGATGCAGAAAGAAGTTCCTAGATTTTTTTTTCTAGTTTCCTCTGCTCAGATGAGTGTAGTAATAGATTTGGAGGAATTTAACATCCAAGGATTCTTCAAAAGAGTCATACTTTGCAACATCTAAGCCAAAGCTTCCATTTCAGGGGCACCAGTTATATTTATGATGATGCTGCCACAATGAAACCTAGTAGCCCTGCTACCTATGAAAATGCAGGTGGATATAGAGCATGGCACTTCCAAATTTCATCATCTCAGCACATCTTTAAATGTACTTTAATTATTTCCAGAGTTTTAAAGATGCTTAAAAGAAACAAAGACACATTCAGGGTCTCAATCTGTTTTTCAAAACATCTTTATATATTAGTTGGATAGGTTTAAAAATGCAGGAAGGGCTATGTAATAAATGCATACATTTTAAGGTCTTGGCTAAAGATCAAATGTTCAGAGAGCTGGGACAAGCAATTTGTATATTTGCCTCAGAAATGTGTACTTCCTTTCCCCATGGACTGGAAGTGGGAGAGAACTTTTAAAGTATTAATCATGATTTTTTTAAAATTTTTACTTGCTTTGCCAGGAATTAAAGAGACAATTCTATATTTCAATAATGTGGTTCTGTGGTATCATACATAAAATCTCTCTTTTTCCCCTCTATCCTAATTTCAGTCTAACTTAGATTTATCTGATTTTCAGTATAATTTGAAATATTCTTTTTCACTATAATTAACTTCATAAAATTGTATTTGAGTTGGACATTTTCAGTGAGGGTCTTCCTGCCTTTCCATAGCCAAGGTTACTCATGTTTCCTTACCTTAGATCACCTGCCTTTACTGAAGTTGTAAACACCAAACAAGAAGCTATCACATTCTTAAAATTTCACATCTTTCATGATCTAACTCTCTGAAGTCTCACACCCAGTACTTGAGATTGTGACCCACCATTTTACAAAGCTAATAACTAAATGTATTTTAAAAAGAGGAGAAGCCAAATGCATGAGTTTATGAATTAACTTAACTAGCAGATTTACTTTTTAAACTGCTGTTTGCTCCAGGAAAGGACATACCACAGCTATGCAAATAAGGAACAATTAGAACACTAATGAAAGAGAAGATGAATTACACAGAATGAGATTTCTTTGGCAGAAGTTAGTTACTAAGCTCATATATACATATGTATGTTTTCCATATACATAAAACCTCAGGTAGACAGACTTAGATAAATCTAATCTCCATTAATAAGATGTTACTGGTCTATGCATGGTCCTCATACCTTATTTAAATAAAAAAATATTTAAAAACTCACCACCAATCCAAGAACTAGAAACATTACCATTCACTTCTATCTATTAATAAGCAACTTGGCATTCATTGCTTTCCTCTAGGAAGTAAGCAGTATAATTTCCCTACATCTTAAAAAATATTAGCAATTTTGAAATCACACACACACACAAACACACACACACACACATACACAATTAACACATTGCTTAGATTTGTCTATTTTTGAACTTTGTGATAGGGCATCATCTTTTATGCACTCTTTTGGCATTTGCCTTTTTCATTCCACATCCCAGTTCTAAGAATCACCTGCGTTGTCTCTAACACTAGTTTATATGTTGTCTTATTATATTCCATTGTGAGAATATGTCACATGTGATTTATCCAATCTCCTGTCAAAGTCTCTTATTGAAAGACATCTTAGTTGTTTCTCTTTGTAGGATTATTTGGGAGGTGAGAGAGGACAAAAGATTTAGATATTTCATTATTTCACTGCTGAAAATTATTGCATGTGCCTCCTGATGGTCCACATGTGCAAAATTTGTCCTCTATATCTATATAATTACTAGGCCATAGGGTATGTGAATGTTCAACTCTATGAGGTAAAGTCAAATTATTTCCAAAGTACTTTCTTTGTTTACTGCGTTTCCACTAACAATTTTACAGAGACTTCACTAACTGCATCTTCTCAGGCACTTGATTTGATCCAACTTCTCAGATATGAAAGGGTATAAATACTGTTTTAAATACAGATTAGATGGTTCATATTTTCAAGAATTGTCTGACCAAATGTATTTAATTTCCTCTCAAATACCCATTGTGTCTTTAAATCCATTTTATTGTCATTTGTTTTCTTTATTTGCTTTGTAAAATATTTTATAAATTCTGAATAGTAATCCTCTGTCAGCTATATATTTCACCAATCTCCAGTGTGTGGCTTGTCTTTTCATTTTTTAAAAGGTGTCTTACAGAGAAGAAAACTTTAATTTAATAAAATCTAATTTATCAATCAGTTCTTTTGTGGTATTATAATTTCATAAATCACATCAGTTGAATATATAGTGAGTACTCACTATACGCACAGGTCATTCCAGGCTCTGAAAACGCAAGAATAAAAATGAAAATCATCTGTCCTCAAAGTCTAAGGAGGACAGACAGGTAAATGATTGTAAAATAGTGTGATGTTTGCCAATAAAAACAGGGAAAACTTACTGAGGACAATTAGGGAAGCTTCATAGCTGCAGATGAAATAGTTAAACTACTACTTGACAATTTAAAGAAGATATCTGCACATGGGAAAGTTTATTGATGTAAGAAACCATAAGGAGAATGTGTGGAAATAAAATCAAACTTGACATAGGGATTGATAATAATAAAGAAAAGGGAGGCATTTAAGACAGTAGACCCAGGATCTCACTGTTAGGCCATGCCTTGGCAAGAAGCATCAGCTTATGGGGATTTCTTTGGTGTGTCTTAGTCATCACTATATCCCTAGGACTTTAAACAGTTCTGACACAGACATTTGTCAAGTATCTGAGCAAATGAATAAAGGGAAAAAGGAAGGACTGTGTATTAGTTTCCTAGGGCTGCTGTAAGAAAGTACCACAAACTTGGTGGCTTAAAATAACAGAAATGTACTCTCTTGGAGTTCTGATGACCAGAAGTCTGAAATCAAGGTGTCAGCAGGGCTCATTCCCCCTATTCAGAAAGGAATTCTTGCTCATATCTCCTTGCTTCTGATGGCTCCAGGTGTTGCTTGGCAAGTGGATACATATTTCTCTGTATATTCTCTTCCAATGGTCTCCTTGCCTATGTTTCTCTTTCATTCTAAGGACAATTTCATTGAATTTAGTTTCTCTCCCCAGGTAATGCAGGACAATCTACCCCAGGATTCTTTATCCCAATGCACCTGCAAGGAACTATTTCTCCAAATAAGGTTATCTTTATAAGTACTAAGGGTTAGAACATGGAATATCTTTGGGGGGGCACAATTCAAATCAGAATATCACTTGCATGCTTAAATCTTTCAGTTACCTCCTAATATTTTAGGGTGAAATCTGAATTTCTTAAAAAAAGAGCTTACTGGATCCTAAGTACCTGACCCTGTCTCTCTCTCAGTCTCCACCTCACTGTCTCTTCCTCTTCTCTTAATATACTCTAGCCACTGAATTTTTTGTGGTTTTCTGCAGACAGTGCTTTTCCACACCCATGGTCTTTGCACATTGATTCCTCCCACTCCTCCAGCTAATTCTTTCTCCTTCTCAAGTCTTAAGATTTCTTCTCTGATCTTCAAATGAAAACCATTCTAATATTGTCCTGCACATTTAACTACTATAAAGCTACGTAGATTAAAACACCATTTTCAGAAAAAGGGTTGATCAATATCTTACAGGATACACATATTGTGGAAGTCTTTACAGTTTTATTTTTTTTTTTTCAGTGTGTGTCTTGACTATATACATCAATATGAAAAGATCTCCAAGAGTGTTGACAAGAACTGGTGGAAAATCATATATATAGCAAGACTCCATTCATATTAATAAAAAGACCCAAGCCACACATGTTCTAAAGCTCCATGTATACTTGGAAACACAAAAAAAGGAAGCTGAAATAATATCTCCCAACTGTGAGAAGGACAGTGGGAGTAATGAGGGGAAGAAAAGGTCTTTCATGGTTCCTCTGGATATTTTTGTGCTCTTTCAACCATGTGCAAAGAAAATATTGTGTACTGCTTGTGTAACAAAAATAGTAATGACAGAAACAAAAGTCAAACAGTATGCATGATTTAGGAATGTACAAACAGACCAATGGAACAGAACAGAAAGGCCAGAAACAGGTGCATGTGTATGAGAAATTTATTACTCCATGGAGGAGGCTCTCAAACAGCCAGGAAAGGACATCTCTTTACTAGACTGTGTTGAGACAAGTGACTGGCAAATTGGTGATGGGGGTTGGGAAAAAGCAGACAATTTGTTCTGCTTAAAATTACTCACCAAAACCCAGAAGAAGGAAGGAACTAAATATAAAGAGAAAATTTTAGAACAATATAGAATATACAAGGAAATATATTTTATAATATTGGAATTGAAATAGCCTTAAGAAACAAGTAGACTAGATAAGCACTGTTGGATAATTACACCACAAAAATGCTTGCATGTGTGCAGTTAAAGCATGCATAAGGATTTTCAGTGAAGAATTATAACCTTATATCGGAAGGAAAGTAAATATTTTTAAGGAAGGATTAGGTATAGGGTCATACATTTTAACTGTGGCATATTATGTGGCAATCAAAAAAAGTGAAGTAGATTTGTATTTAGTGATGTGAGAAAGTTTTTAAGATATGCTCACTTAAGAAAATTATAAAATAAAAATATAATTCAATTTATGAATTTATATAAGGAAGCCACCCACACACACACATATGTTAACTACATGTGCTCAGGCACATACATACACACACATGCATGAATACACACAGGTTTGTACATATGTTATTCTAAGTATGTAGACAAGGACTGGAAAACCATAAACTAATTTCTATGGTAGTAGCTTTCTTGAAAGGAGTGAGGATGAAAGAAAGAGCATCTAGATAATTACCCTGATTAGTTCCCAATTCTCCCATTTTTTAAGCGTATCATTCCTCACCCATTCCATAGGTCCTAATGGGGATGCCAATATAATACATACTTCCTTGCAGAGGAACTGGTGAGGATATGACCTAAGGAGGTCCAGTGAGTGTCCTCCCTGAGGTTTTATATGTGGACACTGGGAAAGAAAAGCATTCTTATCTTTCTAGGGACATTACCAGCTCCCAATCCCCACCTTTTAGAATCAGGAGGAAATGGGGCTGGGGGGTGCACAGTGGGAGAGAAAAAAGGAAAGGAGGGAAAGGGAGAAAGGAGAGAGAACAGCTATTTGAGTCTTTACATCTGTCATATGTTGACTAGTCATGCATTAAGGCCAGCCCCATCCTTGGATTTTCTGGTTATACGAACCAATAAATTCACTTTCCTTAATGTGATTTCAGTTCTGTCACCTGCAATTGAAAGTTTTGGCCAATCTAGGCACTGTCCTATGGACTTTGTATTTGTATACTGTTTGTCTTTATAAAAAGAACGTATTAATAGATTACTTGCCAAAAAAAAAAAAACTTTCTTTGACTTAAGTATTTGTGTTTTTGTTTAATATTGCATTGCTCCACCAGAGTTGAGGGAAAGGGCCACTGTAAAAGTAGGGTCCATGCTTGTTGGTAGGGTTAGCTGCTCAGTAAATACTTACTTAAAACGACTAATATACTTAAGGAAATGTCAAATCATGCCTATGCCTCCACTGGAGGAGTTTTAGGGAATGACAGGGCTAACAAAGGGGATGAGCATGTAAGGGAGAAATTATAAAGGACTTTTTAAGCTACACAATACATTTGATGTTAATGATAGTATAGATCAGCCTCTATGTCATACACTCAAAAATTATTCTCTCTTATAAAAATGAACACCCTCAGTTGTAAAGAGTTTTCCAAGTCTCAAAATTCATTAAAATAGAGTTGCCCTTTCCCCTGTCTTTGGCCAGGTGGAGAATCTAATTTCATCAGGGTGCATATGAGGCCAAGATAACAGATGTGATTCTTTGGTAGGCCTGTTTTCTTAATTTTCATGCATGTCCAGCTGTCTGGCAACCTTGCACTTGAGCTCATAATGAGAATGGGTGAGAGGGTATTTCAGAGTTGGCACAGATCCACTAGACAGAGCTCAAACCATGCTGTTGGGAGTATCAACATCTTCATCTTCCTCAACAGAAGACAATTTTATAAATATAAGACTTTGATTACAATCCGCTTTCACTAGCAGAATCAACATCAAAAGTTCAATCTTCATAAAATCTATGTGAGTTCTTTCATTGTTGTTCCTGCTTGTGGTGCACATCTGTTTATTTTCTTGACATTAGTTGCACATTACAAATTCACTCAGTACACGGATGGAAAATATTATTGGGAACATTGACTGCAGCTGTCCTTTTCATAGTCTGATATTGTCTGAAACTCTGCCTTGTATACTTTTTTCATGTTTTAACTAAAAATGAGTTTTCATGCCTGCTCACAAAGTATAAACAATCCCATTTTCCCAGTAGCTATGACTCTGGACATCAGCAGACATTAGTTTTACTAGATACTTTGGACATTTCTTCTAACCACACCTTCCTACCTGATCCTGATTTCCTAAATCATTTCATGTCAAAGAGTTTTTTTTTTCTTTTTGTTTTTATAATATTGGTCTTTCGTTATCTACACAAACACAGTCCAGAACACAGACTTACAATAAGCAGTCATATTGGCCCTGTGGACTGAATATTCCTGGCTCCTTTTGGAAAATAATCTTGTCTTCTTCTATTATGTTAATTTTGGATGAGGAAAGAGCTAACAAAGTTGGGCACACTGTAGAAAGTCATGTCACATTACTTGGCTTTATGAAATACAACATCTATTGCAATGGCACTGTGGCTCAGGCTATCTGCCACTCTCATGAAAGAGTTAGACTAGCTTGCTTGGGTTTTCTGCTTTGGTTCTCTCAGTATGCCACTGATCCTGGGCAGTGGTCAAGCTAGCCCAATTTAATAATGTCATTCTGGAAAGCTGGTTATATAACCTGATTGAACCAGACGTAATTCTCTTTGGATTATGTTTTGTATGACTCTTTTTGGTATAGATTTAATTGCAATTAAACCAGAATATTCCACTGTCTGAAAAATGTTTTATTATGCATTTATTCCTGGTGACCTTCATTTTGTGAGGGGGTGTTTAATATTTCTCTTCAATTATGGTAATTTTGTGTTTATTCCTTCTTCCAAAATATTAAACCTTTTCCAAAAGTAGACCATGTCTAGAAACCTGGAAAAACATAAATGTGACTAAAAGTATGTTAGTTTTCCTCCAATGTGATCTATTACTTTAATGTGGACCTAGACATACTGATCTCTCTTATGTCTGCCTCGAAGGTCATAATGGCTCAGATTTTGACCACATATGTGATCATATTCAATTTAGTCATGATGATTCAGAGATGGCATTTGGTGAATCTACATCTCCTATAGCACAGAAGCAATGGCCATATAAATTTCAATCTGAGGTTTTCTCAAAAATGAATGTTCATAAGTATTTAAGTCACTACATTATTCTAAGATGTATTTGTCCAATCTGATATGCTATAGCTATCTTGTGTGGCTTCTGAATAATAAATGGAAAAGACTTAATAACCTTGTAAATCAATCAACTAGAGTTGGGATTTATCCCACAGGAAATCACACAGTGTTCATTCTCTTCTCCCATCTCCACAGCTGTACAATGTGAAACCACTCTTTGAATTGACTATTCTCACGGTTGTGATAGAGTTAAGACTGTATTATCATTTATTATTTATTGTTAAGGAATACAGAACAGAATAGACATAGAATAGGTTTTCTTCCTTCTTGAATGCAATTATGAATTCAGAGATTACTGGGGTCTTTAAACCTAATTGGTTTAATCATTCCTATGCCTGAATTTCCACAGTTCAAGTGACCCTGACAAGGGAATAAAATATTAAATTCATCAACTAATTGGTAATAGTATTTTATATGCTTGTGAAGAACTCCAACAATACTGAAAATTAAATAATTAATAAACATTCTAAGCTGTTGTGTGGCCTTGGTAACGAAATATTTACTCAAAAACAAAAGTATCCCTACTCCTCTTAATGCAAGAATCTCTGATAATGTTAGATAGGAAGTGATCCTAAAGTACCACAGAAGTACCCTTGCATTGTTACTGCTGGTGCAGGAATTTTAATAGTGCTACAACAGGAAGTGTCCCTGAATGGCTATTGATGGAGCAGGGGTATTTAATGGTGCTACACAGGAAGTACCTCTGCACTGTTATTGCTGAGATAATGTCAAAGAACTGCACAATGGGGAATGTTTTCAGCTTGGTGCCAGGCAGAAGATAACTCTTACTGCCAAAAAGAGACTGAAAATGTTCTTCCTGTTGCCAGAGTATGCTTAGAACGCTACAAAATGCAGAGAAAACACTGATTGTGCCAAAAAGAATGGAGACAGGAGGGAGCCCTCCTGTGTGAGAAAGAGTTGCAGGGCCAGGCCATTTCTGAGGTTTACTTGTAAAACAGGCAGCCAACAGTTTGATGAGCAAAACAAAAATTGCTGCGATCATTCAATGTGAAGTGGTCTTTCAGCTTTTCTACACAGGAAGCCCAAGAATATATCAGCGAGGGTCCTGAAATCAGAAACCTACATCCTGACACAAAGGGCATTTTCTGTGAATTAAAGAAGCTCCAAAAAGCAAGATCACAAAAAGAGCAGAAAAGCTGAGAACCAGCCACTAAAGACACCACATTCCTCAGCCATCAGAGTTAAAAGATTTTACAAATCTTTACTGAAAAGGGCATTAAGACAAAAGAAAAATGGCACCGAGTGATATTTATGGTCATTCTGTAGTGAATGTAGTTCCTTGGTAAATTAATAATAAAATCCACATGCTGTAATTCTTTCATTGTTGAAAGTAAGTTTAACCTCTCAGCAACTCCTCTGTGGTCTTCAAATTCAGTTCTGAGTTTTTAACTTAGTTCTTATTTATAAACTGCCTCCAAGTATTGACAGAAATTTAATGGACTCTATACTTGACTGTTGAATTAAGACTCTGGTGTCCTGAGTGGACAAACCAGGCAAACTATTCTATCCACCCCTTGGAACATAAAATCCTCTTATGAAAGAAACTGAGAATACAATAAGCCAAATATTCTATACTATTCAAACTCTGGAGGATGCCTGGTCTAGTTTTTCTTTTCTTAAAGGTGATGAGATCTGTAAAATAGTCAAGATGGTCAATCTTTGGTCTCCTATAAAACCTGAGCATATACCTGAAAGGTCTCTGTCTGGTAAGTCTCATAATGATGAGAAGTAAAAAAAAAAAATTAGAAATTGGTATTTCATAAGTTGTATAGAGTTATCCTAGCAAATATTCTGACAATAAGTCAAACAGTGAGGATTTATAAATGGATAACTTCAAACGTTCCCCATATCCCCTGAATTCCTGGTCATTAATTTTTGGTATACATTTTTCTTTCTTTCACTGCATTTTCTTTTGATAAATTATGTGATTACTTAACATATATATTTTTGGTTGTGTGTCTCTCTCAATGTTAGAATTTATGCCCACACAAGGACAAATATATTTATGACATATACATATATATGATTTGTTTGTTGATATATCTGAAACACCCAACAAAATACAGAGTAACTTCTTGCTATTTATAAACATTGAAAGTGTTGAATGAAATGAATAGTTATGAACCCCAATATTTCATCCTCTCTTTAAGCCATTTTAATCTAGCTAAGTATATTCCCATTGACCTATGCCTAAAGGATAAATAAATTACTTAGATTTTTCATCAAAGCAAGAATTACTCCTTTATTTCTCTACTACATTTTAAAACAACTCTGCAGTTGTGAAATTTCTGTTTTCAGTTATTTCCTACTCATCACTTTCCTCGTCCCCTAAGTCCACATTCTTCTCATATATTCTACACCTGAGCCCTACATAATGGCTCCTGTTACATCATTTCCACATGTTACAACAGAGTCTGCATGAAAGATAGGCATCATCTAGCTTGCCAATAAATTGATTAGTAGATGTGACTGAGGAACTGCATTAAGGAAGGTTCTGGTATAATTCTGAGAGCATGCTGTATTTGAATAGTGATGCCTGCCGTGGAAGAGGTAATGGTGTCAAGTCATTCCTAGTCTGACCTTTCACTGGCTCATACATTTAAAATAGCCAAATCCTTCCTGGTGCCCAGGTTTTAGCTGTCTCTTCAATATCTTTAATATAAACGTTTTATACCACTCTTCTTCAAAAATATTTTTATCATGTTTCTCACCCCTTATTCAGTAATTCATAATGACTAACTATTATCATCAAGTTCAAGACATATATTGAATCTAAATTCTAGACTGACAAATTGCTGGACCCCACATTCTCAGAGATTTAATCATTTATGTTTTCCTTTCCCAGAATCCCTGATCTCGCCAAAGGATCTGCCTGTTCTCCTTGTATGCTTTGCTCAACTCTGTCTATGTCTCCTCAAATGATGCTGCAAAATGACTGTCCTTCTTCTCCTTGCCAACCACTTCTCTTATCTCTCTGAAAAGTGAAGAAACTTTTTAAGACTAACCAAACTTGACAGCTCACACCTTCACTGCCTTGCTCCTATGTTCAGCCTTTTTATTTTTACACGCTTTTGTAAACAAATATAGAGTTGCATCCTAAACAAGGCTGACCTACACATGATATGTACTTGTGTTCCTTCCCAGCAGTAGGGTCAAGGTTTAGCATATAGAGGGGGAGAGTCCATACAGACATAGCCCGAACCAGAAGTGCCTTCCCCTTCTGTTCAGAGCACTACAGACATACTTAGCAATGGCACCACATGGATTTGTGAACTGGAGGTGACCATGGATTGGCAGTGGTTCAACTTCAGAGCCAGGTGTCTGGAAACTGCAATGTCTGTGAGTTAAAACAGACTTGTATCCATCAATTTCAAATTCTTGGAAACAGTCAAGGCTGGTCTGAGAAGAATCATGGGAAATATCTCACTGCAAATAATTGGAGCTCAGGTGTCCAAAAAGGCTTAAGCGTTTAAAATGTGTGCTACTTTCTCGAATCCATCCAAACTCTTTTCAGATCTGCCAAAGGTACTTATCCTCTTCATGCTCTTAAGCACTGAGGCACTCTGTAGCTGAAAATGGGGGCAGCTGTGGAGTTCAAGATGATAAAGCCCAGGCTGACCATAATTTTAGAATCCAAAAACTGGAAGTGTTTTGTGGCTGCTCACCTCAAAAAGAGCTCTCTAAATCTTATCTAAACTGCCCTCCTCTCCTGGAGACACTCTTTCCATCCAGACCAGGAAAGCCATTATGAATCTGAGCCCTTAAAGAATCATTCAAAACGTACTGAGCACCTATCATATGACAGCCATGATTCAAGACTTGGGGAATTTAGAGTCTAATAGTATGGTATAGACAGTCCTATAATTAGTATAGTATAGTATAGACAGTCCTATAATTAGATAATTTCATTTAAATATCATAGATCTGACATGAAGTATGAACAAAGGACAAAGAGAAAACACAATGGTGCATTTAAACCGGCCTGAAGGATTTAAGAAAAGAATACCACCTCAAAAATGTGATATTCTAACTGGAATTTTACATTTAAGTAGGATTTCACTAGGTGAAAAAAGATAGCAGGATCAGGGGAAATGTGTTTATGTGATTATGCTTTAATTATGAAAATACAAAAAAGACAAGACTCACCTCTTCAGAATATTACAATACTATTGATGAGATAAGGTGTATCTAAGAATAAATTAATACAGGTAAAAATGGTTCTGATAAAAACTTTAGGAGTTCAGAAGCAAGAGGCAGAATAGAAATTAGGTAAAGTGTGTTAATCAGTGTGACACATTAAGTAAATTGTAAAATAAAGGCAGAAGTTTGGTACAGAAAAATATTGGGGTAGTATGAGCCAGGGAATGGAGATGGAAAGATTTAAGGAATGTACAGGACATATGAAAAGTCGTATTGAAATTGAAATATAAAATGTCCTCAGGAGAATAGTGGGGAAGCAGTTTCAAAAGGCCAGTTGGGCCCAGCTTGTAGCTAATCTTGACTGTCAAAAGAAAGCCACTGGACTTTGCAATTTGGATAATGGAAAAACATGTTTTTTCAGTGGGACAGTAAAATGATTAGTTATGCATAATATAGGAGTACCCATGAGAGAGAAAGTATATCGAATACATTGAAACTAGGAGGAGATGGGATTGGAGATATTGTTTTGGAAGGGATAGCTTGCATCTAGGTGAGAAATGAGAAAGGAAACAATAGTAAACTAAGAAAAGGAAAAGAATGTAAGAAATGTTGCAGGGCATACTGATAGAACTGCAAATAGTGTACATTAGTCTTCAGATTGTTTTCATTTCAGGGGGAGGGCCTCTCTTTTTGTTTTTGCACACCTCTGACTGCAAATGGCCCCTAGACGTAGTATATTGTAATTACTCAGTTAACAATAAAAGAGCTCTTAACTTGTTCATCTCTAAAGTTGGTTTCCAAACCACTGCTCCAAAACTTCAATTTCTTTTACAAGAACTTAACAAACATCAGATTCCCTCCACCCTTTGTGATTCAACCTCATAGAGTTGTTTCTGATAAGATAAAAAGCTATATAACATATCAACATAATTGGTGCTTACACATTATTGGTGCTGAAGTTTGTATGCCTGAGTATGTCCTCCAAAAGTTCATGTGCTGGGAGCTTGGTCCCTGGTGTAGTAGTGTCAAGGTGATGTAATCTTTAAGAGGTGATTCCTAGTAGAAGGTGATTAAGTCACGGGAGCACTATATGCCCTCAGAATAGATTGATGCTGGTCTCCTGAGTTAGTTCTCAGAAGAGTGGCTGTTATAAGCTGAGAGTACCCCATGCACTTAGCTTCTTATGCATGTGGCCAGTTTCCTTTCTGCTTCTCCACCATGTTGTTACAAAGATAACATTAGGATGCTAGCTCCATGATCTTGAACTTCAGAACTGTGAACTAAATAAACCTTTTTTTATTAATAAAGTACTCAGTCTTGAGTTTTTGTTATGGCAGCAAAAAATGGACTAATATAATTAGTATCATTAGTGGAGTTCTTTGCATCACTGAGTATAGATTCATTAACGATTCATAAAAAGTTCATGTCGGTAACTGAAACAAGGTTCTTAGCTCTAAGCATCATGTCTACTTCTCTTTGAACTTGGCATACAGAAACAGGCTGGGGATAGGAATTCTGGATGGGCTATTATAGATGATTCTACCCACCAACTGATTTTCTGCTGTATACTGAGCATGGCTGAAGACATGGAAGATTTCCAAAATGTAACTCTTATACCCCAGAAACTTAGAACCCATTTTGTACTATAAAATTAATATATGCTCTGATAAGTGGATGCTAATCCATAATGGGGGGGCATGAAATGAGTGGAGAAACTTTGAACGGGGCAAAGAGGAGAGGGGAAAGGGACATTCAGGTAGGAAAGATGGTGGAATGAGATGAACATCATTACCCTAGGTACATGTATGAAGACACGAATGGTGTGACTCTACTTTGTGTCCAACCAGAGAAATGAAAATTGTGCTCCATTTGTGTACTATGAATCAAAATGCATTCTGCTGTCATGTGTAACAACTTAGAACAAATAAATAAATTTAAAAATTAATATATGCATGGACTACTAACCAAGATCAACCAAGGCTGAAAAGGATGATTCACACTTTGAAATATATAGAACAACAGAAGAAGGCTTATGTGTTCATCCTTCTCTTCACCACCTCCTATGGTCAATCCTTGTCAAATCTCTGACTAAGCTATCATGGTTCTTGAAGGCTGATTACAGCTTCAACTCCTTTGTTTCTACCTCACACTAACCCAACACATTGCTCTTGGCTCTTGGCTTTTACTTTACAGATGCCATGGTTGTTTCACAAAATCTAATATTAGCCCTACCATTCTGGTCAGCATCACCCTTTCTTTATGATATTTGTGGGACCTAAAGATGAACCATATGGACAAGAACTTTATACTCTGTTATTGCCCTTTGCTGACACTTCCAAACAAGTTAATTGTCTGTTTGCCTTCCTGTAATTACTTTAATTACATGCCATTAGTGACCACTAATAAATGCAAGTGTGCTTGATTTTTATAAACCTTACTTTCTCTACAGAACTCCTACAAAGCCTTCCCATGTGTTCAAAATAGATAGGGAGGCAAACACACACACTGACATTTAACCTTTGGGGTTAAAGTGAAAAGTAAAAGATAATTCATGAATGGGGTAATTGTGTTCCCCTGCTTCTGACACTGACCAGCATTCCCTTCATAGTGGTTACATATATATGCCGTGTGTTCATTTATAAGACAGCAAAAGTTAAAAGGGGTTGAGAAATAAAAGCTGCCTAATTGCTGCTATTATCTCAACTCAAGGAGAGAATTGCTGGGTGATATTATGACGATCGAAAAACCATTGAAGATTTTATTGATGGAACACTTTGGCTCTAACTTCAAGTCACAGAAAATGAAGGTCATAATTTCAGTTTTTATGAGCACCTTAGTGGGCATTTACATGGAAAAAGATGAAGTATGAGGAGACTAAGTCAATATTCTCCCTGCCACAGTTTTCTAGATTATGTCCCTAGATCTGATACCAAACAGTTTATCTGGTACTGTTTTTTGGGCAGCTTTACGAATGAAGTCAATTGCAAGCTCAAGAAAACGAAATGTATGAAGAATGACTAGTTAGCTGCTGTCAGAGTGTCACTCAACCAAATAGTGAAAAAAATATATATAGGCAAAGAAGTCCAATTCTGTGGCTGCTGGCAGTTCAGATGCTTCCAACATTAATTACAGTAAATTTATTTCTAATGATTATAATATTCTGTTTTCTAAATATAAAAGGATGATTTTAATTCCTTATGACTGGAATTTGTGACTTGAATTTTTTTTCTTGTGGTGAAATAGGTTATTCTAGGCCATTGTTGATCATTCCTTGCTGTGGACTAATAGGAACTCTTGAGAGGTAGCTGGCCACAGTTGGGTTCTCTAGTTATAGAGGGGCATTTTTAAAAAATTTTTATTATTGGTTGTTCAAAACATTACATAATTCTTGACATATCATATTTCATACATTTGATTCAAGTGGGTTATGAACTCCCATTTTTACCCCGTATACAGATTGCAGAATCACATCGGTTACATTGTTTTACATATTGCCATACTATGTCTGTTGTATTCTGTGTCTGTTGTATTCTGTTGCCTTTCCTATCCTCTACTATCCCTTCCCTCCCCTCCCATCTTCTCTCTTTACCCCATCTATTGTAATTCATTTCTCCCCCTTGTTTTCTTTCCCCTTCCCCTCACTACCTCTTATATGTAATTTTGTATAACAATGAGGGTCTCCTTCCATTTCCATGCAATTTCCCTTCTCTCTCCCTTTCCCTCCAACCTCTCATCCCTGTTTAATGTTAATCTTCTTCTCATGCTCTTGGGGGGGCATTTTAATGAGTCTGAAATGAATGGCTCCATCCAAGTCAACCCAACAAGGTAGAATCAATGACCCTAGGTGTTCCAAATTGCTAATATACACAAGTTATTAGCACAGGATTCACAGCATAATTTACAAGCAGCTTCAGGTACAAGTTCATATGGTATTTGAAAACTCATCCTTTCAGAGGAAACAAACCAACAAACCCTCCAAACCAAGTAATGTGTAATGAATTCCAGAAAAAGGAATAAAATTTTGGAACTATCCAGTTTGTGAATCTAGCCAATAAGTTTTGGTTAAATAAAGTCATATTTTGGTGAAAATAAAACATATTTTATATTATGAAATGTCAGTTTCTGATTCATCTATTTTATTCACACACCATTAATCTTTAATCGTGCAATGTGATCTTTCTACATGACTACGAAGTATTATTGACTCTTGCTTGTTCAAATATAAACATATATTTTGCATGAAAGATAGATTTTTACATAAAGATAAGACCTGCCCAAGACCTCCCAGACAAAGAAGGGAGGTGAGGGTGTGCCCAGAGTGTAAGTGGATCAGTCAGAAAAAAACTATGGAAAATAGAAGAAAAGTACTTTTGAACTGGGGTAAATGGGATGACCTTATAGAAGAAAAAAATAAATCAGAGAGCATGCCTGGGGTGTGTTAGCTCCAGTCTACATTCTCCCTCACTCCTGTTTCCAGTATTGGTTTCCTAAGTGACTTCAATTTTTTTATGAGGGGGAACAGGAACATAAGGATGGTTGTAAGCTGGGCCTAGAGAGGTGGGAAAACCAGTATAGAATTCTAAGCTTTTCTTCTCTTAAGCAGTGATTTGTGTTTCATTGAACCTGAGAATAATGTATATCAAGTTCTTTATCTAATAAAATAAAGTCCATCTCTTTTCATCAAATAAAACTTTACATTTTAAGATCGTAAAAGTGATATAGAATTCTCCTGAAATGAAACCTCCAGGTTAGCAAGAGAAAGCTCTTTCTAACCAGATCCTAACTTTTCCATTTCATTTCTCTGCCAACCTTCCTATGAAATCCATTCTTCAACTAATCACCAGAATTAAACAGAGCTTAGTGAATGGAGAAATGAATGAAGTGCCAACACCTCAACTATAGAGTTATCTTCTGTCTCTCTGCCACTGCTTATAGTACTTTAGTTATTGCTTCTGAAACATGCCCAAATATCCTTCAAGATCCAGAATAAACCTCCCCTGTAACACGTTTTCTCTACAATCTTTGTTCTCCCTGCGTTTTGTACAAAACCCCCACTTTAGCCCCTCCATTCAGCAGCATGGTCGTGTACGACTTAAGGAAGGCATTCCTGTGTCCTTTCTTAGTTCCCTTCCAAGGCTGTTTAATAAATAAAAAACGAATAAAACAACATAGAAGCATTGTTAGACTGTTCAAAAGGGAAGGAACTGAAGCAAGGGTAATCGAATATATAATCCCAAGCTTTGAAGATAGGAATTTTTGCAAAAAAATTCATGAATAGAAACTAATTTAACAAAACATTCTAAGAGCTAATTTCAAGCAAAATAAAGTAATAGGATGATTTGACTTAGAAGAATCTGGGATGCTCTCAGTTTTCCTGTCTCTCACCCTCTACCCCTCAAGTGAATTGTCTGACCTGCTGTCCTTCTTACCTGGAATTTCATGGTCCCTTACAAAGGTTTAAATTATGAGCACTTGTGGATTTAGAAGTAAGGACTGAGCATCTAGTGGCTTTTCAACTAGTGTTTAGGTTGCCTACACAAACATATGATCTGCCAACAAAGGAAGTGATTAAGGGTATAATATGTACAAAAATGAAAATCAAATATCCTGCCAAGGATCCTGCAGTCAGAGTGCGCTAGTTGAAACAGAGTGTTCAAAATATTCTGTGTGATAGGTCTTAGATGCTATAGATTTATTTTCCTCATCTGAAAAATGGGGATAATACTTCATAGGGAGGTTATGGAACATAAATAAGATTATGCATGTAAATAACTGAGTACAATGCCTGGCACACATACAAGTTCAAATATATTGGCTATGATTATGATTATGAGTCAGGCATTTTTTAGTTTAGGTAAAAATAGCCTTTCTATTATTCAACAAACTAACTGAATATATACTACTGACTTGGCACTTGTATTAGGTTAGGCTCTATTACACAAGTCACAAACTGCCCCTCATCTCAGAAACTCAATACCACAAAAGCTTGTAATCTTGCTCATGGTTTCAGGTCCAACAAGGGGTCAATAGAGATTCTGCTCCACATAGTCACTCATGATCCCAGATAATGGAGACTCCTTTATCCTGAAGCTACACCATCTAGAAGACATGCCTGTAGATTACCATGAAACTATGCTGTATAGTCATATCATAAAGTCATTAAAAACTGCATCTGGGCTTTCACTCTCTGGAAAGAGCACACAGATCACTTTTTTCACAGACCATTGTCCAGAATTGGTCATAGCACCTGCCTAATTACAAAAAGGCCTAGGAATACAGGGGACAAAGGGATCATCTGCTGCTCATTACTGCCTTTGCCTAAATACTCTATTTTGGGAAAACAAAAATGATTACAATTGAGTACTTGTTTGCATGTAGCAACTGGCATAGGTATTAAACGGCTTTAATTAAGCCAACACCTACTAAAGTGATGCTACATAAATGAGCATTTCATTGAGGTCACATAAGATTCTTTGAGAAGCGTCATATTTTAAGAGACATTTTGGAGTCAAGGTAACATCTGCTGCAAATATATATATATATATATATATATATATATATATATGTGTGTATTATATATATGTATACATACACATATTCCTAAGTTTAACACTTAATGCCACATGGCTCTTGTGCAATAAAGTTTGCATTACCTAGAAATAAAAATGTTGGTAGTTTGTTTACAGTAGTTCTATGGGAACAAAGAAGAAAGCTCTCAAGTAGTGGGCAGACATTCTACAACTAATTAGGCTATTTATCCTTCAATCAACTTCTCTGAATAGAAAGGAGAGAGGTTTCTGGCTAAGTCCTTCTGACCCCAGTGGCAGCAGGGAAGGCTTGTTTCCTCATGGCTCAGCCATAAGCCTGCCTCAGGCGGCCCTCAGCTTTTTCCAGACTCAGTTCACCTCATGGGCCTAAAAGCAAGGCGACAAGCTGACAGGAATGAAGCCAGAATTCTTGGCCTTCTCTTCTGCCTCATGAGCCAAGGGAAAGGAGGCCACCTTCCCAGGTCCAGTCAGCTAGGAATTAAGCCTCCTCCTCCTTGTCTCTTCCTTTGCCCTTGCCAGACAGCCTGTGGACAGCCTTCCCAGGCTTCCGGCGTTCCCAGCCAGCTGGGGAAGGCATGGCCTCTCCAGATATACAAGCTCGCCAGCAAGTTCTTTCTTTCTATGCACAAGCCAGAACAGGAAGATTACAAAGCCACCATTACAAAATGGTCACTAATGGATAGCTTAAGAGACCAACAGGGAAAAGAAGAGTTTGGGGGTTAAAGAAAAAGGAAAAAAAAAAAGTTGAGTTTCTAGCAGTATAGTCATGATTTTTCATAGTTTTCTGACAATCAGAACAAACATTTTCCTTTCAGGGGACCTCAGGCAGGCTGGCAGACATGTTTCTGAAATCCGTTCAGAGCCACGTCATTAGCTTTCCTTTATAAGAAGCTTTCTTTTTGAGCATTAACCCCAATTCTCTAATGCATAAAAAATTCAAGTTCATACTTTATGAAGAGGCACAAATGTTGGTACCAAATCTCTATTTTACATACAGATATCCTGGGGAAGGATGAGAAAGCAGCTGGAGATGCTCTTTCCTTCAGACTGTTTAATGAGCACCAAGGGACTTGAGCGTGATGACTGGATTCAACCTGTGATGTGGATCTTTCCAAGGTTGGCCTTGGTGTCTCTTGGCCCCAGGACCTCCCTGGCTCAGCCACAGACTCACACTGTGGTGCTGACTCTCTGATTTGGCCTGGTATTCTCAAGGGCCTACTGGGTTCCACAAATCCCAGGTCTTATCCATCACTGAGTTTGGACCCAAATCAAAGTTCCTTCTACAAGCAGCCAAGGGAAAGGGCCCAGTGATTAGCAGGTACAGCAAGCTGTGATCTTGAGGCCACTGCTTCTTCCCATGCTTGTCCCCATCCCTAAGGCTGCCAGTAGGATTAGCAAAAGATTCCCACCTCCCCACCCCCCCCACCCCCGCCTCAGGCTCATCTGAGGTAGAACACAAATCTCTCTCTTTGCACAAACACCATGACTCTTACAGGAACAGGGCATTGTCAAACTTTATTCACTTACAGTTTCAAATGCTAGGTTAGCATTTGAAAGGTTAGACAAGGGAAAAAAATGTACTCTTCAGCTCTCTCCAGAGAAATGTATCTTCATTTACTCTTTGTCTATAGAACTAAGCAACCAGGTAAGTAGTCCTTGACAGAACAAAAGCACATTCAAGCTATAAAAGTGATTCGACCTCCTACCTTACACTGCAGAGTTCAGTTCCAATCATCAAATCGACATTTTCCACTTTAACAATTTTCAGATCCATTCTTTACCTAGCTCTCCCTTATGTATGTGTGTCTCATTTAATTCTCCATTCCACTTTATTATATTAATGTCATTGATATTTTCTAGGTGATGAATTTGAAGCTTATAAGAAAGCAAGAGACACAGATCACAAGATCAATGTCATACAGATGATAAAAGATGGAAGCAAGATTGACTCCAGGTGTCTTTAGCTTCAAAGCCCCAGTTCTTTCTACTATATCAAGGCACTCACATTCCTCCAATACAACCCTGGGGCCATTTTGGATGGTGGAGAATAATAACATGGTTAGGAAACAGGCAAGATTCTAGCATCCTCACTATCTCAGATTTGTTTTATAGTTTTTACATATTTGGTTTCCATAAAAGATTTTCCTTTAAAATAAGAAAAGTTGGAACACAGTATGCTATGCCATTTGGCATCCTATTTCTGACTTCCTACTTAGGAAAAAAATAAGAGCTAAGAGAGCAATACATAACTGCCAAGGTATCTTCTAAGGATAAAATTACTCAACAATCTTCTGTTAATTGCCATGATTACCATATTAACTTACTAGGCAATCAGAGATGATACCCTATACTCCCCTGTGGCCCCAATTTTGTCTCCTAGGTCAAAATATTAATTAAGAAATATGAGAATAGCTAAGTTTCAGATTCTTTTAATATCTTTTCTGTTTGGGAGAAAATATCAAATTGCCCCCACTCTTGGGGCTTAGAAAGGATGGTCTAACTGATAATGAGGACAAGTGAAATTGTTTCCAATCCTAATGCTGCCAATAGTTAGCGGTGCAACTTTGAGTAAAACATGCCATTTTGGGGGTGGCAGTTTTTAAAAATGTTGTCTATCTCTAACACAGTCTGATTTCTCCATACAATACAGGCTCTCCAAAGGGATAGGATAGTAGAATTCACCCCAGTGTCTGTTTCAGTGGCACTTTGGTTCCTTTAAGGATGGATAAGGCAAAGTCAAAGTAATGTGATCTCAAAATTCAGCTGTCTTAAGTGACTCCCCATCAGTCATAATTGCATTCTGTCTGTCTGATGCTCTCACTTAGCTTTGCTTTCCAGTGATAAAAATTTGTGCCTTTCTTCTTTTACTGCACTTTCTTTTTCTTCTCTCCTCTCTCTCTGCTCCCTTTCTTTCTCCTGTTAATTCTTCCGGCCTTTCCCTCTCCAAGGCTCCTTCTCTCTCTGTGTATCTGAGTCTCAATCCAAGTGTGTATGATATGTGTATGTAGCCTGGCAAAAGTGTCTCCTTGGGTTGGCATATTTCAGAAACTGTCCCCTTTTCTTCTAATGCACTTTTGTTAAATTTGGGTGTTACTCCGGGGACTTTAACAGTCATGCCCAGTCCTCTTTCTAGGAAAACACCTAATAAAACTGAAGGAGCAAATCAAATGAGCAGTCTAACTCCTCCCACCAGGCCCAGCCCTAATCTGCCTCCTGCCAATCCCACTCTCTACTGCCATCTCATGGTGAATCAGCCTCTTTCTGAGAATTAAACTTTCAGTTGTGAAGACCCCCATAAAAGTAGACATAAATTATAAAGGGTCATGTGTGCTAAAGTAGCAGTCTTTTCTCATAGAATCGGTTAGGACATGGAGGATGAGTATACTTCTGAATATTTTCATATGGATCACTGAATAGTTGTAAGTTTAAGCAAAGTGTATATCAGAACTTTAATCCAAAAATAAGTCCTGGGTTAGAAAACCCCACCTTTTGTGGGATAAAGGGATTAGTTAAAACTAGAATCTTAGAGATATATTTACAGGGAATAACCTAACTGACTCCACGGGTTAAGCAATGCTTTCAAGACAAAGACTATGACAGGCTCTGAGTGTCTCAAGGCATCTATATAGGCATTCACAGTCACTATGAAGTCCATGCACTGTGCAGCATGCCTATGTTTGCATGGGGCTGTGTGCTTCACTGACCCTGTCCTTCTAACATCCACAACGCAAAGCAGTCACTTGTCCCAGTCAATTGACAGCCTCTCGTTGGCACTTCATTGCTTTCCTGTCTCTTGTCTATCAAATATCAGCATTATTTCCCTCCACAGACACCGGACAACTTGCCCTGCTGTTTGAACTGTCCACCAGACAGGACCCTTATGGTAGATATATTTGATTATTGAAAGAACACAATTTACATTCAATGAAATTTGAAAACACCCTGTGAAAGGTTTTCATTGTACAGCATACAACAATCTGACCTAGATTTTTATTCAAACTGTATGTTTTAAGCTGTGCTTTTATTATTTGTTTTCCTCCTGTCTTATTTTTCTACTTTGACAAAGAGAGCTTCAAAAATAACAATAAAACTTGAATTTTGATCCATACTAAATAAAGAATCCAATCTGAAGTTCATTGGTTTAGACAAAGGGGAATGAAAGGAATGGAGAGGGATGAGAATAGGAAAGACAATAGAATGAATCTGACATAACTTTCCTATCTTCATATAGGAATCCACAACTAGTGAAACTCCACATCATGTACAACCACAAAAATGGAAAGTTATACTCAATGTATGCTTAATATGTCAAATCACATTCTACGATCACATATAACTAAAAAGAACCAATAAGTTTTTTAAAAAAGAATCCAATCTGAAACATTAAATAGTCAAGCACATCTAACACCATTTTGAAGCAAAAACCAAGATTAGATTAAATTCTCCCCAAGAAGAATGAATTTCCCAGTTTCAAATTTAAATCAAATAATAGTGTCATTCCATACAAAAGATGCAATAGCAAAATATCCATTTCTTACTGTTAGGAGTCTGGGGCTTCTCCTGAGTTCCAGGCTGCCAATCTATGACCAAAAATCCAGGACTCTGCATTTTAAAGTAAATTGGGAAAAAATAAAGATGATAAGGATATTAAGATGGCTACAAAGACAGTGAAAATGTGTTGTATATAGATTACTAGAGGAGGAGAAAATAAATTGAAATTAGGCTCATAATTCCATTATATTTAAGCAATTCCAGGCCTTCAACCAAAAAGATTTCTCCATAGAAAGCCAGTTTGTAAGCCAACAGCCTTGTACAGGTCTTGACAGAGCATGAGGCACACTATGGGCACACAAGACTGACAGGTGGAATAAGGAATGAAATGGAGACACACCGAGGTACACAGTAACAATGCCATTTCCTTGCAAGTGATTCTGATTAGTTCATGGAAAAATCCTATTGTGGTCAAAGTATGTCTGTAACCTTTGTTGATCTCTCTTTTAACTAACTTAGATATAACAGATTACAAGACTCATCTAGAATTTAGTTAATAGGATTTTGTTTCCAATGCATTTATATTTACATGTCTTGTATTTATCCCATATCTTAGGAGTTTCCATTTATCTACTTATGGTACAGATAAAGCATTTGAAAGATTTTAAATTTAAAATGAATAAATTGAAAGAAAATCTCAATAATGTACTTTTAATATACCAATGTAGGAAATATCATGAAGGGAATATTAAGTGACTGAATTTGAGGAATATGAGTTATTTAAATAAGAGAGGTTCACATAGATGGGAGATTGGAAGCTGCATGAAGTACTTTTTTTGTTAACTTTATCTACAATATGTAGTATAGGAAATGGCATGCACTAAGTACTTGGTAAATAATTTTTAAAATAAATGAACAAATAAACAGCTTCAGGAGAATCTAGCTGTTTAAATGTTTGAACTTCTAGCAGGCATGGAGCAGTTTGTGGATCACTGCAGTTCTGTTATCTAGCACAGGTCCTTAATCTAGCAGTACTCTGAATACTTGATGAATGTAAACTGAGCAGATTTAATCATTCTGATTTAAGAGAATTCTTTAAAAAAAAATTAAGGACCATTTTGATGTTCCCACTCTAGCCCTGAAAAGATCTTAAAGCAATTGTTTCAAAAGTCTGGGTTCAGACATGCTATTCCAAGGTCGGTGATCTGACTTAGGAACAGGCAATAAGGGAGTATACTGCCTGTAGAGAACTCTAAACCCAACTGAAAGCTGATCTGCTTTTTATTACCACCACATACTGACATTTCTCAATTGTTTCAGTGATAAACACCTCTCCCTACCAAGCACCGTGCACTATTTGGTTCAGCACTGGATTTTTAAAAGTGAAATATTTCTCTAAACTGGGTAAGAATTATACTGATTATACTGATTCAGAATTTGGGGTGACAGACATTTTGTACTCAGATGCCCCAAGAGTTCAAGGGCTGATGGAAAGGAAGATTCAGGAATTTTCTACATGGAAACTCCCAAGGAGTTCTGCACAGGAAGGAGTGAAAGGCAGTCTTGGTCATCATCCTGAGTGACTCCCAGTGTGGTGTTGCAGATATGTAAGTGTGGTCCAAGGGAAAGGCTCCTTCCTCTGGCTGGTGTCCATCAGTCGGGGCCATTCAAACCTGGATACTGGATGTTGGTAATTGATCTATGCTTTCCTGACATTTTTGCTATAGAAAATAACTAAAGAGAAATGCTGCTTCAGTCCTTGTACAGCCTATCAATGGCAAGGGGGACAGAATGATTGTGATCAGTAGATGGTCTTATGGGAAGTCCTGCACACTGCTTCTGATCCCTCCCTTTCACTCCCCAACTGGCTCACTTCATGTCTAGTGTTACCTCTTCCAAGCTTAACCTTTTGGCTGGCTGTGGGCTTTACTGATCTGTCTCCTTTCTCAGGTCCCCAAACCATTCACTTAAACCAAGTCTATGAGTTCCGGCTTCTCCTTGCTGGCTTCCTTGCTGAGCTGGTGCTCAGGGTTTAAGCCATTGTGTCTCCAGACCATCTTATTCCTGTTTGATTGCAATGGTTGAAATGCTTAGTAGGATGGTTTTCACTAATGCTGTTAACTCAGGACAAACTTGGTATCACAGAAACAACTCCAGTGATTTCCAGTGATGGAAATCATTTTCAGTTGCAAGTACCTTTTCAACAATGAAGAAACAGATATGAATACACACACAGTATTGCACAGGATTTAAATTCAAAAGGAGGACAAAACTGATTTTGTTGACTCTACTGTATTTTCAACATGGCGATGGAATCTAGTGCAGCAAGTGACAAACAGTGGCACAAGCCTGTTATTTACATAACATATGTACCAGCCTACGCTTCACCAAGCACTATTACATTAACTGTCTCATCTGAACCTCATAACAACCCCGTCGGCACTCTTTCAATATTACAGATGAGGAACAACACTAAGGCCCTTGCTTCTGCAAGGAAACTTCCCAGAGGACAGAGCTAGCAGTGGAAATGTCCAACCTGTCTTCTTTCTAGTTTATCCTCCAGCAGGCACATCTACTAAGTGGCACTGAAGCTTCTGGTTTAGGTCTTACAGAAACATCCTTCTCACTGTGATACAGAACTTCACCAATTTTCTATTAGCATTCCAGCAGAGTAAGAAAAAAGAGTCAACATGCTAATCCCAAGCAAGATGTCATGATGTGTAAAAGGAATGTGAAAAAATGCAATCAGGGAGAGAAACAAGGGCATTCCCATTTCCCACCTATGGGATCAGCTCTTATAAGTTCATCCCAAATTCAATAGCCTTTTCATCTTTCTATCCTCTAAATATGCCATTGAGCTAGCACTTTCAAATTACTTTCCCCCATAAATTTGCCAATCTTCTTGAATTCTCAGCCTTTAAATGTTTAATGAGAACTCACTGGGCATGCGGCCTCATGTCAACTCACCTTCTCCAGGCAGCATTTTGTAGGAAGCATTAGCATTAATACCAACAAGCTTACATCATAATTACTTTAATTCCCTTAGCCCCAACCAGACCTAGAGTGTGTCAGTCTACCCTGATTTCAGGGGTTAGGAATGATTACTGGTCCATGAAACACAAATGATAATAAGGGATTGGAAACTTGGCACATGACTTCTGAAAGGATCCCAGCTTTGCAGCGAGGAGGAAGCAAGGCTCCTACATGGATGCACGCAAGTCACGATTTTTCATATTCAGGTTCTCATTTCTAAAATAATAAAAGTTCTTACGCATGTGAAGAAAAGGGAGCCCTGTACACTGTTGGTGGGATTGCAAATTGGTACCAAAAAACAGTTTGGAGGTTCCTCAAAAACTAAAAATGAACCCAACAATCACACTTCTGGGTCTATATCCAAAAGAACTGAAATTAGTGTCTTGGAAGAGATACATTCCTGCATTCACTGTAGCACTACTCACAACAGCCAAGGAACAGAAACAGTGTGTCTTCCCGCAGAGGAATGGACAAAGAAAATGTGATAATATTTACACAGAATATTATTCAGATCCCCAAAAGAAAACCCTGCCATTTGTGACAACTGGGGTGATCTTTGAGGACATTTTGCTGAGTCAAGTAAGTCAGACACAGAAAGGCAAATACTGCATGTCCTCATTTATATGTAGATTCTAAAAAAGATGAACTCATAAAGAGTAGAAAAGTGGTTGCTATAGGCCAGGGGTGGAGAAATGGGGAGATTTTGGTCAAAAAGTACAAAATTTCAGTTACATATGAATAAGTTCTGGACTTCAACATATTAACTACAGTTAATAATAATGTATACCTGAAATTCAATGAAAAAGTAGATCTTAAGTGTTCTTAAAACTTAAAATGGTAACCCTGTGATGAATTAACTTGGTTGTAGGAATCATTTCAAAACATATATGTGTATCAAAACATTACTTTGCATATCTTAAATGCATATCATTTTTATTTGTCAATTATACAACTATAAAACTGGAGGAAAATAAAAATTCATTCTTGTCTTTATGTTATTTTATCCACAAAAACCTGCAAATATGAACATTTTAGAATTGGAAAAAACACAAAATATTATTACAGAGATGTCCAGATCCTTTCCTGGGTTTAGAATAGAAAGTCAGGGGCATTTTGCATTCATAAGTTATAAACAAGTTTTAACACAACTGGAAATGTTTCAAAAAAGTGTCTAGGCAGAAAGAAAGCTATCGGACATGTGGATAATTATTTACACACATACCCACTGCACTATGGTCTATATTTAGGGGCATATTATTAACAACAAGACAATTAACAGTTGGAGAAGGTTGGGTTAGAGTCCAAGTTTAAATGGTTATAATCTTATTAGAGATATTTCCATTTTTCTTATATAACAGAAATCCAGATATTCATTTGTAAAAGTGTATTTATTGACTACCTACTGTGTGCAAAGAACTGTGAGTATAGAACAGAAGAAGTTCTTGTGTTTATTAAGTGACTACCATATTCCAGGCACTGTGCAAAGCATTAGTTTACTTGTGTCTTTGTGAGCAGTAGGTGAGGGAAAAGGAAATATAGGAGGAGAGAGGACCAGAGAAGGCTCCATTTTACTCAGTACCGGGATTCACACATATTTGGCAAACTTGTAGAATTATCTGATTATCTGTAGGACTTCAGAGTTTTCCAATAAGAGCCTTAAATCATAAAAATCCCACTTTGCCTATGACAGTACCTCTTATATCTGTGGGGTAGGGGAATCCATGGAACTGTTACTTAGACTCGTGTTCTGACTTAACTTTACATGAATCCACATACCTGATACTTGTCTATTAAAGGAGGAGAAAGGGTCTTTCCATTTTGGCAAGAATGAAGAGTGGTTTATGTACCTTGAGGATGGCAAAGGACAGGACCCCACTTTAGCACCTTCACTGCATGAGAAAATCAGCCATAATGCAGTGGTAACAGCAGGTGGTCTACTATGGCGCATACCAGTGGCTCCTCAAACCAACAGTCTCAGAAAAGGGAAAAGCAGACAGGCTTGTGAAATGACATGCTGGCCAGTCTGGGAGTATCAGGAGGCAAGACCCATGCATGGGATAGCAGTAGATTGTCGGAAGCAAAGACTGCAGGTATTAACAACAATTCCAGAAGCCACTTGGAGGACAGGGTAGCAGATTTCCTAAGATAACTGATGCATTTCTTAATGAACACATATGAGACACCTCTAGGGAAGAAGTGCTTCAGGGGATGAATTTATTATAATAGCATCCAGAAAAAGACTTTTCATCATTTGTGTGATCCTGCAAAATGTGTTTTGCATGGAAAATGTATTTTACTTTATATTTCTAAACTGCATGACAATGCGAGTTTATTATCTTCATCTTACTGATAAGGGATTATTAGCTCAGAAAAAAAAATTTCTTCTTCAGGTTGCTATATGAGTTAAATGGTGGCCCTCAAAATATATGCCCAGATCATAATCCCACAATCTGTGGAATTTGGCAAAAGACGTGACTGAATTAAGGAGAGGATGGGCCCGCTGTGGATTATCCTGGTGGACCCTAAAGGCAATCATGTGCTTTCTCACAAGAGAGGGGGAAAAATAGTTCAGGGATATACCACGGAGGAAAAATCACAAAAGAGAGGAGGTAACAATGTGACAAGAGGAGAAGACTGACTGAGTGCTGCAGCCACAAGTCAAGATGTGACTGGAGACACCAGAAGTAAGAAGAGGCAGGGGAAATATTCTCTCGAAAGAATTTTGAGGAACCACAACTATGCCAACACTCTGATTTCAAATTTCTGGCCTCTGGAATGGTGAGAGAATGAATTTCTGTTTCAAACCATCAAGCCTCGGATAATTTGTTTCAGCCGTCACAGGAAACCAATGCAGCCACACAACGAGTAGGAGGACAAGACTTGATTTAGACCTAGGTTCATCCTTCCTTAAAATCTACTCCCTTTGGGTCACACTGGAAGTCTCTCAGACACCTTAATGTGCTCTTGGGCTAGATATGATGTCCTCCTGCCCTCTGCTTTCACAGCCACCAACTTCTCCTTGAAAATGCACTGTAAAGGGCTGAGGAATTTTGGAGATCTAACCTATTTTCCTTTGTAAAGTTAAAAGTTACGAGGTATGGTAAGCTTTTAGTAAGACTGTCATCTAGTCAGGACCACAGGAGTTGAGAAGGGAGTTTTGAGATGGGAGTTATGGGCTGAGATGATCAGCAAAAGGTTTATGGAGGAGTAGGTTTTGAATTGTGAAGAAATGGACACATGTGTTTGAATACTTGTAAAGGACCAGGTAGAACATTGTAGGATTTTTGAAAGTTTGAATAATATTTCAAGGGGAAAATTAAAAGTCTCAGAGAGAGTAAACTGTGTGACCCAGTTTGCAATTGAAGATGTTGTGCTAAGATGAAAAACTAATTAATTTAGATCCTGGTTGTTTCTGCTGTTGATATTGAAGAGTGTCATCGTCCCTTGTGTAATCTGAGGTATTCTTGTTTACTTGCTGCAGATCTTTTTCTTTAAAAAAAATAAATAAAATAAAAATAAAGTTCTTCCCACATCCAAGTTCATTATTCAATTGGTTTTGTGGCTGCATCTCCTTGTGGTCAGGCATTTGTTTCCTGTCCACGTGCCTCTCTATGTGCCATCTGTTTTGCTAAGGGATTTAATGAATTATGAGCCAGACCAGGCACACAGGGGCCAGGAAAGCTGGATTCTAAAAGAACAGGTTTTCACTTTACTTAAGCCCTTCCCTATCCGATCTAAGGTGAATTACATAATCTTTGCAAGGGATAAAATTACCTGTACTCTTGCCTAACCTTAATGAGAATGAGAAGGGCTTTTATCTATTCATTATAAATAGGATAATCACAATTTGCTGTGGCTCACAGAAATAGGAAAACAAACCAAACAAACAAAAAAAGCAAACCACCACAGCTAATGTGTTTTTCATTTTATCTGCAAAGAAAAGAACTTGATAGTTTTAATTCTAGTTCATTATAGTCAACAACTTAATCTCTGATGGCAGAGAAGCAAGAAATACGTTTTATATTTAGGGCAGTAATGGCATTGTGCCCAACTGACACTTATAAGGACTGTAGGAAAGAGGTTCCTCTGAAACATGTATGTGTGTTTCAGCACTGAGAGGAGGGGGCTGAGGTTTGGCATGTGGGGTGTGACATTTGCCTTTAGAATCTCTCATCAGATAACCCATGTGGTACCTGCCTGCTATGAGGCATGGAACTGAGAGCTCTGAGAAGCAGAGGAGTCTAAAGAATCATCTTTGCCTTAAAAGTCAGGTTGGCAAGTTAAGACATAATTTCCTAAATTTTATATAAGAGTTCAAGAAAACAAAAATAGCAAAAGCAGGACACATTTAATTATTGATAATTGCTACAGGATGTCAAAGAAGTGAAGAGAGCATATCATATTGGAGTGGTCTGGAAAAACTCCATTACAGTACCAAGATTTGAAATGAATCATGCCAGACGGATGCAAAAGGGAAAAATCAATATCTCAAATCATGTGCCACGATCAAATATGGTATACATTGACTTGAAGAAAATGCACATCTGTAGTATTCTTCTTCCATCACAGCATAAATGTGAGTACGCCAACAGAAACATAGACATTTTTCCAGTATTTTACCAATATGTCCTTCAAGTTCAAGTCCCAATGTTGAGGATTTATTCTTTGGGGTCTGTTTGTGTGTTTGTATTGGCCTTAGCTCATCCCCCTTAAGTTAACATATGAAAACCAGATTTTCCATTCCAAATAGAGTGACTCATCCCAGGGCAGAAAGCAATTAAAGTTCCAAAAAGTAGCCTTTTCCAAATATCCTGCACTCTTCGCTTTAACAGGGAGACTTTTCTAATGAGCATTATTTATAATTATCATTATCATCATTGATTTTAAAGCTGGACTCTGGATCCATGCAAGCATAATATTTTCCTAAATGATCAGATCTGACAAGACAAAAATCTCAGATTCTCAGTCTTCCAGATCCAGCCTAAGCATTTGTCCAGCAAACGTCACAGAATGCCTACTTCACACCATGTGAAGTTTCCAGTGCTGCAAGTGCCCAGGGTGGGTGAGTCCAAGGTCTGGGAGTGTGCTGGTGTTGGGGGCGACTGTGAGGAGACAGAAGATAGGCAAGCAGTCTAATGAATAAAGGCAATTTCAGACTGCAAGCTGTCTGGTGTGTGGAAGTACTGACAGTGTGATGAGTGGAGAGTGACTGTGGGGGTGGCAGAGGTGGGAGTGCAGTGATTTCAGTCAGTGTGATCACTAAGGCTTCTCTGAGAAGGTCGCTTTTGAAGTAAGAACCATGAATGAAGGCAGTGATCTGAAGACCAAGTGAGGTGTGGTCCAGACAGAGAAGAGCAAGCACAAGGCCCAGGGATGAAAATGAGCTTGTTCAGGGACCAACAAGAAGGCCAGGATGAAGAAGCAGAGGGAGAAGGTTGGTTTTGGAGAAAAGCAGGAAGAAACAGGCAGGAATCAGACCTTTTGGGGCTTTATGATCCTTGAAAAGGGATCAAGATGCCAGTTTGAACAAACATCAATAGTGAGTTCTCAAGATAAGGCAAATTTAGTTGAGCTAATTTCTAGATCCATTATATCTGCTGTTGTATGTTAAGATATTGGTAACAAACATTTAAAATACTTACATATGACATTTCCCAACAATATGATACTTACCCAGGCTGGGATTTGTTGTTTACACATTCTGATGATCTTATCATGGCTTAAATAAAATTAGGGGATTTTTACAGCATATTTCAATACTACCCTTCCCCCCTTCAGCAATATCATCTGCACAAAAATGTGGAAAACAGAAAAAAGTCACAATCACATTAATATAACAAGCTGCCCATTGTCAGTGGCTCCCTTCCTTCTTATTCACATAGAATCATGCAGTGGTTTTAATCAGAACACATATATGATTTTTTTTCAACATTTCAAAGCCCATTTCAAATATTTATTATTTTGTGAGATTTGATTATTGGCAGGAAGATTTCTACAGGCAACCCTAAGTAAGCCTGGCCTACCCAGATGCATTGATTACTGTTTGCAATGATTCCCTCCCCCCTTTGGCTCAGATCTTCACTTCTTATCAAAACTGGTCTTAGAAAGGACTTAAGAAGAAAAGCAATTTCTGATAAGCAGTAATGAGCCTGACTCCTCCTTATTGAACTCTCTGGGTATAAAAATTAGATTCTAAGTAATTTCTAAATAATTTCTGAGAATTCACAGGAGGAGAGTTCCTCCTCTTAGTAGAGTGTCATTTGGTTGTAAATGAGGAGACACAGCTGTGGGATGCTAATTAGAAGACTTTAACCTCACCTAACAATTTCTCAACAAAACCTAGAGAACAGGCATTTTTCTCAGTCTCTGTGTAGGAATTTAGAACTCTCTGACTTGGGGATTAATATGAGGATCTAGAGAGTTTAAAAGGTCAATGAGGAAGTTAGAGGAATTGATTTTTAGGAATGGATTTTGTTTCATAAATTCATGTACTATTTAGGAAATTGAAGTAGAAAAACTAAATACAGTAGATTCTAAACACTCTGTGTACTACTTCACATTTCCCCCTAGACCGTTATCTCTGTTATCACTGCAAAGATGAAATCATTTTAATAGAATTTCCACCAGAAATTCTTAAGAGAGTCTATCTAGTATTCGTTTAAGTGGCAGGCTTTAGGAAAAAAAGCAAGCAAAAATTGTTTATTTTGAGATTATTTTATGTTTTAAAATTTAAATAATTTCCCTTACAGGTATCACAGCATGTCAAATTTATTATAATCAATGCAAATTCCCATCCTCATCTCCCTTCACCTGTCATTCCCTGATCTTTCCTAATTTGATAAATTGCCACAGACTCATTGCTAAACAAAGCTGTCTTTTCTTGATTCTCTTATTTCTCTCAAACCATCCCCCCATTCAATATCCAATATACCTGTTAAGTCATTCTACAAAATACACCACATGGCTACAGCTAAGATGTTGTTGGAAGTGTTTTCATCTGGAGGTTCAGCTGGAAAGAAACTAATTCCAAGCCCATTCAGGTTATCAGCAGGATTTATTTCCTTTTACTGAGGGGCCTGACTTTTTACTGGCTATTGGCTGAAGGCTTCTTTCAAGTCACAGAGGCCACCAGGATTGCCTAGAAGCTGTCTACATGTCTTCGCCAGGTAGATGTCTGTATGAGTCCATTTACTTCCTCAAGTCTACAACAAGAATATCTGACTCTAGTCTGCATAAATGAATTTTCTAATGAAGTGAAATGTTGAGAATTGCATCTTATCACCTTTGCCACATAAGAAAGCCTCTTATTAGGACTGACATCCATTTGAATTGGTTAGAAACAAGTCACAGTTCTTGCTCACACTCTAGGAGATGGACCAAACAGAGGCCTTAACACAGAAGGTAGAATTATTGGCCTCATCTGAGGGTCTGCCTGACATATATTGACCAATATTCATTCATTCCTTCCTTCCTTCCTCCCTCCCTTCCTCCCTTCATCTTCTCTCCTTTTCTCCCTTCCCTCTATCCTTCTTTCCTTCCTTCCTGTGATTAAATTGCTCTTGTCCACCTAGCTACCTTAGGGGAAGCTTAGGTCATTGATTTGAGACCACTCTTTAAAAGGTGGTTAGTGCCATAAATTGTTCTCCAATCACTCTGATAACAGTATTCTACACATTTTGTCTTTTTTAAAATTTTCTTTCAGTTAAAAATACATTCTTATTTCCCTTTTCATCTCCTTTTGATACACAGATTAATGAGAAATATGTTATTTATTTTTCCAAACACTTAAGGGACTTTTCTACATATCTATATATCTTTCTGTTATTGATTCCTAATTTAATTTCACTGTAGTCAGTGAATACATTTGGTAAGTTTTGAATCGTTTTGAATGAACAAGAGTTGTTTCATGGGCAGAATACTGCCTTTTTGGTAAATGTTCAATGAGCATTTGAAAAGAACATGCATTCTTCTCTTTTGGGTAGAGTCTTATGTTAATTAGGTCAAATTTGTTGGCATGTTTACTATTCCTAATGTTTTTCACCGCTTCCTATACATCTAGATCTCAGCTCTCTTGTCTGGTTCCTGCCTCCTTCTTTTTTACCTTACTTCTTTCCTTTTCTGAGAGATACAGAAAAGGAAATAAATAAATTCAAAACTGACAGTTCTGTTCTTCAGTACTTTAAGAGATGTTACTCCTTAGTCTTTTGGTTTGCATTGCCCAGTGAAAAATCTGAAGTCACTCTCATCTATTTTTTGCTCCTTGTATTTACAGTACCTATTTTCCTTTGGCTACATTTAAGATTTTTCTCTTTATTACTTGTTTTAAGCAATTTGATGATAATATGCCTTACTTTTCTTTATGTTCTTTTGAATCAGGCTCACTGACTTTCTTGCAACTTTGAGTTTTAAATTATCATCAGATTTGCAAGTTTTTACCATTATTTCATCAAATAATTTTTCTATGCTCCTTCCCTTTTATAATATATGAAGTCCAATTATATGAGTCTGCATAAAATTTTCCTGTGTGTTTCATTTTGTTTTGCTTCTATTGCTCTATCTTCAAATTCACTTATCTTTTGTAATCTAGTATCTAATTTTCTGACAATCTCTTTTTAAGTAGTTTTAAATCTCAGACAATTATATTCATCTTTGTAAGTTTGTTTTTTTAAAAAAATATATTTCATGTTTCTCCTTATCGTGTTCATGTTCTTGAGCATATGGAATATATTTATAATACTCTTTAAATATCCCTATTTGCTTATCTTATATTTATGCCTTTTATGATATTTTTGTATTGATTTTTTTAACCTAACAGTGGTCACATTTCCCCACCACTATGCATGTATGAGTAAACTTTATCTGATGTTTAGCTTTTGAATTTTATATTTTTGAATGCTGAATATCTTTATATTCTTTTAAACATGTTTGAGCTGTGTTCTGGAGCTCAAAGCCTGTTGATAAGCTTTGTTATGGGAGACCACAGCAGTCTTTAGGGATAATTTTTGGTTGCTATTAAGGCAATACAGTTCTGAGTACTTTACCCAATGCCCTTTGTATTATGAGGTTTTTCCATTTTGGCCAAAAGAAACAGTCATTATTCCCTGTCCTGTGTGATCTCTTGGGATTGTTTCTCCTGCTTCCTTAACGGTTCTTTCTCAAGTTGTAGGTAGTTTCCTTGTATCCTTGTGCTGTTAAAAAATTTAACTGAAGACTTGATGAGATGATTCTGATGCCTGAAAAGTTTGCTTTCTCTCTTTCCTCTCTGATATTTTACCCTGCTGATTTAACCACTTTGATCTCTTTGAATTCTCTAATCAATTTCGCAAGTATAGGGAGATTACTGCCTGTGGAAACTCTTATTTATTTATTTATTAGGTGTAGATGGACACAACACAATGCCTTTTTTATTTTTATGTTGTGCTGAGGATCAAACCTGGGTCCTGCTCATGCTAGGGGAGCACTCTACCTCTGTGCCACAACCCCAGCCCCTGTGGAAACTCTTGAGAAGTTAGCTGAGACAATCCCAGAGCTTACCTCATTGGTCTCTTTTCTTTCAGGTACAGCTGTCCTGCACTGCCTATTGTTCAATATCTTAGCAATGTTGTTTCATACATGCTGTTATTTTTGAAAGTTGTTTAAAATGAGTGCAAAAATGTGACCTCTGGTCCTTCTTCATTGCAAGAAGCAGAAGTAAGCTGAGCTCTTTGATCTTCATTTTGAACCTTGGCTGCTACTGGCAGTTTGTTGAACTCTATGAACTCTTCTTAGAATACTGTTAATAAATCCAATCCACATAATGAAAGCAGAGAATAGCAAGGAAATAAATTCTACTGAAATTAATTTACTAAAATATTTTAAAAGTAATTATGTCACTGTTTCATTTTAAAAATGTTAAAATTCTAGTAGAAGTTTAAAAATTACCAAAATTTGAAAGTGCTGAATGTACATTATATTTCCAGGTGTCTTCAACAACTGTATGTGATATAAAAATATTTATAATTTCTACTGGTGACAAAAATTACAAGAACTGCTAAGTCCCACTGAGATTTGAATCCTGCGTTTATAGTTGAAGGAATATTAAATTCAATGAAAGGTTAGTGAAAATGAATGTGTATATTTTCTATTCAAGTTCAAAGACCTCTGTATGTACAAGAACATCATGGAGATACATTTTGAATCTAATCATCAGCCTCATGATTAGAAACACTATTGTAGAGAATTCCCCTAGTTCTTCAATTTGGGCATTCAATCTTGGTTCACAAAATTTGTTACCTCCAATGTCTTGTTGCTTGCTGCTAGATCTAGGTCCTCATTATTAATGAAGTCCTAAAGAACAATAGGTGCAAATGGGGTACAGGTAACGGACTTACCATTGTGCTTGGCATCCAGTAAGTACACAATACGCACAATAAAATTAGCTATTAATCCCACTATCATCATCACGGGCTACAGCTCATAAAATATGAGGTTCCCTTCTTAAGAAAAGTCAATAAAGTACTTTCATTTTGCGAATTTTAGGAAAACTTTTGACTATATGAGCCCATTACCAGAGTCTCTCCCTGGGTCTTGAAGCCACCTGGGCAAGTGAGGATTACTGAAACGTAAGATTCATTAACTTGGTGATAAGTCTGTTTCTAATTGTCATTTTCCTTTTGTGCATCTTCACAATTCTTATCAGTTTTTCCTGATGAAAGAAAGCTCTTTGTCTTTGTTAATGCAGAGGTAATGATGAAATGTGGAAGTGTGCTGAAGATGGGGGATGGGTAATCACTACCTGTACTGGCCCCAATCTTCAGGCCCAGGATAACTGTGTATCTCCTGGAGGGATTTCCCCTCATGTAACCAGCTGTAGGCGTATCAGAGTGGACCAGTTACATAGAACATATCCATGGAAGAAAGAGGTTCCAACTATTACTCCCCAGTCTGTTCCCATCACCTAGCTAAAATAATGGCACAAAGTGCAGACTCCCCACAAATGTATCAAAACAATACATGAATACAGTTTTGTTTCCTAAGAATCTTTTGAAAATGAAAAAGAAGGGAAAAGGGAGAAAAATAGAAATATCTGAACATAGGTTTTGCTACAAGTTTTAAAATTTTATTTACTGAATCAAATATTTTCTGAAGTTGTGGAAAGAGGGAGATTAAACAAATGGGGAAATTATCTGTTTAGTTGTTCTTCCAGGCCTTTTCCAGGGGCCCTCCTGACTCTTGCCATCTCTCCCCAAGTTACACCCTTATAACCCACCCCACTTCCAGCATCTGATTCCCATAGCTGTTTGGTTCCAACTGAGATATTTGGAATCAAACATCTCACTATTGAGTGCTTCCATATGCTCAGCTCCAGGATATGTTTTAGCTGTATCATCTTAAAGTCCTTACCAATACCATCACTTAGGTATTATTAATCTTCCCTCACAGAATGAGAAACTGATGCTCACAGGATCCAAGCAATGTGTCCAGTGTTAGGTAGTGAATGGGTTGTGGAGCCTGGTGTTCCAACTCAGGTACTCTCACTCCAAAGATCAGGCTCAACACCACTTAGTCCCCACACCATCCAGCTGTAATAGGAATAGCATTCAAGAATGTTTCATTTGGAGAACATCTGAATTTTAAAAGGGATCACTCTACAACAAAAAGCTTCTAAACTTAAATAAATAAATAAATAAATAAATGGTTGGCAAATAACATCAGTATGTCTCATGCTTAAATAATAGAGTATGAAGTTCTCTGTGTATGTGAGATGGTCGACTCTCCCTGTGAGAATCCTCAACCTCTCAATGATATATGTGGTTCCACCTCATGGCCCCGTCTCAAGACAGGTCACTGCTTTCCTGTTGGGTAATCTCCACATTATACTAGGCAGTACATGTGGGCAGCTATCTTTTTATTGTGCCAGAAATCTGCTTAGCAAAGGTTTTCTGTATGCATTTGTGTACTAAAGAAATTGTATTCTGGTAATAGAGGAATAAAACCAGGGATTATCAAAATGGCAAGTTGCAAAATTACCTTAGAAATTAAGCAACATTCAGGGAAACAAGGCTGCTTTACTCTAAAGATCACTAATGTCCAGGATCTCATCAGTTACCAAAAGTAGACTATAAACTCTTGAAGTGTACTGAAAACTCTAAGAAGGCAGGGAACTTCACCTTTGATTTATACTTGGATCTTGCCTGCATACAGACTAGTACGTACCGTACGTACATATCTCTCCATAAATGCTTATTGAGAACATGAATAAACTGTATTGTTTAAACACGGTTTCCACAGATCCCTCCCTACATGTATTGCATTACTTATAACACTAGCTGGAGAACTTAGAACACTCATTACTTAAGCACTAGCTGCGTTTTGCTTGTTCATTTTTAGTTCTATGAAGAAATGGCAGCCACAATTTTTTGGAGGACAGAATCTCCTAGCTAAAGAGAGCATCAGCAGGGAATCAACTTTGTAAATAACCCAGACTGTGTGGGCCTCTTGTGAGAAAGGCTCTATTGGCAAGATGTTCGTTAAAGATCACTCTACTTGTAGCTTCCTCTGAAATCATTTTCAAGCCTTTGTATGGCAAGTCACAAACACTGGACATAGGATGAGAACTTCACAAGCTCTCGTTCCCCCTTCTGTGCCATCTTTTTGAAAAGGACTGTTAGAAGTAGTTCCCGTGATGTTTTGAAATACATCAAGCCAGCGACATTTGATTTTTTACCTCCTTGTGGATTGGGGCTATTTGTTTTAGTTTATGGAATAAAATTCGAAACTTGCAGATGTGTTGTTACTTAAAATTGGAACTCTTTCCTGAACCTGAAATACAGATAGATCTAAGTGCCATTCCCAGCTCTTTCCTCTCAGTAGGATTCCAAGCTTTTGTGCATATAATGAACTTAGACATTTTAATAGCTGATTTGTACCTTTCAGGCCGCTGTTGTTATAACCTCTGCAGATTCACTGTGGATTATAGTGTGGGGCTTAGCGTTGTTGATTTACTTTTTTCATATCTGTTCCTTAAGCGACAGAAATTGTCACTTTCGTTTAGAACACGTTTGTTGAAATGGTGCTTTTTTTTTTTTTCCATAAAGGGCACTTAAGTCATTTTTATTTAAAATAAATTAATCAAATTTATCTTCCTCATTTGCCTCTACATGACCTTTCGGAAACTTGGAAATTAAATTTTCTCCCGATATTTTACTTTCCAGCCTGGCAAACATTGATGCTATTTTAGATTCTGAACTAAGTAGAAAAAGCACAGGTTTCTTTTTAAAAATCACTTCAGCTTTGAAACAGGAAATGATAATGTTTCTGGAAATTTATCTGCTGTGGCATGAGTTTTAGTTTTTCCTTTTAAACGAATTACAAATGAGAGGGTAATGATGAACATAAAAAATAATGAGACCATAAAAAATCAACTGAAACAAACGAATTAAAACACACTCATGGGAATGGTTTCAACTGTAAATATACTCATTTAAAAGTGAAAAAAATGTTTATGCTGCTGTTTAATAAATACCATTATTCGTCACTTACAAACATAATATGTTACTGAACAGAAACTGAGCTATTCATTCTTGAATAGTTTGAATTAAAACTCTTATTAATGATAATGACACAAAGTAAAGATCTATAAAACATGACTAAAGGAAGGAACATATCAAACAGAATTTGCCACTTATAGCTTCAAATGTTTTTTACAATCACATAATAAAAGTATTTTAGGAGTTTTAGGAAAATACTTTTGAAAAAATAAAATATAACCACAAAAAACCTTTCCTATTAAAGATCAATAATGGAGATTCTTTTAACTTGAATTATCAATAGTTTTGTAACTAAAGAAATGTTTTTCAGGTTGTGCATTTGTAATTCAAAAATTTGAAACCCAAAATTCTAAATTTCCAAACATTTGAGCACTGAGACCACAAGTAGAAAATTCCATACCTGATTTCATGTGATAGGTGTCAGTTAAAAAGCAAATGTACTAAAATATTTTATAAAATAACCTTCAGGCTATGTGTATGAAGTATGTAGGAAACAAATGAAGTTTTGGTTTAGACTTGGGTCCCATCCAAAGATAACTCATATGTACAAAACTGAAACAAATCTCATATCTGAAACATTCCTGGGTCCAAGCATTTCAGATAGGGAATATGTAACCTGCATGGTATTAATTACATATTATAAAAAGACTTCCTGCATATAGCCTTATAATTTATGATCTCCATGCACATATCCTGAAGAGTTCACATAAGACAGGTGCTTCATGTTCTTCCATTTAAAGATATAACATGGAGTAAGAAAACCAAATAACTTACCCTAATGCCAGTGTCAAAGCTGGGGTAATTTTATAGCCATTTTCAATTCATTAAGGAATGTGCCTTCCTCAATTCCTGCAAAAGCAGTGAGGACAATTTTCTGTGTGACCTAATGACTTTAGAGGGCTCTCTTGAACAAAACTATTTGTGGTAATAACAGCATTATCATTGGTGAGTAGTTCCATATTATTTAGAGTTTGCTGCTATGGAGAACTCAGAGAAGAATGATGACAGTTAAGTCCTGGCTCAGACTGGAGGAATTGAGCAGCTCATCTGGGAGCATAGGACAGAAAGTAGTCACAGAAGCCTACACTGCAGAAAGCAAGGGTACCACTAGGCATGGTGATGCACATCTATAATCCCAGCAGCTTGGGAGGCTGAGGCAGGAGGATCACAAATTCAAAGCCAGTCTCAGCAACTTAGGAAGGCCGTTAAGCAACTTAGCAAGAACTTGTCTCAAAAGAAAAAGGAAAAAAAAAAAAAGGGTTGGGGATTACTCAGTATTAAGCACCCCTCAGTTCAATTCCCCAGTACAAAAAACAAAACAAACAACAACAACAACAAACCAACAAACCAACAAACAAAAACAAGGGCACCAACATCAGCACTGAGACCTTCAGAAATACATGATCAGTTGGGACCTGGGGTAAACAACAAACAACTGAATTTTTTTTTTCCTAAATCAACTCTATCAACTCTACTGAATATATTTTATTATATTCACATATAATAAAATCCCTTTTCAATGTTCTGTTGAATGACCACTGTAATAAAGACCAAGAGCATTTCTATCACTCCTCAAAATTTCCTCCAGCTTTTCTGCAATAAATCCCTTCTCCCATTCTTGGCCTGCTTAATTACACATGCAGCCAGGCTTAGATTTTGAAAAGAAGAGGCTAAAGGAAATGGTGAGAACAAAGGGAGGTCTTAGATAAATCCAAATGTTGGAATTACTGGTTAAAAGTCTAAATACAATTATTAAGCAAGGAAGGAAAAACAAGCCAAATGTGTGAGGATAGAAAACCACCTGCTCTCCCACATACCCCTAGCACTTCTCCAAAGCCATTTTCTGTTCTTTACTTCCAATTTCATTACTTGGTGCATCCATCATTTATACCTTTGGGATGAAAATAGCATTGCAAAGTCCTGTGTTCCTGGGAAGCTGTAACGGGGACCACTCACCACCATCTTGGCTATATGTGCATCATTGTCAAGATTCTATGCAATCTCTTCTTAAGATCTGTGTGTGTGCGCCTGTATGTGGGGGGATGTAACAGATCTCTCTGAGATAGCTTTGGGTTCTCTTCCTAGTAGCAGATAAATTGTGTATTCAGTTTTAATTGGTTCACAGGACCCCTGAAGTTTATTTGTGGAATTACAAGGGTTTCTCTGGTATTCAGGGTAAAATTCTTACCACTATCTGTACATTTTCCTATGCTTTCCTGAACTTGACAGACCAGGGAGAAATAGCACATACTGTATGAAAGCGATCAGGAAAGCCTCTGCATCACCTCTGTTTAGCCCTACCTGAGTATTTTCAGTTGCAAAGCATTTATTGCCTTATATAGCACGTTGTTTTTTCCTCCTGTTGGAGGTACAGATTTTCCACCACTTTGCACAAGGAAGTAAAGTTCTGAGGAACATTTGAGAAAAGGGAGGACTTTGGGTCTGTCACAAAGAATGCAGCGGGGCAGGGTGGGGTGGGGAGGGGTGGGAAACACAAGATATTCCAAGATTTCCTTGGTCCTATTCATCTCTCAGCATCTGTAATGCTGAGAGTGTCACAAACCTCTCTAGGTATCTGCAATATGTTCATCTTTCAAATGAGGAAAGACTGGATTGGATCATACTTTTAAGCTGAATAGTCCAAAATTCCATGTCCCACACCACCCTTTTTCTTTTATAATTATAGTAGATATGCTGAACTCTAACATCAACTTTTGATAGCCAGTAGACACATGCAAATCATCCAGACATTCGAAGAAAAACCCATAAAACAGAAGTGATCTCAAAAGTAAATGGCTTGTAAGAGAAAGGCCCATCTCCTTAAAGACATTCCTTTACAATCCTTCTGCAGCAGGTCACAGAAAAACAGTGCCCTGCTTTGATGACCAACTGGCTGTAAACACTAACAAGGAGTCATGGGTCTGCCAAGGCTGTAGTGACGCTGGGAAGCATGGTGATGTCATGACCAGCCTAGTGGGTGGAGAGGGGGAACCACACTGAGGAGAATCATGCCCCAGTAGCCTCTACTGTATGCCTTATTCAATCTTCAATTTTCTATGGTTTTATTTTAGAGGTCTTCCACTTTCTTGGATAGATATATGCCTAGATGTATTATTAATTGATTAATTAATTAATCCATAAATTAATAAATTAATTTCTAGATTAATGTTAATTCCCAGATTATTTTTGGAGACTATTGTGAATGGAATTGTTTCTTAATTTGTTTTTCAACAGATTCATTGTTGGTATATAGGAAGTTTTGATTTTTGTATGTTAATTTTATAATCTGCCAGTTTGCCAATTTGTTTATTAGCTCTAGCGTCTTTTGGTGGAGATGTTGGGGGCTTCCAAATATAGGCTCATATCATCTGCAAAGTGATAATTTTACTTTTTCATTTACTTTTTCAATCCATTTTATGTCTTTCTCTTGCCTAATTGCTCTGGAAAGAACTTCAAGAACTATATTAAGTAGGAGTGGTGAGAGTGAACATCCTCATCTTGTTTGTCTTGTTTCAGATTATAAGGGAAATATTTCAAGTTTTCTCCATTTACTGAGGTTGGTTTTGGGTTATTCATACATATCCTCTATGATGTTAAGGTAGTTCCTTTTATCTCTAGTTTTTTGTGAGTTTTTATCATGAATGGGTGCTGAATTTTTTACAAGTCTTCTCTATATCTATTGAGATAACTAAGTGATTTTTGTTCTTAATTATATTTAATATGATGAATTACATTTATTGATTTGTATAGTTAAACCATCCTTGTCTCTCTGAAATAAAATCAACTTGGTTGGGATGTACAATATTCTTAATATGTTGGTGAACACAATTTCTAATATTTTATTAAGTATTTTTGCATCTAAATTCATCAGAGATGTTGGTCTCCAGTTTTCTTTTCTTGATGTGTCCTTATCTGGTTTTGGTAGGAGTGTGATCCTGTTTATACAGAATGAATTTGGAAGTGTTCCTTCCCTTTTTATTTCATGGAATGATTTGAGTATTGGCATTAGTTCTTTTTCAAAGATCTGGTAGAATTCAATTGAGAATCCATCTGGTCCTGGGCCTTTGATAGAAGTCTTTTTATTATTGCTTCTACTTCATTACAAGTTACTTATCTGTTCTAGGTTTACTATACTCTTGGTTTAATTTTGGCAGATTGTATGTATCTGGAAATGTATCCATTTCTTCTAGGTTTTCCAATTTATTGGAAAATAAATTTTCAAAATAGTCCCTAATGATCTGCTGGATTAGTGTGTTGTCTGTGTTAACTTCTCCTTCTTATTCTCTAATTTTATTAATTTGGGCCTTCTATTTCTTTGGGTTAGTTTGGCTATGGGCTTATCAATCTATTTTATCTTTTCACAGAAGTACCGATTTTTCCATCAATCTTCTATGTTTTGTTTTAATTTTCAAGTTAATTGATTTGGGGTCTGATCTTTTTTATTTCCTTCCTTCTACTGGTTTTGGAATTAGTTTGTTTTTCTTTTTCAAGTACTTTAAGGTGCATCAGTATATTGTTTATTTGGAATCTTTTTGTTTTACTCATGTAGGCATGTAGGCACTCATAGTTATAAATTTTCTTATTAGAACTGCCCTCATAGTGTCCCAGATGTTCTAGGATGTTGTTTCACTATTCTCATTTGAGTTTAAGAATTTTAAAATTTCTCCCTTGTTTTCCTCTATCACCCATTCATCATTCAAAAATGTATTGTTCAATCTCCATGTGTTTATTTAAATTCTGTAGGGTTTTGTTGTGTTGATTTCTAATTTCATTCCATTATAATCTGATAAGATGCAAGGAGTTATATTGATTATTTTTGTATTTTCTATTTTTTCATTTTTGTCTTTTGTATTTTCTAAGAGTTGATCTTTGGCCTAAATTGTGGTCTAATTTGGAGAAGGTTCCATGAGCTGCTGAGAAGAAAGTGTATTTAGCTGTTGTTGAGTGAAATATTCTATAGATATCTGTTAAGTCTATTTGATTTATAACATTTTTCAGGTCCAAACACTTTTTACTGAATTTATGTCTGGACAATTTATCTAATGGTGAGAGAGATGTGTTAAAATCACCTAGTACCATACAAGGTATGAGGCTTCAATTTGAGTAGGGATATAAATATTTATCATTATATCTATTTTATTGGATTGTTTCCTTTACCAATATGAAGTGACCTTGTTTCTTCTAATTAATTTTTGTATGAGGTCTGCTTTGTCCTGTGTGAGAGTAGCTACTCCTTCTTGTTTTCAGGTGCCATTCAAATGGTATATCAAGTTCTATCCTTTCATTTCCGGTGCATGTCTATCTTTGACTGTAAGGTGTTTCCCTTGCAAACATCATGTAGTTGGATCTTTTTAAAAATCCATTCTGCCAGCCTATGCCTTTTTAACTGGAGAGTTGAGAACACTTACATTCAAAGTTATTATAGAGAGATGTTTATTAATTCCTACCATTTTGATTTATTTATAATGCTTAATTTTGTATTGTTTCTCATTTTCTTAGCTACAATTCAAATGAGTTTTGTTCATTTGTAAGCTCTGAGATTTTTTTATTTATTTCTTTTGTGTGGAGTACTTAATAAGTTCTGTAGTACCATTTTAATAGGAATTCTTTTAGTTTCTGCTTATCTTGGAAGGTTTCTCTTTCTTTGATTTTGAAGGATATCTCTGCTGGATATAGGAATCTTGGTTGACAATTATTTTCTTTCATGACTTGGAACACATCATTTCAAGCCCTCTTGGGTTTTAGAATTTGTGCTGGGAAATAAGAATTGATTCATATTGGCTAGCCTCTAAATGTGATCAGACATTTTTCTCTTGTGGTTTAAAAAATCCTCTACTTGTTCTGTTCGTTAGGCATTTAAATTATAATGTGTCATGGAGATATTCTGTTTTGATCTTGTCTATTTGGGGTTATGAATGCATCCTGTATTTGGATGTGATCTCATTCTTAATATTTGGAATAATTTCTGCTACTATTTCACTGAAGACATATCCATTCCATTAGTATGTATCTCATAATCCTCCTCAATTCCAATGATTCTTAAACTTAGTCTCTTAATCTTGTCCCAGACTTCTTGTATATTCTGATCATGGTTGCTCTTTTCTTTAATATTTATCTGAATGTTCAAGTCTGACCACTTTGTCTTCCAGATATGAGATTCTGTCTTTCAGCATGTTCTACTCTATTAGAGAGACCTGCATCTGAACATTTTATTTGATTTATTGTATCTTTCATTTTAAAGATTTCTGTTTCAGTCTTTTTCTGTCTCCTTATTGAATTGCTCATTCACTTCCTATAGTGACTTCTTTAATTCATTCAGTCATTTTTCTGTGTTCTCTTGAAAATCACTGATTAATTTTATAATCATTGTTTTGAATTCTTTATCTGATAGTTTGTCCACTTCAATGTTTTTGAGGCCAATTGCTGATGATTTATAAACTTTAGGAGGTATTGTACTTTACCATTTTTTTTTCATATTTCTTGCAATCTTATAGCTTTAAGCACCTGTTGAGAGGGAATTCTCTTCTACTTTTATTTGTGGGCCTTTTTTAGGGCACAGTTTGCACTTGCCAAAGTGTCCTAAAGTGATCTACATTGAGACTCCCTTATAGGTATGGTATCCACGACCTTTATTTTAATTCTATTTTTGCTGTAGCAGTGGATATAGCTCAGAGCCCACTCCTAGCCATTTCCACTTGGGCACCTGGTAGTTCATTTGGGATTTTGTCTATTTGATTCTTTGTATTAAAGTATAGCTTAAGTTTGAATGTTGTCAGTTTGTGTGTGGAGCAAGGTTTGCTGTCTTTTGGTTAGTTTAGTTCAGCAGCAGAGTCTCCACTAAGATGGTCAAAATAGTCTACAAGAATGGACAATCACTGTCTATGCCTGACTCTCTGTCTTTCCATTTCTTCTTGGGCTACATACTGAAAGAGAGAGAGCAAGGGCTGGGGGTTGTTAACCCCTTCCTCTTTTTGTGTTGCTCATTGAGATGCCAGTTGGATTGGCCTAAGACTGAAGCTTATTGAAATAGCTCTCAGCTTCCCTTATCACCAGTATAAGGTAGGATGGAGCGGGAAGTACTCTCAGCTAGAGATTTTTTTGTCTGCATAGACTAGATTGATGCCCTCCTATGGTGGGGCTGCTGTAGAGTTCTGGGCTTAGGTCTAATTGGGCCATAGGGGCTTTGTTGGGTGGTACTGCTCTGCAGATTTTAGATCGACATACCCCTACAGCCTGAGAAGTGCAGATCTCAGTCAGGAGTCCCTGAGTTGCCAGTCCCAAGCTTAATCCCTGAGTGTATTCACACTCACATGTTCAGATTCTTAACCTGCTTCAGCTGATCATATGAGCTGCAAGACCAAAAGAAAAGTAAGTTGGGCTCCCCTTTGCTTTTCTGACTTGAATCTCCCTGGATACAATCTTCTTTGTGCCTTGTTTCACCCACATTTTGCTCGGTACACCCTAGACTTCACTGCAAGTACTTGCTGGGCCAGTATGGCAATGTTTGGTACAATCTCCCAGATGCACAACAGCATCTGCATTGTGACTGCTTCAAGGTAGCTCCTGCCTCGGCTCTCCTCAGTCAGTTAAAAAACAGCACTTTTCAAGCACCAGTGCACAGAGCAACCTGAGTTCAGGTTGCTGAGTTCAGGTTGCTTTTCTGATTTCAGGTTTTTTTGTACAAAATCTATACATTGTGTTTCTCTCTTTGGTGAACAAGTGCCACTACTATTGCTGCTGCTGTGACTGACTTGACTACAATGTACTCATCCTTCTTTGTCCAATGTACCCAAATTTCAGAGTTTGTAAGGTACTCTGACTGCCCAATATGGAGTTTTAGTGAAATCCCTCTTTCACCCACCTTGCTGAGAAGCAGTATTCCTCCTGCTTGAATCCCAAGTCACACTGCAACTAGGAATGCACCCTCCTCTAATCTACCATCTTGAATCTCTCCCCTGCCTCACTCACTCAATCAATCCAGTAAGTAAATAAAATGTGTCCTGTACAATTAATAAACATGAATAATCATAATGAGAATGTTTCGTGAAAAAAATGTCTTGAATGAATGCATGAAAAGAGAGAAATTTTATGAGATTATCTGGGCACAGAAAGGAGAGTATGAGTTGATAAGTTAGGTATTTTGGTTTATTTGGGCTGTAATTACTGGTTTATTAATATGCTTTTAAGATTAACCCACCTTGGGAAGTTCCGTGTCTGTGCAATGAGCACTGAACTCATTCTATTTGCTTCATTTCTAATCTTATTTTGTAAAACACAATTAAAATGATGGCAAACCATCCCTTATGTACAAAAGGTCAACCACTTCTTAGAATAACTCTCACTGGCTTCATAGTTAGAGAAACCCTGATGAGTCTCTGGGAGTTTCTCTAATTCTTTGTAATATTCTAAAATAAGTACTCTGGGATAGCTAAATACATAACTTGTCATCTGAATATGCATTTAGAGACTTCTAATACATATTATAAATATGTATTTAGGGATTTTCTTACAAGGAATAAAGAGCTTTATAATAACTCCTTTGGAAAGAATATGCTCTATTACATTATATGTGTTCAGTCTCTTAAAAAATTCATGGTATTTTCCTGATAGATCAGGATGCCTGATAAGAGATGGTAACAAGACACTGTTAGTAACGTGTGGAGAATCTCAAATTTCACATGTGAGACAAAGCCCATTCTTTATACTGAGGAGGCATATGCTGAGGAGCTCAGGATACATTGTTTTCTTTTTCTTTTTTTCTCATGAATAATGCAATCAAGTTGCTCCTATGTCCGCCCATAAATGGGCAAACACAATGGACATGAATGGGTCATCCAGGTTCAAAGCGATCTGTGAAAGGATACCTTCCCATAATTCCAAGTAGGAGATGGAACCTGCCTTTTTAGATGCAGAGAGAGGAACATGGCGAATTTATGCATTAGGATTCTGCAGCCCTGCCTCATCCAGATCCTCTTGGCTCAGAGCATATACACCTATGATTACCTGCAGCAGTGGACATATTTTAGGTTATGTATCCATTGGTAAAATCTTCTTTGTAAACCTATCTCCAGCACAGGTATACTTTATACTTATTTTCCAAGTCTTCAATTATATATATTGAATATTGCTAAAACTTAACCCATGTTTTTTTAATAATAAAACATAAGTATAAGTGCTATATTTTCCCCAAACTTCAATAAATTACCACGTTCCTGGATTTGGGGAAGTCAGTCCAAATAGGGAAGCATGTTCACTCACTACATCCTAAGACATTTCTTGCTCCATCAAAGTCTCTTCAAAACATGCAGAGAAGTATGTCAAAGCCTGTAGCTGTAGTAAGTAGCACCTGTCAGTAACTCTCATTGATGAACACAGCATAGCTCTCAATGGGGGAAAGGTGTTTTTCCCCATTTTGTTGTTGTTTGTTTGTTTGTAGAATGAGATTCTGAACAGAAAATACACCATATCCCCCAGAAAATTTTGACCAGAGTGGAAAGACAAAGAGAATTTTGTCTGCTTGAGGCACTGGCAGAGGCTATTCCAGTATAGACAAGAAGAGCCTGATCTTCTCACTGGAAAAAGGTGTCCATCTTGGTGGCTTCTATGGCAGGACAGGACCCTTCTCAGTGAGCATGCTCTTGAAAACAGGACAACACTCTACAACAGAATACTTACTTAAACTCCATTTGTTTCTCTTTGTGAGACTTTATTCTCTCCCAGACCAGACTGAACCTCCGGGGCATTTGCCCAGTTTTTTTTTTTTCCCCCACAACATTAAGGAAAATATTATCATAAATAGATTCATCTGTCCATTTATTTGACAAATATTACTGAGGTCCAACAATGTGTCAGATTGAAAAACAAGTGATTCAGCAGGCATTATTTCTCTGAGGGCTCTCAGCGAAAAGGGCATGACCTCCAGAAGTCAATACCAAGGCCTCCCGTGTACTAGCAAGGCCGGGCTATAGATCACTGAAGCCTCAGAGCAAAACCCCTATATCCATGGCTTGGCCCAGATCAGCTCAGCCCAGATCATACTGAGATAATTTTCTGGAAAATGCCCAGCTTTTTTTGCATTCACACAGGCAAGAACAAAGATCAGGGTTCATGATACACTGGAATGAATGCCTGGGCTGGGTGGGAGGTAGGAGAAAGGAGCACAGAACACCAGAGGGTGGCAAAGAAAGCAGCCTAAGAAATCAGCAAGCACCTGGCAGAAAGTTAACAGTGGTGCCTCGATTGGCAAGGGTAGGTCTAAGACCCTCAAAAGCACAGTGATTTGGATGGACTTCTGAGCTTCCCTTAGGTCATGTTTTTACCCTCTCTAAAAAGATGAAATTTGGGCACATTCTTTTGGAGAAGGAAATGTTCCATGTGGTTTGGAAAGGATGTGTGTGGGTGTCTTTCTACCTGCTAAGTAGACATTGGCTTTAAGATACCAGGTTAGATGCCAAGGCATTAATTCATCAAACATTCATCAAGAATTTTCCTCTGGACCATGAATTATACCAGAAGCTAGAAACAAATAAAGTACGGGCTCCGTCTACAAGGATTTTGCAGTAATTTAGGGGTGAAAGGAAGTTTAAATTCAGGATAATAGAGAGAGAAGCGATCACAGGATGTAAGCCATGTTTAGTAGAGGCAAATGCAAAGAGGATCAATTATACTTGATGGCTCAGGGGAACTTCAAAAGGAGATGCTGACAAAACTGAGAAGGGCTTGAAGGATGAGTGGCAGTGCCAGCACATTAAGGCGGGTTGAGGTCTTCCCCCGGAGGAAACAATGTGCTAAAGAGCAAGGCAGACATGGAGAACTGTGTGTGGTTGGCCTGGTTGCAGGATGGGGTGTATGTGGGGTTCAGCTGGAGAGCAAGGCCAGGCGTGAGGCAAGGAAGATGCCACATGAAGATTTCTGGACTTTCCTGTCCATACCAGTGGGAGTTATTGCAGGTTTTAAAGAAAAGAAATGTATTTTATAATGGGCTGGGTCTGCTGAACTCCTAATCTCTTTGCTGACCATCTCAAAGCAAGCATTCTCAAATGCACTACAACACACAGGACGTATGGCATTCCCACTTACAGCACTGTTCTAAGGAAGGTAGGCCATGTTCTGTTTCACAGCCAACCCAATGACTCTACCTCCCACTGTTTCTCTCTCTTTCTGAGGGAAACATGATGGATTTCAACCAAAGGAGGGTAGATTTGTTACAAAGATAGCACCGAGGGATGTAGCTCTGTGGTAGAGCATGTTACCCTATTACTGTGATGCAAAGATGGGTGTTTTACTTATTGTCTCATGATTTTCCACAAGTTTTCTTTAGTATTAGTATTATAGAATGAAAACATTGAGTCAATAATAAAACATAAAATTTAAGGCCCTGGGCTCAATCCCTAGTAATGAAAAAAAAAGTACTAAAAAAAAAATGTGACCAATACCTGCTCTTTGCCAGATTGGGACCTGTCAGCAGGTTATGACAATGAGTGACCACCATTGTTTTAAAACACGCATTTTTGTTAGGAGTTCCTATTTTAAAAAAGCCTAACTATCCATTTTGCTAGTTAAAAATCTGGGATGTATACATAATTATTACACATATAGTATATGCATACAATGGAGCTATGCAATCAGAAAATATATGAATATGTACTCTAAGGCAAATATATCCCTGTTCATCCTGGGACCTACAAGGAACAGAGCAATCCCATGCAAGCACCCAATGGTGCAGGCCAGCATCCCCAATGCTAGCTGCCTACATATCAAGGAGTGGGTGTGGGACAGGCTGTCAGGGAGAAGCAGACCAGCAAGCCTGATCTTCCAGGAGCAGATGCATAATACAAAGAACAGAAGTGGGTGAGGAATGGAAGAAATTTGCATGCAGGAGAGAAAACTGCTGTGTACAGCTATTTATTTTCTCTTGCACAAGGATTACACATTTTCCTCAAGGGGAAAGGAGGAGGGAGTTAATCACTTTGCACTTTTTGTGAGTCTGAAGTATTTTTAAGTTTAATTCCTGTCCTCAAGACTGTGTTGTGTTGCCAGCATGGGGCTGATATAACTGGCAGAGGTGAGCCATCTCACCCTTTGAACATAACCTTTTGAAAGTGGTGATATTTGTCACATGGAACTTGAATGGAGATCATGAACATATGCTGAGGGGGAGGAGGACATGCCTTGACTTCTGAAATGCCATCTGTGTATGTGTGTATGTGTTTTTTTTTTTTAGTTGAAAATTTCAACCAGAATAGTAAAAATTAAAAAATTGGGGAAAAGCTCACTTTTACTAAACTGAAAACAATCTAAACATTTTACAAAAGGTGACTGGCTCAGCAATAGGTACCATAGAAGGAATAGTATGCAGCAGGTAACAATAGTACTAAGGAAAATTCTGTATTAAGTCCACAAGTGTAGAATGTGAACTGGTGTACATCATAATATCACCAATGTGTGAACAGCACAGATAAAAGGTTAAGACCTTAGAAGGCACAGGTTAAAATGAAAGAAGTTACCCTATTACTATGACGTAAAGATGGGTGTTTTTTTTTTTTAAAGAGAGAGAGAGAAAGAGAGAGAGAGAGAGAGAATTTTTCAATATTTATTATTTTTTTTTTAGTTATTGGCAGACACAACATCTTTGTTGGTATGTGGTGCTGAGGATCGAACCCGGGCCGCACGCATGCCAGACAAGCGCGCTACCACTTGAGCCACATCCCCAGCCCCAAAGATGGGTGTTTTACTTATTGTCTCACCATGAGTTTTCCACAAGTCTTCTTTAGTAATAGTATTATAGAATGATAACATTGAGTCAATAACAAAACATAAAATTTAAATAATATTTTTAAAATGTAAGTTATGAATAGGAATTAAGTCTGACCCATGGAAACTTTGTTATTTTCCCAATAAATATCCTAGGCCAGCTCATTCTGGAGGAAACTGAGCATTTCCCCCATTATCTGTGACATGACAGAGGCTCCTGATTCTTACAGTAATGAGGAAGCAGAGGGCTTCTAAGCTTGGAAGCTTATCCTGGCATCAAGGGCCACCAGAGCTCAGTTAGAGAATGAGCTGACTCAAGCTCTTGGTTCCTCTGAACTCCCTAGCGCGTTATTGGATGTTTATCATATCCCACCTCCAAGGAGCGTCACCCTTGCATTGTAGCCGATGTGCACCTCCTCCCGTTTGCATATCACCAGCGTAACCCTCTATACCAGTTGCTCAGAAGTCATAAACTTCTGGTATTGTTAGTGGCAGTGCGTTTTGATCATTGACTTGACGAGGATTTGTTACACTTCTTGTGAATTGCTCCTCACTGCACCCTGTGCACAGTCGGCATGGGGGAAAAGGTCCAGGATCCAGTTATTGTTGTTGACAGAGGAATTCAGTCACGTTTCAGTCAAGTGCAGGGCCCATCCATAACAGGGGTGATGCTGACTCTAAAAACTAGATGGGCCTCCGGTTGAGATTCTGACTACATCCCAACAACACTGTGACTCTTAAGTCATTCATTCCTTTATTATTCTTATTTGCAATCTTGATTTCAGCCTAGCAGTGGTGAGCTATTAATAAAAGGCATCTTTAGGTATCCTAAGAAGATGATTTTCAATGGTAGGTAGCCACAATTGTCTAATTTCCCAAAACGACCTGCCATTAGAATATACCATATTACCATTAAAAAGCTGAAAAGCCTTCAAAGTTGCTAACGTTTGGTGATTACCTTGATGGCGACTCTTTTAAAAGTTTTATTTAAGAGTTTATGTTGACATTTTCTAGTGTTTTCCAGTTATTTATTTTTGTATAAAAATCATCCCCAAACTGAGATCATTTGATTATCTGCCAGGTTTCTGAGAATTGGGGATTTGGAAAGGGCTCAGCTAGGTAGTTCCTACTAGGGTTTCTCATGAACTGCAATCAGATGGTGACTGGGACAGCAGATGTTAGAGCTTCTGGGAGCTGGTGGATCTCTATCTGGTCAATAGGCATGGGCTAGTTTTGATTTCCTTTCAGCGTGATGGCTTCAGAGCCATCAGATTGTTCGAATGGTAGCCAATAACTTTTTCAGGCCTATTCCCACTGAGCAAGCTGAATGTTATATTGCATTTTAACCATTAGCCTTGAAGGTCATTTTACAGTTTTCTACAGGTTAACATAGGCATAGAACTCACCAAGTTTCAAATACAGGGCACATGGACCCCGACCCTCAATGAGAAGAGTATTCAATGGATAATATTGTTTTGGTGGTCTTTGGAAAACACCATGTGCCACAAGGTTGCATATGTGTCATTGCATTTCCTGTGATTAGAAATCACTTTTATTTGCTGAATTGGAACAAAGTTTCCTGCTATCACTGGCACAAGAAAGCTAATTTTCTAGTGAGTGCACTCTTTTGTATAATCTGAAACTACTCTTGGTTAGAGAAGGATTAGCCTGTTTTCCTTGTGGAAAATGCTATTTGGTACACACACCTACAGCTTAGAAAGAAGGGGACAATAAGTAATAACTCTAGTCTATTTGAAATTCATAGAGATTTATAGGTCTTAGGGGTCTGCCGTGCAGTAGCAGGGTTTTCTCTATTTCATAGCAAAGCTTTTTCTATACAGTAAATCAACACCCAGAAAAGGTGATTCTGTCATGTTGCAGCTGAGAAGGAGGCCATGCCAGGGTGACCAAGGCAAGGCACTTCTGGTCCTGACATTTCTGAGCTGGCTAATAACATGGACTTATATAGCACCTTACATTTTGGAAGGAAGCTAGTAGCCCAAACAATGTCCATAGAGTATTCCGAATTTTAAACTGCGGTAAGCAGTTACTCAGGTGTTGTTTTTTTAAAATAACAGTAATCTAGGACAAGCATTCCCCTTATCTGAACAAAGAGAAAAGGAAGAGGCATGTGGAGACCAAGTGTCATAGTCATGTGGCTAGGTGATGGCAGGAAGTAGGGGTAAAGACGAAGATCTCCAGCTGCAGAATAAGGCTCTTTCCTTCTTGGTATAGAGGAAATCTTCTGTGCCCACCAAGAAAGAAGTCAGCCAAGTTTCTGAATTCATGCACACATGAAGATATCCTTTAAGGGTAAGGTTGGAGCCTGCCCACAGAGAAAGAAAGACAACAGGGAAGTCCTGAGCCTGAAACATCTCCAAGATGCCAAGGAGGTCACAAACATTGGGAGTACTGGTGACTCTCAGAATTTGATTCTCAGAATGTGGATTGTATAAAGAATAATATTCATGGACATGAAAGACTTGAGTAGAAATATTGTCAATGTACTGTGAATACAAGGTTTACTAGTCATTCAAAACCTCTTTTCAAGAGACTTTACCTTTAATATGCTGAAGGATAAATTTTAGGTGCCTTTATAATGCTAGAAACTGTGCACATTAAAAGAAGTGTGGAAAACTTGCTGGAAAGTGCTCTTAATTCGTGAGTTAAGAACCTGGCTCATTATCTCATTGAGTTATCGCAGTACCAAAATAAATTAAGCAATGTTGGGTCAAAGTTGATCTCTCAGTGTAGAGACGTGGAGTCTCCCACCCTCTCTCCATCCACCCCAACCTAAAGAACCATTTGGAAATCAGCCTTGAACAGGCAACAAATGCTTTCTCTGCTTTGCTCATTGAATTGAAAGGTTTCATATCAACAGATATCCATAATATATTGTGGCCTGGATCATATTCAAATAAACCTCATTAAAAATATAAAACCTATTGGCTATGATTCCACAAAACATTTCAGTATATGGAATCTTCTAAGGCCCGTTATTTTCAGTCAACTGGGATCTGCTTGTTGCCAAAAATCATGCAACATCTATGGTTGAAAAGACAGCTGTGCACTTTGAAACTCCTGCCCATAAACATTTAAAAGACAAATGGTATATCAAGCTATTATATAAATGACACTGTGTCTACATTCCTTTACAGCAATAAACATATCATTTGTCTTGCTTGTTGTAACAGGAACATTTCATTTTGTCACTTCTCGCTACACCTTGTTCTCCCCCTCCCTACTTACATTACACATTTCTTTTTGCTTCTGATTTTGGTTTGGTTTCTTTCCAACATTATTTGCTTCTCTGTTTAACTTATCATTCACTTTCCAGAGGGTTTTTATTTTTTATTAAATGTTAACTATAAGATGAGCAATATTTGGGGGAGTTATAAATGATTGCCCAGGGACCAGACACATTTTGTCAAGAAAGACATGTGGATCTGTTTTAAGTACCATGGCTCATGCATACACAAAAGGGACTGAAAGATTCTCACAAAGGGATACAACAGAGTATTATGCAAAGTGCATGTCTGAAAGCTACCAGGACACTGCTTAAGATTAATCTCCTAGGGTTTCCATGAAAAGGTAAGTGTCAAGCAGAGTGTCAGAAAGATGGTGGCATTTCAAAGGCAAAAGGAAGAAGAGCAAATTACGTACAAGGTGATGACAAACAGATGAGTTTCATTGTAGTGTTTGGTCTCCTAAAGGTCAAGAAAAGAATTATAAATGTGAGTCCTAGCAATAGAGTCTCCAGCAGGTTCTAAGAAACTTTGCCACAATTCTCATTCTATTTTTCTCATTCCCTTTCTACGTACTAAACTATTTGAATTCATGTATTATAAATGGCCTCTGCATCCTCACCACTATATGTTTTGCATCCAGACAACCCGGTTGAATTTCTTATTGATCAACAAAATGTCCTCTGAGGTCAGCAATGGCCTGCTCTGATTTTCATTTTTCTGTTCTTGGAGCTCAGCCTGGCCTGTCTTAGATGTCATTCAACACCAGCTCCTTGACTGTTTTTTTTAGGACTGTTGTACGAATTTGATGTCTACCAGATTCATTCTCAAAGTGGTGGTCCTCCCATCTCACATGTGAATGGCATTTCTCTTCCAAAGTTTAGCTGGGGGTCTTTGCTCTTTGTTTCTTTCAGGCCAGCAGCTCCCACTAGCCTGCCCAATACAGGCTAGAATCTGACTCTCCCAACACAATCCTCAGACCAATATTTCTTACTAACCATAGCTTGTTGTTACATAGATTTCTTGCCAATAGTAAGTGAAATATAATCATGGCCAAGATCATTAAAAATCCCTATCCCCAATTTGCTTCAAACACCCACTTTCATGTTGTTTTTCTTGGCTTTATTGATGGGAAGGATAACCTCCAGCTCCCTTGTGTCCTTCCCCATTGGGAGGTCATCTTTAAGTTCCTTCTTGCATTTCTTCATTCTGCCAAATCCTTATATTTCACTTTCCCTTGTACATCTTAGACATGTTCCTTCCTCTGTTTCTAAAACCGCTGTCTTCATCCAATCTTTAACACATGTACAACTGTTATAGCATATTCACCCACTACCTCCTTTCCGTCCCTCCCTTGTTCTCCCAACTCCCACTTACCTGTATTTTAGCTACTTGCTTTTATGTACCTCCCCAGACTTATCATAAAGCATGTGCTCCATAAATGTTGGAGGCTGACACTTCCTGTCCCTAGAGACTACGTACGTCTTAGATGCAGCACATCTTTTTCCCCTTTTTCCTTAGTGCCTGGAATGCTTTCTCAAATGAAACAACCATCTCCTTTGTATTCAAATTCCTCTTGGCAACTGTAGTCTTCTGGAAAAAAATTTTAGTAGCATCCTAGTGAAGGGTTTTTACAGATTTAAGTGAGTCTGGGTTTTTTAATACCTCACAGTTACTTTTTATCTGATTTTTATTGTCTGCTTAACTTGGCCTCTAAACCCACTGGGCAGAAATTAGGTATGAAGTGTTGGATTGTGAGAATAGCATCAGCACTTAGTCAATAATATGGTTTCTACCCTCAACTCCGCCTTTGCAAAGGCGATGAGAAATCCCGCACAGAAAAGCCTGTAATGAAAAGATACACCTCAGCCAAGAGGATATTGTACAGATCATATCACCACTTAGGTCACGTGATAAATTCTCTCTGTAAAGGAGGGTTCACACATCCAGAGAAGAACGAACGTCCAAAATTATGGTGCTGGCACAGCTCAGACCCAATCGCATCAGTTGTTTCTAGTAACTATATAAACAGAAGCACAGAATCTTGAGTAGTTTATAATTAAAGACTTCTAGGGACCTGATTTGTATAAATACAGCGACTGTAAGCATTCAGTTTATGTAGGTTTTTAAAAATAGAAGTGATCTGAGTCACAAACATTAAATATGTACACAAACCTCTCACTTCTTGGTACATAGCTATTGTTTGATTACAAAAATAAAACATCACTAATGAAATAATTACCTAAGTATATGCTCAAATTAATTGGCAAAGTACTCTAATTACCATGTGGAAGGAATAAAAGGTGATTTCCTTTCTCTTTTGCAGCAGAGAAATAAGAAATTAAAAATTCACAAAAGCTCCAGCCCGCAGATGAATTTTTAGCTTTTCTCTTTAAATCTGTGCTCAAATATTTTCATTCTTTCTCCTTCTGCTCTTCCCTAGAATGTTATCCCAGGACTTCAACTGTTTACCTACTGCAAGGTATTTGCTGGGATATAGCTCCTTATCAAATTCATATATTCACTGTGTATTTTCAGTGTATCTATTTTGTGAGAAATACAGTTCTACCAACCTAGATGCCCTTCAGTAGATGAATAGATAAAGAAAATATGGTATATATACACAATGGAATATTACTCAGCATTAACAGAGAACAAAATCATGGCATTTGCAGGTAAATGGATGGAGCTAGAGAATATAATGCTAAGTGAAGTAAAACAAACCCCCCAAAACAAATGCCAAATGTTTTCTCTGACATGTGGTTGCTGATTCATAATGGGGATGGGTGGGGGGAGTGTGGGGGGAATGGAGGAACTTTAGATAGGGCAAAGGGGAGAAAGGGGAAGGGAGGGGGCATGGGGGTAGGAATGATCGTAGAATGAGATGGACATCATTACCCTGAGTACGTGTATGAAGACATGAATGGTATGACTCTACTTCGTGTTCAACCAGAGACATGAAAAATTGTGCTCTATGTGTGTAATATGAATTGAACTGTATTCTGTCATACATAAAAATTAGAATAAATAAAATAAAATAAAAAAGAAATACAGTTCCAGGCATTTAGTATACAAGAGTGAGCCACATAAGCAAAAATCTTCTACTACACAGAGTTTACATTCTAGATGGGAGAAACAAATGATTAGTGAAATAAAGGAGAAAATTAACTGAATAAGCAGAATTAGGGAGATCCAGGTTAGAGGCAAGGGCAAAAGAACATGGTAGACCTCAATAAGGTGATATTCAAGGAGACCTGAAGGACATGAGGGAGGTATCTATCTGTAGGAAGAACATATACAGCAAGTGCAAAAGTCCTGTAGCAGGACTACATCAGATGGGTCTGAGGAAAGCAAGAGCTGTATAATAGGGATTTTTCAACTGAGGAATAGCAAGCAAGCCGGAAGGAGACCATAGGGGAGAATGGGAGAGAGGTAAGAAAGAGTCAAATCTCATAGGACTTCATAGACTTTTGTAAGGATTTTGCCTTTATAATGTGTGAGAGATGAAAACCCACTATGGGATTCTGAGTAGATTAGTGACATTATCTGATTTCTATTGTAAAAGATCACAGGTTAACTGTGTTTACAGATTCCAGGGGACAAAGAGAAGAAGGAAAGACATGATTTAGGAAGCTTTTACAGTCAGGAGATGATGATGGCTTGTACCAGAGTGGTAGCAATGAAAGTGCTAAGAAGCACCAAGATTCAGAATGATGTTCAACATAGAGTCAGTGGGATTTTTTAATGTATTAGATGTGAGATGTGAAAGAGCAGTCAAGGATAATTCCAATGTGTTTGGGTCTAAGCAATTGAGATAGGGATAACTGCAAATTGAATAAATCTTAAAGGAAAGAACTTTAGGATATGTGAAGTCAAGCAATCTGTTCATACAACCAAATCAGGTAACATTTATACACTGGAAATTCTAAGAATGAGATTGCTTTTACAGTGCATCCCCCCACTCCTTCCTAAGATCCTGCCAGAAGCTCAAGTTATAGCAAAGGAGCCAAGTGAGAAAGAACGTCCACAGTAGCCCATGAATCAGATGGTTTTAGAAAAAAAAATTAAGCCCAAAGTTTGAATTCTATCATCTCACCTTTAGGCAAAAGAAAAATCATAATTATAGCAAATTAGCTGAATCGTATTGCCCAGGCTATGACTCAGATAAATCAGAGCTGCTGGGGTCTCTGTACTGAGGTTCTCCTTCAGTCAGAAGAAGAGAGTGTGGTTAAGAGGCAGCCTGGGAGGATGGACTCCAAGGTGAGAGAGACCACTTCTTTTTATAGTTATAACTAAACAGTGCTAAGTTCCTATGCTAATTTCAGACTTTTGTAGGTGGGGAATGATTTGAGATGAAGAATAGGATGAATATTATCTAGGCAAGTGTTATGAGAAAAATTTACACAATTTACTTTCAGTGAGACTGGAGTTGAGGATTTAAAAACCTTCCTGTCAGTTATTCATTCATTGGAAAATGTTTGTTAGTGCTTTCTATGGGTTATGACTGTTATCAGTGATGGATTTAAGAAGGAGTGGTTCTTACCCCCCAGGATCACTGTGGGTTTTCCAAGACTCCTTGAAGTCCAGGTGTTCCTGCAGTAATCTGAATGGGCACAGGACACAGCTTGGAATGGGCACCAGACAACAATGGGCTCTCCAAATGTGTACCCACAGAAACCACTGGAAATCCCTGTTTAGGAGGGAGGAATGAAATCTTCTTTTTCATGTCAGTGGGAGACAGACAACTAAACCATACATTTTTAATGTTTGTACCAAGTGATCAGGTTTTTTTTCCCATGGCAGTTCTCTATATCATATTAAACTTCCACTTTAGATAAATATATAAAGTACATATTAGTCACTCTGAGTCTATTAAAGGATCACAAATAGTATTTCTATTAGTCATATCAGGCTAACAATGACATGGTAACAAACTCTTAATCTCAGTACCTTAACAAATCAGTCAAAATTCTATTTTCCCTGTGTATCTAATATGGCAGAGGGTTATCCTGCACAGTCATTCAGAGACTGACGGATCATTCAGCCCCTTCAGGAGATGAAAGATGGACATGGGGTTGGGTTTTTTACTGCCTCAGCTGAGAAATAAAAGGAATATTTGGGCGAACACTTGTCTTTTCCACACTATCATTTGTTTCGTCAGTAATACAACTTGGAGATAGGTTCTAAGTAATCCAAAACACAATTCTTGTTTAAAACATATACAGAAGTTAATGAGAAACCAGTTAGAAAAAAAAAATCTTTCTAAACTCTTTTTCCTGGCTTTGGCTTCTGGTGCTGGGGATTGAATAGGGCCTCATGCATGCTAAGAATGCCCTGTACCCTGAGCTACACACCAGCCCCTTCCTAAACGATTAATAATAAGTCAGAGAAAAGGATGAGCTTCTTCAAGTCAGTAGTGCCTCTATCCAGAAAGGGCCCAGTGTAAGTCTTATCTCTCTCAAGGACCAGATGAGAATAAACCAAACAGAGCCCAGAGCATTCTGAGGGCCCTCAGGCAGCAGATTCAGACTTCCCTAGCTGCAGGGCTCAGCAGGAAGTGGATGTGGCCAAAGTGGGCAGGAACCACATGCAACCAGACTTGCCACATGCAGTTCAGTGTTTTTCATCAGGGCCTTGGAGAGACTACAGAAGAGCACACAGGTGGAAAAACAGCTTCTAGCATTCTGTGGAGGCAAGCTGTATCATGGAAGTCCGCGTCAGAGTGAAGAGGAGAGCTCGCTCCACATCATTCATTGTCTGAAGGAGTGAGAGGGATGGAGAGCTCACTGACGGGCTGCCTGCACTCACAGAAGCTGCACACTGTCCCTGTCCTTGAGGGTATTTCCTCTTCCATTTATTAAAATGGCCTTTTCATGTATGGCCTTCCAAGAAGAACCTAGCTCTCCCACCAACCACACAATCTAAAGACTAACTCAAGGTATAGAAAGGAACTGAAACTTGAATCCAATGTGATGTTTCCAACATGGTTAAGTTTAAAATCTGGCCACTCTCCAGGAATTTACAGTTCATTGATTTATTTTTAACATTTATTATCTTCCTTTGGGATCAAGATAAAGCTGTCAGAGAACTGTGGTGGTGGTTGAATGTGTGTGTGTGTGTGTGTGTGTGTGTGTGTGTGTGTGTTCTTCCCGATGACCAGCTGTGTTTATCCCTCTGAAAGGTCAAAGGAAAGCCCCTTTTTCTTCCCATCTGGCCTATTTCTTACAAAGAACACACTGATATAAACACACATATTCCTCTTATGCACTAGGCCTCATCCTCGGATTGATTCTGGGTTAGTCAATGGGCCCTCACATGTGATTCAGAGGGCACTATGCCATGTGGGGACCACACATTTGTAAAATGAATGCTATATACCAGACATTATTCATGTGCTGTGTAGGGTTCAGAGTTAGATCAAACACAGACTTGACTCATGAAGCAGCTTCAGCCCAGCAGTCTATCACTCACCTGTAGTCCATCTTTCTGAAGATGGAGAAGAAAAAAAAAAAAAGTGACGTTTATATATCACTGTTTGCAAAAGCAACCAGAACAATGAAAACAGAACAAAATTGTCAGGATGTCATGTAGCCAAAAATGAGACAGAGGGGTGGAGGATAGAAGAAGGAGAAAGTTTCTGCTTTGCTTCAGTTAGTTTATTCCTTCAGAGTCAGGACTCTGCTCCTTGCTTCAGTCCAGCTCACCACCAGTTGGGGGAGGGGGAGTATTTCAACCAGTAGGGGCCAGGATGCACCAATTCCAACAGGGTTAAACTCCTGTCCCCAAACTGCTTCCTTCAAGTTTTCTTATTTCTATCAATCTGGCCATTATTCATCACCATGCTCAAAACCACAGTTATCTTGTTCTCCTCTTTGTCCTTCAGCTCCACCCCCAATGAATCATTCTGTGAAATTTATTACACATTATTTTCATTTTCTATTAACACTACCACAGTCTTTATTGTGGACTCGCTATTTAATGCCTAGATTGTTGTCTTGTTTCAATTTAGCGTTGTTGCTTTTCTTCTGTCATCCCTACAATACCATTTATGATGTTAGCTGAATTTGCTGGGATGTTGGAATTTATTGTGATGATGATAACTTACATTGCTTCTTTCTAAAAATCTTAACATTCAGTATTTGATGTAATTACTGAAAGCCTATCTCATAGTTTGCATTTTCAAAAATGTAAAGGATCTTGGGCTAGAATATGACTCTCACAGTACTGATGATGTATTTTTCCTTAATCTCCTTTACATCTTATAATTAAATGGATTCTGACCGTTAAGCCACATTGTATGTTTGCCCCACTATGCTCTGGAAAGAGAATAAAGAGAATAAGAGCTACCCAAGAATTCCAAGTTTCGGAAGATGTATAAATCAGGCACCACCCTCCAAGTTTCCCTGTTTATTTTTGTCACTGTTAATCTGCAAAACAATCTATTCTTTAGAAGACATATTTTATAATGTTATGCATGGATATATGTGTAATAGGTAAATAGTTGGATATATGTCTAAGGACAAAAAATGCAAAACCTTTTATTAGTATTCATTAATGCGAATAACTGAAAGGTCTAATTCAAGCTTACATTTGCACTGTCTGTGGAAAGAGCTTATCGAAAGAAATTAAAAGTATATTTAAGAAGAAAGTGACAATGTCTATACAGAACCAATAGCATTTATCACAATTGATAATTATAGCTGTAATTTATTTATAGCTTATAAATAGTGATATACCACTGTTTCTGAGCACTTCACACAGACCTGGCACAATTTTCAGTACATTTTTGTGGGAGGAGTCATTTTTTTTGAATACCCTACAAATATTAGAAGAATCTACTCACAAACAATGAATCATTTTATCCAAACCTTTAAAAAAGAAAAAAACACACCAAATTAAAAAAAAAACTCATTAAGTTTGTGATGAATCACTGGTGGTTTAGTTTATTTCATGGTTCTAAAAATAATTTTTTACTTTTTATTTGTTGGGTACAGGGGATAGAACTCAGGGGCACTCAACCACTGAGCCACATCCCCAGCCCTATTTTGTATTTTATTTAGAGACAGGGTCTTACTGAGTTGCTTAGTGCCTTGCTTTAGCTGAGGCTGGCTTTGAACTCATGATCCTCCTGCCTCAGCCTCCAGAGCCACTGGGATTACACGTGTGCCCCACCATGCCCTGTAATCTTTTACATTTTGAAAATACTTTCACCAAGGCAAAAAGAACTTATATTTGATCATTCCAATTTTCAGCTTTGCTAAACTGGATTGTTTTAATTTGGAAAATAGAGTGGTTCCCCTGAGAGATGCCCAGACTAGCACATAACTTAGAGTGGGCAGCTGGTATTAGAGCTGCCTTTTCATCTCTAGTATGGTCACAATGTCTCCCTAGTGCATTTGCCTATTTTGCTTGTTCTCAGACCAAACCAAGTAAGTTGATGCACCTTTTTTTTTCCTCTTGGATGATCACTTACTGTGTATGTGTGTACATACACAAAAAAGATAACATGTGTTGGGGGAGCTGGGAGAAATAAAGAAAGGGAGAAAAAGAGACAAGGAAACAGAAACTCTCATTTTTATAAGAAAAATGATGTCTCTAAGTTTTCACTAGTCTAAACATAAACCCCTCTTCATTTGTTTTTGCTGACCCATATTTATAAGCCATGTCTATTCAGGAAAACACTGTCCCTATTTCTCTTCTTGTCTCCATGCTGTAAAGACAGAAGATGTAAGAATCAGATCTAAATGGTTTTGTGGAATGGACACTGGCTCTCCTGCCAGTTGTTTTCTAAGAGTACATTAGCAGGTCTGAAATTGCACTTGGCTCTTTTGGATTATTCATGACTTCGTGAGCACACAGCCCTCCTCTTAAAGGAGAATACATCTTTCAGGGCTTGGTGGCCTCACACACCACTTGATGCCCTGCAACATCACGGCAACCCAGCCACATATCATTGATGGTAGTTGGGGGGTGAGTATTCAGAAGAGTAGAAAGAAACCATTGATACTTTTAACACATTTCAAGATGGTCTCAATGAATGTAAAGTTTGTGCATACACAGAAGACACTTATGAAATAAATAAGGGGCTTATTTATAATTATTATCCTTGTGTCAGCAGAAACACTGAGATATCTCTTAGTCACATAAGACCTGTCTTGATGTCAGAGGCATTTTCAATTGCACTATATCTTAGTGTAAACTGTGCATTTCTTCTGTGCATGAAAATGAACAGGAGCCATTCAAACCAGATCACACAGGAAGCATTTTTGTGGGTGGCCTTGGAACTGGGGCCAGCATGATTCATGCACATCTACATGCTGGACCTCAAGGGGCAATGACAAAACATTGTCCCTGGTATCCACGGTGGCAGTGTTGCCAGCCAGCCCTATCTGCAGCCCACAACTTCATTCTTGTCAACCAAGAAGCTGTGGTTAGTGGGCAATTTGGGAACAGTGTGGGAGGATGTAGGTTTGCTGAATAATGGGAAGAGCTACAGAGACAAAATTATATTCATCAGAATGTAATGGAGTAAGGGGTACAGATTTGAGGTTGAGGGAAATTAGGCTCTAAGCAATGCTTGGAAAGGAAGGGAGGGTGTTTAAACTGTGATGCTATGCTCAAACTATGCTTTGAAATGATAATTTGAAGGGCATACTTCTAAACAGATTTTATTTTATTATTTATAATATTAAATTTGATTTACTATAATAAATATAATAATAATACTCAACTATGTGGTCAAAGCCTAAAAATCAAAAATTTTAAAGAGCAATCTTAAGTCTGGTATAATAGACCTTATGCATGAATAGCTATCTTGTCTCAAAAGGGAGACCATGAACCCAACAGGTTTTGTCTGTGTTCTTCAACAACAACAAAGTAAAAGTTTAGTTCAACCAAGATGACCAAAAATAATTATATTTTGAGCACCCAAGAGAGTCTCACCTATGTAGGGGTTATTGATTCTTTAATGTCTTTAACAATGACACCGTCTGTGACCCAGAGAACTGGCTGGTATGGCTCATCTCATAAGAGAACCATGTGGCTTGGGCTCTTGGCCAGCTCAGCTTTGCTGGTCTGCTGTTGTCTTCCCAGGCACTGCTGCTTGCTCCTACAGTTTGGCACCCCCATCCCACCTGTCCTCAGGCTGCACTGATGAAATGGCAGAGGGATGGTGAAGATTGAGAAGGGGTAGAAGTTTCTGACCTGGTCTTTGTCATCTCTTCATGAAAGGCACTCACTACTTAATGCTTTTCTTTCCATCTTGAAACTGTTGCATTTTTGCTGACAGTAGGAAAATAGGACATGTCCATAAAATTTACAAAACCTAGAGCTTTCTTCAAATTTTGTCATTTGTTCACCTGAACTTTGGGACATTTCTGAGGGCCTGTGGGGAGCCAGGGTGGGAATAAAGGCATGGGGAGAAAGTACTTACCTCTCTACTTTGCCTTGGCATTTCCAGTAACAGACACTGGATCATCTGACCTGCCAAGCAGGAGACTCAGCTCACATTGTCCTTCCCTTGTTTTTGCCCTTCCAACTAGTGTAATTTTTTTTAAGAAAATATATATTTCAGTTTGGAGAGGCACAATTAACTTGCTTTTGTCAGACCAGCCCCCAGCCTGATTAGATGTGACAGAAAAACAAAACACTTACTGAATGATCACACAACCAGAAATATACATCAAGGAAGGGAGGGTCTGCAGCAATCCTGCAAGTAAAACTAGGCCCCAAGGCAAACTATGAGCACTCCGCTACTACCATGCTGGCAGAAAAGAATTTGATTTCTTTTTTTTTTTTTTTTCTCTGTAGCAGATCCACCAAGGAGCACTGTACTTCTATTCTCATCACTCACTCTGAGAAAGGTCCAGCACCACAGGATGCTAAGGGGAAAAGCACCCTGAATGGCTGCTAAACCAGGTTGGAACCCACAAGGGAGTCTTTCACATTCAGTATAGCTGTGTGGACTCTGATAGCAGGCTCCAAACCAACACACAGGAGTCTTTCTTGTCTGTGTTACAACATTGAAAGGTGCAAAAACTGAAGAAAACACTTGGCAGAGGTGGACACACAGTTACTACCAACACCCAGAATTCTAATTTTCCAGTCAGGAAGGTCAACTGGGTTAGTCACAAACATCTGAGAGCTTCAAATTTCCCAGGGACAAAAATAGGCATCATTTGAAAAAAAAATCTTAAAAACAGTCTTGGACCATTTTAGTTATTAATGGACTTTGACAGGATGGAGACTGTGGCCTTGGCCACACAGTGTAACAAAAGTTGTTTCAAAAGATACTGTGTGTCCAGTAAGTCCCTTCCCAGGCAGTTGTTTTCTCACACTCAAGGCACTTGTGGCTAGTGCACAATTTTATTAGTATTCCATTGCCTGACCAGGAAATATGCAAATATTCAGTAGAGTTGCAGTACGACATGCTCAAATATATTGCAAATCTAAGTCAAATAAAATCTCTCTTAGTAATTTACACAAGACTTTTCAGGATTGGTTAAATTGTATATTCTATGACATCTTGGGGCATCACCTCACTTCCACGTGTAATAATAATAATACCTCACCACTGCCTAATATTTTACTTATTTCCCCAAATTTTATTTGGTCCCTATTGTAATGCTGAGAAGAAAGCACATTATGAATAAGAGAAATCAGAAGACATAAGCAATTTACCTGTAGTCCCACAGGTAGTGAGAAGCAGAGTCAGGAACTGGCCAGTGGTAACCCTGGTATTGTCTGCACTGTATCACTGCTACCTCTAGGTGACCCACTTCCTGGAAGTAGTAGGCCACAGGCTTGCACATCTCCGCAGGAATCTTCACACTCACTAGGACTTGCTCTGGTCTTCGTGGGACAGATGCTTTATTTCACTGGAAATGTTCTTCCTCCCATTCTCTCATTTATTTATACAATTGTATAACACAACTATGTTGAGTATCCGAGTACTTACTAGATACAATATGCAATGTATATAAATAATACCAAGTTCAGGGGAGACAAAAATCAGAGATACTCATCTTACCCACTTATAAGGACTAGCTCAAAGCCCAATCTGCAATTGAAGACCATTCTACCTCCATATTTCTAGAACTCCTTTTGTTCTTTCAATTAGTTTTGCAGCTGTAACTAGAAAAACTTTGGTATTCTACAAAGCTGGCATTGATTGATGTCTATTTATACCACGTTTGTAGTAGCTTCACAATGAGACTGTAAGGCCTTTAATGTGCATTCATTATACATCTCTTTATGTTCCATGGTGCTGGGCATATATTATGTGTTAAATAAATTCTAAGTGGTTGATTTATTGGTATTTCATTGTCTCTATTGTAACAAGTAGGTAGATAGGCAGTTTTACATCTAAATTCACCTATTAATTGTGGTAATTAATAATGCTCAGTTTCTCTCTTTTTCTACATATTTTTAAAGTAAGTCTCTTGTATAATATGATAAAACACCTGAATCTTGGACCACTTCTGGACAGCTACCTATTTCAAAGTAATTTGTCTGAAAGCAATTTTTTATTATCTTGTTTCATATATGCCATTTCATTCCTTTTTTCTCTAAGAAGAATATAAAATTTCTCTTAGCCTCCTCAGAGAGGGCTGACAACATAGTTTAACAAATGAGAAAAGGCTCCAACAGAATAAGTAAGAATTTCTTCACTGCTTTCGGGGCACAGCTCTTAGAGTTAATATGATGATGATGATGGTGATAATAATAATTACCATAAATGAGAGTGCATTGTGGTTTATACAAGGCTTATAAAGCACTAGCTCATTTGGAATCTGTACTCAGCATCCCCCTTTGAGTTGGAAAAGGTGACACTATTACCACTTCACAGCAAGTTTAAATGGCATCTCCAAGGTCATTTGTGTAGTAGAGGACAGGCAGGAATCTAATGTCAGGTCCAGCATTCTTTGCTATGTGTATTTCTATCTCCTTTTTAAAAATAAATTTATTTATCATGTAAGGGGTAATATTATGGAGATCAATGTTTCCGAAGTGTTTTCCATGGGATCATAATTCCAAGGGATGTTATAAAATATGACAGAAAGAAGAGCCATAAGTTTGGGAAATGCTAGGTTAGAACATGTAAAAATGCAATGTTTCTCAGAATGTTTAACCTACCATTGCTCATTCTTGCTGGCTGTGACTCCAGATGAGTGTGCAGACATTCCAGACCCCTTAAACTGTGGAATGTGCAACACATAGCAAGTGTGTGGTGCAGTATTTCCCAAACTCGGTGACTGAAAGATCATCACATTGGACAGTATCTCTTGTGTCCTAGGATTTGGAGCAATACTAATATCCATTAATCCCTCCATTCTTCCTATTAAAGTGGTTCATATTGTGGCTAATTGCAATGTTTAAATTCGATGAAATGATGCTATCACTGAAAATGGATCTTACATCAATACTATCACAAAAAATTGCAAATATGTCTTATTAAACCCAACTGGTATTGGAAATTATATTTGATATCTGACTTACTAATTACTTTTTACAATAATGTAACCCATATAAAGAAGCATGTGATTTTCTACCATTTAAACCCTATCAGTAAAATGATCATTATGTCTTTTTAACAGAACTTGAATCTAGCAGAAAAAAAAAACTATTCATTTTATACAGTTCATTGCCACAATGGTAACAAGAATAAAAATCACAACAGTTCTTAAGATATTACAAAACATACTCAAACTAGTCCTGTCTAGTGTTGGGCTGCACTTGGAGAAAAATATTTGGTATTATGTATCTGTGTGAGAGAGTTTGAGTTTCTATACCCAGTAGGAAGTGCACATCAGGGATGTACTTTTATATGTTAAAGAAAATGTTAATAAAAGACTAAACCTTATCTTCAAATATTTCCGTCTGTGCTTCTATGCTTTTTAACTAGCAACTGTTAGGAAGACAGACTTTACTAGCAATGGTCCCAAGGCCCTATTCTTCCCTATAGAAAGACCACATCCTCATGTGTCTCATGTGTCAGAGTCAGAAAAGAGTTGGCCCATTACTCCAAATACTTTCATGCAGGGCACTGATTATTAAAACTGAGTCCATTGTGTTTTACTCTGCATCATAAGCTCTGCAGGTTCTTCTGTTAAAATAGGGAAATATTAAACAACAATATCAAACAAAATTGAACAAATGAACTATTGAAACTCCTCTACTCAGCTATTGCAGGTCCCAAGTAGTACAAAATATGTGTGTATATTTTTGTAGAATTTGTGAACATTGCAAAAAGACTTGGAAGGTATGAGACAAGTAGACAAAGTACATATTTATTAGTACATAGAGCATAACTAAGGAGTGTCTTATAGATTCTTTCTTCTAATTATTACGAAACACCTGCCAATAGCTAATAAACACACAAAAATCTCCAACAGAGAATGATTAAAAGTAATTAGAACAGGTGTTTATGGGGCTGGGAAATTAGAAGGAAGACTTTAGATTATACACTGAAGAGAAGAAATCCAGTCCTGGCACCCTGGATTTGATGAAAAGCTGGAAGTGGAAGAAAAGGTCCCTTTACCATTCAAGTCCAGTGAACCATGGCATTTAAGAGGAATGTGTGGAATATCAAACCACACTGATACTGTGTTAGAGAGATGCAAGGGCAGAAGCACAACACACTGAACAAGCCCACCTTCATGTGAGAGGTCCTGCTGAGCCACAAGCCTTGCAGGCCAGCATGGAGGGTCCACACAGGCTCCATGTGCTCTATAACATCTAGTCTTCCAATATTAGCAGGGACCCAGTAGACTTTCCCACCAGGTTTCTGAGGCTCTTCCACTTGCCTTGCACCAAGAAGTTTATGAATAGATAAATAAATTCATAGTGTATGAATAGATAAATAAATAGATGAAAACATAAATGAAAGTAAGACAGAGTGTGTCTTGGACATTTACTGTAAACAGATGTTCTGATCTGACCAAAGCTTAGGATAGATCAAAATTATATTTAATTAAAATTTCATCATGAATGATCTGTAGAAGCAATTGAAAGCATATTTTTTTATTTTCAAAACTAATTTCCTTTTTACTTAGAATGTATCCAATATTTTATATCTGTCTCTATTCCAGTTTCCTCTCTTTATATTTTCATGGTAGATATTTATTTTTGAATTCCCAGCATAAAATTGAGGTATCGGTAAGTAACCACCAAGTCCTCTTTCAGACACAGGGTATTTCAAGGGTACTTTGCCCCTTACAGTTATTCTCTGAGCAAATTGAGTAACCTGACAACTTCCTAATTCTATACATGCTGGGTACCATTTGGAATGTCAGATGGTGTTTCTTTTTCTAGGCCTTCACCTGTTTCTTTTTAAAATATAGTAAAGTTGAAAAATTCTGTGACTTAACAGAATCTCCCATGAGCTTTTTTTTTTAATTTATTAGAAATAAGAAGAGAATTGTGTTCCTTGTCTCTTAATTATGGACAAACATATCTCGACCTAGTCCTAAGGGTGTTATTTTTAAGGAATTGTAGGGGTTTTTTTAGTGCTAAAAGCAAGACAAGCACTTAGAAACTGGAATGCCAAGCTCAAGTGGTTTTTAGATATAAGCCACCTCCGTTGTATACACAAACACCTGTAAAGACAAAACAAGACTATGAAAGAATAAACTTAGAGCTCACTTCCTGCATCCCTAAAGTCTGAAGAAAAATCCATAATTTAATTTGCTACTGCAGTGGTGAATATTTCTTATATATCAAGACACACTATAGTATATCCAAAACATGAAGTATAATTTTTAACTTGAGGAAAAAATTGATTCCTTTTGCTTGTGAATTTGTAGTTGCTATTTTTCTTGTGCATGTCATCTAAAGGTTTAATTGTAGTATATGTTTCTTTGATGAGGACTGGAGCTTCATTAGACAAGATCCCAGGTGGGCTATCAAGTATGTTATTAGATATGCTTTGTCTAAGAAACAGGAGGCAGATTCAGAGCAATTGTAGCATTGAAAGAACTCCTGCAACAGGAAGGGCTATTTACTAACAATCTTTGTTTTGTGTGTGTGGTTAAGAATGCCTGACATGAGCTAACGATCATTTATCAATGTTGGAAGTCTGGGGCTCCAAGGCAGCTATATGGTTCTAAAATATACACGTGCACCTGTGAAGCCCATTTTGGGTTTGCAAAGCAGGTGTTGCTGTAGTAGTCCTCCTTCACCTAAGTGCTCTGCTGCTGAAGGCTGGAGTTAAATGTTCCCCAAGCAGAAGAGGTAGGGCCCATCATTCAATCCTGCATGCAAGGCAGCACACACATTACCAGGAGCTCTTTCTGTGGAAGGCACAGGAACTCTGTTTGCAAAGCTTGTTTCAGCAAAAGGCCAGTCCTCACCTGTTGTTTATACATCTTTGTAAAAGGCTCTTTAATCCTGAAGGTCTTTTCTCAATTTTCTTTGAGGATTGGCCTTCCGTTTCAATTGAGTTATTTTGATGATAATGTTTCCTTTAAGATGATTATTTGTTTAAAGTTCAAGCTAATAAAAATAACTTATCCCATTAAAAATATTCTGGAGAGCAGAACAACATTTTGGGATGTTAATTGTTCATGTAACCAGTCATCCATGAAACATATGCTGAAAATGCTCTAAAAGGTTTCAAAATGTCTCTTGCAGCTATAAATCTTTTACAGGTACAATTATATGGGAACAGAAATAAGAAAGAGTGCAACCAACATCTGGAGTCATATGGTTTACTGAAGTAAAATGACAAAATTAAATTTAAATGAACTTAATTAAAAAGGGGCGGGGGACTCAATTTAATATGGACATTCATCATGTCCTCATTGAAGTTTCTTCTAGCACTAGGAAAATACAATAAAGTCTGAATACAAAAGTTGGATAAAGCCTCTAATGGAGTGTGAAAAGATGACCAAAGACACACAGGCAGGCAGAGGGTATTCTTTTTTCTCTCTGCTGTTTTAATGACATGGAATACCCAGTTGTTTTGAAAAGATAGCACCAGTCAAGAAATTGAGCTGGAAGTTTATCTGTTTCAACTGTCTGTACTGTTTGGAGATTCATTGTACATATTTCATCACTTAAAGATGGTTTTTAATTCCATAATAGCTGATCAAAAATTCTTAACAATATATAGCATAAGAGAGAACAAGCTCAAACAGGGAAGTGTTAAATTCAAATCCCCTGTCCTTTGGTTTGCATTATCAAAAGCAAAGAGATAACTATCAAATGGATTATTTTAACTCTTCAGTATGGAGTTCAGTATGAAATGCTCTTTGGCCACTCTTCTGTCTTTGCAATTCCTAAATGTTTCTGCCTGTGTGCTCTGGAAAATACGTTAAGAAATAAAATTGCATACTATGATATGACATATCTATAATTATATAAAAACAAAGGGTTTCCTTTTATTAATTGATAGATCTGGAAAGGACAGACAAATGCTATTTCACTTCTTGGTGGTTGCACATACCGTGGACATTGGTAAAGGTTTGGTTTATGAAAACTTTATACCTTCAACTAACACTCAGATTCCCATCAGCTCATCTTCTCAACCCCATGAAAATTTAGTTTTGGACATACATGCCATTTGTACCTTTTCTTCAGATCCAACTCAAGAGAGGTCTGAATACTATCTCATTCCCAACTATGAAGCTAACCTAATATAGCATTCACTCATTGTTGTACAAAGACAACAGAAGGCAAAAATACTGAGACAGAAAGAGCAAATGGTTGAGAAGGCCAGAAAAACATAAACTATAAGACATGAAAACTAATCCACAACCTGAAGCCAAAACCAAAAAATAGATGATAAGCAAAAATGATAAGTGTGTATTTACTGAGTACCTACTATTTATAAGTGCTGAGCATTTGCAAATGATTAGCCTGGTTAAACACAGCAACCCTCTGATAAGACAACAGAAGAGGATATAGCACATGGGTAACTTCCTCCACATTGTATAGCTGGTAAATAGCAGAGTCAGAATTTAAATACCAGCCCTTTGATGTCACATCCCATGCTCTTACCTCTATATCACACTGTCTCTGAAACAGCAGGTGGTGGGCAGCCTATTAAGGGAGATTGAGGAGTACAACAAGATTGAATCTTGTCTTTGGATGGGGATAGAGAAATAACCAGCCGTAGAGGAGAGAATGAATAATGAATAATTTCAACTGTTAAGAAAAGTTCATTCATCTAAATCATGTGTTCTTTGCTGATTCATAGCATTCACTTACCAGAAAAAGTACAAAAATATTACATCTTAAAATCCTTGCAGTATCTCTGCATTGTAAGAGAAGAAAAGGAATGGCAATTTTAAGGTTCAAAATAATCCCTGTAGTACTGATGATCTGTGCCACTAATTGTGATCCTGATTCTATTCATATCAGTTTCATATGTGTGGGTGTGTATATATTTTTTCTTTTTCCCCAGAGAACTAAATAGCTGCCCCTAAAGCCAGAAGCAGAAAGCAGCTTTACTTTTCAGAGATAGTGGGCTTGACGCTTTAGACTTAACCACAGCTTGCATTTTCGTCTCACAGAGTGACTGACTGACCATAGGTAATGTGTTCGACACCTCTATGAATACTATGAATACCATCCCTTCCAAAACAATATCGGTTTTAGAAGTGCCTCACATGGAATGAGGAGAGGTCAAGGGTCATTTATGATGCAGCTGCAGTTCTCAATTCAGTTCTGCAAAGGCAGAAGGTCAGACTGAAGAGAAGAGTCACTCGAGTTTGCAAAGCACACACCTTCACCTAGTCCAGAATCCACAAAATGGAAGATGAGCAAGAGAATGCACACACCAAAAGAACACAGTCCTTCTAGAGAGAAGTGGAGAAGGTGGGCTGTGGGCAGTGATATATTCACTCATTGGATCAAGAAATGACATGGTTTAGGGCAGAAAACTGGGGAAGGAGGATTTACAAACAGGTTGGTGAGAGAGAACTGGTACAAAGATCATGAAAAAAATGTCATGAATTGCAATAATAGGTCTCACAGTTGGGTCTCTAGGTGAGGAGTCAGATAGTGAGATGTTCTGTAGATAAAAGAAGTTGAAGGGTTCTGTGGGTAAAGGGGAACCACTGGGCTCAATAATGGTGAATTTGGAAGGAGCGGACTGTTCAGTGTATAAGACCACAAGCTGGAGGCCACTGTCACTTCAGGTGTGTTCTGAGCCACAGCACCCTTTCAAAGACAAGGTCTGCTCAGCAACATCAAATGGCCACCGCAGAACCCTCCAAATCCTGGATAGGTCTGCCTCCCAACCCAGCCATTGCACATAATTCTCCTTCCCCTCCATACTCCGCCTCACCACACCGCTTGCTCCAGAGAAGGCCAGCTTTATCGGCTTCTGCCACTCAGTGGCCACATTAGCCCAGGACTTCCAGGTCATCTCTTCTCACCTCTTCTCCAAACCCCACATGGCTTCATTCACTCCTGTTTTGATCTTGGCCCCATACCTCCTGAAAACCTTTCACTGAACTCTCTGGGGTTTACAATCACCAGTAAATCGGCTCATTTTCAGCTTCCTTTGGAAACTTCCCTTTTTAACCTTTTCGCACTAGTTGAACCCATGTTTCCCATGTAACACTGACTCCAGTGAAGCTCTTTCAACAGGTAGTGCTTACTGTCCTTGATTCTTCTTCCAAGGACCCTGAAAGGATGGTAGGCATCTAGCTTGCCCTTTATTAACGCCTCCAGACTCTCCCGCTTATGATCTTAACAGAAAGGGAAGTGACACCTGGTGTGGGCATTTATTCTTCCCAGATAAAACCTCAGTTTTCTCTTCCATGCCATTGTGCTACACTCAGCCCGTACCTCTGTCAGTACTTTTCCAGTGCATTCCTCCTCCACTTATTAGAGATTTTAGCACCTGGGTCATAATCACTCTCTAAAATTTCTCTGATTTGGCTGTTTTTACTTGTAATGGCATGATTCTTCACAACATCCTGTCTCCTAGGTTCCTGGTGTTCATCTCTTCCAGAGATTCTATCAGCCGCCCTTCTGGAGTCACTCACATCCAGAAGGTCATACCTTTGACCTTGTGGTCATCAATAACTGCAGCCTCTAAAAAATCTCAACTTCAAATATTACTTTCTCTGATCATGACTTCCTATTCCCTCTGACAGCTCCCACTAACACCTAATTCCTACAATTCTATACCCCCCAAAGGACATGAAATCTATTTTCTCTTTGTCCCTGTGATATAGCTGTCCCATAATATCCTCTTTTCCCACTTTTTCCAGCTTAAATTCCACACCTCACCATTATAATTTTAACTTAGCTCTTCTTCTTTTTATTTTTGTGAAGTCACAGCCCTCTTTAAGTCCACTCAGGGGACCACTCAGTGCCTGTACTTATGCAGCCTAAGGTGCCTGATATCTGATAATCAAAAGGGAATTCTCATGCACATTTGCCTACCTATTCACACCTATCCTCTTCCTAAAGACACGTTCTTCATCTTCTTAGTCAAGGTCAATCTTTCCACCTAGACAAAGATCCCCACCCTCTCTCTCTGTAGAATTATTGGAGCTGCCCCTCCTGTGTATCTACCCACTCGTGTGTTCTTTGCCTGCACCACATGTCACCTCCCTTTCTGTTATGATCTCAATATTTTATGTCCCCCCCAAATTCATATATTGAGATCCTACCCCCCAAGGTGATGGCTTTTAGTGGTGTAGCCTTCGGGAGCTGATTAGCTCAAGAGGGTGGAATGGGATTAGTGTCCAATTCCACAGAGTTTCCTTGCCATGCCCAAGATCTTGAAGGCACTGAGAAGACTGTCTAGGAACCACAAAGAAGGCCCTCACAAGACAATGATTTTTCTAGTGTCTTGATCTTAGACTCTACAGCTCCTAGAATATGAGAAATAGATTTCTGTTTTTATAAGCCACATAGTTTATAATATTTAATTATAGCAGTCCAACCAGACCAGGACGCACTCAGCCAAACTGATCCTTGTAAGAATGGAAGTCAGATAAACTATGCCACTCCTTTATTCAAAACCTCCCAATGCCTTCTAATCTCACTGCAAAGGCCCTACATGATCTGGCTGCACATTGCTTCTCTAACCCTATCTCCTACCATATCTCCCTCCTTCATACAGATCCAACCTGAATGGCTCCCTTGCTTTTCTTTCAAATACACCAGGTACCTTTCTTGTCTTAGGACCTTTCCACTTATTCTCTCTGCCTAGAACAATCTTTTCACATATATCTGCCTGGCTTGTCCCTTCATTTCCTTCAAGTCTTTCTTTAGAAAGTACCTACTTATAAAATCTTTATGAGTCCATCCGATAAAAAATCCAACCTTCCCTCTGATATTTCATATTTCCTTCCCTAATTTTGTCCTTTGGACTCATTTCTATATAAACTATACACAGGTACATAAGATATATATTTCAGATACTTTTATCTTGTCCATCATCCATCTTCTCCACTAAAAGGGATTTTTTTATCTATTTAGTTTACTTCAATACCCCAAGTACAGAAAATAATACTTAGCAACACCTAGTCGATGATTAATAAATATTTGTTCAATGAGTGAATCAACAAAAACTAGATGTATTAATGATTAGGGAAAGAGAAAACAAAAAGTTATAAATGCCTTTCACATAGAAAATTAATACTTAGAGATAGCTATTTTTATAATGAGGTCTCCTCTTTATGAAATCAAGATTTCAGAGGAACCCAAAGATACAGCAATTGTCCTGGTGGTGCTAGGACAATATGGGAATATGGTTCATTGAGCAACACAAAAACACTAAGAAACAAAGAAAACCCTTGAACAATTCTAGAATTATTATGTGTAATCTTAACAGTAATGGTCACTCCATAAGGAAATTAGTATTTGGTCTAATTGGCATACCCTTTCATATAATCTCTAAAAGTTTCACTTTTGATGATATCCCCCTTCTACTTTATTAGACAGTCCCCCCCCACACACACACACACATGCAGACAGAGGCTGGAAAGGTGAAGTACATAACCAAGGGATGGGAAGTCAGAGCATGTCTTTCTGTCTGATGTCAGGATGAAGTCACAATGCACCCAAAACAATTTATGTTTCTCAGCTTCCTTCACCCTCTATATGGCAAGAGAAATAAATTTTACATTGTAAAGCTCTTACAAAATGTTTTCCAGAATCATATTTTTGCTTTTACAGTGCATTTTATAATGCCTTTAAATATTTAATTAGAATTTTTGCAGATGGTTGATAAGACAACAGACATTATTAAAATCTTTTTTCCCCCTTCCCCCTCAATTTTGCAGAATACTCAGTGCTGTAAAGATTGCTTTTTATCAGAGGTTCCCAATCGCCCCAATTTTCCATAAGTCACTGTGCTCTAATGACATTTTGTCAGATGCAAAACTTGAAAATAAAGGGAGAAAATTCACTTTTGACTTTATTACACCAAAAATGTCTGAGTGATAGATGGGACCGTTGCAGATACAGTGGTTCCCTCGTTCCTATTGTTAGTCATGGGTTATTTTGATCAGTTGCAAAATAAGTGTGGGTGACTAGAATAGAAAATACTTGCTGTTTTCTGAAGCTTCAGTAAAATGCTGATGAAAATGGTTGAGATTTTAGAGACCCTACTCAAATTTCTGTCAGCTTCTATCATTCATGGTCCTGTTCCTGGGAAGGGTACTAAGGTGTTCTGCATTATATCTCACACCCAATTTTGCTTCAAGGAGAAACCAAGTTGGAGACCAATGATTGGAAAGAGAAATTTCCTTTTCAGTTGGGAATACTGTAAATTTCAAAAAAGCACCCAGATCAGTCAGATTCTGAGAAAACTGTTTCACTGGGTTGTTAGTTATGTGATCTGCTGTGATGACTTCAAATTAATTTTCTGGCTAATTGGGTCAGTTATAATCACATGGAAATCTGTATGAAGTATTTTAGGACAACATTTCTCATACTTAACTTTATTCTTATCTTAATTCTCTTTGATTGTTCTTCCAGATGCATTTCTTTGTGACTCAAAGGTTTAAGCTGGATTGTACTGTGAGTACAGAATGAAAGATCGCCAGATTTTTAGAGACCATCAGTAATTGTTTCTCTTGGGAGAATAAGTTTGTAGAAATAAGGGTGATTTTTAATAGTAATAGAAGGTACAAATGATGCTTCCACGAGTCTGCAGGTCCTGCGGCTGGGAAAGGGTGCTATCAGGGAAGATGATTGTGCACATAGGTAAGTATCTTCCCAATGGTGACCTTTGAATAGTATACACATTTTACCCCTAAAAAAAAAAAGTAAGTAGATGCTACTCATGGTTGGTATTCATATGTCGGCCAATTTCTCTGACCCACATCCATTATGTTAACGTGCTTCTCTAGCACTCTGGATAAAATTTTGGACCACTATGCTTAACTTCATCCATTATTCATAGTCCTTGATTGCTTCTAACATTAGTACATGAACTGGGAGGTCTGGAAGATTTTCAATGTTATGTGTAATAGTGGGAATTTCCTGTTTATTATTTAGGTTACATTTTCTAACAATTACGGCTTTATTCTTTAAGGACATGCCATCAACAATTCTTAATAGGTGCAAAGACCACAGTGTTTTCAAGAAAATGGTATTTTTTGACCCAAGACATTTCCCCCAAATTCATATTGATTGTCTACAACGTTCGTAATGAAACGGAGTCAGAGAGTAAACTCAGGGCTATGGGGGTGTATTTGTCTTACAGATCAAACACTTAAAGCAGGATTTATAGAAGCACAGGGCTGTGGGTCAATAGCTGAAAAAAAAAAGCCCTGAATTGTAAACAAGCAAAGGACTTTCTGAGGTGTGAAGGAGAAGAGAAAGGTGACTGGAGTTAGTAGGAAAGGTTAGGATCAGGGAAATAAGTGCAGTCTGGTTGAGTAAAAAGTCTATGTCAGAAAAGAATCCCGGGGAAAGAGATCTGAGGAAGGAGAGATCCAACTCAAGGATCAACCAGGAGGCCCCTCCTCACTGTCTTGCTGACAAGGCTGTATTGCACACATTTCTTCTGTTTTCTCCCTGCTCTTCTTTTGCAGTAATTCTAGAACACTGCAGTTGGGATCAGTGCAGCATAAACACCAGGGACAAGTTTAGATACAAACCAGGGACAGTTACAATAATTAACTTCTGTTGCTATCATAATTGAATGAGAAAATCCAAATATATTAGATCTCAGAGCAACTGCAAACCTTCGTTCAATGTGAAGACATAGACCAGATCAACGACAATGCTTTTTAGACATACTATTCAAATCAGACACGTCATATTAATGAGAAATAAACTTTCTAGCCAGGCTAGTTCCTATGTAGTGATTTTAAATTTCTCAGAGTGTTTATCATTTATATCTTTTATCCCTGGGTAAGATTACAGAGGAGTGGAATGAGTATTAAACTGTTTATAAACTAACATTGAAGGCCCAACAGTTAGAAGACATTCAAAATCTCAGAGGCAAAAGAAGTAAAAACTTCTCCAGCTAAATCAGTGATGGTTTTAGGATTAGGACAGAGACTCCTTGACTCCTAATTCAGTGCCCTGCCACTCCACTCCACGTCCGTGCACTCCTTCACCAACAAGCTTGTGTGGCAGGCAGTGTTCTGTGAGTAGGACAGAATCCAGTGTTGCCGTTCCTCTTCTACAGAGATGAGGAACTCCAGGCTGCATCCAAGAAAACCTCTCACATCCTAAGTGATGCAAACGACTTTAGCTTGATATACTGAGTTTCTTTGGTAGAGCTTTACTCTTGGTAACAAAAAGCATTATTTGAGATAGATATAGATGATATGAGCTATTGTATGCTATCACTTCCGTGGTCCCAAAGTGAGTCATGGATCACTTCCACATAGGTTTATGATTTCATTAAAACCAATTGCATGCATGTTTCTCTTCCATTTTATCTTTCTTCCTTCCTTACATTGCTCAGCCTTTAAGATTTTAAAAATCCCCATTTAGTTGAATTCTGGTCCTTCTGATACCTGGGCTTTAAATACTAATTAGGATATTCTCTTAAATTCCATGTGTATATGAGGAAACCATGATTTATGTACGGGAACTAGGGTTTGGTGATAGTTCTTAGAAATTGCATCTAAGTCATAAAATGAAATGTGAAATTCAAGTGCAAAGTTATTTAATTTTCAGGAGGAATATAATATTCAGATTAAAGAAACTGTAATGGTACATTCGTTCAGTTTTATACATATAGAAGTGTGAAGTTGTATTGTCAGTTCCAAGTATCAGTTTAAGTGATGCATCTTCTGAGCTATTTCACAATTATTCTTCCATTGTTCCATAAACAGAGATTGAGTATACAAACTAAAAGTTACTGCAATAATGTAACTGAATAAAGGAGCAAGGAAATTTGAGAATAATATACTTAGAAGACTAAATATGAATGGTGAATTGCCAAAATACATCTTTCAAAAATTCACTGATATTAGGCCATATCCAGTATATAAGAATAGAAAATCAGATAGCTGAAAGTCATGTGTTGTCCAATGAACATGAACCTGCTATAAGGCCACTTGAAAATGGGGACTCAAAAACACAGAAAAATATATTGAAATGATAGCCCTCAGAGAACTACATGTGTTGAATACAGCCTCACTCTATGAAGATCTGGCTCAACTTGAACTGAAAAATGGAATGGGCATCAATTCTGAACTGAATCTATTAAGTTCAACAACGCAGGGAACAAAGAATCCACTGGAGTCCAGATGATCTTGTTTGACTGCTCAATCACATCATGGTGCAATTTCTACATTATATTGGAAACATGTCCAGATACCGTGCTTCCTTCCATAAAAGATGTGAATGTTTAACTATTACTATTTCCAACATTGTAACTTGGCCTCAGATCTGTGTATGTGTGTGTGTGCACTGGTGCATAAACACACACATACATACATACAGAGGAGTGAAAGGCTTTTCAAAATGATCTTCCAATAACATGATTTGCCATCTATCTCCAATATCTTTACCATTTTAACTCTCTTTTCAAGTAATGGTACACAGATGTGCCTCTGTTGGCAGCAAGCATCCAATGTGGGGTGCATGCCATCAGTATCAGATATTCTTCATTTTATGCAATCACTTAATTAACTACAGATTTGGGATTTTTAGAGTTGAATCGTGTGATCCATGTTAAGGGCATGAGAACCTCCTACAGAATTGAAAGCCATTACTTTTCTGGTTTTTTATCCCCATTGATCTTAAGCTCCCATACTCTGATAGTAGTATCTGTTATGAATGGAAACAGTTTCATTGTCCAAAGTTAAAACCATTTCCCCCACTTGGTTCAACTCTGAAGAAATAAAGAAATCTAAATAGTACTTAGTTTCCCTATTTTTGCCCATTGAAAAATACTATATCTAATATTTTATGAATTACAGATTTTCTCTTATATTTACTGTAGTTCTGGAATATAATTGAATATATATTGTGTATATATATACACACACATATATAAAATATACTTGTGTCATTAAAAATATTATAAATAAACAATTTAGTTTTTACATCTAGTGCAAAAAGGCAGAACCCAGTAATTTTTAATGCTCTTTATTTTTATATCTTTAAAGCTTACCACTGCAAGAAATGTGAAAATCCTTAAATTGCTGGCCTCAGTGTTCCCATGTCGACTGGCATATGTTCAGGTTGGAGATCCTGCCAAAAGTCAAAGGAAAAAATTCATGAGACAGAGCTTGATGGATGATTATTTTAATCCTGTATGTCCAGCACTGCTGGCAAGCTTGGTTTATGAATGCCTGCTGCTATTTTAATGATAAGACCTCTTACACACAGCTGAATGCAGGTACCAATGGATTTTTTCCCCCTGCCCTAACTAAGAGACTGATTATTGATCTCCATTTGAATGTTCCTTTTAAGAACAGGCCATTCAAGAATACAAGGAGAAAAAGTAATGGTACATGCCTAGTTAGTTTTAATAAGCTCCAATAGGGACACACGTCTCTGTGGGGGAAAAGGGGGGTAGCCAGTCTGGTTTTAATGACACACATGCTGACCTGGCTGAAAAATCTTTGGGAATGCTATGTGCATGGGTTTGGTAGGTGAGAGCAACTGGATCTTGGATCCCAAGGACACTCCTCACACCCACACAAAGGAAGCTTCCAAATTCTCTCTATTGCTCTTGGGATGAAGCTTTGAAAGCAGGAGTGCACTGATATTGCTCTGATCACAGTACTGCAGTAGAAGGACCTAAACCCAGAAGCTCCTATAAAGACACAAGGGATGTGAACCCATGGAGCACTTGAAATTGGAAACCTGAAGACAGGAGGGCAAAAAGTAACTGCATTTCTATCATGAGAAGCTTGTAAAACTAGAAAAGCTTTAGGTTAGAAAGGAAGTTCTTTGGGTAAAACTTTGCAGACTCTGGAATTTGGATACACTTTGAGGTTTTAGGTCATTCACTGGTTGGACGTGCATGAGATATGTATTCCCAATGCATCTTAGTAACTCAGTAGTTTGGTCCAAAGTAGTATGTGTGAATTTATTTATTTTTCCATGCTGGGTATTCCACCCAGGGGATGTAACCACCGAGCGGCATCTCTAGCCCAAGCTACACAATATCTTGACATGTCCTTTGAATTAATCTTATGGAGGAGAAACTGAAATCTAGAGAGCTTAAGATAAGGTAGTTACTTTGAGAAATCAAAGATTGAACCTAGAATTTTAATTCATATATCAATTCACTCTTGGTTCTAAAGCACAATAAGTTTTTGAAGATCTCTTCCCAGCTCACACTTTTATTCATTGACCAAGGGAGCATTTCAGGCAGAATTTTCCTTCTTGGCTGGGATAAGGGTAGGATGTGTCCTCTGGGGTTCTCTCCCAGATTTTCTCAGGGAGAGAACATATGCCCAGGTCCCCAGAGAATTGTGCTCCCACACTCACAGCTGTACAACAGGCAAGAAAAAAGCTATGTACACACTTAAAAAAAATCAACATTTGCAAAAATGCTCTGGGGTGTCTTCAGGAAGTGTTCCAGGAAATTTGCTAATATAAAAATACCACTAAGTTCTCTATTCCTGGATCACATTCCACACTCAGACATTAATATTTGAGGAGCATCACTGATCCTCATTTATTCATCAAAGTTCAACATTCAGCAAGTACACCTGGCAAACAAAACAGACTGAGTCCTTGCTCTCACGCAGATGACTGTCCAGTGGGAAAGCAAGGCCTCCTCCAAGGTCTGCTGCCTTCCTGCCTATGTGCACTGGGAGCTTAGGAGAGACCCAGCTCCCCATGAGACATGCTCCTGCTTCCTTTGAGTGGTCCTCTTTCAAGTTTGCAAATGTAGCTCTGGAGAAATTCTGTTTTCTTGGCATATATCAGTTTATCCAAATCACTTTTGTTAAGTCTGACAATGCATCAGAATATATGTCCTTCCTCATTCTGCCAATACTTATTTGCTTATTAAAATCTTACTCATCAATAACACCCAGATCAAATTTCCCCTTCTTAATCTCACAGAACTATTTAATCCCACCTACATAAGAACAGAAAGAAAAACTTTTCCTCTCTTGAAGCTATCCAAGTGGAGGCATTTTACACATTCACTAGTGTACAAGATTATAAATCATTTAGTTTAACCTTATTTTAGAGATAAGAAAAAAGTGATCTATAAAAGAAGTCAAAGAGTAATTGTTAATAATTGCAAAGCAAAGGGAAGAAAGAAGAGAACACATCTTTATTTAGCTTTTGTTCTGTGCTATGCTCTTTGTAAGATATTTTAACTATATTATTTCCTCTAATTCTTAAAAGATCCTGCTTAGTAGATATTTCATTATCCCTCATTTACAGATGCAGTAAGCAAGTCTCAGAGAGGATAAGGACCTTAAACCAGGTCAAACAGCTGCCAGTGGTAGCTGGAAAGAGTTGTTGAAATTTACTGAGAAAGAGGATTTGGGCAGCCCCAATGATCAGGAGCAGGTCCCTGACAACTTGGTCAAGAGCCCAATCTACTCCTTACCTGTAAGACCTACCCTCCCTCCCCTACTAAGATAGGGAGGAGGAAGGAAGTCTTGACCATCTCTGTGGGAAAGAAAGCCTTGAAGACTGGAAGTCTCTAAGTACCTGGGCTTTGGACTGGAGATCTAGCAGATGGGCTTTGTCAATCATGTTAAATCTTTAAGCGCCCGGAATGATAGCCACCCAGTATTTGCCAAAAGTAAACACCTGCAGATTCCTACCTTATACACACCACTTTCACAGGAATAGGAGCACCTCCCTGTCCTTATCAGCAAATACTGTCCAACTTATACATAGATAAGGTATCTAGAAGTTTTTCCACTAAGAAGATAGACAGGACAGTTATTGGACTCTAGGAATGAATGAATCTGTTCCTTTGCTGATCAGAAACACTTCTATACCTACTTCAAATAAACTTTTATCAAATATTCTTGTAACAACAATAGCTTAAACACTTCCAAGGTAATGATTAGAAGCACACTTTGTGGTTATTTGGAATTTTAATCTGTACAAAAACTATATAAAGTGAATAGATTGATACAGACTTTTTAGAAGTAATAATTTCTTTTTTAATTCTTTCCCACATTTTTATTGGTACATTATAACTGTACACAATGGTGGGATTCATCACTACCTATTTGTATATGCACACAATATAACAGTGTAATTTGGCCAATATTCTCTCTTTTTCTCCCTTTTTCCCTACTGCTGGTCCATTTCCTCTACTGATCTGCCTTCCATTTTCATGAAATCCTGACCTTTCTTTTTCCCTGTCTAGCTCCCTCATACAAACGTACAACCTTGACTTTATAAGTTTGGCTAATTTCGCTTAACATAATGTTCTCAAGTTCTGTCTATCTTCCTGCAGATGATATAATTTCATTCTTCTTTATGGCTGCAAAAGACTCCATCAAATATATACCACATTTTCTTTATCCATTCATTCATTGATGGGCACCTATACTGGTTTGGTATTTTGGCTACTGTGAATTGAGCTGCTATAAATGTGAGTATGCATATATTGCTAAGTATAATAATTTTAATTCTTTAGGATAAATACTAAGGTGTGGTATACCTGGATCATCTGGTGGTACCATTTCTAATCTTTTGAGGAACCTCCATACTGATATCCATAGAAGTACAGTATAGTTTTTTTAAACTAACAGTTATGTTTATATTTTTTATTTTTTCCAGAATTAATGATATACGGCTGACAAATATAAATTATACATACTTAGAAAGTATAATGTAATATTCTGATATACAATTAATTGTCTCTAGGTATCTATGGGAGATTGGTTTCAGCATCCTCCACAGATACCAAAATCTGCAGATGCTCAAGTCCCTTATATCTACTGACATAGTATTTTCATATATATTACACACCTCCTCCTTTATGCTTGAAATCACCTTCAAAATACTTTTATAATATCTAATGCAGTGAAATTGTTATGAAAATAGTATTATACTGTATTGTTTATGGAGAAATGACAAGAAAAAAATTCTGTACATGTTTAGTATTTAGAATGGTTAGGACTATTTTTGCAATTATTTTCAATTCTTGGTTGGTTGTACTCATGGGTGGAGAACATATGGATACTGAGGGCCCATTGTATATTGTTAAGTGATCACCACAATTAAGAAAATTAACACATCCATCACTTCATGTGAAGTTACCTTTGTGTGACTGTATGATGTGAGAACACATGCCATCTACACTGTTAGGACATTTCCAGTGTACAGTACATTCTAATTAGGTAAGTCACCACGCTGCTTCTTAGGTCTTCAATATGGATTCATCTTATAACTGTTTGTACTCTCTGACTAACATCTCTCCCTTTCTCTCACCTTCCAGATGCTGGTAACCACCATTTCCTGTTACTATTGATACATGTCATGAATATCAGGTCCTCATTCCCCAGTGTTGAAGATTAAAAACCTGAGAAATTAAAATGCTGAGGCTGATGTAGAAAGCAAATTTTATTTAAGAGACAAAAGAAAGATAGGAGGGGCGGGGGAAAGAGAGAGAGAATATAATATGAAAATCATCTGGAGAGGCTGGGATCCAAAGCTGGTGCCCATGGGAGTTGGGGTGTCTTACCCCTTTATACATTTTAGATTTTCTTTCTTCTCATGCCCTTTCCTCCTCTTATCTCTTGTATATGACCAAAAGACAGGAAAAGACCCATCAAGGTAGTAATTGTGTGTGTTGGAAAGTGTAATCCTTCTCCTCCCCTGGGGGTGTTAGCAACAGGTTAATGGGGCAATGTTATCTGCCCATCTCCTTTTGTTTGTCCTTTGCCCCTGTCTTACTATGAATTTGACATTTTTAGATTCTTCTTAGAGATCATGTAGTATTTATCTTTCCATTCTTGACTTTTTTCACTCAACATTCATCCTCAACATTCATCCATGTTGTTACCCATGGCAGGATTTTCTTATATTTTTAAGACTGAGTAATATTCATGTATATATTATATGAATATATGTGTGTGTGTGGTGTATAAAATAAAAGTATGCATACTCTACATTTTCTTTTTCCATTTATTGGCCAAAGGATTCTGATTCAGACTTAAAAATAAGAAAAGTAAAGGTAAACAAAGTGTTCAAAATAATGTGTAACAATTTAAAACCAATCTGTGCTTTTTCAGAGCTTTCTATGTACAACACGCCGTTGTAATACATTTTCCCATTTAATCCTGGTAACTATCTTCATGTAAATGAAGAATCTAAGGATTAAAGAGGGGTAAAATGACTTGCCTAGCATAACACAAGTTAATAGCAGAGCTGATATTCAAATCTGGGCTAAAGTCAAGTCCTGCAGTCCTAAGCAAACCCTGTCCCCATTAAACAATGTAACAGGATTTTCACAGGAGCCACCTGAGGCCCTGACCTTCCTGCCTGCTGTCCCTTGCTTTTCTGTGACCTCCCATGACTCTGCGTCACACCTCATGAGAGGGGAAAGTGAAGTCACTAGAAACTTCAGGTCAAAATTTTTTATCATTCTCATCATAATCCAGAGAGTTCAGGCAAAATTATCTATGCCAGAGTACTCAAGTTACCCAATTTTGTAGCTTTGTAGCTTTTTTCATTTGCTGAGGTCATTGCAGGTGGTTACATGCCTGCCTCTGTGCAAAGCTGTACAAACACAAGGTGCATAGGCAGTCAACCCTTCTCCTCTCTCCTTTCACAGGATCAGAAAAGAAAAACTGAAGCATTGCTAGGAGAAGGGAGAAAAGAAGGGACTTGTTCAAGTGATTTCGTTTCAAAGATGGTTCTCAGGTCTCTGAGCACGTGGTGGGAGTGGGAGTGAGGGTGGTGCTTCAGAATCGCTGCAGGGCATGTGTCTCTGCATACATATGCATAATGTCTCTCTATCGCACTTTGGAGCTACCAGATGCCTGTTTCTGCTTCGAAGGGGTTAGCTAACCCACTTGAAATCGTGAGCATTCATAACTCACTTATGCAAGCCACAGACCCCTCTAGATGACATCTCTTGCTCTAAAGAATGATTGAGAGGAAGATGTAATAGAGCCAAAAATGACAATGAAATATTAGCAGCATAGCAGTTTATATGAGGCCTCCGGCTGGATGAGGAAATTATTCAAGTCAAAAGACGAGGAGAGCCTTCAGGCAACATGAGAAGCAAACACAAAGGAGGCGGGAACTGCCTAGGTGTTAAGGACTAATTGTGTTGTAGTGGGGATGATTCTGGGCACCAATTTATTTCATTTTACTGGAGGGTGGGGTGTGCATCTTCAACCCCAGACTCCTCAGGTTAGCAAGTGTGAGGACTAGCTGCTTCTGCACTTCATTCCCACTTGATCTCTAAAATTACTTAACCTTCTGAGGTAGTGGAATGAGGGGTGGGTGTGTATATGGAGGGGGGCTGCATGGATTGGAAATGAGGTCCTGGCTCCGCCTGAGGTAGGAATCTTAACAGACTCAGGGCTCTAAGCACCACCTTCTCTCCAAATTCTTTCCCATTGCCTCTCAGAAATTTGTTTCGAAGCTCATGCCATCTCCCTGCTCTTCTGCACGGCCCTACTAACACCACCACTCAGGGGATGAGTTTCAGAAACTCAGAAGAGACCAGAGCCCTTTCTGACTGTGCCGTTTCTTCTCAGCTCCTGCTGCTTGATGTTCCCTGTATGTCCTAAAACACCTTTGGCTTGCTGGGCCTTTGACCTTTGTTCTCTTCTAGAACATCTTGTTCACTTCTCCACTGGGCCAATTTCCTGATCATCCTTTAAGGAACAGCTGCCACTCGACCAGCTGTGTAAAGACGTTCTTAGGATCCCTCACACGAGGCTGCTCACCACCCTCCACTAGAATTGTATTTTACGTGTTTTAGCCTCCAGGAAACTGCTGGAGTACTGAGGGCAGGAGCAATGCCTACACATGCACCTCCTTTAAACTGAGCACAGTGCCTGATTTATATTAGCTGAATAAATATTGAAAATATGAATAAATGATTCATTCATTTCCCTCCATTTACTTTTAGCAAAATATGCACGAGCCTTCATTATTCTTTGATGAAATTTGGGGGGGAAAGTATTCCAGAAGGCAACAGGTCACAGTGCTGGCTTGGCGTCTTTCTCCTGAAACCGATCTATTTTGGCAATTTCTTCTTAACTGTTAAAGACGCCCCTCTGCCACCATGCTAGGGCTCCCTAAGGTCACAGTATGGAAGCCCACAAAGGAAAGAGCTTGGGCTTTGTGATCAGATGGTCCTGGCTCAAACCCAGGCACAGCCACCAGCAGTAACCAGAGCTGGAACCAGGGTCAGAAGCCAGCTGAAATTCAGGAACCTCCTTGGTAGAACAAGCTGAGAACAAGCCTGGAAAACTCCTGTGAAGGAAAAGCTAAATTATGGCTGTCAAGATCATGGCTCACTGTAGGTTCTCAGCAAATGATAATATTTATTTTTTATTTTTAGCCTCAGTCCCTCCAACTTCTAGGCTTCCACAAATGTCTTCCTTTCCTCTATAGGGACCATGCTTGGAAAGGTGGTTAGAGGGTGGTTCATATACTGGTATCATCTGGGGCAATATTCCAACCTATATTCCCACGGTATTGTTGAACAGCACTTCTACGGTGTACCATTACTGTTTCGGTGGAAGTGCATTTTCTTTTTCAACAGTTACAACACCCAGTGGAAGTTGAGAGTTGCTTCTCTAGAACGTACTTTTGAAAGACTTGCTCCTTGTTTTCATAGCCACCCCTCTAACTGGGACTCCAAACCTCTCACCCTGAAATTGTTCTAACAGCATCCTGGCTGACCTTCCTACTTACACATCTTCCTCTTGTCAATCCATCCTATATATAAAAGCAAAAATCATTTCACAGACTCCAGAAAGGCCCAGTGCCCTTCTGCTGAAATGGGTGCCTCAGTCATCCCCAGAGGGACGGCCAGCCCCACCACTCTCACCCACCAAGTTCTATGTCACCCCCTTAAGCCTCTGCTGTTCTTTTGCTCCTGACTGGAAGGACCTCTCTCCAGCCCTTGCCACTCTTCACTCAATGTAGCTGAAGATTCCTCAAGAAAAACTCCACTCATCTTCTGCCCTCTGCAAGCCACCAATGTACCCAGCTCATCTCTAGGACTCACTTCATCACACTTGGCCACAAGTGATTAGTTTATGAATTTTACTATTGTAGGTTGTGAATGCTTTAAACAAACAGTGTCTTAATCATTCATAGTTCTCTCCATAAAGTAGATGTTCACTAAATTTTTATTGAACTTTATTAAACTAAACTGTGGTGAATCTGTGTTCATGCTCATGTCACCATTTACCATGGTACTGCCACCTCTGAAGATGTGGGTAGTGTGTGTGTGTGTGTCTATCTACATGTGTGCTATGAATTTATGGATGTTCCCATGACTTTTAACCTTTCTGCAGGGCCACTTCTTTTTCACACAGAGATGTGCAAAAAATATTTGCATATATACAGGTCAAGTTCATTTCAGAATCTAAGGCATCTGTGCAAGTTCTCCAGCCAACATGGGGATTGTAGGAGGAAAAAAAGCCTTTTGTTAAAACATCTTGTAGCTTTCTACTCATTAAATCTGAAATTCTTTAAATGGACTGCAGGAAGGTACTGAAATGCCACCCAATCTACATGCCTGGGCCAGCCCAACATGCATAATTGCTTTTCTTAGTAACTATCCTGTTACCAGGACAGGATTCTGTCCCTGCAAGTCTCCTTCCTTCGTGGGTGACACTGATGTAGACTGGCATCCCTTTGGTATATTCATTTCTCTGATAGAAGAATTGCCTTTTGGAGTACTAGCACTTGTTGGCTTATTTCCCAACTGAATGTTCATTTATTCATTCATCAAACATTTATTGACTCTCTTCCTTATGTCAAGTGCTATGCTAAGTCCTAGTGAAATAAACATGTATAAGAAAAAGTGTCTGGCTCCCAAGGAACTCACCTGGGATGGGCAGAAGACAGAACATAAATAAATGACAGCATAATAAGACAAGTAGAAAACAGATATTAGTGCACAGTGCTGGAGGGGCTCAGAGAATGCAGATAAAAGGAGGCTTATGTCGTTTCCCAGTTGTTAGTTTTCCAGAAAGTACCTAGCACAGAAAACTCACTCAAGCCCCAAATATCCCGATGATCTCAAAGTAGCCCTTTGGGAAGGCTGCTCACTCTCTCAGAAAAATCACCACAGCAGTCATATAAGTGAGGCTGAGAGCCCACATCTACCCTCTGAAGGGCCATTGTCCTAATGGAAAAGCATTGCTGTCTCATTGCAGCATCTCTAAATCTCTGCTCTCCAACATGTGCCATGTGCAATGTTTTCCCCTAACCTTGGCCTAATATAAGATAGAATATATAACAGAGAAGGAGATACAGGTGCAGAGCACTCAGGAAGAATCTCAGGAAAATCCTGCTCCAACTCTAGCTCAGTGCTGCCCAGCATATTAACCACTAGTATCTATTTAAGTTAACTTAAAACTAAATAAAGTTAAAATTCCAATTCTAGGGTCTCATCAGCCACTTTTCATGAGTTCATTAACATGAGGTTAGCAGTACAGATATGAACATGGACAGTACTGCTATAGAAAGCAATAGGATTTTTATTCATTTATTTTTTCTATGATTTGATTACTTTCTTAAAAAAACACAATTCACAATTCTGGATTTTGGAAGACAATGATAAAAAGTTATCTTTTTCAAAAGGCCCATAGTAGGGTAGAAAAAATAAAATATTTCTTAAATGAAAAAAAATGCACATTGAGCTATGGGTGGTATGAGCGCACAGAAACAAAGCAGTGCAGGTTTTTTTGTTTGTTTGTTTGTTTTTGTGATAGTGTCATTTGAACCCAGGGACTTGTGCATGCGAGGCAAGTGCTCTACCAATGGAGCTATATCCCTAGGCCCTACTTTGTCATTAAAAGTAAGAGAAGAGGGCTGGGGTTGTAGCTCATTGATAGAGAACTTGCCTAGCCATGTGTGAGGCACTGGGTTCGATTCTCATCACCACATATAAATAGATAAAATAAAGGTTCATTGACAACTAAAACTAAAAACTAAAAATAACGAAGATTAAAAAAGAAAGTAAGAGAGGATGTCAGAGAAGAGATGACACTTTCTACGATTCTTGAAGGACAAATAACAACATTCCTCATTTTCCTAGTGGAAAGGCACTGGACATGGCATGAACATGCAGGGTCCCCAGGCATGGAAGAATGAAGAGCACATAGGGAACTGCAAGACATTTAGCATTTCTGCAAACTTTTGGGAGGCAGGGCTAGAATAGGATGGCAAAGCAGAAGACCCAGAGAGCTAGCAGGTCCTGGGTGAGCAGGTGGTGGGAGGAAGGGGCCTACAAATCAGAGCACCAGAGTGACAGCATTAAAGTGATGCAAAACTGGCTTTGTGCTCAAACCTTTCCACTGCTAACTTTATTGTCTTTGGCAAATTTAAAATTCCTTTTAAAGCCCATTTTCCCATCTGTAAAATAGTGTTGATGACACCCCCAACCACAACCTTGGTGTATGGATTAAATGAGCCATGTGCTTGTCACAGAGCACAGCACATGTCAAACATTCAAAAAACAAAAGTTGTGATCATTTGCTCTGTCAAGAGAGTAGGGTCATGAAAGAACTTGAGCTGTAAAATAAAATGAGTATACTGGATAGAGAAACGAAACAAGACAATTACTAACGTAATTAGTAATAACAACAGTTATTATTTAATGTTTACTATATATCAGGCTCTATTTCAAGTGCTTTAAAGAAGCATATTTATTTAATTTGCTCAAAAACCCCATGAGGTGGGTTAATTACTATCTCCCTTTTGCAGATGAGGAAACAAAGGCATAAAAAAGCTAAGTAATTTGTCACACAGTTAATAAGTGTCAGAAGTAGGATTCAAACCCTAATGTCTGGCTCTTGAACCTATGTATAGCCCCAGCTCCCAGGCTATTATGTCTGTTAGAAATTCCCTGTCAAAATCTTGCCCTGTGTTATAGCACATCATTTCCCACCTCAGCACAGCTTTAAAATAATTTTAAGTACAGATCTTCAGAAGAGCATTTCATGTCATAGAAGCCAGTAAGCTAGTACATGTGCTTAGAAATGTTATATGGAAGATTATCTGGACAGAAATGGACAAAAGTTTGATAAACTGTGCATCATTAGAAAGGCAAGTTTGAAAACCTCCTTGGAAAATCAAGACAGAACTACAACTTCAGACTATCCTCAACAATGAGCCTGGAACAACTTCTCACTCTGGGCTCAGTCTCTGTCAAGTAAGCTTCCTCTAATGGAAATGGCACAATGCCTGCCTCATAGGCTTCCAAGAAACATTAAATAAAAAACAGTATGGAAAGGATCTTGCACAGTGTATAGGCACCCAGTTATTTACAGGGAAGCAGTTTTTTTCTGCTATAAAAGTAATTCTTTTACTTAAAGCACCATCTTCCAGTATGAGGTCTCTTGAGTCCTGAAAAATCTTTCATGAGTACTCACTTGGACTCTCAATATATTAAGAACAGAGAGAAGGGTATCACAGATATGAAATTCTTCATAATGAACACAACACAATCTATAATCTAAGCAATCTCCAACTCTCCTTATTTTATTTAAAATCTTTCCTGATTCAATTTCCAATCATATTTTCCAATTTACCCCAGTCTTTACCCAAATTCAGGCCCTAGTGAACCCAGTACTCTGTTGTTTTCACTGCCGACCACACTAGCAGCCTCATCTCTCAAGGAAGTTCTGCCAAATGACTCTTCTTTTGGTATTTTGTCCTTTAGTTTGACATCCATCCTCACATAATTCCACTTTAATGTGTGAGATAATATAATTAATTATTCTACAAAATTTTTTCAGTCCTTCATAGCCAAGTTTCTCCTCATAGGGCTTTGCTTAGAATGGCCACGTGTTTCCAGAATAAGGAACCAGCCTGGAGCAGCACCCATGATAGTGTACACTCTTGTCTGCTGACAGCAGCAAGTCATTAACTGGAGAAGGACAAGTGAAGACACTGAAGGCAAATCCTTTTCTGTTACACATTTAGTAGGATCAGAAGGCAGATCCAGAGTATCAGCCAGAGAGTCAGTGGAGCTCAAGCTAGAAGGTCAGGACTTAGGAGGAAGAGCTCAAGGTGGCTGATGTTCCATTATGAATCCCCGAGTGGAGTGAAATTCTTAGAGAGATTCAGCAGGATGGTGGCTGGAAGGAGAATCAGGAAGCTTTGGCACTTTATTAAAAGCAGATTGTTGGGAGCTGAGTTGTCATGGGAATCTCAGTGGACGAGAAAGCTTGCTGTGGGTTTGAGGCCTAGAATTACCAGCTATGTGACCTTGAGCAAATCACTTAACCTCTTTTATTCTCTGTTGTTTCTTCATCAATAAAATGGAGAGATGATAACTGCAAATATTAAGAACTGCAAAGAGGTTTGGAGAAAAAATGTATTATGGTTTATATTTTGAAGTGCCTTTGAATTTAAAAACTGTTCTCATGTAAAGAAGTGATATGAACATGCCTGGCAAGGAAGTGGCTTATAAATGTTGATTAAAACCCATCCACAACAACATTTCAATAGTGTAACTAATGGGCATTTTCGAGGCATAAAGAGGTTGAGAAAGTTGACCAAGGTTACCCTGCAGGTAAGTTCACCCAGGCAGGCGGCCCTGAGCCAATGTCCTCCCATCACAACGCACCTCCTCCCTGCCGGAGGACCTTTAAGTCACAGTGGTTTATCTCTGTTACAGCATCAGGTTGGTCCCTGAGAGGTTTCTGACAGCTACTCAAAGCCATCCTCTGACACCAGGACCCAAAGAAGTGACCACAGAATCCCTGATATCACTTCCCTGTTCAGACTTCTATGTGCCTTTCCCTATGTTGAAATTTCCAACGGCTTCCTTCTCCTTTGCCAAGCCATATCTCTCCACTTCTTTAAAATTTTCAGCTGAATCCTCAGGGCACAGAGAGTGGAAATTGGAATGCTTTTCATCAGCATTTCAAGGATATTAGGCAAAAAGAGTCCACAAAATAACAAAACAAAAACCTGAGCACAGACTCAGGCTCTAGGAGTTGGGGTCCTATGCTGAAGACTCACCAGAGACAAGCAGAAGCCCAGGGATTTACAGCATCAAAAGCAAGGCCTCAGTGACTTTAGACGGTTTGAAAGGGTATCTCATTTGATAGCAGCCAACAAAGCAGAAGACTGTGCCAGATCAGATAAGAAGAAAGAACATCTCTGGCCAGAATTAAAAAGGCTATTTTGGGACATGTCAAAAGGAGGAGAGTGAGATTGGAAATGACTGCAAAGGTGATTAAATAGGTGAGAACAAAGGGAACACTTCCTGCGTTCTGGCTAAGAAGGGAGACATTCTTAATCATTTTTTAATTGTGCTTCATAATTAGCCAAGTCATAAACGCCATAGCTGGGATTAACAGATCTTTCATGAGGCAGAAACAGCATTGGATTTTTGCTGGGGGCAGTGCCAGAGGTTGGGGGATGAAGCTGGTGCTGACACCCTTTCAATCTGTGCAATGATTTGAGAACCCAGGTTTTATGAGCATATTTGTTCATAAAGCACATTTTGAAAGATACTGTTGTTCTATTTTTGTTCTGTTTCCCTCTTCAAAGGAAATAAAAAACAGCAATGGAAATTTTTCCTGTGGAACAAAATCTCAACAAACAGCCACAGTAAATCGATAATAAAGTTGCTAGAGATAATGGGTATATGACATCATGATTATGTCACAGCATCTTCAATGACAAGTGGTAAGAGTAGGGAAATGCTGAAGTTTCATCTGAAGGAGTTAGTCCGTACTAAATATTCTTAATTAGCATGACAGAAAGCATGGGAAACAAGTTAATTACTTAGAGAGATGAAACAATAAAATCATTTCTAACAATCATGCATATCCTACATCAGTGTATAATTTTTGCTGAAAAAGCAAATTCTCTCCAAATGGGAAGGAGTTAGAAAAAGTCTGAGATTGAAAAACAATACTTTTGAGTAACTTATTGTTTGCTACCTTTATTCATTTCTTGAACATTTATTTAGCTTTGTTTTGTATAAGTCATTTTGCTGATGCATGGGATAGCAAAACAAATCAAAATACACAATCTGCCCTCAGGAAGTTTGCAATCTAAAAAGAAAAACATTTCTTCCCCACATTTGTACACTCTTCTCTCTCTATGTTATTTCATTTGGTTGACAGCTTTGAATCGCAAGCATGCGCGCGCACACACGCACACACGCGCACACACACACACACACACACACATCTCTGATTAGTATCTCTAGCCTGACCTTTGAACACAAGACCCAGGTACTGACCAGGCCTAGGTGGGCCCACTGGTGTCTTACATGGGTGTCTAATTGCTGGCCATTTCCTTCCTGCCTTATTTAGTCCTTCACCAACCTCTACTACAGTTCAAGGCCACCAGTGGAAAACGCTGATGTGGCAGAGAAACAGAATGTATGAATGGGCCCAGAAGGGCTTGCACTTGGCTTAATATTCTGTTGTCACTATCTGAATGCCCTTAACTTTATTTTGAACTTGTTTTCTGCACAAGAATTCCCACAAGACAACAGAGGATGTGTGTGAGAAGATTCGATACACAGATGAAAGGAAAACCTGGATATTTTAGTAATTTAATGGCATCTATCCCCCTCTTTTCGAACAAGAGGTCCTGTTTTAGTCCATTTCTGACTGCTACAATAGAATACCCCAGACTGTGTAATTTATAAAGAAAAGAAACATTCTTCTCAGTTCTGGAGGCTGGGAAATCTAAGAACATGGCACTAGTGCCTGGCACAGGCACTCATGCTGCACCACCGCACAGTGCAAAGTGGAAGAGCAAGGGAACACATGTGAGAGGGAATTCATTTTTATAACAAAACCACTCTTGTGATGACTAACCTACTTGCAAGATGTCAACAATAACCCACTCCTGAGGGGTGAGCCCCCACCAACTAACCACCTCCTGCTGCCATCACAGAAACCATTAAATTTCAACATGAATTTTTTTAAATTTAAACTTAAATTTTTTAGTTTCAGGTGGACACAATATCTTTATTTTACATTTATGTGGTGCTGAGGATCAAACCCAGTGCCTCATGCATGCTAGGCAAGCGTTCTACCACTGAGCCAGCCCCTCAACATGAATTTTCAAGGGGTCATTCAAACTGTTTTAATCAGCTTTTTTCATTGCTGTGACTGACCAAAACAACTCTTGAAGCGAACGGTTTATTTATAGGCTCACAGTTTCAGAGGTCTTAGTCCATAGAAGGCCAGCTCCATTCTTTGGGGTTGGAGATGCGACAGAACCTCACGATGTGAGTGTCACACCTCATGAAGAGTGTGGCAGAGACAGGCAGCTCACATGACAATCAGAGAGCAGAGAGAGAAGTCTCCACTCTCCAGATACAAATATATACCACATAGCCACGGTCCCAAGGAACCACCACTTCCTCCAGTCACACCCCACCTTCCCCCATTTACCACTCAGTTAATCCCACCAGGGGTTAATCCACTGGTTAGGTCGAGACTATAATCCAATCGTTTATCTTCCAAACCTTCTTATATTGTCTCCCATGTGAGCTACTGGGGGACACCACATCCAAACCATAACACCAATCATTGCAAGTGCCATATTTTCATTTTGCACTGGACCCTGGTCTTAGTCAGTTGGGCTGCCATAATAAAATACTTCAGACTAGGTGACTTAAAAAAACAAAAAAATTATTTCTTGTAATTTTTGAATATTTTAGTACGATAAATGGCATTTTCAGCCTCTTTTGGAATAAGATGTTCTCTTTGAGTTCATTTTCAGCTACTATAACAGACTGGATGATAAAGAAATTACAATAGAATTACTTTTCTCACTGTTCTGGAGGCTGCCATAATAAAATACCTCAGATCAGTTAGCTTAAACAGCAGAAATGTATTTCTGGTTGTTCTGTATTCTAAAGTCTAAGAGTAGAATGCCAGTATGGTTGGGTATTGGTGAGGGCTTTCCTCCTGGCTTGTAGAAGACTGCCTTCTTGGTATGTCTTCACATGAGAGACAAAGAGGATTTGAGTCTCTGGTGTCTCTTCTTATTGTGTACTAATCCTATCATGGGACTTCACCCTCATGACCTCATCTAAACCTAATTACACCCCAAAGATCTCACATCCAACCTCCATCATGTTGGAGGTTAATTCAACATATGAATTCTGGGGTAGGGGCACACTCATAGATTCTGTTACAATCCCAGAGATTGAGTAGCATATCCTGTAAAGGGACACTGTACAAATGAATTTCAGGCAGAGTTGTCCTTGTACCATGTTTGTACTCTATCCTAAGTATGCTCACCTACTCAATTCCTTTCCCTTTACTCCTTTGTGTGGGATTTAAATTAACTGAGCTTCAGTACCTGGTCTTTCTGCCCATGGGCTCTGGTATAGCTTGTCTTGACTTGGAAGCCACCACAGCACCAAGGCCATTTCCCCTTACGATAACACCTGCCTGATGAACAGGTCTGCTCCTGCCTGTGTGTTTCCCAGAAACACAGATAACGATGCCCATATGGTTTCTTATTTTTTTGAAAGAGTGCATTTTCTTTACATTGCACCATAATTAATGAAGCATCTTTTCCACAATCCATGGAAAGGCTATTTAGAATGATGCATAGTGAAATTCTTATCACAGCCTTCTTGTTTGAGAACCAGGTCTTGCTCTGCTTTGTAGGATTTGACTACTTCATTTGATTTTCTCCATTGAAAAAGACACTGAAGATTTTGCATGCTAAATTTCACAACTTTCCGATGACATTTAAAACTCACTTCCCCAAAGCAGAAGTGTTTTTGGAATCCCAGGAGGCCTCTTTGAAGAAACACTTTTCCCCCTCACAGTGCTGAGTGGAACCATGTAGTATATTTTCCAAAGTACAAGTAATTGAAGCAGTTTTTCTTAGTTTCTTACATTTCAAAATACCTATTACATGTGTAATTTTTAAATCAGATATACTGTAATACACTACCTTTTTGTACTTGAGAACTTTATTTTATTTATTTATTTATTTATTTTTAGTTTTTAAAAAATGTTAAGGAATGCCCTATACATTTCGGGGTATGGCGTCTTGGAAAAACATATCTATTAGACTACAGCAATAAAAAATGAGGTCTGTTTTGGTATAAAATGGTAATAGTAGAGAAGTGAAGGATTATCCTGTTCTGCACTTAAAAAAAAATAGACATCATAGGTTGCCACTTCACAGTGATGTCTTAATATTCTCTCATTTAATTATGTAAATCATCAAAGAAGGCTGCTGTTTATGGTAATTTACACGTGCAGAGGTCTGCTTCCCAAGGTAAGCTAATTTAAATCAAATTATAACTAAGGGAGATTTACCACTTGTTGATTTAGACAGACAATCATTTATAACTTCACCAAGTGGCTAGCAAAGACTTTAGGACTTCAAAAGGAAGGTGAAACACTAGTGATCCCGCTGTGAAAGGAATCAGCTGAAATGGTAGGGAGGGATTTAGGATTCCTATTGATGTTAGCAAGAACAGAAGGCAGCCTCTTCTGTGAGGGAGGTGATTAGTGAGCACCATGGACCCTTACTACCTCCACACTCAAGCCTTCCCTGCACAGGAAGCTGCTCTCCCCAACTAATTCACTGCTCACTCTTGATCCAAATCCAGCATTCTTCAGAATCTGCCTGCATGCTAGCTGTGCAGTTGTATGAAGAGTTGAATATAATGAGAAAAGTGCATTGAAAATCACTCAAGTGTTCATGTGTCCCCAGTTCCTTCCTTTCTTTTCTTTTTTTAAAAAAAAATCATTAAAGATAATCCGCTTCAGTTTGAGAAACTAAGCATGTGCAAATTCATTCTTTGTTTTATGAGCACATTTATTACAGAGTGAATACACTCTTTAGCTAATGAAACTGGCTGTGTGGATTTTGATAGATCAAGAAAGGTGTGGAAGTCCCAAGGGAGCCTGGCCCTCTTGAATGCACACAATGTACCCATGACAAGAGACACAACTTGGCTTTAGCAACAAGGAGGATGTGAGTGTAGCAAACTGATTTAATAGAGTATGTTTTTAGAACTAGAGCTGGGTCCAAATGTCTGTCCTGTCTCTACTGTGCTACAGGACGTTAAGGAATTTACTCAATGGCTGTGAATCTCAAGGTCCTTAGGAAAAGGTAAAATCAATCATACATTCTCATAAGGCTCACACTGCATACAAAGCACAAAGCTTTACACAGATGCTCATCTTCCAAAACAGCAGTCCTAAATAACAACAACAATGATGATAATGTAATGTCATGCAAGGAAATGGAGAATTTCCAACACACTTACGGGTGAAAAGTTAACATAATCTTTCCACTTCTGTGTCAGAATTTGACCTTCATTTAACTTTCAAGTTGGATTAACTTGTTAAGGATAGTATGTTGTTAAGGATAGTATATTGCTAACCAGTGTTGTTTATGGTAAGATGACTAATAAACTGCATCTAAATTGGGAAGCACATACCTGAACTATAAATATCTAGTAAGTCTTAATTGATGTCTGAATATGCTGAATTTGTAACAGATGTGTCATTTGTGGGGACCCTGGCAATTATGCCTATGTTGTTATCATGGGAGATTTTCGCTCTTGCAGGCCTGAGGCCTTTAACTGAGCCATGTGGATCTCATCTCCTTGCAGCTGGCCTACGTTGCAGAGAATTCGGCAAAGACTCCCATAGAAGACAAACCCCTGGGGGCTTTCTTGTGGACATGCTAGGCTTCCCACCCAGGTCCTGTGAAGTGAATATGATGCTGAATATCTTCGGTGGCAAGTTTGTGGGTTTGAATGTTTAGGTGAGCCTGAGAAAATTACCAAAGGTATTGTAGAATGTTTCAATTTAGTTTCCTGACCATCAATGTATATGTTCCCCAGCTAAGAATATGATGACATTAGAATAATAGAGGTTTTGAATCCCAGTATAAATACCTAAGAAACACCAGAATTCTCCAGTGCCTATGTATGTTTTCCCATTTCCACAAATAATACTTTCTGCTATTGACTATTCATAAGGACTGGTCAGACCCATTTATGAAGGGAAGACCTCTTGATTAGCATCAATTTATAAATGCAGGCTACTCAGAGTTCCATGTGCTATTGACCAAACAGAACTAAATCCCATCAGTGCAGTGGAGGAGTCTCTCTACAGAGGAACGTTCAGTAGCTGTGGAATGGCCAATGACAACCAGGGCATCCCTCATTTTCGTTGTAAAACCTTGTTTACCTGATGGAAATCTTCCTCAACTTGGATTTCAGAAAAGAATTAATTAAGCCCTTATGCTCTAAACAATCTGTATTAATTTCCTGAAGCTGTCATAACAAATAACTGAAAGTTAGTGACTGAAAATACCACAGATGTATTACTGTATAGGCAAATACACAGAAGTTAGAAGTCCAAAAATACCATTAGCCCAGAAGTTTCACTGGGTTAAAATCAAGGTGTCAGCAGGGCTACATTACCTTTAGAGGCATTGGGTAAGAGCATTCTTTGCCTGACTTTTTCAGATTCTAGTGGCTTCTTGCATTCCCTGGTTCATAGACATCTTTCTCCTTCTTCTATCTTCAAAACCTGCAGCACAGCAATATGCACATCTGTCTCTGACTCTGACCTTTCTGCCTTCTTCTTTGCCTTTAGGGACTCTTAGGATTTGGTTGAGCTCAACAAGATAATCTAGGATAATCACTTATCTCAAGATCCTTAACTTAATCACATTTGTAAAGTCTCTCTTTCCAGGTACAGTAACAGATTCACAGGTTCCAGAGATAAGGAAGTGAACATCTCTGGGCGGGGGCAGTCTATTGTCCTGTTTTGTGACAAATTAGATAAATTAACCTATTTCTTGTGCAAATAGAATAATCCTTATCATGTATTCAGGAGAATTAAAAAAAAAACTTTCACTCAAATTGTTTTCTGTGTCCTGCAATTAGATGAAGGACTTTAGTTGTGAAAGAATTCTAAGAACAGTACATTACTCTTTAGGGATAGCAATCTTACAAAAAAAAAAACCTTTTTTTTTAATTGAATAAAGAAGCAGGCAAAGGAGCTGGGGATAGATCATTAAGTGTTAGCTCAGGAAAGTATACAGTGATGATTTTAAGATGTATTTTTGAGGATAAACATTATGGTGATGACTGTAAGATTTATTTTTGAAGGAAACATATCCATGAAAATAAGAATATTGAGGGAATGGGGGCAGTGTGAATATGAATAGTTGGTCCCCTCAAATTCCATTTTTGTCTAAAAATGCACCAGCTATCAAAGCTATCATTCTTTCTTTTTAAAAATCTAGCCTTTATTCTAATGACCCTCGAATACTTCAGTGTATACTCCCACAAGAAACATTCATAAAAAACGCATTTGTGTAGAAACCATACAATAGCTAGTTTCACTCCTCTTATGGAAAAAAAAAAATCAATAGTTGTTTCTGTCCCCAAATTTCATCTTGGGCTTCTTTGTGAAAATGTGCAGTTCAATTTAGTGTCGATAGGTCATTCCAGTCTGTGTGAGTTTACCGCAATTCAGTATTAATTTCCAGCCAATTGAAAACCAGAGCACTCCAGGTAGACAGTCACCTCTCCCCAGTTTGCCTGACATTGTCTTTGAACCAGTAATAAGAGCCACTATCTGATGCATTGATCCTGAGGACCATCACATAAAGTTCAGAAGGAAGGCTGGAAGACTCATGACTGTTAGTACTTATGGAAAGCTAGAAACTTCAGACTGCCTGTTCCAGCATCTGGAATTTTTCCATCATAAGGAAGACTTCTGTAGCGATAGACAGGAGGCCTGGCTTTGGTCCTGGCTCTGCCGGTATCTGGTGTGCATGTGACTCAGAGTACTTCAGACAGCCGAGGAGAGCTGGCTGCCTGAGTGGGGTCACTGAGGGCTCATTAGGGGGAATTTTTTTTGAGGAGAAGTAGGAAATTCTGTGGGAGAGAACTTGGAGAACAGAATCTCACAACTTTAAAGGAAACACTCCTCAAAGGGAAAGCAGAACAAAAGGGCTAACTTGTGACCATGGTAAACTGAGGAAGCAAGGGCCACGTTCAGGAAGAAAAAGCAGCGATCAGAGTCAAGAATCCTCTTGAGAAGAATAAAAACTGGGCTTTAGTAGAATTTAAGCTCCATGTGAACCTCTGAAGTTCCAGGGTCTGCTTCTGAATTGCACTGGTTAGTTCTTGATCAACTGTAAAAGGAAGTAAGCATTTCAGATAACACGGAAAAAGAAGGAAGAAAAAACTGGGCTAGTAGGAGAGAGAGATTCACAGCTTGCAAAAAAAAAATAAATAACAAAGTTTACAATTGATTAAACAAATAAAAGCTACGAGGAAGTAGAATGCTGAGAGAATCACAGGAGGTTACTTCCTACTAATGTTTCCAGGAAAGAGCTAAAATTGAGGAAGAAGAGCCTTGCAAAGACTTGGAGTTTCAGTGAATTACATTTGCAGATGTCTTAAGGCAGCAAAGAGCTTGTCCTTTTTGAAGAACTGAGGAAAAAAACAAAAGTCCAATGAGGCTGGACCAGGATGAGCATTTGGATGAGGTTAATTTGGCATGTGGGGTGAATTGCTTTTAGGCAATTCATTCTTCTCTTCTGCCCTGTCACTTCTTTGGTCAAAGGGACTTTAGCAGACAGAATACAGAAAGAGGTTTAAAATATATTCAAACTGTAGGGCCCATTCTATTGGTCTTCTGTCACTTTGGTAAAAGAACATGTTCTATAGGGTCAACACTCCAAAACACCAGACAATGACTTCCTCAAAAGAACTCTAAAGCTCAGGAGAAAATAACCCAAATTTAATAAATGAGATGGCATCAAATTTAAAATTTCTCCACAGCAAAGAAAACAAGAGCATGAAGAAAGAGCCTAAGAATGGAAGAAAAATCTTTGCTAGCTACTCCTCCAACAGAGCATTAATATCCAGAATATATGAAGAACTCAAAAAACTTACTACAAAAAAAATCAATAAATGTAAAAATGAATGAAACCGACACTTCTCCAAAAGAAGATTACAAATGGCCAACAGATAATAATGTGAAAAAATATTCAACATCCTTGGCAATCAGTGAAAGGCATATCAAAACTACACTGAGATTTCTACTCACTCTAATTAGAATGGCCGTTGAGAATACAACAAATATTAAATACTTGTGAGGACAAGATGAAAAAAGTATACTTATTCACTGTTGTTGGGATTGTAAATTACCAAAACAACTATGAAAATCAGTATGGAGATTCCTCAAAAGACTAGGAATGGAACCATGATAAGACTCAATAATGTAATACCACTCCTAGATATTTTATTCATAAGAATTAAAGTCACCATACTACGGTGATAATAACTTGCATACCTATGTTTATAGAAGCACAATTCACAATAGCTAAACTATGGAATGAACCCAGGTGTCCGTCTCTCTATCTATCTATCTATCTATCCCAGGGGTTGGTCTGTCTGTCTATCTATCTATCTATCTATCTGCAACACACACACATACATAAACAATGGAGTTTTACTCACTCAAAAGGAAGAATGGAATTATGGTATTTGAAGGAAAATGGGTGGAATTTGAGAGTATTATCTTAAGCAAAGTAAATCAGACTCAGAAAGTCAAGTGTCATGTGTTTTCTCACACATGTGGAAGCTAGAGAGTGAAAAATAAAAGCAAGGGGAGGGATGTCATAAAAATGGAAGGGAGACCAGTAGAACAGAGGAGGGGGAACTAGAGGAGGGAGCAGTAGAGGGAAAGGGGAAGTCTAGGGAATGAAACTGACCCTAGCAGTTTACACATGCTATTGTTCAAATATGTAAAAATAAATGCCACTATTATGTGTAATTATAATGCACCAGTAAAAAACTTTAAAAAAATCACTAACTCCATCAAAACAGATCTAAGTTTTATACCCCTGCAGCTAGTGTTCTGAATTGTTGAAGGATATCCACCATAAATTACTGAAATAGATTTCCTTTTAAAAATTTATTTTAAATGACAATGTTTATTCCAATTGTTTATTTTAACAAACTGCATTAAATGAATTTTAATTTATCATAAATGTACCCCAAACACATAAAAGAAAAACATACTCTGGATTGTCCACTGATAAGAGGAAGATGAGAGACATATGCAGCAGACATGGGCTCACCATGCAGCCTGGAGTTCAGCTCACCTAAGCCCCACCAAGCTCTGCCTACCTCCAGTTGATTTGAAGATACCTGAATAAGATGAAATAATTGTTGATTTAAGTCACTGAGTTTTGGGGGGAGGGTTCTTACTCAGCATTACGATGGTAAGAGCTAAGAGAAAGAGTACATAAGGCTCACCTAACAGAACTCATATTTGAAATAAGGCATAATAGAATATGAACATGTCTGCTGCACACAGCACACAGCTTGGCCTGTCTGCTGTGAGAGTGCAGATAGGAAGAAGCAGCTGAAATAGTCTGTTTGGAGAGAATGGTAGCATGGAGTCAAAGAGAAGTGAATATATTTTACATAATCTTGGAAGCAGAATCATAATACTTGCTAGTAAGTTGCACACAGAGAGGGAGAGAGGAAAGTAAAGAAGTAGAGGGTGAACCCTGGGTTTCCAGCCTGGACAACTGGGTATAAAGCAACATACTTTTGGTCTTGCATGTAATCAAAATGTATTGTCACTGGTGTTAACTACTTAATCATATTACTTTTATGTTAGATATTGATTTGTTTTCAGCTTTTTCTTTTTCCCCAAACTCAACAGATAACATCTAAGTACATTTAATTTTTATGTATTTTAGGACTTATTTTTTCAGGGATGGATTCCTAGAAATGAGACAATTGGGTTAAAGTATTTCAGGGATGTATTCCCCCCCCCCAACAGAGTCCATTCCTTCTGTAGTCAAGAGGTGGAATGTAGAAGTTCTTTCATGAAGAACAATTCATGTCACTCTGGAGAAATGTCACAGCCTCCTTTAGGAGCCTAATGATAGCAACAGCAATTTTTAATATAATGCTTTATATGTGCAGACAGTGTTCTAGTAGTTTACACATGCCTTCACTAAGCTAGTCATCATAACAATACCATGAAGTAGGTACTGACATTATTCCCATTTTACAGTTAAGAACTCTGAGGGAGAGATGGCACACCACTTGCCTAGAAGCATGTAAGAAATGGTCATGTGTACTTCAGTGTATAGGTAGAGAGGATGATGCTGAAGCATTTGTCAGCTCTACACAAATTCCTTATTTGAAGCCGTACCAAAAAAAAAAAAAACGCTTCTCACTTTCACACCAAATAATCCTTGTGCTTACCCTAAGGAAATGGTAGATTTTTATCTGATGAGTTGGTATCAAATAATCACTGTGCTTCTCCTAAGAAATGAAAGGGTTTTTAACCAGCAGCCTTTGTAAATGAGTAGATTCTACCCAACCGAAAATCTGGAGCCAAATGTCTGGCCTATTTGGGGCAAGTACCTAAATATTGGTACTATGCATGTCTACCTTATTCCTGGATGTCTCTTATCTTCCAGTCTATCTTTTTTTCTCTTTTAATTTTTATTTATACAGTGCCAGATTCTATACATCCTTGAAAGCTTCCTGATATTATTTCTGAAACTGAAATATAAATAAGTCTCTCAGGTAAGCCTTTAAAAAAGGTTTCAATATAAAAACAACTCCAAGTTTGTTTGTCAACAAACAACTCAAAGTATGTTTGTGACTCCCAGAAGATACGTTTATTGATATCTATGTATTGTTTGTTTGCTTTTAACAACACTCTCTACCACTTCCATTTTTTTTAAAGTGGTATCTGCTCCATGAACTTGATCAGGATGTGGTACCTCAAAGAGTACACTCTTCCCCAAACCTTTTCTACATTGTTCCCAGAGAGCCCCAGAGCCACAACTAATGATGATAATAATCTGTAAGATAGTAAAATATTTTAAAATAATAATGACAGGTATATAGGAGCTACCATAGTTCTAAGTGGTGGATTCAGGCAGATAATATTCTGAGTAATTTATAACAAATCATCTCATTTAACCCTTACAAAGGAGCTCTTTCAGGCTGTCATAGTCCTGATCCACACATCACAGATGAAGACTGGTCCCAAGAAGTTAAGTGACTCACCCAATGTTGCAGAGACAGTGAAAGGCAGACCTGGACATTGGACCAAAGTCTGCTTAGTGCCCAAACCTGTGGTATGACCCACACAGCATTTTCTTTATGCCTGTGAAAATGAGCCCTGGACTGCCTCTAAATTGTTGCTGATTTCTCTTTATAACATTATCTGTCCCAATGTAACAATTATTGGTCAATCCTTTAGTTAGAGAAAAGAAGTGAAGAATCCCTGGCTCATGCTAGGTGTGGGAACTTAAATATTAATCAGTTAATTCCCTGGACAAGTTTAAGGAGTGGGTATCATTGTTTTTAACTTACACTACTGGTGCTCAAAGGGTTTATATTACTGACCTAAGGTCACAAATCTAGTAAGGGGCCAAGTGAGGACTGAGTCTGATTCCTTCCAAATCCATGTTTTGGTTTTGTCCACTAGTAGAGTATAAGCATAGCCTTAAGAAAATTACATCTTCAGTGCATTCTGACCTTACCACCAGTAAAATGGAATAACAAGGCTTGACTTAAATTTCCTTAAAAGAGTGCTAGAGATGACACCACATAACAATCAGATGGGGCGATGCTTAGAATGGGATTTTCTGTTTCACTTACTGGGTCGCTATTAATAAAGGATTCCTTTTGGTGTCCTGGAAGAGGGCTCACCCCTGATGACATGACCACATCTCTAGGCTGCTCCTGGATATTTCTGATAAAGGAAAGTGACTTGGAGCATGAAGGAGCCACATAGGCAGCAGGCAGGTGGGCGAGTACAGCAATGTACTGCCCCAAAGAGGCAGGCGCTCATAATGTCAGCATTCACAGGGTCATCCTTCACCCAGACTGCACTGTTGACCTATTTGCATATGTAAATAAGCAACAACACAGATAATGGATTCTGCTCTGTACCTGAGTCCATTTGCCAATAGGATATTCAATTCTGGTGATACCAACCCAATTTCTAGTCTCTACCCTCTGTGCTGTTGCTATGCGGTGACCATAGAACATGCCTGGAAGACGTCCAAATCCTGGGAGGAAAATTGACCCAAGCCCCAGTCAGGGCCTCTGGAGCCCAGCACTAGCACTGCTTGGAGGTCATGCTTCAGAGGTGACTGCAAATGACTGAGCGGCAGGACACTAAGACAGGTGCATGCCCGGGAGACTCCATCTACTTTCACAGCCAGCTTCAGCTCCAGGACTCCCTGAGGCCTTGCTGAACCTTCCTTAGGCAATACCACGGTGAAGGACAAACCCCTCTTTGTCTCCTTCACTAGGGCCGGTCATGGATGGAAGTCTAGCATGTCTCCCAGCCTCCCTTTCTACCTCCTCATTCTCCTCAAAAGACATTTCCCCTAATAAAATGCTCACATATTTTATTCCATATTGATATCTGCCTCCTGAAGGACTTACTAACATATTTATCATGCTTCCTTCTGCTTAGCCTTCTCTTAATTATACCCCTCAGAACTTTCCCATGGAACAATAATTGATTCCCCCCAAGTCTGTAGCCTCAGTTGGAAGCTTTTCTCGCTACCTCTTTATCTTTAGCTCTTCTAGGACACATAAGCTAATTTACCTTAAATTACAGTTATCTATGTAGATATTTTATCTCCTCTACCAGATGCGGAGTCCCTTGAACTCAATGGCATCAAAACTTCACCGAGACACTATATCACTCTGTGCTAGGCTTTGCACTACCAGTTCTACATATGTTACACATCCATTTAATACTCATAAACTCTCTGTGAGGTATACATCATCAAATCCATTTAACAGAGAATAAAAAGGAAGCTCAGAGAAATTAAATGATAAGCAGAATGCTGTACAGCTAGTTAGCCACTGACCTTATTTTAGAATTTAGGCTTTTACACTAGATCCTATGCTCACGTTACTATCTAATTCCTGTCAAAAAGCCTTGCTGTTACCAAAAAAAAAAAAAAAAAAAAAATGCTAGATAGCTCACCCTGCTTCTTAGCTCAACTCCTAGGAAGTGAATGGCTAAATTTTATGCCTTGCTAGAGCAGATGGTCATGGCTTGGGGTTCAGTTACAGCTATCATTACTCCATTCCAAACCTCATTATATAGTCCTTTAAGTATATATATATCTGTAGTTCTAGTGAACAGGAGTCTTTTCCTTTGGAGGAGTAAGCAGGCCTAAAAAGCAAGAACCTCTGTATCTGTAGGCTTTGAGTTCACATGCATATGAATGTAAAGATACATTTCTCTGTCAAAGTCAAAGCAGGCTATGAAAAATGATCTCAGGGAAAGTAGAGGCCGGGTGGTGCTTTTCTCTGTTAAAATGAAAAGAAATGAATTTCTTCAAATCCACATAGTAATTTGGTTATGGAAATTAGGATGGAATTCAGTAGTCCCAGTTCCCAGAGCAAGGCCATGTTGCCTTCCTAGTGGAAAGGAAGAGCCTAATGTCTACTTTGCCTATGCTAAAATGTATATTCATGTGTCATGAAACAAGGTGTTGTAATCGGAAACCGGGTCTATAAAACCCCTTACTTGACTTAATGGCACTTATTTGCTCTTGAATTCTTTATTGCAATGTTCTGTTTGAAGTGCAAATTGCATTATTAAGTATTGATGAAAATTCCTAAAAATACCCCTCTATCTATCCAAAAGTTAGATGTAATATTTGCATGAGTTATGAAAACTGTTGTATATAATGAGTCAGAACACTGCCTCGTGAATTTTGCGGTAAAAAATTACAGTCCAGCTCCATGAATGTAATTATTCAGGCACCCAGTCTGATTTATCATCTTGATGAGAAACTAAGCCATGAAATATCCTCTGCTAGAAATCAGCCTTCGTTCATTTTGCAAATACACCCGGGAGAAACAGGAGGGGTGAGAAAAAACAACAAATGATCTGCCAGGACTAGAGGAAACATATTTCTTTTTCTTTACTTAAAAAAAAAAAAAGTTTAGTAATCAAATGTTAATTTTGAAATAGACAAATGGGGAAAGAACTACACCCTCCTCTGCATGTTTTTGGCAGGGAGAGCCTGACTCAGGGCTAGAGATGTCTGCTTTCAAGCCACTTACTCAAGAGCAAAACCTGGGGGTGGGACATAAAGAAGGGGGGGCCTCTTGCACAGTAAGGAGGCATTTGCAGCTCTCCAACAGACATCCTTGCAAGCCACAGTTGGGAGCTGATTAGCCCTTTGCAGGCAGCAGGGTCTCTGCTGGTCCCTGCTCACTGCTCATTGCACAAATTAGTGAAAATGAGTCACAGCATGTGCAAGCAAGTGGGGCTGAGAAATCTTTTCAAAGAAAAACAGGAACTTCCAACAGATGGAAGAGTGGGAAGCTGATAAAGATGTTTCAGGGGACAAGGAAAGGTGAAGTGGGAAAAGAACCAAGCTTCTGGACTCAAAACAACCACAGACAACATAGCGAATATGCACTAGAAGGGCTGCAAATATTGTGAATTTGCTCTTTTCCCCAGATCTGTTGAAAAGCACCTCTTACATATTGCTAAACATGCATGCACTGCTTGGGCTTTTCTATTTGTCTGAATACAACAGTTGTCACTCAGAGGTACCACATGTGAAAGGGGAAGTTGCCTATTCTAATTTGTGAGAAAACATGAATCTTGTTATGTAGGTCTTTGTGAAGGTCCCTGAAATTCTTAACATTTAAGAAGTATTTAAAGGCTGAGCCAGAAATTAAATTGAGTATGAGCAATAACTGAGCCTACTGTAAACTAGACAGAGAAAATGTGTGTGAGCTGATATATGAGTGAGTGTCTGTGTTGTGTGGGAGCAGGGGCTTGAAGCTGAGTCTTGAGATACACAGAGATGCTTCTGAGAACACAGGTCAACTGTTATGAGAAGTTGAATGTGTGCTAAAATTTCTTAGCATGTTGGAGACTATTCAATTAACTTAGAGATTGAATTCTGTCTCTGGAATCAAAAAGAGCAGAGATAGAGTAGTCTTATCACTCTGTATGTAAACCTGGGCTATTTAGTTAACCCCTTTGTGTTTTAATTTTTATGACATTTATTTAACTCACAGGGTCCTTGTGAGATAAAGTTCGTAAAGCATTTAGCACACTGGCCCATAGAAAGCACTAAGTAAATATTTTATTATTATCATTATTGTTACGGTGTTGTGAGTCTCTGTCAGTGCCACAAGAAAATTGGAAGCTTGACCTCAAAGGGAAGAGTATATGCCCTTTTGAGGAACACCAGCACTTGGCAGCTTCAAAATCAGCTGGTAGCTAGGAACAGGAGTCGGAGATCAATTGCTGTGCTGATGCCTATTCCCCTTGGCATGGGCTGTGCTATGATCCCACTTTATGCTGTATTTTCCATATGTGCCATCTCAGCTAATAATCATGAAGATGATCAAAACTTCTGAAACTCAGCCCACCAACTCTTACCAGATGGCATGGGTAAAAATGAGGTGACTAGGACTTTGCCTGTTTGAGCCTAAGGAATTATGGCTCCATGTATTCTGATACAGGGGATCAGGTTAGGATCACTTAGTTTTATCAGGGTTATAAATGCCAGAGGGCTCATAGAAAATTCTCTTTAGGACAGACACAGAGGATTCTCCTGGATCATTTTGAGAGATAGAAATTAGAACCATTCAAAAGTCGCTTGTCTCCACCAAGTAGCATTACAAAGATTAATAAGCAAAAGTATAATAAAAGGGACTCTGATTTCTGCTTTTCTCTTGTCCCACCCTGTAGACTGTGGGCTCTGTAAGTACAGAAACCATGTCTTAGCCATATTGGTATAATGTTACTTGGGCACTTGAGCAGCTAATTTATACAGTGGTCTCATACAACTGGATAAATGTTTGTTGACCTGGTCTGTGCTTCAAAAACCTCATATTTAGTACAAAAAAATGCCTCAGTGATCTCAGATCCTTAAAAGGCTTGATTCCCCATGTAATTGTTTCTTGGCACGGTAGGTAGTTTATCTAATACTGTTTGCATTTCTTTTGTTGTTCATCTAGTAATGTTCTACTGAAAGCAAGCAGCAGTTATTCCTCAACTTTTCCTTCTTTCTTTATTTAATCAAATATTTCTTTACCAAGATGCAAAGCAACACGAATTAGCCTCAGGGCATTCACAGGGCTCTTTCCACCAGTGTCTCCCCTAAATCCAACAGACTCTGACCCAGAGTCAACACTCAACATTATCTTTACAAAGTGAACAGACAGACGGGGCCAGGTGGGATAAAGGTCATTCATAAACATGCCTAAGATGAGTCAACTGACATCTTCCCCACTGTCACATCAGTCACCCCTCAGATTTGTTCATGGTGGCTACAAGTTCACTGTAAAATATTGAGGTTCACAACTCATTTTCCCTATTGTTTTAATCAATATCATTGCATTACTTTGCATTTACATATAATTGCTCTTTCTTTTTAAGTGCTGTCACAACTGTCATTTTTTTCTTTCCTTGCTAAAAGTTTCTCACTTATAATAAACCCCTTTGACAGACCACCTTGAAAATTTTTAAGAAAGTCTCCCCAGTTAGCTCTCAATACAGAAGGACTACTTTCCTAGGGACCTTTATAGGAACATACCAGAGTGACAGGTGTGGCCAGTTTGCCCCTGAGTCTGGGGCAAGAATTAGATTGGTTTCAGAAACTAACCCCTAGGTGTCACTCCAGAGACCACTTTGGGTAAAAAAGACTCCATAGAATGAAGTCTTTTGCTCAGTATGTAAAGATTATCTGTGAGTGTGCTCTTGCTCAAAATCAGAAATAGCACCTACTGGTCATTACTAGGAATAAATTAAAACCATGAATATAATTCCATTAATGGGATTGTCCAACTTTCTGGTGGAAACTGTGGATCTGAAGTTGTGTGTTTTAGAGCTGGTATATCTACCATAATCCAATATAATTGCCACCATGTAGACACAGTCAAGGTTTTCTGCTGTAGCAATGTTGAATCAGATGTCCAGAGTGTAAAATCTACCAAAAGAATGTTTGGCACTGAGCCTAGCAGGCTGCTAGCTTAAGGCAGGCTTAATTCACAATTTTTCATTTCTGTTATGTTTCTGGGCCACAGAGATGTTCTTCTTGTTTTCTTTGATTGAAGCTATTTTAATTTTCTCTTTTTAGCATTTTATTTGTCATTGCTGGGGACTCAAGTCATGGGTGATAGATGTTCATCTCCACCTCTTCTGACTGGCTGTTCTGGAGTTGCTTTCAATTGACTCCTCAGTCTAGGATCATCTTTGAGTCTGCCTTCAAAATTTTATAACAATAGCTATTTCAATAGAATGTGGAATATTTACTGATCCTTATTTAGCTGAATTAACATCTCATTCATCTCTAAAATATAACCAACCAGACCTTTGACACACTGAATTCTCTCATAGGAGAGCTTCTCATCAGTAAGCCCATGTACTTCCGCCTCCAAAACATGAGCTGTTTGCTTTCCAACAGTTGCCTGTATAGGTTTCTAAATCCACTTATGTAGTTATTCTTATCATAGAATTTATAAAATTTGGTAAATAACAAAAATATGAAAATTACCCAAATGTATTTGGAAAATTATGTTCATGGGGAAAAATTGTTCTGAAAGCACGTCTTTAAAGAATCCACTGTCAAATTTTGGTGCATAACTACAAACAAAATTCTGAGGGGAAATGACATCTAGAATAGGAGACTTCACATGTACCTTAGCAAGTGTCTCAGAGTTCTGAACTTATTTCCAAGGATATTGAAAATGATGCAAAAGTCATTACAAAGAAGAGAGACTCTAACTCAAAGGAAACATTGATATTGTCAAAGATTTGGGATTGAGTGTACACTTACAGGATTTAAGTTAAAATGTTCTGTGTGCTTCATATTTCACGATTTCCATCTTCAATGTTCATTTTTGGCTAACCACCCAATGTAGGCAGATGAAAGGGCTTGTAATATTTTTCTGATTTGGGTATTTACTCAGGCTAAGGAAACCTTGTTCTCTGGGCAGAACTTTCAATTTCATGTCTCCAGTTGTGAAAGTGATTAATCTCATTTAAAATTTCTCTTCACTAACCTTTTTCAAATCCTATTCAAAATTTACTTCTTTAAGGGAGGCTTATTGATTAAGCCTGTATTTTAACTGCCTCTTCCTTATGTTCCATTAGCACATAAGAACTCAATCTGCTCTATCTCTAATGCTGTTTTTATGCTTTTTTTTAATACCTGGTTTCTCAGTGGGTCTTTTAGTAGATTACATTTTTTTTTCCCCAGGCAAAGAGTGGTACTTCTCTGTTTCCAGTGCCTATGGCAGTACTCTATACAGTGAGGCTACTCCATGTATCTTAGCTGACCTGTTATTTTAGAAATTGCATTGAATGGATTAAGTAAATAAATTCATATACACAGAACTTTTCTTCTTTTTCAAATTGAAGTTTTGGTAGAGGTAGAAGCATTTTGCTCATGCACATCATTTCTACCATAAAAACTATAAATGTTTTGCTGAGAGAAATATTAGAATTAATTTATTAGGGAGATAACATGAAAAGAATCTTAATCATAGTTAACTGTGTCAATAAAAGCTCAGAGGTTTATAGCTGGGTTAGAAATTATTGTATTCCAGCCTACAGGAGTTATACAGAAAAAATTTCTAATATAAATCCACCCTTTCTGTCTCTGTTTTAAAATAAAGCCTCTGGTTAGAGGAAAAAGGGAAGAATTTCATTAAAAAAAGAAATGCTGTGTGCATCTTCTGAGGGCTCCATTGCCAGATGGCCACGCATTGCTTACCTTGACTGTCAGGGGACAAGGCAGCGTCCACAGTGACCAGCAAGTATTTAGAAGTATGTAGTGTTCTAGACTTGTCCAATGAATGGCTCTTGAGATTTCATGATGCCACAACAGAGTTTAAAACTAGCAGAGTTTTCTGCTCCTTCAATAAGTCCCATTTTATAGATTATAAAATAAGAAGTCCCATTTTATAGGTTATAAAGTTGATTTAAGTCACATCTGGTCTCATTTAGCAGTCTTATTTTCCCAAGCTCTAGTACATGAAAGGATAGATCACTGTATCTGGAGGAAAGTAATGTTTTTCCAACTTTAGGCAATACATCGTCCCCGCTGAAATAAGCAAGACAGAAGAAGTCCATCTGAGAAGTTCACACCAAGTTTGAGGGGCCGAGATTATTCAGGGGATTTTTAGATTGTCAGGAAAAAAGAATTCTTAAGTGGAAGGGAAGACTGAGTTCCCTTAAGTTTTGAAAGATGTTGCAAAACCCATCTCATAATCATAATACACCAGTCAGTGAAACATTTGCCCAGAAGATCCTCCTTTGATCTTTAACATTAAGCATGGGTCTGATTTTTAAATGGAAGGTGGAGGGAAAACAGTAATAAATCATTCTTTGGCAGCCATTCTTGCTGGGGATATTTTACTTGCCTGTGTGTTTCTATTATCACTCTATCAAGATGATTAAAAACTGTTTTCAAGGTCCAAGTGTGTTCATGAGGGCCTTTCCAGTAATACATTCAATTAAAAGTGAACAGGTGAAAACACTGTATTATAATCATGAAAATGCTTTATTATACACAGGCAGGAGTCTCAAGAAATAAGAAGGTATCTCAAAGACCAGTCTAGAAGGATACTATCCTCCCACCAAAAGGAAATGAAGCAGCACCAGTGTGTGCCGTGCCTCTACTCTCACCAGCCGTAAAAACCTTAATTTTGCCTCATATTCTTGTGAAGGGGTTACAGGCCACCTGGTAGACTGTATTTATTGCCCAGACCCAGGCAACTTTGCCAGCTGTTCCAGGTATCCTCCCATTTCTGACTCAACTACTCCTTCCCAGTCTTACTTTGGGACGGACTCCCCTACTTTGGATGATTCAGAGTCTACTGACAACTTCTGACCTTCCCGCTTACTGAGCATTGCGTGTTCCTGGTATGAGGGCTCATTTTCCACATACCCTTCACTATTTCCCCAGGAAGACTCATGGGCTCTGATCCTCAAGTCTGCATAAAACCCCCGCCTGCCTACATTGCCCTCTATTTCTTCGCTGTAGCCCAGGAGACTTTCTGCCGCAGCAGCGACAGACATCAGTTACAATTTCCATCTCATTGCATTGCTGGGAATTACTGAGTTTCCCCAGGAGGCCACTTGGGCCTATTTCCTGATGTTCCAAAGATGACAGCCAATCGCTGAAATCATTTCATGTTATTAAGACACAAATTTATTACCACTGAATAAATTATATATTTGATTCAGAATTCAGGCTAGATGGAAAATTAGATTATTACTATTATCAAGGAAAGATTTTATTATTAATTTGTTCATTTGAAATTTAATAATTCTAGGCTGGTCACATAAATTATTTACGATTATATTTTGCCCCAAGATACAAATCCCACATATCTTCAAGCTTTCAATTACCCATCATATATAGCAACTTTATAAGTTGAGATGCCGCCTGGCAAGGAAGTACAGTGGGAAATAGGGTCACTGATCACCAGCAGTCAGTCTTTAAGCCAAACTGATTGTTTAAGCTATTATTGCCACAGAGGAACAATAGATGACTCACTATCCAAATTATGCTTCTGATGTGATCATGTGATCATGGGAGAAGTAAGGAGCTGATCAATTTCTCAATCACAAATCCACAAAGGGTCAACCCAGGGATCCGTGGAGACTGCTGATATTTAACATATTTTACCCCACAAGTAGGCAACCACCTTTTAAGCATACATTTCTTCTGCCTGTCCCACAGTAACATGTAACCTAATGAAGAGCCAGTGCTCCCCAGCTTCCCATTGTCTGGGTCTAGTTGTTTATCTTTTCTTTAGCAAGCTCTGCAGAAAGAGAGCAGTTTTCCGAGACTTAGATGAACACTCTGGGCTTACAAAATAGCATTTTGGTTTTCTCATAGTAGCAATTTTAGGCGACACTAGTGCTTGGCTAGAAAGCTGAACACAAGTTATAAACAACCATTGACATAACCACCGGGTGGACACGATACGACAGAGCCAGCGTTTATGTTCAACATCTCCATTGTGAAACCAGTTTGGCATTTGGTTGTGTAAAAGTAGAAGGCAGTTTGTGCAAGGGGTGCCAATGAGAAATTCTTGCTGTGCTCAGCATCAAGCTGCAGGCCGAATTAGTTATATTCTAATGAAGGTTGAGATGAAAAAAAGAAGCTGAAAGGGAGGACCCCAAAGATGGTTTTGTCAAAGAGAGGGTCGAGAAGATCCAAGTGAGAGAACTACAGCAAGAGAATGCCAACCCACCAGGCTGGCTGCCTGCATTTTCTTCTGCTGTCCACTAGAAATCATTGTCCCTGAAATGCCTCATCAGGTGTTAGGAAATGCCTGTTTATGAAGAGATCTGCAAATCTTCTGAGATCATTTTAATAGTGCGCACTACTTGAAGACACAGGGCTGGCTCCAGTTTAAACAATCAATCTTCTTTACCCGGATTGCCTCTTTCAGCCTTTAATGTAAACAGTGAGGAACTGCAGGATGGGAACAAGCACTATGAGTGGGTTCAAACTCATTCTAGGAATGTATTCCATTTCTCTTTCATACACACACACACACACACACACACATTTACCCTTCTTCATTTTCTACCTATTAATACAATAGGGCATAAATATGTAATGTCTATTGTCTTTTAAATTATTTTCAATGCATTATAAATTCTAATCCACACAATTTATTAGTGGAATAAAATTATATTTGCTATGCATCCATGGTCATTTAATTTTTAACAGACTTCTGTAAGTAAATCCACATCCTTCTCTTTGTCTTATAAGAATTAGAACTGTAACTAGGTCAATAGACTAATTCTTTGCCGAAACGTTGGGAAACTGAATGCGACTTTTTTTTTTTTTTTAATCTTCTCTGGCCTCCTATGAAATCATGCTCTCTGTCTGCTCACTCTCAAGATAAAACAACTGATATGCAACAACACTATAATTCAGTGGGCACGTTGAAGAAAGAAAACAAAATAAGTTTCTTTGGAGAAACTAAGAATGGAAGAGAGATTCCAGAGAAGGAGAGGGACATTTTGAGAAGAAGATAGAAAAATGCAGGTGAGGGAGAAATGTGAAGAAAGAAAGAGGAGGAGATGGAAGGAAGAGGGAAAGGTAGCACAAGGCTCCATGGCTGACAAATGTTCAGCTGAAAACCTTTCCACCGTGACCTTCAAGTTGTTCTATGCTGACTATTCCCTAGTTTCCCAGACCCTCTGATTCATATTCATGTTGCTCTTGACCACCACTTGACCTATCTTTTGGGGACCAGGTACTTTTTACTTTTACAGCATCTATACAATCCAGAGACTTCTAGTCTTTTAAATTTCAGACTGCAGTATGATTAAGTCAGTTTTACCCCACAAGGACCAATACAGATAAAATATAGTCAGGAAATCAGAATGGCACAGACAGCAAACAATATACTTTCAGAGGTGAAAAGTTGTGAATTGCTCTGTGGGAAACCATAGAGCAGTGAGGAGCTGTGACCGCCCACCCATGCCTGTGCAACAGGTGTATGACCAAGCTGGAGAAGCCCCTGTGATCTCATGGGGAGGAGGGACAACATATCAACAGTCGTTTTCTTACCTTTCCCACTCAGCTTCAGGTGAACAGATTGAGGTGATGTTCCCCAATATAGGCTCCTGAAGAGTTTGAATGAGCATCAGACAAGCATCCAGCCCCAGAATGGAGACATTTATATTCTGCCTTTGCTGCTTCTCCCCTCATTCCTGCCTAATAACCCTGGGCCTGAGGACAGAGGCTGACAGGTCTCACCAGCCATGTAGGGAACCTGTAGGTGTGATATAGGGTACCTCCTCTGTAGTGAATCAGCCACCCTGAGCTTTAGTAGTCACTCACAACTGACTCTGAAGGAGCATCATCGACAGACTGTGGAGGGAACCACGTAGGGAAGACGAGAGGGCTGTGAATCAGCTGGTATTTGGGCGGGGGGGGGGTACAGACCCACTGCCATTCTTCCTGACTAAATGGCCCCTCCAAAAGACAGGAAAAACTTGGTCTGCACTCCAAGAACGAGGACTGCTACAATTTTCTGCTTGTTTCTTTCCACCTCTCACAGCTTCAAGGAAAGGTAACTAGACAGGAGAGGGCTCTTGTTTAACACCACTCCAGTTCAACGGGATTTCTTCCATGAGCCAATTTCCTTTTTCTGACCTTGTTTTTCCTTCCAAATGAGTGTTCCTGTGCCTTGGGTTATCTTCTTCCTGTTGTTTTTTTTTTTTTTTTTTTGGAAAGTGCAGGGAAATAGCTAAATATCCTTAATATCCATAGCAAGTAAGTTCAATGAAAAATTTCCTTTTTATTTACTAATATTCAGTATTCTTTAACCTCAGTCATGCCCCAAATAAATTTGCTTTCTGTCAGCTAACATGGGCATCTGCTGTGTGTTTTAGGGCTCAGCCATTATGTGGACAACATGCTATTTATTGCTGAATACATTTCTGCCATGGCCCCTGTTCATGGTCATGCCTAGGAATCTCAGTGAAATGAGAGAAACCAGTTATTTGCCTTTATCCAACTAAAAGGTTAACTCTTTCATTTAGACCATTCAAAAGTCAAGGGAATGTTTGCTATTGGTTTTGATAAAGCTTAGAAACAAAATTCTGCATGAAACAGAGCCTGGAACTTAATAGAAGTATTATGAACACCAGTAATTCAATAGGTACATGATAAATTAAATGGTAATATTTAGTCATGAGATTGAGAAATACCAACTTACTCATCTCACACAGAAAATTTAAAAAATCTTGACAAGCTAAATTTGATTGGTATGTGGAACTTCATCAGAGGAGTGAGCCTGGAAGACTGCTTCAGCTCGTGCTTCATTCCTCATCCTCCATGAGGGCACTTCCTTCTCACTCCATGTCTCCAGCATTTAATGCTGCTGTGTTTTCTCTTCCCTCTTAAAGAATAAAATTTAATGAAATTATGGTAATCACAATTATGCATGAGATTTAATGGATGTCACTGTGTTATCCCAAACAAGGGGCATATGGAATTTTCAGTGATTACACTTCAACTCATATTTCTGTTAAAAACACATCCAGCTTTGGAAAACAGGTAGAGGAGTAAGATGCCTGATAAAATCCTCCTGTCTATAAGGCAACTACTGTAGACAAGAGTAGGTGGCCAGATCAATACCACCCAAGATGGCATCTTAGGGTCACTCCAAGAGCACTGAGAAGTCACATATAGGTGTTTTATTCATCCCTTGAGGTCTGTGCTTAACAATAAGGTTGGAGGTGGCAATGAAGTCCTTTGAGAGTGAAGCAGGGAAACAAAAGCTGAGATAGATTTCATGCCTGTGTGTTCTTGGTAGAATTACTGTGATCTAAGTTTGGCATTTGGTGACCTTGTCATCAAGGAACTGGAAGTTAGGAATTAAAGTTATGTTTCTTGTGACACACAATCTGGATTCTATTTCTTTCCTCAAGCCTGAAAATGACCCTGGCTAGTCCTGTGATTATCGACTAGAATTAGCAGTGGAGGATGTTCTAGTGAAAACACAGCCTGGGTGGCAGGAGGATAACATTTATAGGTATCCTGGGGGGAGCGGCTGGAGTTTTAGGTGCAAAGTTTAGTGCGGCTGTTTCCTTCCCTTTTGGAACCACAGGCCAGGAAACAAACAATATTGTGATTTTTATTAAAACACTAAATACATGGTGATTTTCATCTGACATTTACCTAATCATGGGGAAAAGCGTACCAAAGGGCCTCAGAGGGCCTTTGTGGATTTTTTGCTTGTAAGCTATAGCATCAGCAAACATTTGCGGCAGAAGCGGGGAGGTGAGCTAAATAGGGAGCTCTAAGGCCATGTGTATTTTGAGGCTAACTAAATATGGAGCTGGCTTTTGCTTTGCATCTATTTCTTCAGGTCTAGCTCTACTTTTGTAAATAAGAAGAAAGAGGCAATTTCTATGCTAGCCTTTCCATCATTTCGAGCATGTGAAATTTTAGTATTTTCTATTAGAGAGTATCCCAGGCTGAGCATGTCTAATGTCTTCCTTGCTTTAAGACCAGGGAAGGACCAGGAGTGATCCCAGGCCTGACTCTGACCAGGGAGTATGGTTACCAGTTACGCCTATAAACATGAGGCCAGAAGCTGGGCGCCAACTGTGTCTTAGGGTAAAAACCTCTGAAGCCAAAGCTTTTACCAGGACTAAGCAATGAGTGAGCTCCTTAGAGATGAAACAAACTTGAAATGGCAGGATCTCTATAGTCAGACTCACTACATCATAGTGGCTGGGAGTGTAGCTTGGGGATCAGGACACTAAGCGCTTGAACACTGCCTTCAACATTTAACAAGTTGTGTAGCCTTGAACACATTACTGGACCTCATTAAACTTGTGTCCTCATCTATAAATGGTGGAAAGTATTACTACTACCTCATCACACTGTTCTCATCATGGAGAAAAATGTTTGCAAAATACTCAGCACAGGGCCTGACAAACAATGAAGTGCTCAATAAACACTATCTACAATCACCATCAAACACAAAAGAGCAAGATGCAATTGAAGCAGGACATACACGTGTATGGGAATGCTACAGTGAAACCTACCTATTGGTTTGTACAATTAATGAGGCTGACTAAACAGAATCAAATAAAAACAAAAACCTAACAAAAGGGTGAGAAGTAAAAGTGAACTTGCACTAGGAGGGCCTGGAGCATTATCCTCCAAGTGCTTTAGACAACCCAGTATTTCTTTTAATGACACAAAGTGATAAGGTGACATGTTCATTATGGAAACAATGGCCAGGAGTTCCCCACATGCCCTGCAATAACGTGTGCAGACAGAGAAACTGTACATCCGTGGTAGCATCACAGAGTACTTAGGCTCTGATACATGGATAGTGTTTTCTAACTTTCCCAGCATTTGCATCACTTTAGAAGAGTTTTATTAAGAAGGCAGATGAACTCATTGACTTGGAGTGGGACTCCAGATAGAAGAAGAGAGTAGCCAACACATGCAAGATTTCTCAAGCCTGAGGTTACCAGGTACATCGACTTTGATTCATTTGCTTGATTCCTCTATCTCAGAGTAGTCCATTTATTCTGTTCAACAGACTTTACTGCCCATGTACAAGATGTAGAGATGCGAGTCAAGTGTGAGTCATTACCTGGAGACAGCTGGACTTTGAGGGCACTGTAGTAATGAAGGAGCATTAAGGCTTGGAGACAAAGGTCTCCAGAATGTGGCTTAATGAAGGCGTTGGATATTAGCTTTTCATGAACTGTGGCCCTAAAGGAAAAGTAAGTGAAAGTCCACTTTGACGAGGGGAACCCTGGCCCATCTGTGACATCTGGCCATCTACAGTTTGGTTTGGCACTGGATTCGTGGAACAGATCCTACCCATTGTCTGGCACTGATCTGCAACAAGTCATACCGAAGTTCTGTCTTCAGTATGGAAGTCCTTTACAAAGCAACACTGAGCTAAAACATTCCTTTTACGACCTTTTGCCCTGCCTCCATCTTTCTTTTTCCATCAAGTGAACATAATATCCTCTTCTTATAACTACCATTTAATTAATGAGGTTCTCTCCTCATCCTTCTGATCTCAAATCTGCCAAGTCCTTAACATTTTTCCATCAAAATTACTCAGAAATCTCAACAGACTTTGCATATTTGAAATTAAAGAAGTAAAACCTGGAGAATGACCAGTTTGCCTTCTGCCAGAGGATAGACTCCAAACTGAGTAGGTTTGTATCCTCGCTCTGCCTCTTATGGGCTGTATAATCTAAAACAGGTTACATAAGATGACTGTGTCTTAGTTTCTTCATCTATAAAATGGAGATAGTAAGAACATCTGTTTCACAGTGCTGAGTCAATCCAATGCTATCTTCTTAAAACAGGATCTGGTTTACAATAAGCATACAATAAATGCAGGCTATTTTCACATTGAGTTTGTAGCAGGAGCCTCATGAAAGAACGTGAATGCTTAGTGCTTGTTATATGTAGACTAGTGAGAATCATATTGTCTCAATATTTGATGACTTTCTTCATGGATAGGAGATTCCTTTATTCTTGTGGCAATAACATACACTTTGGCAGGGGCTGGTAATTTAACACAATCCTAATGTACTAGCCTTTTATGTATATAGTAAAATACATCAGCAATTACTGTAATGATCAGTAAAGTTCAAAAATGAACCACATTTCTTCATAACCATTATCTTATAATAGAGGGAAAAAGGAGAATTGTTACTTTTGAATTTCAATGGGAGGATTTAAAACCTTGATAATAGACTGGGATTCAAATTTTCACACTAAACTCAACATAGATGAAACATCAGTAATAATGGAAAAATATGGGAGGGTAATTTTCTAAGATTTAAAAAAATATATAAACTATTATCTTTTTTCTCCCTGAAAAGTTTAATATATTATAAAGGTGTCAGACAATTCAAAGAAGTTGCTTCAAAACCCTCTGAGCTCTCAACCTGATGCAACTTTCTAAAATGTCTTCACTGAATTATTACACACATACAGAAAAGGTGCAGATCATAGGCACATCTTTGAATTCATTTTCACAAATGGAACATTCCTCTGCCAACAGCTACAAATAAAGAGCAGTGTCCGAGAATCTCCTTCGACCCACTTTCGTTTTCTACCCTCTGAAAATAACCACTACCTTGATTTCTGACATCATCAATTACTTTGCCTCTTTTTAACTTTCATAAATGGAGCCGTAGGTAGTCATCTGACCTCTTTTTCCATATTGTTGATGACATTTGCTGTATTGTGTGGCCTCCAAGTTTCTTATAGATTAAAGCCACAGTGTAGCTCTCCAGTCAAGTACCCACAGATTATCTGGGAGGTTCAGTGTGATCCCTGAGGGCTAAAAGAGAAGAAGAAACATCTGTAAGGGAGATATGTCTCTTCAGGGGAAATCTGAAAAGTGTTAAAAGCTGAGATGTGGCAGAAAGTAAAAGACTTTTGGTCAGATGAATACAATCTCCAATTCTCGCTCTGTTACTCTGGTACAGTCTTTGAGCTTCCATTATGGATCTATAAAAATGGAAATAGAAAGGTCTGAGAATTAATGTAAAGATAAGGCCAGCATTCATTGAATTCCTCATATGGACCAGGAATATAGCTCCATAAAGGCTGGTTTCCCTGCCCTGTTCAATAAATAAATAAATAAATAAAAATACCCAAAAGGGTAGTCCAAGGGCATGGAATAGGTACCTGAGGGCAGTAAAAAGGAGGCAGCCAGACTACTCTTTTTCTCTAACAGTGGTGTTTAAAAGTGAGGTTTATGGAAAGCTTCTGTGGCTATGAGATGCAAAGCTTCTAGATCACCTGCTGATATAGCTGCCCCCATCTCCTTCCCCAGCTGCTCCCAGAATCACTGTGTGGCCCGCTGCTTGGGGCTTGCTGAAGTTGGAAGCTGGCACTACACTGCTGTGCCTTTTCCTAGAAGTAACATTAGCGATGGCTCTAGGGTTATAAACCCGGGTGTCTAAACAGAGAGACGAAATGCTGAGTGCACCTTTGGAAAGAGATCAGAAAGGCTGATAAAAGCCTTGTCCTGCTACTATTTTACATTGGACCCAAACATGATTTTCCAGTCTCGCACCAAATGTTCTTATGAGAAGAAAAAAAGAGAGCATTAAGCTACAGGGGGCCTTTGGTCTCTCAGAAGTGTCCTCTTCTTGTCAAAGCTAAACTGGAACTTTTGACTAGGAGCCAGGGCCTGTCATCAGAAAAGCAGAAAGGTTTGCTCTCACATTATTTAATTAAAATGTTAAAGAGATGTCTGTGCTGTCAGCTTAAGTACAGGGATTATAGTATTACTTAATGAAGAAGTCCATTCTCTCTCCTTCCCTCTCTCTCTCTCTCTTTCTCTGCATGTGTGTGTGTATACATGTGTGTGCATTTGTGCATATGTGTGTAAAGGAGAAGAGCGAGTAGTCACAATGGTAAAATCCCAGGTTACTGGCTTTTTTTTTTTCCAGAAATTCCTTTTAAAAACCTTAAGCTGAGTTTGGATTAGTGTTTAGAAAAAAATAGAATTATGAAAAAGAAATGACCAGGAATCCATACATATGCCCCATAGTTGAGTATACAGAAGACATTAGAGCTTTAAAAACAGGTAGTTAACGTGAAAAAAAAATACCTGAGATTCACTAGGTTTTCTTCTGTTTTCAGTGCTACTAATACCAAGTAGATCCCTAAATGACCTGGGGTTTGCTGTCCATCCAGAGCAGACTAGTTGATTATAACCTAATCAGAGCAAAGCTAAGGAGTCAGTGTGGACAGTGGGCTTTGTGAAACTTTCAGTAATTTGAGGAAGAGGAGGAGGGGAAGGGCAAGAGGGAGGAAGAGAAGCCACAAAAGTGTAAGAATTTCCACCCACAGTTATTGTGTAATTGCCAAGTATCAGACACTGGGGCAAAAGAATTACAGCCTAGATTATCTCCTGTCAGGCACACCAACTCTATGGAGGAGCTGCTATTATTAATCCTCTTTAAGAGCAGATGAAACTGAAGTGCACAGAGGCTAAATAACCACAAGGGAAGACCCATGCTTTCCCATTCCAGCGTCCATGCTCTTGCATATGACTTCACGGTGTCTACAGGCAAGTCCGCCTTATTGGCTGTCAGTCTTCAGACTGTGACTTAATCTGCTAAGCAGTTAGCATTGAATCCCTTTCTTGATAAAATTTTATCTAAGCCTCCCAAGCAGTTTTGCAAGGGTCCTTTATGATCTAGCCCTACGCTATCACTCTAGCTGTCTCTCTCCTATCATCCCGTCCTGCCTTCTTCCCTGTCCCCACTGCTTTCTAGCACTAAGGGATCTCTTGCCTCTGCAAGCTGTACACTTGATTATCTGGTGTCTTTTTACACTAGAATGCCTCTTCCTGGTGTTTTTTTATTCACTCTATGAAATATCTACTCATCCCTCAAGACCAAGGCCTAATGTCATCTCCTCTCTGAAGTCTCCCCTGATTCCTTCAAGTGGATTTAATAATCCTCTTCTCTGTTCCCACCAGAATTCTGTACATATCTCAGATATGGGCTTAAGGCAGTCAGTGTAATTTTCCTGTCTTTACTTATTTGCCTTTGTCAGAGTATTTTTGATAGGCTATCCTCTCAATTTTTTTTACTGCGTGTTATTGAACAGATTACTGCTTTAGTCCCTGTCGGTGAGACATAACCAGAGCTGCCACACATGGCCATGCAGGTTTATACTGCATGACTCCTCCACGGGGTGCCATCCATAAAAGTCACAACGTAAATGGCTCAACTGGAAACAAGTACTCCATTCCCTGTTCCCTGTACAACTAAGCACAACAGCCTGGTTTCAACAATAAGATATTAAAAATATGAATACATATGGCACAAATAGACTAAGAGCTGCAGCACACAGCACATATATAAATAACAGATCAGAGTGGCACGATTCTGACCTTCAGGCCAAAACCTCTTTATCATTTGGGAGCGGCTTTATCCCAGTTTGAATAAAACATTCTTGCTGTAAAAAGGAACATCAGCTCCTAACTGACCTAGATCATAAGCTAACGTCTCCTAAATGTGCTCTTGAAAAAACCCAATGGATTCTGTTTGATACTGCTCAGGATTGATGGACTAGTTTATCATAAATAGGTGGAATAAATTATGTGACTCAGAAGACTAGATGCTGATTTGGAAACAAACTGCTCTGTAAATGTCACCAGGAAGGTGGTCTCTGGGCTCCAGTGGGGTTGTCCACCTTCAGGAGTCCCCAGGCACAGTAATAGGGCAGGGAGATGAAGATTATCTGCACTTCACTAAGCAAAACCTCAAACCACAGGAAGAGGCAAGCATGCATAAGGGAAGCAAGGGAGGAAACAATCCCAGTTAGGTGCAAAGTACAAATAAAATCGGCTTTCCCGTTTTAACCTTGGCTAGCAAGGCTGTCATCTTAAGGCCTGATGATCAGCAGGTTGTCTCTTTTGCTCAGGTCCATTCTTAATGAAGGTTCTATCTGTGGGATACCCTCTCAGAGCCTTTTAGGCCCTACCAGGCCAGCTGAAGGGCAAATGATTGGAGGCTGCTTTTAATTTCCTCCGGCTTCTCTTTTGTTATCTTACTGCCTGCCATCTCTTAGATGCTTGTACTTGATGGATTCTGTGGAGATAAAGATAAGGGTAATTTCTTGCCTACAATGCTTTTCTTTTGATCTTTTGTGGTTTTATTTTTGCACTTTGGAGTGTGGTACTCCTACTGTGCAGCCAGATGTGCCTGGATCCTATTGAGATGCAGCCCAGAGCACACAGACCACAGGGAGACTGCTCTGAGATGGCAGGAATCTTTTTTGTCCTAGTCCAGGAAAAAGAGCAGGAGAGGGCAGTGGAGACAGGAGAGAGGGGACAGGAAGAAGGTGTGAGCTGAAGGTAGAGAAGGTACTACGGGAGGGGCCGTGGAGGGAGGCCCTGGAGAAAGAGATGGCTGGCTGCCCGCGCTGCTCAGTGTTAAGCAACATATTCCAGGGGACTGGAATGCATCCTCCGTTGGTTACATGGAAAACAAATTACATCTCTGTATAAAATCTCACATTTTTGCAGTCACCATTATAAATAACGGTAACTACACTGCTCCCTCCTCCCCTGGAGCTAGCGCATTTGAACTAAAAATTCCCTTTAGACTTTCTCTTCTTTGGTCTCTGGCATCTTTTGGGTGACTGATGAGGAGACAAACAGTCATGTAGGCCATGGTCAGCTTGAAGCTGTAACAATATAATACAAGGGGGATCCTGCTGCTCACAAATTCAGTCACAGCTGGTTATGACCTGTGACTTCAAAGGTATGAAATAGTTCCATACCCAGGAACTAGTACTTCTTAAGATATTTTTGTTTCAGTGTGAATGAGGGACACTTGGATCAACACAATGCACATGCACTATCATCTCCAGAGCTAAGCCCTGCTGAACCAGTTCCTGACCCAGAAGTACACGTCTTAACTTTGTCAGCTTCCTGCTATGGTGGACATGCCCTTCAACTTTCTGGCTGTATGCTGTCTTTCTCACAGACCTCGCCTTGTCCTTGTTTGCAAAGTGATGAAACCACCCCGTCTCCTGAACCTTCATTCTACTTTCTTTTTATAAATACTTTGCTACTTGCTTTTGTGCTCCAAAGCATTCTTGATTTTGTGGGAAGCAGGGCCAGGGTTTGGGTGTGCTACCTGCACTCAGGGGCCCATACTCAGCTTAATGCTCTATGGTTGAATATCACCAAATGAAAATTATTCACCATTTTTCAAGATATCCCATGTGTTATTAAGATAGGACCTCAGAAAGTAATCAGGGACTTCCAAAAAGGCTACTTGGTGATAGGCTTGTAGTAAGTATTCATAGTCAGTGTTCAATTTTAGGGAAGTGTTCTTAATGTAGTGTCATGGGGTCTAGATTCTAAAGTCAAATCACCTGGTCTTCAATTTCCAGAATTCACCATTTACTAATTCTGTGACCTTGAGAAGGTAACCCCAGCGCCTCCAATTCTTCCTCTGTAGAAGGAATGATAATAATATCTATCTCCTTCAGTTTTCATTGGTATAAATTGAGGTAACACATACAAAATTCAAAGAACTATTTCCAACACATAGTAAGTAAATACTATGTATTTCCTGCTATTATTAATTGTAATTTTTAATGGATACTATAATTTATTTTTAATGATACATAAAACTATAAATTGTTCATACTATATTTCAATAAATATACATATTTAATAAATGTATATTTAAATCAGGTTAAACATATCTGTCCTCCCCATTTATTATTTCTATATGTGAAAACTTTCAAAGTCCTTTCTTTTAGCTTTTTAAAAGTCCAGCATATTATTGTCATAGTCACCAATTTCTTGCTGGTAGCTGTTGTAGCTTGCTAGCTATGGATCACCCTCTCCCCATACCCTTGTCCTTTACTCAACTCCCCCAGGTTTCTGGAATCCACCATTCTATGCTCAACTTCTTTTTATATTCCTCAAATGAGTGGGATCATGTGGTACTTGGCTTTCTGCAGCTACTTTATTTTACTTAACATAATGATCTCCAGTTCCATGTTACAAATAACAGGATTTCATTCATTTTCATGACTGATTATTATTCTATCATATACATCTACCAAGTTTTATTTATCCATTCATCAGCTGATGGACATTTAAGTTCTTTTCATTTCATGGCTATTGTGAACAGTGCTGCAGTGAACATGGGAGTGCAGATGTCTCTTCAATACACTGTTTTCATTTCCTTTGGAGATACACCAGTAATGGGATTGCTGGATCATATGGTAGTTCTACTTTTAGTTTTTTTGAGGAACCTCCATCCTGCTTTCTATATATGGCTGTGCTAATTTACATTCCCACAAGTGTGTACAACTCTAGGGTTCCATTTTCTTCACATCCTTGCCAGAATTTGTTATCGTTTGTCTTTTTGATAATAGCTATTCCTACCAGGATAAGGTGATATCTTATTGTAGTTTTGACTTTCATTTCCCTGAGAATTAGTGATGTTGAGCATTTTTTCCAAATGCTTGTTTGCCATGTGTATATCTTCTTTTGAGAAATGTCTATGTCCATTTTTTAATCTGGCTGTTTCATTTTGTGCTATTAAGTATTTGGAGTTGCTTATATATTTTGGATATCAATCTTTCATCAAAGATAGAGTTGGGAACTATTTTCTCCACTCTGTAGGCTGTCTCTTCACTATGTTGATTGGTTAGTTTGTTGTATAATCTCATTTGTCATTTTGCTCTTGTTTCTTGTGCTTATTGGTTTTGTACCCAAACTCCTTGCTTATTCCAACATCCTATAGTGTTTCCCTGCTTTCTTTAGTATCTCCTACTAGGTCTTCCATTTGGGCCATTAATACATTTTGAGTTGATTTTTGTGCAGGATAACAGGGTCTAGCTCCATTCTTTTGCATGTAGATATTCAATTTTCCCAGCATCACTGATTGAAAAGACCATTCCTTTTCCAGTATGTTCTTAACCTCTTTGTCAAAACTCAGTTGGCTAAAGTTGTGTGGGTTTCCTTTTAGGCTCTCTATTCTGTCCTACTGGCCTACATCTCTTTTTATGCCAATACCATGCTGTTTTGATTACTATAGATTTGCTTTGCATTTTGAATTCAGGTAGTTAAATGTCTCCTCCTTTGTTCTTTTTGTTCAGAATTGCTTTGGCAATTTGAGGGCTTTTTTTTTTTTTGTGGTTCCACAATATTTTAGGATTCTTCTAGTTCTGTGAAAAATGCCACTGGTAGGGATTATACTGAATCTGTAGATTGCTTTGGGTAATATGGACATTTTAACAATATTGATTCTTCCAATCCATGAACACAGATATCCTTCTACCTTTAAATTTCCTCTTCAGTTTCTGTCATCAATGTTTTGTAATATTTTCAGAGAAATATTTCACCTTTATGATTAAACTGATTCTTAGGTAATGTTTTTAATAGTTACTCTCATTATTACTATTATTACATTATTATTATTTGGAGATCATTTCTGTCTTTTCTTAAAACTCTTTTTATTGGTGTATTATACATAATGAAATTTGTTACATATTCATCATGCACACAGTATGACAATATAATTTGGTCAGTTTCATTCCTCAGAACTTCTTCTTTTACTCCTCTTCTCCCTTCCTCTGGTCCCCTTCCTAATTCAACATGATTTAGGTATAAAAGAGAGTCATGTTCAGAAGGTTTGCTAATGAAGTCAGAAGTATAAGGCGTTTGCTGAAGAAGTTATACTGGTTCAGCAGGCATTGGGATTTTGTGATGAGCCTGGGAGAGCCCACATTTTTCCCCCAAGAGCAAATGAACAGCATGAGGTTGTTACCTCTGGAAACTCCTACTGGCCCTAATTCAAGAACCTCAGCCTCTCAATCAGCCAGTCCTCCAGTAACAAGAAAATAATCCAGCATTGGCAGCAATGCACAGAGGCTTGCAGCTGCCTCCTCCCCACCTCCCTCCACCAGTGACTGTGGGGGCTTCATTATGGCTGGCCGCAGCCATTGCTCTCCTCTCCAAACTGGTGGTTAGGAGGCTCCAGAGAGGGCACTCTGCTTTCTCTCACTGATGACTATGATTTCCAAGAAGCCCAGAGCCTAGAGCAGATTTCTTTGGGGTTGGTAAGTCCATACTTGTGCTCTTGGGCAGTGGAGTCAGCAGTCATCCCTAACTGTGTCACAGGGACACTGAGAGCTCACAGAGTAAAGTCACCATGCTGTAGGGCATAACTAGAGCCAGGGCAGTTCTGCCATCTCAGGCCCAGCTCTGGTATGATTAGCAAAGAGTCCCCTGACTAGGAAACAAGAATGCCCCACTCTTACTGTGGAACCATGAGGCTCTATATTTTATGTTGCACCTTGAGAATTCCATGTGTCCCCTCCTTTCCCAGATGGGCTTGTCATTTAACAGAGCTGCACCAAGGCAGGTGCCTGCGGGTCTGCTTCCCCAGGCTGATCTCCATGTGACTGTCACCAGCTGGGCTTTATCCTTTTCTCCTCCCTACACACTCTCCCACCCCCCAGCTTCCATAGCATTTGGCAGCCAACACTTTTCCATGCCAATTAAGGCAGTCCACTCAGCTTTCGATAATTTAGAGAAGGTGACCACAGAAATCAATGTTTTGTAATAAAAGGGGAACACATTTATGAAGCCTAATTTACTCTAACAAGCTCATTTTTGTTTTAATGTTTTTAAATCTTGACAATTCTATTAAATTGGAAGTCTTCGTGGAGAGCGTTGCAAGGATAATTACACAGTACAGTTTGTTTTCCAGTCCCAGCTTTACAGAGAAATCAAAATGGTAGAGTAACACAGTAGAGCTGCCGGCACTTTCTAAAAGGAACAGGAACAGCAGCAGTGATGCCAGAAAGGGTAGGGGGGGAGGGGCTGCAGAGTGCAGGGAGGGAGTGACAAGAGAAGGGCAGTACAGATGCACATGCAGGGAGGTGAGCTGGCCTCCACTTGCTGGTCACATATGTGCACACCAGGCATCAACTAAGTGACTGGCACTGAGCAAGGGCATTGGGGGCCAGCAGGGACAGGTGGCCCAAGCCTGTCCCCACTTGCCAGGTTGGCAGGGAGACACTGGCTCTTATAGAAGTCTTAACTGAAGAGGGCATAAAAGACTTCAGAATCTAACCTTTCCATTTTATAGATGAGGAACTGGGATCAACGAGGAATGAGATTTGTAGAAGCCACTGTCAGCACTGAGGTATATATATCCACATCTCCTGATTTCTTCTCTAATGTTATTTTCCCCTGTTTTGAAAAAAATAGTATTACAAGACTAATAAAAAGCTGCCTAAAATATCTCCATCGGTGGTCTTTCAGAGGTAAAAGTTTCCCACTGCTGATGTCTCTTATCAAGGGAATGTGGACCTTCTGACTGAAAGAAACCATGATGTAATTTGAAGAGGTGACTGGGCAGGGGGCTGTGATACAAAAAGAGAGGGTATATCTCTCCACTAGATCCTAAAACAGAATGGTGAGGGTGGAACTGGTAGGCAACAGGGTCCTGGGGTGCAATAAAGGAAGATGCACAGAAAAACTGGGGGAGAAGGTAAGGAGGAAGAAAGAAGGTGAGAAAAAGTCAGATAGTTACCAACCACCTACTATGTGCTACTCTGCACATGAATCCTCACAGCAATTCTGGGAAGTGACTTTGCCCACCTTTGGTTCATGGGAGCCACTGTTAGCTAAGAGACAAAGTTGGACCAAGTCCACGTTGGCTGGTCCAAAACTTCAATATATACTTCAAACATCCACAATCCCCTCCAATAAAATTTTCCAGCTGCATGGCTTCCTATGTTGTAGTGCTTTATTATAAACCTACAGTTTGTTTTACTTTCTTTTCTGTATATTTTATTTTCTGACTACTCTCTATCATTTGGGATCCTTAAACAAGTAAAAGTCGGTGGTGACAGTTATACAGAAATATTGTCTGAATTGCCATATGAGACTAATAAACTACTCTTTAGTTTTCCTTTTGTAAATCTGTACTTTTATAGGTTGAGTTTTCTTAAAACAAGATACACTTGTTCTCTCAGCACCTGATCAATTTCTAACTTAACACTTATAGTACCATGTAATGCCATCCTTTAATAATAGTAGGCTCAATCTATGTGGTCCAATATAATAGACACCGATCACTTGTAGCAATAGTGGATTTCAAGTGTGGCTAGTGTGATTGAGGAATTGTATTTCAAATTCTGCTTACTTTTAGTGAAATGCAAATAATCTCCCTGTGGCTGATGCTAATACCTTGGATAGCTCAGATCTGAATAGTCCAGTCAATGAAAGTTTCTCAGTCCAACCTATTCAGATTTGCTGAGCAAGCTCAACAAGTACTGGGGGAGACTGAAGAATGCTGGCATTCTGATATGAACACAACTGTCAGAAGCAATCTGGGATAATAGCATCAGTAACAACCAGACACCATTAGTGGACTTAAGGATTCATTAAGTTTCAGAATCCTTTCACTGATGAGCAGGATGTACTTGCCTGATATGGCTAGCCCTGTCACATAATTTTACAGGCAGAATGAACATTTTGGAAAATTTATGTCCTTGTTTATAAGTTTAGGGAAAAAAAAAAAAGAAAACTGTCAGCCTAAAGAACTAAGCCAAACATAGAATTTCTGAAATCTCCTTTGGGGCAAATTTTTACAGTAAGAATTGTTTGTGGAGGTGAATATGATCCACTAACACTTTAGTTGGCCACATTAGAATATCATTCAGAGATTTTTATCCTTCTTCCCCAGCTCTCCACCTCAAAACTGTACTGCTTCATACTATTCCTAGTAACTTCGTCATACAACTAATGCTGAGAATGAATGAAAAACAAAGCCATTGTAACCTGGTAGAAATATGACTGCCATTTATTTTCCATTTTGTTTCTCTTTTTTAAAAATTTCACTCTGTCAATAAAATTAGTAGGTATTAATCCTGGAGACATGGTTTTAGCTGGTACAAACATGGTATTTGAATTTTTTTTTTTTTAAAGAGAGAGTGAGAGAGGAGAGACAGAGAGAGAGAAATTTTAATATTCATTTTTTAGTTCTCGGCGGACACAACATCCTCGTTGGTATGTGGTGCTGAGGATTGAACCCGGGCCGCACGCATGCCAGGCGAGTGCGCCACGGCTTGAGCCACATCCCCAGCCCGGTATTTGAATTTTTAAAAATACTTTTCTGCACTTACAGTGTCATATACGTCTTCTGATTGGGTAGTGTCTCTGTCTCAGATCATTAAGTCTTTCTGGCCATTTTGCTTGACACCCAGAGAGCATAGAAAACAGGAATTTCTTCCCTGTCTCCCCACATGTTTCAAACTCTAGGAAAATATCAATTCCCCATTGTGTGCCAGTGCCAGGAATTTTTTTTTTTAAATCATTCTTGATGTTGGAAACATTTATTTATTTATTTTTCTTGTAAATCTTTTTTTTTTATTAGTTGCTCAAGAAAATACAATGATCTTGACATATCTTACATTTGATTCAAATAAGGTATGAATTCTCATTTTTCCACATGTACAGATTGCAGGATCACATTGGTTATACATTTATGTGTATACATACAGCAATGCTAGAGTCAGTTGTATTCTGCTGCCCTCCCTATCCCCCCTCCCCTCCCCTCCCATCACTATTCTCTGCCCATTCTACTGTGACACTTATCTCTCGCTCTCTTTTTTTCCCCTTCCCTTCCCCATCACACCATCGTATATGTATTTTGTGAACCCATGAGGGTCTCCTTCCGTCTTCCGTGCAATTCCCCTTCTCCCTTCCTTTCCCTCCCTCCTCTTTTCTCTGTTTCGTGGTAATCTTCTTCTCATGCTCTTCCTTCCTACTCTGTTTTGAGTCATCTCCCTTATAACAGAGAAGATATTCGGCATTTGTTTTTTAGGGATTGGCTAACTTCACTTAGCATAATTTGCTCTAGTGCCATCCATTTCCCTGCAAATGCCATGATTTTGTTATTTTTTAATGCTGAGTAATATTCCATTGAGTATAAATGCCACATTTTTTAAATCCATTCATCTGTTGATGGGCATCTAGGTTGGTTCCACAGTCTAGCTAGTGTGAATTGTGCTGCTATGAACATCGATGTAGCTATGTCCCTGTAGTATGCTCGTTTTAGGTCTTTTGGGTATAGTCCGAGAAGGAACTGTTTTCAGAGTTCTCCATGTACCAAGTCACTTAATCCTCAACATCCTTTATGAAATCTTTATGACAGATTAGGAAACTGGCATGATAAATTCCATAAGAGATCTCACAGCAGACCCAGAAGAGTCAGGAAGGACTGATGCAGTTCTCAGTGTGAGGGTGAAGTACCATCTCTTCTTTTTGGTTCCTTGATTCCCTAAATATCCCACAGTTCACAATAAAGGTAAGTACCAAAGGATTAGGGCTCTATACTCCAGAGATGAATGTCCTAAATTTATGTTTAAAAAATGAAAGCAATTTCATAGGGTAGGTGAATATTCTTGTATGGGAAATAGCTATGGCCATGATACCCAAATCAGAGACCTGACTCATTGGCTACACAGAGCTTTCCTTTGAGACTGATGAAGTCCAGCTCTCCACCCACATGGGGCTGAAAGAGCCTTATTAGCACATTACCACTTCAGCCTCATGAAACAAATGACAGCCAGGTGGTCTCCTATTCAGTTCAGAAACCGGAAAAGTTGAACACATAGAGATGAGCCTTTTGCCAGATGACTCAGGAGGCTTTTGCAGGATAAAGGGGTAGGAGTTGTATTTCCTATCACCCCAGTTCATTCTTTACTTCTTCTCCAATAGACCACGAGAAGCTCCCAAACTTAGGAGGGTATCATCACTAGGAAGCAACTATAGGAAGTGGCTAAACTTAAAAATGTCTATAACAATGAACTTGGCAGGAGAGGCACCTAAGATGCTGAAGAAGGTTGATTCTGAACAAGAAAGGCCAAGTGATAAATGGTGCTTATGGTGGGATACATAGCTGGTCTTCCATGGATCACAGTGATCTGTCCCTCTGGAAAGTAGCTTCTATCCATAGAGGACCGCAAAAATCACTTTATTCCTGTGAAGGTTTCCATTCACATTCAGTAGGCACATATTCTCTGGACAGGCAGACAAAGAGTTTAGAGAATAGTAACAACTGCCTTCAGGGAAAACTCAGAGCTTTGGCTTCATATAAAATGTGGGGTTCTGGAAAAATGATTATCTAAAAATGTTATAAATCTATGGAAACAAAAGAATTTTCCTAAATGGGTTTTAATTAAATTTGAAATTTATTAGCAAACTTTGTTATGATATGCATTTGTTCTTACAATAAGAACAGCTTTAGCTCTTCCTGACCAAACTTGGTTATGGTATCCTAGGAAGGATGACTATAAAGAGGATTCCACACCAAAATCACCTTGTTTGCTGGGAGATAAGCCAGGGCATTGCTAACAGGGTAGGAAGGTTGGAGTCTCTGATGTTACAGTGCTGGAACAGTAGATGGTGAAGTTATGTATTCAAATCAAGCAGTCCTCAGGCTCTGCTGGAGACTGGCTTCACTAGGTAGTTCTCTTGGATTTTTGTTTGTTTGGGGTTTTTGTTATTGTTTTGCTTTATTATAGAGTACTCTTCTGAAATATCATGCACAGCCCCATTTGAGGCATTAAAACCTGTTCACAATCCAAACAGAAAGGATTTAAAGATTATTGCTCATTTGGGATAGTCAATATTTCTATTAACCTACAAGGCTATAATCAATCGAGTTTGGTTCTGATTTTATTCATGCAAAGAACACAGTAAAATGGTTTGGAGTGGTTAAAAAATGAGCATTGGACACCAAGTTCTGGGTATTGGCTCCACTAATGCACTCTGGGCCTTTGGGAGGAGTGGATGAGGGTAGGTAGCAGAGTTTGGAGACATGGCTCAGTATGACAGACAGGATAATGTCCTGAAAAATGGACATTTTGCCCATACAGCTGGACTCAAATTTTAATAGGAAATTTTGTTCAGTTTTTCATAAATCGAGAGGGATGAAGGTCCAGCTTTCACACCCTATGTATGGTACAATTTTTTTTTAAAATTCCTTGTATGATACACTCTTAAAAAAAAAAAAATCTGCTAGGCATGGTGGCACACACCTGTAATCCCAGAGGCTCAGGAGGCTATCAGAAGGATCACAAGTTCAAAGCTAGCCTCAGCAACTTAGTGAGGCTTTAAACAACTTAGTGAGACCCTGTCTCAAATTAAAAAAAAAAAAAAAAAAGGTGGCGGGGTGGGGGGAGGTTCTTGGGATGTGGCTCTGTGGTTAAGTGTCCCTGGGTTGGATTCTTAATACCAAAAAAAAAAAAAAAAAAAATCCCTCTACCTTTCTCTGTCTACATAGATCTTTTCTGAATTTCTCTTCCTTCTCCTCCCTCTTCATCTTTTTACAGCATGGCAAACTGATGGTTCAAATCTAGGCTCAAAATTTCCTGATTTTTCCCCAGTATGAATCATTCTCTCACCTGTGTTCCTATTTGTCATGTGAGGCATGACATGCATTATCCTGAGATAACTCTTATCATCTCTTAGACTGTTCAGTTCTGTTCTTCTCTAGAGGGAGGAGAGGCCTCGCTTTATTTATCTAGAGCTAAATCCAGAAACCTAGTAGATACTTAGTGACATTTGTAGTTCTTTCTAATTTAAGGATGAGTCTCCCAAAAGGATTTAGGCTTATTTTCTCTCTTGCCAACTTTTCCTGTTCTCTGTCTGTGTCTCTCAAATGAACAGTTAAAATATGAACATGATGGGGAGAGGGGGGGAAAAAGGAAATTGAGAGAGAAAGACTGAAAGGAGGAGGCCTGAGCAGTAAGAATAACCCAGTGCTCCAGGCCTGCAGGTGGCAAGTCAGCCCTATGTTTCCCCTGGATGATCCCCATTTGATGTTCCCAGATTCTAAGGTTTTCCTTTTGTATGCCGTGGTGCCCAGAACAAAATGTCATGCTTAGAAATGCTGTAAACAGAGACTAGAAAAAGCAATTCAAAATAGTAAAATGTTGCCCCTAAAAATTGTTTTTGTAATTATAATCTTTGTACTGGGAAGACATGGCCTTCTCATTTACATGCCCTCCTGGTGTGAAGGTCTGATGATACACTCAGATCTGCAATGTAAATCATGAGGAAAGCCTGCTAGATTTAAGAAAGCAGTTCTCTAACTCGGCAGTCAAGGGTACTGAGTTCTTTTTTTTTTCCTTCTCAGAGGTGGTTTAAAAGCCACATAAAGTGTAAGCATAGCCCTGAGAGGTAAAGTGAATGGAAAAGAGGGTACAGGATAGAGCAAAACGAAGGAGTCAGAGCAGACATCTGACTCTAAAAAAACTGCAATGCTAAAGACATTTCTGAAAGTCTTTCTTAGTCACAGACACAGCCTTTTCCTGCCAATTATTTTATCAGAATGATTTTCTCCACCTTTGATCTCTGATTCCTGAAAATCTTTCTTAGGCATAACATCAGATGCAAACTAAATAAACTTCTACTTTTTGTCTATGAACAGAAGGAGAACAACAGCTCCAATAGGAAATCTGAGAGGAGACAGAGTTTATCATTGCTACCCACTGTTTTCTTCTTAATTTTTGTTTCAGCACTTTAGAATCATAGTCTTCTTATCTGTACTTAACTGATTCACAATTCAGTTTGGGACTGATCATTTATTACTCCTGTCCTTCTGCCCTTTACAGTCCCCTCACCCTCTCACTCTTTCTCCTTTCAACTCAAACATCAAGTTAAGCTCTGGAAGAGAATGAAATCTGAGACTGCAGCGCTTGCTTGGGTGTACAAGGTAACAGTTTGGTGCCCCATATAGGAAAACTAAAGCACTGTCATTTTAATTGCAAACCCAAGTATTCCTTTCTGACCATTTAAATCTTTTCCAAAGTTGCTTTTTAAAAAAATACAAATACCTGATAAATTCATTGGAAAAATTCACAGACCCTTTGAATGATTCTCCTCACGGGGGCTGGACACAGCTTATGGGTGTTAAATAAACTCACGATATCATATTTATATTTTCTTCTTGCCCTTATGCTGCCAGCAATGGAGACACAGCATGGACTGCAAAGCCTTCTGCTGACCACACATGTCTCCTCTGTGCAGCATGGCAAGCAGCCACTTCTAACCATAACCACTGTGTGCCTGTGTCACTGTGGGCACCACTCAGCTGCTGCCCCTCACCCTGCTGCCTGAAGGGAGAGACACTGATGGGAAACTTTCAAGGAAAAGGACATATTCTGGTTCAATAGCAAATCCCAAGTTGTCTTTCCTTGCTCAAATAACACGTAACTAATCTTAATTTTCAACCTCAAGATGATCAGAGAGGGATGAGGGAGAGGAAATCTACTGAGTCATGGGAACCATTGGTTATAATACATAAAAATTAAACACAAGATGGAAAATTTAAAACAAGGGGAAAATATAAATGAAGCAAACAACTTGTGGCAATTTTTTAACAAAGTACTATTTTCTTCATGAAAAGGACTCAGAGAACTGAAAATGCTTACAATGCTTACCTGGGGTGGGTGGTGGAAAAATTAGGAGACAGCATGAGGTGGGGACAAGGAGATCTCAGTTGTCTTTGATTAGCTAAAGGACGGCAATAGGAGAGAAGGAGCTGATGTGAGGTATGGGGGGTAAGAACCAGGACCAACGGGGGGTGGGATCAGCTTTGAGAATGTTAAGAATATTAGAAAGCAGTTTACAGTACTCAAAATTATCTAATGATAGAAGAGGTTGCCTTAGTGGAAGTCAGGGTAGAGTTTAAAACAACTGAGTTTATTCTGCATAAGTTGAGTAACAGGGAACTCAAAACTGAATCTTGCTCCATATATGGATTTAGTGGTATACTTGAGGAAGAACTGGATCAGGAGTTGGGAGTCCTTGTTTTGCCACTTAATGCCTATATGATATTGAGAAAAATCAATTAATCCATTTGGACTTTAGTTTTCTCATCTTCATAATATGAGATTTGATGTACTTAATTCTATAGGCCTGCCAGCTTTCATGATATCCTAATATTTCTTTGCTCACTTTGTTCAAGTAATTTATGAGTGGATGAGATGGCAGAATATCAGATAGCCAAAAACTGGGTACTACTTGAGTAGACATTTCTCATATTTTATTCTCTCCACAAAGAAATTCATAAAACATTACCTTACACACTGCAATGAAAATCCCTCTTTTAAACACAGGTGCCTAAGGATACTGGTCAACCTTTTTTTCCTGCAACTAGTATGATAAATTTTTGCAAGAAGAAATTGTAAATAATATGGAGGGGAAAAGTGTGTTATACCCAACTAGGATTGGAGCCAACCCATTTTACGAATGATGCATTCTGCTGTGTGTTGTTCAAAGTAAACTAGAGACTCATGAAAAAGATTCAGGATATTCTAGGCTCTTTCAGGAAGTAAGATAAGGGCTCAGAGAGGCACAGTAGTATTTTTTTTTTTTCCTCCAAGGCTGAGAAGCCACAATATTGGATATTGGCAAAAGCTCTGCCACCACCATAAAATCTTAATTATTGTTCTACTCCCATCTCTGAACTCTCACATTCATGTCATATTTTTTATAGCACCATACCACTTCCAACAATACCTATCTGCATCAAATAATTTAGAAAACATTTTATTGAATGCCATTATGATAAGCATGTAAAGATGGGTTGGTATGGTTGAATTTATTAAAATATATTGTGGGAAAAGTAAACCCTTGAATCTCTACAGCCATGATCACTCCACTTCTCTGCTGAAAGCCATTTTGACAGTCCATGGGGAAGGAGCACGTGTTTATCCATCCTTTTATGCTTACATTGCCACAAGGTTACGCCTTAAAACCGAGTTATTGAGAGAAATAGCAACACATCAAATGGCATGGAATAATGCCAAGACAGAGACTGTTACCTTAGAAACAATACATGGTATGGGTGGGATTGGGGACAAATTAGTCCTTATCAGTGGAGATCACTTTAGAATCCCACGCAGAAAAAAGAACTAAATAACGTTTTCAATCTGATTTCTTGTGAAATAGTTTTCAAAGTCTTGAAACTCTTTCCAGCCAATTATCCTAAGATAAATGCTTCATAATTGTCTATATACTCCTTGTCTCTAAGTTAATGCGCTCAAAAAAAAGGAAAAGATTCTATATTCTATAACAGTCTTGACAACCCTATTGAATGTTTTAAACTAATGATACAAACTAACTTGACTTCATTATTGTCTTTAAGTAGAGGAAAATTCATTCATTCTGTCCTAACTGTTTTTTCTCTACTATTTTAAGAGATTTTCCTAGTCGCTATGGGGGACTCAAAGATGAGATCACCATTGAGTCCCATGTTTCCAAGTCTGTGAATTTTTCAATGAACCTGACACAGGTGCCTTAAAATAAGTTGGAGATCATAATGTAGAGCTCCTATATATTATCAATATTATTATCATTAAGTAAGTTCTTATAGGCACTGCACATCTGGGATAATGGGAAAAAAATGGGTTAACACATTCCCTGGCCTCAACTAGTTTGTTCTTAAGCTATAAAAATCAGATATATGATAAAATTTTAAATAATATGGTAAGAACTATAAGAGAGAGAAAATATCATGTTATTGAAAGTTAGAATGTGAAGAGATCGATTCTGCTGGACCAAATCAGAGAATTCTTCAGAGAGAAGGTAACAAATGGCTATAATATGATATATTCTCAATGGGAATCGTATGTGGAAAGGAAGAAGTGGAAGAAAAATCATGATCTACCATAATTGCCAGGAAAAAGAATCTGATGTTCATTGAGTTGGCTCTAGGAAACCTTTGAACTCGGTCATAAAGGTTAGGGGACTCCTCAAAGGGAGGTAGGTCTGTCTATAGAAAAGCTAAAGCTTCCATTACAAGATAGAGCACATAATACTTCAGCATAATTCACCATCATAAACCTGTGTGTCTATTGTGAGGCCTTTGGGGTAGCCTGAAAAAGTTAATCATGAAGATTTCATTATGAACAATGTGAATGAAAGTGGTAGAATACACATACACACACACACACACACACACACACACACATACACAAAAAGTGCCAGTAAAAAAAAAAAAAAATGAAGCAGCAAATCAAGACCCTGATAGTACCTCTCACGACATCTGTGTCAACTCAAATATCCATTCATAAAGATTCATATAGAGATATTTAAATAATATACATTTAACAACCTTTACATTAAATCCTATCTATCAGTGTGATTGTGTCTATATGATGCTAATTTGGTGTGGCAGAAAGCTAGCAGAATAAACCTTCTTAGATGACTAGGTTTTTATAGCACAACATATCCAATATATGAGAGTACTCTTGATATTCAGAAAGATTTTCAGGGTACACTATTCAATTAGATCCTCAATAATATAATTAAAAAACTGACAACCTATTTAAAGCCTTTCTGCCCACCATTTCAATCCCATGAACAGGAGGTAGCTGAAAGAAGTTACTGTCTCTCTTTAACATACAAGCACTATTGAAAGTAGAATTAGGAATACTGAGACAAGTGATCCAAAATAAAAGGTTCTTCACCTTTACAAGGTGAGCTTCTCTCACGTCTACCTGCTGCCTCAGAAGCCTAAACTACATAGTCCACTCTTACAATTTCCCCTCTGAGCAAGACTCAGTATGTGAAGGTTGAAAGTGCAGTATGTGTTTAGGGCTGCCACTCACTTGAGTTTCTAAGGCAGGGTAGTAAAGATAAGACAGCTTGTTACAGATAAAAAGGTTATTAGTCTTCAGATAAGACATGTTATCTTTCACACCTTCTCCTACTTCAATATTGGAGCTCTGTGAATTCAATGACAAACACTTAGATTGAAATCAGTCAATTATCTATTTGCTTGGTGTACTATAAATTAAATATATAAAATGTAAATGTGAAAAGAAAATGTTACTATTTTGTGTTAATTATAAAATATCACTAACATTGGTCAGTATTTCATTAATTTTTTTAGTCAACACCATCTCTTTACTTTCAGTGGGGAGTAGATTTCCAGCTTCCTCTTTTGTATTTATTATACAATAACTGTGAAAATTCAGAGGCATGTATTCCTTCGATCAGAGGACAGTTCTTATTTATTTCCAGTTCTCCTGGATAACAGATTTTAAAATCCTATTTTAATTTTATTCTTTTAGAACACATCATTTCTTTTGGTCAAAGCTATATTTTCCCTTTTATTTGGATGACAGTTAAACATAGTACTTTTCCTCTCTCAAGAAATCTTCTCATGTCAGAGCTATAAAAGAATATATGAAAGGATCTAAATTTTTCAGTCCTTCACCCAATCATTTTGGGACACCCTGGCTTTTGTGTGAGGCACCAAGTTGAGTCATGTTTAGAATGCCAGAAAGAAGCAAACATAAATTTAGTCCTCAAGGAATAACGAGGGTAGCAATTTAGGACAAAAGTAATTACACAACAAAATAGGAAGTAGTAAGTGACAAGGAAAAGGAGGCATGACTGTGAGGGACAGTCTAGCTTACTGGTTAAGGACAAGGTCTTAATCCAGCTGCTTCATGTTGGATAATTATTATGCTCTCTGTGAGGATTCCTTCTTAGATGAAGTAGGAAGAGTAATAGTAACCACCCAACAGCGTCATTTAGTAGATTAAATGAGATATTGTACATGAAAACTTTTCATATTATAGAACATATATTTAATATTTCTTATAATTGTTGTTGTTAACATGGAAAACAAAGCATCACAAAATGAAGTACTGTGCTTAAGTGCTTATCATAGTGCTCTATTAACCTTCAGAGCTTTAGAGTTAATAATTAGTATAGCTGAAGTAATATTAACACCTATCTTTCTATAAAGAAAGAAAGAAATTTTTAAAAAACCATTCCCTACTTAGAAATCATGGCATTCTTCCCAAAGTTTTGACATTTGAGTTGAACCTTTAGGGACGGATAAAAGATAAATACATGAAATGACTGTAAAGAACATTTTCTTAGAAGGATGAGGATACATGCAAGAGAGATCAGATACTCATGGGGCACACAAGACTGCTCAGTTTGACAGTTGGGCTAGGTATGTAAAAAGAAGTCAGGGTGCCCTGTAATATCCATCCAACAAAATGGATGATTCTGTTGGGGTGCAGGCAATGAAAGTTATAGAGCAAACCTTTGCTGAGTTTCTGCCTTAGGATATAGTGACTGCCAGAGTTTAGAAGTCCAGAGAAGATTTTACAATAAAATTCTACTATTAAAAGCCTACCAATCTCCAGATATTGTTTTAGATATGCAACCTATGAAATTACATGATGTTTTAAATCCAGATGAGTTAAATTAGAAGTGATTTTTGATTAAGGGACATAATTGGATTATAATGAAAAGATACTTACATGACCCCATACACACACACACACACACACACACACACACACACACACATTTTTTTCCTAGGGATGTTGAAAAATTAAAATACTCTGTGGCATGTTGATTTTTGCAATTACGAAACTGCTCTGAGGCAGGCATAAAATCATTCTCAGCAATACACCCCTTTTGGTTAATTTGTTGTTGTTTTTGTTGTGTTATTGCTGTTTTGTTGTGTACTACACAATAATAGCATGACACCTTCAAAGGTTATTTCATCTTCCATGGATGAGGAGTTTGTCTCCATGTAGCAATAACCAAGATTAAGCCAGTATTTTATTCTTCAATATATTTGACAACATTAGCATTGAGACCAAATTTCAATTTACTCCAAGCAGTTACCAAAATCTGTTTTTATATTAGGTCTTATCTCCAGATCCATATTTTTTTGTAATGATCTCAATTCCACTTTCTTTCCTGCATATTTTGGTGGTAGTGATGCCTGTTTAAATGCAGTTAAAATTCATTGTAGCACTGTATTTATACTATAGCCTCACACAATATTGTCTAGGAAAATAGCATTCACATTTTAAAACAATCAGACAAAAGCCTTTTGAGCAGCAGAACCCCTGGATAATATTTCCCTGTCTTTATATTCAAAACATCTTGGCACCTGATATGGTGGTGGGGCCTGATCCTATGAATGTCTCTTCTCTGGGCTTAACCAGATGCACCAACATGCCCTGTAGAGTCGTGAAGGGTGAACAAACAAACAAAAGCACCTCTGCCTCACAGAGATGGAAGCCTGCACCTGCAAAATCTCAAATAACATCCTCTGATGAGGAAATAAAATCAAATCCACAAAAAGTGCCTTCAGCTTTGCAGAAGAAAGTTGTTATCAATATGCCTGGCAGTATGGCTCCTAATGAATATGATTCCCTTCTGTGTGGGAGAAGCAGGCTTAGATAAATGACTATGGCTGAGCCACTCCACATTTACACCATGGAGAGGAAAGCAGAGAGAAATGCTGCATGGAGATCTACTCTGGGAAAGCTGGGGAGAAAGGAGCTGCATGGATTCTGCCATTTGATGTCCTGGTCTTTCTTGCCACCCCTCCCAAACCACATCCTTGAAGGGCAGATCTACAGGGCAGCTCTAGCCTCTGAGGGCCCAGGAAAAAGGCCAGCCACCCAAAGGTGGCTAATTTCTGCAATACTTTTGTTTCCTCTACTACTAGCACCTTTTTCCACTTTCTACTGTATAACTCTCATTCTTCCTTCAAGACAGTGCTGCAACATTATCTCCTCTGAACAGTTTTCCCATGAATTAGTTACTAGTGGTATGGTATAGCAGGAGAAAAATAGTGTGTGTGAGTGTGTGTGTGTACACTCCAGAGGTCTGCATTTGAATACTTGGTCATTCAGCAATTACTAGCTGGCTATCATGAACACATTATTTTAAAAATCAGAAATTCTCTTATTGATACATTATACTTTTGTCATAAGTTGTTTTGAAATGTAATGAGATTACGTAAATACGGGGAAAGTCCCTAACATATATCAGAATCTTAATGCGTTTCGACTACTTACCCAACTCCAACTTTGCTTCCCCACTCTGATTCTAATTAAATAGAAATTTAGTCCCCACTTGTACATTGTCTTATGTTACTTTTAAGTCATCGTGGCTAGGGTTCTCTTATGAATTTTGGGGTTCTCATTGTCCCATCCCTTGTGTAGTAGCAGTAGTAACAGTAGTGAGGGCCAGCATACATAGTATTTGTGCCTGTCATGAGGCTCTAAGAGTTTTTAGATAGTAAGTCATTAAATCCTCACACCATCCCTATGATGAAGTATTAATGTCTCAATTATACAGATGGAGGAGAGGAATGGGGATTTTAGAAAATTTTTTCAAGGTCACTGCTAGAAACCAATGGGGGCTCAATTTAAACCCAGGCATTCTGGTTCTGTAGCTCATGGTGCACAATAACCATTTGCTAAATGAAGTAAAGGAAGAGCAAATGAACAAATGGCAAACATATAGATAAATACACATATTTTTCAGACTTGCTCCTAAATATGTGTGCCGGGAGTGTTGTTTAGGATGCAAAGTTTGAAATTATTGTCATTAGAAAAATTATTATTAACTCTATAAAAACACTTTAATGAAAGAAAAGGGGCAAAGCACAAGATTACCAGGAAACAGAAGAGATATACATTTATGCAGCAGGACAGAAAGACCTCAGAAATTCTCCTTTCCCAAAGGATCTCCTATAGACTTATTATTTCTACCATAGAAGCCTGGCTGAATTTCTGGGAATAACACACCAACCTCATTCATGCTAAATATTAATGATTACTAGGAGTGTAGATCAGACTTCTTGCACATAAATCCAAGGGATGTGTAACCATTGGTTTTCCAAATATAGATTTGGTAAAGGGGCAAAGGCATGATGAAAAGAATGAGAGGTCAGAAATGAGACTCCTCATCTCCTTTCTAGTTTATGAGATTTGGTTGCATTTGCTCTTTCAGGAGAAAGAGCAGATTCTCACCAAGTTTATAGCAGAAAACACAGACAAAGCAATGATACTTTGGACATTTTTGTCGCCCATAGATTTTTAAGCAAGTCTAGTTAGTTCTCGCTTTCCAGTGCCTGTACCATCATTAATAGATGCCCAGCAGGTCATCAAAGCAAGTGCTGTTGTCTGAAAGGACCAGAAATTCAGATCGATATTCTCAATTGTTGTTTGGGGAGGGGCACAGTTACTTTCTGTCAGAAGAGCCTGCTTCTTTTAATGTTCAACACTGGCTGCAAATAGGGTCCATTTGTTGGAAGCAGTATCAAGTATGTTGGCTTTGGGTTTTAATTTAAGTTTTAATTTTACCAGTTGCTCTAAAGCTGTTCCTGACATTCCAAGGTAAATTGGATTTACTTTAAGAAATAGATTTCACTGGAATCACAAAATCTATGCAAGGACTAAAGGTTGACATCACTGTACGAGCACCCGTACTGCTAGAGGTAGGTAGGGCTCTGACAACATTAACTTCTTTTTAAAATGTTGTATGGAAAAAAAAAATATAGAAATTCGCTTGAGACAGAATCCTGGCACTATTCCTAGATGAGAGGATGTGCTTTTAAAACTCTTTTTATAAAAATAGAGAAAGAGATTAGCAAATCTTCTATTCAATTCTTACTATGTCACCATAGAATTTCACTATAATTATTCTGCTTCTAAATTTAAATTGGCTTTATTTGATTTTTATTTAAAGTTACATAGCTCTTCTCTCATTATCTTGTGCTATATTCTCTGGTGGGTGAACTTCCAGTCACCTCAGCCCTCTTAAGCAGAGCTACAACCTGGACAAAATGACAGTTGTGGAAAAAGTTTCAGGGATTGTATTTCAGATCCTCATTCTTCATAGATGGCCCAAAGACAATGTTAAGTGACTTTCTTAGACATAGGGAACAAGCAGAGGCAAGAACCCAGGTACAGTTTAGCCAAACCCTCAGTCTTTCTTTCTTTCTTTTTTTAATTCTTAGTCATACATGACAGTAGAGTATATTTTGACAGAATATACATATAAAAAGTCTAGCTTATTCTATTAGGTTCCCACTCTTGTGGTTGTACACGATGTGGAGTTACCCTGGTCATGTGTGTAAGTACAAGGCAAGGAAACTTATTACCAAAAATTCTACTGTGTTTCCTATTCATGTACTGCCTCCCTTCCCTTCATTTCACTTTATCTAGTCCAGTCTCTTTCTATTATTCCCCTCCTCAACCTCCCTTGTTTTGGGTTAGCATCCACAAATCATAGAGCACATTTGGCCTTTGGTTTGTTGGAATTGGCTTATTTCACTTAGCATGATATTCTCCAATTCCATCCATTTACCAGCAAATGCCATAATTTCATTCTTCTTTATGGTTGAGTAATATTCAATTGTGTATATAGACCAAATTTTCATTATCCATTCATTTATTGAAGGACACCAAGATTGTTTCCATAACTTGGCTATTGTGACTTGAGCTGCTATAAGCATGAATGTGGCTGTGTCACTGTTGTATGCTATTACTTTTTTAAAAAATTCTAACTTGTTATGTATGACAGCAGAATGCATTACAATTCATATTATACATACAGGGCACAATTTTTCATATCTCCGGTTGTACACAAAGTAGAGTCATACCATTCATGTCTTCATACATGTACTTAAGGTAATGATGTCCATCTCATTCCACCATCATTTCTAACCCCATGCCTCCTCCATTCCCTTCCCACCCCCTTGCTCTATCTAGAGTTCTTCTAATCCACCCCCCAATACACACACCCCAACCCCATTATGAATCAGCATTCTTAAATCAGAGAAAACATTCTGCATTTGTATTTTTGGGATTGGCTAACTTCTCTTAGCATTATATTTTCCAACTCCATCCAGACAGGGATGTTCTCTTTCACCACTTCTATTTAACATAGTTCTTGAAACACTGGCCAGAGCAATTAGACAGATGAAAGAAATTAAAGGGATATGGGTAGGAAAAGAAGAACCCAAATTAGCACTATTTGTTGACAATATGATTATATACCTAGAAGACCCAAAAAATTCCACCAGAAAACTTCTAGAACTAATAAATGAATTCAGCAAAGTAGCAGGATATAAAACCAACACTCACAAGTCAAAGGCCTTTCTATATTTCAGTGATAAAACTTCTGAAAAGAGGAAAACTACCCCATTTACAATATCCTCAAAAAAATACTTCAGAATCAACTTAAAAAAAGAGGTGAAAGACTGCTACAATGAAAAATACAGAATGCTAAAGAAAGAAATTAAAGAAGATCTTAGAAGTTGGAAAGATCTCCCTTGTTCTTGGATAGGCAGAATTAATACTGTCAAAATGACCATACTACCAAAAGCACTAAACAGAGTTAATGCAATTCCAATAAAAATCCCAATGACATTACTCATAGAAATAGAAAAAGAAGTCATGAAATTCATCTGGAAAAATAAGAGATCCATAATAGCTAAAGCAATCCTTAGCAAGATGAGTGAAGCAGGTGACATCACTATACCAGACCTTAAACTATACTACAGAGCAACAGTAAAAAAAAAAAAAAAAAAAAAAAAAAAAAAAAGCATGCTATTGGCATCAAAATAGACTTGTAGACCAATGGTACAGAATAGAGGACACAGAGACTAAACCATAAAATTACAATTATCTTATATTAAACAACGGTGCCAAAACATACAATGGAGAAAAGATAGCCTCTTCAACAAATGGTGCTGGGAAAACTGGAAAGCCATGTGCAACAAAATGAGATTAAACCTCTGTTTCTCACCATGCACAAAACTCAACTCAAAGTGGATCAAGGACCTAGGAATTAAACCAGAGACACTGTGCTTACTAGAAGAAAAAGTAGGTCTAAATTTCCATCATGTCAGATTAGGCCCTGACTTCCTTAATAGGACTCCTATAGTGCAAGAATTAATAAATGGGATGGATTCAAATTAAAAAGATTCTTCTCAGCAAAAGAAATAATCAGTGAGATGAATAGAAAGCCTACATTTTGGAAGCAAATTTTTACCACATGTACATCATATAGTGCACTAATCTCTAGGATATATAAAGAACTCAAATATTTTAACATCAAAATCCCACAAATAACCCAATCAATAAATGGGCCAAGAAACTAAACAGACACTTCTCAGAAGATGATATACAACCAATCAACAAATATATGAAAAAATGTTCAACATCTCTAGCAATTAAAAAATACAAATCAAAACTACTCTAAGATTTCATCTCACTCCATTTAGAATGGCAATCACCAAGAATACAGGCAACAACAAATGTTGGCAAAGATATGAGGAAAAAGACACACTCATACATTGCTGGTGAGACTGCAAATGGGTGTAGTATGCTCTTTTAAATCCTTTGCAAACCCTCAGTCTTTCTAAACTTCATTTTCCCTTTGGGAGGAAAATCCTTGAGCAAAATTAAAAAAAAATAGTCTCTGAGAGTTAAACATATTAAGAGAGTTGAATATACCCAAACTCACAGATGTAATAAGGTGGGTAAAATTGGAGTTACTGAACAAAGTCTTTATCTTATTCTTACTTTGGGAGCCTTAAATTCTCACATAGATAGCAACAAAGTTTCCTGACTGTAGTATGTACAGGGGAATGTGAACCAACATTTTATAGCAGTTACATACTTGATATTTCAATAGTTGTTCTGTGGTACAATTGATAAAGTAAAATGCTCACATTTAAAATGTGCCACCAAGTTTAGGCAAATATATAGACCTTCAAAACATCACCATCATCAAGATAAGGATATATGCATCCATCATTCCCAAAAGTTTCCATGTGTTACCTCTCTTGACTGATCTGTGACCTCCCTGTTCCCAGTGAACCACCAAACTGCTTTCTGTCATGACAGACTAGTTAGCTTTACCTTAGAACTTTTGATAAATCATACAATAGAGCTGTGCTTTTAATCTGGGTTCTTTATCTCAGATTTAATGTTTTGAGATCCATCCATGTTATCGCACACATCAACAGTTCATTTTTTTTAAAGTTGCAGAATAGTATTTCATTGTATGGATTTACCACAGATTGTTTTTCTATTCGCTTGCTGGTGGACATTTGCATTGTCTCTGGCTTGGAACTATGGCAATATAGCCTCTATGGATGTCCATGCACAATGCTTTGTATAAACATAGGCTGTCTTTTCTCTTGGGTGTATATCTAGGCTCTGCATGTATTTACAAAAAAGCACACTGTTTCCACAAGTGGTTATGTTATTTTACATACCTACCAGGAAAGCAGGAAAGCGCCTGTTCTCTGAATCTTGTCACCACTCAGCATGGTCAGTCGTTTAAGTGTAGCCATTTTAACAGTGTATAGTAGTATCTTGTGATGATTTTTATGTTTCTCTAATGACAAATGGTACTGAGTATTTTTTATGTGCCTATTTGTCACCTTGTATATATACTTTAATGAAATGTCTGTTCACATTTTTGCCCAGTTTTTAATTGGGTTATTGAGTTTGAGAGTTCTTTACAAATTGTTGTTTATCAGATATCTGCTTCATCTGTCTTGTCTTTTCATTCTCATAACAGTGTCTGTTGAAGAGCATAAGCTTTTAATTTTGAGCAAGTTCACTTTATTGATTAGTTCTTTCATGATCCATGCTTTTGGTGTTATATCTAAGAAATCTTCCCTTAACTCATGGAAACAAAGGTTTTATCTAATATTTTCCTCTAGGAGATTTACAGATTTAGGTTTTACTTTTAGGTCTGTAATTCAATATGCAGTTAATATTTTTTATACGGCATGAGGTTTGAATCAAAGATCTTTTTTTCTATGTGCATATGGCTATTCATTTGTTCCAGCATGACTTGTTGAAAAGATCATTCTTTCTCCATTGAATAGTGCTTGCTTCTATTCTGGGAATCAAATAGCCAAACATATGTGGGTCGAGCTCTGGACTCTCCATTCTATTTCACTGATCTATTTATCTGCCTTTACTCCAATACCACACAGTCATGATTACTGCAGACTTATAGTAAGTTTTACAATCTTACCAGATTGTTACTCCTCCAAGTTTATATTTTTCAAAGTTGTTTTGTTATTTTAGGTCATTTGCATTTCTACATAAGTTTTACAATCAGTTTATGCATTTCTAAAGGAAAGCCTGAAGTTTGATTTGGAATTATCCTTAAACTCTAGATCAATATAGGGAGAGCTGGCATCTTAATATCAAATCATCCAACCCATAAACACAGTATATTTTTCCATTTATTTGTGTTGTCTTTAATTTCCTGTAGCAATGTTTTATAATTTTCAGTATGTAAATTGTGCATACCTTTTTTCAGCTTTATCTCTAAGTACTTCATATTGTTATCTCTAAGTACTTCATATTTCAAATGACTGATTTTTTTAATTTTAATTTCCAAATATTCATTGCTGGTATATAAAAGTAAAATTGAGTTTTGTAGATTGAGCTTATATCCTGTAACTCTGTGCAACTCATTTCGTAGCTTAAGAAGTTTTGGAGAGGTAGATTCTATTAGATTTTCTACACACATTTTTATGTTGTCTACAAATAAAAATTTTGCTTTTATTTTCCTTCATAAATGGATTTACTTATTTTTTCTTCCTTGACATACTTGGCTAGCTAGAACATCTAGTAAAACATTGCACTAATCAGTACTTAACTGAGTCATTGACAGAGACTTTCTGTAGACTCCCAGAGTTCTCCTCCATATAGTTTTCTCTTCCTGAAATCTATCCTAAGAACTCTGGCTGAGGGTCCTCAACACAGCAAGTACATAGTCAGTGTTCTTCCACAGTTACCTTCCTGAAGTATGACCAGGAGACTCTCTAAACAGAATGAGCTGAGACAAACACAGGCCCTACCTGTATTTTTCTTACTAATCAAGAATTACTGTTTCTAATTGGCATACAGTATCTTGAAAACCATTATTATGTATAGTTTGCCCACTTTTTTGGTTGTTTCAGGCAGGATTGTAAGTCCATTACTTGTTACTTTACCTTAGCTGAAAGTGGAAGTCTTTCTCTCTTTATTTTAATGTATACTAAAATATAAGTGTCATCTATATGGGTAATAAAGTCATATTTTTTCAAATAAATTAAGCTAAAAAACTATTCATTTTAAAAATAATTGTATACATAACAATACACAAACCATTGTGGAAAAAAAATCTTGAAGGGAGCACTAAAAACTCTAGGTTTATAGAGCACTATAACAGGGAGTAATTAAAAGCAGGGTAGGTTAGGGCTTAAACTAAAAGGAAATTAACAGGGAAGATATAGATGACTAAACAAGGAAGCAGAAAATCTGGATGCTATACAAGTAATTTGAGCCTATTTAGCACAGGAAAAAGGAAACTGCACCCAGCCAAAGTTATTTTAGCAATCACTATACTATAGAACAGGATAACTGTTGCTCATAATGATTATTTTAGATTAAAAAAAAAAGGTTAAACTGTATTCAGAATACTCTGGTAAAGTGAGTAATCATAATACATTTTAGGAACAATAAACATTTAAAACATTTTAGCAATAAACATTTGATAAAATTTCTTGCTTAGGGGAGATATAGTACTTAGAGATATGCACTTATTCACTGATAACATCTTAATGGTGTTTCTGGAAAACTGCAGAACAAGAAGTTGTTATTATTTTTTACTTGTAAGATGATTAAGGCATGTAAAAAGAAAAAAAAACTTTTGACAAAATAAATTTAATAGATTTTATTTGAGTAAGGAATCATGAGTCAAGTAGTACTCAGAATCAGAGGAGATTCTCACTGTTCCACTGCAACAGTACAAACATCTATGCAGAAGGAACACACAGAAAATGTATGTGCCTGGATTAGAACAGAAAGACCCTTGTCAGGTTAGTGGATGGTTCCTCTTTGGTGCAACCTCCAGTTTCCTTTCACTATTCATACTGGTCTTCAATCTGCTTAGAAAGGAACCTAAAACCCTGGGGCTGTCTCAGGTTACTGGCCTCCCTCTAGAATATTCATTCATTCCTCAACTGGGCAAGGTCATATGGGGTGCTAGAGCAGACATGAAATGTTTCATTGGACTGAAAAGTCCATAACTGGAGCTGCTCAAAAATGATATTCTTTCAGATCTACAGATGGAGAGTGAGAGCAAACATGAGCTCACCATTAGGAACACTTAGCTTTCCATATGTTATAGGAAATATCATGAGCCTAAAAGCAGTGCTTTCTGAAGTCTTGTGGATAAAGACTGCATTTTGTGTAACTTTTCCTGAAATGGCATGGATAAAGACTAGACTTTGTGTAATTCTTCCTGAAATAACATGTGCCATATACAAGTTGTGTATAAGAATCACTGAGGAGAGTTTTAAATTCTTCAGAACTATTTAATAATGGGAGTGAATATTTATTCATAATTTTATAGTTAAGAATGTAGTTGATGATATCTTACCGCAACTTTAATACTCGAAAAAACCTGTAGAGTTACAAATATCCCTATATTATGGATGAGAAAGTTTTGGGAGAAAGTAAACTGTCCAAAATCACACAATTGCTAAGTGGCAAAACTTGGCAATGAAAACAACTTCCTCTCCCAGCAAGTGCTATTTCTAACACAGAGAAATAAGTTGGGAGTCTCACTCCTGAGTTCATTTTTGATTCCTTAATTAGGTTAAAAATATAACCCAAATCTGTAGCCACAAGAATTCTCTAAATCTCCTAAACTGGTTTCATATATATGGACCTTATTTTCTGAGCTTAAGGTTCATCTTCCCAAAATGGGTTAAAACGTTACTAGATAGTTTCCGTCTGATGGCTGAAACTGGAGTGTATATCCCTCAGCTCCTGACAAGCCTCACAGTTCCTTCCATTCCAATGGCCTGACAAAATGCTGGGAATGATATCAGTAAACACCAGGAATCCATGGGAGGACAAGAGTGGTATTTCAATTTCTACTTGAATCTCTGCTTTCCAACTGCTCCACTTCTCTTTTGCTTAGGACAGTTTATTTTAAGCCAGGGGCTCAGGCCCTAATAACAGGATTTAACTCCCCAGTCTCACAACAGCACCATGTTTTCATCAGCCAACCAAAATTAGCTCCACAAATCAGTTGATGGCTTTCAGACCCTGGATATAAGTAAATTTTTTCTAGGAATGTTGATTTTTTTAACTAGAAATGTAAAATCATATATACATATTAAAATCTCCTGACAGTAGCGGTTTACCACTTTCTTCAAAGAGGAACCAGAGAATAGACAACAACTAGGACCAACTGGTAAGACTAGAGGGTATTCTGTTCTCCTTACAGAGGGCAGTAGCAGAATTATTAATCTAAGGGTTCCAACTATGCATTCTCCCAATCAAACCTTTTGAACCATTTTTTTAAATACTTTTTTTTTTTTAAATTAGCACATGGTAAGCTATTTTGCCTGGTTCACAAAGCTGGTTCTAAGAAACAATTTACTTGGTTCACTGTTGCCTTTCTTTGAAACCATCAAGCATTCTTCCACCTCAGAGCCCCAGAACCTACTGTCCCTTCTCCGTGGAAGGCCTGGAAAGCATTCAGTACATCTTTGTTCACTGAGTGAATGACACATGTCATCAAAGTCAACTTCCTAAATTTCCACTACAGGTTATGACTCTTGCCATCAAATTTTAGCTGGTGCTTATGGATCCAAGACTACTGAAACTACTGCTCTCTAGATACCTGGACGAGCTGTAAAAAGTGAGCAGCAGGGTCTTGTCTGGCCTTTTGATCTGAACTGTCAGGCCTGACCTTCATTCTCTAAAAGGGGACTACATCAGCATGTCTCAGCTTTCATTTGTGATTTATGAAGTTTTTCTTAAAGTTTCTCACCAAGTTTCCATTAGGTTTTGATTGATTAGGCTATTTTGTATTATGATATGCATTTCACAATAATGTGAGCTATTATCAACAACAAATATTTACTCATTTAATCTTACTCTATTAATCATGGGCTTATCTAATCATTGTAATTGCCATAGAATTGAACAGAGCTTATTTTAAACTCAAGAACATTTAGAGTCACAAGAATACTAAATGGTCAACAAACCCATTATTTCCAATAAAAATAATGCAAATAACCCAAAAGTAGCAGCTTCCCTGTATCAAGTTCTTATCTTACTATTATCTAACTATTTTATCTCATAACCAATGTTTGTGGGAATTTGTTGAGCTGTGACTTTCACTGGTTCCTTCCCCAGGCACAACCAAAACGGAGAGGCAATATCTTGCTATTGGAGGGGAAATACTGTGTAATGACTGGCAATTGTGCATGGGATGAATAGAGCCTATGTTTAGGGCACACACTCAATTGTGTATTTATGTAGATCTATACTGTGACTTAGGAACCAGACCAGTTAGGTCCTTAATCTTAATCCTTAATCTTAATCTTAATCAACACTTTGTCCAAGCATGAATAAACAAACCTGTAACTCAACCCAGTAGACCAAGATTGTGGCCAAGCAGATTTCACTCACCTTAAGAATGAAAGATCGCACAGCCACAGCTAGACCCTAGAGGGAGGGAGAGTGCTGTTCTTGATTTAAAGCTTATTTGGACTTAGAAAATCATTTTGAGTTACATTCCACAGAGGAAAACACGGCTTGAAAAAAAATATGTATATACATATATATATCTCCATCTCCCTCTTCTTTTGCCACCCAGGGGCATGTTCCCAAGTTCTTTCTGGTTCCATTTAACCATAGCAGCAACATCAACAACAGACAATTAGATGAAAAGCCTTGAGCTTAAAGATAAGCTGTGAGGGACAGGATCTATCCCGTTCATGGACTCACATTTCAGACTCAACACTTCAGTAGCCTGACTTCACGGACACATCCAAGGATAGGGTAGAAACCTGGGCATTTCTTCAATCTCACAAGCTTTTCTTTTAACTCCACTCAAGGTCACATACGTATACACAAACCAATTAAAGTTCATTTATTATGTAAACAAGAGGACGGTGTTTATTGGCACTGAAACATGCAATAGTGCTGTCAGTGAAGGAAAAACAGAATTACCAAAGATGTCTTGTTAGGTACACTGATGTCATTTACACTCATTTGTCAAATAAGTAAGCTAATTAGAAACCTACTTAGTGCTTTACATTCAAAACCCATGCACAAAGGAAGAATGGCAATAGAAAGGCAAAGAGAGATGAGTTTTGTGCCAAAATTGTGCATAGTTTTAGGGCAAAGTCAGGACTCTTGTACTGAAGTTTTCATTCCAAGACCATGTAACTGATTCAACATCACTACCTCAGGCTGCTGCTGGTGTAATATGAAAACCATAATTGCACTAAGTGACTGAAAACATCGGTTATTACTGTTGGTATGTTTCCCTTTGTTGTCTCTTCTCATAATGGCTAAGAACAGAAACAGTTACCACAGACCTATTTTTGGTTTCTGTTTTTATTTACCCTTCATTCTTTTTTATTTTTAAATAATACTTTCATTATAAAAATTTGACAATATAGAAAAATATAAAGGGTAACAAAAATCATCTGTAATGACACCATTCAAAAATACTACTATTTTTGTTGCATTTTCAGTTAATATTTTCTCATTTAACTAAGATTGAAAATATGATTTATTACAAGCTATTCTATCATATGAATGTATAATAGTTACTTAAGTGAATTATTCAGAACTTTTAGTTTTCTATTTTTTACTATTATAAATAATGCTTCTCCAAACATCTTTGCACCCACATGCATTATTTCTTTATAGCCTGTGCCTGCCTCTCTCTCTCTCTCTCTCTCTCTCACACACACACACACACACACACACACACATATATATATATATATATATATATATATATATATATATATTTCATTGATTAGAACAATTCTCCTAGGTGTTACCTCAAAAAAAAATTAAAAACATAATATGGGTTGCCCACAATGTTGGACTATTCCCAGAGACATTCATCCAAATTTTCCTATGCTGAGTCTTTCTCACTGTGGCCTGGGATGTGGTAGAGTGCATTATGAAATTAAAGGCAAGTAGAATTTTCCAGTGAGTTTTGGGGTATAATCAGAAATTACATTCATGACCTGGACTATTATGATTCTTATGCTTTTGCCACAGCCAAGGACTGAATGAGAGCTGTGTAAACAAGACTGTGAAAAATGGAGGAGTCACCTTCCAGCATGACATTCAGGTCTTTCACATCCAGATCTAAGTATGCTTTGTGACCTTTGCAGGTGTCCACATCCCAGGAGGGAGGGAGGGAGGGAAGAAGGGAGGAAAGAAGGAGGGAAGGAGGTAGGAAAAGGGAAAGAAACACAATGGGCAAAACAGAATACAAAATGAGAAGCATACTTAGAGACTCTGAGGGTTTTGTGTGTAAGTGGTGACCTCAGGTGGGAGAGAGAGAGAGAGTAAATGTATGATCAGCAGAGGGGCCACCAGATGCTAACTGTAAACAGGCAGCAGGAGTGAGCAGTTTGGCCCTGTTTGGATTTGTCACCTTACCAAGTGTGCAACCTGGAGGTGGGAGGCTGATCTCGAAGGCATGTTTGGTTCTTAGCCAGTATTTCCATCAGCTGACTGGGACAGGGAGGACTGTGGATGAGGCAGAAATAGAAGCACAAGACTCCAAAACACTGTTTTCCAAACTAGTATGCTAAAGAAATGTCTTAGGATCTCATTAAAAATGTAGACAGCCCCGATCCTAAATACATTTTGGTTCTGTAAATTTGTAGTGGAGACTAATATACTACATTTTAGCAGCCACCCCAGTAGATCTAAGGGCCATTATTAAAAGAAACAGTACTCAAAGGGGAAAGAAAAGAGATCCAGAGGCAGGAGAGGAGGAAGACAGTGAACTGAATTCCCCACAGTTGCCCAAGTAACACACATTTGTGTATATGACAACCACTAGAGTGAATCACAATGATTTTCTCTTCTTTGGCTAAAATATTCTGTCATTGATACTATTTTGTTGGCCTGAGATAATTAAGCCAGAACTTTATGAGCCAATTTCCCATGTATCTGTATACCTATCAGCTAGAATCAGCCTTTATAGGGTCACCACAAGAGTCTTGATGCCATTGTTACAGGTTCATGCTGAGATGTGTGGACTATTTGTGAAGAGGTTAGGGAGATGGGGAGAAGTTGTTTTTTCCATTCATTTCAAATGTGCCTTCCACAGATCCTCCCCAACCCTCACTGTGTTCTACCACACGTGCATCCTACAGCTCTTCTCTCTTGTGTTTTAACACTTGAACACAGTTGAACCCTGGAAGAGGAACTCTGAAAGGGTTCATTTTCCCTGTGGCTCCTTCTCCTCTCTCTCGCTGCTTCCTAGCTACAGTGAGGTGAATAGAGGTCCCTCTGCCACACTCTTCCACCATGATGTTCTGCCTCATCTTGGACCCAAAGCAATGGAGTTGACCACCATGCACTAAGCCTGTTTTGCCTTCTGTCTGGCTCACTGTGAGGACTGTCTCATATTGTCCAGTAGTAGATGAACAGCACCAAGAACACAGCCCGGCACATTCTAGGTTCTCAAAAATATGGTGCTGAGAGAATGAATAAGCTTTACTTTCATTAACGAAAATCTATTCCAAAGTAATTTAGCTCAAAGAAGAAAATGAAATAAGAGCTTTACATGTATGAATGAATGAGTTGTATCTTGACTGATGAATGTCTATTCCAATGATTTGACTGAGGGAAAATAGTTAAATAATAAAGATACCAAATACTGAAATGCTGAAACATGCTTAAGAATGTGTCCCTTGATGGAGGATCCATTAGCACAACTCTGTTGGGTAGTTTCTTACCTTTTTATTCTCCCTAAGTCACCACTGATATGAGTAGGGGAGAGGGTGGAAAACCAGGTTGGGGGTGCACAGAGCTCACCATGGCAGTAGACAAAGGCTGGCCAGCAGTATCGAGGTGGGTCACTCCACAACATCATAAGCTGGAGGCCAGGTCAAGCTTTGGTCACCTGCCTGAACAAGGACCATCATCCCTGCTGGGATAAATGCTGCTCTTTATCCTAAAAGCTTCATCTATTCCCCAGGGTTTCTGTCTTGAAATGAACCCATCATGCTCCAAACTTGAGCAGGCCCTTGGTCTGTGTTGGTTTCTCCTCTTAGTAATCTCTAGTTCATTGCTCAACAACAGAGTTACATCTTCTTGGTAGGAAAATTGGGATTTTCAGGTACAGAGTCTAGGCTTGAGTACTTTAGAAAAGCTTCCCAAACTCTTCCAATATATTATCTTGGTTAGAAGATTAGAATTCATGTCAACTTGGCATCCAAGAACAACAAATACATTCTTGCTTCATACATAGTCATGCTAAGAAAAATTGTATTTCTCACTATCTTTGATCCATTTATGGTATTTAGAATAAAGATTAGAAATCAGTTTTTGTCTTTATATCTGCATTTCCTTATTTCAATAACATGCTCTCTATCTTTCCTCTTATCTATAAGCCAAGACCTAGGCTGTAGAGGAAAATACCCTTCCAAGCTGGCATACCTGGATTCAAATCTTGGTTCTGCTATTTAGTGGCAATATTTCAATGAGCAAATAAGTCAGCCTTCTTTCCTACATGTGCAAACTGGAGGGAATGCTAACAAACATAGAAGGTATAATGCTGAGATAATCCAATGAGGAGGGTATTAAAAGCATTTTTAATCTTTTATTTTACACAAATTTAATAAATATTACTGCTCTCCCCAATCCTGCCTTCCAGAAATGATCTGAGCTGGCCAGCAAAGCTCCCAAACAACTAACCATGGAGAATTCAACAACTTTTATCTCCTCGGTAGGAGCCTCACTCCCAACAATATTTCTCAGTCTTACACATACTAATGCTTTCTTCTTCTTAAGAGTTTCTCAGCTAAGTTATCAATGTTATTTATTATTACTTGTATCTTATCTCATATTTACCCTGTATTTATATTATCTAAGTTACCAGTTGAGGGGACAAAAAGGTACTACTTTAAAAAGCACACACACATGGATAATCTTTGAAGCAACATACCTTAAAAATATTTAACCATTGTAATTTTACCATAGCCTTCACCTCAAACACGTGTATCCCTTTACAATTAAATGTAACTAATGGAACACAATGTCTCATTCATGGATTTTAACAATGAAAGTTAGAAAATATGAGCTCATAGCAATTAATGTAGTGAATACTATAATTTATATTGTTATTATTTTTCTGACACTAAAAACCACTAACAGTGGTTTACATATATTATCTGATTTAATTTTTATAAAAAGCCTTTGAGTTAGATGTGGTTATGAGTACTTAACAGGTGAGGAAACTCCATTAAAAGAGGCTAAGTAACTTATACAAGGTCATTGACCTCATAAGTGAGAAGGATGCCTGTCCAGTCCCAGTGGATATCAACGCAAATACACAGTATCCATCCTGTGATAGCCAAAAGCATCACAGATAGAGCCAACATCTGATCATCAAAAAGGTATAGTTCACCACCCTGGGATGACTGCTACTTTCATGGAATGAATGAGCATAAAATTCTGGCCAGTGGATTCTGTCTCGTAGAAATGGTCTTTCTGGATGTCTGGGTCATAGGCCTGGAATCTGGGATATGTGTTTAGAATTTTCCTGATGGGCTCTGGTGGCCTAATCAGTGAGGTCATGGGAATAACCTGTCTTGTGTGGCTTACGTAGGGGGAGGATAGAAAGAATTCAGTTGACATGCAGAAAATCTCTTTTTACCCCAACAAATGACAAACCTATCCCAACTACCTAAACACACACACACACACACACACACACACACACACACACATTCTCACACATCTAAGGAAGCCACTGATTTTCCTTCAACAATTGGAGCCTAACAACCATGTTACAATCCTGGTTCCCACATTCTGAACTGTAGCTTGGCAATTTCAAAATTCCCTGTCAGATTTATTTTCAGGGTTCACATGGCAACACTGCTTGTAAACAACTCAGCCCTTACTAACAAAAATGGAAATGTAAACCAGGCTGAAACCTAACAGAAGACAGAACATTTTGAAAATGGGGGAAAGAAAGCTGTACTTTCCATTTGACCTGTTTGCAATTCTGATCCTCACATACCAAGTGAACAAATTAGAAAAGCAACACCTTTTGAACAAGAATGTGCATAGCAAATGCTTTTAGCAAGGCAGGCCAGATGGAATGAAATGATCTCGTTTCCTTTCTGATTGAGACTAGTATGACTGTTGTACTGGTTAAAAGCTCAGCCATTATTGCCATAAGTAAAATGAAATAACGTTTATTATAACATTTCTGTAACTCCCTTACAATTGCTCTGATTTGAGATTTTAGGCATGATTGTGAGGGAATTTAGTTCCTGTTATTTCATGCCCAGCAGCAAAGAAATTAGTGAAAATTGCATTAGAGAATCCCTTTCCGTAATGGTTTCTCATGCGGTTGTTCTCTTCCAATGCAGTATAGCTTAGAGAGATTTTCATGGGAAAGAATGGACAGAAGCTTTGGTTTGGACCCCTGATGTTCAAAGTAATTTAATAGCAGCCACTTTTCTGGAAAACTTTCTGAATTTCCTGCAAATCCAAATCCAATTACTTGTGTAGCCTCTAATAACTAGTTATATGAGTATTTTTCTTTTTTTCTGGTACTTGGGCAACTGCTTGAGGCAGCAAATTCATGTCCCTTATGAGCAATTGTTAGATTTTGATTTTTTTAAGAAGCCTTAAGGAAATGATAATAAATGCAAATGAAATATGTCAATCTATCATTTCATTAATGACTTGGCAACTCTAAGCACAGAGGAGATACAGAGAGGGAAACATGGCATGTTGAATGGAGATGCTGAGATCCAACTATCATGCAATGAAGCGGTGACAATAACAAAATGGATTGGTGGCCAGGGGTGCAGCATAAAGGTGATTTAAATAAGAAAGAGATTCGAGTGATTTTTTTTTTCAATCTTTGGAGATATGAGTAGGTAATACAACTTAAAGGATTTTCTGTCACGGTTCAATATGTGAAAGGAAATATTACTGACAGATCCTGAATTTTAAATCCTGCACCCTGTGCTCTTATTTTGAAAAGAGCTTGTAGTAGTTAAGGCCAATGGATAAGGCCAATGGATAGCATCCATTCTAAATAAAAACAACTGTTTAAACTGGAGGAAATGCAACAAGGTTGAATTTAAGGTTTCTACTCCTAAGTGAGGTAGGATTATGATAGAGATCAACTGAGAAAATAAACACTGCTTTATGTTGATAAGAGAAAAGAAATACAGAAAAGTGTATACATAAGTGACCCAGAAACACAGGAAAATATTCAAACTCACTGAAAACCAGAGAATTAGAGAACGAAATACTTTTTTCCCAACAAAAACATTTTAAAAAGAAATGAAACCCATTGTTTAGAGGAGTGGCACATCTTTCATATGCACAAGCAACTGGCAGGAGATTAAGTTGTCCAACCTTCCACTATAGTTTTGGAAGTTAGTATTAAAATGAACATATCCCTTGACCCCAGAGCACCATAAAGATCAATAAAGATGCATAAAGACTGTCTGCAATAACAAATAAAAGAGCCAAAATCAAATGCAAATGAACAGAGGGTTTTAAATAAATTAATGAACGTCATTACAATAGAACAATACCAGCCTTTAAAAATGAGATTGAATTATATCCACTGAAATGGAAGGGTTCTTACAATATATTTCTAAATGAAAAGAGCACATTTCAAAACGGTATATACTACATTCATTATACCTATATCTATATATACCTATACACACACATCCTATACTTACTATGTATGCACACAAATATTTATATATATAAAGTATATAATAGTAGAAATAGCATAATTATATATAGTATAATATAGCTTATATATGCCTATAAATATATATGTTTATATGGCATATTATAATTTCCTATGTTTGTTTACTTTATTAACCATTGTTAAATAAATAAATCTTTGCTTCTACCCATTTTAGAGATTGTCACATTTTTCATATGGAGAACAGTTGATTATGATGTTTTGAAATTTACCATTTCAAATATCTGATCCTAAGTCTTTTTTTATTTAGTGTTTACATTTGAAATCATTTCCATAGAGGCTTCTTAATATATATCTAGCTCTGAATTAGGTTAAATAGAGCTAAAGGCATTTGAGGGCAAAGAATAAAATTTAAAAACACTAAACTAAATTTTATTTTTATAGATTTATAAGAGGTAAATATATAGATAAATATGTAGGCACAAAAGTTTTCTCCCCGAACTGTGAAATTTGGATGAACTTGTGTTTTATGTTTATGTATTAATTGTATATGTTTGTTATAGTGTTTTCTTGCTCTTCTAATCTATGTGCTTTAATGAAAAAAAAAAAAAACTACAACAAGCCAAGCAAAATACCTGTAACATTAAATGCATACTTTCCTCTCAGCTGTTACAATACCAAAAATACCTGGAGGACATCTGTTCTTCCATCGAGAAAATTTTTTTAATTTTTTTGCAATTTGTATGTGTCATTTGTGCCCCAGATAAGTTTGCTGTCTTTCTTTTTCTTTCCTCTGGGCTATTCCTTTCATCAATGACTTTTGTCAATGCAAGAAGAGCTTTGACTCTTCAGACAATATAATGGTTAGGTGATGAAAAACAGAATAGATTAGTTCCTTTCATATTTTTTTCTTCTTGTATTACTTCAAAGATTCCAGTTCGACTTTAAAGCACAGATGTATGCTACACCTCCTTATCTTTATTTGTTCTAGTAAATGATATGTAGTTGAATAATTTGATATCCTATTTTAATGATTAAAATATGAATGTGTAGAGAGACAAAGACTGAAAAAGACTATATGAGCAGGTTAAAAAAATTCAGAGCACAAACCAATTCTGTATATACTTCAACCTTTGAATTAAATTCTTTACTTGGAGTCTAGGTGTAAGTAGCAATATGTTCTCCTAGGGAATAAAGATACAAAAATAATTGCCATCTGATGGAAATATAAAATCATCATTAGGTAAACACCACAGTTACAGGCAACATCTATATTTGGACCCTAAAATCAATGTGCAATTGCGTGAGAAGAAATAGGATATTAGATTAACTCAAACTATCTTCCCCAAGATATATCAATTAGATATATTTCTGTGGGATATGTAGCATACATTATTTTGACCAAGTGATCAAGGTCAGTATCACCAGTGATACACAAATATACATCATGAAGTCCTGGTAGGATGCACTGTGAAGGGCTTGCATTACATCTGTAGTGTGTTTCCCTAATGTGCATATCTGTAATGTAATTGTGAGGCAACACTTGGTCAACCTAAATTGAGAGATATTTTACAAAATTAACTGGCCAGAACTCATGAGAAGTTGTCAATGTCATAAAAGATAATGAAAGAATGAGGAATTGTTACAAATTAGGAAACAACTAAGGGGACACAAAAATTAAATGTATCCTGAGATCCTGGATTGTATCCTAGAACAGAAAAATGGTATTAGGTGAAGAAAAAACATTGGTGAATTATAATAAGGTGTAACATTTGGTTTATAGCATTTTACCAAAGTTAATTTTCTAATATTAGGGGAAGATGGGTGAAGGGTATAATTAGTGAACTCTCTGTACTATTTTTGAAACTTTTCAGTAAGTATAAAATTATTTAAAACTAAAAAAGTTTTGTGAGATGGGAGAAAATTGCCATTTGCCTACTTTCTGGGTTTGACTCTTGTTTCATAGATATGAAAAGAACTCTGAAGTGTTTACATGTAGGCTTTCAGTTTATATAAGCACAAACTTATCCTGAGTCTTAACAACACATGACTAAGAGACTTTTCACCATCAATAATATTATAATGATAAATTGGTTTTGATTGTTGAATAATGAATATGAAAGAACTATATTCTTCTATCTCCTTATATTGAATGGTAAAAACATTTTTTTCCTTATAAAGACCTAACACTTGTTTAAATATGTATTAATTACACTATGGAATCATTTCCTATGAGGAATCTGCACATGCTTCTGAACAAAATGATGATAAGAAAACATTACTTATGTAAAGGTTTCTTTATGAAGGATGAAAAAACCATAAAAGTCATAAACCTCTTACTTTTTATCCTGAGATTATGGTTAACAATTTTACTTTTTATCCTGTAGCTGCTCAACAACTATTGTTAAATGATGACAGCTAAAGGTATTTGATCACAGTATATCATTCCTGGGTTAGCTTTCCATTGCTGTGACAAAATCCCTGAATTTGATTAACTGATGTGGTGTGATATGATGAAAAGATTTATTTTGACTCCTGGTTCCAGTGGTCACAGTCCATAGCCACATGGACCTATCATTTTGGGCTGGTTAAGGCACAGAACATCCTAGTGGGATCCCATGTTGGGGAAACCTTATTCATCTCATAATGGCCAGGAAATAAAGAGAGAGACAAAGGGGCTAGGTTCCTAATATTCCACTCAATTCCTTGTATGGAATGCCCTTGATGACCTAACTTCCTTCCATAGGCCCACCTCCCAAAAGTTCTATCTCCTCCCCACAGTGCCACTGGCTGGAGCTAACCTGCCTACTACATGGATTTGGGGATTATTCCATATACAATCTATAAAAATTATCTCACTTTAATCCCAGTATTAGACCCTGCATTCCTTTCTGGGGCAGGTCTAATTCTGCAATTTGGATAATACTCAGTTATGTCTCATTTGACTTAGGAGAGACAGAGCCTATACCAATGGAACTCCCTCAGATTTCCCAGAGACTTCCTACAGAAAAGGATAGCTTTCTGGGTTGAACCAAGTTGACAAGCCCTGACTGTTAGATATATGTTTTTCAAATTAACTCTTACCTGGCTAATGCCCCATGAATACTTAGAGACAATACCCTGCTGCCAAGTAGCTTATAATTCAGTATAGAAGACAGAAATAATATTTCTGAAGTAATCACAGAGTGTAAAAATAATGAGTCATGTAGTGAGTTCACTGTGTCATTCAGCAGCACAGTGGAAATCCAGGTACTGGATCTCTGATATTCATGTAAAAGTGGTATTTGATGTTGCGCATACAAAGTTGAACACACACACTTCCCTCATTCTCAAGGAAATCTCAAGTCTCAGAGGGAAAGTTAGGGGTAAAAGGTAATACAAGTGGTGAAGTGTTATAACAAAAGAGGAGGCACATCAATGCTTCCTACGTGAAAGAGGGAAGAGTGGAGAGGAGAGTGTTACAGCTTAATGGATGAAGTAAAATCTTCTACAAAAGAACACAGTTGAGCAAAAGGGCACTGTAGGCATGAAGAACTGCAGGTATTAAGTTAGGAAAGCATGAAAGTGGTGGGGTGTGAAAGTTGTGAAACATAGATAACTATAGCTACACAGGGAGAAGGTGGAATGACAGACAGGACCAGGGCAAGAGGACCTTTATAACACATTGTTGGGGGTGGTTCAAGCTTTGTATGACAGATAATGAGAAATTACTACAGAGTAAGTGAAATTGGGTAATGTAATTTTTACTGCTGCAAACACAAAATAAGAAACAGAAGCAATAAAAGAAAGAAGAAAGTCAGAACATTATGAAGTATTATTAACAATAGACTCTGAAGAATGAAGAAGGAGGATTTTACAATGACCCTAAGGTCTCTGGTGAGGGGCACTGAATAGATGGTGCTGTGGTAAGAGAATGCAGATGGGAAGCTCATTAGGTCTCTTTGGATATGATTAGTTGGAAGAGGATGAGGGGCAACCTGCAGAGATGTCCAGTGGACAGTAGACACAAAGAGGCAACACAAAGTCAAAGAGAATGAAAAGTACAAAGACTGGACTCTGGATCCACATGTAAAGAACTTGGAAGATGCCACCTCAGTCTCATAAGGAATACAAAGATGAACAGACTTCTGGGATTGTTAAGAGAGAGCAGGACTTTTGTTCCCAGGATAAGAGACATAGAAGGGGGAAATACAGAAAATAATGGCCTATAGGAGCAGACACTGAAGAATGGAAATGGCCACAGGTACCAGTGACAAAGTGGGAAATCTGAACTATAATTAATGAATTGCTGAAGCCTCCACTGTACACAACTATGTGAGTTGAAAATTTCAGAGAACCAGTCACAGGAAGAGGCTCCCACAATATTGTGCAATTTATCACCTGGAGTTAACTCAGATTCCCACGGTAAATATGGAATAAAAATTCCTTCATACTTCCAGCAGAGAGAAAGGAAAAGGAACTTTTCTGAAAAACATCAGAATCTTCTATTCTTAACAAGGTCTTCCCCCCAGTAGAAACTGGTTAACCAGAGCTGAATCTGATATATTATCAGATCTTAACTGAATTAAAGAAAGGGAAATATCTCACTTCAGTCAGCCCTAGAATTCCACATGGGTGAAGATAAATATTCATTTCTAGCCCACTCTAGCCAATCTGTCCTACAAACGGTGTGTGAGTTGGAAAGAGGGACTGAAAACACTTGTGAAGTTCACAGTTCAGAGACCTATGTGCAAGGAAAGACTGAGATCTAATGACAAGAACAAAGAAAATATCTCTTCCTTCCATATCTTGCCACCATAACATTGAAGGGTCATTTCCAACATTTAATTTACCCAGTATAAAATGTCCAGTTATCATAATAAGAGGGGATAGAGCAAGCATCAAAAAAGAGATATAGCAAGTAAGTTGGAATTATAAAACCAGAAATTTAACACAACTATATTAATACACTGAAGGTGCTAATGTATAAAGTGGAGAGCATGTAAGAACTTAAGGGCAATCAGTGTAAGCAGAGAAAGAACCAAAAGAAATGCTTCTCTTGGATGATGTTTTAGAAAACTTGATTTGCAAGGCATAAAAACCAGCCATTGAAGGAAGAAGAGAGAAGAAGGAGGAGGAGGAAGAGTAGTAGGAGGAGAAAGATACAAGATTACAAAAGTGGAAATTACTGGGGACTTATAGACAGAAGCAGCAAGACACATGGATCTCTATAACCCAAGGCAGGAGGAAGGTGTTTATATGCCTAGCTAGACAAAGGTGGGCCATGGCCAAATGGAATGTACCTGACTTACCAAAACTGTTAACATGTCCAACATCAGTTAAGAAACATCAGTGGCTGGCACAACATACTTAACTATCTCATTGACTTTGTTTGTCTTACTGGATTTGGAATGTGTGTCACAGTCTTCTCTCAGGAAAAAATAATCGTCATGACTAAGATGCCTATAGTCATGTCATGCTGGATCCCTATAGATGGGCCTAATAATGAACTGGTCACAGCTGAGGAAAGAATATTTGAGCATGAGATATGCCAATGGAATTCCCCAAACTAAACAGTGAATGGAACAAAGACAGGTAAAAAACAAATAAACTAGGATATCTTAAAACTATGGGAGAACTACAAAAGGTATAACATATGCATAAAATAAGAATATAAGAAAGAGAAAGGAACAGAGGAAATATTTGAAAAAAATGAGAATTCCCCTAATTATGTCAGACAACAACCCACACATCCCAGAAAACTCAGTGAACACCATGCAGGACAAATACCAAAATAATTATACCTGGATATATCAATTTCAAACTACAGACAATCAAAGACAAAATAAAATTTTCTTGAAAAAAAAAGCCAGAGGGAAAAACACCTTACCTACAGAAGAAAGAATTACATTTTACTTCTCAGAAGCCATGCAAGCAAGAAGAAAATGGAATAAGATATTTCAAGTGTTGAGAAAAAAAATTAAAAATACCAACTTAAAACTCTGTACCATGAAAAATTATCCTTTAAAAGTTAAAGAGAAATAAAACTTGGTCAAACAGAAACTGAGTGGATTTGTTGTTTGTGAAACAGTCTTACAAAAAATGTTATAACTTCTTTAGACACTCAAAATGATATATGTCAAAAACTCAGATCTAGTTGGGTACAGTGGTTCACTCCTGTAATCCCAGCAACTCCAGAAGCTGAGGCAGGAGGATTATGAATTTGAGGCCAGCCAAAGCAACTTAGTGAGACACTAATCAATTTAGTGAGAAAAACCTGTCTCAAAATAAAAAGGGCTGGGGTTGTGGCTCCATGGTAATACACCTCTGGGTTCAATACCCAGTACAAAAAACAAACAAAAAAACCCCTCAGATCTACAGAAGAAAAGGAAGACCATCAAAGGAAGACTAAGTGGAGGTGAAATAGAATTTTTTTCTTAATCTTAATTGATCTTACTTGATAGTAAACTAGGAATAGAAAGGTACTTCCATAACTTGATAATGAATATCTACCAAAAATTAACAGATAACATCTAACTTTTTGGTGAGGAACTTGAAGTTTTTCCTCTAACATCATAAATAAGACAATGATATTCCCTCTTATCTCTGATTTAAAATATTGTTATTAGATTAGTAACTTGTACAGTAAGAAAAGGAAATAAAAAGCATAGTGATTGGCCAGAAATAAAACTATCACTGTTTATAGATGATATGAGATTTTTATGGAAAAATATCTACATAAAAAATCTGAAAAAATTAACCACCAAAACAAAATAATCCCTCCTGAAACTACTAAGCAATTATGGTCAATCACCCTCCGAAGTACCAGCAGTGAAATGTGAAGTTAAAAATGCAATATTGTTTACATTAATAACCCCTAAGGTGAAATATTTAGGAAAAAAAAACTAAAAATGATATTTTGAATATCTACATAAGAAAATTTATGAAACTGATGAATGAAGATAAAGCAATAATTGATAGAGAAATATTTCATGTTCATGGGTAGGAAGACTCAATACTGACAAGTTATGATTTCTTATCAAATTGATCTGTAGATTTAACAGCAAGTTATTCTGTGGGTATTACAAACTGAATATAAAGTTTATATGAGGCAAAAGACCCAGGAAAAAAAACACAATATTCAAAGATGAAAAAAATTGGAAGATTTATAGTATCCAAGTTCCAGACTTACTGTAAATCTTCAGAAACCAAGGCAGTATGGTACTAGTGAAAGAGCAAACAGATCAATGAGGCAGAATAGGGCCCAGGAATAGACTCACATAAAACCACCCAACTGCTGTTTGATAAAGGAGCAAAGGCAATGGTGAAAGACAGCCTTTACAACAAAGGTGCTGGAACAACTGGATGTCCGCACGCACAATAAATTTAGACACAGACCGCACAGCTTTCACAAGAATGAACTCAAATGGGTCATAAAACTAAATGTAACAGGCAAAACTATTAAAATCCTAGAATACAGTATAAGAAAAAACTTGGATGACATTAAGTATGGTGATGACTTTTTAAACACATCACCAAAGGTGTGATTCATGAAAGAAACCATTGATAATCTGGGCTTCATTAAAATTACAAACTTACATTCTGAAAATAACTATGCCAACCCATTGGAAAGACAAGCCATCGAATGGAGGAAATATCTGAAAATATGTGTCTGATAAAGGACCCTTATGAAAAATACACAAAGAAGTCTTGAAACTCAGTATGAAAACAAACAACCCAATGGTCTCTGAGAAGAACAGCCTGGTGATCTGAAAAAAACACCTCACTAAAGAATTTATATAGATGGGAAATAGGCATATTAAAGATATTTCACATCATTTATTATTAGGGAGATGGAAGTTAAAACAATGAAATATCAGTTCACACCTATTTGAGTAACCAAAATCTGGAACACTGACAAACCAAATGCTGGCAAAGATGTGGAGCCACAGGAGCTGTCATTCATTGCTGGTGGGAATGCAAACTTAAGACAACTTGACAATTTCTTACAAAATTGAACACATCATACAATCCATGATATTCACCCATACGAAATGACAGAACCATGGGAGATAAGCTCCATAATAAGATTCATTGCTGCTTGATAATTGCCCAAAGGGATGGAAGATTTACCTTCCACACAAAAATTTGAACATGGATGTTTATAGCATCTTTATTCCTGATTACCCAAATTGGAAGCAATCAAGATATCCTTCAGTAGGTGAAATGAAAAAATAAACTGTGATAATCCAAACAATGGAATATTATTTAGTGCTAAAAAGAAATGTTTCCAGCCATGAAAACACAAACAGGAAATTTAAGTGCATATTACCACATGAAAATAGATAATCAAAAGACTACACATTGTATAATTCCAACTATATTTTATTCTGGACAAGGCAAAATTGTAGATACAGTACAAAGATCAGCGGTTGCCAGGCACTGTGGGTGAAGGGAAGGATAAATACATGGAACACAGAATATTTTAGCTCAATGAACACACTCTTTATTATACCATAAGGATGGGTGCATGTCTTTAAACATTCACTGCAAACCTACTGAATATTTAACACCAATAGTGAACTCTAATGTAAACTTTAAACTTTGGGTGATTATGTTGTGTCAGTGAGGTTCATCAATGTTAATAACGAACATAACATTCTGGTGAGGATGTTGATAATGGGGGAGGTTATGCATATGTGATGGTAGGGAGGGTATAGGAAATCTCTGCACCTTCCTCATAATTTTGTTTAAAACTATAACTGTTCTAAGAAATGTCTTTCAAAAAGCAGAAAAGCAGTATGGACTAAAATGGTCTAATGCAATGCTGTCCAAAGCTGTAGACACAAATCCCATGTAGCATTTGAACGTCTGAAATGTGACTAATCTAAATTGAGATGTGCTGTTAGTATAATAACACACCTGATTCCAAAGACTTCAGTAAAAACAAAGGTAAAATATATCATTCATATTTTTATGCTGAAATACTCAAATTTAAATATACTGGTTTACAAATATATTAAATTATGTTCTCTTGTTTCAAATTGTTATTAGAAATGTTAAAATTACATAGGTAATTCCACACCTAGCTTGCCTCATATTTCTGTCGGTCAGTGCTGGTGTAAGTACTCTACCTATAACATTATGTTAGGGTTTAAGGACGTAAAGGGGAAGAATCAACAGTCCAGGCACATGTTTTGGGGTAAAGGGAAACAGCCTGACCAGAGAGGGCATGCATAACAATACAACTGTGAAAAGAAGGGAATTCTATTATGGAGAATTATGAATGATTATGTGCAATTACATATGCAGAGGAAATTGAGACCAACTGGAAGGGTATTGTCCAAGTTAGAACATTGTTTAGGAAGATTCACAAGTTACTATTTCATAAAAGAAGAAGAGAGAGGGAGAAAATGAAGACTAGAAGACACAGGGAATGATGTGTCTTCTAGTCTTCATTCTTACAGTGAAATGGTGTGTTTTTAGATGAGGGCGATGGTATGGCCAAGAGGAAAAAGAAAACCAAAGGAAGATGCCTAAGTAAAAATGAATGCTGTCAACTGAAATTGCAATTTAAACCTTAGTCCATCATTGGGATGGTCAGACTGACATCATATGCAGAGCTGAGACACCAGAGAGGCTATTCCTGGTCTTCTGTTTTAGCAAACAAAAGTAAAGTACTTCATTGGATAAAAACTGCTAAAGGTAGAATGTCTCCACATAGAAAAAGTTCTAGGAAATGTTCAAAATCACTGAAGATAAGCTCCATCATTAAAACTCATTGCCAGAAACTGTCTTCCATGGCTTTTAGCTACCACACACATTTGGTTTGTTTCATGTGCACATAGGATAAAACCCACCAAGAGATTCCCCATAGGCAAGGAAAAAAAATGTGAACAGCCTAGGGTACTTCTTAACTTTGTTATTAACTGCTCTGTAAAAGAAAAAGCTATATATAGATTTTTCATTCCTGTTTCTGTAATTTAAATGAGACCCAAAGTCAAAATAAAAAGATTTAAATTTTCAAATCCACAAAATAACTTTTAATTTGTAAGAGAAGTGGAAATACATCTTTTACTTCAGGGTAAATATCACTCTGCTGATCTGCAAAATGACCTCATTCTGCTTTTGAATACTTCAAAATATATGCAAAAAAAATCCACCCACCCTCTCCTGCCAGTTTTACATTCAATGTCCTCCCATGATCCCCTGTTGGCTCCAAAGTAGATTATATTCAAGAATCAAGAGGTGAAAACACTAGATGAATAAAGGTATTAAAATGAATGCTGTGTCTGAGATAGCAATTACATTAGTAACTTCTCCTGAATCCTTAAAAAATGAGATCTCACAAAAGGCGTCAGATTGAGTGCAAAGGCAAATAATCCAACTTTACCTACACAGACTCTCTGAATGCAAGAGAGCACATTACTCATCCTTTTGCCCAAATCAACAGATGAAGTCATTGCACAGCAAGAAAAGCATTTAGAAGCTATGACAAAGGTTAAGCTCCTTGAGTCAATTCTTCCCATGTTCTGCTGACAGGAAGGCAATCCTGAATAGGAAATAGTAGGACAACAATCTTTACTGATTGAAATCACAAACCAGTTTGGAATTTTACCTCTCATATGTGCATTAGACCATAACTATTCAGAGTTTTAGTCAAGAAATTAGGTAGTATGTGATATAATCAAGCAAGAAATACTGTGCTCAACTATGGCCATATAGTCATAAATCTATAGCAATGGCATTTTTTTAAGAAAAGGGACAATGGAGGAATTAGAAGTTTTATATCTATTTTCAACTTCTACAGATCATACTCAGATAAATCCTTCTGTTTTGACCTGAGTCCTTTCCTAGAATGTGATGTTTGGAAAGAGCTGTGTATAGGCTGTGGGTTTCCTAAGAAATGATATTTGAAAAATGTTACTTCCTCTCAAAAGACTGCTATAAGGAATGAAGCAAAAGTTCCTAGTGGCTAGTAGATATTCAGAAGAAATACCTTTGCTATTCATAGGGTACAAATGTTAAGGTGAAAAATGAAGAACTACATTTATATGCATCCAGAGCATTATTTTGCCCCCAGGGAAATTTCTTTAGGACTTTACAAATTCTAAAGTAGTCCAAGCATTTTTGTAGATCATTGGAACAAAAGTGAAAAGAGCAGTTGGTCCTTTTCAAATAAGTAATGATTACGTTAAACGAAGCCATGAATAGTCTACCAAGCACAGACCGATGACTTAATGATAATCTACCAGAAATATGACGTGCTCCCACAGGCTTCACAGCCCCTGCCCCACTCTACCTTCATTGACTGTTCCTCTTCTTTACACAGTGTATACTCTAAACATAAGCTGAGCTTGCAACGCTTTGATTGCTGAGTCAGTATTGAGTATATGGTTTTGCTAGGTGAGAGTAAATACTTGCCAGGGGAAAATGATGCACTTCATCTATCTTTTCCACTTGCCACAACCTGAAAAGATGTGTACCACGCAAGCCACAAATGGAGAGTTTGTATTTAGGGAGTTGAAAAATCATATCAAAATGAGCCATATTCCCTTTTCTCGTACAGCTAGCTAGACGTCCTTCTGAGAAGAACCATCCTATATTCCTTCAGGAATTATCTACTTTGCAATTTTATAAGTGCATCTATGAAAGTAAATGTCAACCCTGCAGTGATGCTGGAGGGGCGAACTGAGTGTAATGCTTCAAAGATGTTGGAGGATTTGGCAATTGTGAGTTTGAACCTTGATCACTCCATGTGATGTCAAACCAATAAACAATAGATGAGAGCAGAAAATGTTCAAACATGTTACTTGTAACGTTTTAGTTAACACTTGAGCAAACTCACTTGTTTGATTTCAGCTTCTATCTAAAAGAGTCCCATCTCAGAAAGAAGAGTTGTCACTCATATAATTTTTCCAATGAACACTTTTTCCACAGTGATAAGGGGAAAGGGCAAAGTATTGATTTCAACTTTCTGTCAATGAACACTGTAGTCTTTTTTAGGGATTCATGAAGGGCCCAAACCAATACTTCCATAGCTACTGACAATCTTGTTACATAAGAGCACTGAACCATTTGTCCAAAGATTATTCTAAAAGATGATCATGCAACTGTCCTGCCAGTGACAGGGTTGGATGTAAAGATTTCATGGTTTGCCTAAGATGATGGGGTTAGTAAAATCTTAATTTATTTTAGAGATTATAGGTAAAGGACAATAATTTAAGATTTAACAGATGAAAAAGGGCAATATCTTACTGTATATTACCTATTGTACATCAAAAATAATGCCAGATGCAGTAAACATGATACTCATTTAACTGCAAGATGGCATATTATCATTTTACATATAAGGAAGCTGTGGCCTGGGAAGAACTATAATTTATCCAATGACCACATGGTAGAGCTGGAATTTGAATATGGAATCTTTTCATCTATGTAGAAAACATGCAAGGAGAAAATACTACAATAAGGCCAGTATGTAAATGTTGGGCTTATTACCTTTTTATAAGTATACCCTAGTGTATTGCCTCTCAGTTATCTTTAAAACATAGAAATCAAATTCTCATAATTCTTGCAGTCAAAAAAAAAACATGTAAAAACCCATCAGAATATCTCTCTTCTCATAAGATTCCTGATTAGATTGGTAAATACACTACCAAACAAGTATATTATCACAACTACTAAACAAGTATATTATCATATACATATCTATTTTTATGTAATTCTTGACATTATTTTAGAGAAGATGGTTTTTAATGGTGAAGCATAATTAATATGTGTGTTAATTTGCAAGTAACAGTCATTGTATTTTTTACCTGGAGAAAATGAAAAAGTAGTTGAGAGATGAAGAGAGAATTTCAACAAAACCATTAGCGTATATTATTGTATATTGTATCCCATTTACAAACTTTTGCTTATTATGAAATAGCTAGTCTTAAATGAACACTCCATTCATAATAATAGTCACCAAATTTTCTGCTTTATGCTCTTAAGTTTGGCCAGTTACTTTCCTTAGATTTCTACATCTATGTGTTTCTGCAGAAATTAGGAGAACATCTTCTAGTAATTGATCTGAGAAATGTCAAGCTTTCCTTAGGTCCAGGGTTAAAAAGAACTAGTCAGAAAAAGTCCTGAAGAAAAATGTAAAGAGTTCCTATCAATCTCATCATCACTCATCTCTCAAGTATATATCCCATATTTAGTTTTTTTTCATGTTCCCTTTTATCTGATGGTCTTTAGCTCCTAGTGAAAAAAGAAACTACATAAGAGACTAATTTTAAGGTGTTTGATTTGCCCAAATGATATCATATATTTTTAGTTGATGTTTTCCCTTAATCTTAAATGTACAATAACAGAATCAGTCCAAAACAGACAACATTTATTGACTATTTGTTATTATTTGAATATGAAGTGTACCCCCAGATCTCTTGTGTTAACGCAGGAATATTCAGAGTGAAATGATTAGATTATGAGAGCTGTAAAATAATCAGTCCAAACTAGTTTGAATGGACTACCTTGGGTGGTAACTGTAGGCAGGTGGGACTCAGAAGAGATGGATCACTGGGAGCCTGTCCTGGAAGGGAGCATCTTCCCTGAAACCCTTTCTCTTATCTCTTTTTCTGCTTCTTGGCCACCATGAGATGAGAAACACTCCTTTACCATGCCCTTCTGCCATGATGTTCTGCCTCATCTTGGGCTCAGAGCAATGGGCTTGGCAACCCATGGACTAAACATCTGAAACCATGAGTTAAAATAAACTTTTAGTACTCAAAGTTGTATTTTGTTTGTTTGTTTGTTTTTAGGGTATTTTGGTCACAGCAATGCAAAGGTGACAACCCACTATTCTATGTGAGTAAGGCATTATTCTTAGTGCTTAACATCCACTTACTGTCTCATCAATTCTCACAAAGACCCAATGAAAAATGCTATGATTATCCCATTATAAAAACAAGAAAATGGAAGCACAGAGAATTTTGGTAAATACCTTATGTTAAACCAGGATTCAAACACAGCCGTTGGGTTTTAATGCTTGTGGTCTTAAGGACTACAATATATTGCTTCTAACAAAGTGGAATATGTAAACATATAAATTATTTCATAAAATTAAACCTGATTGTGAAATTAAAGACACACCTATATTTAGTGGAAGAGTCACATATCGTCCATAAGTTATAAGGCAAAGGGTATGCATATAATTTGTTAGAAAAGAAAAAAAACTGTTAAGGGTTGTCTCCACATCATGGGACTCTACATGCATTTATTTGTATATACATAGGTTATTTTAAACTATATTTTCTACTTCTTTTCCCAATGAATATGTGTCACTTGTATAACTAAAACAATAAAAAGGGGGGGAAAAGAAGAAAAGTATTCCTGGAAGAACCCCCTAACAATAGAGCCAGCTGCAAGATGAGTTACCACTGAACCTTGACTCTCCTCTAATTGGAAATTCCACCTACCTGTTTCATTTGCATAGCACTTTAGAGTTTTCAGAAAGTTTGCAAAGGGTATCTAAGCATTTATTCATCAGAATTCACAGTTCAGTTTATTATACAGCATAACACAGAGAAGAGAGAGAGAAAAGGAAGGTCAAAAGCAGGTGCTAATGCAGAGGACACTGACATATGTGTAAGGACCTGGACAGAAGCAAGCTGTGGTCTATAGAGGAAGGACCCCCTTCCTGGGTGAGGAACTCATCTTGGCTGCCTTAGTGACAACTTAACCCTCACAGAGGTACCCTGCCCCTCTGGTACAAAATCTGGAGCTGCCATGTGGTCAGGAGATGTTATGTTTATTCAAAGCACAGGGATAATTTTTATAAATGACAACAAAATTGGAAGACATAAATATATTTTTCATTTAAAAAAAACTACCTTAAACAAATTCTACTTAAAATTTACTAGTATAAAACTGCAAAGTCTCAAGTTGGACAAAATAGGCAGCAATGAATTCCCAAATATAAAACAGCTCTCCTCTGTTAATCAAGAGAAAGTATGCTTTCTCTCTCACTTTTCTCAAATGATGCCACTTCTGGGATAATGACCAGTGCAAGAGTATCAGGGCTTCTTTCATAAGATAGCATTGGAACAACCCAAGGAGGTGTAGTTAGGTGGTCAATGCCACATTTGCCCACAGATCTTTCTAATGGCCTTGCGATCTTTCGATAGTTCTGTGGGCCACATCCATGGCAATTACTTGGCAATCCTACACAAATTCATCTATTTGCTGGTTACCAATCAATGTGAGTGATTATATGCAATGGTCACACTACATTTTAAGCCAGTTGTCCATATTTTAAAACATGTAATAATAATTGAGAAGACTTGCTTAAAAGTACAGATTCTCCCAGGCCCCGCTTTTAGAGTATTTGCTTCAGTTGGTCTTATTTACATTTATAATGAGAAACCCACATGATTCTTTTTAATCCTAATGGTAGACATAAATGAAAAACAGGTGCTACTATAACAACAGCACATATTTTTTGTTGTCCTAATAAGTTCTCATCTAAGTATGAATAGATATGGCCAGGGTGAGTTTTTTAGCTTTGCTTCATTAATAATTCAGCAAGCCTGGATATGGTTGTTGAATATATTTGAGTGATTGCAAACTTGGCAGGTCATGTAGTCAAATTTCCTTTCCTATTTCACATCATCAGGCCAACCTTAGTCATTGGCACTACAAAATTCTGCGAATTTGCTCAAGGGTGATGAGTGTGAGGCAGTCATTCAGATAAGAGACCTGTCCACATGTTCAATTCAAATGCAACCAAGGGAAAAAATTGCACATCCATCCTCAGAACAAGAGAATGCCTAGCAATTTGAAGCCCGTGAATAAGGGCTAAATAAGACATATTAAGTTGTGTGGCAATCAAGATGAAATCCAGAGCACTGGCTATCATATTGAGAAAGTGATTTATAGGACAAGACCTAGAGTACTTCTGCCATAATATCAGTGACCACTACTTATTTTTTTCTTTAATTATCTATATTTATTTTTTATTTCCTTTTCATGGAAAAACACATGTCTATACACTGAGCAGAACAGTCTGGATATTCCATACTAGGTTCAAGTCAAAACGAGACTAAATACGAAGCCACCCTATAGACTTGGACAGAAAATTTCATACACAAAATTCCCAGAGGTGAAACTTGGATTATGAGTAAGGTAACATAATAGCCTCTTTTTGGAGAAAGAATGTGATTTACATACAATGGTGTAAAACTTGAACTAAAACATTCTAACTATCTGAATCTCTCAAGTAGTATTTTTAAATGTAATAGTCTCCACACTCAATTGACCTTGCATCCTATGCAGCTACCCATGTGTTCTACCCAGGCAGAGAGTGACGTGGGGGTGAGGGGCAGCTGCAAGTGGCTTGGAAAGTTACTTTGACATCCGGGGAGGGAGCGAAAACTAATCTGAACTCTCAAGTGCTGTAGTTCAAGGAGGCATAATTCGATTGAGGAAACAGTGTCATCAACAATACTGGGAGTAAAACTTCCATACTGAATGACACCATTCTGAGGGAAAGGCTTACGCTAAACCAAGACTCACTCGAAATCTAACCATTCTTTATTTACTCTATAAATATTAAATGAGTATCTACTAGGTACCAAGCAAAGAAGGGAATATGTAGGTAAACCAAACAGAAGAAAATCATGCCCTTATGACATATATACTTTAATTGGAGGAAAGAAAAAGTAAAAAGAATAACATGATACATTCAGTAGAAACAAGGGCCATCAAGAAACATTGAAAAAATGATAAGAAAGAGGTAGAGAGTCTCACAGTGGAGGGAAGGCTTTAAATACACTACTCAGGAAGAGTTTCACTGAGAATCTCACATTTAGACAAATACTTGAAGAAGTGAGGGAGTAAACCATGAGGAAATAGGCAGGAAGAGCTAGATATTGGGGCAGCAAATGCAAAGGAATTTGGAGAGTGTAGGGGAACCAGAGTAGAGCAGAAACCATCAGTGCCACGCAGGCACCGGACACCTGTCTTGAAAATGCAATCTATGCATCGGATCAGGGTGTCCCTGAGAAGTATGTTTTCAGTGACTCTGAGTTGGTCCGTTGCTTTAGACTTCTGGAGAGCAAGGCTGTGGTGACCTTTACTCTGTGTGTATCTCTGTGAGCAACTTGTCAGCCACACTTTTGCACATGTCCCTTTTTCTCCAAGAAAGGGCAATGTCTTGCATGTATCTGAAGAAGTAGGATGAGCGAAACCAGAATCTTCAGTCTGCCGGCATGACCACAGGAGCAGCTTGGTTTCCAGTGGGGGAGCCATGCATCCTCACCATGACTACTTCTGGTAAGTGTACACTGCCTGTTCTTAGTGTGGTAGTTTTCTATGACCACTGCAATGAATTACCAAATATTCAGTGGCTTAAAACAGCACAAAAGTATCTTGGTTTTGTAGGTCAGAGGTCTGACATGAATCTCTCCAGGCTAAAATCCAGCTCTGTCAGCAGGGCTGCATTCCTTTCTGCAGGCTCTAGAGGGGTCCTTTTCTTTTTCTTTTCTCCAAAGGTCTAGAGGACAGCCAAACATTCCTTCCTTCAATGCCTTTGCCCTCAATCTCAAGAGCTAGCAGAGAAGAGTTGGGTCGCTCTAATACTCTATCACCCTGACCTCGCTTCTCTGTAGACGCATATTCTCTGACTCTTGACTCTCTCTTCTGTCTTCTTTTCCCACTTTTCAGGACCTTTCTGATTACACTGGGCCCAATCAATAATCCAGGATATCCTCCAAGTCCCAATTTAATTACATGTGCAAAGTCCCCTTTGCCATGAAGACAACATATTTATAGGCACCAGGGATTGAGATGTGGACACAGTTGGGGGTCATCATTCTACATACCCAGTTAATATGCTTTTCTCTCTTTCACTCACTTTTTTTTTTCATTTTTCAGGATCTGATCAAAGTTTTATAAGAATAGTTTGTATTAACCACTCAAAAACTAACAAGAGACAGAAAAGACCTTTGACATGGACAATACTGGAACAAAAACTACTTTCTAGTATAATATCACCTTAAAAGGACAACTTATGATGGCAGAATCATAAAAGAAACAAAAAGAATAAAGAAGTTGAGCCAACAACAGTCTCCTTGTTACATCCTAATAATGTGTAAATTAGAGAAAATTAATTATTCACTCACTTTAGTTTCTTTAAAGCAAAGCAAACTTTCAGGTCATTATGAGAACTAAAGAGAACACATTGGACAATTACTTGATTGCTCTTGTAACTTCTTATGACATCATCAACATATTTGTCTTGCTTCCCACTTTCCCTAATCTAGTCTCTACCTAAACACCTATATTTAAAAATATTTTTCTGTATCAGCCAGCCTTCAATATTGCTGCTCTTCTTTTCTATAGGGGGTCCCTTGAACTCACTATGCAAATTTGATCCACCCTAATACCAAATCAGTATGCCATGGCACAATCCCTGAAGCTATTTTTAAGAGAACTGCTCTGTGGTCACTGTCCATTTTTTTTCTTCCCTCTCACAGCTGTTGCTGAAAGGGACAGTCACCTGGCAGAGAGTGGCGGCAGCAGCTGTATGTGCAGAAAAAGACTGCAGCCCAACGTCCAGGGTTCCTGCCTCCCGCTGAAGGCAGCCAAGGAACTCAGATCAGGTGTGCAGCAACATTCAAGATCAGGTTGCTCCCCGGGCAGCTGGCCATCTGCCTGGTGACCTTCAGGGTCACCTGCCTCTTCAGAGAAGGGCTGGACTGAGGGAACAGCAGCAGCTACCTGTTGTGGCCTCTGCGAATTTCTGAAGAACCTCACGTTCATCTCTGATGCTGGTGGTAAGCCCCTGATGCCCCATCCTACATATCCAGCCTGTCTAATGTTGGACGTATTAAATAGTTTGGGTGGCATGACCTAGCAGCCTCTGCTCCCTCTAAACCCATCTCTATACCCATGATAGCATTTTGGTTGGTGAGGTTTAGCTGTCACTGATTACATCAGTTTACCTCTCTCTGACCTTGGCTGGCAGAAATCATTGAGTGCTCAATTTTTGCCTTTGAGGTCATTGAGTACAACCATTCATTATTAGGAAATAAGTAAATGGAGGCCTAGAGAAAGAAAGTGACATGCCCAAAGGCAAGAATGAGAACTTTGTTTTAGTAGGCTCCTCATTTGCTTTGCTTTTCTTTGCCAACACCTGGAGTCTAGGTTGCTTAACATGATACTTCAAGTTACACTAATTGCATAGAGCAGATGAGTAGCTATGTTATTTTCAGAGATTAATATTAAACATTCTTTTCTTGCTGATGAAAAATCTATAAGCAAAAAAATACAGGCATGGGCTGAGGATGTGGCTCAAGCAGTAACGCGCTTGCCTGGCATGTGCGGGGCGCTGGGTTCGATCCACAGCACCACATAAAAATAAAATAAAGATGTTGAGTTCACTGAAAACTGAAAAATACTTAAAAATTCTCTCTCTCGCTCTCTTTCTCCTCTCTCTCTCTTAAAAAAAAAAAATACAGTCACCTTGTGCCTATGGTTGAAGCCAGAGATAGTTCTGTGTTTGAGATGGAGCACCATGGTCTGAGCTTATGGCCAGGTTACATGAACATCTGTGTTGGCCTAAGACTAGTGTTTGGGGACCGCACAAAAGGCAGATGGGTGGCAGAAGGAAACGCTGGTGAGTAACCATGGGGAAAGCAAGTAAACATGTGCCTTGAAACCCTCGAAAAGTGGATCCACAATTTCCATGTTCCCAAATGTTCACCTATTGCACATTAATAATATGAAACCTACAGGTACCAGAAGGGAATTCTCAAAGGAAGTCCTCTAAAATGTCCTGTCTGCTCTACTAAGGCAGCACTAACAGCATATGCAGGAAAAGAAGGGCTGGAGAAGGTATGCTGTACACAGTGCAGCAGCCCTATATTCTTGTTTCTTCTCCAGGTCACCATCCTTCCCTCCCATAACTCCCTCATGTCTCAACACTGTGCCTTGCAGATGGCAGGAACCCAGTGTTATGACCTTACTTATTTCATTCTTTTACACCCACCCCCAAATAGGCAAAACTCTCCATTTCCCTTTGTCATGATTTTTCAAGTGGCCCAGGTTCAGTTGGCACTACAAACAATATAAGAGCAATCAGCCAAGAATGAAATGCCCTGAAGGCCGGAAAAGCAGACATTAGACTCACTTGCTGCAGAAAGACTTCAGCATGAAGAGCAGACAGGCGCTGCTGCTGAGCCAGGAGGGCACGGGTTAGGCGGGATGCATCTGCTCCCAGTGATCCAATGATCCCATTATTCTCCAAATTTTCTCAGATTAATCAGAATCTCCAAATCTTCTGAGGCCCCCTAACACCCAAGTCATAGCTACATCAAGGAGAAACTTCTGCTAATCTGTGAATGTCTATGTCCCACAGTCATTAGCTGAGGAGATGGGCTTCTCTGCAAAATTGCTAAGGGTTTCTTAAGTAGAGAAGTAATGGAAATGTTCTTAATAATTCTCCACATGAACTCTGTACTATTTTTTAGTGCCCACATGTATGCAATTCTTCATCAAGTATCTACAGATTCTTATTATTTTGCAAGATGATTTCCAGGAAGCAGCCCCTTCTAAAAGAGAAATAGCTTTTTGATGGATATTGGTCCTCAAGTGTATTTAACAGATTCTATCTAGGGTAGTTTGTCATCAAGAATAAAAATACAAATATTTTGATTTATGTTGGACTCATTAATTATATCCTTCCCAATCCGTATTTTGGAGATGCTCCATATATACTAAATTAAAGAATTTTTTTTCTCATTTTTGTTTAAAAGCCCTCTTGAAGTCCTGACTGAAACAACTGCTATTTATTGGCCAAGCAGATAGGCTTTACTTTCCCTGCCAAAGGTAAATACCCAAAAGGAATCCAAAATTAAGGCTGAATGAAAATTTGGATGAGAACCACTAGTGCTTTAATTTGGCTAAAAGCAGTCTTCAAAGGTTATGTGCTGGTAGGGAGATTTGGCTTATTAAGTAGGCTGGAGGCTCCTAAATAACAGAAGTTATTCCAAGCAGATTGGATTTTGTTCCAAACTGGTTATTTTGAGTGGACTTACACAGGGAAATGAAATAATTAGTTGGAAAGCAACAGTATCTGGTTGGTTAAGTCTATAAGGACCAAATGATTCACTTATGTGCTAAGTGTCACTGTGCCTAGACTAACCCACCTACCAAGCAACGACCCTGACAGCACCACCCGGGTGATCAGCGCCCATGCCTGTCTCTTCTCTGGATCTCCTTCCTTTCTTGCCCTTTCCATGCATCCACCAGGACTCTGAACAAGTCGCAATCTTGCTGATGTCTTTAATGTTAAAGTAGCAGTAATTTATAACCTAGGATACCTCTTGGCAAGTGCTAAGGTATAAATGAAGTAATGTAGGTAAAGCAGCACAATGTCTGAAACGTGGAGAATGCTGAATACGAGCTAGTTGTTTTTGACATCATAATCATCATTATTCTCTCTGCCAGTTGGCAAAAAGTAAGGGGCAAGGTGGTGGGCACAGAGCTGGGTTAGGAGAGGTTGTCCCTGAAGAAGAACTAAGGGAACCTATGTGGTGGAAGATGGGACATGGGCCTGAAGCATAAACATTACTGTAAGCCCAAACTCCCACACCGTCCTCCAGCTTGTAGAGTTGATCAAGTATCCCGCTGACATAATGGGCCATTTTAACAATAGGGGTAGAGCCACACAATGAGTCCAAGAAAAGACACAGTTTGGACATTTCATCCAGGGGACACAATTCAGTTCTCCAGTCACACCACTGGGAACTCACTCCACTGTTCATCTTAGTCCAGATTCAACAGTTGTTTCCCACAAGAAGACTCACACTGCAAGCTGTCCTAAATGCTTTTGGTATTTTTAACTTCGCCTTTATTGATGTTTAGAATAAAGGTATGTATGCCAAGTGAGAAAAGAAACAAAAACCAAAAAAAAAAAGTTTTTCTATATTAAGCTAAGCTTTGAAAGTCACAAGTAGGTTGCTGACAACCACACGTGAGGGCTCCAGGAAGCAAGAGGACAGAAGGCAGTGCTGGCTTCTTCCCAGTGTGAGCTCTGTCCCATGCTGGCTGGCTGCTGATCCCGTTCCCTGGGAGGTCCTTCTCATCATCTCATTCCCATCCCTCCTGATACTGCCTTACTCATGAACTGTTCACTTTTAAAGCAATTCCATCAGAGCATAAATCAGACCATGTTACTTCCACCTACACAGTATTATACTTTGTAAAATCCAAAATAAAATTTGAAATTCTTACAGCAGGCTGTGGGGACCAGCAAGCCCTAGCCCTTCTTTACATTTCAAATCTCATCCAGGACTCTTCTATCCCTGTTTCCAGCCCCTCCGATGGTTTACCTTCTGTTCTTGAGGTACACATCCTCTTACCCACCTCCTTTATGCCGGCTTCCTCCCTGCATGGAACTGTCTTCCCCATGTCCTCTCCTCTGGATCCTTGTACCCACCTTGAACATCACTTTCTTGGAGAGATTCCCCTGATCATCCACATAAAGGAGGCTTTAGCTAACACCCCCAGTAATTCTTGATCTTATCAGGGTTTATATCACCTTAGATCCCTGGTTACAATAAGTTCTTGTGTGTGACTTTTTTAAATTTTTAGTAGGAACTGCAGTTGCTTATGGAGTGGAACCTAGAGATGGTGCTCTATCCACAGCACCTGGCCCAATATTTCAAATAAAGAAGACATGCAGTAAGCATGTAGTAAGTGAATGCTTCCTTTAAGACTTTCCAATTCTATGTGAACAGCATGGAATTTTATAATCCCGTTATGAATATGTTTTGTGGATAGGAGTGGGATCACACAGATTAGACTGGATGGGGGAAAAGTAATAACTTATATAGGAAGGTCATAGAATTACTTATTGGAGCTACACTACCTCACGGCAATGATTTAAAGAGTGTTTCTGGAATTGTGTTCAAGAAACAAAATAAGACATGAGATAATTGTAGATAAGAGATCTGCATTATACATCAATTGAGAAATGACTAAAATGTCTGGTAACTTTAGGGCCAAAACATTTCAACACAAACATGTATTTTTAAATATGTTATTTATTGCTTTTCAAAAGACCTGACTTGGCATTCCACTATACATCACTCCTGGTGATCTATTCACCACACTGGCTTGTGACAGGAACTCGGGAGGAGTTCTGTGTGCCCTTGAACAAAGCCACATACCCCCTCTCTGATGATTCATTTTGAAAGTGGAAAGAAATTCTCAAAATGTGTTTGAGAACGATTTGGAGGGAGGAGGGTAGGGCTGTGTTATAATTGCAGCCATTTTATTTTCTTTTTACAGACAAAAATGTAAAGATGATTTTTAGAATTCCATTTGCTTCTATCCTTTCCCACCCAGCCACGTGCCTCCCAATTCCCCTTACTGAACAGTGAGCTTTGAAGGGATGCAGGTGTTAAAGCATATTCATATGGAAAATGTTCTTCAAACACAGTCTTAAATTATACTTGGTGACCAATTGTGTGGATATTTACAGCAAGTTTGCTTATCCATTAAAGGAAAAAGTATTTTTCGATTGCGTCTCATATTTTGATAAAGCACTATATTATATTCCACCTTTTGAAAGGAATCCTCTGGTTAAAACACTGTCTGGTTCTTCACTTTTACATGGTAATAAAATATGTTCAAGCACGTAAATTGTTTTTCAGTTAACATTCCCTTTTGTTTTATTTTCTGCATCACCTACATAATCTTCCATGAATAAGAAAATGTATAAATGCTGTCTGGTTCTCTGGACAGGATCAGTCACATACACAGCCGCAGGTTTTTGTGACTTTGATTTTCAATGTGCTAAAGTTGTATCTATTTTTCAAAATGTCATAAAGCAAAAACCTATTAGAAGGGGGAAATATGATGACAACTTCTGTTTCTAAAGGCAGCCAGACCTTAGAGAAGTCAGTCTAAGTGCTGTGACACACCATTCTCCTCTTCTCCATCCAAAACCCATCCTTAGATCATTCTTGCCTAAACTACACTGAATTACAAGTTGTCCTACATATAAATAGTCAGGCAAGGGAGGTGGAGCAAGAGGGAGAGGTACAGGAAAGGGACTGAATTTGAAAGGCAAATTTTTAATTAAACTAGAAACTTGATATATGACTTCCATCTCTAGCACATTAGCATTGACACTTGATTAAATCAGAATATTGACATCTGGGACATTCAACAGATCTACCCAAGAGAAAGTACTACCAAATGCTGGGTCCTGGGGCCAGTAGAAGGGCAACAGGCCAGTCCTAGAGGCATATAAGCACCTAATTCTCCATCAGAGAATCTTCCATGGGTGGAACTAAAAATGGAACAGATTTGTGACAGGTGTCCAAAAACCTGGGAAAAATCTCTTAGCTAAATTCAGGAGAAATAAGATCTTCTGGCATTTTAGTTTGGTCCCAACTAAATGGCTTTGACTGTGGGGGCCAAGAATATGTCAAATGGATTTTTAACTTTAATTTTGATTAGATTTGTATTTTTAACTCTGTGCTTAATTCTAACATTGCACTTTTCTCATAATTGCGTGGCCCCTGAGAGGCATTCAGAATTTGATTTTAATGCAAGTCCCAAGTCACTGCTTTAAAGATCTCCACCTCTGCCAAGGGAACTGGCCCTCTTCATGCAGCAGTGGTCATTTCTCTGCACAAGGTTTGCTTACCCTCCTGAAGAGCTACCCACAATTCCTTCAGGAGTCTAGCCCTATACAGGTAGGGAAATTGGACCTTAAAAAGGACTAAACTGCTCCTGTCAACTCAGCAGCAATTTAGAAAGGGGAAAAAGAGAATAGAGGAAAGAGAACATTTTCATTCTTCAAACTATAGAATCATGGCTCATTGGTAAAATAAGATTTTCAAAAACAATTTCTTTGGAGGTGTGGCTCAGTGGTAGAGAGCTTGCCTAACATATAGGAAGCCTTGGGTTTAATTCTCAGTCCAAAAATAAAATTAAGAAAAATTCTCATACACAAGCTCACTTGAAACTCTTAAACATGCACTAACATAAAAAAGCTCTAAAGAGCCACCTTTCCTACAAGATAAATAAATACGTCTATTTACCTTCAGTTTACAGCTGACAGAACTGCTGCAAGGAATATAGGCCTTCAGGCTAGTGAATGAGTGGACTTCAAAGTCAGGGCCCCTCTTTCCAGCCTGCTGTCTTCTAGCTTCTCTTGGCTTCTCCTACTCTCCTGGCAGCCTAGGGCTAAGCTAAGGCTGAAAGGGTCTTAATGATTCCTTTCAGAAGCAACAGAGACAAAGAAAATATTCCACAAGAGAATTAAATGTTTCAGATTCTGTTCCACACTGGGCAGAGAATAAGAGACATAATCATTCTCAAATATTGAGATCTCTGCTTCCCATCTCTGTTTTTGTCAAGCGTTGGCAGTAGCTGAAAAGAAAAGGAAGAAAATGTAAGCAATATACACATTCCCTCTTATATGCAGCTAGAGGTAGGGAAAAGGAAGGTCTCTGCAAAGTACCCAAGGGGAATCCTGCAGGAAAAGACCCAGAGGCATTTCGGCAAGAGTACCTCGGGTTTATTTTTATTTATTTATTTTCTTGTGTGTGTGTGTGTGTGTGTGTGTGCGCACACACACACAAGTAAGAATCACTTTATTATTTACAAGAGATATCCTTTTTCTACCTCAGGAGAAAGTAAGAAGAAAGCAAAACACAAAGAAACTCTTTTTATAACCTTTTCAATTTTATTTCTTGAATCTGAGAGAGATTTAAGAAGAAGTAGTATTGTCACAAATTAGGGGGTGGGAGGGAAATTCCCACAGTCTTTTTTCCCCCCTTCAGAACTATAAGGCTCTTAACTTCTCCAGTAGTACAGGGCTCTGAAAAGTACTTTCAGAACACAGTTCCGACATTTCTTTTCAGGCTGTTCCTAAGAATGTTGGAATGTGAACAAAAAAAGAAAGAAAAAAGAAAGTTATTTCAACTGCAGTCTTTACTCTCTGTTTGGCCCGGAAGCACTGCTGACGTTGCAGAATAAATACCAGTGACACCACAAGCAACTAGGAAAAAATCTTTTTTAGACTGACAAAATGCATGTTATGCAAGACTTAGTTGAATATATTTCTTCACATAGAAACAGCGCAATAGTCACAGGGAAAAATCCAATGAATTGAACACACTGGGCAGTTAAGTTATAGAAAATGGGACACTCTTACCATCATTGTTTATAATAACAGTGTACATATGTTGCATTTAACCAGTTTGAAGTTTAGGGCTTAAGCAAACTAGACAAGACACACAGGCTGATATCCTACTCCCTATTGCCATTGTAGACTAAACATCTATTGGTCATTAATAAAACATTAAGGTGAAATACAAATATACACATTGCTCCTCTCAAAGGTATCACAGCAAAGTCCCTAACACATAATAAAACTGCTTGGTGATTCTCTTACAGAAACAGAGAGAGTGCTACCAGCTGTGCTAGTCTTGGACCCAAAAGCCCAACTGTTATTAACCCAGTTTAGGCCATTAAACCAACTCCTAGGTAAGAATTGGAACATAGACAAATCTAGCCCCAAACACAGAAAGGCACAATTGTAAAGGCAGATAGCCTAGTAAGGAACTATCAGGATGGTTAGGGAATAAGAACAAGAAAATTTGGTCAAAATATGGAAGTAAGGAAACGGAGTGAAAAGCTCTATGGGTGAAGATTGCTCCCTCTGTTCAGAACTCAGTGTGTTTATTATTTACAAGAGATGTCGTTTTTCTACCTCAGTAGAAATTTTTTTTTTAAAAAAAGCAAAACACAAAGAAACTCTTTTTTGTAACCTTTTCAATTTTATCTCTCAAATTTGAAAGAGATTTAAGAAGAACTAGTATTGTCACAAATTGGGGGTTGGGAGGGAGATTCCCACAGTCCCACATTCTACAGCAATGGCTAGAGATGGCTGGTTGCTTTGTTGGGAGAAGGACCAGGTGGCCCATAAGGCATCCACTCTGCTTGTGTTGTCAACCTGCTTGCATTCAGCTTTGATCCTGTGACCAGAAAAAAATCAACCATCACATTCCCAAATTAGACATGTGCCCCAAAACTGAGTCATTCTATGACAAGATTGGATTCAGTAATCTCAGATAGAGATGCAAGAAAATCAATTTCCTGATAAAGGAAAAAATATCTCATCAAGAGCACTCTTGGGAGACAGACTGTGTGGCCAGATGAACGAGTCTGAGTGCAAAGGAAACAGAGACTGCTGAGCAACATGAAATGAATAGCAAATATATGAACTGATATATCCATTCTCTCAGGAAACCCAGTTTTAATGAGATGACTATCAAAACTATTGACAAATAATTTCTCCATCTAAGTCATTGCTCACGCTGTCTATAGGAGCAATACCCTGACTTAAACATGACAGACATCATGGTGCTGCATTATACCCACTGTGGTGTGCTACTTAAATGGTAGAAGGCTGATATTGCTCCTTATGGAGTTTGTCTGTCTGTCTGTGTGCCCCCTGCATGGATATATGAGATCTCCAACACCCTGCAGAGATGTATCAGACCAGCACACAGTTCAGATCTCAGGACTTGGCTCATCAAACTCACGGTTAACAAGCTTTCTTGAAGATTCTAAATGCAATCATTGTTTTAAAAACTCATCTGCTTAAAATAAAAAGGAAAGCATTGCCAGAAACTGCTTAAAGGAAAACAAAAAACTCATTTGAATTTTTTTAAACTTTGCCCATCAGCTGCCAAATAAACTTATTAAGTCTTTGTTTTATGAGGAATCATGAAACATGTCCAAAAGCAATTTTATATAGCCTGTAGGTATTAACCAAATAGACTGCTATTCACATTTACAGGTTTCTTTGTTTCTCAACCCCCACACTCCACTTTAAACCCCTCATAACAAAGGTACTGCATCTTTTTATACTCTTGTAGTTTCTGTCACAGTTCTCTGAACACAGTGGCCTTTCAATCTATGTTCAGTGTTTTAAGAAGTGAAACAATTCACATGTTCATTTTTCTCTTTTCTAAAAATGACATGAATGATTTATCCATTTTAATGTGTTGTTCCTATATAGGAGAAAAGAGATGTCCTGAGAAGCAAAGAGCAGAAATTATGCATGCTGTGTGCATATTCACAAGATTTCTTTTACAAACAAGTCAACAGGTGGAGCATGTTAACTTGATCTCACAGGAGACCAGGGGCCAACACTTTGCTTACTGTTCCATGTTTCATTTTGATTTGAGAAAGAAAGAGGCAGAGACAGAGAGAAAGAACAGCTAGAGACAAGTCTAGCTTGAATAGACATAAACACAGTGAGAGGCCCACCGGAGTGCTGAGATACTATAAAATACAATAAAAATGACTCTAATAGTATAAATGTGTGAGTACAGAAAGAAAGAGGACATATACAACTCACCAGTTACAGAGTGCAGAGGGAAAACCAGTAGCATAGACAGTGCGGAGTAGAGAAATACTATGGAAAAAGTAGTTATCAGTTTAAAAGGAAGTGGTCCTTATTCTATACATTTTCCATACAGAGAAAATTGAGACAAATACTTCAAATAAAGGCATCTGGTTTGGAGGACAGGAAAGGAACAGGTAAACAACAAGAGCTTACTAAAGGCTTCAATCACAGATTTTTCAGTCCCATCCTAGATGCTTATCTGTGAGTGAGACAGAGTCATCAGCACACATTTTCAGGTCCCCATTTTACTGGGATGGTTTTAGGGATACTGTGAGTGAGAGAAGTAGAGAAATCAGTGAGACCAAAGATGACAGACTTGCAACCTCGTTCATCAGCTTGGTTTTCTTGTCTGCAACAAACGAACACAAGATAATACATGATCTGAATCTTCTATTAAAAAAAAAAAAAAGAACAAAAAAACCAACCAAACAACAACGAAGAAAAAAGAACAAAGAAGGGTCTTTCTGTCTTGGCAGCACTCAGGAACTCCAACAGGACAATTCAAAGCATCCCGGTCTTTCAGCTTCCATCATAGATTCCCCCCCCCCCCACATATTAATATACCAACCACTAAGTATCCAAGTTGGGTATGTAGAATATTAGGCAGTGATCCTTACTTCCAAGGCTCTGCTCATAGACCTGAAGCACAGTGAGACACCTAGAATAGCCTGAGTGTACATCACTGAATCTTCCCATTTGCCCAAACAGAGAAATTTGTTGTAAGACATGGCATCACATAAGTAGTTTTATATAAGTAGCTCTTTTCACAAATTTTCAAAGGATTCTGAACAATACATCTCTGTTCATCTGGCCATAATTCCCTGAAAATAAATCAACGAATGGAACAAAAGTTTCATTTAGTCTGTTTTTGGTTTTCTGGTTGCACATATTTGCTGTACGTGTTGAATAGATAAGGACTAATAGAAAGTATGATTTTAAAAGCTATGGTAATTTTTTTCTGCCTTAGCCTTATGTCCCAGCTACTGTTCAGAAATGTGATATGATGCAAGCAAGGCTGAAAAATATTCACTCTTTGTATTTGTATCTATATAACTGAAGTGATACTATGCTACATAATTTATTAATATTAACTAATTATAAATCATTTCCAGTGAGATAAATGTTTTAGCTTCATTTAAAGTTTACACATTAAAATGTTTCAATTATTATTAGATAACTAAAATATTTTCATTTACAGTTCAATCATGTTATTCTTCTAGTTATACAGAACTGGACCATTCTCAATCTCCCAGCTTCTCAATCTCTCTCTTCCTTTTTATTCCAGTTAAATTCCCATGGAACTTGTGAAAGTAATTGCCCTTTGGGAATGTGGGTCTAGAAGTTAAACAAAACATTCTCGTTTTATTTTCAGGAAGAATAATGTTGTATTGTTTTCAAATCTAGGTTGGTACTTGACATGCCAAAGGTGACATAATGACCCCAGCAGTCTTTGGAATTTTAGCTCTCGTTGAAATCTTTACAGCAATTCTTGAGATTTCTGCTTTGTATAGGCCTTTACTAGAGATGTGAATGTAGCCTTGTATTTCTGAGATGAAAAATTCCTCAGTCAAATAGGCAGTATGTTGCAAAAGTATGGCAGAATCTCTAAAGAGAAAGACATTTCTCCCTCGAGGTCACCTGGTGGTTTTCCTTGGCTTTTGGAATACTGAATTATCCATCCCTTTACACCCAGCCAACGTATCTGAGAGAAGTCACCTTTCCCAGTGACATCATTCATCCTCCCAGGATGAAATTCCAGTGGTGTGGTCCCCCTTTTAAGCATCAGCTGGACACCATCAACACTTCCAGTACTGACCAGGGGAGGAGGGCACCCAGAACACACGGGCTGGGGCAAGTGTGCTCCCATTCTCCTTCCTCTGTTATCTTTGGTATCTGCCTAGAATGCTCTGAGTTTTACCCCTGAGATTCTTTTTCCCATCTACAATATTAGTATGACCTGTAAGATCCATGCCACCACCTTGTGATTCTGAAGTTTCTGAAGGACTGAACACACTCTGTTGTTTAATCTACTTCTATAGAAACAACAGTCATTGCCGAGGAACCAAATGCCATTTCACAACCACTCTTGCTTTCCCCGAGGACACGTTTTTCCTTTCACTCAAAATCTAATCCCCTCGGCTCTTTGTTGCCACACTGTTTCAGAAGAAAAATTAGATTATGCTAAGAATACAAATTCTGAAAAACAAATGTTCTGAACTGAATTTAGCTCACCGTTTAATGTTCATTTTGGGATGATCTGTTAGTGCTCTAAAATAAATCCTCTCTGACATTTGATTCTCATTTAATCTTCACCTTGGTTGGAGTTTCTGGGCCTCCATCTCTTTCCACCCTCCCTTCCTCCAAGTCTGAGTTGCCTGGCAACCTCAAACAGCTGGTTACCCAAACAGGAAAAGCAAATGGGATTAACTCTGGAGGAAACTAATTGAAGGAAGCATTAGTATGCCCCCAATCAGAGTTCTTTCAATACTAGCTGATTAGTTGCACTCTAGTGTCCTAAGAGTGTGGACTGGGCTGTGTACAGGTGGAAGTACTGTCACAGACATGAGACTGGACATTCAGAGCATCTATCACCACCACCAACAGCTGTAGCTCCCTGCTTGCAAAAGGGCACAGAACCACATTGCAGATCGCCTGCCCACTACTGTCCTTCTCCATGAGATCATGCACTCATTCACTTACTCGTTTATTTATCCATTCAGTGTTTATCAAAAGAAAAAAGGCCATTGTAGAAATCTTATGGATTCAGGGGTAAACCAGATGATGGCTTCTATCTTAGCTCCATCACTTTCAAGTTCTGTGATGCTGAATTGAGTTTCTTAAATTTTATAAAGCTTAATTTCAACATGGGCAAAATCAGACTATCAATCCCTACCTTCATGTGATGTTCTAAACTTTAAGTAGGCAGAACGTTTAAAACAGCAACTGCAGAGATTACCCAGGGTAGATCTTCTGTAATTACTTGCCCCTCTACCATATACAGGAAAAACTGCAGCTGCCTTAGCTAGTTTGGGACTTATGACTGTATTTCAAGCAAGAAGACTGTCAGGCAAGAATAGAATTTTAGCAGTAGTAACTGAGAGGAATAGACAGATGTGAGACTTATCTTTAAGAAGAGATTAGCAGAATAGAGTGAATGATAAATCAATGGAAGCTATCAAAGTTTCTTCTGATGTTTTGAGCCTGGGTGACCTCGAGAATGGGGTTGTCACCAAAGAATTAGCAACCAAGGAAGGAAAGTGAGATATTGAACAATTTAGGTGTAATCCTAGGGTTAGTGCTGACCCTTGTGTATAATTATGAAGGCCATCACCTCAACTTCCACATTGCCTTGTTTCTACTCCTAGACCCAGATAATTAGAACAATGGCAAGAAAAGGGTCAGATGAAATCAAACAGGTAGAGCAAGCTGGGTTATATGTACAAAGGCCACTCATATCTGATAGAACCCTGTTGTCAAAAACTTAGCATTGGTTTTAAAAACTATCTTCCCAGATTCTTTACCTTCAGGTAATCTATGCATTTGTAAGTATGGGGTAGGTTCTGCTCTACTAACAATTACCCACCACATACCATTGCCTTCGCCTAAGAAGGGCTTATTTCTTACCCTCACTAAATGTGTAGTGTGTTTGGAGAGCTCTGTTCTTCACAGTCACTCTGGGATCCAACTGATGGAGACTCCTACATCTCTTAACGGGACCAACAAAACACTTTTCTTTTATTCTTCCCACAGCAGGGGAGAAAGATAATTGTGCTTTCATTGCTTAAGTCTTTAATGCTTTATCAGAGCCTCTCTGAGGAGAGAAGGAACCATGAAGGATAGACAGTCCAAACCAGAGTTCTAAGGTTCAGACATGTTCTCTTAGGGGCTTGCATTTTGTTTGAAGCTTAGGGCCATCATATGGAATGGAATCATTCAGCTGGTGAATAAATGTAGTTTTGTTATTCTTTGTTTATTATCACTCATAAATTGTCATCCAATGTGCTAAAAATGTTAGTAAAAATTAAAGAAGTTGTTAAAAGGAAGTGAATAACTTGAAGTTGGAAGATAGGATAGAAATGAGCCTGGAGAAAAAAATAGGAATGTGTGCAAAGATTTTCTTATTTATAAATCTCGGGATACTTGAAGGACGCCTAAACATGCATTAAGGCAATACAGGAGTGGCCACCTAGCAATTTCAATCCTCAGGATAAGTAGTGCTCTTTGCATTTCTTTCTTCTCTTTATTTACCCTTCAAAATTGCCCTTCTTCAGTTCATCCACTTTTTATCTGAATAATAATTACATAAAAATGCAGTAGAAAGAGGGGATGTAGATAACTTACAGCAGAGATTTCTGGTGGTCTGCAAAATTTCAGGATGTGTCTTTGTGATTTGATGCCCTGCTACCTCCTGATTCTTTTTATTTCTTTTTCAAATGCCTATATTCTACCAACTGTTTTCTTATGAGAGAGAGAGAGAGAGAGAGAGAGAGAGAAGTATGAACTCCTCTCCCATAAAGTAAGTCACAAGATTTGTTACCTGCTTTCTTTTCCTTCCACCAAAGACAGAGGCCATCTTTGTAATCTGTCTTTGCTGGAGATTATATATATCTTCTACTCTCTGAGTTATTCAGGTTTAAGAAAAAGGACATGGGGGGTGAGGAACGAAAATAGGAATGTTTAAACTATACAGAATAAATCAATAATTCAGTGATATTAACCTTTCAACTACCTGCAAAGCATGCTTTGTAGCTCAAATGGTGAGCCAGCCTTGTGAGAGAAATGGTGTTTATCATTTATTTAATACACATGGCTGCAGCCTAAAGAAGAAAAGTTTAAAAGTAATGTCAACAGGCAAAGGATCACACTAGGAGTCATCGAGCTCACCTTGCAGTTCTCCCTGAGGCAGAGCTGATGTGAATTCATTCAGGGTCACTCTATTATTCATGCGAGGAGCTGTCTATCACAAATGCAATATGAAAAGGAGGTGCGCCCCATGTGAGGCATGAAATATCATCTCTAATAACTGGCAGTTTAATTTCAAGATTTCAGCACTGCTCATTTAAAGTACCTGAAGCAAAGTTCTAAAGCACAGAATGATAAAGGAAATCATTGTTGTTACACTTTAAGAAATCTTGTCCCATTTCTGCTAGAAAATACAAGAAATTGGGTAAAAAAGATGATATGGAAAATAATGTAAAAACTGACAATAGAATTTCATGGCAGACACTGCCTCAGAACTTTTTATAACTCTGTAGCACATTCACTAGGATAGAGTCTTTGTAATTGGAAAACAGTCTTATTCTTCTTCTCTAATTCTAGGGCAACTGAGAAGAGAATTCAGAAAATTTACATCAGAATCTCAAAGTTACAGCAGGACCCAGATCTTGAAGCACAATCACTTTTGTCTGCTGATTGACTTGTCATATTGTTCTTTCACACATCCAGAAAGGACCTTGGGAATCACCCATTGAAATAAATTTATGTGAACACTTAAGAAACTGGAATCCGGAGGCAGACATAAGACCAAAACTGTCGACTCAATGTAACCCAATTCTCTTTCTACTACACCCTGTGACTTTTTCAAGTTACCTTTGGAAATATTATGTTAATGGTAACAGTGTTTAAATTTCACTATGTAAACCACAGAATCAAGTATATCTTCTGGTTGATACTCAAACCCCTTCACATCTTTGTTGCTATGCTTGTCAGTTTCCTCTCCTTTTGGTGTTAGTGAGGATCACTGTGGGAAACCCCTGAACTGGATGTGTTGTGGAGATGCATGGTCATATTGGTGGAAATACCTAGGCTTATGAGATTTGTAGGGTCTTGACTCTACAGAGAATCCAAATGAGAGCAACTGGCAGAGATTGTGATCGGAAAAGGAAGCCAAAGCTCATTCAACAAAATAAGGTACTTAAATATAGGAGGGCAAATAGACACAAGGGTTATGGACCCAGGACTTCCTGTACCAGGGAGACAAGTGCAAGAGCAGTAGCAGATGTAATGAGGACCCTGTCTGGGGCAACAGCCTGGAGCAGATGTTGTCTGTGAATGGTGTGTATGTGCCAGCTGTGGCAGGGTGAGGAGGTGGGCTGACTATGATTAAATACAGGGTTGAGAGAGGCTCACACATATGGGAAGTGTTAAGCTGGTTTAATTGCTATATTTCTGGTCTAGCCCCAAATTCTCTCCAGCTGGGCACTTCTCCTCCAATTGTGGGAAAGCAGAAGCAACAATAGGAGGCTCAGCCCACCCACTATTGATGAGGCTTGGCTCCCTTCCTGGGGTCAAACAGACCCAAGTGCTCCTCTGGCCACTTCCGGTAGAATGTGAAAGTCATCAAAATAAGGGATTTGTATGCAAAGAAAATGAGAGTATGAAAAGAATAGAGTCAGGAACTCAGTGACAGAAGACAGATGTTAGTTGCAAGCAAACACCAAAGCCTCTAAAAGAAAGTCAAAGAACAATGAATCTGTTCACAATACCAACCAGTGGGCTCTTACTATGGTGTGCAGTGGTGACATATCCTTCATGGTGTTTAAATTTAGTGACTCAGGACAGGGCATAGGCTTGAGTGAAAATGCACACACACACACACACACACACACACACACACAAATGTACCTACATATTCGGACACACCCACATGTGCACACTGTCTTCCTTTGATGAATATGCACAGGGTATCTACCACACTGCCACACTCTAGGTCCTGTCAGTTTGGGGTTTACAGGACTTAGGAATTTAAGATAAAGGAAGATGAGGATGGGATAGAATATGGGTCTCAAATGAGAGAAAGGAAACCACTGTGAAGTTTTTGTCCTGCAGTTTCTCCTCTGAGAAATCAAAGAAATTGTTGTTCTATAGTCTAGAAATTCTGGATCCTGTTATACTCAGTATCAGGGAATTCTAATAAATCAGCACAGAGGGTAGGAGAATAAGGATTTGAGAGGTGTGAGGGTTGACTGGAGAGAGGGAGGAGAGCAGTCAGAGGAATAGCAAGAGGAGAAGGGTGGGAGAGACCAGATTAAAATGTGTAGTTTGCTGCTAAAGAATGCTCAAAAGAATCCATCCAGAAATGGGAAAAGACATGGTTTGAACCTCAGCCTGATTTAAGAAACAATGGCATAGGAAAGACATATGCAAGAGCTCAGCACATCATCTACCTTTAAAGTTGCCAGGAAAGCTTCTAGCAGAGTGCCCTGCCCCTAAAAGACTCTCAAAAATGTTGACACATTCCTTTTCCCTATAATATCCTTGAGTGACAATGAAATAAGCTAAGACTACCCTGTTCATAAAACATTTAAAAATACTAAGAAACTGAACATATGCATACTCTATAACCATTCCACTCTGAGGTATATATCCAACAGAAATTTATCCATTCACTTACCAAAATACATTTACTGGAGTGTTTGTAGCAGGAGTACTCATAATATTCAAGACCTGAAAATTATCAAAATGTTCATCAGTGGTTGAGTGGATAAGTAAATTATAATAAAAAGAAATGGGATACTGTGATTTGTTTTTCTCACGGTAACCTGCACCTGGGGACACTGCACAAGGGTCTGGAGAAAGCTGCCAGTCACAACATGGCTCAACACAGAGATGCATCTCTGAACATGACACTCAACGCCACCCCAGCCCCTCCCAACCTGACACCCCATAGAGGAAAGCATCCTCCTCCATCTTGGGACATCTTTGTCACCATCTTTAGTTGGGGCAACTCTCAGTTTGGAATACCTTCTGGGGCTTAGAAGCAATATCAAGGTACTGAAAGTCTCCAACTCCCCACTTTTCTGGGCAGCCACTAACCCAGTACAGCTGCTAACCCAGCACAGTGCTATAGCTTGCAAAACCTGGTCTTGAACTGCCCAATACAAAACAGCCCTCTGCAACAGGTATGCAGTCCCCGGAGCACAGCCCACAAGACCTCCTGAGAGAGAGGTTCCTGATGGGGAAGTAGAAAGGGAGGGGGTGAGTGAAGTATACTTTAAAGACTAAATTAGAGACCAGGAATTGTGAGGTCTACAGGTAATATAAGGAGATAAGACCAGGTGCCCACTTCACAGGAGCAGGCCTCAAAGGAGGTACGTGGGGGGCAGTCTCCCATTATGGACCAGCAAGCTATACCCCATCCCCAAGACTAACCCTCCCACCTTAATAACCTTCACCATCCTGAGGGTGGAGATACCAGAGAACAACAGACAATCCCACCTATTAGATGAGAAGGGAAGCTGGAAAGATACTAATCTCCAACAAAAATAATCCTTGTATCTTCCTTCGAGATATTTTTTTCCTCTTTCCTCTCTCTTTTCTCCTGCCCTCACATCACCACATTTGTGAAAACAAGTATTTTCATGAATTAGGCTACTAAGGACTGGGATGTCTGAATAGTATATTACAGTTGTGTTGTGTATTATTTTATCACCTATTTTTACATTTTAAATTTTTCTTAATATTTATGATTGATTGTTTTTTGTACTTTCTCTATTATCTTCCCACTTACTTGTCTCCCCAAAATCACTTTCTCTCTCTTCTCCTGCTACTAACCAACTTCTTTAGATTCCTCTTTCACACTTCCTAAGATTTAATAACTCTATATCCTCACCTCCTACTACCTCAACATTTCATCCTATACCTCACCCTGGTTCTTTGTCCACCATCAGAAACTGTGAACCCTTTTTCAAACCTACTGTTTATACTGTAGATAATAATTGAACTCACCATTTTTGTATATTGTGTCAAAACCATAAATGTCTTAACAGCAGCTCTTTGGTTTAAGGCTGTATATTTTTTATATTGGGATCTATTAATATTGTTCTCCCCCTTAAAAGAGAGGTATTGGAACCCTGCAGGGACACATAAGCCTATAGGGTAAAAACTGTCATGCCTCCGATCTGCAGTTCTAGAAAAAAAGACATATGAACGACATGACAAAACAAGGGAAGAAAGTGCCCCCAACAGATCAAATACTACATTATTAGAATCCATGGCCAGCACAGCAGAAGAAATGACAGAGAAGAAGTTCAGGATGTACAAAATTAAAATGTTCTGTGAATTAATGGATGATATATACAGACAACAAAACATCATTTTGATAAAGAGCTACATAAGCAAATATAGGAAGCAAAAAAATACTTCAATAAGAAGATAGAGGATCTGAAAAAAAAACAAATAGAAATCCTTGAAATGAAAGAAACAATAAACCAAATTAAAAACCCAATAGAAAGCACCATCAATAGATTAGATCACTTGGAAGACAGAACCTCAGACAATGAAGACAAAATATATAATCCTGAGAAGAAAGTTGACCACACAGTGAAGATGATAAGAAACCATGAGCAGAACATTAAAAAAATATGAGATAGCATAAAAAGACCAAATTTAAGAATTATTGGGATAGAGGAAGGCATAGAGTTATAAACCAAAGGAATGAACCATATTTTCAATGAAATAATAACAGAAAAATTTCAAAACATTAAACATAAATTGGAAACCAAATACAAGAGGCTTATAGGACACCAAATGTACAAAACCACAACAGATTCACACCAAGGCACATAATAATGAAAATGCCTAGTATACATAAAAAGGAGAGAAATTTAAAAGCCACAAGAGAAAGGAACCAGATTACATATAGGGGAAACCAATAGGATATATGCGGATTTTTTAACCCAGACCCTGAAAGCTGGAAAATCCTGGAACAACGTATACCAAGCTCTGAAAAAAAAAAAAAAAAAAAAAAAGGATGCCAACCAATAATCTTATAGCCAGCAAAATTAAGCTTTACATTTCATTTTGAAATAAAAACCTTCCATGATAAACAAAAGTTTAAAGAATTTACAATTAGAAAGCCTGCACTGGAGAACATCCTTGTCAAAATATTCCATGAGGAGGAAATGAAAAACAACAATGAAAATCAGCAAAGGGAGGTATTACACTAAAGAAAATACCAATCGAAGGGGAAACCACGTTAAGTGAAAAGCCAAAAATAAACAAAAATTACTGGGAAAACAAATCATGTCTCAATAATAACCCTGAATGTTAATGGCCTAAACTCACCAATCAAAATTGGCAGATTGGATTTTTTAAAAAGACCCAACAATATGTTGACTTTAAAAGACTCATCTCATAGGAAAAGACATCCACAGACAGAAGGTGAAAGGTTTGGGAAAAAACATACCATTCACATGGACTACAGAAGCAAGCAGGGGTTCCATCCTCATATCAAATAAAATAGATCTCAAGACAAAGTTTATGAAAAGTGATAAAGAAGGACATTTTATACTGCTTAAGGGAACTATACATTAGTAAGACATAACAATTATAAATATATATGCCCCCAAAACAATGGAGCATCTATGTTCATAAAACAAACTCATCTCAAGTTCAAGAGTCAAATAGACCACAATTCTGGATAACTTAAGCACACTTCTTTCACTACTGGATAGATCTTCCAACAAAAGCTGAACAAAGAAACTATAGAATTCAATAATACAATCAATAACTTAGACTTAACAGACATATATAAAATATTTCATCAATCAATGAGAGAATACATTTTCTTCACAGCAGCACATGAATCCTTCTCTAAAATAGACAATATATTATTCCACAAAGCAACTCTTAGCAAATACAAAAAAGTAGAGATACTACCCTGCATTCTTTCAGATCATAATGGAATAAAGTTAGAAATCAATGATAAAATAAAAATAAAAGCTACTCCAACACTTAAAGTCTAAATAATATGCTACTGAATGAACAATGGACTACAGAAGACATTAAAGAAGAGATTAAAAAATTAAGAGAATGAGAACACTGATACAACATATCAAAATCTCTGGGGCACTAAGAAGGCAGTAGTAAGTGGAAAGTTCATTGCATGGAGTTCATTCCTTAAAAGAAGAAAAAGTCAACAAATAAATGACCTAACATTGTATCTCAAAGTCCTAAAAAACAATGAATAAATCAACACCAAAAGCAGTAGAAGACAGGAAATAGTTAAAATCAGAGCTAAAATCTATGAAATTGAAACAAAAGAAAATATTGAAAAAAATGACAAAAGAACAAGATGGTTCTTGGAAAAAATAAATAAGATTGATAAACCTTTAGCCATGCTAATGAAAAGAAGGAGAGAGAAAACTAAAATTACTAAAATCTCTGATGCAAAAGGAAATATCAACACAGACACTACAGAAATACAGAAGATAATTAGAAATTATTTTAAGAATTTGTACTCTAATAAAATAGAAAATATCAAAGCCATTTAAAAATTTCTGGAGTCATATGATTTGCTCAGACTGAATCAGGATGATATACACAAGTTAAACAGAACCATTTCAAGCAATGAAATAGAAGACATCATCAGAAACCTATCAGCCAAGAAAAGCCCAGGACCAGATGGATTCACAGCTGAGTTCTACAAGACCTTTAAGGAAGAACTAATACCAATACTCTAAAATTTATTTCAGGAAATAGAAAAAGAAGCAGTACTTCCCAACTCATTCTATGAGGCCAATATCACCCTGATTCCAAAACCAGGCAAAGACACATCAAAGAAAGAAAACTTCTGACCAATATCTCTAATGAACATGGATGAAAATTTCTCCATAAAATTCTGGCAAATTGAATACAAAAACATATCAAAAAGACAAGCAATCAAGATCAAATGGGGTTTATCCCAGAGATGCAAGGTTGGTTTAATATACAGAAATCAATAAATGTAATTCATCATATCAGTAGGCTTAAAGATAAGAATCATAAGATCATCTCAATAGATGCAGAAAAAGCATTCAACAAAATATAGCAACCCTTCATGTTCAAAACACTAGAAAAATTAGGGGTAACAGGAACATATCTCAACATTGTAAAAGCTATCTATGCTAAGCCCCAGGCCAACATCATTCTAAATGAGGAAAAATTGAAAGCATTCCCTCTAAAAACTGGAACAAGACAGGAATGCTGTCTTTCACCACTTCTATTTAACATAGTTCTTCAAACTCTAGCCAGAGCAATTAGATAGATGAAATAAATTAAAGGGGTACAGATAGGAAAAGAACTCAAACTTTATCACTATTTTCCAATTACACAATTCTATACCTAGAGGATCAAAAAAATTCCACCAGAAAACATCTAGAACTAATGAATGAGTTCAGCAAAGTATCAAGAAATAAAATCAACACTCATAAATCAGAGGAATTTCTATATATCAGTGACAAATCCTCTGAAAGAAGAACTACCCCAACCCCATTTACAATAGCCTCAAAGAGATAGACAGAGATAGAGATGAGAGAGAGAGAGAGAGAGAGAGAGAGAGAGAGAGAAGAGAAGAGAAGAGAAGAGAAGAGAAGAGAAGAGAAGAGAAGAGAAGAGAAGAGAAGAAAAGACTTGGTATTCAACTTTAAAAAAAGAGGTGAAAGACCTATACAATGAAAACTACAGAACACTAAAGAAAGAAATTAAAAAAGACCTTAGAAGATGGAAAGATCTTGGATAAGCAGAATTAATATCATCAAAATGACCATACTACCAAAAGCACCATACAGAGTTAATGCAATTCCAATCAAAATCCCAATGACATTCCTCATAGAAATATAAAAAGCAATCATGAAATTCATCTGGAAAAATAAGAGATCCAGAATAGCCAAAGAAATCCTTAGTAAGAAGAGTGAAGCAGGTGGCATCAATATACCAGAGCTTAAACTATACTACAGAGCAACGGTAACAAAAATGGCATGGTATTGGCACCAAAATAGACTTGTAGACCAATGGTACAGAGTAGAGGACACAGAGACAAACCTGCATAATTATAGTTATCTTATATTAGACAAAGGAGTCAAAAAGGTACGTTGGAGAAAAGATAGCCTCTTCAACAAATGGTGCTGGGAAAACTGGAAATCCATATGCAGCAAAATGAAGTTAAGCCCCTATCTTTCACCAAGCACAAAACTCAACTCAAAGTGAATCAAGAACCTAGGAAGTAAACCAGAGACCCTGCACCTAATAGAAGAAAAAGTAGGCCCAAATCTTCATCATGTTGGATTAGGCCCTGAATTCCTTAATAAGACTCCTAAAGTGCAAGAAATTAAATCAAGAATCAACAAATGGGATGGATACTGCCTAAAAAGCTTCTTCTCAGCAAAAGAAACATCAGTTAGGTGAATAGAGAGCCTAGAGAATGGGAGCAAATTTTTACCACAAAGAGCCTAGAGAATGGGAGTAAATTTTTACCACAAGCATATCAGAGCACTAATCTCTAGTATATAAAAAGAATTCAACAATCTTAACACCAAATTAAAAAAAAACTAATAACCTAATCCATAAATGGGCCAAGGAGCTGAGCAGACACTTCTCAGAAAATTATATAATCAATTAACAAATATATGAAAAAATGTTCAACATCTCTAGCAATTTTATCTCATTCCAGTCAGGATGGCAGCTATTAAGAATACAAACAACAATAAGTGTTTGCTAGCATGTGGGGAAAGAGGCACACTCATACACTGCTGGTGGGACTGCAAATTGGCGCAGCCAATATGGAAAGCAGTATAGAGATTCCTTAGAAAACCTGGAATGGAACCACCATTTGACCCAGCTGTCTCTCTCCTTCATTTATACCCAAATGACTTAAAAACAGCATAGTACAGGGACATAGTTTTATAGCAGCACAATTCACATTAGGTAAATTGTGGAATCAACCTAGATGCCCTTCAGTAGATGAATGGATAAAAAAAAAAACTGTGGTATATATACACAATGGAATATTACTCAGCACTGAAAGAGAGTAAAATCATGGCATTTTCAGGTAAATAGATGGAGTTGGGGAATATAATGCTAAATGAAGTACAATCCCAAAAAACCAAAGGCTGAATGTTTTGTCTGATATGTGGATGCTGATCCATAATGGGGGTGGGGGGAGCATGGGTGGAATGGAGGAACTTTAGGTAGGGCAAAGGGGAGGAAGGAGAAGGGATGGAGTGTGGGAGTAGGAAAGATGGTAGAATGAGATGGACATCATTACCCTAAGTACATATAGGAAGACACGAATGGTGTGACTCTACTTTGTGTACAACCAGAGATAGGAAAAATTGTGCTCTATATATGTACTATGAATTGAAATACATTGTGCTGTTGTATATAACAAATTAGAATATATAAATACATTTTTAAAAGAACATACAGAAGCATGCATTTTCACGCATGAATTTTGTGGGTTTAGACACTAAAATTCTAACCACAGTATTATCATATAATTTACAGTAGTAAAGACAGAATAACTAACTCTGTGGCAGGCAGCACTGTGTTAACATGGAGAAAGGGAAAGGAGAAAGTAGCTAAATCATGGTTAAGTTTAGCCTTAACTCAAGTTTAGCTAAACTCAACCATGATTCAGTCACTTACTAGTTCTACAATTGGGGCAAATCTGTATGTGCTTTAATTTCACTGTAAAATTGGGATCAACAATACCAATATTATAGGGTATCACAAAAATTTAAAGAGAGAACAAATGGTAAGTACTATCAGGGACTGTTAATAAGGCTAGTTTTATTCTTCTCACATTCTTAAGCAGCATACATCTGGCTTGTCTTGGTGATGTGAAAACCCCACTTTCAAGGTTGGTCCTGCTCTTGGTTACAGAAAATGCAGGCAAATGTGAAGCCAAATATGATACCCTGTCTTTGCACACACAATCTATTAATGAGTTCTCACTGGATGACCCCTGCCATAGCTTCCGAGGTGGGATGTCACTGATTCTGTTAATATTTCCTTTGCCTCTTTTGCTTACAGTCAGTCAATTGAAACCCCCCAACCCCATGTAACGCTCTTCATTTTCATTCATTTTCTGCAAACCACATCCTCCTCCTCAATGAACCTAAATTGCATCCTGAGCCTATTTGTGAACCTGCTCTCTGCTAGAAAGCTGGGGAGGCAGAGGCAAAAGAAATGAGGCAGAGAGTGAAAGTAACTTCTACTCTACAATACTTCCCTTGTTCCTTCAAAGCTTTACATAAAACTTGTAAAATCATCATAGGAGTCTCATTTTCTAATTTCTCATCTGTTTTCTTTTCACACATTTCAATTTCTTCCTTCCTAATTCTCTGATTCCTTTTCAACTTTTCTTAGCTTTATGTTTCTATTTCTCTATCAATTCAGATTTGTTATTATGTATTCATTGAGCTCATAAATAGAACTGTGCCCTGGAGGAGCATCCTGAGAAATTAAATACATTGTATTCAATTTATTTTGAAATTAATATTACATCCAGTGAACCCAAAATTTCATTTCTTTATATACTGGTTAATGAACCTACATTTTGGCAGACATGAAAGCTTCTTTCAGAGCTTTTCCCTCCTTTTCCTTTAAAGGCTTTTTAAAACCTAGTTTTACAGTCAAGTTTCACTAGGGGGTTGAGGATGGAAGTTTGATACTACAAACCTTCCCTTTTCTCTCAAATCTCAAGCCTCCCTTCTTTTGCTGACCATCTTAAACAAGCAGGCGGATGTTTTTCCTCTTTTATTTTTTAATTGCTTATGTTGATGTGCAAGACAACATTTTCAATGAGATTCAAACGGAGTTGCCCACACAGCAATAAAGGGGGCTTTGTGGGCTGCTCAGCATGTGCAGTGTTCCTCTGAAGCCTTCAGATCCTCACCCCCAGCTCTACAAAGGGGTCAGCACATTTCAGCTGCTCTCCCTCCCATACCAAAGAGATTCTCTGACTGTGAGAAAAACAGCAGGTAGAATGAATAGCCACCTACAGAAGTTCCCCCTTCCCCCTACTATGCATATCACTTCTTTTTCTCTGACAGTCAATTATTACATTTTAAATAACAGTTGTACTTTATGAGGATTTAATGAAATGCTGCCATGATATGGTAAACCAGAGCTGACTGAAAGAGCTAATTCACTTAATTTTTTTTTTTTTTGCTATTCAATTAGCTTTCTCTGTTAATACATCCTGATAGCAACTGTGATTAGAAAAAAAAAATAACATCGTTAATTTACACCTGAGTGACATATAAAAGGTTGTTAAGTGCTTTTGACGTATAACAGACCTTTTTTTTTTTATATGTAGGGAGTAACATTTTCTGGCTAAGGTTAACATTCTGGCTACAGTCCATAGAAAATGAAGGAATATACATTACCTATGTTGATTTAGCTTCATTCTCAAGACTAACTGTTCATTGCAGTAAGGATTTCTACCTTCTTTATGGCTATTAGCACTTTCAAAGGTTTTTATTCAATAGGATAGCACAGACTACTCACAGACTATTGATTTTTTTAATCCTTTCTTGGGTTCTCTTAACATAAGTTATAAGTACCTAAAACCAGATCATTTTATTAACATTAATGTTGTTGGGGAAGAGTGCAGATGTTGCTTGGGTAACAGACTTAGGCATACACTATGAGTGTGATTTCTGCAGAGGATTCATACTTCAAGAGGGTTAGCTCACTCCTAAAGCATTAAAATTAGAAATGAAGGGTGAAACTAACAGCACATATTACCATAAAATTCCATAGAGACCCACAGAAAATGGTGCAGCCACCAACTAGTGAACAAAAAAATGGGATAAACAAGAATAAGCTTACAGGACTCCCAGCATTGTGGGTGAGTATGTTAGCTTTCTACTACTGTAACAAATGCCAGAGGTAAATCAACTTTTACAGAGAAAAAGTTTATTTTGGCTTATGGTTTAAGAGGTATGTAACAGGGACTACTACATTTGTGAAAAGCATTGACTCCTCACTTGGGTCTGCAGATGTCCAATAGGTAACTAAAAGCAGGATAAAAGCTGGGCATCTCTTCCTTCATTTTTGTACCTGTCTCCTTTCTACCTTAAACTATGGGTCAGAATGCTTCATTTAAGCAGTGTTCATCTGAAGTTGGTAATCCTCCTGCTTCAAGCCTAAAGGCACCAAGAAAATAATAAATGAGGTAGTTTGAGGATTTGCAGGAACATCATTATCAACAGATTGCCTATGCCAGCCTTGAAAACATCTTGTTCCAGATCCCCAGAGCAGCATTTAGAAGTCTCCAGTCATTGCCCTGACCTGAAGGAACTAACTCCATCTTGTCTTTCTGACTGCTGCTATTCTGAGTCATTCTCTCCTGCAGTCACCTTAGGTTCCAGGAAAAAAGGAACCTTGCAGATCACCCCATATGAGCTTGCCCCCGCTAAGCAAGAACAATTACCCCATGACAAGAACTGGAGCTGCCCCATGGAGCAGAAGCAATCATCTCAAGATTGGAACCAAATTGCCCCTATAGGCAATAACTTCCCCCAGAGCCAGCAGGACCTGGGAGAACAGACTCCAGACAATGAGCAACCAGACCACAGTTTTCCCAAGACTGCTTACACTCCACTTTTGCTCCTTCCCCTATTTAAACCTGATGCTCGTAAGTATGCCATTATAGCTATAATGAACAAATTATTTTCTTTCTTCACCTTTATTTTTCCTTCTTGCTTTGTGGGTGAGAGGATGGAAACAGTCTATTAGGGCCCCTGAAGTCAGGACTGGTACTCTGGTCACAGTTTCAGTCCATAGTCCCCTGGCTCCCTTGTTTCGGGGCCTGACAGTTTATTATAGTGGGGAGCATGTGGAAGAGCAAAGCTGCTCACCTCATGTCAGCTGGGAAGAGAAGAGGGACAGAACAAGACCAAGGTCTGAATATCCTCTTGAAGGGCATCCTGCCAATGACCTAAGTTCTTTCCAAGGGGACCCACCTCCTAAAGTTTCGACCACTCCCAAGAGTGCCACAGGCTAGGGACCAAACCTTCAACACATGGTTTTGGGATCAAGATCCATACTATAGAAGTGAGTAAAAATAAAGCTATGTCCGGACCTGCTCAGGACCCCTTAGAATATTGTTGAAATTTGGAAAAAGAGGAATTTGTCCAAACCTAGGTAACAGAGGTGAAGAAAGGTGGTTAGTTCTTGGCTTTACCTCTGATACTTAAAGAGGATTTTAGCCAGGTGTGGTGGCACATGCCTGTTAGCCCAGTGACTCCAGAGGCTAAGGCAGGAGGATATTGAGTTCAAAGTCAGCCTCAACAATTTAGCAAGACACTGTCTCAAAATAAAAAATAAAAAGGCCTGGAGGTATAAGTCAGTGATTAAGTACCCCTGGGGTCAATCCCTGGAGTGGGGGTGGAGGGGCTGAGGAAGAGGCTTTTGAATGTCTAACCTGACATTCTTTATGAAAGGTTTTAGCAGAGAAAATTTAAGGTCTACATGGCAAATCACCACTCTGACTGTATATAGGCCAAATCTAATGTGATATATCTTCCTTTGTAACCAAAAATAGTTTTTCTTTGAGATTCCTTTTTTTTTTTTAATAAAAACAAGGTGACTCTGGACAGAAGTGTAGTCTTTCCGTGTAAAACTATGAATCATCTGTAGCCTGTTCTTCTGGCTTATGTTCAATGTCCTTGATTCCTGAAACTGCAGGTAACTTGTCTCATAGAGAATTTAATGGACTCACAATTCAAACATGAAAAAAAAAAAAAAACATGCATTGGTGTTTTGTTGTAAATTGACTTGGATACTATTGCTGGCACAGATGAAAAATCTTTGCCAAATTTTAAATTCTTCTAGTTTTCTCCAATATCTGACTACAATTCTCAAAACTAACTTTTAAATTTTTTTCTCCTTCTGCATAATTTGGCATTGAGGAGACATTAAATATAACCCAGATCCTTAACTGGGTTCTAGACTGCTTCACAGCTGGTTAATTTATTGAGGCTCTAAAGAGGCTCTGCAAGCTGAAGCTTTGCAATTTGACACTAACCTCAACAAGATTCACCACCGTCTGTGAATCTGCGATCATGCATGAGCCCAGATCCTCCATGGAAAGAAGATCCAGTGAAGTGTTGGGATGTCCCTCAAAATTCATGTGTTGAAGGCAATGTGTCAACAACTAAAGGTGAAGCACTTAGAAAATGATTGGATCATGAGATTTCTAATTTCACCACTGAATCAATCCATTTGATTTACTAATCATTTGAATCAACTAATAGGTAGAAACCAAAGGCAGGTGGCGCACATGTGAAGGAAGTAGGTCACTGGGTTGTGCTCTTAGGGACTACATCTTGTCATTGGTTTCTCCATCTCTGCTTCCAGACTGCCATGAGCTGAGCAGATTTCCTCTACCACACCTTTCCACCATGATGTTTCTGCCTTGGAGCCAGGCATCTATGGACTGAAACCTCTGAAACTATGAGCCCAAATAAATCATTCCTCTTCTAAATTGTTCTTGTCAGGTATTTTGGTCACACTGACAAATAACTGACACCATCACCAAGAGCATGGACATCCCAACTTAAGAGCTTTGAGAAATACTATGAGAGGTGCATACCTGAAAAATTTTCCTCTTCCAGCCCCACAACATCCACTGGAGTAAGAGTCTTCAGGGTCTCACTCCAGGTTCTTTATTTGAATAGCATGTTTTACATTACTATTCTCTCTTTTTCATGTCAGGAATCTGTCTTGTTAAATGCCTGATCTCTAGAGCTCTAAAAAAAATGGGTTAACCCATTAGATGGAACAACAGTAACAAGCTGCTTTGAGACACCATTTCTTAGACACTCTTTGACCCATTCAGAGTCTTTATCATCTCTGAGTTGTACAGGAACAAATAACATCATTCTTAAACAAAGAAAGGAAAACTGAAAATACTGAATTACATCTGGGTCTATGCTCCGAAAACACAGACTTTGTTTACCAGGAAATAGCTAACTGCTAAAGACTCCCTTGACCATCCCTATCCTTTCTCATGACTCCTTAAGACTCCCATGTTTACCTACCTCTGTACAGCCCCAGGCCTACTTCCTTTTGCAGTAGCTTGAATAAAATAATCTAAGTACATTTTGTCTCTCAATACAGGAGTTGAGTTATAAAGGTATATAGATGTGTCAAAAATCTTGAGATGAAACAATTCAAGTTTTGTAGTTCACTAAAAATAAACTTTATAAATTTTATCTCAAAAGAAAAATGAAGATTGTAAATAACCTCTGAACCATATTTAATGATACATGTACTCAGATGGTCACAGGTTTGTTAGTCAGCTTTTTGTCACTGTGATAAATACCTGAGAAGAACAACTTAGAGGAGGAAGGATTTATTTTGTCTCATTTTTGAAGAGTATCAGTCCATAAGATATAAAGATTGGGATGAGGAAAATAAAACTTTAAATTTTCAGACATTAAGATATATAAATAAAAACCCCAAAGAATCCATAAAGCAATTACTAACCATAGTAAGAAAACTGAACCAGGTCATTCAAGAGAAGGTAAAAGTGCAGATATCAACTATAGTGTTACATACTAGCACAGATGATGAGAAAATTAAAATTTTTTTTGAGAGAGAGAGAGAGAGAATTTTTAATATTTATTTATTTATTTTTTTAAAGAGAGAGTGAGAGAGGGGAGAGAGAGAGAATTTTTAATATTTATTTTTTAGTTCTCGGTGGACACAACATCTTCATTGGTATGTGGTGCTGAGGATCGAACCTGGGCTGCACGCATGCCAGGCGAGTGCGCTACCGCTTGAGCCACATCCCCAGCCCCCGAGAAAATTAAATTTTAAGAACTGTATTTGTAAAACTATTCATATACTCAAATACAAAGACAAGTTGATATAAATACACAATGAAATGTAATAAATATAGTGAAAGACACTTAAGATCCATAATTTGCAAACTATGAAATGTTTCTTTTTTTTTTTAAGAGAGAGAGAGAGAGAGAGAGAGAGAGAATTTTTTAATATTTATTTTTTAGTTTTCGGTGGACACAACATCTTTGTTTGTATGTGGTGCTGAGGATAGAACCCGGGCCACAAGCATGCCAGGCAAGCATGCTACCACTTGAGCCACATCCCCAGCCCCTGAAATGTTTCTTGAAAGAAATAAAGGTCTAAATAAATGTACCTATATCCTGTTCTTGAATTAGAAAACTTGATATTGTTATGATGTCAATTCTATTCAAGCTGATTCACAGATTCAACCAAATTTTAAGTAACTTTAGACTGAGCATAATTAATGAATGAATGAATTAAAGTGTCTAAATTAGCTAGTCATTTTCAGAACCTTTCGAGACTTCTGAAGATGGCAGAGATAGTTTATCCTTGCATAAGGGTTCAGCTAACCTGATGATGTAGAAAAGCATCATTACAGCAAGGTGGGGTCTAACTGGGAGGAGCCGGGGATGAATTAAATAACTCATATTTCAGCATCATCCATGTCCAGAAGTCTTGCTGATGACTTAGATACATAAATGAACCTTTACTCATTAGCTGTCCAGTTGGCAGACCCTTCTTAGGCCCCCAAAATTTTACTAAAACCTGAAAACTATCCAATTATCATATTTAAATAACTAAAAATATAAGCGGGATTAAAAACAAAAACAAGGTCTTGAATTAGTATCCAGTATGTTAAAATTATTTATTACATATTAACACATGAATTAAATGTACAAAAAAATTTTCTTGGCTTTTAAAATGTCAAAAGGGGGTTTAGTTCTCTTACCTTAAATTTATCTCTATTTTTAAACTGTAATTTTAGCTTTAAATTAATGAGCTATAATGTTATTTAAGCTCTAAGTCAGATTTATTTATACTTGGATAAATCTTCTCTAGCATCCTGACAGTAGTATCAATATGATCACTCCTGAATATATACAGGTAGTGCTATTTGAAGAACAGATTATTTTTAGATATGTAATATAGTACATACATAGACACATAGTATTTATAAGATTAGGAAATAAGCTTGATTGCTTGAATAAACTAACTTTTTAATAAATTAAAGCACAGATATAAAAACCTAATATAGATTGAGCATTCCCCATTCAAAAATCTGAAATTCTAATTAAAAAATTAGAAATGTTCTGAAACCTGAAATTTTGTAAGCATTGATATAACCCCACAAGTGGAAAATTCCACACCTGAATCCATTTGACAAGTCAATCAAAAGTCAAAACACAGATGCACTAAAATATTGTATAAAACTATCTTCAGCCTTTATGTACAAGACATATATAAAACATAAACAAATTTTATTTTTAGACTGAGGTCCAAAATTATCTCATGAATCTTATAGACTATGCAAACATTCCAAATCTAAAAAAAAATCAGAAATATGAACACGTCTGGTTTCACCCAAGCATTCTGGATTTCAATCTCTATACAAAACTTTTGAAAATTAGATATAAAATGGCAGGGATTTTAAAAAGTTCTGATTGACATTTACTGTTTACAACCCCAAATATGGCCCCAAAGTGATTTTGCTTAATCTACCAATTGCAAATTTAGTTTGTACTTAGATTAATAGCAAAATTAAACAGAGCCTTTCTAAAGAATAGGCTAATATAATGAAGGTTTTTTTTTTTTATTAAAAAGAAGAGTAAAAATCTATGAGCAGTTAAAGGGTTGAGTGATATACAACTCTGCAACAGTAATTCTGAAAAACACAACAGAAAATTCAGTAAGGAAAGGCTTAAAATAACTCTTAACCTGAACATTAACCCACAAAAGTAGTACAAAGAAAAGAAAGAAGGTTCTAAGAATTATTTAGTAACAATATAGACAAAAAGCAGGTCCAGAGGTTGCATGGGATGAGTATAAAAACAATCTTCAAGAGTGAAGTAGTCCCACAGAATGGCCTCAAGTACTTGCCATTTTCAAAGGTGACATTCACTGGAATGGGATACAGCCCTGACTAGTGAAGTGAGAATGGAATTTCAGAACAAAGAGCCGGATCCAGTACTGCCATCCCCAGCCTAACTTCCTTTCTTTCCTATTAGGTCCTCCCTCCTAACACTCACTCTCTGATTATACAATAAATAATAGAAGGCAATTTTTACTCTCTTGGGGTTGCAGAGAGGAAGATAGAATTGAAGGGGCAGATGACGAAACTAAACAAATTGGGGAAAAATTACAAAAGAAGTGACCCATTGAATATCAGAAATAAGTAGAAGGTCTGGGTCAGTGGTTACCAGATTCTGCTGATCTTAGAATGACTCTCATGCCTAGGCCATATCCCATAGAAATTTAATTAGAATCTCAGGCATTAGTATTCATTAACCTCTCCTATGTGCACTGAGGTATGAGCAGGGCCTCCCAAACATTAATGTTTAAGGATCACCTGGGGATCTTGTTTTTCTCTTTTGGTAGGTCCTGGATGAAACCACTGATTCTATATTTCTTTTCTTTTGTTAGCAATGAGCCTTTATTTTATTTGTTTATATGTGGTAATAAGAATTGAACCCAGCGCCTCACATGAGCTCTACCACTAAGCTACAACCAGAGCCCTGATTCTATCTTTCCAATAAGCTTTCAGGTGATACCAGTGTGTCTGGTTTGAAGATCATACTATAGTAGCATAGGTAGTTTAGACAACAGAATAGATAATGTAAAGTTGAGAAAAATCCAAGGAGAAAAGTAAGGGAAATTACACAAATGTTTTTTTAAAGAAACACAGAAAGAAAAAAAGAAACATGGGTTTTAAAGTACCTATATATAAACAAATAAATATAAGGAACAAAAGCAGCCAAATGATTCATTTGGAAAGAAAATACAATGCAAGAAAGAACAGCAGAAGCTGGAAATGCTGTGTGCTCCAGAATTTAATAAGAATTTGAGTGAAGTGAAATATCAGCTCAAAAAAGATGATGAAATATTAGATAAAAGATGGGAAGGGAGAGTGCCAAGATAAGGAGAAAAGAGCAGGAACCAAAACACTATCTCATGTCTAAACATTTAGAAAAAAATGAGAAACAGATTGGAGTTATGAAACAATCAGAGTAAACAACAAAAGTCAAAAAGATTAAAACAAACAGTGAGAAAAAGATGGGTGTAAAGAAAACAGAATTCAATATGAAAAACTTGATGCCTCCAAATTAGAGAATCCATAAGTGTATCAAGAAAACACATGCAGAAGCTGGGTGTGGTAGTACATGCCTGTAAACCCAGCAGCTCAGGAGGCTGAAGCAGCAGGATTGCACATTCAAATCCAACCTCAGCAATGTAGAGAGACCCTAAGCAACTCAGTGAGAAGGAAAGAAAAAAAAATACACACAGAGACATATGGGAAATATCCTCTTAAGTAAAGAAAAAAAACCATATTGATTAAAGGATATAATGGAATTAGAATTTGCATAGATGCAAAAGAGTAAATATTAAATCATGCCTTCAGTAAATTAGTTTCAAGAGTAAAAGTCTGCAGAGGAAAGAAAAAGTTAGTTTCAAGTAGAAAGAGGTCAAAAACCAACCAAACAAATGAACAAATCAAAACAACAGGCTCCAGACTTTTCCATAGTGGGGCCCCAAAATGGACTAAGGTCTACAAAGTTCTACAGGAAACAAAAATGTACACCAAGAATATTTTAGGTGCTAATCTTATTCAAGTACAAATACAAGTGGCAGATAGATATTCTTGATCATGGAGGAACTCTTATGGAGTCATCTCAGATAAAATGTGGTTCAGTGGCGATATACAGCCAATGGACGCATAATGCACAACCAGGAAGTGAGGAATGAAGATAGCTGTGTTAAAATTACTGAGTTGGGTTTTTTTTTTTTTTTTGGCATGATATTGAGAGGAGCTCTATGAACCCATTTTTTCCATTGAAACAGGTGAAAATTGCTTTTAAATATCACTTAATGTCTCTGGAAATTGTCTTAAATGCATAAAGAAAATGAGGACATTTACTCAAAAAGTCCACTTAAAATTGCTAAGGACTGCAAGAGCCTGTGATATTTAAAAAGGACCTGTTCCTTCTCTTGGCCCTTCCTTCTTAGCAATGTAGAAAACCCAATCCAGAATAGATGCAGCTAAGAACCCAGGCTCCCTCTCCCCTCATCTCCTGGTTACAGAGACAAATTTCTGGGACAGGAAGGACATCATTACTTCTTATCCTGGACCAGACATTTAGCCTCTTGCTAAGACTAAGTTCTGGGCAAATGTGAATGAGAAATAAGGCTCCCCTTTCAGTGTATGGAATGGCAGCTCTGTCATGGGAAAGCTATTACTGAGAATACTGGGGCTCCAAGTGCCCTCATCACAACTTTTAAGACTGGTTCCATGCTGGGTGAGGAAAGTCATAAAGACTTAATGCTTTTGCCACCTCCTCCTATTACTCAACTTCATATGCAGGGTTGTCACTAGAAAGCACATAGTATCGCCACCAACAGCTTCATGTTATCATCACTCAGAAATTTTTCCCAAGAAGAAAAGCAGCCCTAAAAAACAGATATCTCTTTCCAAATGAATTTATTTCATTTGCAAGAGAATTTGGAGACTTATGGGGTAGGGAGGGGAACAGTTGACTTGTGGTGAAATGTAATTGGAAATTAATAAATTTACTGGAGAAATAGGTAAATCGTAGGCCAGATTATTTGGCAGAGACAATAGGAGAAAGAAACAGCCAGGAGAAGCCCTCACAGGGTCAGAAACAATCTCAAAAACTGACTTCTGGAATTATCTACCTAAAGAAGACCAATTATATAGAATTTATGACATAGGCCTCTGGCATGTTCTGAGAAAGAAACAGTGAGTGGCAGAGCACATTGCTAAAACCACTGTCATCCCAGAGCAGCTGTGGTGTACTGAATGCTGCACCCTTGAGGAGCAAAGGCAGAGACTTAACTCTGTGCGTGGGATATGGACGTCACTGAAATAACCCAGACACTCACTAAGCATGGAAACAGGCAAGTAAAAATAGCCAGCCCCTGAGTGAGGGATCAGTATCAGAGTGGCCACAACGTATTATCAAAAATGTCCAGTTTTCAAAAACAACAACAACAACAAAATAGGAGGCATGTGAACAAACAGGAAAATATGATGCAAAGACCAAAAATAAATAAACAAGAAAGTGGGCAACAGAAACTGCCTGTCAGAGTAACCAGGTTCATCAGAGAAGACTTAAAAGTGGCCAATGTAAGCATGTTTGAAGAATTAAGGAAACCATGACTAGAGAAAAGGAAGATATCCCAACAGTGTCATACCAAATAGAGAATATTAATAAAGAGACAGAATTTACTTTCAAAAATCAAATGGGATTTTTGGAGTTTTAAAGTATGATAACTGATAAGAAAAATTCACTAGAGGGGTTCCACAGTACATTTGAATTGGCATAAGAATTAATGAACTTGAAGACAGTGTGATAGTGATTATGTGAGCCAAACAACTTAATAAAAAAAAAGAATTACAAAAATGAAGAGCCTCCAAGAAATGTGAGGTTCATCCATAGAAAAGTCAACCAAAAGCAAGAAGAGTTCAAGAAGGAAAAGAGGGTGAAAAGAGGGACAAAATATTAAAAGTTAAAAAAAAAAAGGGCTGAAATTTCTCCACATTTGATTTTTTAAAAATAACAAACACATCCAGGAAGCTCAGTGAACCCCAAGTATGAGAAACACAAAAAGACCACAAACAGTGGTTTGAAGACAAAAATCTTGAAAGCAGCAAGACAAACAAGACTTCATCACCAGTAAGAAACCTCAATAAACAAACACCTGACTTTTCATCAAACATTGGCCAGAAGAGAGTGGCACAAAAGATGAAGCCATGGGTAGCACTGTATTTAATGATGAAAGATGAGATGAATTTCCCCTAAGAAGAGAAAGAAACACGGACACCCATCTTGTTCTTTCTATTCAACACTGAAATGGAAGTTATAGCCACAGAAATTAGTCAAGAAAAAGAAATAAAAGGCATCTCAACTGAACAGGAAGAACTGAAAGTGTAGCTTATTCACTGAAGACATTTATTTGTACAAATGAAATTAGAAAGAATCTATAAAAAAATTACTAGCATCAAAAAACAAGTTTGGGAAGATTATACCATATATTACCAATATATATTATTTACATATTATATATATTATATATTTTTGGGGAAGATTACACCATATATTATCAAAATATATTATTTATATATTATATATATTATATACATTTTGGGAAGATTACACCATATATTATCAATATGTATCAATATTTCTATATACTTGAAATAACCTGAAAATGAGATTAAGATAATAATTCCACTTAACATAACACTAATAAAATAAAATGCCTAAAAATAAATTTAACAAAGACATGCAAAACTCATACTCTGAAAAATACAAAACATTGTTCAATGAAATCGGAGAAGATCTAAATAAGTGAAAAAAATCCTATATTCATGAGTTGAATGAGTAAATTACCGCCAAGATGGCAATACACCATCCCCACCATGCAAATTATCAACAAACTTGACACAATCCCTCAGAGGATTTCAACCAACTGTTTTTGTAGAAATTGACAGATTCTAAAATTCATATGGAATTGTAAGGAACCTAGAAAGCCAAAAGAAAAATGTTGAAGGAACTGAAATAAAGTTAGGGGACGCATATTTCTGGATCTCAAACATTGCTATAATGCTATAGTAATCAAGGCAATGCCATATTGGCAATGGGCAGACAGAGATCAGTGGAGTAGAACTGACAGCTGAGAAATTAACTCATTCATCTATTATTAAGTGTTTTTTGACAAAAGTACCAAGCTCATTTGATGGCAAAAAAAATATTTTAAATAAAGATTGCTGGAACCACTAAAGGTCCATATGGAAGAGAAGGAAATCAGACTCCTTTGCACCTATCTCACATCACAAACAAAAATTAATTAAAAATGGAGATCTAATTCTAAGATCAGAAACATATAAAACTGTTAAAAGAATACATAAATTTGGCAAAAGTTTATTTTATATCACACCAGAGGAATAAACAATGAAAGATAAAATAGTAAATTATACCTCACCAAAATTAAAAACTTGTGTGTAAATTACATATATATATATATATATATATATATAGAGAGAGAGAGAGAGAGAGAGAGAGAGAGAGAACGCCTCTTAGAAGTTAAAATTAGAAAGATAAATAGCCCAATATTAAAACTGAAAATGAATATGAAGGGACATTTCTCTGTGTACACAAGGCCAACTCATGAACTCACCCTTAACATTGTCATCAGAGATATGCAAATCAAAACTACAATGAAATACTAGCTCATATCCACTAAGATGACTATGATAACACACGAACAAACACACACACAAACAGAATGACAAATGTTGAAGAGGATAGAGATAAATCAAGTCCTCATTTCTGGTAGGAAGGCAACATGGCACAGCCACTTTGCACGTCATTCATGGAAACAAAAATGTCCAATGAAAAGTACAGGATGAAAAATATACTGCAGAGGACAGTGGTGCATATGTGTAGTCCCTGCTACTCAAGAAGCTGAGGCAGGAATATTTCTTGTGTTTAGGAGTTTGAGACCAGCCTGTGCAACACAGTGAAATGCTATCTCAAACAACAATAAAAAAAAAGCAATAACCAGAATGAAAAACATGCAGGATGTCTCAACACTATGGTACAAATGGCACAGTAGAGAAGAATCAGTGAACTTCAAAGGAGATCAATAAAATTTACTCAATATGAACAATAAAGAGCAATATGTCTGTAAAAAAAAAACAACCAAATAAAACCAAAACAATGACAGCTTCTGGGAATCTGTGGGATAATGAGAAAAGAACCAACATTTATATCATCAGTATCTCAGAAAATTAAAATGAGAGTAAGACTGAAAGAATATTTGCATAAGAAATAATATTTGCATAAGTAATAGCTGAAAACTTCCCAAATTGGGGTAAAAAAACAAACTACAGATTCAAATCTCTGAAAAACCACAAACAGGACAAAATCAAAGAAACCTATGCCAAAAAATATGATCATTAAACTTCCGAAAACTAAAGACAAAGAATAAATTTTGAAAACTGCCAGAGAGAAGCAAAACATTACCTATAGGAGAAAAACAATTTGAATGACAGTTGGATTTCTCATCAGAAACCAGAGGCCAGAAGGAAATAACACACCATTCTTTAAGCACAGAAAGAAAGGAAATTTCAATAGGATTTCATACTTGGAAAAATTATCCTTCAGAAATATGAAGAAATTAAAGGTCCCCTCAGGCACTGAAAACACACAAAAAAACAGAAAATAAACAAGCAAACAACAACAACAAAAACTGTCACTAGCAGACATCTCCTTAAAGACTATTTTAAAATTTTTTAACCAAAAATGCAATCATAAAAGAAGGAATCTTGGAGCAGAGTGAAAGAAGAACCAACAATGAAAAGAGCAAAATTTCCATCTTTTGTTATTTTCATAAATCACATTTGATAACTAAATTAAAAATCATAACTCCATCTGACACTCAAGAAAAGGATACCTTAAAATGGAAAAAGAAAAAGGATACTTTAAAATGGAAAAGGAATAGGTATTTAAGTGAAAGCAAGGTTCCTACAGTTCACTTAAAGTGGTAAAATATTGATATCCATAGACCAGAATAAGTCAAGTATGTACTCTAATACCTAGAGAGCTGCCAACAGAAAACCTATACCAAAATATACACTCAGAATACAAAATTAAATAAAGATGGGATACTGAAGGAAAATGTGTTAAGTAACTCACAGGAAAAGAAAAACAGAGGAAGAATGAGAAGAAATAAGCAGAAAACAAATTATAAAATGGCTCTAAACATAAATAAATGCAACAGGCTTCCCCAAAGAAACAGAACCCATAGACTATATATGGAATTGGCTTGAATAATTATGGAGTACGAGAAACTCCCACCATCTGCCATCTGCAAACTGAAGAAAGTGTAGTGATACAGATCATTCCAGAAGCCTGCAACTGGAGTGTGTGGGGGTTGCGGGGTGGGGTTAAGGTGTGGGTATGAATCTCAGAGTCTAAAATCCTGAGAATCAGAATATCTTATCTCCAAGATCATAAAAAATCTCTCACATACACAATTCCATTTCAATCAGAAAGAATTCATTCTTTCTCCATTTTCTTGTTCTGTTTAGGCCCTCAACAGACTGTATAATGTTCCTCCCACATTGGTAAGGATTTTCTTATCTTCCTTACTCAGTCTACTGATTGAAATGCTGACTTCTTCCAGAAATACCCTCAAAGACATAAGCAGAAATAATGTTTTACTGTGTGAGGATTCTTCAGCCCAATCACATTGACATAAATTAACTATCATAATATATTAGGTTTTAACATTATAATAACTACCTAAATGTGTAGCCTAAATATACCTATCAAAAGAAAGACTGGCATTGTGTATTTAAGTAAATCAATCTAACCTATGCTACTAAAATAAACGCCCCCAAATTCAAATTCAGTAGTTGCAGTGACTTCTGAAAACCAAAAAGGAAAGATCACAAAAGATATAAAAAATATTAATTAAAAAAATACTCAAATGGCTACATTAATGCCTGATAAAGTAAACTTTAAAGAAAGTTGTTAGAGATAAATGAAGTGATAAAATAATCAAATAGATATAAAGATCCTAAAAAGCATATGCACTGACCTACACAGCCTCAAAACAAATAAAGCACAAAGTGGTAAACTCAAAGAAGAAATATCAAAACCCACAATTACAGTAAGATACATCAATGCTATCCCTCCACAAAACAGAAAATGTACAATGATGGTTATCTGAATAATGCAACTGAAAGACTCTAAATGAACATATTAAATAGTTAACCTCACAACAGCAGAATTCATACTTTTCTCAAGTTCTTACTTAACATCTGTCAAAATTATATCGTATCTTGTCCCATAAATCATATTTAACAAATTTAGAAGAACTGAATTCACATAGAGTGTATCCCCTGCCTTTAGTGACATCAAACTAGTAACCAAGATAGAAAGACAACAGGAAACTCTTTAAATAGTACATTTACAAATAATCCATAGGTCAAACATCAAGTTAATAAATACATATAACTGAGTAAAATAAAAAATACAACATGTCAAAATATGTCTTGTGCATCTTATACAGTACTGAAAAGACATTTATAAAATTAAAAGCTTACATTAGATATGAGGAAAGTTTCCATATCAATAATCTAAGTTCCTAGTGAAAGAAACTAGAAAAAGAAGATCAAAATAGATGAAAAGCAAAGCAAAAATAAATACAGAAATAAATAAAAATTACAAGAACAGACATCAATGTCATTGCAAATAGAAAAACAATATAGAAAAATTAATGAAACCAAAATCATCCTTTTTTAGGAAAAAAAATTAATGAACCTCTAGCAAGCCTGATAAAAATTTAAAAACACACAGATAATCAATATTCAGAATGAAACCAGGGATATTACTATCAATCCTATAGCAATTTAAGGATAATAATGCAATAATACAATTTTACTTTGACAAATCTAACAACTTAAAAGTCCTGGACTAGTTCCTTAAAAACCACAAATTACCAAAAGGTAACCAAGATGAAACAAATAATCTGAAGAGTCCTTTAAGCTTCTAAACACAAAATTCATAATTAAAACTCTAGAAGAATAAATTTACATTCAGATGATTTCACTGGAGACTTACATATCATTTACTGGAAAATTAAAACAAATTTTACATAATAACTGCCAGAAAATAGAAAGCAGAATAATACTTTTTAACTCATATTATGAAGCCAGTATTACCCTGACATTAAAAATAAAGAAAGGATTCCTGTATATCAGTGACAAATCCTCTGAAAAGGAAATGAGGAAAACTACCCCATTCACAATATTCTAAAAAAATAAAAAAAAATACTTGGAGATCAATCTAGCAAAAGAGGTTAAAGATCTTTACAATGAAAACTATAGAACCCTAAAGAGAGAAATAGGAGAAGATCTTAGAAGATGGAAAGATCCACCTTGCTCATGGATAGGCAGAATTAATATTATTAAAATGATCATATTACCAAAAGCACTGTACAGGTTCAATGCAATTCCAATCAAAATCCCAAGGGCATTCCTCCCAGAAATAGAAAAAGCAGTCATGAAATTCATCTGGAAAAATAAGAGACCCAGAATAGCTAAAACAATTCTAAGCAGGAAAAGTGAAACAGGTGGTATCGTTATACCAGGCTTTAAACTATACTACAGAGCAATAGTAATAAAAACAGCATGGTACTGGCACCAAAACAGGCTAGTAGACCAATGGTAAAGAATAGAGGACACAGAGACTAACCCACAAATATACAACTATCTAGATAAAGGTGCCAAAAGCATGCACTGGAGAAAGGATAGCATCTTCAACAAATGGTGCTGGGAAAACTGGAAATCCATATGCAACAAAATAAAATTGAATCCTTATCTCTCAACATGCCCAAAAGTTAACTCAAAATGGATCAAGGATCTAGGAATTAAACTAGAGACTCTATGTCTAATAGAAGAAGAAAAAGTAGGCCCTAATCTCCATCACATGGGGCTAGGCCCCAAATTCCTTAATAAGACGCCTGCCTATAACGCAAGAATTAAAACCAAGAATCAACAAATGGGATGGATTCAAACTAAAAAGTTTTTTTTTTCTCAGCAAAAGAAATAATATGTGAGGTAAATAGGGAGCCTACCTCCCGGGAACAAATTTTTACCCCCTACACATCAGATAGAGCTCTAATCTCTAGGGTATATAAAGAGCTCAACAAGATAAGCACCAAAAAACAAGTAATCTAATCAATAAATGGGCCAAGGACCTGAACAGACACTTCTCAGAAGAGGATGTCAACAAATATACGAAAAAATGCTCATTATCTCTAGCAATCAGAGAAATGCAAATTAAAACTACTTTAAATTGTACTAATTGCGTATCCTAAATGTTTTGTATGTTATAGTTCAGACTTTCCTAATTCTCCAGGTTGAAGCCATGACTCTAACAAAGTTGTTTGCTGTGGCAATTTCTCACTCTTATATCTCCTTTTATAGCTCCTGGGAAGAATTCTACTTAATCAGGAATTTGTAATAAAGCTTTTCTTTAGTTTTCAAAAAAAAAAAAAAAAAAAAACTAAGATACCATCTCACTCCAATAAGAATGGCAGCCATTATGAGGACAAACAACAATAAGTGCTGGCGAGCATGCGAGGGAAATAGATACACTTATACACTGTTGGTGGGATGCAAATTGGTGCAGCCAATTTGGAAAGCAGTATGGAAATTCCTTGGAAAACTGGGAATGGAACCACCATTTGACCCAGCTATTCCTCTTCTCAGACTATACCCAAACGACCTAAAAACAGCATATTACAGGGACACAGCCACATCAATGTTTATAGCAGCACAATTCACAATAGCTAAACTGTGGAGCCAACCTAGATGTCCTTCAGTGGATGAATGGATTAAAAAATGTGGCATTTATACACAATGCAATATTACTCAGCAATAAAAAAGCATAAGATCATGGCATTTGCAGGGAAATGGATGGCATTAGAGAAGATTATGCTAAGTAAAGTTAGCCAATCCGCAAAAAACAAATGCTGAATTGTCTTCTCTGATATAAGGGGGGTGACTCAAAAAGGGGTTGGGAGGGAGAGCAAGGGAGGAAGATTACCTCTAGATAGGGAATAGGGGTGGGAGGGAAAGGGAGGGAGAAGGGGAATAGCATGGATAGTGAAAGGAGACCCTCATCATTATACAAAATACATGTATGAAGATGTGAATTTGGTGTCAATATACCTTATATATAATCAGAGATATGATAAATTGTGATATAATGGTGTATTAAGAATTGTAATGCAAAAATAATTAAATATTTTAAAGAAAGAAAGAAAGAGACCTACAGTTATTTCTTATGAAATCAAACATAAATAAAATTTTAAAAATTGCAAAACCAAATTAAACAATTTATGAAAATAATTATGTCATTACTAAGCAGTATTTATTCCAGAAATGCAAGGCTACTTATAAATCAATAAATGTAAGTTGCCATATCAAGGAATTAAGAAAAAAATTATACATCAATTAACATTGAAAAGGTATTTGACATAATCCAATATCATTCATGGTAAATTTAGGAATAGAGGAAATTCCCTCTATTTGCTAAAGATCATTTAAAATAGCTGACAGCTAACAATATACTTAATGATTAAAGAGAGATATTTTTTCCTAAGGTCAGTAAGAAGAGAAGAATTACTGTATTCAGTATAATTATTCAACTTAATATTGAAAATTCTAGCCAGCACAATAAGGAAAGAAAAATAAATAAAATCATGTTGATTTAAAAGAGAGAGTGTGGTTCTGATTTTCAGATGACATAACTATATAATGGAAAACCCAAAGGAAATTATAAAAAAATAAGAATTATTAAGTGCTTTCATCAAGGTCATAAGATCAACACAAAAATATCAATTTTAAAAAATATAATAACAAGCAATGTATGACAGCACATGTCTGTAATTCCAATAGCTTGGCAGGCTGAGGCAGGAGGACTGTGAGTTCAAAGCCAGCCTCAGTGATTTAACAAGGCACTAAGTAACTCAGTGAGATTCTTCTCAAAATATAAAAAAGGGTTGGGGATTTGGCACAGTGGTTGAGTGCCCCTGAGTTCAATTCCTAGATGTCTTAATTTATATAAAAAGTGTAACTGTTCCAAAGCAAATGCAATATATAAGTACACACTTTAAAAATGGTTATAGTATCTATAAGCACCAAATTACAAAATGGTGTTGGAAGAAATCGAAGGCAACCTGAATAAATTGAAAGGCATACCATGTTCATAGATTGAAAGACACAATTTAGTATGGATGTCCCAATTTCTCCAAGTTAATTTATATGCATAATGCAATTCCTATCAAAACCTCTGAAAATTCTTTTAAAAAGAGACACGGTTATTTTAAATTTTTATGGTAGGGCACAGGCCCTAACATAAATAATCTTGACAAAGAAAAATAAAGTAAGAAGAATTACTGTACCTGATATTAAGGGTTGCTATGTAGCTATAGTCATGAAGACACCATGGGATTAGTGTAGGAAAGACGCACAGATCAATGGAACAGAAGAGAGAACTCAGAAACAGATCCACACAAAAATGTTCAAAAGATTTTTTTATTATTAGTTGTTCAAAACATTACAAAGCTCTTGACATATCATATTTCATACATTTGATTCAAGTGGATTATGAACTCCCATTTTTACCCCATATACAGATTGCAGAATCACATCGGTTACACATCCATGTTGTTACATACTGCCATACTAGTGTATGTTGTATTCTGCTGCCCTTCCTATTCTCTACTATCCCCCCTCAAAAGATATTTGAAGGAGGTAAAAAAGCAATCCCATCGAAGTAAGATAAATCCTTTCAACATACTATTGCTGAAGCAACTAGATATTTATAAGCAATAAAAATGTAACTCAACCCAAACCTCAAAATTTAACAAATTTTTTTCCAAAATGAATCATAGACTTGCATGTAAAATATAATACTATAACATTTTTATAAATAAACACAGGAAGCAATCAGCAAGTCTTCAGGCTAGGTGAATAGTTCTTAGATGGAATACATTAAGCGTAATCCATTAAAAAAATGATTGGTTAAGTTTAAAACTTAATAATAAATTTTAAAACTTTCCTTACATGAAAGACCATGTAAAGAAAAATACAAAGGTAAGCTATATACTGGGATAAGATATTTATATATCATACATATGATTAAAGTCTAATATATAAAATACAAAATGCCAAAACTCAATAGAAAAGTATTTTAAAATCTCATTAGAAAATGGACAAAATATGTTAACAGACACTTCACTGAAGATGATACACAAATGGCAAACAAAAATATGAAAAGAAGTTCAATGCCCTTAAGAATCAGGGAAATGCAAATATGAAACAAATATAAGACATTACTAGAAACTATCAGAATGGGTATAATAAAACAAAAATGAGCACCATAAAAAGAAACAGCTAAGATGCAGTTTATAGAGTTGTTCCTAGTTTCTTTGTATTTATTTGTATTACCTGAACTTTCATAACATTGTTTAAAAGATCATAGTTATTAATCCAAAAAGAAAAATGAAGTGTAAGATAAACAACAAATCCAATATACTAATCTGCTCAGATTATATGTTGAGTCCCTTATACACAATTTAGGAAGGAAATTGGAAATCAGTATACCTCCCAAAGAGAATAAGTAGGCATGCTGCCATATAGAAAGCTGTCATATAGAGTGTAGATATCATTTTGTTTTAGAATTAAGAACCTGAGTAGAATTTACATGCTACAGATTTTCTGAAAATGAATTTAACTCACAATGCATAAGATGAGTTCAAAGAGAGGCAGGATACATATCATGTCAGGGATGCTGTAGAAAGGATTCTTACAAGTCAGAGGGAGGTTAGGATTGTGGAGCACTACCATCTCTGTAACTGAATTCTGCTTTTAGTAAAGAAAAGGCCTCTGATGACTTGTAGCTCCAATTTAATTTGTGCTGGGGACTTCTGGAGTTTTCTGATCTATCCCTTCATGACTGCTATGTCTGGGAGGTGCTTGCTCACAGGGAGATCTCAAGCAGGTTTGATTGATACTTTAAGAAGGAAACGGTAAATAAATGTGAAGCCAGATGGCTAGACCTTTCAATGCATCAGTTACTTAACACAATCTCTTCACATTCTCTCCATGTAATTCCTCCACTGTTTAAAAATGTAACTGGAAATTTCTAAGGCAAAAACATTGTATCTACTCATGCTAGAGTTTGTACAACTGTGTCAAATAGCCCTTGGCGTGTGACAAAAGGGAGCAATAGACAGTGGCCTTCATCCCTTTGGTCCTCATATCTCACTCACCCTTGGGTAGTTCATTCCCCTTTCTCTGGAAATCTTTAGGCCACAGTGGAAACAGTTTACCCCTGTAATTCCTTAAACATAACATTCAGGCAAACAGAAGGACTAGTGACGACAATTGTGATTTAAAGGAACTGTCACTCACTTTATACAATTTTGGAAAATTAAATGAATAAACTTTTTTTAACAAATATACATAATGAAGCCATTTCTCCACAGCAGCACCTAAACATGTCTTGATATTTGTGTGTGTGTGTGCGCGCGCGCGTATCATAATTAGGTTCAGATTTCTTCTCTCTCTCACCCTCTTTTTAAAAAAATATTCTACTTATGAACATCTCAGAGAGTTAGGCCTTGCATGGTAATCCTCAATATGCCATTGCCTTTCTCTGTGCTATTTCTGTGCCTGTGTGCACTTCCACTAATATATAAATCATGTGGTATGTCCCTTTAGTTATAAAACACAAGCAATGATACCTACCTTGCAGGGTTACTGTGAACGTTAGAGAACCTGCCAGTGAAAAGTCTGACAGAGTGATTCATTTTACTTTACAGAATTTATCCTTCTGGACTGCAAGCTCCTCTAGGGCAGAATCCATGTCTTACTCGTGTGTAATGAATATGAGTTTGCTTCACAACTCTCAGGTGCATGAAATATGACCTTATGTTGTGTTTTAAATGAAAATTAAATCTTCCTCCAAATCTACACTAGGAGCTTTCTCTGCCTGCCACTAACCCAGGATGTTTAAACTGTTCAGAAACGTGAGGAGCGGCCTCTTTTTTAGCTTGTTGCTGAAAAGCAACTACACATTCTGATAAGTATGTAGGTGTCTCTATAAAAGGCAAGAACCCCTCTCCTCACAGCACCTTTTCCCCCAGGACTCATTTGGGTGAGAACCTTAAACATCTAAGTTTCTCAAGCAGCTCTCTTTACACCATCTCCTCATCCGTCCTTTCTCTGCTCTTCTGCCTCTTGCGACATAGATTGTTGGGGCAGGTCCCAAATGGCTGTAGTTAAACTCCTTTACGGAGACTTCCAGCAGGCTATGTTAGGTTTCTAGCATATAGCCAGGGCTGGAAACCAGCTCTGTTATGGTTAGTCAAGGCCAGAAACACTCTGATTCAGAGTATATACCCAAGGTCATAAACATTAATTTGGGAGCCTGTGCACCCTTCTGTAACCCGTTGGCAGTGTACTTTCTTTGGCTTGCATATGAAAAGGACTTAAGAAAAAGACTCGGGGACTAATGGGAGTTAATGAGGACAAAATGGGGGCAAAATGAGGACGAAAATGGAATGGGCTGTGTGCTAAAGCTAAGGCTGGAGGCTGGAGGCTGTTACCACCCCAATAAAGCATGTCTACTCTCCTAACTGCATGTTGCATCTTCTTCCACCTGCCAAACCCCAAATCCATTTCCTGGATCAGAGCCCCCAGAAGACATAAATTCAACCAGGTTAGGCTTCTAGCCCTTTACCTCCATGAATCTGGACTTTCTAAATCACAAGTCTTGGAACTCTTCCCTAGAACAGAGGGAGGCCCAGAGCTCAGAATGCCCAACCCTCTCTCACCTTCTGGATGCACTGCAGGATAAAAGGTAGGTGGCTTATGCTGAGCCCACAGAAAAGTAAAACCATGATTTTTTTTTCCAGGTTATCCCACCATTCACTTCTGTATCCCTGATACCTAACACAGAGCCTCAGATAGAGGAGACCTGTGTGAATATTTAATCAATGTGTAGAAAAACCACAGGTAATGCAGGTAGACTCTCATTAGGTGTTGCCACAAGTGTTCTAGGTCCTAGAACACAGCTAGCACACTGTCACATTTTAGCTGAAATTTCAGGACTTAGTAATTGTCATTAGACACACATAGGATAAACTTCGGCTCTGCCACTCACAGTGCCAAGTTTTAAAGCCAAGATTAGCCAAATTTCACCAAGCAAGCTAACAGGATGCCCAGAACTTGGAGGACACAGTAACTTCACATCAACACGGTAAGTACAACTGTATTAGGGAATCCGACAAATGACTGATTGTGATGTCTGATATTCTATGTTGTCAATCGTTAGAATAATATAATAACAACTTCAGGTATCTGAGAGCTGCGTTTTCTAAACAATTCCTCAAGACTGCTAATGTCATTAAAATTTTAACCATTTTGAATGAATATCTTCCTAGAATAAATTATGTATATCCCTGCTGTCTTGAGCAAATCATGGCAAGCATAATTTAACATTTCTGTGATTATTTAATGTAGTCATTACTAGCATTCACTGTTCCAGCCCATATAAACAGTGGTGCCTTCTGGGCACTTTGGGTTAAATTGGGCTTTTTGTATAACAGGAAATGACTTTGACTGCTGAGTTTTCCTAAACCCACAAACATCTGTCTTTCATTACTTTTGAGTGTTTTCTTTATAAACATTTTGCTCACTAGTTGCTTGATAATGTGATATAATGCTTTGCTTCATGATAGTTATTGTTTTTTCTTGGTAATTTAATTTTTTTTTTTTTGCTTCCAAGTTGCTAAGTGCTTAGAACCTGGAAAATTGAACTATTTTTTAAATTTAGGAATAAATGAGAAAAAGAAAATGCTCTCTGAATTCCATTGAGCTGATAGTTTGACACTTTTTTTGCTAAAAAAGGATGTTTACTCTGGGTTTCTTTTGGGCTTATGGTAATTTTGAGCCCATCATGTTACAGCTAGCTGACTTTATGTATATAAACAGTACCTTGCATTTTTCTGAGCAATGTCATAACTTAAACCATTTCTTCTCTAATTCTGTTTTTTAATATTTTATGAAGTTCAGAAGGTCCACATCCCTAAGGTCAACATGGGATTAAAACCCCATCCCATGCCATTTGACCCCAAAGTCTAACACAGTTCCCATCTTACTACAATCTGTGAACATTCTGGGCTATTAAAATCTGATAGACACCAAAGAGTCTGATAACCTCACAAATGATGAAATGGCTGATGGAATTTTGAGAGTCAGACTATTTCTTCTCATGTATTTGGAATCAAACTTCAATAATTAATCCAGATGCACATATGTACTCTGACTAGAAGTTTGGGAACTAGAAGAAATTAAGCAACAGAAAATGAGGTCAATAGGAAAGCAATTAATAGATGGATAGACAGATGATAGACATAGAAATATGTTTACCAATAATGATTTCATTCCATTTCTCCTGCCAGCTGAAGTAAATATTAAATGTAATTCCTAAATGATTATTCAAATAAAAAACCTAAGGCTACTACATATTTTAGAGTGCATCATGGCACTTACTTTAATGGATGGTATTTATCTATTTATTTTTTTTTACTTTCACTATCTCAAAGAAAGAGTATATACAAATTTCATTTTTTATTACATTATGATTTGTTTCCTTTTCTAAAATATTAGAATACTTTCTTCCTTCTGACAACTCAAACTCTAGTCACCTTCAGGATTCAGTTTACCTTTTAACTTCTAAATGCTTAGAACCTGGAAAATTGAACTATCTTTGAAATACCTTCCATGATTTCCATAGAACTTTGGTTTTCTTTTTCTCCTCTTTTCTCTAACACCGCGTGCCTCAATCTCTTAGTAAGAGTTTTGGGGAGGGGGGGCCTGAGGTTGTGGCTCAGCGGCTCAGCGGTAGAGCACTCGCCTATCACGTGCGAGGCTCTGGGTTCGATCCTCAGCACCACATTAAAAGACAAAAACAAAAATAAAATAAAGGTATTGTGTACAACTAAAAATTAATTAAAAAAAAAAAAGAGTTTCAGGTTTACCAGATCTTGACCTTGTTAGGTGAGAAACTCCTTAGATCAAAGGCTGTATCATGTATTTCTAGTGTAGTTTTCTATTTGCAGTTAGTAAAGTCTAGCTGTGAAATAAATGGGCAAGTAACAACTAAATAAATAATAAAAATCAATAGACTGGTGACACTAACATTAACCAGGTCCAACATATTTATATACTTTATGGATGAGAAATAGATGTCAGATGGCCTTTGTGCTGGCTATTCGGCTATTCTTCCTTTGTCTGTCCCCTCATTTTAATCTATTTTCTCTCTGTGTGTCCTGCAACTGGCCTTCTGAGGAAGATCCACACAAAGACTGCAGAAGAGAATAATGATTCTCAAAGAATACCCACACCCTAATCCTCAGAACTTGTGAATATATTATTTTAGAGCAAAAGAGATTTTGCAAATGTGACATTAAGATGGAGAGATTATCCTGGATGACCTGGGTAGGCCTAGTATAATCACATGTGATCTTAAAGAAAGAGAACCTCTCCAGGGTATGGTCAGAGAATCAGATGTGATGATAGAAGCACAGTCAGAGAGGCGTGCTAAGAGGACACAACCCTATTGAGTTGCTGACTCTGAAGATGGAGGAAGGGCCGTGGATCAAGGAATGCAAGTGGTGTACAGAAATTGGAAAAGGGAAACTGATCATCCCCCCAGAGTATTTTGGTTTTTTTTATTTTTTTGGACACATTTATTACTTTATTTATTTATTTATTTTATGTTGTGCTGAGGATCCAACCCAGTGCCTCACATGTGCTAGGTGAGTACTCTACCATTGAGCCACAGCCCAACTCCCCCAGAGTCTTTAAAAAGGAGCACAGACCAAGGACACCTTGGTTTTACCTCACTGGCAGTCATGTTGAATTTCTGATTTACAAAACTATAATATAATCAGTGAGTTTGTTTCTGCCCACTCCCTGCTTCAGTCCTGTACCTTTGACTGTACCTATATCTATGTGCCTCTGGCTACCACTGGCTGGTTCTATCTTCTCCGTGCATCCAGCTCCCCATGGGCTCTGCTAATATTCTTTTCTTCTTCAGCTCTTTGCCTTTAGAGACAGTAATGGTGGCTTGTTCTGGAAGCATTTCTATCCCTTGTTTATGCAATCAGTCCTACCCATACACCTGTTGGTAATCCTTCACTATGCACATATTTTATTTGAACAATATAGGGTATATCTATTTCCTTTCAGGACATAGATTGGGCAACCTTGTTCCCTTAAAGCATTGTGAAAGGTTGCTAACAGTTCATGTATACTTGGGAGAGGAGCCGATAGCAGAGGGATGGTGGAGGGTTCCCTGAAGGAAGCTTTGGCTTCTTATGACTTATCTATTCCCATGAGATGTGACAATGATCTTACTTATGATTTTACAATGATTTACTTATTGTGATGTCCCTGAATCCTTGCAGTCCATCCACTTTACAACTGCTATATGTATCTAAGTATTTTTTCTTGATGGATATATTTTTCTTTGTTTGCAATTTCCTTATGATTAAAATCCTCTTTCACCTTTTCTGTATTGAATTTTTGGGACCTAAAGAGATCTCTGAAAACAAGACCAAAGTCTCAGAATAATCATAACAAAGATCACCAATTTGACAATGCTAAACTATTCCGTGTTTAGCATGTGCAAAATCAGCACCCTCATGAGAGAAAGACTGAGTCATAAGGTGGGTATGTGACATCAGAGTGGAGCCTAGTACCCTACTTTTCACTATAGACAGCAGGTGCTTCTGATCCTTCTGTGCTGTGCCCAGAAGCTGACACTCTCCAACAAAGACACTGTTCCCCTCCAAATGTCCTGACCTTAGGTCTCACACAAGACCTACTTCCTCAATGTGCTCATAGGTTATAGAACACAGGAATGAATGGTGTCAAGGGATGTCTACTCTAAGATACTTCATTTGGTAAATGAGGAATGGAAAGCCCTAAAATGCTGCAGTGGATAGACAGGCAGGTACCACCATAAGGACGTGGATCACAGAGTCAGGTTTGTTGGGAGTCTGAAACATAGCTCCATAACTAAATTGTACAAATTTGGGCAAATTACATTACTTCTCTGTGCCAAAATTTTCACATCTACATACTATCTACCACAGGATTATTGGGAGGACTAAAGAAATAATATCTGTAAATTTCCTTACAACAAATGCCTATAATAAAGAAGTAGGTGGAGGGCATTGGGATGAAAATTAAGTCTATAGTTTTTTCAAGCATGATTCATCATTAAGAGAACTGAAGAAAAAAATATTCTTTGCAGATGAAATTGAGGCCCAGAGAGCTTAAGAAACGTGGCCAAAGTCACAAAGTTCTTGTTCTATGGAAAAGATGCAAACATAGACCTGTCTGATTCTAAAGTCCATGCCACTCACATTCTCCCATTCTGCCATCACTTTATTCTGAATAGTGATACTGACATTTGTCACCACCTGCCATCAACATTCAGTCAAGGTATATCCCCAAGATATATCTCCATCCTTGTATTCTTAGATTATTGTTTACCCCCTCCCTCCACTTTTGCTTCAATTATACTATCTAAACTATACAACCACACAACCTCCAACCCTTCCTTTGGTGTATTTTGCTTCATGCCACTGACCACTACCTGTTACCATATACTATATTTATTTCCTTATTTACCATCTTCTCCACTGACATTGTAATCTACATGCACATAAAGATTCTTGCCACTTTGTCCACTGCTATATCTACAGCATGTAGCATGTGGCTTACAGAACACAAAAACACATTTTGGTTATTTCAAAACATTTTGATGAAAAAGAGTGAATGATTAAATGGATAAATGGACAAATGCATGAGTTGATGAATGAAATTCTGCCTCAACAGATATAAGACCACAATGACATTCAACAGAAACCTTCAGTATTCTATTGCTTTCTTTTCCAGGATTAGTCACAACTATTTACTAGGGCATAAAACTCACACACCAGAGATCTCCCCTTTATTATGCTGTGCCATTTAAAGCCACTTTCCATATCAAACCATTGTACACAGAGCAGTAAAAACTCCTTCTGCCACTTTGATCATGCTCCATTCCCTACTTAAAACCTTACTGGCCTTGACATTTGTTAGCACACTTCAAATCTAACCTGCTAATGATGGCAGTCCTGGCTCTTTTCTAGCTTTCCCATTTTGTTTTAAAGCCAACACTTCTCATTACCTGGCATATCTCAAATTCTAATTATTATTGTCGGTTTTATATTGAACATAACTGTGCTGACTTGAATTTGCCTAATGAAACTTCCATTTCTTCCTATCTCATAACTATTCAACTTAAAATCAATTCTTCCAAAAGAGCTGGGTCCTGATAAAATCATTACGAACCATTTGATTTTTATTTCTGCACAGTGCTATGAAAAAAGAATATTAAATTGTCCCAGTTCTTGCTTTCTTGGCTCTTAAAATTCAACAAATCGTGATGATGTAAGAAGTTAGTTATAAGGATAAAAACCACTCACAACTAACCAATTCAGAAGCTGATGCCCTCATAAGCTTGGGTATTATGAGCAGAGATAAACCCGACTGACATCCAGTTTATGTATGTAACAGTGAAATTCCTAGTCCACATTGTAATGTTTGTTATTTCTTCTACTTTGACTCCTCTTCCACATTTTGTATTAAAATTGCTCTTCTCACTGGATAGCTTCCCAAATTCCAAACATTACCTAGGCTTGGAGATTCCAATTTCCTAAGTAGCTCCTCAAACAAAGATATAGTTTTGCTAGTAGCTATAATTGCTTCTTTGTGTGTGCTTTGAAGGTGTTAGATTACATTGTGAGAGTTGAAGGGCTGGGGTTGTAGCTCCATGGTAGAGTGCTCGCCTTGCATGTGGAAGGCACTGGGTTCAATCCTCAGAACCACATAAAAAATAAAATAAAGGTATTGTGTAAAAAAAAGAAAAAAAGAATACAACATATAGAGAGTATATCCTCAATCTATGATCAAGATGTTTACAGACTATAGTTGTTATATCATAGAGTTTAATATAAGCTCTCTAAAAATGTTTATGTATTATTTATATACATAAAGTATGCAAATATCATCATAAAAGATAATATGCCCTCCTACAAACAAGGGTTACCTCTACTTGTCTAAACTTTCCAAATTGTTTTTGATGTTCAGGGATTGTTTTCATAACTGGAAATCCTATTGTTTAAAAAGAGATGTATTTCCAATTCAGCCTATAGTTGACCATAAAGATAATAGTAACTCTCTCTCCTTCAGACCCCTGAGCAAACTATCATTAGTTTGTAATTTCAATATCTATTTTTTTTTTTTTTGCAGATTTAACAAAACTTCAAACATGACCCCTCAAGTCTGCATACATATGCATATGCCCTATGGCTCCTTCTTCATCACACACCAACCATAAGTCATTAGCATGAAGTCTTTCTTGATTGAGCCTGACCTAGGTCTATAAAGCATTATGCAGAAAACAAAGGGGCAACTGGGAGGAAAATTCTGATTAAGCAGCTGGGCTTTGAGGCTCCAGTAACTGTATAAAACCTTGGTAAAGCAGTTACAGAAAGTGATTCTGGATGATCAGGCAAGAATGGGTGATATCTCTAAGTAGCCAAGTCCATGTTCTTTTATGATGATAACACCTCATAATTATTAAGTACCTAATATGTGCTAGCCTCCAAATCGGGATGTTATACAGACTGTCTATTATTGCCACACCACAACAAGACCAGGAAGAAAGTACTATTTCTAAACCATTTTAAAAGTAAGGTTAGGATTCCGGAGTAACCAGATGACTTGTGCAATGCCACATCTGTAGTAAAAAGCAAGACTGCCTGCCTGGCCCCTTTCTTTACTCTCAACTGGTCCATACTCAGTAATCCTGCCTCTGTCAGGAATTCAGAGGACAGAAACAGGAATGCAAGGAGGGAAACTAATGTGTTATAGCATTTTCTAAAGAACCTGCCTCTACATGCACAAACCTAAATTCGTTGGGATAGGGAACCTAATGGGAAGTGTGTAAGCAGACCTGGAAGGTGCTCATGAGTAAGACACAGGCAGTGTTGTGTTTCACAGATTGATTTTAAAGAGTTCTTTTTTTCCTTTTTCCTTTTCCCAGCATTTGCCCTTTCCTTCCTCCTTTTCTTTCTGCCTCCCTTTGTACACCTCTCGTTCTCTTTTTCTACTCTCCTCTCTGCTGGTTCTATAACATAAATCAAGCTCTGCTGTGGGTTATGTATGCAGTATTTCCTCTCAATGTGCTTGGCCTTAGAATATATTTGGAACCAAAATGTAAGGAAATGCAACTAAAGAACAGGCAGTGGGGGAGGGTGGGAGAGATAGAAAGCATACGTCAGCTGTCAGTTGTATTATAGCACCAGGCAAATAAAATCAAGTTTACAGGATGAAAAACTACCTGTAGGGACACTTTGTACTATGTATGTGATGACCACCTACTCAGGCTGTCTGGCTAGGTGGATAGTGGTGTCTTTCCTTCTTTTGATTTCAGTCATTGCCTTTGTGAAATTTAGGGGACAGACCTTCATTTCTACAACCTGACATTCTGTGGTTTTCATTGTACCTACCAGAGTTAAACAGGAATGGATTATTGAATAACGATGGAAAAAAAAATGCACTCCATCAGAGCCATTTAACATTCAGGAATGTTTTTAAAATATACATTTTGGCCTGCACATTGTTTTATTTAAATCCAGATAATAGTGCCATTTGCATTCTGATCCAGGATCTGTCCTTGCCTTGCCTGGAGATAGATGATCCTTCATTCTGTTGGTGTTTTAATTTCCTCAGTGGTTAAGCAAGAACGATACATACAATCTACCTTTCAGAATTTATGAATGGATTACAGAAAAATCTTTCATAATGCTTTGGCTTAAAAGATTTCTCTCTGAACCATATTTATGTTTTCAATATTCTATTTTCCCCAAATAGTCATCAATAGGATTCACAAAGGAAACATATCCATATAATTGGATTAATTTCCCTAAATCCTTGGATGATCTCAAAATGTTTGGCCATGACTAATCAATGAATTTGAATTTTTGGCAAGTAGGCATCATTATGTACACATATCAAATATCTGCCCTTTTCTTCATAGTCAGAACAATCTGGTTTAACGAATTGTGAGAATATAAATGTGAATATGCAACCATATTAAAAGTAGTCTGATTGTTGGACTAAATTCCCCTGATGACATGAGAAATCGAGACATAAAAATCCCACATAGATGCCAAAGCATGAAGTATTCCGATTCTATAATATCCTATTGAGAATGAATCCTACTGGAAATTATTTTTAAAAGGAAAGTTAGTAGAAAGACCTGGCTTTATAAATAAGGGAAATAAAACTTCCTCACCAATCAGAGGTTTTGTGCCAAGTGCCTGTGGCACCGGGTATTCAAACCTCACCATAACTTCATCTTTATTCCACCATTTTACTACCAAAAAGGTCAGAGGCAAAATCATTTATCCCATCTAGTGATATGACTATAATTAAATTCCAGATTCAACATTAGAGATGCTAGTTCATATAAGTCTACTTCAGTAGCAAACTATCCTCAAGTTGGCCCACAAATTCTCCTTTTGAGGAGAAATAATTCATGGTAGAAGTCTTATACAGGAACAGGATATGATAAGTCCATCTGTATGCTTCTCTTTGGGGATGACAGATCACTGTGTATAATAGAACATCAGGCTTATTAAAACCATGTAAAGTGTAACTGAGATCAAAATTTATAATAATTCTGGTATAAAATAGCAGGCCCAGTTTATTGAACACTTCTGATGTGTTAAGCACCTCAAAATGTCATTTCAAAGCTTCAAGTAATCTGTACAAGTGAATATTACAACCCCACTTTACAGAAGAAGTATATGAAGTAAATAACAAAACTAACAATGATAGAAAATACTTGTATAGAATTTACAATGGGTTGGGTATTAAGACCCTGATCACACATTACTTATGAATTATACGTATTAATTAATCTTCAAACAACTCTATGAGGCAAGTAATACTGTCATACCCATTTGCCATGGGAAATTGATATGCAGAGAGGTGAAATAAACTCCAGGGCTCTATAAGGTCCAGAAAATAGATTGAGATTTCAAACCTAAGCAGTCCAGCCCCAACACTAGGCTCTTAAGCACTGCCCTTGATGTTCAGGATCATACAGACAGCAAGCGACACAGAAGGATCTGAGCCTTGGGCTTGGACTCCAAAGGCAGCATTCTTTCTAGTCTGTTTTTCAATTGTGGATGCTCTCTAAAATAAAACAGGGGACAATTGGGAGGTAGGTTTTCTATTAAAGATGTGACCATTTTATCATATGAACAAACCAAAGTTTTCAGTTGAGTTGCCAATTTATTTCTAAGTGCTAGTGAATCCCAGAGGAGGAGAAGAATACCTTTCCTGTTGCTTGAAATGAAAATTATCATCTTTATTCATCAGTTACCTTGTCCTTAGGCTCTGAGGCAAGGTCTGGGCCAAGTGCCACTGGCCCCAGTCTAAGCTGACAGCAAACCAGAACCAGAAAACCCACATGGCTTCTGCAGAAATGCTTTTATGCACTAAGATGGAGGTTTTCATCCATACCTCCCTTAACTTTTCACCTTGGAAAATATGTGTTGAATTTCAATGATGGGAAAAACACTACCATAGACACTTTGGGGAACAGAGATTCCTTGTCCTCAAGGAAAGCAAAGGCTATTGGGGGAAATATAAATATTGGCAGCTAAGTATAACTCATATTAGAGTGCCAAGGAGCCCTTTGGCTTGTATCTAAGCTCAAGTTTCTGCTATGTGTGAGAAAATTAGAACAGGCTCAGGTATACTCTGGGGGTCAAATCAAGGCACATAAAGGTGAGATATGGGGTCTTGCGATGTGCTTCACTCTCATAAATGAGTCTAGGCAACCCTGTGTGCTTTTAATGTACACTGGAGAATTAGGTAGATCATTATTATCGTTGTTGCTATTTTATTCTCCAACTATGAGTTTACAGCATCTTCTCTTCAGTGGTTTGTGTCCCTGAGAGCAAAATAAACTCAACATTTTCTTCCTGAAACCTCTCATGAATATTAATGCTGTCTTTATTTATTGTTCGGCAAAATATGACAAAAATAAAAATGCACTACAGCAAAAAAAGAACACAAATACACCAAAAATATCTAGCTACTGTCAGAATTCTTGTGTCATCATCATTATCAATAAGTGCACACTTGACAAGCATACTCCACATGCTACATTGTCCCACAATTCCTTATAACCACTGACCTTTCTTAAAGGGTATGGTTGGTTCTTTGGTTGCTACTTGTAGAACCCCATTCATTTTAAAGTTGGACAGTTTGGGAATGGTTTAGCTGGAAAAATGGAGCTCAGTAAAAATGGGACAAGAAGATCAATCTTCCAGAATCATATTCTAATGGCCCAGAATCTTCCCTCAAAGAGCTTTGCAGTAAGATATTCAAATATATGAAGCAGAATTTCAATGGTCCCAACTTAAAGGGGTGCAGACAGAGTCCCACCTGTACCCACATATCTAAGAGCAGCCTGGAGGAAACCCAGAGACCTTGAAGTTTTGTACATCACATGTGCAAAGTCACTGATTCAATCCATTTTATATATAATGGCTCCTAATAAATAAAGTAGCTCAGGCCACAGAGTCAGAGGCAGTGTTTTAAAAGGCTTTTTCTCTGCTATGGCCAAAAGACTTGACAAGAACAATTAGAGGAGGAAAACTTTATTTTGGAGCTCATGGTTTCAGAGGTGTCAGTCCACAGAAGTCTGGTTCCTTGGGGCTCAAGGTGAGGCAGACTGTCATGGTGGAAGGATATGGCAGAGAAAAGGGACTCAGAACATCACAGTAGAAAGGAGAGAGAGAGAGAGAGAGAGAGAGAGAGAGAGAGAGAGAGAGAGAGAGAGAGAGAGAGACTCTTGCCTTTGGGGTATATAAGGAGAGAGAGAAAAAGAGAGAAAGACTCATGCCTTTGGGGTATATATTTTGTCTCTGACAAATGGAGTCTCTCTCTCTCTCTCCATTTGTCAGAGACAAAATATATACCCCAAAGGCATGCCCCCAGGGACCTGCCTCCTCCAGTCACACCCTACCTACCTACAGTTTGCACCAAAATTAATAATTATCAGAGGGTTAATGCACTGATTAGGTTCAACTTTTTACAATCCAATAATTTCATCTCTAAACTCTTATATTTTCTCCACAGGAACTTTTGGCAAGCACCTAATATACAAACCATAACAGGCAGAGTTGGAACTAATATGACTTCAACCTTAGTTCAATGACCTTTTAATGCTACTCCCTAATTCCTATGTAGCAGAATTTGGGAAAGAACAAATGGGACAATTTATAAGAAATACTTATTATGGTAGACTGTTCTTCAATCACCATAAGATAGAACTCCTCTGAGGATTATAAGTGGAAAAACTGTTGCAGAGTGGACCAATGAAGTGGACAGCCTTAGCATGTTGACTCTGTATTCTCATACCTGGAACACAATATATGAAACTAGTGGTATAAAATCCCTAGAGCTGTGGCAGATCATGTGAGTTTGTCCACAGTGAAAACACTGAGATCTAAAAAATTCATTCAGACTCTTCTCTACTTCAAACTTGTTCCTAAGAGAGATGCTAAATTTTAGGCAGTGCCAAAAGAACACTAATAAAATTCCACTCTAGGACAAAAAAATTATGACAGTGAGGGGTAGTTTATTTTATATATATCTATCATTTGAGTCAACAGAGAAGGCTTACATTATCCAGAAGAACAGATCAAGTGTCATTGTCCCTTGCTTCAACTTGGGATTGAACAAATCCCTTTCAGTGACTGTATGATAAATTGAGCTTTACAGAGTATTAGAAGCTACACAATGCATCAGTGACATAACTGTGATCAAAACTATTACCCCAAGTTGTTTCATAATCTGTATTCTTTCCCTTTGTAAAGGAGCTGTCTGCTTATATTTAAAATAAACAAAGAATTCCTCCGCATTTTTCTATTCCCTTTTATAGAAAGGAACTGACCTTTAGTGTTACCATACCTATAACATAACCTTCTCCATATAAAATGCACTTGAGAAATTATGCTTCTTGATAACCTTTAGGATTTGCCTGAAGGCAGGCAGAATTATTTTTTCAAAAACAAAAAATTTCCCTTTAGAAAATAACTTCTTTATGTGATATGGTAGAGACAAAAACTGATAATATGAGCATCACCACAATTTTTAAAGCATTGTATAAATTTATGATTTGTTTATTAATGGCTTTATCATTCATAACAGTTACATATAATGTGCTACTTAGAATACCGTTATACTCAACTTTGGGAAAAAAAATATGGAGGGACAGAGCTACAGAGAACCCCACAGGAATCCCGAGTCTTCGAACAGGACTTGAACACAAATAGTGGGTGTGATGCATTTCTCACACTGTACAGGAAGTTGCACACCTTGTCCTATCTAAAGACTCAGTTTTTACATGTTATGGAAAATGGCAGATTAAGAAACTCCAGAAACATGCACCTGCATGAAAGCACTAAAAAAATATCTAGCAAAACTATTAGAATTAGAATCTACCTTTTCAGAACTCTGGAATCTAACCAGAAGTTTGCAGTAATTCAGATAATACTTAGTTTAAACAGAAAGAAAGAAAGAGAAGAAGGAAGAGAGAGTGGGAAGGAGGGAGGGAAAGGAAACAAGCAGACAAAAGACTGGTTAATTCTCTGTATGAACTCCAAATCTGCTTCTTAATTTACCCCAGTCCCACCCACTGCTATGCATCTTCACAGCAACCTTGGAAACAAGAGCCCTCATTATAGAAGCCATACTTGAGGGAGCAGAAGGGAACACACTAGCCAAGAAGTCCTATTTGATCTGTATCACGGTTCCCTAGAAGGGCTGCTCAGAACCAGTCTTTATCTCACATGAGTGGGAACTCACATAGCACTAAAGCTGTCACCTCCCAGGACACTGTCAAAAACATTTATAAGCAAATGTTGTAGTCTCTACCTCAAACTTCCTACTGTCATGAAGCTTATAAGTCCGGCAGAGGTGATTTCTTTGAGCCTTCTTAGGTAATTCCTTAGCTTGTGCACAGTTATAGGCTTACGCTTGACCTTACAGATCCTCAGAAATACATCAGAGGTTTCACCTAATTCCCAAAGCACCTCACTGTACACCTTTCCTCTGAATGTTCTGGTGATCAAACTGTTTGTCCCAACTATTATCTATTTTCTTAGGCGGCAGAGACTAAAACAGGGCTAGAAATTCTCCCCTTAAAATCAAAAGCCCCTCTTATCATGCCTAATCAACACTATACTGAAACTCCTAACTAATGAAATAAGGCAAGAAAAGGAAATAAAAGATGTCCGAATTGGAAAGGAAGTAGTAAAACTAACAGCCTTAGCAGATGGTTTTATCGCATATTAGATACCTTTGAAGACTCCAAAAGTGGCTAGAATTAATGAATGAATTCAATAAAATTTAAGGACACAATATCAAAATATAAAAATCAGTTGCACTTCTGTATTTTAACAATAAATTATCTGAAAAGGAATTAGAAGAAAAATCCCACTTAGGATAATAATGAAAATAATGTAATAGGAAGAAGCTTAACTAATGAGGTGAAAAATTTATATACTGAAAACTACAAAACATTGTGAAAGAAATTAAAGATGATCTAAAAAATGGAAAGACCTCCCATTTTCATAATATGGTATTATAAGCCTTAAGATTATGATACTATAATTGATCTATAGATAAATAATATAATCTCTAACAGAATTCTAACACCCTCCTTATAGAAATTGGCAAACTGGACACCAAATAGCTTAAACAATCTTAAAAAGTAAAAAAAAAAAAAGCTTAGAGAACTGACATTTCCTAATTTTCAATCTTATTGCAAAAGTGCAATCATCAAAACAGTTTGGTTACAGGAATAAGGATGGACACAGAAATCAATGGAAGAGATTTCAGAAAGTAAACCAGTGGGTCTACATATAGTCAACTAGTTTTTAAAGAAGTAAACCAATATCATTCAAAAGGGAAATAATAATAATCTTTTCAACATACAGTTCTGGAATAATTGGATATCCACATACAAAAGTATGAATCTGGACCTCCCACTTGAAACTTAATACAAAACTCCCCAAATGGATTAAACATCTAAACATAAAAGCCAAAAACATAAAATTCTTAGAAAGAAACACAGTTATAAATTGTTATGACTTCAGATTGGGTTATGGTTTAAAAAAATGACAGTAAAAGAATAAGCAACAAACAAAAACATGAGAAAGTTTTATTTCATTGTTATGAGTTAGTATGTGTGAGTCCACCAACACAATAAATGAAATTGAAACCAACACACTCAATGGATGAAAATATCTTCACATTCTATATCTGATAAGGATATAGTAACCAGAACATATAAAGAACTTCTATAGCTCAATAATGAATACACTAAAAACCCAAAATGTGTAAAGAATTTGAAGAGTCACTTCACCAAACAAGATATACAAATAGAAAATAAGCACATGAAAAGATGCTCAAGATCAAGAATCATTAGAGAAAAGCAAATGAATGCCATAATGAGACACCACTTTGCACCCATTAGGTCATCTATAATAAAGCACATATAAAACCCCATAAAATAACAAGTGAAAAAGATGATGTGTATAAATTAGAATCCTTCCTTGCTGATGAGACTGCAAGCTTGGAAAACAGTCTGACAGTTCCTCAAAAATTTCAACATGGAGTTCCATGTGACCCAAGCCAATTCCATCCTGGGTATATAATCAAGGGACTTGTCCACACAGAACCCCACCACAAATGTTTACAGCAGTACTATCATTAGAGCCAAGTGGTAAAAGCAATTTCAATGTTCATTAATTGATGAATAGATAAGAAAAATAAATTTGTCTATTCTTTCAATAGAATATCATTCAGCCATATACACATATATACTACAATATTGTTAAACCTTCAAAATACAATGTTAAATGAAAGTAGTTGGGCACAAAAGGCCACAAACTGTATGATTACACTTAAATAAGATTTCAAAAAGAAGCAAATCTATAGACAATAAGTGGATCTATGGTTTCCAGGGGTAAAAGGGAGAAGAAATTTTAAATTGACTTCTTGCAGGTGTGGGGTTTCTTCTCAGGGAGCTAGAAATATTCTGGTATCAGTTCACAGAATTGTGAACACACTAAAAACCACCAAATTCTGTATTTTGAAATGATAAAATGGTTAAAATGATGAATTTTATGTGTATTTTTGTCCAATCATTTTTTTAAAAAGGATCAATTGCCAAAGAAAGGTTCTCTTTTTCGTCTGGTCTATGGACAACTATCAAACAGTTTTTTAGAAACAACAAAATCAGGAAAAGAATTAGGCAATATTTCTTGTTCTAATTAATATCTTCTGAAGGGATAAAATGCTAAGGCATAGTTTCATGCAATAATAAATAAAAGAATTATCCTACTGGGAAACAAACATAATCATAAATTAGATCTATAGAATCACAGTAAATGCCCAATTTTCAATATGTAAGAGGCAAACTGAATCTCCTTGCATGCCTGTGTGACTTTAAAAGCACCCTAAGTGGAAAGAGTGGGAGTAGCAGTGATGAAAAGCAGGTCTGATGGTGAGAGATAGGGGTTTAATTTCATTTTGTTACATATGGATTTCCAGTTTTCCCAGCACCATTTGTTGAAGAGGCTATCTTTCCTCCAATACATGATTTTGGCACCTTTGTCTCATATAAGATAATTGTAACTTTGTGGGTTTGTCTCTGTGTCCTCTATTCTATACCATTGGTCTACTAGTCTGTTTTGGTGCCAATGCCATGCTGCCTTGGTTACTATCGCTCTGTAGTATAGTTTAAGGTCTGGTATAGTGATGCCATCTGCTTCACTCTTCCTGCTAAGGATTGCTTTAGCTATTCTGGGTCTCTTATTTTTCTAGATGAATTTCATGACTGATTTTTCTATTTCTATGAGAAATATCATTGGGATTTTGATCAGAATTGCACTAACTCTGTATAGTGCTTTTGGTAGTATGGTCATTTAGATAATATTAATTCTTCCTATCCAAGAGCAAGGTAGATCTTTCCATCTTCTAAGGTCTTTTTTGACTTCTTTCTTTAGAGTTCAGTAATTTTCATTATATATATATATCTTTCACCTCTTTTGTTAAGTTGATTCTGAAGTATTTTATTTCTTTTTTTTTTGAGGCTATTGTAAATGAGGTAGTTTTCCTTGTTTCCCTTTATGAAGATTTATCCCTGATATATAGAAATGCACTTGAACTTACGGGTGTTAATTTTATATCCTGCTATATTCAAAGACCTAGGAATAAAACTAGAGCCCTTGTGTCTAATAGAAAAAAAAAGTAGGCTCTAATTTTCATCATGTGGGATTAGGCCCTAACTTCCTTAATAAGCCTCTTACAGTGCAAGAGTTAAAATCAAGAATCAATAAATGGGATGGACTCAAACTAAAAAGTTTCTTCTTAGCAAAAGAAACAATGGAGGTTAATAGAGAGCCTACATCTTGGGAGCAAATCTTGACCCCTCACACATCAGATAGAGCATAGAGTATATAAAAAAAAAAGTCAAAAGTTAAGCACCAAAAAGACAAATAACCCAAACAGTAAATGGGCCAAGGATCTGAAAAGATACTTCTCAGAAGATGATGTATAATCAATCAATAAATATATAAAATTGTTCATCACTGCTAGCAATTAGAGAAATTAAAATCAAAACTACTCTAGATTTCATCTCACTCCAGTCAGAATGACAGCTATTATTAATACAAATAGCAGTAAGTGTTGGCAAAGGTGTGGAGAAAAAGATACACTCACACACTGCTGGTGTGACTGCAAATTGGTGCAGCCAATCTGGAAATCATTATGGAGATTTCTTGGAAAATTGGGAATGGAACCACCATTTGACCCAGGTATCCCTCTCCACAGTCTATACCCAAAGGATTTAAAAACAGCATACTACAGGGACACAGCCACATCAATGTTTATAGCAGCACAATTCACCATAGCTAAACTGTGGAACCAACCTAGATGCCCTTCAGTAGATGAATGGATAAAAAAAGTCATATATACACAATGGAATATTACTCAGCAATAAAAGAGAATAAAATCATGCATTTGCAGGTAAATGGATGGAGTTAGAGAAGGGAATGCTAAGTCATGTTAGTCAATCCCAACAAACCAAATGCTGAATGTTTTCTCTGATATAAGGAGGTTGACTCATAGTGGCAGAGGGAAGGGAAGCATTAGAGGAATAGATAAATTGTAGATAGGGAAGAAGGGTGGGAGCAAAAGGGAGGGGGCATGGGGTTAGAAATGATGGTGGAATGTGATGACCATTATTATCCGAAGTACATGTATAAAGACATGAATTGATGTGAATATACTTTGTATACAATCAGAGATATGAAAAATTGTGCCCTATATGTGTAATGAGAATTATAATGCATTCTGCTGTCATATATAAATAAAAAAATGAATGACGGGTTTTAGTGAGGACAGTGCACAGCATTGTGTGCCCATCATTTTCTGGGTACTCACCTGCTGAAACAGCCACAGTGGACACCCAACAGAAGAGCGGTACAGAAGAGAACAGTTGGGAGCAAGAGAATCTGGAAGGAGGAGTGAGGAGCTGGTTAAAAGTAAGTTATTTGTTAAGTGAGTTCAGAGGTTTCAGCATCCGTGGAGAAGATTCGAATCCAGGATTATTTATGAGAATGAAAGGTGGAGATGGGAGAACTGCACAATTGAAGGATTTCAATTGCAAAACTAGGAATTCCAGACAAATAAAACAGAAGTAAAAGGGAAAGAAAAGCGTAGAAGCCAGGAAACAAGGAAGACAGGGAGAAGAGAGGAGAGGAAGCAGAATGACCAACCTTTTCTTTTCACATACCCACCTGGTAAAAGTGGAGAAATGAGGTCTTGGCTTGATGGGAAGAAGACTACAGAGGAGGAGAGAAAAAGTAAAACAGAGAAAAGGCCTATTAAAGTCTGACTAGTGACAGATTTATTTTCAAGTACATTTCATGGCATAATAATTACCCATGCCTCAATTATTTGTATTTTATAGAGAGAAACACAGGAAACCATTGGTTCTCCCAGTAGTTCTTTAAGAGGGCATCAGAACCAATTGGAGGGCTGGTAAAGACCTGGAGGGTTGGCCCCACTCACTCCTATCATTTTATCCTTTTTTAAACAACAGGACTTGGGTGGGGCTTATGAAGCTCCCAGGTGTGGCTGATGATTGCGCATCTAGGGAACAACTGCACTTTAAGAAGAGCTGACTTAGAAAATCAGAGTGCAAAGGAAGAACTTTTGGTGGCCTGTAACTCTAATATCTACAGGGGAAAAGGATGAGAACAGAGACACCAGAGTATGAGCCAGTTACTCAGAGAGCTCCTGCCAACTATGCTAGGTACCAGAGATCAGACAGAGGAGGGCAGCACAGGCTTCCTGACCCTCCACAGAGCTGACAATCAAGGAACGTTTATCATTATATGTTGATTGTTTGGAGTGTTTTTCCAGTTTGAATTTTATATGCTAACTCTTCTTGTATGTAATCATGGAAATCCAGGAGTAGTAAAACGTATGAATATCCATTGAAGGGCACCTAGGTTGGTCCATAGTTTAGCTATTGTGAATTGAGCTGCTATAAACATTGATGTGGCTGTGTCACTGAAATATGATGATTTTAAGTCCTTTGGGTATAAACCGAGAAGTGGGATAGCTGCGTCAAATGATGGTTCCATTACAAGTTTTCCAAGGAATCTTTCCATAACGGTTGCACCAATTTGCATTCCTACCAGCAATGTATGAGTGTACCTTTTCCCCAACATCCTTGACCACATGTATCGTTGTTTGTATTCTTGATAACTGCAATTCTGGAGTGAGATTCCCTTTACCAGATGAATGGATTTTTAAAAATCTGATATATATATATATATATATATATATATATATATATATATATTATAAATATACACATACATGTGGGAGACCAACCTTACATGTGACTGAGTCACACTCCCCCGGCTGGGTGCTGAGGTGCTCAGTCGCAGAAAAGTGGCAGAGCTTTCCCCACCCTTCTTGGGTCCGAGGGTCGGTGTCTTGTGCATGGGTGTGTCTTGCTACAGCCCCATTGGTGAAGCTATGCTCACCTGTTCCTTTGTAATATAACCCCTTGCCCTGTTTAGGATAGAATCTTCCATGGAAGTGCCTTGTGTGTGTCCCCTTCTCTTACTGTGCCCTTGGGTGTGGCCCACCAGGTGTCAGTCAACCTGCTGACAGTGGACATCATGAAGATAGACTCAGCTCCCTGAAACCTGACCCCTTGCCTCATTTGAATAGCTTTTCCTCAATAAAAGGGGTCAGCACGTGCTCTGACTCTCTTTCTGTAGACCCTTAAGGTCAGAGGAGCCGTCACAGCGACTCCAAAGAAAAAGGTATTTGTGTCTTTTGTGTGGTTATTTTGCGCAGCCCAGTTAGCCCAGTTTAACTGGAGTGATTCCAGAGCCTTTTAGTTGCGAGAACAGAAACCCGGCACATACATATGTATTTATATACATATACACATAATGTATTATATGTATATATATAGAGAGAGATCATATATATATATATATATATATATATATATGATGGAATATTACTCACCCCTAAAGAAGAATGAAAATATGGCCTTTGCTAGTAAATGGATATAGCTGGAGAATATCATGCTAAGCAAAATAAGACAATCCCCAAAAACTAAAAGCCAAATGTTTTCTCTGATATGTGGATGCTAATTCAAAATGGGGGGTTAGGGAAGAATAGAGTTACTTTAGATTAGGGAGAGGGGAGTGAAGGGAGGGGAGGAGGCATGAGGATAGGAAGAATGAATCAGACAGACACCAGTACCCTATGTATATATATAACTATACAACCTGTGTGATTCTACATCATGTATAACCAGAAGAATGAGAAATTATACTCCATTATATATGATGTATCAAAGTGTATTTTACTGTCATTTATAACTAACTAAAACAACTAAAAAATTTTTAAAACATATGTATATCCAAGATACATGACTTTGTATATATCAGATTCTATTGAAAAAAACTTCTATTACAATAAATTATCTCAGTTGAGAGTGTGAGAATTACATAGATAACAGATGGGGCGAATAAATGTCAAGGGTTAAAAGATAAAGTTTAGTTGACTGTTTAATCCCCAAATATTCTTCTTTCAAAAAATGATAAAAAATGATTTCTTTAAGAGAAGTCTGAAGTAAAATACACCCAAATTAGAGTGCCAGATTATCAAATGTAAACATAGTACATTTAGTTAAAAAATGAATTTTAGATAATAAACAATGATTTTTAATAAGAAAATTTTATACGGTATTTGAGACAGATAAGTTTGTCTCAATTTTTTCATTATTTATTTTAAATTCAAATTTAACTGGACATCCTATATTTTATCTGGTAATCCTAATCTAAGTGGATTTTGATCAAACATTCATTCAATAATATATTGTCATTCAATAAATGTTTAAAATGTTGTCAGTTTTATGAAGATGACAGAAATAGAGTATTCTGTGTACCCTACATAACACATTAAAAAAAACAGAAGGATGGTCAAGCTGCAAAACTTTTAGGGGTGAAGTGGAAGGGAAAATCAATAGCCAAGGAAGAAGAGCTCCATCACTCAGCCAATATGACTTCAGCTGGTCCCAAAGGTGAAGTAGAATTTGATTAGCCACATTCTCACCAACATTTATTGTTACTTGTATTCTTGAAAATTGCCATTCTGACTGGAATGAGATGGAATCTAGTATAATTTTAATTTGCATTTTTTCTTGTTGCTAGAGATGTTGAACATTTTTTTCATATATTTTTGACCATTCATATTTATTCTTCTGTGAAGTGCCTGTTCAGTTCCTTTGCCCATTTATTGACTGGGTTATTTGTAATTTTGGTATTGCTGGTGCAAACACTCTGGAAAGACTTAGTATGAAGATTCCTTAGAAAACTTGGAATGGTTCCACCATTCAACCCAGTTATCCTACTTCCCAGTTTATATTCAAAGGACTTAAAATCAGCATACTACAGTGATGCAGCCACATCAATGTTTATAGCAGCTGAATTCACAATAGCCAAGCTTTGAAACCAACCTAGGTGCCCTTTGACAGATGAATGAATAAAGCAAATGTGGTATATATACACAATGGAATTTTACTCACCTATAAAGAAGAACAAAATTATGGCATTTGCCAGTAAATAGATGGAACTGGAGAACATCATGCTAAGTGAAATAAGCAAGTCCCCAAAAAACAAAGGTTGAATGTTATCTCATATGTGGATGCTAACCCAGAACAAGGGAGGGGTTGATTAGAAGTTCACTGAATTAGACAAAGGGGATTGGAGGGAAGGGAGAAGGGATAGTAATGGGAAAGATAGTAAAATGAATTAGACATAACTTTCCTATGCTCATACATGAATACACAACCACTGTAACTCCACATCATGTTCAACCACAAGAATGGGATCAAAATTGTAATGGGTTACACCCCATGTATATATAATGTGTCAAAATACACCCTACTGTCATATATATCTAAAAAACAACAAATAAAAAAAAGAGCTAGTACTGAGGGCATGCATAAGAGGTGAAGAGAATGGATACGAAATGTAGGGTCTGGACCATGGATGGCAAGCAAATGGGAGAGGAAGGAGAGCAGGTGCCAGGGGCTGAGCCAAGTCCTACACAAGGAGCACCCTCCCATAAACTGTGCAGCACAAGCCTTCTTGAAGCACAACTGCTGACCCTCATTAATATTCAATATATATTCATGACCATAAACTGTAGAGCTATTTTGTTTTTTCAGCATCATGAGGACTCCATGGAAAGATCCCAAAGTGCAGCAAACCACAGGATACCTAGATACTGAATCCTTGCCACAAAGAAACAGCAACTGATGCTTGGTGTGTTATTAATAGAATATATCTTTGGTTACAATGCCAAGAAAAAGGTACCTGGGAATGTATGCCTACACAGCAAGAAAGAGGCACAGCTGGAAGAAGTCAACTCAATCTCTAATTCTGGTTAAAAATGAAAAGTTCTATACCTTGTACACCCACTGCCATAGCATCAAGCCTCATTTTGGAGTCAGCTGACCTGGATCCTCATCTCTTGAGCATGCTTTTGAGTGAGACAGTGTCTGGGCTTCAGTTTCCCTGCTGCAAAATAACAGTCTGGGATTATATGATCTCTCAGGGCCCATTCAACTTAACATTCAGTGATTAATTGAATAAATCACCCATTCATTAAATACTTACTGAGAGTCTGCCATATGCAAGGCAATTTTCTAGCAGCTATGATGGATATAAAGAGAGTTATTTATTCATCACTAGGTAAAATCATGAAGCAAGTGGTTTTCCCTTTTCCCCTATCGAGGGACCCACGGGGCACTCCATAGAGGTCTGGCCTCTGAGTGAACTCAGACTGGTAGGATTGTTATAACCAGTCTCCTGCCTCTCTTATCTCTATTTTACTTCCTTCCCTAAGTCCACTCAAGGAAACTCCACCTGTCTGCTTTTCATTCCCTTGGGGTTCCTGGTCTCAGCCTTTGAGGGTAAGAATTAATTCATCTAATAAACTTGGATGCATCAAAAACCCAAATGAAGATAGAAAGGGTTACATTTGAGGAACACGTATGGTCATAATGGGACTTCAATTTCGTTTTTCTTTCTAAATGTTAGTAACTTCAACTCAGATTTTTTAAAATTGATTTTATTATTTTTTTAAATACATGACAACAGGGGAATGAATTATAATCCTTATTACACATACAGAGCACAAGTTTTCAGATTTGACAAAGCAAAAAAGAAAGAAAATATACATTCACTAAGGCTTACTGATACTGGGACAGAGCTGAGTGCCATCATGTGTCATGTTATTTGATCTGTACAACCATCTTGTGACAACAATTTATTATCTTCACAGATGAATCTGAGTCAAGCAATAGGCAGCAAGCTTGCCTCAGGTCAAGAGCACCAGGGCCAGCTTTGTCTTAACACAAAACCAGTGTTCTTCCTAGTAAGCTGGCTGACCCATGGGGATTATTCCAGGTTGCCAGCGTATTTCAAGTACACATGTGGTGCATCAACGAATAATAGTTGAAATTAAAAAGAGGTTTTGAAATATAATGTAAATTCAAGTTATTTTGAATAATGTCAGTTTCAGTGACTTCATTCCAACCTGCAGTTTTGTTGTTGTTACTTAAACTAGGAGCCTTAAAGCCCAAGTGCAAGGGATTGCACACACTTTCTTACAAGAATATTTGTTCACACAATGGCTTGCCATTCAAACTGCACCGAAAAAAAAAAAAAAAAAAAAAAAAAGGCTGCAGAATACTGATTGACCACCAGGTGAATGATGTGGGAGGTTCTTTGGAGGAAGATAAATCTCATTACAGTCCTAATTGTACCCTGTTTGCACATATCTACCCTTCACACATATGTACACTACTGGCTCCACATCACAGGAGAGTATATGAGTGTGTGAGAAACAGACAGGGACAGTGACACAGGAACAGACAGAAATGGGGTAGAGGAAAAAGAAGAAGAAGAAGAGGGGTGAGGGCAAGAACCCAAAACAGAGAAACCCAGAAATAGCTCTCCAATACCCATAAGGAGTTAATTTGGACTACCTTACTTTTAAAGCATTTAACTAGGCATTTAACCATTTAGACAATAAAAGTAGATGCTTTCCTAAACTGTATTATTGTATGTGTAGCTGTCTCATTTTTATGACTCTGGGTCATTGTGATAATCATATACCATTTTGTACAATACAACGATGCCCTTGGGGACAGTGAGGTACTGAAGGATATATACCTGAATGAGCACCTGATCATTCTGTTTTTATGGTACTGGGTATTTTAACACATCAGGTCCCACTCCCCTTGGCTGGCAGGAGGGAGCTTAGAAAAGGAGCTTGTTTGGGGAGAGGACACATACTGAACCAATCAGTGTATTAGGTTGAAAATTCACAGTGCAGATCATGGATGATCAATAAAGGTCAACAAGAAAAATGAAGCCAGAAAACAAGCCACTCCTGGATATGAATCAAAGCAAAGATAGAATGAGATGAAGAAATGGGCTCTGGACCCCTAGAGCAAGGAGGACTTCAAGACAAAGTCCACGACTGAACCCAGTTGTTATAGTTTAGATGTGGTATCCCCCAAAAGCTCCCATGTGAGACAATGAAAGAAGATTTGGAGGAGAAATGTTGGGTTATAGACTTAACCTAATCAGTGAATTAATCCCTGCTGTGATTAACTGAGTGGTGACTAAAGTGATGGGATGTGGCTGGAGGAGGTGGAAGTTGGGGACATGGCTTTGGAGTATATATTTGTATCTGGCAAGTGAAGACCTCTCTGCTTTATGATCATCATGTGAGATGCTTCCCTTCACTACACTCTTCCACCATGTTTTTCTGCCTCACCCCAAGCCCCAAGGGATGGAGTATGGACTGAGACCTCTGGAACCATGTGCCCCCAAATAAACTTCTCCTTTACAGTTGTTCTGGTAAGGTCCTTTCATCACAGCAGTGAAAAAGCTGACTAAAGATGACCAGTTCTGATCCTCTTGTTCATACTGTGGATTCTTTACACCCAGCTATGTTCCTTGATGGTCTTTGAAATCAAATGAGTTGATTTTCTCCCCAGAAGTTGATGAAGTGCTAATACTCAATCCCTGCAAACATAATCTTCTTTGCGAACAGGGTCTTTACAGAGACCCTATTGGAGTCTGTCATTACCAAAAGGAGAAAACTAGACTCACACACACACAGAATATCAGGCAAAGCTGAAGGCAGAGACTGAGGTGATGCATCTGTCCCCAAGTAGAGGAGGCCAAAAACTACCAGCAAGACACCAGAAGCTGGAAAAATGCCATGGGAAAGATTTTTCCACACAACCTTGAGAAGGAACCAACCCTGCTAATGCCTTGATCTGATTTCTGGCCTCTAGAACCATAAGACAATAAATTTCTGTGGTTTAAGTCACTCCTTTTGTAGTACTTTGCTATGATAGACCTAGGAAATTAAAGCAATTATCTATGAAGATTTAGTCCTACCACCTTTTAAAACAGATGCAAGACAGAAATGCACCAAGAAGTTCTCTGAGTAGCAGCAGTAGAAGCCAGAGATGTCACAGACTGAAACTTGAGTACTTCACCTACAGTCTCTCTGAGTCTGCTAATTCCTTCATAATTCTATCAACTGTCCTCTGGTTTTCAATTGCACAGCTGCAACAGATAAGTCAGGTACCAAGAGGAGTTTTCATACAGACACAGACAGTGGAAAATGGCAATATACACTGATAAGATGGCTTGGGAGGATTCAGAGTAGGGGAAGTAACTGTGAAAACAGTAAATTAAATACATGTACCATATGTAAATTCAAGAATTACATTTTGCAGGGCAATATCCTCTCCCATGCTACCTACAGTTTTACTTACTGGGCAGAATGATCTACTTTATTTATCAACTGTTCAAGTGCACACACAGGAAGACAGGAAAATAATCTTTAAGCCTCCCCTTCAAAGCTGAATGGTAACGTGGAGCCATCTGAGTGACGGGGATGACAACATGCAAGGTTGATGTTGGAAAACTGGTCATGTGTAGCACTGCTCAAAATACTGACTTCAATATAAAAATCCTTAAAGAGCACTGCCACAGGTGACGGAAAATGAAAATCGAATGGAGAAAATCTAGAAAGAACTCAAACTTCAGTAAGATCCTTAAAATGCTCTAGGGGAAAAGAAACAATAAGTCTCCTAGGGAGAAATGTTATAGGATTAAAGCCCATAGATGATTAAAAGTAGAAAATGCTCCTCAAGAGGTAATTGTGGTAGAAAAATTAACTTTTTGAAAGATAAAAATACTTTGTAAATTAAAACATTATGTATAATTCCTAGTAATTTAATAAAATATTTTTAAAAACAGAATCTTTCATATTTCAAACAAGAACTTAGATCAAAAAGGGCAGGGGAAAGGGAAAAGGATGGTTAACCAAGAGGGAAAATATATTTTAAGACTTGGAATTTTTATAATACTTAATGTAATCTTACATACATTATTGTAACCTACAAACAATTAAAAGGGTACATGCAAATTGTCCCCGTATTTCCTATTGTAAATACCAAAGTATCATTATCTGGAAGCTTATTCTTAACAGAGATAGGTTTTAGCATGGATGGGACTAAGAAGAGATCACAATCCCTGTAAATGTTTTATAAATCACTGCAAAAAAATATTTCAGAGACAGTGGTCAGTGTTGGGGTTTATCTTTCTAAAGGGTAAGTGTGCTAGCACTGGCTCTGCCTTCAGGAATATGGGATAAAATCTAGGGTCATGGCCCAGTTGGTAAGCATCCAAAACAGTGCACATAGTTCTTAGTGGGTCTAATGATGAATAAAATATGAACGCTGTCCTTGAAGTTCCTTTCATATGGTTTTTCAGTCACTAAATCTGTTGACAAAGCAAACCCTCCTTGCCCCAGCTTAAATTTGCATCTCATTTATTCATCTAATACGCATAATTGAGCTCCTGGTATTAGGACCTGAGAATACCAAAGTAAACACAAGGAAAACACCTCTCTCTAAGAGCACAGTTAATGGAGGAGACAGTGCACTGGCAATATCACAGTGATGGTCACCTCTAGTACTTTGTGGCTAATTAGTAGGGAACAAGAGATAAATAATGAAAAAAAAATGTGAGTCTGGTTTGATTACCCTGACAGGATGAAATCATATCTTTTCAGTGGCAAAGCCAGTAGTGCTAAGAGATTTGTCCCAGATGAAAATGAAGACTGAGGCTTCTTGGTGATACTGAGTCCTTGTTTTATTTGTGTTGCTCGTTGTGCTGATTCTGTATGTGCTCCACAGGGATTCCCTACCTTGGGCATGAAAGTGGAAGGCTATGAATTAGGATGAGGACATGAGGAATGGGTTTCATCTTGGGAGTGAGGGGAAAGGTGATAAGCAGCAAGAACTTGGGACCAAAGAGAAAAAGATGTGGTGTCTGGAAAAGAAGCAAGTTGAACAAAAGAAGACAGGGTAGACAGTCTGGGAAGCAGGAGCCCTGCACCATGGGACTTGAGGACCATTGCCCCTTTCAGAACAGACATCCGATGACTGATGCGCCTGCTTCTGGAGATCTCATATGATGGGTCATTCCTGTAGGGCATCTTCTCCCAAGTGTATTTCATGAAAGACTCGTTCCATGAAATACTAATCTATGAAAGTGAAAAATGGGTTTCATGGTATAATAAATCGGAAGACCTGTGTTATATCACTCATGGCCCTGAAGGAAATGTAACTCACCCTGATGGCTCAGGATTTCCGATGTGTGTGTGTATGTGCGTGTGTGATGAAACTTTGGGAGTCTGGTAAAGCTAATGGACCTCCTCCTAAAACACAGAAAATAAAATACATAAAGATTACAAATGGATACCAATTAAATTGAAATTCAATGGACAAAAATACTTTTTAAAACAAATTTTAGTATAGGAATAAATGTATTTCTGTTTAACCCATATTTAAATAATATGATCAAGCATCGGGTCTCAGAATTAGTAAAGTTTCAAAGCAGTGATAATAATAAACAGTAGTTCAAGGTACATGCACTACCTGTAATGTAATATGGAAATATCTGTCATTATCTGTGGATGACAAAATCAGAGGCACTGCTATTGCCTGTTGCCTACACTCATAACTGAAGGAAATGCTAAATTTATTTTAGAAATAAGTGAAAATGAAAGGATAATTTATTTAATAGGCAAGTTCACAGGTTTTTGTTTGTTTGTTTTACTGTCTTAGGTTACCAGTCCTCTTTTCTACTTATAGATATCATTCAGGTTCTTGGACCCCAGGAATAGGAACCCACTGGAACAGACTTGAATGAAAGGACTGTATAAGAAGGGGCCAGGAGTGTTGATGAAATCACCAAGGGATGCAGAAGCACCAACAAAGGAGCAAAAAGGTAAGACCTGAATAGCCCCAGGACTAAGGTAGATGAGGAGAAAGAGTTTCTAGGGCCCGCCCAGGGAACGCTGGAAACATGGAGAGGGTCTGCCCTGCAAGTCAGGCTGGCCACTATCAGAGAATTGCACCAATGGAGTCAAAAAGCTAGAAAGAAAAATCTACTCTCTCCTACCCTTTTATCTTCTGCAGGTGTCTTCTGATGGCCAAATCCAACAAAGGATCAGCTGCCACAGAGTGAGGTGAGTCTTTCTACAGGGCTTCACCTCCAAGAGTTATGCCCCGGAACAGGGCACAGAAGGGTGGAAAGCCAATCTCAAGAGTTGGTGTGGAACAAAACAAGAGGAAAACTAGCCCACTAAGGATGTGTTTCATTGCAGCAGATTTCTCCCATATATTTTGAAAATATTAACACTGTGGAAAACTAATGAAAGTAATAATTATTACCTTAATAAGAAGTGTTTATTGAACTTCTCTCAGTCAATTTTTTAAGGAACAACAACAAAGATTAATATTCTATAGAACAAACATTTGCAAATGCTGTGTTAGGATTTCTGGAGACAAGTGCGTTTTACCTGCATCAAGTTATTTAGCTGTCTAACCAGGTAGCACATTAGCTAGCAAACACCTGTCAGAGACCAGAAAGAATTGGTTTGTGGAGCAACTATAATTATTTGGCAACAGTGAAAGTTGAAAATGAGTGTATGGAAAGAAAATGTTTATACAGCCTCAATAAATCATCCTATATATTTTTTTCAGAGATAGGAAGTGTTTATTCCATTATAGCAGTTTGGGGAGCCCAGCCCTCGTGCCTGGCCTAGGAGCTCCAAACTCCTTCTCTGGAAAGAAGTTCATCCAAGTGGTTACCTGGGCAGATGAGAGTGTTTTTTTTTTCCACTGAGGACATCAGCTTATAGTAATAATTCAAATTACAAGTTGTTTCCCAGTTTCTCCTTAAAGCATTACAAATATGCCAGACCTGGTGTCATATACCTATAATCCCAGAGACTTGAGAGGCTGAGGCAAGAATTTCACAAGTTCAAGGCCAGGCTGAAAAATTTAGCAGGACCCTGTCTCAAGATAAAAATTAAAATAACAGAGAATGTATTTCAGTGGTAGAGTGCCCCTGGGTTCAATCCCCAGTACCAACAAACAACCCACAAATAAACCAGTATATATCTGTCACTGTAGTTACCTGGCTCACCATGACAGCACCTCAGCACAGGTTAGCCAAGAGCTAAAAGTTACTTAGGTGAAAGAGAGCACCAATAAAGAAGGAGGTTTTGGTTGATTGCTTGCAGAAATAGCCACAATTCTCCATCACTTCCTGTATCACATCATTTGCAATGTGATACAGTTACTCCATTAAAGGAATCAAATTCCCCACCTTATGTATTTACAACAGCCTTGAAACTCAATGTTCCCAAAGGAACACAGTGGAGATGACACTGTGGTTGTTCTGAGTCCAGGTATTAAGAGACCTTGCCTGCATCTGCTCGCTGTCTTGGAAAGCTGCCCAGCTCCTTGAACAAACCTGTGCTGGCTGATGGAGGAAGAGACACAATGTGGATCACAGCCATACCAAACTATTTGTCCCAGCAAAGGCCCTAGACAAGTGAAAACCCAACCAAGATCACTAAAGTTGGCCTACAAATGACTTGAAGCTGACCACAAACTCATCAAGAGGTCTAGCCAAGATCAGAAAAAGTACCAGGGCTGACCCTCGCTCATACTCAATCTTGAGCTAAATAACTGGAGGTGATTTTCAGCCATTACATTTTAGAGTGATTTGCTATGCAGCAATAGCTAATTGATATAGTAAAGTACAGGATATAATTCTATCTAGCTCTGGTCTAGCACATAATACTGAAAGAAATGTGGGCAGCATAAAAATCAGGTTTCTTGTGCTTGAAAAATGAATGGGAGATTTTGACAGGATTGGAAAATGAACACAGCACTAAAAACCAAAAATCAATTCTGAACACTTCACATTTGTGCATAGGACTAATGCTGATGGCCCAAGCACAATACATGAGGAGGAAGCTGACCACAGTCTCTAAAAAGAAGAGGGCAATAAGGAAACACACTCTTAAGGATCCTGTATAATGTTTCCTAAAGCCTTACTTGCAGCCGCTCTAGAGAGTCAGTACTTAGGACCTGGCAGTCTCTACTGTCCTGATGGAATCTTGTTGAATGTGCCTCTGGAGAGGCCTTATGGATCATGTTCCAACTCTTGTAGTGTGAAGAAGAGTGTGGAGCATCATGGCACAGTATACTTATATAACAAAGTTCACTCCTATGACAAGAATGTGCAACTGTTCAAGCAATAATAGCTCCTGTCAACCCGAAAAGTAGTCTTGTATAAAATAGTCATTGAAAAATTACTTGACCAAGGTCAAAATAGCTTTACTTCTGTAAGCAGCAAGTTTAAAACTGTGTAGGAGGACTTCATATGGGTTAAATGTTGTAAAGTCAATGCCAAAAGAAAAAAATTAAAAGAACAGCTTTGGAAAAAAGACATAAAAGTTTCTGAAGTGGCAATCCTTAATTAGTTACCAATCAACACAGGTAGTCTGGGCTTTGCCTCCATGTGGACCTGAATTTGAACTTCTGCCATGAATTGAACATGACCTTGCCCATGTTGCTTAACACCTCTCAGCCTATTTCCTATTTTATTAGCTGTATCTCAAACTATTTGCTTCATAGAGTTATTGTGTAGATCAAATGAAGTTGTTTCATTTAATCAACATATATAAGACAATTAACTGTCTGACACACAGCGAGGATCAATAAATTTACATTTCCAGTTCTCCATGTTGAAGGCAAAGCATAATCTCCATGAATACTTTGCTTTGGTTATCACAGAATTTAAACTGAAATGGTTTTTTATCAAGAGCTCAATCATACTTTTTGAAGGCAATGAAAAGCATGACTGAGTTATAGATAATAAGCAAAATGGAGAAAGAATGCATCTTTGATGCTGTTAGTCACAGTCCATGCACCCTCCAATTTTCACCAGATTGTTTTCCAAAACTTAATTTTTGAATCATTTTTTGGAAACAGTTTTCTAGATGGTGGTTAGATTTCCCCAAGCCATGATAGAAGAAAATATTTGACCCATAATATGGGTGACTAAAGTACCTTAACTCTGGGTTCCAGGAGCAGACTCTCACATGGTAGAAGAGAAAAAGATAACAAAGAAGGGGAGAAGGGACACTGTATAGGAAAAAAAAAAGCACTGAATAAATGAAAAATAACTAAGATTTATGGTATGTCCTTTAGTTCCAGGTATTGAACTATGTGCACAGCTATTCTATTATTTAATCCTTACAGCATTTCTATCATAGGTGTTTCCCTCATCTTACCCACTAAAAACAAAAAGTAATAATCCAGAAGAAGATTTAACTAATTGGTCCAACATCACAAAACATGCAAGTAATCAAAGTAGAAGAATGTTTTTAATTAGGTCAAGTCAGTGACCAGTCAAAAACTACTTGGCAAACAAAATTTTAACTTAAGGCCTTCAGGTGATGCCATGCTTAGAGCAGGGAAGACTCCTGCAAGTAATTTACCCAAGGAGTACTTTATAAAAGTGTGGCTGTATGTACATTCACTTCACATTTCATATGTACAATGTGTCTATTCAAATATATTTAAGTTTAATTCATTGAAATCTATGCAGATATAACATTTTCAAATACTACAGGAAGATATAAGAAGAAAACTAAATATCTCCTACCACCATTAGTTTTAACTGTATTCTTTTAGTAAAATACACGTGGCTATTACATATACTTGCAAAGAAGATATTATATATATATATACATATATGTATATATACATACTCACTTTGCATTTCACTTAATAAATATAACTTAAAGCTCTATCTCAGCACTATCAGATCAAATCCATTCTATTTACAGATGAAATATATTTCTTCAGTACATTAAAACAATTCATCTGTAGTTCCCAGTTGGTGAAGATTTTCCTGTTTTCAGATGTTTGCTATTACAAAATACACTGTGTTTGAAATTTCTTAGCATACTTATGACCATGTATTAGGTAAATCCTGAGAGGTTGAATTTGGTGGGTCAAAGGTGCTCTGAATTAATTAAAATAATTCAAATTACAATTTTTATTAGTAACACTGAATTCCACTCTAAAAATATTATACCAGTTTACAGGTTCACTCATGTGGTCTGATGTGGTTTCTATCTTAGTCTATTCAGGCTAATTTAACAAAATACCGTAAACTGGTGATTTATGAACACCACCTATGCATTTTCCAGCTTTAGAGGCTGACAGTACAAGATCTAGGTGCTGGCAGACTTGCCATCACTTCCTCAGAGACAATGTGCCATGCCTTCTTGCTTTGTTCTTGCATGATAGCAGGAGCAAGGCAGGAGCTCACTCAGGGCTGTTTATAAGGGCACTAATCCCATTCATGAGGGCTTCATCCTCCTGACCTGATCACCTCCCACAAGCCCCACTTCCTAATATCATCATCACCTTGGTGGTCAAAGTTTCAATATGAATTTGGGTCAGGGAGGGACAGAAGAAATTCAGACCACAATAGCTTCTTTCTTCATTTCCACGCCAATGCCAAGTGTTATCAGATTTTTTTAAAATCTTGCCAAACTCATGGAATAAAAAAAATTGTATCTTATCTTGAATTTCATTTCTTTAATTACAGATGACATTTACCATTTTTATTTGAATTTATTTTTCTGTGAACTGTTTTTATTTGTCAGGCATTTATCTTTTGCCCATTTTTCTGCTGACATTAGTTTTTTTTCTTATTTGAAGATTAAAGAATTAGTTATTTGTTTTTTATATGTATTATATATTTTTTTAAAATTCTTTTTTTGGGGGGTGGTGGTGGTGGGGATCAAACCCAGGGCCTTGTGCATGCAAGACAAGCACTCTACCAATTGAGCTATATCCCCAGCCCCTGCTTCTTTTTTTTTTTTTTTTAACCAAGGAGCCACATCTTTGAATTCAATTTCATCTTTTAAAGCAAACTTCTGATGATGAGTTGGCTTACAAGAGACTATGTTTTGCCTAGGCTATTAGGAGTATTTTGGCATGTAAAACAGTCAAATTTTCTTTTATGAAGTAATAAACTGGCAGACTTGTTTTAAATATAGTACCCAGGATTATGTGCTTGCGTGTCTATGTTTGTTTTTGAATCTTTGCTAATTTGAGTTCTTCTAGAGAAACAGATCCAATTTTGCTGAGCTAAAAAAAAGTCATGTTCTGATGCTTCAAGACTGAAAGCAATATGCTAGGTCAGTGTTAGAGTGTATGCTAGTCTTCAAGGTGGCTCATCATAACACAGTTTCTGGCACTCCTCAGCCTCACCTTCATCTCTTCATTCAAACTTTTAGGGAACATTCTAAGCATCAATAGAAGAAAAATTTAAAGCTAGAGCTTAAGTTGTTTATTGATCTTCACTAACCAGGAAGAATTGTGGAGTGATGGATTGTTAAGGAGTATAAGACAGTTTACAACATTTAAAGAGGAGATAAGATGCTGCATAAGGATTCAAGGGATTTGGAAGATTGTACCTCCAAACTTTGTATCCTGCTGAGACCCTTGGAAAAGGTTCACATTTACTTCATCTCATTGAAGGATTGTTAATGATCAACATGGATTACATATTTTGCTCTTCAAAACCATCCTCTGTCAAATACATAATCAGTAAATAAATGCTTACATCATTCAAAGATGTTGGAGTCTTATTTTAGAAGATGCTTGTGGAAAATCTACTGTATCTTTTTAAAAATTGTTCACTGATTGAACATTATAATATTCTCCAATAAGGTAGATAATCCTCTAGTATTTTTACAAGATAAAGATGACCACCAATAGTAACAGTTGTAAATTAGATATCAGAACTAATTTTAGACAAAGTATCATACCATAAGAATTGCTTGTCATTTTACAAATTTAGCCTAAATATTTCTGGGAAAATGCCAGGTCTATGATTCTATAATTTAAAAAATAACACTTGTAAATGGATTGTTACGTCTTTGACCACAACTTTGAAATGATTCTTGGATACTGATTCTCAACCCTTCTCACTATGCTTTGCATACTTCTCAGGCAACAGGCGCAAACATTCTTTAAGCATTCAGTAACATGTAAGTGTTCAGTTCCTATGTCATTGATAATATCATCAAGTTCTACAAGTGAGTGAGAACTGTTTACAGAGGAGCAAACTACCCAAAAGTATGAGCTATAGCTAATTATTTCTAATCAGCTTTGAAATCTTGAGAAAATGATTTATTATAGACATAGGTATCCATCTACATATACATAAATATTACCATTTCTGAATATGTGATTTTTATATATATATATAGCTATAAATCCCTGTATCAAAAGAAAGAATATATTCAGAATTTAAATTTACTCATGAATATATATGAATTAAATTCTATGTAAGACATTATCCAAACAAAGATGTAGGAATAGCATATATGTGTGTGTGCAAACAATACTTATTATTTGACAAGTGTCCAACATTTTTAACAGCTCCCTTTGTCGCAAAGTGTGTTTGTGCTAATTTGCACAATCATCTTTAATACATTTGTGGACAAAGAAAAGCATCTCTAATGTTGAATGGCAACTAAAAGCTCGTTCTAACCATAAAGGTTTAGTGAATGCTCTTTTTTCGCTTAAATTCTTTAGAGAACAAACATTCTCTAGCCACAGATCTTTAATAGCTTCTGTCTAGATTCAGGTAGATTGCACAATATAAAGTATAAACAGCAGATGTTAATTTGAATTTAAATGCATTTGAATTGTCCATCAAAAGGAATATCACTCCAATTTATAATTAGCTTCCAAATAAATGAAAACCTATTCGTGTCTGAAATGAAGCTTAGGTCTGTTTATAGAACAGCCATCAGATCATATGCTTGCACTGCTTACAGACAGAACATGCTCTTCCCTAATGGGCTTTTAAATCCATGTAACTGTCAGCAAAGAAAGAACAAACTAAATTGGCAGATGATACTACATTAGCCAAACTTCCCTCTTCCTCCAGTGTCGAGTCTGATGGGATCTTGATGTCCACCTGCCATTTTCCAGAATGAACTCAGCAGGCTCACCCTGAGAAAACAGGAAGTATAGGTCTTCCAAGGCACTTTACCTCCATAACAAGATGAATTAGAGGTGATTGCAATTTTCCTCAGGATGCAGCTTCTTTGTAGATGGTCATTTACTTATACCGGGGCTGAAAGACTTCAGGGTCCAATGAGAATTTCTAACATGTCATCTTTTCTATAACAATTTTGTTCTGCTCATAAGTAAAGTAAAGGAGCCATACAAGAACAGATGCCAAATTCCCTCATTATGTGTATTCTAAACACAAGTGTCTTCTACAAACAAAAACCTGAACACATTTGAGGAACTCTGTTAAATAATCATTCTGCATGCTGCCGGCAATATTATATTATTCCCTGACCTTCAGATATATCTCAGGGTGACCTTTTCCTCCTTTTCCATTAAATGTTTAAACCTCTCTTTGCTTGAGAAGCCTTCCAGACTGTGTTTTCCAGCTCCATCCTAATCCCCCCTAACTCCCCTGCTACAGCGCCACCTTTCCCTTCTCTCTGTCAACAAGATGAATCCTGGACCCTATTCCATCTTGAAAACACAATCACTTAAGGCAGACTTGTTACACTTAAAACAGTCTAATTACTAAATGACTGCCATCTATTTTTTTTCTTTTTTACAAGATTCAGGCAGTTAGAGGAAAAATGATCCATCTCCCTGACCAGGCATCAGTATAATGAATTGCTTGACACCACATGGCTTGTGGTGCTTTTAACTGTTTTCTCCAATGGTGACACACATGGATGACATTCTGATCAATGACCCAATCTCATAAGTGAGCTCAGATCTGGGAGCCACCACCAGTGCACCAGGCGCCACACCCAGACCACCTTTCTTTCCTATTCAAGGGAGCACGCCAGGATGCAAATGAGTGAGACACATTATTATCCCAGTAACTGAGGCTGTTTTAATTTCTTGAAATAAAAAGGGGAATAATTTGAAAATGCTCACACTTTATCAATAGCAACAAATTACTGACCACACGCCGCAGAAATGATCCTAGCACATCAGTGTGTTGTGTCTCTGTGGCTAAGACCTTCAGCCACAGGCTGTCGTTTTCTAATATAATTCTCCAGACCCTGCTTTCACCAAACAACATTAGGCACAACACAAAATGTCCTCTATTGATTTTGTTGCTAGGTTTAAAAATCAGTGAGGCTAGTAAAATTCAATGGGATGTTCCAGAGATTTCAAATTTAAAAATATGAATATAGGTAAGCAAACAAGAATATCAGACGTGGGCTGACTGAAGTGTAGTGACAGTGGACAGAGGGAACCAAGACCAGGATGCAGTATTCAGAGTCGATAGAAACATCTACTCTAGGAATCACTGTCATCTGATAAAATCACCAAATGCCAATTAAAATCTACAAAGATATTGAGGGATTCTGTGACATTCTAGATCTGTGCTGTACAATGTGGTAGACAGCGATCACCTGGGACTATTCATATTTAAGTTAAAATGAATTATAATAAACTAACATGAAAAGTTCAGCTCTGTAATTCACACTACCACATTTATAACCTATTGTTTAAGAGCGATGTTGTATAATAGAACTTTATGCAATGATGGAATAGGCTGTATTTGTGCTAAGAAGCGTCTGTCACTAGTCCTGTGGATAGTAAGCACTGGAAATTCTACTAGAAGGACTATAGGATCCCTATGCTGAGATGCCAAAAGGAGGAAGCACAGAATGTATGTGATCTGGATGGTACTGGAGAGGAAGAGGGATATTTTCTGACTACATGTTATCTGCCAGGAACTCTGGTGTGTGCTTCACACACATAATTTTACTTAATCTTCACAGTCACAAGAATTGCTATTCACCTAACAGCAGAGGCTCAGAAAAGATTAAATCCACATCTTGTGGCATCTCTTAACACACTTTCTGCTACTTTTTGACATTTTTATAATTCTCAGTGGGATTCATATGGTCACTATAGAGTCATCAAGGGGAAATAAACAGACTGAAGAATGAAGTGTCATGTCATTAAGCCATGTAAAAATAGAGGAAACGTTACTTTATCTATTTGGCAGCAAACATGAAATGTGTTACTTTCAGAGATGGTATAGACTTAAAAGGAAATAGGATTATGGAAAGTGAGTGATTGATAGTTTTGTTATTAATGGAAGCTAGAAATGCACGAACTGCCAACAGGGAAATTGTATTAATAGCAATCCTCATAACAATAGCTATCATCTATCGAACCCTTCCTCTTTTCCATGCTTCATGTTCATAATCACCCACCCCTTCGAATTTCAGGTGAGAATGTCACTGTCAGAGATAAAATAATAGTCTGGAAAGCAGACTGATTAACCTCTTTCTTATCTTCTTAAGTGAAGCTTCCCAAAGCCTTCTCACAGTACACAATGAAGTGATGAAAGCAGAGCTCACAGCCCGTATCAGGGAGTGAAGAAACATACTGCCATTATTGTAAGCCCTCATTTAAGTGATAATTTGCCTACTTCTTAATTATCCTTGCATACGTCCTAAATTTTTTTAAGCTTTCTTTATATCTGATGTTCACAATTATTTGCAAGGCCAACATTAAAATTTGCTGGGTTGTTAGGGTTGGTTGAATAGCTTAATTTTCATGGATCTTACATTTTTGTGGGAGACCTGTGAGGTTACTGCTGATATTAAAAAGACTATCAGTTCATCTTTGTTGTTTTAGCATTATCTCCTTTCTTACAGTTTTATCATCAGGCATAGGGACAGAATTGTTATAGACAAGAATACATTTAAGTGAGTAATAAAAATCTTGACCATCTGCAGTATCTATCTCACAGTGGCTGGAAATAACTTCAAGGGAGTTAATTATTAAATAATCAATGACAATAATCCTTCAACAATAATGTATGGGTTAACATTAAACCCAAATCTTGGCACAGGAGATCCATTAAATAATTGTTTCCTTTTTTTTTCCTTTCCTAGTCTCAACTCCTTGACAATCGGATTACAGTATTAAATTGTGATTATAAAATTTGGTCATACATTTCCCTCTCTGATTGTAGGTCAATCAAAAATGAAAATTTCTATTTAAAATCTTATATAACTATACATTTAGTTGCACATTCTGATTTTCAGTTAGCACATTATTATTTATGCCACAGAATACTCAGCTAACATACATTTCAAAAGACTGTCAAATTAGAATCACATATCTAAAGAATATATATGTTTTAATAAATAAAATCAGATACATTCTTGGAAACACTACTTTTTCTTATCAAGGAATTACAACAAAGTCAGAAAAATATATTCTTATTTTGCACAGGAGGTTACTTTAGGAACTGTCTCTATTGACTACTGAATGATTTTATGACAGATCTTGTGGTAAATTATTATGTAGCCAATAAGAAGTATGAAATAAACTCATAATTATAAACAGGGACAGAGATACAAAATTAAATAAAAATGGCCAGGTGTATAAGTGTATGAATGTTACAGTGCTTATTAAAAAAAATTTTAACTTTAAATGATTTTCAAGTTGATGGACAAGAAATATAGAGAGTGATGGATCCGTGATGATAATTAATTCCATTATCATCTTTATCATCAACATCAGGCATCACACACACACACACACACACACACACACACACACTATTAAGAGCAGTAAGCCTTGTGAAGGGTAGGGTGATCAGGCATTTATGCTCTATTTTTACTTATGATGTAATTTAAATTTTCTAATTATATACTTTCTTATTTTGGAAAATATCAGTAGGCATTATATAAACATTGAAATATGATCACTTGTTTTATATTGCTCTATTAAAAGAAAAAAACATGGGCTGTGGATGTGGCTCAAGTGGTAGCGCGCTTGCCTGGCATGCATGCATGCGTGCGGCCCAGGTTCGATCCTCAGCACCACATACAAACAAAGATGTTGTGTCCACTGAAAACTGAAAAATAAATATTAAAATTCTCTCTCTCTCTCTCTCTCTCTCTCTCTCTCTCTCTCTCTTTAAAAAAGGAAAAAAACATGTTATTTTAAAATGATTTTTAGTATTATTGATGAAAGATTTAACTGGACTATCATTTTCTCTGCTGAATTCACATTATCAAATGGCTGGAGTTTTCAAAGGATTCCTTTTAAAAATCTAGATAAATCCTGGTTTGGGTACTTAACTTGGTCAAAGAAATATCAAGGAGTCTAGGTGTGCCTAACCTATAAAAAAATCACAGCTTGTATATCAAAAAAAAAAAAAAAGGAGGTCATAGGACAACCTCCATTTACTTTCCTAATAACTTTTCAGAAACTCCACCTTCTTCTTATGTTCCACTGGATTCAAAATCAAAATGCATACATGTGCAAAAACAAGAAATTCTGGCTTGTATGAATTACCACTTGAAACCCATTCAGGGTTCTATTGAAATCTGGATGTAGTGAAAGCTATTAAAACTGCCCTTTACTGTAAGAATATGGTGTAGAATTTAATAAGCTAAATATATTTTAAAACTTAAAGTTTGAAACTTCAAGAACAAGGTCACAGGGGATGAGGCCTGGTATCTTCCCAGAAACAGGACATCTATCATAAGTAGAGACTTGTTATCCCATTTTCTTTACCGCCTCCTCCATCCATGCCTCCCCGGCTGACCCTGTCACCTTTTTGTAAGAAGTGAAAGTGCACAGTAAGTTTTCTTTCATTTAGGACAAAAGCTGACAGTCATACTGTACAAGAACTGCCAGTAACTCCACTTGAAGGGCTTGATAGGCCCTTGGCAATTTCTCCTCTGCCCCAACAAATCAAGCATGTGTATGGATCTGTTCATTTTTAAACACTAAGACTAAAAACCTTTAAGACACTGGGTGTCAGGAAGCAAAGCCTGGTTCTTTGGCATGTGAGCATCCCCAGGGACCATAACAGGAGACCCAGATAGTTAGCAAGGACCAAAAAGTGCTTTGGGCCTAAGATTTTTCCCTCACATTCCACAATTGTATACATTCTTAAATGAAATAAATACTCAGTAAAGTTACATTGTTCCTGAGAGTTCTGAACCAAAAGAGTGTTTTAATAAAATAGTGGATAAATACATAATGTTTTTGAAAGAGCTATTTTTAATGTGCAACGTTAGACAAGTTATTTTTTCTCATTGAACCTTAAATAGGAAATGTGCTTATGATATTGTTGCCACTTATTACAAATCCAAAACATGGCAAAAACTCCTCTAGCATTTGAAAACCATATTCTATAGAATGCTGATCTCATGACTACTTTTTGAAAGTTAGAGTTTTATAATCAAAATATTCTGTAAGCATTTTATACTAAATTCTTCTATTGGTAATTCAGTATACATTCACATGTTATAGATTCCGAGTGGTCAAAAAATAATTAATCGGCTTAAATTTAACATAATATTTGTCAATCTTTTATCATGGGAATATTTCTCTCATGCATTTATTAATACTTTACTAATATAATATTCTATATGATGAGATTTTGGGAAACACCTTCCTACTATGGGAAATAATGGAACAGCGTTGGTACTAGATACTAGAGAAGACAATGAGCATCTCAAAGAGTAACAAGGAGAGACACACATGCTGGGTCTGAGGCTCAGTGAGCATCCAGATATTTAACCAATTACACTTCTCCTTATTAGTGGAGATTCTTGCCTCACCAGGATTCACATTGGACAAGAAAGTGACTGAAACACCGTGCGTGGTCATGATGACTCTTTACTTCTCCCTAGAAGCCAACACAATCTTATTTAAGTAAGTGAAAATACTAATCCCAGGGATGACATGACATGTCCAAGACCACTCTGATGGTCAGAAGCATCCCTGGAAAGACCACCCCCTCCTCTAACTCTGATGCCTCCTAGAGGTTCACAGCAACTTCTGTCCCCTGATAAGCCCAAAGATTATTGAGTGATTCAAATACAATTGAACATTAATATTTACTTTGGGGCCTACTTCAGGCCATGATAAAAAATGGACAAATGAAAACTGTTAAATGTTTTAAAAGTGTCTAATGTTTGTTCTATGTTTTATGATTTCTATTGTTCCTGAGATACTGAAATGAGAAAAAAGGAAAGCAATAGAATTGAGAGTGCAGTAAGGAGTAAAATGGCTTGTGATCACCCATCTACCAAGTGCAGAAAACACAAATCAGCCTATGAGACTGTAATGAACCACATGTCAAAAATCACCTCATGTTTATAAGGTCTCATTTATCCCCAGAGGAAAGCAAAATATAGTCAAACCTATATCCCTCATCAGTATTTTCATAAGACATTAAGCATTATAAACTTTCTTATTATAGTTATGAGAGTAATATGTAATAGTGATAACTGGATGATTTTTTTGTATCTCTGCTATGGTTCTAAATACGTTAAATACATCAATTCATTTAACACCTATGTCCCATGTGGTTGTTAATATTAAATTTTTTTTTATTTAAAACGCAATGTGGAAACTAAAGACTGGTTAATTTTTAACCTAGCCCCAAATCTCACAGCTCTGAGTGGCAGAAACAAGATTTAAACTCAGGCAGTCTGACGCTGCAGGTCAAGGCCTTCAGTGCTTACAGTGCAACAGCTCCATGTGAATGTGCTGGTAGTTATTTCCATATCTATTTCCAGAGTCACTTCCTCTTGTCCTCTACTGTTTTTGAAACTTGATGAAGCATCAGAATTACTAGAAAGCATCTTTGAAATAGGCATCCTAATCCTCTTCCCTAGACACCAGTACTAGTACTAGTTCTTCCCAAGTACTAGACTAAGTAGTTTCAAAAACCAAAAGGTTTATTCTGGAGGTCCTACTTCAAAGACCCATGTTTGGATGTTTGGGAGTTGCTGGTATAGAACTCTTCTTTTCTTGGGGGATTACCATATTCATCCAGGGCCCTATCCACCTGCACAGGAACTTGAGAGGAGGAAGGACACAGGAGGTGACCAGATAGAAGGGCTAAATCAGCACCTTATCAGAGTTTCACATCCCTTCTCACACTATGGAGTCTTTTAGGACAAGGACAGAACATTACTTGGATTTGGACCTTCCATGATGGCTGTGATAATGCTGGGTTCATAACAGGTGCTCAGTGTTTACCATCTAAGTTTCAGGATGAATATTATTTTTAAAAAGCAACACAATAATCATTTTGCAAAGAGACTCAGAAGTGTTTTGTGACAAATAATTGCCTACTTCTCTGATGATAAAAGAATCATAAGTTTTCCCACAATACTGTAAATGAGAAATAGGGTAGGAGGGCTTGCTCACCATATTGACAGGAAGGAATAAGAAGGCCCAGAATAAACAGAGCAAAGGAGGAAGTCATGTTTAAATGATGTTGTAAAAACTGCATATTGATATGTAGAGATGAACTATAATCATCTATGTTCATTTCGCCATATTCATTAAACCAAGTGGCTGTGTTATTGTTTTTAATTCTTCCAAGGCTCCACAGGACCCTCACATGAATTCACCCCCCCCTCCTCCCTTCTGCTAAACCCTAATTGGCACACCACGTGCTACGGGGCAAACAGTGCTCAGCAACCATCTATCTTATTTAAGTCTTCTACTAGAGCTCACTTAAGGAGTAGCTGTAGGTTTTTCCCTTGAAGCTATTTTTATTCTCCCTTACTTGTTTGTTTTTTAAAGCATTTTTGGAGAGGTTTCTTTACCATTTGCTTCTGAAGCAAATCAGGAACACTAATTTGCTTTTGTTATTTTTTGGAAGCTACCCCAATGGGAACTTTTTGCTGTGACCAGGATTTCTGCCTGTGGAGGGTGAGGAGGGGAGTTGCAGGAAAGCTGTAGTGACAGATAGGAATGCCATTAGCTAAGTGAACACATTCATTCACAGCCAGACCTCTGCATCATGGATTCAACCAACCTCAGATCAAGAATATTATTTTAAATTGCTTCTGTACTAACAGACACAGACTTTTCTTGTCATTATTCCCTAGACAATGCAGTATAACAACTATCACATAGCATTTATATTGTATTGTGTATAATAAACACTAGAGATGATTTAAAGTTTATGGGGGGATATGTGTAGGTTATATGCAAACACTATACCATTTTATATATGGAACATGAGCATCTGTAAATTTTGTGATCCACAGGGTTCCTGAAACCAATGGCCCTCAGATACTGAGAGACTCCACAACAGTAATATAAAACTGAGAAACAAGACTTCTGATTTTGAGGAGTCCATGCAAACATGTAGACAAGACCACCCAAGAGCCATGCATTTTACTAAATCTGTATAATTATGCACAAAATAGCTATTGCTCTCTAAAATGGAAAATCCTGTTTCCCTTAGACATGGGAATGCACCACAGATGTGACACTTGTCGGTAGAGAAAAATCTATATGAGCTAAGAAGCTGAAATGAAGATGACAGCTCACACTGGGGTGATTGGGAAAGTATTCAGGATGAGGGGTGAATGGAAGAGTGCTGAGCTCACTCAGAAGATGTAAATTTTAGTCCTGGCTCTACCATTAACTGGCATTGAATTGCTGTCCAAAATACAGTTAAGGGATTCCCTCTCTGCCAGGAATCCCTTAACTGTAAAACCAACAGATCCGACCAGTGACAAAAGTTCCTTCCCATTACACAGTTTTGACTCCACCTCAACAAGGATACAAATACATATTGTATCCTTGAAACTGACTTTCAGTAATAAACTATATAAGAAAACAAGTGCATATTGGGGATCTGTCAACTCAATCCAAACCTGAACTGAGTAGGTGACCTATAATACAGTTATTAAATAGTCTCCAGGCCACAGGGATTAACTTAATTGGATATTATTATAAAGATAAAACCTCAATTTTATTGTAAACAATAGCCTCTGCCTACATATTTTTGCAGTGGCTCATTAAGAACCTTCATGATCCAGCACTTCCTGGCCTTGATTGAGCAAATTAGTTCTAAAAGTAAAACTCATATTATTCCAGAAGCAGGAACTTTTGCAAAGAAGTTGGAAAGAATTATAACCAAGTAAAAGTTAATTTTGATGCTCTTCAACTTCCTCTTATATGACTTCCTTTTCTCCTATGTGCTACTGCAATGTCCAAAGCATAGTACTTGCTAAATAAATCTGTGAATTTTATATTCCAAATGGTCCACAGTGAGAGAATTCACCTTTTTATTTATATTCTGAGATTGGATTTCCATTCTTCAGAGTGAAAAACTACCAAGTCTCCATTGATATACATTTGGAAGACAAGTGCCACAGAAGGTTAAATTATTTTGTGCTGAATTTGGGTTTAATACTCATAAATATCTTAAGATGATCATTTCTGGACCTTTGCCAAAATCAAACAATGCTGAGAACTGAAGTGAAACTTCCCTCCATATCACCTTGAAAAACTATCCACAAGAACAGAAACTGAATTTTTATAAATGATACAACCCTTACTGCTCTGAGGTCTCATCAAGTTCCAGTGGTCCAAAATGAGAAGCCATTCTCTTCTCAAGTTGAAAGGAGTTTTCTATTAATAGCTTATAGATACTATTGGATTCTGTATTTCTAAATCCTTTTTTTTTTCTGTAGTATTAGGGATTGAACCCAGGGGCTTGCAAATGCTGGGCAAGTGCTCTACCACTGAGCTACATTCCCAGCCCTTTATTTTTTTTCTTTTTATTTGAGAGAGATCTCCTTAAATTGAGGAGGCTGTCCTTGAATTTGTAATTCTCCTGACATAATCCTACTGAATAGCTGGGATTATAAGTGTTCTCTACCATGCCCAGCATGCATTTCTAAATTCTTTTGTTTCATCTACTTTGTGAATATCTTCTTTTTAAAATAATTACATTTTGTGCAAAAATACTGATAACATGACACTAGCTCACAACATTTTAAGACCCTAAATGAGCAAATAGAAACAAGTGGATTCTTATAATATCCTCAAAAATAAGATTCCTTCAATAACTCTTAAAATGCACAAAGCATTTTACTCTGAAGAGCAAGAGGTGGTGCTATCAACTGAGTCAGTTTACATGGGCAGATCCAGAATGTTATATTAAAGAAACAAAGGTCCAGATTGTTTTTGAAAATTACATTAAAAAAATACTTTGAGACCTAATTATGTAAACCTTTCTTACTCTTTGCTTTCACTAAAATCAGGTGACTAATCTTTTGGTGGGAAAATGTCACTGAGATATGCTTGGTTTACAATGGAGTATGGAGACCACAACTTAGAAGTCAGTGTTTACAGAACTTCCTACAGTTAGTCCTGGATTCTTACCCTTAGAGGTTTAATGATGTTGGATGTTCTCCCACACTCCAAGCAACCCTTTTCCAGAGCTAACAATGCCAAACTTCTGTTGCGATTGAATAATGTCTGTATTATTAAGACAATCCTTCTGAGAGGACTCAATAGATAATTCCAAAGAAAAGACAGAAATCAGGGTCATGAAAGATTATTAATGTGCCTTTTATATTTACTACATTCCTATTTTTCCCTTTAGCTTGAAAGCATTATCTATCCATTTCTTAGATAAATTAGTGCCTATGAATTTTGTAAATGAGCTTGGTACATCAGCTCCACTCAGACATATGGTAGAAATTTCTGTAATGCATGCCATTCATCCTTAATGGTTTTTATTTTGAAATCTTCTTTGTAGAGTGCAGTTTAGTTCATTTTACTTCATGAAACACTTGTGTAAGTATTGTTCTCTACAAACAAAGCAGCATAATGTAGAAACAAATTATCTGGAAGTAAATTAAAAAGACTAAATATTGCAAAATGCAAATCACACAAGCCTTCCACTAAACTGATGAAGAAGACAAGGCAAAAGATAGCTTCCCTTAGTTCTACTAAGACAGGACCACCTGAGTGCAGTTTACACAGGGGCTCCTCATTCTCTTCTCCCTCTCTCCCTCTTCCTCAAGCAGAGAGAAACTGGGAAGCTCTGGTGAAATAAGAAATCATTAAGTCATCATATTGCTCTTGTAATCCTTTCCCCAAAAACAGGAAGAATTATTTCCTTAAGTGTAGAAAGCAGGAGACTTTGAGGCAGCATTCGAAGTTAATTTGAAGAAAGATATTTCCTTTTATACTTATAAATGTGTAAAATAATCCTCATGATGTTTATAGAATAACTTTAAAAAAACTGCCCTACATTTATAACTCAATCTCAAAATGTCAGCACAAGTGAAATGGCAAAATTGTACGTGCAAATTTATTCTAGTACCAAGTTGAGACATTTAATGACTTTACTCCAGAGATTTAAAACTGGTTAGAATACTGCATAATTATTTTTTTAAAAAATTTTAACTATTCACTAAAATGAAATAGTTAACCTAAGTTGAAGTGCTAAGAATTATAAATTAAAAAGAGCATTTCAAATTTACTCCAAGTTTATTGTATGCTTTTTACGAAACATTTTGTTTCCAGCAGATAAGTGAATTTTATAGAAGTTACTATCTTGACCATAGAAGGGATTCCAACACCCGCTCTGACAAGTATCACTTAAATTTGCTTTATTGGATGTACTTTGTTTTCTAACCCTTCCTTTATAATCTCATAACACTTTTCACAAATGTAGCTGGTCTTCCCAACAACCCAAAAGAATAATCCCTGAAGTCATTCCCATGGGAGGAAGTAGGGAGAGTCGGGTCAAAACTCAACTCAGGCACTCTGGTCCACTTTCCCACATTCATGCCAACAACCTAGAGGCACAAATGATCTCCCCTGTGCCCCCTCCTTGGGGAAACTTTCTCTCAGGTTGACTGAGCACTTGACACTGCTTCAGGAGGCAGCGGAACACAGTGATGAGTGTGGACTGGAGCTGGCCCCAGGTCACCACGCCCTGCTCAAGGCTGGGTATGCCACCTGGCTCTCAGACTCCACTCCTCCAGCTGCCAAACGGTATTAATAAGAGTATCTATTCCTAATGACAACTAAATGAAAGAATGTATATAGCTAGCCTAGCACAGTGCAGGGCACACAGTATTAATTAAGTAAATTCCAACTATTTTTATTATTGCACAGTACACGCACAAGCTATTCTAAAATAAATACTACACTTTGCTTTGGAGAAGGCATGAGAGAGATCTATTTTAGTTGACTACATTTTTAAGGAAAATAAATATCTGAGGAGTGTTTTATTAGCATGGAGCTGAGCATGGGTCACAATGGGGAAAATTAATTTCTAAATCTTTTATAGTTAACATTGTTACATTGGGACTACATCTTTTTCTTGAACAAACTGCTAAAACATTACACACACACACATATCAACATACCTAATTTGATATTTAAATGCTTATTCTAAAACATATTCCAAGTAAAATAGGAATGTTTATGTTATCTGCCATGGTGGAGGGGCACAAATACACACACACTTCTCAGGGTACACAGTGGGGTGTGGCACATAGCTTTGCCTGGCTTACCACAAAAAAAATATATATATATTCTTCCCACTAGCAAAAGCCCCTTCTGGAAAGGTGTCCTTAATTCACAGGAATTGCAGAGTTCTCCAGCTGGTGTAAGTCCTGGTCGGTAATGAGAGCAGTTGAAACCATCTGTTTCCATAACTTTTTTCCCTACCTTGATATAAACCTCTTCATTAGCCAACAGGTCCATGTAACCATCCTAACAGATTTGCTACCTAAAATATTTTTGTGGAAAGATTAGAAACAAAGAAACAAAAACAAACAATTGGACTTATAGGCAGAAATTTTCAATTTGACCCTCTGAGCCAATTACCTATTGCAGATGCTTAGGCACACAGACAAACCAAAGGGAGAACTGCAAAAGGGGGAGTGTCTTTCTCTCCACTTCTTTTTTCCTTTTCAGTCCACAGAGTGATGCTTTTAAAGAAGCCTTCCAGTAAGGGACTCTAAATCTTCATTTAGGTGTTTTAGAGAGTACACAAGCCTATCAACACATAGATGCCCTCCCTCCTGACACAATTTTTTTTTCTTCATTATCCCCAGGCTGTCAAAAATATTAGTGCCAATGAAGTGGAATTAAAATTGGGGGTTCTGTATATAGGAAAAAAATGTCTTTGAATCCTGGCTCTCTTGCTTGATAATTTATTAACTCTTCTCAGTCTTCCCCAAATAAAAGACACATCTCATTCCATTGTATGAGTCCAGGTCCCAGTTTGTGCACCTTCAATGTGAACAATTTGCTTTGGAGGCATGTGCCACAGAAGCCCTTCTAAGCAGGAGGAACAAAGACAAAGGCGGCCAAGGTATTACTGTCCTCACCTCTCCCACTGTGTCAGAATACTATCTTAAGCAGCACTTAAGATCTTCAGCACAATGGGATCCATGTTTTATTTTTTTTAAATTTAGTTTAATTTTTTAACTTGACAAATATAATTGTGTATCTGTAATGTGTACAACATGGCCTTCTGAAACATACACATTGCAGTATGGTCAACCAACATGTAATACCTCATGAGATTGTCACTTATGTTTTGTAGTAAAGCACTTCATTGTACTATCTTTAAAAAATATGATATATTTTTATTAACTGTGGTTACTGTGTAGTACTAGATCTCTTGAACTTATTCCTCCTAACTGAAATTTTATATTCTTTAACCAATAACTTTCTAACTTTGTCTCTCCCATCCTAACCACCATTCCCATAAGCTCTTATAACCACAATTCCAATCTCTTCTACTTTAAAATCAACTTGCTCAGATTCAACATATAAGTGAGATCATGTAGTGTCCACCTTTCCTTGCCTGGATTATTTCCCTCAATCCAATGTCCTCCTGGTTTATTCATGCAGTTGCAAATGATGGAATTTCATCCTTCTATGGCTGAACAGTATTCCATTTTGAATATGAACTGAGTTTTCTTTATTCATTCAGCCATTCATGGATACTCACATTGACCCCAATGTTTTAAAAAGGAAAAATAATGCCATAGAGATCAAGAAACATGAAAAATGATTTATTGCTAAGTTTTGAAATGGATTTGTTCAGGTTTATTAAGATAGTTGATGTGGCTGAAGGAAGAGAGATTAGGAAGCAAAAGGGGCTGAAGACCTTGAGTCTGCCTTGGATTTAGAAATGTCTAATGCAAGTAAGACACTTAAAAGAAGAGACTTACCAAGATAACCGATGTGTTTCTGGACAGTTTTATACATGTGTGAGATAGAAGAGGAACAAAGAAAAGGAAGCAGAAATCATCTTGGGCCCGAGTTTCCAGGTAATTGCTACTATAGAGGACCCAGGGGAGTATATAGGAGATAGGAAAAGATTTACTCATCCTGTTCTGTGATGTGAAAAGGATATATAGTTTCTTTATTTCTTTGGTTCCTCTTTGAATTTTTCCTTTCCCACTTAGATTTCCTTGATCTTAATTGCTTTTCTCATTTGAGAAGTCTCTTTAAATTTAAACATTGCTTGTACTCAAAGTGAAGCAGAACTATTTAGTCATTTTCTAGAGGATATAGTCTTTTTATAGTACATGCTAAGTCTTCCAGATTTTTTCCTTTTTCTCTAAGATTCCTGGATTGACTGCAGGTTTATAACAGTAAATGAAAGGCAGTTACGATCCCTTCCGGTGAACTTGGGATGCTCTCGGGTCCCTGACACAGAGGAATAGGGCTAGTCTATTCCCCACCCCATAGATAACTTGGAATAATATTCAAACTATTGAACAACAAGTTTGATATGACATGAACCAACAAGACTGGATACCAGTCCAATAAAATAGAAAAAAAAAACACAGACTATAAATGATGCAAATATGGTGTTGCAACTCTGTAAAATATATGTCCTGTGGGTAACTATTGAAATTTGACTGTCTCAGCTAGTGTTCTAGAAGGATCTGCTGGAGCTCATACTGGTGCCCACACCAGTCCTTAAGGCTCTAAGTCCTTAAGACTTTCTAAGTCCTTAAGGCTCTATCCATGGCAAGCAGCTGCTTCATTCAGACCCTGGATCTCAGCCAGTTGACTGGCTACTTCACAATCTCCACATCCCTTCACTAGGATGTGACTTCTGAAGCCTCTCAGAAAGCCCATCAATCAAGTCAACTGTCACCACCACAGCTCTGCTCTTACCCATGTCATGCTGCAACTTCTAAAACCCTACAGTCTCCTGTAGAGGATCTGGAAAGCACATCACTGACATGCCTACCCAGCTCCACTCTCTAAACATTCACACTTTTGCTGGTCTTGAATTCAAAGAGGGAAGATCAGGATACTAAATATCCTATCATCTTTTCCCCTAATATCAAAATTGTCTTTTCTGCCAAAATCCTTTAGGGCCAAAAGAGTAGGCTTTCCAAGTCCTCTGCCTCATGTTGAGTTTGCCCTCCTCTCTAAAATGCATTAAAACCTTCTCATCTATACATCAGTCTTGGCTCTTGATTTGCTACTGAGCACTAATAGATTTAGAAAATTGTTTCCTCTTAACAGTACCTGACTTCCAAGATCATGACTATGCCAAGCCAAAGAAGTCAAGGTGTTAGTCTATGAATAGTGAGGTTGATAAGTGGGCCTTCTGTTTAACACTAGTACCAACTTGGTTCTTTTCTAAGACAATAAGCATCTTGGCTTTGCAAATTATTTAAACACATACATAGAGTATCTTTTTATAAATATGAGTCAGATGTTGACAACAAAAATTTTGTAATTTATTTTGAAAAATTAGCAAAAAGATAAGAAATATAAGTAAGAATAATTGAAATACTACTTTGTATTTATATGTTAAACAGTATATTAATTACAGGCAGCTTAGAAACACAAATCTCAGTATCAAAGGATTAAATCAAGACGTTTGTGATAAATTGGCCACTGCTGTCAAAGAAATAGAAACTAGTAGACTGGGAAAATCCCTTCAGTGCATCACGGATCATCAAACACGACTTTAGGCTATGTTAGGATTTTCTTCTTCACTAATTTTGTTGTTATAGTTAAGTCAGAGGCTATGAATAAATCATGGTGGACTTATCTCAAATAACTGTCTCCTACCCCTGCTCTTACTTTTACTCACCAGCCTAGGTCTTCATCACAAGGAGACACTGCTGCAAATTCAAACTTTGAGATAAACATTTTTTTTTAAAGCAAGCTAGAATGGTAATCTGTTCATCACCAGCAATCTCATCTGAAAACAGAATTTGAGGGGCTATCCAAACCATTCTTCTGATTTTGTTACTCTATTCCAAGTATTTAAAGAGGCCAAATTCACTGCCAAATGCTGAAAAGAGACAACACATGGAGGATCTGTAAAGACTGGTCCTCTAAATAGCTGGAAGGTAATCTCCTAGGCAGAGCATGACTTCTGATCATCACAGGCGACCATGGGAATAAACTCTCACAGAGTCAGGGAAGAACAATTGCTCTTGAGACTACTGAAGAAATAAAAATTTAAAAAATAAAAAAAAACACCCACTGAAGAAGTTCTAGACCACTGTTTAAAACCCACCTCCCAAGGTATGTAAACTGAAACTTCAGGAATGCCAAGGTTCAGATTGCCCGCTTCGCCACATCCACCAACAAGTGTTTTCTGAATTTATAAGTAATTTCTTTTTCAACAGATCTACTAGTCTATCCTATTCAAGACACCGTTTTCCAGCGTTTAGAATCTGGCATTTTTCCCAGTTACTAAAAATTCTAATGAAAAGAAGCAGTCACACAAACCCAACCCGACAAGCTTAAGATCTTTTGTTGGTTGTCGTCTTTAATTGATATTACGTGTGTATTTAGAATAAACGGACACTGCAGCCTTGTGCCAGTCCCTCATTCTAACATGTCTCACATTCTCCTGAATTGTGTGCAACTCCAGAAATTTCCAATCATCTTACTTTTAAATACCTCAGCTTACAATATGAAAGGGCTTAGAGCTGATTTAAATTAAGACATTTTACATAGCTCTGCCTGCACTCTTTCAAAATACTCAATTAACATAAGCTACCTTCCAGAGGATTTACTGCTTTAAGTCAGGTGGAAAGGAATATTATTTCAGAACCAAAGAAGAAGGAAAAGAAAGAAAGAAAGAATATGGGATACATAAATAAATCAAATAGCTAAAAAAATAAATAAATAAAATAAACTTTCCTATGTTGTAGGACAGTCTATCTTTCCCCCACCCTTTAAAGCATTGTGCCAAACACTGATTTCTGAACACAAGAAGCCCTCCAAGATGTCTCAAAAGGTGGCAGCCCCCTTCTATCAGGCGGCAGCTCAGAAAATCTCTCTGCAGCCTCCAAAATATTGCAGGCTCAATTACCCTCAGGGTGCAGTGAGCGGGCAGTACCATTAATCATTCCCAGGGCACTAAATGCCCTGAGAACAGTTTTGAGTTTGGCAGCATTAGGAATGTCTAAGAACAGCTCATTGCTGACAGCTGGGCCATGCTGCCACCTGGAGGCCAGCAGGAAACAGTTCCTTAGATACCAGTCCATTTCCTCCAGTCCACAGGCACTGCAACGTGTGGACCAAGCTGGATGAACATCCCTTGGAAAGTAGTTATTGCTCTTCCACCTCCCTGATACCCTGCTGGGATTTTGCTTTCCATTGCTAAGTAGCTGTGGAGCAAGTGGGATTAATGGCAGTAGGTGAAGGCAGGTGGCCAGGGGAGCTGGCCTTCCCTGCTTTCCTACATCATACCCTCACCACCTTGGAGTCCCATCTTTGAGTGCACCTTTTCTCTTATTCACCTCTTCAATGATCACAATTAGGGAATCTCATGCTGTTCTGTGAAGATACTGTATTCACGCCTAAAGTACCTGGACTCTGAATGAACAGGTAGACAAGAAAATAGAAGGCCACGCCCAGTCTTGATGAAGGGTGAGCATGAGGTGCTATGTGTGGCCCAGGGGAGGGATACCTGAGTCAGTCAGGGTCCCAGAGGTGAAAGGATGTTAGGAAAGTCTCCCAAGGGCAGAATTCTTTAGGGGTGTCGTGGAAGGAAAAAGGGAGATCTTTTGAAATCTGATGAGTCAATAGTCAAATCCACAGTCCTAACCAAAAACATGCCACACACATCCAATTTTCATTTATCTCACCTGGAAAATTTTAATATTGATACCCACTTTATAATGTTATCCCGGGGGGGGGGGCAGAAATTGTACTGGTCAAAGAGCAGGAATAGTGTACTAGCTCAATACCAGATAATAACATTTTGTAAAAGCTGGGCTCATCTGAACAGAGAAAAGAGTCAGGGAAGGGACCCTGCATGCCAAGCAGAGTAAGAAAGCAATGTGTCCAGAGGTCTTCAAGAGCATATTGTCACCAGACACATTCTGATTCAATTTTCTTTTCATATTTCTCTACATCCCTCTTTCCAGAAAATGAAACACATCTTTTAAGTTGAACTCATTCATGATAAGAACATTTGTTTGGAGGAAAAATAGGCACCTGGGAATAATTCTTCTTTTCATCAGATTTCCTTTAGGTAATTTTGTGGAAACTTGGTGGTGCTGATCTGATAAAACGCTGGCACCAGTTGGTCTTTATAGAATGTACCAGTAAGTTTGAGTGAGCTGTAGTGACACCTACTGGTAAAATGAAGGGAACTTCACTTGACACAGAACTTTCCATGCTGCTGTTTTATGATCAGAAACAATGCAAGAAAAGATCGTTTTCCACATGAAGTATTTTTCTATACGAAACAAAAAAGTTTATCTGCAAAGACAGGCACATTCACATATCACATACTCAGGTTTGACTGACTTCCATTTTAAAAACGAGCTGTGTCAGAGAAAGAAAATTGATTTTATTTCAAGGCATCAAATAACTAACTGGATGTTTTGAAATCTTTTATCCACTTCTGGCATTATATATACAAGTCCCTATGCAACATTCTCTAAAACTAAGAAGTAAAATATTATGGAAATTATTTCTGACCTGGTTCTTTGAAAAATGCTGATCTGACAATTCCTATCGAATGCCTTCAGGATCAACCCCAAAACTTCCACCTTGACCTTAGAGCCCCCTTATTCACATAGTGCAGCTTATCCATCTAGGCCTTCCCTGGCCAAAGCATCTTCAAGGAGAGTCCCTCAATACAACCACAAGTCTAGTCTGCCTCTCAAAACTCTGCCTCTTTCAAAATGCACCTGTGTTTTGACAAGCATTTTTAAATGTCCTGTGTGCTAGAGTTAAAATGATAAGGATTATTAATAACTTTTACATCTCCTTAGTGACACACCTTCAAAACACAAAGTTAGTCCTTCTAGAAAACCAATTTCATTATTATAATAGGTTCAATCTCATCCACCCTCCATCCAGAATTTATTTAGTTGGCTACTATGCACTGGGTTCTCTGTTAGGCATGGGGGGGGGGAACAAATGCAATGACACGTCAGACATCTTTGTTTAGTAGAATTTAAATTCTAATCATCAAATTGAGGGGAAAAGAGTTAACCAAACAAACAAAAGAACTTCTAATTGTAATATGATCTATTGAGGAAACAATAAGAAGTGCAGAATGAGAAAAGAATAGCAGGAGGTATCATGTGGATAAACAGAAATCAGGAAAGGACAATAAGAAGAAGAGTCAAGGAGACTAAAGGACAAGAAGCAGCTGTGGAAACAGAGAAGAGTGTTCCAGGCAAATGGAACAACATGTGCAAAGGCCCTGTGACAGAAGAGGATTTGCTTATTCATGGAAGTAGGGAGGGAGCAGGGAGAGGCAATATTTGAAGTTGGTGAATGTGGTCTTAAAGATTCCCTCCAAAGTACAATGGGAAGCTTGTGAATGATTTTAAACAAAGAAGGATATAATCTAACTTATGTATCAATATAACTAATACATAATTGAACTTTATTTCACACACTGAACTTATCCTTACAAAAGTTTTATAAGATAGGTATTAATATCCTCAATTCTATTGATGGGAACAGAAAAGTAAAAAGAAACAACCTGCCCCCAGTCTCACAGCTCGTAAGGGGCAGTGCTGGGACTCATACTCAGGAAAGCCCATTCATGGGGTCCATGCTTCAATTACTATGCAATTACAGCCTCTCAGATCACTATTACACCAAAAGCAAGAAAAGAAAATGCTGGAGCACAAGGCAATGATCCAGGCCAGAAATGATGGTGCCATAGGCCTGAAGGATATCTGTGGAGAGTGCAAGAATTAAATGTAGCTGTGATGTATTTCACAGTGAATCCTATCGGACGTGTTGGTAGACTGATTTACACTATAAATATGGTTTTCTCTATTGTGATTATTCAACAAACATTTTATATGTCACCAGAATATCTCTATTAAGTTTTCTCTTTCAAGGAGAGCATATTTTCAAAGAATCTGCAATGCAGAATAATTTTCTTCTCTATGTCCACTGAGACAATCCTTTAACATGGTTCATGTTTCTGGTCAAGTTTATGCACATACATACATACACTTGTATATATAGTATCCTATAGTATGCATAATTTTGCTGTATTTTTCTTTGTATATAATCTATTTTACCTTGTTAATAATTGTTCTTTGAAAAATTGCCTTTAAGTGATACTTACCATTCTAGTAAAGGCTGGGAGTATATCTCAGAAGTACACTGCTTGTGTAGCATGGGGTAGGACCTGGGTTTAAACTCTAGCACCACCAAAAAAAAATCTATTGTAAGGAAATGCTATATTTTATTGCTTTTGTCCTTATCTTTGGGTAGCTGTACCATTTCTATTCTTGGCCATAAGTAACTTCCTTTATATAAATCTTTGTCTGAAACCCTGAACATTTCCCAAGGCAAAACAACTAAAATTGGAAGTTCTAGGTGTAATGGAATAGATTCAATCATTGATAAATTACAATTACACATTTCATTCCACTAAGATGTTGCAATCATTGAAACTTCACAAGAGCTATGTGAGAGAACTTGCAAGATTACATGCAGATTACATGGGAGCAGATATTGTTGGTAGGTAGATGCAGCAATGGTGTCTATGGAAGTTCTTTCATAAAGTTTCAATTTAATCAATGAATAGGAAGCAATGCTTTCTCTGTAAGGGGTACTGAGCACAGTATTAAGTATTGTATAGTCTTTCAGGAGACTAAATAAAGTCAGGCAGCAGAGGAAAATTATATGATAACTGCAGGAACCTCTTTAAGATTAGTGAATATAAAGGATACCATAGTTCTGTATTTTTTCTTAGATGTATTCAACAGGTTAGCAAAAAATAAGAGAGTGGGATTTAATGAGGACTAAACTTCCAATTCTTTTATCTCTGGTCTAGACTGCTGTGCAGATTTCAGTCTAATGTGTGACAGTTCCTGCTGGACTTTGTGCATTCTCCACTTGTGCTTAGTTTCCAACTTTCTCTTGAACAGCTGTCCCCAAATCTAAGGCTCATTGCTTCCACCTTGTAAAGATATACTTGTCCTTTGAGCTTCAATTCTCCCATTAAGTCTTTCTGTCCCATCTCTCAACCAAATTGAGAGATTTGGTTTTTTTCATAGACCACTCAAATACTGTGCTGATATATATATTTCATTTGCCACATTTATTCAGTATCTTTATTCTTGATTCCTTCAGGGCAAGAACCTCTTACTTTCTTTGTTTTGCACATTTCTTTTATCAGTATCTGGCACATAGTCCTCTTTCAGTATTTATCCATGTAACTAAGTGGGCTTTTCCTAATTAAGGGAGAAACTTCCTTACAGGGCTCCATCAGCAAGAAATCAAATTGCCTCGACCATGCCCATACCATAGCCTCATTACTAGTGAACACACTTGACAATACAAAAATAACAGGCTTAGGAAGCAAATTATTTAACTGCTAGACAAAAGTGCTAAAAACAAGACAAGAATTTGCTCCCACATGTTGCCTGTATTCGACTTTTGGTCTATCTTCTCAGCTTGAGAATGATAACAATAATTATAATAGATACTGTATTTATATGGAACTTTTTGTAATTATAAACATTTACATATTTTTACATGACTAGAACTTACAAACATGCACGCAGGCACACACACACATTCACACTCTTTTCAAAAAGAATGTCAAGTTGAACTATAGAGATTTCTTCAAAGAAAAAGTGTCTTTGAGAAATCTTTAAATATTTAATTGGCATTTGACCAATTTGATAGGGAAAGGTGGATATCTTAGATTAGGTATAGTTTCAGGAAAACATCTAAAGGTTAATAATCCATAAAGTTCTCTAATAAGTTGGATCTTTGTGGGTAGGAAATTATAGCTCCCAAGTCTGACAGTTTCATGAGGTGATATACAAAATGCATATTTAAAGAATGTGCAGAATAAATGAAGTACTTACTTTCACTTTTAGTTGTTTGTTCTACCTTTAGGCAGATACAGACATGGAATAAAGACAGGAATGGCCAAATTTGGACCTAATAACATATTACAAGAATTGCAGACATACCATAAATATTTCATTTCACTATTTATACAAATCATACTATCATACTAGAATGTGGGAATAAAAGAAACCTAAATACTGTTAAACAATAAAATATCCACTAAAAGTCCACTTGGATCTTTAGAGGCAGCTATTCTTAAAAATTAATTCACTTGAAAAATGATCAAGTTGCTTTCTCACTTTTTCTGTATGAAAGTAACTTCTTATGTACTCTGTATGAAAGCAGATGCTACCAGCCTTTGGGTTTAAATTCATAGCCCCCAAAGTCATTTGTACCTCAACAAGCTCATGAAGGACATTTCACTGGATACCAAATCTCTTAGGAATAATTTCAAGACAAATTATCTACCCACATGTTATTAGTTTTATATCTAGCACCTTAGCTAGCTTATTTCTGAGGGGCTTTAGAGATCAAAAGGAATGTGAAAAAAGTGAAGAGAATCAAAGCTTAAACATCAATTTGAATTGAGCTGCACAATGAGAATTTACTCCTGCACTTTGTTGCAATGTAATCTATAAATAATCCTCTGAGGTTCACTTGCCAATTAGGAATCATCACATGGCATGCACCTTAGATGTCAGCAGTTAATTTGCATGTCAATGAAACATTAATTTGATGAAAATTTTAAAGCTTTATGCACTATTTATATCATAATTGAAAGCTCAGTAAGTGTACTAATACACTGATCTTTATTGTATCCAATGTGCTTTTTAAAAGGCCAAATTTAAATGATCAGTATTTATCATTGTCTGATAGTTCATTTCAGCTCAAGACAACAGATCTACATTTTAGGCTTTAAATTATTTTAACACAAACTGTAAACAAGGTGTGGGAAAAAAGTCATGCCTATATTGGGGTGAGAGAAGATGAGTATCAGATTTATATCCAGAGGTAGCTGGTTAGAGTTGGAAGTTTAATTCAGTTTGTGGACTTATCCATAAACATGTCATTCTTAGTCAATATTTTAGTTTTTTAAAGTTTTTGCCTCTTTTTTTTTTCTTTCCTCCCTCTCTTTCTGAGATTCCTCTCTACATACAGTTAAAAGGAACAGTTTTGTGGGTGGTCCCTTCTGAAGGCTGAAAATGGTTGTTGATTCAAGTACAAAGGGAAACAACCAGTGGGCACTTAGGCTTAACTACAGTATTTAAGGGCAGTACTTAGAACAAATACTGTATTTACATGGACAGAAATTTCAAAAGCTGCCAGCCTAGTGGGGTTAGCTTGCCTTTGGAATTGCCACACCTGTCAATCATGCCCAGCTAAGGTGGCAAGTAGAAAAGCCAATGGAGTGGGGTCCGGGTGTGGAGGAAGAGAAGGAAAGTGAAGTGTCTGGGAGTTTCCAGTACCATAGACTCACAATATTTTTCCAACATTTATTTTCATCCTCACGTACTCAGACTACTTGAATTTTAGTGTGCCCAGAAGGGAATCCTTTCTAATGAAAAAATATGGTTACTTTGGTTTACTGGTTAGTGCCATAATAGTGTTTTTCTAGAAAGTGACAGCTAAATTTCATTAAAGATAGGATTTGGGCTTTCATTTTAATGCAACAGATGTGTATAGATATTGACTTATTGTTAATTTGTTATGTATTTATAGCTTTTGAAAAATCCAGTCAGGATGTCTTTAGATGAGAAATCATGCCTTAATTTGTTTAATATCCCCTCTGCTTTTGTAATATTAGGCCTTAAAAACTACTTATAGATTTGATTCTATTTCTAAACACTTATTCACATCTACTTTGATGGCCTGTCTCCTTACAAATTAACAAAAACCAAAACAAAATTAGACAACCAGGCAGACAGACGTCATAAGTAGAATAAGACAAGATCATTGAGAAAGATAACACATATGTGTATCCCATGGAGCCTTATATGATTAATAAATTAGATCTCAGTTTGGCTCTGAGTCTTCCAGTTCTCAAAGCAAGAGAGAAAATGAGATCAGGGAAGAAATTCACATTACCCCTGAAAATTAAAAAAAAAAAAAAAAAAAAACTAATTCATCAAAACAGAGCTAAATACAAAAAATACACATAATTTGCATTATATCTTCATTTCGTATGTTTATTCCTTTATTAAGTTGATTTTCATTTAAAAAGAAATATGATTATTGATTTTTAGCCTGAAAAGGTAATTCAATACTTTTTCTTCAAATTAGTTTATTTGAGAAAAAAGACTATAAAATTTAAATGAACTTAATCCATGTAAATTGAGTGTCCAAGATCTTCCTTAGTAAACACTTAATAAACTCTCCTAGAAGAAACATTTAATAACTACTCATGGGATAAACTGAGCTATTTAACTAAAATTTTCCCCAAATAAGCATTTACCTTTTTCATTTGTACAAACACAGACAAGCACGTCTCCAAAAAACAAAAGTATAAGAAAACAAACAGTAGGTGGTTTTCAACACTTAAGGAGAAAAGTGAATGGCAGTAAAGTCACCATTCAAATGTAACAAAGAAAAGCTACCATGATACTCGACAACTTTGCCTTATGATATATAAAGTTAGTGTCTGAATTACTCAAATGTATATTATGTGTTACATAGCTTGGACTTTGAAAGAGTAAAGAATTGTCCCATGAATTACCCCTCTTTTCCTGTAAAGTCCTGATTCTTTCCAGTTTAAGGAAAGTTATTTTCCTTCTTTCTTCAACCTGTAACCCCCAACTAATTCCCACAAGTTTCCAACAGGAAGTCCCTTTCCAGATTATGTTGAAGATATTTATACATAAATCTATGACATAGGAGAAAAATAACAAATGATTGAGGGCCAACAGGTATTAAATTAAAAGGTGGTTAATTTTGAAGAAGGAAAAGAGACCAACATACATTCAGCAAGGGCATGAATGACAGTATATAGTACAAATAATTCTCTATTTGGGGGTCCTGAGAAATTTCAGCAAGTGGTTGTAGAGTAATGAATGTTTGTAATTCATTAGCTACTATTTTAAAATGCGAAGCACACCATGACATCAATGATGTTCTTTTTAATCTCAACAAACAGGCTACTACAATTAAAACACTTGCAAAAAGACAGTACATTTAAATTTAAATTTGATGAAATTTCAGTGTTTTATTAATACTTTAATATTTCATAATTCTATAGAATGGTAAGAACATTCTGAGATTGGTTTTAAGATACATGTGCATATATATGTATATATACCTACTTTTAATGAATACTTAGTAAGAGCATTTCTATGCTGAAAATTTCTTTTTTCAATATTTCTTAATAAGATTTTATTGCAACCTTAGGAAAATATTCAGATTACTTAATATATTTCTCCAAATAGAAAAAATAATAACAGTTAGTGCTTGGTTTTCTCACTTTCATCTTCCTTCAGCTCCTAGACAACAAAACAATGGTTCTTTCTTCATGTGGAAGAGTAAACTCAATAAACGCAAATGGTTAGAGGGCCTCACAACAGTTAAATTATGGCTTTACAAGGAAGTTTTCTTCCCTCTATGAGGAAACAAGTTTAGAAAGACTTTTTCTAGCATTCTTTAAAGTCATGCATATTTCAATGATATAATTATCTTGGCAACACTAAACATGGCTGACTGATAAATGAGACCAAAATAATTAAGTTCTGTTCTTTGTACAATCAAGATTTAGTGCAGTAATCAATCCGCGTAAGAATTTGGAGTCTGGAGATTTCAGAAGATGAACAAGCTACTAACTAAAATTGGTCATGTGGGAAGGTAGTTAAATGAGTGTACAGTTTAAACATAGCTGTGGATAACTCTCATGTCTTAATCTTCATTAGAACTTGGTTGACTCATTGCTTATTTGGTTCTGTACAAAGTTGGACATGGTAGGCAAGTAGACAAAAGAACAATTGAAAAGATAATTGAATACATTCAATAAGCACTATTGGTATGGGAAATGTAATAGAAAAATAGGCTAAAACATAAAAGTTCTTTTTGAAGCCAAAAAAATAAAAAGAAGTACAAATGTTGCTATGAAAAGTGGTAAAGATAAAAGCATTAAAGTGATAAAGAAGAGAGAAAGAGAACACAATATACTTTTCTACATGTATATTTGTACAATTGTGAATATGGATTGGATGCCTATTTAGGTTTCTACTTATATTTTTCATATATAATTCAACTCCTCCCTTTTTAGAATAAATCATAACAGCTTTCCACACCCTAAACAACACTCTCACTGCATGTTTCCCCTCCCCCCCTCTGGACTGGATTGTAGTCAGAGAGGTGTTCATGTTAGTTGTTTCTCCCTTGAGCTGGAACTCCAGGCGTCAGCAGCCTGATGTACTTAGCAGGTCCCTCAGACATGTCAAAGTTAAACAAGACCAGGGTAGTTGGATGCGTTAGTGTCTACGGGGATTTATAATCAGCTACAAATATGTACATGTACATATATATGTACACATGCATATATATGTGTGTGTATATATATATATATTATATATACATGCTATATACATGAGATAATTAAAAAATCTCTCTTCTCAAGAGCATACTTTGATTACTACTCATGGACATTAGAAAAAGAAAGAACACCTTTCTAGCAAATGCATCCTTTGTAATGGGCTAAATACTAGGTACCAAGAGCAGGTGATATCATTGTAATTTAAAGAGTAGATAAAGCAAAATAAGAATATCTACCATCCAACAAAAAGACTATACACAAGATGTCTCTTGGCTTCTTCAAGGAGGGATAACAGGCTCCCTCTGACTCCTGGTGCACATCTCTGCCTCCATGAATGTTAGTATGTGCTTAGGGTGGGGGAGGAATGGACGTCTGTACCAGTGCTTGGCTATTTGTAGACTGGAAATTGCACTTTGTTTTTTTTTTAAAAAACGGATTTATCTTCCAGAACCATGCAAATTGAATAGCTGAAGGCACAAACAGAATAAATGCACATTATTTGCAAAGAAGGGAGAAAAATAAACCCCACCTAAGGACCTTTAAGGGAAACAGGTGCTAGCAAGAGAAGGCAGTCAGTTGCCAATAACACTTAAAACTCCATCTTCGTTACTCTGAAAACAATTTCAGTGAGGAAAATATCGTGCCCTGTTTCTGAGGGTTTAATTCACTAGGCTGTCTCTCTGAATTAGAGTCAGATCTAAGTTTCGCACTCACGAGCGGTTCTTGCTATGAACTACTCTTGCCCTCCAAGCTGAGAGAAGTCCGTTTCCAAAATAGGTAAGCCGTTTTCCTACTGGCAACTGTGACCCTTACACCCCCAAGTCGTCACTTTTATTTACAGCCCGGTGAGCGACGTCTGTGTCGCCCAGCCGGGCCCCAGGAACAGTCACCGCGAACAATGAGCCAGACAAGGGACCCACCCAGGGAACGCCAGCTCGCCGGCCGCGCGCAAGCCCGCCAGCACGGGACGCTTAGGGCTTCGGGGTTCTGGGTTTTCCCTCCCTTCCCCCTTGCCACCCCAAGAAAATCCAGAAGGTAGGTCGTTCCGTACACTCACACACCTGTGCTCACCCAGTCAGCCCTTCCTCCCACCACCCACCAGTTAAAGATGCTGTACCTAAAAAGAAAATTAGAAGAGGGGGGCGGCGTAGAGGTCCCTCGGGCCGCCCAGCTGGATCCAACCAGCCCAGCTGGGGGCTTGGCAAGCACTTGCGCCCTTGTCCGCGGCATTTGGAAATCCCAAAGGATTTGGGGTGGGGGCAAGAGGTGAGGCCAGGAGCCATAAAGTGGCTTCCGCTCCCTCCCCCCCGGCCTGGCAGGGCTCTGGGATCTGGCAAGACACAAAAGATGGGCAGATCAGTGCCAACAACTCTGCCGCCGCCTCCGTCCACGTTGGGCATAGGAACCGAACAGCGGGGCCTCGGGGCCGAGTCCCCGCGCCGGCCGGGGCGCGCCCGGCGGCTGGAGCATCCTTGACGCGGCCGAAGCTCCCTGTGCGCTTTTCCCGAAGCTCCTTTCAGAAGCTCTTCGTTCCTCAGATAAAGGTGCAGAGACGGCGGAGGAGAAATAGGAAAAGCAAGACTTACTTGGGGGCCGGAGGAGGCTGAGCCGGACTCGCGCTTCGGACTCGGCAGGTGTCTGGTACCGGGGCCCAGGCGGAAGGCGCTGGCGCAGCTCGGAGCAGTGTCTCCACTTAGGAGAGGACGGGAAACTCCCCTTGCCACACGGCCCGGCGCCGCGCTCCTGGCTGTCACCGCACCGAGCGACGCAGGCTCGGTCCCCACTGCCCCCTCAATCCTGACGGGTCTCTGCCTTCCTCTCCCGCTTCGCCCGCTCGCCAGAGACCACACCCTGTCACCCCGGCAGCCCTCCACTCCTTCCTCTTTGACACTTCCACCGGTTACTCCTCCGTCTGCGTCCTCCCACCCCCCTCAGCCCACGTGCTTCTGCCGCTCCCTCGGCTCTGAACTTCCCCTACAGGGAGCCCCCACCCACGCTCCGTAAACCTCTGGGTCTGGGAGGAGGGGAAAGGTCTCGGGGTCCTCACCCACATTCCCCCTGCACCTTTGCACCTTGGGTGCACAGGACCTCCCTTTGATAGGTATATTAGATGCTGTAGCTATATTGTGTACTATATATAAAGATGTATATTTTAATGAGTCATATGTCACTTTTAATATTATAGAAATGTATTCCCGGGAGTCAGAGTAATCACGGAGCAGTTATTCATTGGCCTTTGGGGTTACATGTCAGCTCACCTTTCACCACATGCAACAAGCCCGGCGAAGTTCCCGAACAACCTCCTTTAGTCAAATCCATCAAACATGCCATCTTCTACTGATTTCTCCCCCCCCCCGCCTTTTTGTTATTGTTGTTACAAAAATATTTAATATTTACTTTTTCCTGTTCCAGCCAACTAGAAGTTACTTTGTAAGAGCTCCCTCAGCACTCTGTACATAGTCTCATGAAAATAATCACATCTTTAAAAAATTATATTGTCTCTATTGATGGCCCATAAATTTCTCCGGACAAAACTTCATATATCACATTCATATTCATAACTTTATCAGCAACTCCTAGCATAGCCCTAACATTGTCCTCAGGATAAAGTTATGTTCAAAATTTTGGAAGAATGAGTGCCTTCAAATATGAGAAGCTTTGGTGATTTTATATCATATTTAAAGGAAAAAAACACTTAAATACTTCCTTATAACCCAAATAATAGGTCTTATAAAAAACTAAAAATAATTTGCATTGACTATGTGATTTCTCATACATTCCTTTATTCCTTTAAATGAGCCTACCTTGTAAATATTACCCAGTTTTTCTAAGATGAGACTGTCACCAAGGTTAATAACTTTTTAATCACTATATGTGAAGCTTGTGAGCCTCCAACTCTCCGTGTCTCTTCACACCATCACAAGCCACAACCAGCCGGTCTTCTTCATACAATACCTGACTACCTGCTGCCCAACTACATGGCTGAGCTACTACCAGCACCACAGAGAGCCAGCTCAGCCATCTTTCCTTCCAGTAGAGCATTGGTTTTCCCCTTCTCTTGTTCTCTTCTTTTACTCTGAATCTCCTTAAGTCAGTGTCAGAGAAACAAAAAAATAAATAAATAAATAAAACAAGGTACCTTTTTTTTTTTTTCCCTCACTCATTTTGTAACTTTTAAACTTAAAAACAATATGGTTGGAACAAGATCCTTATCTCTTTAGTTTATCCATTGAAACAAATAGCAGCTCATGTTAAGTTAGATCATCTAGTAGTCATTGCTCCAACCACTTTACATCTTTGCTCATTTAATCTTCAACAACTTTATGAGAAGACTGTTTTATAGATGGGAAGCAGAACTGAGGTAGATCACAAAGCCAGTAATTAGTGGAGCAGGATTTGATCCCCAATAATCTATTAAAGTGGCCTTTCTTTGGTGGGATCAAGGACACTGTCTATGGCCTGTATTGAAAACAGGAAAGGGACACAGTCCAGCCTCATGACTTTAGGCATTCCTATGCAAATAGCTAAGCCTTCATTTTTGCATTTTCGATTCTTCACAATTTGTGAAAGACATCACCAGTTAAACAGATATCTGGTTGATCCCACTGCCAAGCCAGTTTATGTTCTTCAAAAACCTGTGTGCAAGGCATTTCCTCTGCTCTTGTGGGAGGCTGACTGATGGACTCCAGGGATATCCATGTCTGAATCCTCTGGAACCTCTGAATGATACCTTATCATAGGGGAAAATTGACTTTGTAGATGTGATTTATTTGAAGACCTTCAGATGGGGAGATTATCTTGAATTATGAGAGTAGGCCCTAAGTGCAATCACATGGCTTTGTAAGAGGGAGGGAAAGGGAAATTTAACACACAAGAGGAAAAGGTAAGTGACAGCAGAGGCTAAGATTGGAATGACACAGCCACAGACTAACCCATGCCAGTATCCACCAGAAGCTGGAAGAAGACAGGAAGGCATTCTCCCCAAGATCCTCTTGAGGGAACACAGACCTCCTTATGCTTTGATTTTGGGCTTCTGGCTTCCACAATACAAAAATAAATGTGTGTTGTTTTAAGCTATCAAGTTTATGATAATTTGTTATTGCAGCCAAAGGAAACAAATACAGTTCTCAAATCTGGAAGATGACATTTCATATCTGTGGATGAAACAAAGGAAGATATTTCAAGCAATAGTTCAGTTCCTTCTTCTGTGGCTGGGGTAGGGAGAGGGACATTTGGCTCCCAGCACAACACTGTATAAAAGTTCTCCAATTTAGACTATGCTATTGTCTCCAAATAACAAATACATGTACTAACTAGGGTGTATGTACATGATTTAAAGTGTATTTGGCATTTTGTTAATTTATTTGCTTTTTGGATACTGGAATTACAGGGTCAACTATGCTACTGAGCCACAGCCCAAACACTTTATGCTTTTATTTTGATACAGGATCTCACTAAGTTGCTGGGGCTAGTCTCAAACCTGTGATTCTCCTGCCTCAGTTTTTACAGGCATTGTGATTATAGGCATATGCTACTACACCTAGCTTTACACTTGACATTTTAAATTTTTTATGAACGATCCAACCATATGGCCTAAAGTGATGGCAGTTTAAAATTTTTCTTTCAGATTACTAATTTTATTTAGGATTCTGGCATCACTGTTTAGAGGTACAGGGATTACTTATTGCTAGAAGACACGAATGAAGAGATAAAATCAGCAGGCATAAAGTTTTAGTCTTTTGTAATGTTTTGAACAACTAATAATAATAATAAAAAAATGTTTTAGTCAAGAAAGATGAGCAAATAGCTGGGTGAGGTAGTGCATGCCTCTAACCCCAGCAACTCAGGAGGCTGAAGCAGGAAGATCACGAATTCAAGGCCAGACTCAGCAACCTAGTGAGACCCTAAGCAACCTAGCAAGACCCATTCTCAAAAATAAAAAAGGGGAAGGGGTGTGACTCAGTGGTTAAGCAGCCCTGGGTTTAATCCCCCAGTACCAAAACAAGAAAACAAAAACAAAAAAAGGATGAGTAAGCACCAAAGATTTGGCTCTATAACATTGTACCTATGGTCAGATTGATAATGTATTTAAGAAAGTAGATTTTATTTAAATATTCTTACCACAATATAATAAAAAAAATTAAGTAGTACCTAGTTTAATTTTAAATATATAATTCTATAACTATCTAGTGAACTGCAAAAATACATTTAAATTATTAACTTTTAAAAAATACCTTTGTTTTTACTTATTTACTTATTTGTTTTTCTGTGGTGCTGAGGAACGAACCCAGAGCTTCACACTCACTAGGCGAGCATTGTATCGCTGAGCCACAACCTCAGCCCCTAAATTATTAACTTTTAAAAAGTTAAAATATGTATGAACATTACCATAATATGACCCAGGCTCTCTTAACCTCTGAGAGGCCTTAGTTCCTCAAATGAAGAGACTTTAGATTTAATTCAAGGTATTTGATTTTTTTTTTTTAACTAGGGCCAACAGATAAAATACAAGACTTCGAGTAAAATTTGAATTACAGAAAAACAACTAATGTATTTTTACTATGAGTCCATGTGCCATGCAGTATGTGGGGTAATAAATTATATCTGTTTTGAAGCTTATTATTAACAATGCACTTGTTGAGATATGGGAACTGAAACTAAAACTAAACTTAAACTAAAAATTTATTCATTGCTTTTTTGAAATTCAAGTTTAAATGGGAACTCTGTATTTTTATTTGCTAAATCTGACAACCCTATTTTTGACTCTCCAGTTGCTCATGCATTTTTGTACCCCCTACCCCTCAGTCTTAACTGGGACTTACTTATGCTTGCTTCAGGCAGGACTGAGACAAGATTAAACCCTTCATCATTGGCCTAGGGCTGGTGCCTTGCTTGAGGCATCAGAAAAGAGAGAATGGTGGGATTCCTCACAGATTTGGTCACAGAGCCTGGATCATCTAGTCCACTGGTGAAGGATTTCCCACAAAATCACACAGTGTATAACATACAAATAGCAGACCGGATTAAACTAAAGCTTGTTTTTCCTTTTGAATAACTTTATCCTCATTCACGGTTCTGTGAATTCAGTACAATAATTCTAGCCATCAGAAGATGAATATTTCTGCCCCTTTTATATCTTCTCCCCTATGATTCCGGCAGTAAGACCTATGCAGGTTGTCAAGGTCAGTGATAATACTTAATGGGGCCTGTAGTGGAAACATGAAAGGGACAAAGTTGAGTATTTAAGACTCATTTTTCCTCCTCTGTGGGAATGGAACACAAACCCCGATTTTACCCAGTTCATGTCTCTAATCTCTTAAATTTGTCACTTATGTCTATATGTAACAAAATGAAATTAGATCCCCATCTCTCACCCTGCACAAAACTCAACTCAAAGTGGACCAAGAACCTAGGTATTAGACCAGAGACCCTGCACCTACTAGAAGAAAGTCATCCCAAATCTCCATCAATAAATGGTATGGTATCAAACAAAAAAGCTTCTTTACAGCAAAGAAAACAATAAAAAACATAAACAGAGAGACTACAGAATGGGAGAAAATCTTTGTCACCTGTAAATCAGAGAATTAATCTCCAGGATATATAAAGAACTCAAAAAATACCGAAAAACAAATAACTCAATCAATAAATGGGCAAAGGAATGGAATACTTCACAAAAGAATAAATAAAAATGGTCAACAAATACATGAAAAAAAATCAACATCACTAGCAATTAGAGAAATTCAATTTAAAACTATCCTTCGATTTCATCTCACTCCAGTCAGAACGGCAATTATCAAAAACATAAGCAAAGACAAATGTTGGTGAGGATGTGGGGATGAAGTTATCCTCCTATGTTGTTGTTGGAACTGCAAATTGGTGTAACCGCTCTGTAAAGCAGTATAGAGATTCCTCAGAAAACTTGGAATTGACCAACCATTTGACCCAGTTATCCCATTCTCAGCATATCCCAAAGGACTTAAAAATCAGCATAGTATAGTGATGTGGCCACATCAATGTTCATAGCAGTGAAATTCACAATAGCTAAGCTATGGAACCAATCTAGGAGCCTTTCAATAGATCATTGGATAAATAAAATGTGGCACATATACACAATGGAATGTTACTCAGCCATAAAGAAGAATGAAATTATGGCATTTGCCAGTAAATGAACTGGAGGCTATCATGCTAAGTGAAATAAGAAAATTTCAAAAAACCAAAGGCTAAATATTCTCTCTGATATGTGAATGCTATCTCATAATATACAGGGGGAGGAGGGAGGAGTAGGGGTTCACTAGATTGAGATGGGGGATGGGAGGAAGGGGGGGGGAATAGGAAAGACAGTAGAATGAATTGGACACAACTTTCCTATGTTCATATATGAATACGTGACCAGTATAATTCCACATCATGTACAACCACAACAATGGGAAGTTATACTCCCTGTATGTATGATATGTCAAAATACATCTACTGTCATGTGTAACTAATAAGAATTTTTAATAATTTTTATATTTTTAATAATCAAAAAAGACACTAATACAACATGTAAAACAACAACACAAAAATTAAAATAATGAAAACCTTTTGCCATTTCTCCATACTGTTTAGATATGTAATATTCTCCATGTTGAATAAAAAGCATGTGGGGTCAGGAGAGTCAGTTCTTGCTTTGGATCCCAGTGCCTCTGCTCATGCTCAAAACTTATTAAATAAATGAATGCATGGATATAAGATAACTTATATGAAAGTACTGTGAGATTGACAAAGTACTATAGAATTCTAAGAGGTTAGCACTAATAGTAATAATTAATAAGCAGTAATAGGTGACACTACTGAGCCTTTGATTTTGGCTCAGCTTTGGAGAATTGCTCTGCAAGAGATGTTTGATGCTTTGCCTTTTTTATCTAAAGATTCAATCTAGAGAAACATCGTCTACGGAACAGCAACATCTATCGATCAATGGAAAATGTTTCATTCATTCTGCTTTGCTCAGTAAAAATTCCCATTCATCCTTCAAATACTTTTCACTCTAGTTCACAAAACCTATAGCAATTGAATTAGTGTTGGCTAAATTTAGTCTGGACACTCCTCCTTCCCCTGCAGAGGTGGCTTTTGTTTGTTTCCCCTGTCACAACTGTGGAGTTCAACTGGCTACAGCCAGTGTGGTAGCCACATGGTGCCCAGGGATGCAGCTTCCAACATTCTGTGTTGGCTTTTAGCCAAAGGCAGCTAAAAGTAGGGTCCAGGCATCACCAACTTTCGTATTGGAGGTAGAAGGAAAGGAGAAAAGGGGGAAATGTCAGCCCCTCCATCTGACTGACCTTCTTTAGGGAGACTTTCCCTAAGCCCTACTCAATGAAGTTCCCCTCTCTACCAGAATCCTTGTCTGTCAGCAGGACATGCTGCTACCCAGATGCCACCAGGATCTATTACTCAGGAGAGCAGGGAGGAATGGTGTTGAGTGCTTCCCTGTTCCTTTTCATCTTTGTCTTTTAAGTCCTGTTTGCATCCAGTTGGCAGCTTAAGTGGGGGTAACCTGAGTGATTGCCTCCTCTCTTTCTGAGAGTCTGCTGTCATTTCATAATTCCACTGTCTTCTCTTTTATGGTATCCATTCTTTCTTTTCCCTACTCTTTTCATCTATGGGGAAATCATCTTACATTTCCCATGCATTTTCTTTTTATTTAATTCTGAACTGCTCATATTCTCCACTATATGCCTCCTCAATGCTGTCCAACTCGTACACTTTGAGCCTATAATCAATGACTTTGTATGTTTTTCCACATTTAAGACAGATGCTTTCCAATGTTTGATCCTTTGTGATCTCAGAAAGATTAGCTTGTGATATGTTTGAAATTTACTTCAAAATCATCCAACATTGGAAGGGAGGGTAGAGCCAATGTTTTTCAAATGAAACAAGATTAGCCATGTGTCCAAATGATTAAAACTGGGTAATGGATATGTGGAGAGTTCATTATATCATTATTTATGACCTTGTGAACATGAAAACATGTATATAACAAAAATTAAGAAAGAACTGTCTTAAGTCTGTGTTGCAGTCTACTAAAGTATAAACTCCTCCCCAGATTTTCTTTGAAAATGTCTGGGAGGTTTATTTTGCCTTTGTTACCTCCTCTTCTGGCACTTTCATCCACTTTAATGCCACCATACATGAATCTCAGTTTTCCCACCAAATTACACACCTACCCCACTTCCCCATGCCAGGTAATTTCCATAAAGTTTTTTCATGAAAAACCGTTAGCAATATACGGTGCTCACATCATTTATTGCATAGAATTATCAGGGACTATATTTCTTTTCTTTCCTTACATTTTGTATGGATTTTTCTTCATCCTCTCCATGAATAATAAGCAGATGATTTCTCCTCTGCACCAGTAGTTATAAACTTAGGATTTCCTCTCTGCACCCTCATCATTTTCTTCCCCTGCTCATTACAGCACAGACCTGCATTCCAAAACCTGATGAGCAATAATGAGGCACTGCCTTCAGGTGGCAGAGCATCAAGATAGAAGGAACCTGGGTTCCAGAAAACCCTAAGAAAACACAGCAGTTCTGGACTGTCTTCCTTTAGTTTTCATTATGAACACAAAGAAAAGAAGGATTTTTCTTATTTATGCCATTATTCTTGTGTTGTGTGCTGTTTTTCCTGTTACTCCATGCTGCCAAGCTTAATCTGGAATGGCATACTAGCTAAGGAATTTTCTTTTTCCTAAATGGATTTATTCTGAGCCTAAGATAATTCCAACTGTCAGGTATTAGTAACATGATTTTTTCCTTTACCTTATTACTCCTAATCCCTGTATTCATTCCCAGGCCAAGTCATAGACCTCTCTTCTCATCTGGACTTACTATTGTCCAAATAAGAATTATAAATAAAAATCTACTGGAGAGGCCAAATTTCAGTGGCTCAAGCATTATATTAAAAGAAAAATAAATTAGATGGACATGGTGGTGCATGCCTATAATCCCAGTGACTCTGGAGGCTGAGGCAGGAGAATCACAAATCGAGGCCAGCCAGCCTCAACAATTAAGCGAGGTCCTAAACAACTTAGTGAGAACTTGTCTCAAAATTAAAAAAAAAAAAAAAAAGTAAAAATAGCTAAGGATATGCCTCAGTGGTTAAGCTCCCCTATGATCACTTCCCAGCGCCAAAAAAAGAAAAGAAAATTATGAAGATATATTGACTGTTTCAATTATTGATAACTGCTAATAAATTAATCCAAACCTTATAGGTGAAAATAGCAATGGTTTATTGTTTCTCCCAATTCTGAGGGTTTGCCAGGTGGTTCTTGAATTCCATTCTGCTGGTTGGTTCTTCTGTTCCACTCAGGTGATTGAATTCAGCTGGGAGATCTGATGTATCTGGAATGATCAAGATGAGTTCTCATTGTCTAAGGCCTCCATCAATCAGTCATTTTGTTAATCTTTTGTCTAGTTTGAGCTTCTTCGTATCTTAGTGGTTGGCTTGCAAGAGAGGGTGTTCCTTACACATATAAGCCCTAATGTGTGAGCACTTATTAAGCCTCTCCTTGCATTATGCTTATTCATTTCCAACAGTCCAATGCTGGAAAGTCACATGGCTAAGCCCAATGTTAATGCAGGAAGGAAATGCACAATAATATGACTATCAAGAAATGTGGCTCCCTTGGGCTCACCATCGTCTTCAACATTAACTTATTGAGTAAAAATATAACATGCTGTCTATTTGAGGGCTGAATGTTTGTGCCTCTACAGTGAAGCCTTAACCCAAATGCAATGGTGTTCCGAGGTGGGGTCTTTGAAATGTAATTAGGTTTAGGTGAGGTCATGAGATGATGGAGCCCTCATGATGAGATTAGTGCTTTTATAAGAGAGGAAGAGGCAGGAGCGTCCCCTCCCATTCTCTTTCACTCACTTTCTCCATGTGCATGCATTAAAGAAAGGCCAAGAAAGCACAAGCAAGATGGTAGCTATATGCAATATGAAAAAGGGCCTCACTATGAATCTCATCTGCCAACACCTTGACCTTAGACTTCCCAGCCCCAAACCATAAGAAATAAACATGTGTTGTCCAGGACATCCATTCTACAATTTTCTGTTGTAGCAGTTCAAGCTAAGAAACTATCTGTACTGCATTTTTGCTGTATCTTCTCCATATGACCCCCAGAAATCAATGGATAAAGAAGCAATTTCATTTGGCTTGGGAGGATTTCCTCAAATAAAGAGTATAACTTAGAGATGGATTTTTTTTCCTACAATTTTTTGTTATTCACTTTCTTATTCCATTTTAGGCTTTTGTTTTTATCACTGGCTACAACATTCACATTGTTGGGTTGAATAGTTGAGTTAGAAACAGATATTACTCTAAAGATAAAAATATTTGTCAGCTTTATTAAAGCTAAAACAAATAAACAGAATTCCAATGAGGTAAACTTTTTCCCTTCCTACCACACTCAGAAATAGGAAATGGGTGGTGTAGAGTATTAACATTAATTACAACATTTATTGTCCTAGACAGCAAGCTTTATAACACGAAAACTCATTTAATCCTCATATCAGTGAAAAGTTTGTTTTTTTTTAATCCCATACTTACAGATGAGGAGACTGAGGCACAGGTAGTGTTAGTAATTTATTGAAATCATGGATTTAGCAAGTGTTACAGTCAAATTTAACCCTAGTTGAATTTGATTTGCTGTGCAAATGATATGGCTGAGACTGCAGAGTTTGGAAGGTGCTTATTTTCTAGTTTACGTATTTAAACTTTACCCCTCCAATTAAGCCTGTTTAGGGGGGGAAAAAGAGGCATTCTTTTTTTTTTTTATTGTTGGTCGTTCAAAACATTACATAGTTCCTCATACATCATATTTCACAGTTTGATTCAAATGAGTTATGAACTCCCAATTTTATCCCGTATACAGATTGCTGTATCACATCAGTTACCCTTCCATTGATTGACATATGCCCCAGAGAAGAGGCATTCTTTTGTGCAGCTTTTCTGGATAGAACCATAAAAGTGTTTAGAAATGTATAAAATATACAAATGCTAAAGATGTGAGAACGATCTTATCTTTGTGTGCTCTCCACAGTGCTGGGCTAAGACACTCCTTTTGCCACAAAGAATGCACCTGATGTGACTAAATGCTGTGTTCACTGGAACTGGGCTGGAATTGAGCTGTCACTGGAGAGTGACACTGGAGAGAGGCTGAGTCCTTCTCATGTTAGTTAAGTTCCTTGGCAAAACTTGGCTTCCCTGAGAGTTGGAGACACTCTTCTTTTAAGAAATGCAGCAGATGTATGTTTTTATGGATTCATCATCTCATTTCAACACCACTAGAGAAGCTGAAAGGTATGCATGAGGCACTCTCAGCATTTTTAATAATGCCCATTTCAAATCACGTTGTTATGGCAAAGATGGAACAGATTCAAATCAATTGTTTTAGGTGGTAAATGGAGCCCAAAATGTTTTGTAATATAATTTATTTTGCAGAAATATCACAAAATACTTCACAGGTAATTATGTTTGATGTGGAAAAACACAAACTCTGAATGTAAAAATTTATTATGCAGGCTGAATTTAGAAAAGGGTTGGGCTGGGTTCAGAAAGTTTGCTAAGACTAGGGAAACAAATTTCAAAAACTGGATCCTATTGTTTTATTCAATTAATGATGTAGAAAATTTTATAAAGGCTTCAAAACGAGAGAGGATTCCTGTAGGGATTCAGGTTCCTATTGTCCTTTGATTTCAATAGATACGAAATATGGAATGGGGTTGTGGCTCAGTGGTAGAGCACTTGCCTAGCATGTGTGAGGCACTGAGTTCAATTCTTAAAACTTGATATAAATAAACAAATAAAATAAACATCTATCAACAACTAATTAAAAAAAGATACACATAGGAAGCAGATGCTCTACCACCACAGTTACAGTTTAGGATCTCCTAACAGTCTCAAAAATATTGGTGGTGGAAGAGGCATAGGGCTGTGAAAACAGAATGACAAAATAACCTTTGATTTGCTTCACTTTAAAATCAATCCCTATTTGAGAATTCTAATTTAAAAGTTGCTATTCAGAGGAATTATTTTACATATGGATCTACTAATTTTTTTTGGTTTTAAGTTTTCATCAGTAATAATTTTCCAAACCGTGAAACAAAAATGTTGTATAATAAGCTTGATTCACTTTATCTTTGAAACTTCAGATGGTGAATAGAAACTAGAATGCTGTGATAAGAATCGGAATGATCTCTGAGCTATTTCCAGCAATAGAACAAACAGGTATCGGAATGGACTGGCAGGGTCTGCCATGGGCTCAGGAGGAGGGAGAGGGAATTGCAGTTGGTGCCTGTACTTGACAGACTGGGACTAGATACTCTCTAAAGTCCTTTTAAGCCATCCCATTCTTTCAGAAATACAAAATATTAAGTGTTAGCAAAATTTATGAAACAGAAAAATTTGAAGTGAATATATTTAGGATCATAACTAGCTGGAATGTCAATATTGAAAATAAAGCATTTTTGAAGATAAAATTTATGTTACAATTTCTGTTATACAGACTCACTGGCTGTGGGTAACAGTTCTCCTCCTACCAGATTAAAAACATCTGAAAAGTGACCAAAACACAGGATGAGAGTGTGCATGTGTGCGTGTGTGCTTGTGTGTGTTCATTATTTACTTGTTCATGGTGTCTTCCCAAATAGCTGTTAAATGTTCCACGATAATGGTAATCATCTGTGTTTTTCATTACTGCCTAGCATGTAATAAAGAATCATTCAGTATATTTAAAATGTGTAAGTTGAAATAAAATGACTGCTTTTATAGTATGATTGTAAGTAAAATAGTGTAATATTTTGTTGGGAAACTTTGAAAATAAAATAATTTCTTTGATATTGGTTGTTCCTTTTACGACTTCTAATATAATTATAATTATAACCAATATTTTTAATAAATCATAGATAATTTCATAATTAGTTGTAATGTTAGTTTTTTCACTAGATACATTAGCCATACAGTATACTCTGCCCTAGTCCAACTATATACAGCAGGATTTTAGTCTCAGATTAAGTGAATTCATTTTAAATGCTTATTTCTAAACAATTACCCTAAAAATATATTGTTTAAAAACTTAAGCCAACTCTCAGTAACACTAAAGATTGGATGTATACTTGGCAAATATAGAAAAAAACCAAAGTTGAGAAAGCAAACTTCAGAAATACAAAGTAGCTAGGAAGCAAAAGAATTATAAAATAAGGGAATTTAAATTAAATATATCAATTTTAACATTTATATGTGAGTTAAACTCCTCTATTAGCAGCAAATGCAAAAAAAAGTTAAAGAAATGGAAATAAAAGTCACAAAAATAATATCAAAATGGGACTCAAGGGGAAAATGTATTAATTATGACAGTGGGTAATCCTACCAATAATATCCATAATGATTACAGAATAATAATAACTTTTCAGGCACAAAAAAACATAGCAACTAAAGTGCTAGAGATAATTTCACAAATAGACAGTTATGAAGGAAACAGGAAAAGATGAAAAGACTGAAGATTTTTAAGGCAGTGAAAATATTCTATGATATTATAATGGTGAATATTTGTCATTATATATTTGTGCGAATCCATAGAGTGTCCAATATCAAGAGTGAACCCTAATATAAACTAGATTTTAGGTGACCATGGAGTGCCAATATTCATTAATTGTAACAAATGTACTATGTAGGGAGAGATGTAAATAATCGCAGAGGCTCTACATGTGGCGTAGGGGGAGGAGTTAAATGGGAATCTCTGTAATTTCCTCTCAATTCTTCTGTGAACTTAAAACTATTCTAAAAGATAGTTTAAAAAAATTACTGAATGACACAAAAATCAACTTGAAAAAGGGTAATTATGGTGAGATAGTCTACCTTAATATTATCTGTGTATCACAAATCAAGAAATGAGGTGAATAAGAGTATATAATTATGACTGTTATAAAATTATACCCCAAATAGAAAAATACATATTTTATCAAGTTCCTGTGAAAAGCTCATGTCCAAACCATGAAAATAACCTCAACTTGTTAAAAAGTAGATGCTGGACAAGTCAGTTTATTTATATTCTTTTCTCAAGAATAAACAAAACTAAAAATTAAGATTCTATTAAAAAGCAATTTAGTTAAAGAGGGACTAAAATTGCAATTAAAAAGTCTTTAGAATATAATTAAACTCAGGAGGCATGTATCAAAATTTCTGAGATAGTCTCAAATACATACTCAAAGGTAAATATATATCCTTAGGGGCTATCATTTAGGAAAGAAAATATGAATGAAATCAGCATTTAATTGAAGAAGTTAGAAAGTTTTAAAGAAGGTAGCCCTAAGGAAAGCAGGAAAAAGGAAAGTAATGAGTTATTGCACACACACAAACAAAGATACGGTGAAGGGATAGACATTTGCATGGATTTTTTCAATGGACATCTTTGGGGAATGTATAAAAAGTAAAGTAAGCATTGAAATGTATGGGAGAGATTATAACTTTACAAAAAAATTCCATGCATAGTCAAATACAAATATATTGGAGAATTCTAATTTTGTACAAAAATGTTAATCAGTAAAAACTGAAATGCTTAACATATATAGAGCTATAAAAAATCTTGGTTAAGCAAATTTTACAAATAAGCTTTACTAACTTTAGCAAAAGCAGATAAGTTTACCAAAAGCAGATAATCACAGTGTTATATGAAATATTCCAGAGCTTAACAAATATCTGAAAAATAAATCAAATTATTTTATTTAGCTGTCTTCAGACTGAAACAAATGAAAAAGAGAACACAAATATAAAATAACCTCACCAATCATAGAGATATATAATTCAATACTGATCTACAACCAAACAATATTTGGTACTATGTTTAATTAATTTCCACCCTTACTACCTAAGACTCTTTCCCACAAATGCAAGGATTGTTTAATATTTAAAGAGATAGTAATAGCTTTCACTAAATTCATACCAAGAGATTATGTAGTTGTATGTATTTGCATGTATCCTAGAGATGTTTCAAGACATTTCAAATTAATTTATTCTTTAAGAAAAATCCTCAAATGGCTATTTTTCACAATAGGAAATAACAATTCTATAAGTCCTTGATGAAAGAAAGCAGGTAAGTGCAGCTAAGGATATTGATAATAAAAATGTATTCTAATACATATAAGAATATTACAAAATAACAAAGTATTATTTTGTATCAGTACTGAAATTTAGATTAATAGAACAAAACAACACTGAAACAGATGAACATACATAATCTTAATATGGGTTAGGGAATATTACAAAGCAATGTAAAATCGTGATCGTTATAATTATTTAATTATATAATAAAGAAGAAAATTTAGGTGATTATCAACAAAGAACTAGATATGTAGGAACTTTTTAAGTTTGAAAGCAGCAGATAAAATTATATACAAGATGTATTGATTTGCCTAATCATTTAAAAATCCATGCATGATAAAAACTAAGTATATTAAAAGAAAACATGGAAGAATAATTTTTACCTAACTTGACAAAAATTAACATCTATGATATTATAACGGTGGATATTTATCCAATATCGAGTGAACCCTAACATAAATTAGCTTTATTCCCTAATTTGCAAATAAATGTTATAAATTATTAATAAAAACTAGTAATCCATTGAGAAATTCCAAAGAACATTTGAAAACATGTCTAAGCTCTTTTGAAACGTAAAAATAAAAATTAAGGTAATGAAGTGACATATCACTAATCAGATTGAGAGGGGCTTTAAAAATTAGTGTTTGTTACTAGCTAGGATTATAAGAAAATGTATATTTTCTTTTTTTTAAAATATTTTTTTTAGTTGTTGATGGACCTTTATTTTATTTGCTTATTTATATGTGGTACTGGGAATTCAATACAGTGCCTCACACGTATAAGGCAAACGCTCTACCACTGAGCCACATCTCCAGCCCCGAAAATGTGTATTTTCTTAGCACATAGTCATTACAGTAAATTAGTTCAGTTTTTAAAACTTCATAAAAGTGTTAAACAGTTATGAAAACAGGAAAAATTAATTAGATGGGAATAGAATAATGTACCATAAAACTCTTCTTTAATCTATGAATATGCATGTCTTTATTTTCAGGTTTATAATTTTCTGTGTTGCTCCAATTTTGTACGAAATCAGTCCTGTAATTAGATTTGATAGGTGATTATATCAGTTATTCATTGGTAAATAAAAAGGGCAGCATAAAGAAAGGTATCTCTTACATGATCTCAGCTATATAATTAAAAGTCACTAGAAATGATGGAAAATTGTATTGAAAAATTTTATAATTATTTCTTCTGGGTCTTTTTGATTAAATGAAACTTTTTTCTTCTGAGCACATATTACTTCCATAATCTGTAAAAGAAATTTCAAACCTGAAACATCAGTAGGGATTCACAATAATACCAGAGGAGAAGATGGCAGAGCCGAGGAAGGATGTGTAGCCCAGCACTTCCTCAGCAGTAGACTACAGAGTGGGAAGACTGAGCCTCAGCCTGGTGAGTAACAGATGAATTCACTGACACACAACACTGATGGTGAAAAAAAAAAATCGAAGAGCTACAGAAATTTGGTAATTTGAGCCTAAGAAATACTATCTTTGAGACAGGCCAGCTCTTGAAGCCAGGAGAGCTGAGCAAGGAGTGCAGACAAGAGATGCATGACCAGTGGATAAAGAAATTAAAAATAAAAATTGACATAGGGAAACCTGTGGTCCACAGAGGAAGGCTGACTGTGGTGGACACAGTGTTGGCAGAGTAAGTGTCTCAGTGAAAACAAATCCAAAGTCACTGGGGTGTAAATGTTGAGTGGGGGTGGCCAGCCCTCCATAAGAATGAAGTCAACCCCCACCGCCACCCACCCCGCTGGTGGGCAGCCCTCCATGGGCTCAGAACACACTGGCAGGTGAGGAAAATTTCCCCAGGCACTGAGAGCTGTCCCTGGGCAGCTGATGAAGCTGTTAACAGAAGGACTGGGAATTCCTAAAGGAAGTTGCCAGCAGTGGCTGAAATATTTCCCAGAGGGTGTCTGAGCCAGAGACTAAAATAAACACATAAAAATTTTTTTACCTGGACCATTCAGCCTCTGGATTCTGAGGGAGAAAACTCCCATAATAGGTGATAACCCCATAAGAGCTACTGAGAAGATGCTCACTACAGCCACACAAGCACACCTGGGCTTCGGCATGGATGTCTGGTAAGTCACATGTACGGCCATGACGGTGAAACCTGTGGAGTCTTAGTCCCTACACACATCCTGAAAGTGGATTTTTCCAGAAGCCCAGTAGGTAGGAAGCTTCACACCAATTGGAGAAGTAGACCAAATCACAAATACCCACTAATAGAGTTACAAAACACAGGGAAATGGAGACCGGAAACTCCAATATACAATTCTACCTCACCCCCACTACAAAATTGCACAATTAATCAGACTTCCCAGTCTATCACACCCAAAGCTGGGAGACTGTAAACTGGCAGCTAGAGGAGGAATACAAGGACAGTGGCCAAGAACAGAGCCAAAAATAGGCAAAAAGACAGAAAATCCATCCCTGCCAACAGATATGATCACCACAGCAGAAACCTATTTCGCATTAATATTTTTTCCCTTTCCATTTCCTACTTTTCTTATTTCCCTTCCCCTCACTATTTTCATATTTTATTCTTTTTAGTTTTTATTTCTTTTTTCCCAATTTTTCAATCATTTTATTATTCACTTTTTTCATTATGCATGATTTTGTGTTTGTGAGTGTGCATGTGTGGTTTTTGTATGCTCTCCCTGTGAGAATAGTTATATACATTCATATAACCTTACACATTTATAGCTCTCTCTCTGGCATATGTTCATTACTTACCCTAATAGATATGGCTGGGGTACAATTATAAGAGATTTTGATTTGTTTTGATCTTACATTTGCTGGTTTGTTCATAACTAGGTTCTGGGCCCTTTTTCATTCTCTTCCCCGACTAAAACCCCAAATTTTTCATTCCCACCTCCTCTCTTCTTTCTTTTTTTTTTTCACTGCTTTTAGTTAAATTATTATCCCTTCTTCTTTACAACTGAAATCTGCTCCCTATTTCATGCCTCTTCTGCAATCACATTTTCAAATACTTCAATTCTTCTTTTGCCTCCATACTCTATTTTTGCTTAAGAAACTGTAATCTCCCTAAGTAATAAAAATTATATAGATTATGTAATTTCTACTCCATTCAAGTTGTTATAATTATTAATAATACCATGGACAACATTCTAGACACCTGCTGTTGATGTTGAAAACCTGATCTAGCTCATAGGTTTTTTTTTTTGGGGGGGGGGTTACTGGGGATTGAAATCAGGGGCACTTGACCACTGAGCCACATCCCCAGCCCCATTTTGTCTTTTATGTAGAGACAGGGTCTTACTGAGTTGCTTAGTACCTTGCCATTGCCGAGGCTGGCTTTGACATGCATGGCACAGCTAATGGGATTTTATTGTTGGTACTGTTGTTAAATCCTGACCCCACCATTCCTATATAAATGGTAATTAGTGTTAGAGATATCAAAGTAGATACCGGATATTTACCTTAAGGCTTTATATCTATTGCTGACATTAGTGATATTCCTGGCTCTTCTCTCCAAGAGGTACTGGAAAGAGATTGGGGAACTTCAGAATCACAAAGTAAAGCTCCTGATGTTGAGAAACAGTCATAGCTCAACCAAGTAATGGCAAATCTCACCCCCCACACAATGTAGCCCGACTTGAACTTTAACATTACTCCAACTCAAATAATTAAGGAGACACAAATCTCAAGTCAACAACCAGGATCCAAGGAGGAGCAATAAGAGAGGGATCTCTCTTATTTGATACATACTCATATATCAAAAATAGAGAGAAGTCCCAGAAAAAATAAGATAATTACACACAAAACTTTATACATTAAAAAAATAAAAAATAAAAAGAGGAGATAGAATCTATCTCAATTGATGCATAAGTCCAAGCATCATGAAAACATGAGGAAACAGGCAAACATATCTTCCCCCCAAATTCACAATTCCTTAACAAAATATCTCACTGATATTGGAAGTAGATGAAATCCCAGAGAAAGATTATTAAAAAACTCATTATTAAAATGTTCAATGGTTAAAAGAAGATCTAAGGGATGAATTAAGACAGAAAATACAGGAGATGAAAGACCACTTCAAAAAAGAAATAGAAACAGTGCAAAGAAACTAGTAAGAATTCCCAGAAATGAAAGGTACAAACAATCAAATTAAAAATAACTTGAAAATATCATTCACAGATTAGATTGCCTAGAATATAGAACTTCAGCCCCTGAAGACAAAACTTCAGGTCTCAAAAAGAGGGTAGATGAACTTGAGTACACAGAAGGCAATAAATGGAAAATTACAGAATATGATAAAATATAAAAGAACCCTGGGCCAACAATAAGAGACCAAACCTGAGGATCATTGGGATAGAAGGGAACATGAGATAAAGGCATTAAGAACATTTTCAATGAGATAGTTACAGGAAAACTTTTCCTTTGATAGGAATGAAATATATGTCCACATATAGGATGCACATAGGACCCAAAATAGACATAATGAAATAAAAAGTTCTCCAAGACACATAATCAAAAGGTCTAACAGAAAAATAAAGAAAAAGATTAAAAGCTGCAAAACAGAAACACCAGGTCTCAATTAGAGGCAGACAAATAAATGCTCACTTCTGATTTCTCACTTGAGACCCTAAAATTAAGGAAGGCCTGGAACGAGACATTCCAGGCTCTGAAAGAAAACAACTGCCAGTCAAGATTACTTGGTCAAGCTCAGTTTCAAATTTTGAGGGGAAAATAAAAACTTTCTATGACAAGAATAAACTAAAATGATTCATGATTACCAAGCCAGCACTACAAAGAATACTCAAAGATAATCTGCACACAAGGAACTCAAACAAATCCCAAAGCTCCCAAATAGAGGAAAGTCAATAAAAGAGTAAGTTACTAAGTGAGAATCAAGTCAGTATTAAATACAGCAAAAAATCAAGATGGCAGGAAACCACAAGCACATATACATTCTAACACTGAATGCTAATGGTTTCAACTCCCCAATGAAGATTCAGATTAGCAAAATGGATCATAAAACAAGATCCAACTATATGCTGTTTATAAGAGACTCATCTCATAGACAAAGAAACCCATAGGTTGAAAAAATATTTCATGGAAATGGACTCTGAAAGAAAGCAGGAGTAGCTATTCTCATATCTGACAAAGCCGATTTCAAGCAAAAATTAATCAGAAGAATAAAAGAAGGCCACAACATCCTGGTAAATGAAACAATCCAATTAGAAGACATAATGATAGTAAATATGACCCAAACATCAGTACATCCATTTACATTAAAAATGCATTAAATCTTAGACCACCAACATAGTAGTACTCGGTAGTTTCAATACACCCTTATCACCAATAGAGAGGTCGTCAAAACATAAAATCAATAAAGAGTTTTCAAGGAAGTGAGGGGAAAGGGGAAAATAATACAAGGGAGATAAATGAATTACAGTAGAGGGGGTAGAGAGAGAAGAGGGGAGGGGAGTGGAGGGGAGGGGGGATAGTAGAGGATAGGAAAGGCAGCAGAATACAACAGACACGAGTATGGCAATATGTAAATCAATGGAAGTGTAACTGATGTGATTCTGCAATCTGTATACCGGGTAAAAATGGGAGTTCATAACCCACTTGAATCAAAGTGTGAAATATGATATATTAAGAACTATGTAATGTTTTGAACAACCAACAATAAAAAAGGCATTTATGAAAAATCAAAAAAAATAAACATAAAATAAAAAAAATAAAATAAATAAAGAGTTTTCAACTTAAATTGTCATGAGCATCCATGGACTGTGTGTGTGAGCTATGCACAGTTGAGTGTATGAGGCAACTGGTCTAGCATTCTGCATTTTTGGGGGCTGGTGACGTATGTGTGTCTTTTCTCTTGCTCTACCTGTGATCCCACACAGCACCTGAGATGGGTGTGGCTTTGCAAGATCAAGATGTCAACCTGCTGACCACAACACATTACCAAGCAAGACTCCACCCTTTGAAATCCAATCCCTTGCCTTATTTGGGTGAAATATTCTATGAATGACTTTTCCCCCCCAAATAGGGGGGGTTTCAGGGTTTTATTCTCTCTTGCCTCTTGCCTCCCTTGCTTCCCTGACATTCCAGCATGGGTGCCAACACATGAGGTCTCAGAGCCATCCCTGGTCCCCCAAAATGGTATTTCTCTCTCTCTCTCTCTCTCTCTCTGTGTGTGTGTGTGTGTGTGTGTGTGTGTGTTTGTGTGTGTTTGTGTGTGTTTGGCTTTTTTATTTGCCAGCCTGGCCAGCCAGCTGGTGACATTAATTGATAGTACAAATCAAATGGATCTAACAGACTATACAAAACATTTCACCCCAAAACAGCTGAATTTACCTTCTTGGCAGCTCATGGAGTTTTTTCCAAAATAGATCAAATTCTAGGTCACAAAGTAATCTTAGTAAATAAAAAAAAAATCAGTATAACCCCATGCATCATATCAGCTCATAATAGAAAGAAACTAGAAATTAACAGCAAAAAAATAATAGAAACCATATAAACACAGGAAGATTGAATAATACTCTTTAAAATGAAGAATAGATCAAAGAAGAAATGAGAGTAGAAATCAATAAATTCTAGAAATGAACAAGAATGAAGATACAAAATATCAAAATGTCTGGTAGGGCGTGAAACAGTTCTAAGGAAAATTGATAGCACTGAGTATCTACTTAAACAAAAATAGAGCAATCCCCAAACAATAAGCTTATACTCCATCTCAAGGCCTTAGAGAAATAAGAACAAATTAAGTCAAAAATCAGCAGGAGACAGGAAATAATTAAGATCAGAACTAAAAGTCATGAAGTTGAGATTTAAAAAAAAATACCCAGGATCAATGCAAAAAAGATTGGTTCTTCAAAAATATTTTTTTAAAAAAGATAAATCCTTAGCAAAATTGGATCTAAAAGACTCTATATAAAGTATAAAGAGAGTTCTCAAATCAATAAAATTAGATATAAAAAGAAGATTTCACCACAGACTGTTCTGAAATCCAGAGGATCATCCAAACCTACTTTGAAAATTTATACTTCAAAGAACTGGAAAATCTAGAAAACATTGAGAAATTTCTAGTCACATATGACCTGTCTAAATTGAGCTAGGAAGATATGGAAAATGTAAATAGAACAATATCAAGTAATGGAATTGAAACAGTAATTAAAAGCCTTCCAAAAAGGAGAATTCCAGGACCAGATGGATTCTCCACTGAGTTCTACCAGACCTGTAAAGAAGAACCAATACCAGTCTTTCTCTAATTATTCCATGAAATTGAAAGGAAGGGAACACTCCCAGATAGTTTTTATGCAGTCAGTATAACCCTAATACCAAAACCAGATGGAAAGTCATCAAGGAAAGAAAACTACAGACTCAATATCAGGGGATGAATGTAGATAGAAAAATCCTTAGTAAAATAGTAGCAAACAACATCCAAAAATACATCAAGAAGATAATACACCATGATACACATTCTGGCACCAAAATAAACTTTATAGACAAATCATACAGAAAAGAGGAAACAGAGACAAACCCACATAATTATAGTTATCTCATATTGACATAGATGCCAAAAGTATATATGGAAGAAAAGACAGCCTCTTCAACAAATGATACTGGGAAAACTGGAAATCATTATGCAACCAGATGAAATTAAACTCCTACCTCTAACTAAGCACAAAACTCAACTGAAAGTGGATAAGGACCTAGGAATTAAATTAGAGATACTCTGCCTAATAGAAGAAAAAGTAGGCCCAAATCTTTATCATGTTGGCTTAGGCACTGACTTCCTTAATAGGACCCCTATAGTGCAAGTAATAAAATCTAGAGGCAATAAATAGGATGGATCCAGACTAAAAAGCTTCTTCTCAGCAAAAGAAACAATCAGTGACATGAATAGAGAGTCTGCATATTTGAAGCAAATTTTTACCACTCACACATCAGATAGAGCACTAATCTTGAGGATATATAAAGAACTCAAAAATCTTAACACCAAAAAACAAATAATACAACCAATAAATGGGTCAGAAACTGAACAGATATTTCTCAGAAGATGATATATAATCAATCAACAAATATATGAAAAAAATGTTCAAATCTCTAGCAATTAGAGAAATGCAAATTAAAACTAGTCTAAGATTTCCTCTCACTCTAGTCAGAATGGCAATTATCAAGAATACAAACAACAATAAGTGTTGACGAGGATGTGGGGAAAAAAGACACACACATTGCTGATTGGACTGCAAATTGGTGCAGCCAATCTGGAAAGCAGGATGGAGATTTTTTTGGAAAACTTGGAATGGAACCACCATTTGACCCAGCTTTCCCACTCCTTGGTTTATACCCAAAGGACTAAAAAACAGTATACTACAGGGATGCAGCTACATCAATGTATATAGCAGCAAAATTCACAATAGCAAAATTGTGGAACCAAACTAGAAGCCCTTCATTACATGAATGGATAATGAAACTGTGGTATATATATGCAATGGAATATTACTCAGCATTGAAAGAGAATAAAATAATGGCATTTGCAGGTAAATGGATGGAGTTGGAGAATATTATGCTAAGTAAAGTAAGCCAATCCCCCAAAACCAAATGCCTGATGTTTTCTCTGATATAAGGAGGCTGATCCATAATGGGGATGTGGATCAGAGAACGGGAGGAATGGAAGAACTTTACATAGGGCAAAGGAAAAGGAGGAGAAAATAGGGGGCATGGAGATAGGAAAGGTGGTGTAATGAGATGAACATCATTACCCTGAGTTCATATGTGAAGACAGGAACGGTGTGACTCTACTTTGTGTACGATCAGAGACATGAAAAATTGTGCTCTATATGTGTAATATGAATGAAATTCATTCTGTGTTAATATACAAAAAATTAGAATAAATAAAAAAGATAATACACCATGATGAAGTACGTTTCATTCCAAGAATACAAGGTTGGTTCAACATACACAAATTAATAAATGTAATTCACCACTTAAACAGAACTAAGGACAAAATCACAGGATCATCTCCATAGATGAAAAAAAGGCCTTTGATAAAATCCATCACCCATTTATGGAAAAAAAAAACACTGGAGAAGCTAGGGATTGAAGGAATATACCTCATCATCAAGAAAGCTATTTATGAAAAACCTAAAACTAATATCATACTCAATGAAGAAAAACTAAAAGCAATTTTCTTTAAAATCAGGTGCAAACCAAGGCTGTCCCCTCTCACTCCTCTTATTCAACATAGTACTCAAAACATTAGCCAGAGTGGTCAGGCAAGTGAAGAAAATCAAAGGGATTCAAATAGGAAAAGAAGAAGTCAAATTATTTCTGTTTCTGATGACATGATCCTAAATATAGAAGCCCCCAAATCTCTACCAGAAGTCTTCTGGAGCTTATAAATGAGTTCAAAAAGTAACAGGATAGAAGATCAATACTAATAAATCAACAGCTTTCTTAGATTCCAATAGTAATTAAATCAGGAAAAAAATCAGGAAAGCCATCCCATTCACAATAACCACAGAAATAAAATAAAATACTTGGGAATAAGTCTAACCAAGGAGGGAAAAGGCTTCTACAATGAAAATTATAGAACACTGAAGAAAAAAAGTGAAGAACTTAAAAGATGAAAAGGCCTCCCATGTTCCTGGATAGGCAGAATTAACATTGTCAAGATGACCATATTCTCTATTACTACCTTTCCTATCCTCTATTATCCCCCCTCCCTTCCCCTCCCCTCCCATCGGTAGCAGAATACAGCAGTCACTAATATGTCATCATGTAAAAATGTGGATGTGTATCCGATGTGATTCTGCAATCTGTATTTGGGATAAAAATGGGAGTTCATAATCCACTTGAATCTAATGTATGAAATATTATGTCAAGAGCTTTGTAATGTTTTGAACAACCAATAAAATGATGACCATATTACACAAAGCAATATACATGAAATCCCTACAAAACATCAATAACAGTCTTCATAGAATTAAAAAGAATGCTTAAATTCATATGGAAGAACAAGAGACTCAGAATACCCAAAGTAATACTGAACAAGAAAAGCAATGCACTAGGTATCACAGTACTTGATCTGAAATTATACTACACAGCTGAAGTAACAAAAAGCATTGGCATCAAAATAGACATAAAGACCACAGGAATTGAATAAAAGACACAGAATTAAACCCATATACCTACAGTCATCTGATACTTAACAGAGTTGCAAAAATATATTTTGAGCTGGGGATGTGGCTCAAGCAGTAGCGCGCTCTCTTGGCATGTGTGCAGTGCTGGGTTCAATCCTCAGCACCACATAAAAATAAAATAAAGATGTTGTGTCCACCAAAAACTAAAAAATAAATATTAAAAAATATGTATTTTGGAGGAAAGATAGTGTTTTAAATAAATGGTGCTGGGAAAACTTCCTTGGTAACTTTGTTTCCTATCTTATCTAATAAATCCTTGTCTATAGTAAGGTCATGAAGGTTTTCTCACTTTTTCTTCTGAAAGTTTAGAGTTTCAAATTTTACATTTAGGTCTATGGTTCTTTTCAAACTAAATTCTGTGGGCATGTATTGATGAATTGAGGTTTATTTGTTTAAACAGGAATATCCAGTTGGTGGAGCATATTTGCTAAAGAGACTTTTTCTTTCTTTGAATTGAACTGGTATCTTTGTCAGAAACTATTTGACCATAAAACTGCAGGTTCCTTTATGTAATTCCTACCCTGTTCTATTGATCTATAGGATTACTATTATGTTAATACAAAACAGTATCTTTAAATAATACATCTTAAAATCAGATAGTGTGTATCCTCCAACTTTGTTCTTTTTAAAAATTGTTTTAACTAGATCCTTTACTTTCATGTATAATTTTAACAATCACTTCATTAGTTTTAAACAAAAAGTGCCTCCTGGAATTTTGATTGATATTTATTAAATACATTGACTGATTTAGCAATGATGAACATTTTGATATTCTAAGTCTTTAAGTTCTTGAAAATGGCATATCTCTTGGTATGTTTCAAAATTCTCTAATGGCTTTCAGCAATGTTTTTTAATGTTAAATTCAGAGGTTTTGCACCATGTTTTGTTTAATATATTCCTAAATATCTAACCTTCTGATGTTATTATAAATGATCAGAGTTTTAATTTCATTTTTCAATTTTGTGTTACTGATGTATGGAAATATAAGTACAATTGATATTAAAATATCACTCCTATATGCTACTACCTTGCTGAATTTAATTGTTTTTCCACTAAGTTTTATTGTTTTTGTTGTTTACTACAATACTCCTTAGGATTTTCTATGCAATCATTTGATTTTTGGATAAAAATTTGTAGTTGTATATTTTGTATTCTTACTCATTTTCTTGCCGCATTCTATTGGCTGAGAACTGTGGTACAGTATTGATTAGAAGTTTTGAGAGTAGACAATATGTCTTTTTTCCCAGTCTTAAGAGGTGAACATTAAGTCTTTTGCTATTATTAACATGTTAACATTAGATATTGAAAATCCATGCACAAATACAGTTTGTTATGGAAGAACATGGATACTTGGTAATAAGGTAAATTGCTTATGTATTTATAGATTTACTAATATAGATTGCTCTTAAAGTTTTAATATCTACCAATTCAAATATTAAACTCTGAGCCTTTCACAAATTAAGGCATCATAGAGAGGAATCATAGAGAGGAATGGAAGTAAATATACATACAGAAGATTATTTCTAAAACCCATCCATCTAAACTTGGATGTGTTATTTTTAAGGAAGAATGCAAGGAAGGAGAAGAGAGGAGGAAGGAAAAGAAATGAAGAGAGAGAGGAAGGATGGAAGGAATCAAGGAAGAAATGGAGATACAGAGAAAGGAAGGAAGAAGGAAGGAAAAACTGGTTCACTACAAATTCAAACAGGAAAGAATAACAACTGATAAAGACACTAACTTGTGAGCTTTGGTTAACTAATTTTCCAAACACAGATGCCACTTAAGAGATTTTGGAGCATCATACACCTATTATGAGAGTGCAGTTTTCTCATTTACTCCCACTGAGGTCAAGACACATTACCATCCACATGTTTCTGGTTCTTCTCACCCCTGCTCATTTCCAGTAATCTTTGATACGAGTGGTCCCAGTAATGTTCCCTATGGATCCAGAGGCCGCCCCCACTCCCAGCTGCAGCTCTGGTCTGTTTTGATTTGAGTGATTCCTTTCCTTTCAGCCTTTCAGATTGTTTATTGATAAGGGAAGGGAGGGCATGCTGGCTGGAAGCTAAACTTACAATGTTTACTAAAAACCATAGTGGAAATACGAACTCATGTCTTACAGAGAAATGTTTTTAAGTTCTGTATATACCGATCTTAAACTTTATAAACAAAACAGAAGAATTTTTTTTTTTTTTTTTTTTTTTTTTTTTTTTTTTTTTTTTTACAGAGGAGTCAGAAGCGTTTCGAGAATAGCTCCATTTCAGGCAATTCCTGACACATCCAGGCAGTTGGCAAGCTTAGGCACTAGTTTCGTATTTGAGAACTAAGAACATTAGTCCTTTTATAAACTTAAAAATCCCCTTGTTCACAAAATAATCACATCCTATTTTATCTGTTTTGTAAGCTTGGTTTTTATACTCTGGGTCTATGTAACACCAAGCACACCCATGGTGAAAACAAAAGTACACTACTTTGTTTCACAGCACTTTTAAGTTTGCTGTTTCATATGATCAAAACACAGGGCAGCATACAAATGTACTCGGTGTATGTAGAAACTATTAATGTGTGTTGGGAAGACTGGCTCCTTTCCAGACCTACTGCCTACAAAGCGACTCCCTCACTCCACCCGTCCTAGCCACATACCCCTAGTTTGCTCCCTGTTTAATTATGCCTTGGCTGCCACAGCTTTTCACCTCTCTTCAAATTATTGTTCTCTCATACATGCATACTGCTGCATTAGCTGTGTCTGAGCCTGGAATGTTTCTTCTCTCCTCTTCATCACTGTTGATTAAATCATACCCAGTTCTTAGGATCCAGTGCAAATGTTTTCTTGTCCCTAAAGACTCCCTGAATTGTTTACCATTGTTGGGAGTCCCCAAAGCACCCTTACCCATTTTATTAGAGCACTTAAAAAACAAGAGCTTGTCTCTTTCTATCATTCATGTATGTCCACTAGACTAAATAGGGCCATGTCTAATTTGTCTTTAGATTCCAAGTGTTGAGGACAAAGCAGATGCTTAGGAACTGCTGGCTCAGAGGCTCAACAAAGGGATTTTTTTAAAGCTTTTCTTTATTTTGGTTTCTTGAACTCCTTTTCTTCCTCTAAATACTTTTTCAAAACACCAAACACCTTTAAATATATTACAACGTTTCCTTATTTACTACATTTATTGTTACTATCCTTCCATTCAGCTAGTGTCTGTCCTTAGTATACTTAATATTATTTAAGAAATGGATGAAATAAGTTCCGCTACATGTTTTTCCTATTAACCGTCATGCCTTTGATTTTTTTTTTTTTAGGAAGTAGGCTGAATTAATGTATTATCTCCATTCCTAGTGGTTTCTCTGTGGGTTTTGTGTCTTTGTCTGAAATTTCTCACTACGTGAATAGAATTCTTTGTGATAAGCTATGCAAGTATCTGCTAAACATTTAAGTACTAACTAAACATTATCAACATATGTCAGCCTTAACAAGTTAATCCAAATAGGTTTATCAGATGGCCCTCCTCAAGGCAAGGGACAACATTCACTCATATAAAAGATATTTAACACTGCCTGTGTGCCTTTGTTCACTAAATTGGATATGTTCAGCCCACTACCAGAACCTGTATCTACTGCTGAGGTCCTCAAACATCTTGTACTTTCAACATATTCAGAAATGCTAGAGTTTTGGGTAGGTTAAATAATTTGAAGATACTCATAATAAAATTACATAATACTAAGACTGACTCTATTAAAAGCATTCCCAATTTAATAATTAATTTGCAGCATGCCTTTGTCTTCTGAAAACTTTTTCCTATGTTGACTGAGCTCCATATCTTCAGGAGACAAAAATCTCATGCGATGAAGGTAGCTTTCCACCTCTCTGATGGCATCTTGACTTATGTCATCGTGCTCACCGCTGCTTACTCTTTTGGTCTCTACAACTCTCACAAACTCTTCAACAAAAATGTTCCATTGAAAGAAGTCAACACAGGAAAAGTTTACTTCCAAAAGTGATTCTACACTTTGATTAAAACCGAGACACACAGATGAAACTTTCTCATTCAGGATCACTGCAAGTTTTCTTTGGGAATAGGAAAATTAAAATATCCTCTAAATAGAGGGATGTGCACTGGTTGGCAGGGATGCAAGGGTCTTGTGAAGCCAGAGGCAGTGTTCAAGTCCCAAGAATGAGCATTCACGAAAGGAAGAAGCATGGTGGTGCTGGTCAAAGAAAAACACATCTACTACACACATTAATGTAGGCCAGCCCAAATTCATCACCCCACCACTCTTCTAAGGTGCTAGTGATTCATGATCACAGTAATTTCCACTTAACCTTAGGGTCCAATGCATTTTTTATCCTAGTGTGCCATCCTTTGTCCATTGTCACATTCTGGTTCCCTGGATACATGCATTCCCAGGTAGTCTTCCAGAGACAGAATATTCTTCACTATTAAGACTTCTTCAGAAACTTGCCATGACCTTTGTACTACCTTTTTGTTCTTCTTTCTCCAGACAGGGCTCCAATTTCTTCCAGTAATCCCTGCTTCTTAAGTCACATGCTACAATTTCCATATGAGATACTCCTGTTTATACTGTCCTCCTCCCTGGTGATCTTTATTTGTTTCTCAGTATAAATGTCATATCAATCATATTCCATTTTTCCTCTAATTGTAACATTAGCTTTCCTTCCTTCTCATAGTAGCAACTCTCCAATTCTAGTTCTAGTTCTCTCAATATTTAATAAACTTGTCAGGTAGTAGAAATCTATATATGTATATGGAGACAATCTATATATTTATGTGTGTATTTATATATAACTGCTAGTGTTTAGAGTTATATGCAAATGCAAATAATTATACTTATAGTTAATACAAACTGCTTCTAAAATATGAGGGATCCCAAATCTTTAAAATTGAGAAAATATAAATATATATCATATGCAAATATTTTAAGCAAAAGAATGCTGATTAGCTATTTTCATGTACAAATACATAAGGATACATGCTCAAGAATGTTCAAAGCAGGAATGTTCCTAAGAGACCACAGGAGAATGGATGCAAAACCCAGGATATGTTTATAATGACAATGCTATGCCAGAGTCAAAGAGTAAATATTAGCTATAACCATCTCATTAATATATTGTTTGGCAAAAAGAAAAAGAAATAACAGAATTACATAAATAGGATTTAATTCATATTCATTCTCTGCAGAATATTTTGGTCAATGATAATTATATATATGACCATGGTCCTATAAATTTATGATACAGCTAAAACTTTCCTGTCATCCAGTGATGTAGGATGCTGAGGGCCATTGCCAAGTAGGTATGATGCATCAAAATCTCCTTGCCAGCGTACCCCATGCTGCTTAGAGGACATTTGATGGGACATTGCATGTATGCTTTAGTAAGATGACCCTGCTCAAGGTGATCGAGGGTGGATCCAGGTTTGAGGAAGTATCCTGCAGGTTTGAGGAAGTATCCCGGTCCTTGGGTTTAGGGTGTTCCCGGTTTAAGGCGTTTCCCGTGTAAGAATATGGGTTTTAGGGAAGTTGAGGTTGAAGATTATTGCTGCTGGGATTAGGGTGTTCCTGCTGCTTGTTCCCATTGAGTTCTCATGAGATTCAAATGGGATTTGGAAAAAGCCTAGTGGAGTAGGTGAAGTGTGCGGGCAGATTTAGACTGCCCCTGAACGTGTGTGGAGGCTGGTGTGAGATCCGGAATAAAGAATTGCTGTTTGAACCTACAAAGCTGTGTGGTGGCTCGTGATTCTGTGCCAAGCCGAGACATTGGCACTTGGCTTCTGGCAGTAGCTGTAGTAAGGTGCTAGTGCAATGCATTACTCATGAGTTTGTGGTAATGCTGGTATAAACAAACCTGCTGTGCTACCAGTTGTATACAAGTATGGCATACATAACTATGTACAATACCCGATACTTGGTAATGGTAACAAATGACAATGTTACTGGTTTATGTATTTTTGTACTCATTAATAGAATGTAGTCCTCCCACTTATTTAAAAAAGTTCACCATGAAACAGGCTTAGGTAAGTCCTTCAGGAGAGATTCCAAAAGAAAGCATTGTTATAATAGGGAATGACAGCTTCATGTGATTATTGCTCCTCAATACCTTCCAATGAGACGATTTGTGGAGGTGGAAGACAGTGGTATTGATAATCCTGACTCTGGGCAGTCCTTGGCTGATGTACATGTTTGTGTCTAATTTTTTTAACAAAATACTTTAAAAAATTAAACTATGCTATACAATATAGCCTAGGTGTATAGTAGGCTATACAATCTAAGTTTTTGTATGTAAATTTTATGATGCTCACCCAACAAGTAAATTGCCTAATGTCACATCCCTTAAAAAATGTAATTCATTAGTAAATGATCATGACTGTATATGCAAAATGATCACTACTGTGTGTGTGTGTGTGTGTGTGTGTGTGTGTGTGTGTGTGGCTGAAAAGCAAATCAAAAGGTAAGAAGATAACTAACTCCAAAAAATCAAAATTTTAAGTTACCAGAGAGTGAAATAGGTTGGGGGAAGGTGATGAGATCAATGAAAACCCATACAGGTCTTTAAAGTATTGGTTATACTTCATTTTTTAGAGCCAGATAAGGAAACTTGTTTTATGGTTACTTTTTAAAACTTCCACATATTATATATTTTAATATATTTAACAATAAAACAGTTTAAAAATCAAAACACTAATACCACCACAATGCAAAGAAATGATTAAGTTGCAATCTTACTTCCTATGATGTTGGGGATAAAATTCTGTATGTGCACACTTCTTCTCAAGAAATTAATAGACTATGGCAAGTAGATTTTCTGGAAATTGCTTTGAGGCTTTCTTTCCTCATGTTCTATTAAGAACACAATAATAAAATATTAATAACAAATTCATAAATGGTTAAACATCTAATAGTGCAGTTTGCTTAGGAATTCTTAGTGCATTGTATACTTATAACATGTTTTAAGAGATGTCTAATCTGTGTGTGCTTGTCAGATTTCTGTGTCTCACAGTAAGATGTAGAAATCCAGGAATCAACCTCAACTTCCTCACCTCCCATCTCTCTTCACTCTGTGTCCTAGGTAACGTTTGCAATCATACACTCCTCCACATTCTTATTGTCTCTACCTTGTCTCAGACTCTCATCATCTTTTGCTTTTACTACTTTAATAGCTTTATAAGTGGTTTCTAAGCCCTGTCTTTTTCTCTGCCAATTCAACTCCCACGGAACTTGTAGCCAGACATATCTTTCTAAAACCCAAATCCTTCTCCAACACATCCAAAATCACTGAACTCCCTACAGAATAAAGCCAAAACTCCTTAGAAGGACAGACATGTCTTTTAAAAATCCAGGAAGAGTCCACATTCCTGGTCTTATGTCTACTCATGCTCCCGTTTTGCAAAATCTTTCTGCTTCTTCTGATGTGCCTTGCTCTTTCTTGCAAGGAGATTGTTATGGATTGGATATGAGGGACCCCTCCCACAAAGCTCATGGGTGAGACAATGCAATAAGGTTCAGAGGAGAAATGATTTGGTTGTGAGAGTCTTAACCCAGTCAGTGAATTAATTCAATTTAGGGATTAACTAAGTGGTAACTGAAGTGGTAGGGTGTGGCTAGAGGAGATGGGAATTGGGGTTTGACTTTTGGGTATACATTTGTATCTGGCAAGTTAAATCTTTCTCTGCTCTCTGGTCACGATATGAGGTACTACCCTCTGCCACCCTCTACCACCATGATGTCCAGCCTCACCTCAAGCCCTGAAGAATGAAGCCTGCCTTCTATGGACTAACCGCTGAAAACACAAGCCCTCAAATAAACTCTTCCTCCTCTACAGTTGTGCTGGTCCTGTCATGTAGTCATAGCAGTGAAAAAGCTGACTAAAACAGAGATTTTTTGCGCATGCTCTTCCCTCTTGACAATTAATCAGTTTGTACTATCTTGATAAAACTTTACATTGTAAAGCCTGGCTACATTATTGCTTCTTCTGTCTTCATTCCTTCTGACCTTATGTCATTCCCTAGCATGTTGGGAAACTTAATCTTCTGTGCTTCCTTATAAGTAGGATGTATCTTAATGACAGAATTTTTCATAATATGATGAAATCATCTCCCATTTTTCCATTTCTGTCTTCCTCTAGGTTTTGAGCACCTTGGAAGAGGTGATCATAGCTTATTTTTCTTTGAATTCTGGAGTCTAAAACATAATATAAAAAAAGAATAGTTTTAATGAATAAGTATGAGAATCAAGATGATGAAACCACCTAAGAAGGCAGCTATAGATGCAGAGTTGGGACCATGAGTTTCACCCTGGCAAGTTAGGAAATAAATCAGAGAACATAATGAAAAGGTATACTTCATTCATTCAATGTGAAATATTGGTCATCACATACCATTGGACATAGTCAAATAAAGTACCTTAAAAAGCATTAATAATGACATAGAATCTGGATGGCTTATGCTTTAAAAAGAAAAAAAAAAGAAATTAAAAAAAAATTGGTGCCCTCAACTGTGCTGAGAAACTTCCAAGCAAATATTTTGGGAAGGAGAAAACCAGTACATGTAGGTGTCCAAGTGCTTTTATGGGCAAACACGATCTATGTGATGAAATGTTTGATCAAAATGTTTATTTGCAATGCTGGTATTCTACTGCACTGATGAAAGGGTTCCATCCCAAACATTTGCTTTTTGTCATTGTGAAAGCCAGTTCAGTGAATTCAATTGATTGGGCTAAAAAAAAAAAGAATACCTATGGCCAGGTGCACTCTCTTACTGGGTGTCAATCAGACCATATGTATTTTTTCTAGGGAAAGCAAAAGAAGGGAGCAGCTCTATCCTTCTGTAGTCTGTACAAAACATACAAAGCCTGCTTGTGGCCTACTCTCTGACAGCACTGTCAGCTACCATTCAACATGAGCCTGCCCTGTGCCAGGCACTGTGCAAAGCACTTTATGCATATTTATGGTCTCATTTAACTGCCACAACAGTCATGTAAGGAACACAGTTTATCCCAAATTTATGCAAAAGAAAATAGAGTTCCAATGAGGTCAAATGGCTTGTTTAAAGTCACACTGAAGCAAAAGACCAAACTCAGCTACAGAGGTGGAATTCTATGACACTGATAAGACTTAAGCTTCAGAACTTTTCATTTAAATTGTTATGTAGTCTTAATTTTAGTTTTTAGAGAGGATCTTAGAAATCCTATAAGCCTCTGGTCCCAGAAACCTGAGTCTGCCTTATGCAACTTGTTTATGACTGAACCAGAGTTAAAAGCCCAAACTTGCTATTCTCTGTCTTTGATCTTCTTAATACTTTCTGGAACTTCTCTAGAACTGGACCCTACACCTAAAAATTTCTCAGTTTATGTTTGAAAGTGAATAAATAAACAAATGAATTAATGATTATGAGATTTGAGAAAAGTGATTAGAAAATCTATGTTCTTTTTATTATTTATATATGACAGCTGAATGCATTCAATTCTTATTACACATATAGAGCACATTTTTTCATGTTTATGGTTGTATACATAGTATATTTACACCAATTCATGTCTTCATACATGTACTTTGTATAATAATGATCATCACATCCTACCATCATTAATAACCCCATGATGTTCTTAAATACACTATTGAGAACTTGATTATTTGCATTGCTGTATAAGTCATGACTACCTAAACTTTTCTCCTGTTGTGCCATGTCTTCTTTCTGGAGATCAACACTTTTGTTTAATTAGGTAACATTTATTATTGGGGGCCAAGGAATAGCGATAAGACCCTAATCCCTCAGAATGCCTGGGATTGGAAGGTGATCCCAGAATTTGTCTTGCTCAGGTAATTTTGTAAGCAAAGGCATCCTAGCATGATGCTGTCATAATTGCATTTGTTCCTATTTCATTAAAAGGGGTCATTCCAGTTGATTATTAGACTGTTCAGAGGCCTTATCTCCTACCTCGTTACTCTTAACTAATTTAATGTTTGGTATAAAGCTTCATCTAAAATGGACTTTGGGCATTTTTCATCCTGTTAATTACTTTTCTGCTCATTAGTATAATTGCATATTTTACCTGCCCTAGAGAAAGGATATCCAAATCAATAGAAGGGAGAGTAGAGAGATAGGCAGTAGGTTAGGCATGGAATGCTTGATCTTATTGTAATCAATATCCATGCAGCCCACAGAAGTGAAATTCACTATAGAAGTTCCTAAAAGGGCACATGGCCACCTTCCTTGCAAGGCATCCTCCCCAAACTTTACAATATGGAATTATAAGAAGGCAATACTTTATAAGGGCATATGGTTATAAAGAGTAGAGTTGGAACTTAAACTACATTCAATTTCATGTATTTGTCTTCTATAAAAAATTGTGTCAGAATCTTGTCACTTATTTTTTTTATATTTATCCATATCATTCACTGATATTAAAAGATACGCAGGCATAGTAAATTTGCAAATATAAAAAAGCATAAAGAAAAATAAAAAATCAACCATATTCTTAGTCACTAATATTATATGTGTATTATCTTCTAACATTTTCACAAGTATACATGTTCACATAACTTCTTTTTAGTGCAGAGTTTAGATCACATTGTATAGCTCTTATTCCAGTTTTTAAGGCATTTTCCTGCACAGTGTCTGATATGAGTAAAGAAATAAGCAAGGCATTACTCTGGAAATAGGCAATAAACCACTTCATTCATTAACATCCTATTTACCCTTGGATGTGAATTGTTATATTGTTTATTTGAACTCTGATCTCTAATGGTTGGTTTATCATCCAAAGTTGTCAGTCCATAAAAGACATTGTTATTAAGTTCTACAAACATGTATAAATTCAAGCACTTTAATTTTCTTACATTAACCTAAATTCAAAATACTTTCCCACCATAAAGTTATGTTCCAACAATATGGTTTTACCTAATCTGTAAACAACTACTTTCCATGTGAGAGGCACAACTAGATCCATAATAAGTTTGTATTTATTATTTCTAATTAAGATTATTATTAGTACACATTAAGAAGGCTGGTGTCAGGTATGGTGGCACACACACAACAAATTGGGAGGCTGAAGCAGGAGGATCACAAGTTCATGGCCAGTCTCAGCAAGCTAGTGAGGCCTTCAACAACTTAAAGAGACCATCTCTCAAATAAAAAATAAAAAGGGCTGGGAATGTGGCTCTGTGGTTAAGCATCCCTAGGTTCAATTCCCAATACAAAAGAAAGAAAGAAAGAAAGAAAGAAAGAAAGAAAGAAAGAAAGAAAGAAAGAAAGAAAGAAAGAAAGAAAGAAAAAGCCTGTTGACACACTAAAAATATTAGTGACTAGATTTAGAATGTCACAGTTACCTAAAACACTCTTCCTTGTGAATGGAATTTTAATCTGATATATCGAGCCATTTTTTTTCTTTTTAGAAATATGGGTCACAATGGAGAGCCTGGAATTTGACAACTCATTGATTAGGTTTAAATAATGATTTAAGTTTTTAATCAGGGCATCTGAGTCTCCAAGTTCACATAATGTTAAAATAATAAATCATGTCATCTCTTCCATGAAGGTTAATGACAAAGGTTAAAAAAGTGTTTCTTCATACATCAATACCCATGTGACAAAGTTGGCTGACCCTTTTCTTTCAAAATAGGTGGAAAGTAGAAGACAGACAACATGGCTTCTGCCATTTGTGTTTCCTCATCTAGATTTTGTACATATTTATTTATTACATGTAGAACTAATTTTTTAGTGCTAATATAAAGAACAATGTATATTCAATTTCAAAATACCATTTATTCAATGCCAGCAAGCAGTTGACTTTTTGTATCTTAATCATTTAACCTGTAACCTTGCTATAATCACGTATTAGTACCTAACACGTTTTTGTCAGTTATTTCAGATTTCCTATGTACACAGCCATATCATCAACAAATAAAGACAGTTATTTATTCCTTCTCAATATACTTATTTTTATTTTCATTTTCATCTTACTACATTAGGTAAGACATTGAATGCAAAATTGCAAGAGGGGCATCCTTCCCTTGTTTCTGATCTTAGCAGAAAAACTTAAGCTTCTTGTCATTAAGAATGATGTTTGCTGATTCTGTCAATGTGTTGTTGAAATTGGCTTGCCAATATTGTATTTTTGCATCTATGTTCATCAAGAGTAGTGGCATGTAATTTTTCTTTCTTATGATGCTTTTGTATAGCTTTGGAATCTAGGTAATGCTGGCCTCATAAAATGTTTGCTTTCATTTGATCTCCTTGAAGAGTTTGTGAAGGATTTGTATTAATTATTCTTTAAATGTTTGGTATAATTCAGTAGTAAAACCATCAGGTCTTTGGATTATTTTGACTGAATACTTTTGTTGATTTAGTCTCCTAACTCACTATTGTTCTGTTTAGATTTCTTATTTCTTTATGGTTTAGTCTTGATTTGGTTTTATGTGTTTAAAAATTTATCTGTATTGATAGATTATCCAATTTTTAGCATATAATCTTTCATAATAACCTTTTATAATTATTTTTATTTTTTGTTATTGGTTGTAATTTTTCTTTGGTTTTACTTTTATTTATTTGAGTCTTCTCTTTTTTTTAAGTCTTGCTAAGTTTTGTTGATTTTGTTTATCCCTTAGTTCTGTTTATCTTTCATATAATTTGCCTGCTCTTTATTTTTGCTCTGATATTTATAATTTCTTTCATTCTGCTGACTTTGAGCTTATATTGTTCTTGATTTTCTATTTCCTGGAAGTGTAACATTAAGACGTTTGTTGGAGATCTTTAATTTTTCTTCACATAGACATTTATTGCTATATGCTTCCTTCTTAAAACTGCTTTTCCTTCATCTCATAAATTTTGGTATGTTGTACATCCATTTCTTTCTCTTTTATTTTTTTTTAAATAAAAACATTGTATTTACTTAGAAGCATTCAGAGTGTCAACAAAACAGCTACAACTTTTTTTCTTGTCATGACAGAGTGGTATTTAGTCAACAGAACAACAATTATTTAGTATAAGCTGCATCAGAGACAACTGAAGATGAAGAACTAGCATTTCCATGTGTAACTAATTTGTGCTGTGCACCAACAAGAACCTGCTTTAAATTTCCATGCCAGTGTACAATCCTCATACTGGTAAGGTTAATGGCTATTGAAAATACCGCCAGGGCAGAGCTATCTACAGACACATCTGGTAATGTGTTAACTATACAAAAAAAGACACTGTACAGTTTAAAAACAAGTTTTGCACAGCATTACATTTCAACTTTTTTTCTTTAAAAGGAGTGAGTTGTGTACAGTGGATTAAATGCTTTATAGATAAGAAAAAAAACTGTGCCAAAACCAACTTATTCAGCATCATCTTCTTCATCATCTTCCTCTTCTTCTTCTTCCTCTTCTCTTCCTCTTTATTTCTTCCTCTTTCTTATTTTTCTTGCTTTTTTTTCATCCTTGATAACTCCCGTTTTTGCTGCATCAGGTTTTCCTTTAGCTCAGTAGGTAGCAAAATTCTTTTTGTATTTTTCCTTTGGCTTAGAAGCTTTCTTTTCATAAGGTTGCTTATCATTTGCAGTAGAGGGATTCCATATCTCTCCCAGTTTCTTTGCAACATCACCAATGGATAGGCCAGATTGTTCTCCTTTGATTTTGGGGTGATACTCAGAACAGAAGAAGAAGAAAGCCAAGGAAGGCCTTTTGGGCTCAGTGGGATCATTGAACTTCTTTTTTGTTTCCCCTTTAGGAGGGATATAGGCTTTCATTCTCTTTCATATCAGGCCTTGCCTGCCTTTGGCATGGCTTCAAATTTTCCCTTCTCTTTAGCATACATGTTCTTCTACCTCTGAGCAATTCTTAGAAAGCTCTGAGAAGTTGACTGAAGCATCTGGGTGCTTCTTCTGGTGCTCCTCCAGGCAAACTTGCACAAAGAATGCATAGGGTGACATTTTGCCTCTCAGCTTCTTAGGAACTCCTTTGCCCATGTTTAGTTGTTTTTCCTTAGAGAGGCCCAGAGGCACCCAGTGCCTGTTCAGCTCTCACTTGCCCTGGCGCTCTCTCTGTGGAGCTCAATGCACTGCAATGGCTGTGAGAGAAGGAGCCAGACGCCTCCATTTTCCTTTGTCAGAAAATGGTTTTGAATTTTTTTAAAATTTTCTTCATAGAAATATGTTTGATTTCCACGTATTAGTTAATCTTCTGAAATTCCTCCCATTATTGACTTCTAGTTTTGAACATTATCGTCAGAAAGATACTTATCATAATTTCAGTCTTCTCAAACTCCTAAGATTTATCTGTGGTCTCACATACACTCTACCCTGGTGAATGTTCCATGTGGCTCAAGAAAAATGGGATTCTTTTGCTTTGGAGGGGAGATTATGCATTTGTCTGTTAGGTCCATTAGGTGTAAAGTATCTTTCAAGACTAGTGTTTTCTTATTAATTTTATGTCTGAATGATTCATCTGTCCATTGATGAGAGCAGGGTATTGAATCCCCCTATGAGTTCTGTTTTGCTATTTATCTCTCCTTTCATATCTTTTAACATTTGTTTCACATAATTAGGTGCTCTGACATTGGGTGAATATGTATGTACTATCATTATGTCTTCTTAAGGAATTGATCCCTTTGAAATTACATGTCCTTTTTCTTTTTAAGGTTTTTAACATAAAGTCTATTTTCTCTGATTTTAGCTACCTTTGTTCTCTTTCAGTTTCCATTTGAAGGGGACACATTTTTCTACCCCTTTACTTCCTTTCTATGCATGTCCTTAAAAGTAAAGTGAGTCTCTTATAGGTAGCATATTGTTGGACATTATGTTTTAAAATGTTTTTGGTCACTCTGTGTTGGATAATTTTTGTTAGATAATTTAATCCATATAAATTCAAGGAAAATATTAATATGTAACTTACTACTGCCATCTTTTGTTTCCTGGTCATTTTGTAGACACTTTATTTTTTCTTCTTTCACTGACTTTCTTTGTGATATTTTGGTTTTCTGTTGTGATATGCTTTGACTCTTTTCCACTTTTGTGCATCTACAATAGATTTTTGCTTGTGTTTACGACAAGGCTAACATAAAACATCTTATATTAGTTTATTGCAAACCGATAACAACTTAACATTAATTTTTGGTTGTTAGAATTTATATTATTTCGTAATATGTACCCCTTTATAATTTTATTTTTGGGGGTACTCGGGGTTGAACTCAGGGGCACTTGACCACTGAGCAACATACCTGGCCCTATTTTGTACATTATTTAGAGCTTAGAGAGAGGGTCTCACTGAGGCCTCCCTTTTGTTGATTGTCTTTGAACTCTCCATTCTCCTGCCTCAGCCTCCAGAACAGCTAGGATTACAGTTGTGCACCACCATGCCTGGTCTTTTAAAATTTTCTTTAGCTATAATGGTGATTTTTAATGACTTCTTTCTATGATTATACTAGGAATAAAACTGCATTATACACCATGATTTCAGTTCTAGAGTATATGAATATGGCTCTGTATTATTGATATTTGCACTTTTATAAGTTTTATATTAACTAGTGGCCTACTGTTTGAGCTTAAACCACTCTAGCAATTCCTATAAGGCAGGCATAGTGGTGATGAACTACCTTAGTTTTTGTTTGTCTGAGAAAATTTTTATTTTTCTCCTTATTTCTGAAAGATAATTTTGCTGGGTTTAATGTTCTTGGTTGGCAGTTTTCCCACCTCCTTTATCACTTTAAACATATCATCCAATACTTTCCTGGCCTTTAGGATTTCTGATGAGAAATTTGCCAGTAGTCACATTGACACTCTTTTATATATTTGCTAAGTTTCTTATGTTTTGCTCCTCTTGGAGGATTTTCTTTGTTTTTTATTTTTGATATCGTGATTGTTATGGGTCTTGTTAACAACTCTTCTTTAGGTTGAGATTGATTGGAGATCTCTGATTTCTATACCTGAAATTGGTAGGTTGACTCTGATTAGGGAAGTTCTCAGCTGTTTTTTTTTCCCCCCTGACCCTTTTTCTTTTACTTCTGAAAGTAAAAGATTATGCAAAAGATTGGTCTCTTGATGTTGTCCCATAATTTCCATAAGTTTTCTTCATCCTTTTTTTCCTCTATTTATTTCATTCTTTTGTGTTTTTCTTCTCCGAATGGATAGTTTCAAATGTTCTGTCTTCCAGCTCAATGATTCTTCTGTTTGTGTGAATGTTCTGTGCATGCCTTCTCTTGATTTTTTTTTTACTTCATTCACTGTAATCATCTATAGGATTTCTTCTCTATTGGTTTTATTTTTTTATTTTTTGCCAAAATTTTCACTTTCATGAATTATTTAACAAAGGTAATTACACTGTCTAGCCACATATTCTTGTAGTTCAATGAATCCTTTATGAGTATTATTTTAAATTCTCAAGCTCTCATTTCATACATATCTATTTTGGGGAGGGGTTCCATTTTGGGAGCTTTGTTAGCTTCTTTTGGAGTACTTTGACTCTTTGGTTTTTCATAATATTTTACGCATTTGAGGAGACAGCCTCCTATTCTGACCACTACTGGTGTTCTTTGGTAAGGACAGACCACTATTTAATCTTCCCTGCAATTCTGGAAAGGTCAATGGGTGATGACCTGGATAGCTAGGTAAAGATTGTTATGTGTTCTCTAGTTGGCTAGGACACTGCTTCTGCTCTGATATCAAATGTGGTTTCTGACTGAGCTCTTTTGGGAGATAAGATCACTGACTGAGCTCTAATATTAGATGGATCTGCTAACTGTGTGCTATAAAGGCTTCTTGTCAGACCAATTGCAATATGTATTCCCTGGCTGGGCAGTTTTGCTGTTCAGAATCTAAAGTTAGATAGAACTACAATTAGGCAGATTTGTTTCTCAGGATGGACAGGAGACTGTGCTTCATATAAAGGAAAGATTGAGGTTTGCAGTTGTTTAACCTTATAAGTCAAGCAGATCTAGCATGGGTGGGGTCACTGGGTGGGCTTGATATTTGAGTGGAGCTTCTGCTTGACTTCCTGGTTTAAGGTGGCTTCCTGGATCAAGGTCAAGGGAGCTTCCTAGACCCTTTCCTTCTATGCATTGGGCAAAGGTTGTCATTTCCTTGCCTGAGCCAGGTCATTTGGTTAAACTTTGAGGCAGGGTTTAAGAGTAGCCTTCTAGGGACATGAGTAAAGTCAAACCTTCTACCATATTTCTGAAGGCAACCAGCTTGACTTTGTAAATGGGCTGTGAGATTTGTTGGGCCCTGAGGTTTGTTGGTATGTGTGATTGTGTGGCACAGCTGGCAGGAATACAGATGTAACACCAAGATCTGCATACTGGTTCCTGCAACCTCTGCCTCTTTCTGTTGTTTCTACGGGACTCTGGGTAGTCTAACTATGCCCTTTCCTCCAGTGTTCCCTGTCAGAGAAGAACAAAGTGGGTTTCCCAGGAAGCCTCCAGAATGCTAGGGAAATTAGATGTCTGCCTCTTGTTCTTTTACCATTGTACAAACTGTGGGTCTTGGGGAATTATCTCTGTACAGTTCTGTGCTGATGAGAAGAAAGGGGAGGAGAGATGCAAAGAAAGTGATACTTTTTCTCTGTCCCTTCAATGAAGTTTCAGTTCAAGGGCCCTAGGTTCATTCCCAAATTGTGGTATTTTCATCAGACTTTTGTCTCTGTTTGATAGTTGATATTTGAACATTCTGTGGGGCACGGTGAAGCCTGGGATATCCTGATTGGTCATCTTGCTGACATCACTATAGTTACAGTTCTGACTCTCAGAATCATCTTTACTGAGCCTCCAGAACTTTAGCAATTACAACTTAGATTTTCCTACCATGCTGCTGGGTCCCATGGAGCTTACTGCTCTAGTAAATTGGGAATCTATATATCCAACCATGTATCTCTCCAATTTGGGGGGCTTTGCACTATGACTTCACTTCCCTGATGAATTTAAAATAGTGACTGAATTTTCCGTTTCTTTAGCTGTTTACTTGTCATTAGTAGGGAGTAGCAGCTTTTAAGTTACTTACCTATTTGGTTGTAAACTGCAAGTCCTGAAGTTATCTTTAAATGATTGTTTTTTTTTTTTTTTTTTTTTTAAATGGGCTACAGGTATGGTCTTGAGCTAATCTTATTCCCATTTACTGGTACATGATTTTTTTCTTTTTTTAGCTTTCAAAATATAAAGGATATATTATGTCTCAGTGAGAATGGTTCTGGGTAAGCAGTAGCTTTTTGATCATGTAACTTAATAGAGGTCTAAAGAGCAACATAAAAAAAATGTTTCATAGATAAAATTAGTCTTTCATTTCTTACCTCAGTGGTCTTCATACTGGAATCCCTTTTCCCTGGGGATACATTAAGACTTTCAGACAGGCACTCTGGCAGAAATAGTTTTAAGGAAGTCCATTTCCAAATCTTCAACTGCCGTGTTTGTAGTCTCCTAGAATTGATTTGCCTGACAATTTTCTAGTAGCCAATGCATTATGCTAGATGTTTCCTGTCTATTCTCTTTTACTAAATTCCTCTTTCACGATTGTCTTTATCCCAATGCAAAAAGAAAAGTCATAGATTTCACACAGAATGTATCTGTATACAGTGAATTACCGGTGTGTGAGGGGCCAATCAAAAGGAGAAGTTAAAGGATAGTAATGACTGGTAAGTGATTTCTCTTGCCCAGGTTCTATTTCTTTCAACAAAATGGAATGAAAAACTAATTTTGTAGTTAGGTCATTAAAGATATACTTTTAATGAGAGATCAATATGTGATTTTGTCTTGTAACTTGAAAGAAGTTCAATTAATTGAGTTCATACCTGTAATGAAATTATTTCATCCAATGTACTTATGTCTGAGAACAAGTTAGGTCAATGTGCCTGCCTATAAAGATGAGAATAAAATTGATCCTGAACCCTGATTCATTTTAAAAGAAGATTCAAAAACTAATCAAAACAAAAAAGTGTCATTAACTTTATTAAAAATATATTTTTTTCATCCAACTCATATTTTTTAATGACAGGAAATATTTATAGATACTCTGAGAGAAGCAAATAAATACATACACAATTAAGAAATTTTACAGAAGTGAGAATTTTGTTTAACCAGAAAGACCAGAGAAGATAAAGTCTTTGTGGTCCAGGGCAACTAATACAATTTTCCTTGTAATGAACACAACAATTGCATTAAATGTTGAGTTTCCTATTACTGAGCAAGGCCTGTTACAAAGAAATATGTTCTTGATAACATTTTACTTTTGTCCTTAAAAATTAATTATCAAAATTTATAGCCACTAGGGACATAATAAATTTTATTTTGCTTGGTCAACATCAATTACCATAGAAAATGATAAAGAAATATCTATTTTTATTTGTGTGTTTGTTGCTATTAAGCAAGCTAGAACAGATTTTTACACAAGACATATATTTTATAAGTGTAAGATTACATGGGAAAGTGAAATGGAAAAACAAGAACAAGATCAAAAGTAAATAATATGCAGCTGGGAATGTTGGCCCACCCCTGTAATTACAGTGACTCTAGAGGCTGAGGCAGGAGGATTGCCTGTTTGAGACAAGCCTCAGCAATTTGCCCTTTTGACACCAGACTCAGCAATTTGCCCTAAGTAACTTAGTAAAACACTGACTCAAAATAAAAATGAAAATGACTAGAGATGTGACTCCAGTAGTAAAGCATCTCTGGGTTCAATCCATAGGATAAAAAAAGTAAATAATATTATTGCATTTCTAAAGAATAACTTATTCATTCTTCTTATTTTTTTGAATAGATGATGGTGGGTATTAATCACAAATGATAATCAGAGTCAATTGAAAACATTTGAAACAGTGATCTATCAATAAGACAATACTAAACACTAATGTTTTTATAAAACCCAACTTTTCTATAGTCTTTTAAATTATTTAAAGTTAAAACTTCAAACATTTTAGATATCAACTTAAAATGTTTAGTAGTTTTTCAAAATTGTTTTAGGGGAACATATGATAAAATGTTAGAAAGTCATTTTTATCTATAGTATATAGATATTTCTTTTACCCAGGCTTTGAAAGACAGAAAGATGCTGAGAAGTGTGAGGCCCTTTTGCTTCAAGGGGGGCTATCAGTGTTAGAATTCTGATTCTAATTGGCAAACCCTACGCTGTTTAAATAGTCGAATCAGGACTAAATACAAGGTCACCAGACCTTGGTATAAAATAAGCCATGGTTTTTCCCAATGAAGAAGCACCAGATCTTTCCAAAAACAACAAAGATTTTATTTTTTAAAAAGCCTTCATGATTTTGGCTTTGTGTCTATGATGGATAGAGGCCTTCCTGTATTACCAATAAAATCTTATTGCATGCCCATCCCTCCTCCAAATTTCACAGTTTGTTTTAAATGTATATTAGTTTCCCTTAACTTTTATATAAAATATTGAAATTTATGAATTTCAATTTAAAGAAAATTTGTAGATGCTTCCAGACTAAAAGACCAGGTAACTTTTCCAGTGCTCCGGTTTTGGAAGAGAACAGTGTTTGTTGCTCTCTGGTCTTATGCCCATGTGTTGCTTTACTTCTTGAACAGCTCTATGTGGTGTCTAACATAGGAACTTACCTGCTCTCAGAAGAGATTTTCTTTACCATCCAGAAACCTGACCAGAAAATATTCAGTGTGGTAAAGCAGAAGATAACTAAGCCCCAGGGAAAGAAATGAGATATCTGATGGATTTTTATACTGCTGAGGTATTTTAAGGATGGACAATTTTCTGCACCTAATTGGACTTTAGTTTTCTTGCCTATAAAATAAGGAAATTAGATGCCACAAAATTTTCTTCTAGGCTTAAAAGTCCTTGACTCTATGTGGGAATGTTCTAGACTAAAGGTAATATCTTACTTCATGATTGTTCATAATAAGCACTACTATATAAAAACTCACTGTTGTATTTTATTATAATAATTCTGACAAAAATGTATGGCTTTCAGAAGTAATTATTACAGTGACATTTATTGAATATTGTGTAACAACTTTTAATTTCTTTACATAATTTTTTTCATCAACTTACTCTATATTCTATAAGAATTTTGTATATTTATTCATTTGTATACTAGGGATTAAATCCAGGGTTGCTTTACCAGTGAGCTACATCTGCTACCATTTTTATTTTTTATTTATTTTTTTATTTTGAGACAGGGTCCTGTTTAGTTTCTGAGTCTGATCTCAGACTTGTGATCCTTCTGCCCTAGCCTCCCAGGTTGCTGGGATTACAGGCATTCACCACCCACCTTGCTTGCTATAAGAATTTGATGTGAATTTTATCCCTATTCAAGTGGGAGATTTCACTAAAATATAAACATGTTGGTGACTCACTGAAAACCACATACTTAGTGACAGTGACAAAACTTAATTGTATGCTGCCAATGCTAAATTCTACATCTGATCAATTTCTTTATCATTTGAGGAAAGGCTGGGGACTAAATTGTGTATACTGGGCTACTCTCCCCCTAATCTACTCATTTAGAACAATACAAAGGATTATTGTAGGATTATTGTTTCTAGAATTATCCTGATTCTCACAGCAGATCCTAAGATTCCATATGTGTGTGTGTGTGTGTGTGTGTACTCACAAGCGACACTATCTTATGTGGAAAAATGCAAAAGCAAAACATAACGTAAACAAACAGAACCTGAAGAGATACGAAGATTGAAAAAAAATCGTCACACAGATTTGTTTTTATTATTTTTCATGCACCCACATTTTAATTTAATAGGCACTCAACTGGTTGTAAATCATTCCTCACACATGGAATCATAAGGGGATGCTCAACCTCGCCATCCACCTCAACTGAACTACTTCCACATCCCTCTATAAATCAACCCTGCAATGTGTGCTTTTGTCAGAATATGTGCTGTGTCAGGTGATTTTTAGAGGAATTTATAGTATTTTCTATAATCAGCAAGATTATTTATGACCTCATTTTAAGTAGCAGTAGACAAACATGTCTAAAATAACCCACAAAAGAAGCCTTGGTTTAATAAAACTGAGTTAAACACAGAAGTGGCCATTGATTTCTTCCTTTAGAAATCCATATGTGTCTCATGTTATTCTCAATACAATTAACTGTCTTGTTGAAGAAATATGTAAATTATAATATGTACATTTTAATGACATATAACATGCACTGATGATAGAAATACCCTCTTCTAAATTAGTAAGAGTGCTCCCTACATTGGGGCACTGAGTGGTAATATTTAGGAGAAAACAGGAATATTCCTACAAATTAAAGATTGATGTTGTGAGACTTTTGTTTTTCCCAAGAGAACATTAATTGCATTTGATTTGTGAAAGTCATACCCTCAGTAATTTTGCCTGAGAAATTAGCAATGGATTTCTTTGGCTCATTGATCCTATTAATTTGTAAGTAGTAGTTGCTATATTCTTTAATCTTTGAGATTAAAGTCTACTGAGATCCAAGTATACCAATTCTTATGATTAAAATAATTTATTATTTTATGTCCAAAAATTCCTTAAATGTGGCATCATATTGACATTTTCTAAATACCTTAAAATAGGAACATTAAAAAATACTTAGAATCATCACAGGGTGTCTTTTCTTGGGGCAGGAGGTGAAGAAGCTATCAAGAATGAGTTAAGATTGATTTTCCAAATGTACTTTCTGAAAAAAGCCTGCCTTTCATTAAATTTTTCGAAATTTGATATCATCTATGTTAAAACCACCCAGCAAGATTTGTAAAGCACACATCCTACCCGAGGCTTGCTTTTGAATTGAGCCTTATTTTTGTGTTCAGAAGCAGAATGAATTATAAATGATTATAGCATTGAAATTCTAGGTTTATTTTCAAGTATAGTTGATTTGACTTAAATGGGAATTCTGTAGCTATTTAGTAATTAGGAATGATAGTTCTCTGCAATTCGTAATTGGACCCAAAACAGGTGTTTTCTTTCTTTCCTTTTTTTTTAAAATTAGAAGTTATTTTCAGCCCTAGTAGAAGAATACATTTGCAAATTGCTATAAGCTAATGAAAATTGAGCTAAATGTAAAAGACAGGAAATTTGTATTTTTATTACATTTTTAGAAAGTATTTTTATGAAACAAATGAAAGGAATCTTCATTCCTAATTAATATGTACATCACTCACAGTTTTGAAACCAGTTACCAAGTTAGAGATGATGGTTAAAATGGGTGTTAGAAGATATGAGAATTAAAATAAAATTAACTAATACATAACTAATATGTTACTCATTATTCTGGAACCTGCAAACACACACACACACACATACATGTTAGTGTAAAGCCAAACTATTCCTTTTAAGAACCAAAAAATTATATAGAATGAATGTTACATCTAATTTTACTATCAGAATAAAAATAATGATTAGGCATAATTCATTCTGTGCAATTAGTGACCACATGAGTCTAAGAATTGTGCAATCCTAGTAAGATAAGAAGTTATTAATAATGTGGCCCATAGCAGTTTCCAAACCTAAATGTCAAATTAAAAATGGTTTGGATAGAGTATTTCTGATTAAAGTCCCAGAGTAGCATATGTTCAAAATGGTTTACAGACCACAAAACAGAATTAAGAGGAAAGTTATCGCAGGCTAGACCCATCAAGAGGATCCTGCAATCTCATTAGTGTGCACTATGTCATGCTAATACCAGCTGCTCATGGGCTGTTCCTAAGAATGTCCACAGAAGCAAAACAAATCGTCTGCAGCAAACAATGCTGAACTGAGATCCAGAGTTCCTTCTTCTGTTAGAAATGTGATGCAAAAGGGCTTTAATTTATGTGCAATAATTAATTAGGAAACAGTGACCTAAACTGAAGATACTTACTGAAAGCCTGCTGCAATTAGTCAAATGGTAGGCCATCCCTCTTCCTCTTCCTGTTCTGCTTCAGTACATTACAGAAGATGTATAAGGTCTGTTTAAAATGTCTTTTTGTTTAGTGACTTTGCCACTTTTGCATCTTTATTAATCTATAAATTTACTCTGTTAGAATCTACCTAACGGAAAAATTTACTCTAACTTTCCTGTTTAAAAAAATCAATGCAGTTTCATGTGAAAATATTCAGAAATGGAGTAAAGTAGAAAAAAGAAGAAAACCCCACTATGAACCATCTTTCCTAAGTGCTGAACATTTTGATGTGCTGTGTGGCTTGAATCCTCTGAGAAATCCTTTAATATGCAAACTGTCTTGCAAAAATACAGACCAGTGATTAAATGTAAATCCACATGAGACATAAATGACTGCAGGATGGAGACAGAAAGGGAGATGCAGGCTACGTATGCATTGGAATTGAGACGATGGCAGTGTGACACTCATTGGGAGGAGGACCCCAATGCTCAATCGAGGAAATGATACAAGGTCAAGGGAACAGCTTGAGATCACTCTTGAGCCATATTAAAATTAATCACCTTGGTTTTCTAAGGAAGATACTTTTCAATTTTATTTTAACACCTCATGTGTTTGGCATTCAGACTCTAGTTAAGTGAGGACTTTTGGACTCTTGGTGGTTTTTACCTTCATCTAGGCTGGTAATGCTAAATACAGTTAGAAATTTCAAATAGGCTATAGTGTGCCTCAAGGATTATCCAGATTGGACAACAATCATGCAAAAAATTTTAAAAAATACTATCATAATAATCAATTATGTAGATCCATATCTTCCTTTTAGTTTCCCCTCTATAAAGTGTCTACCATTTTTTAAGTGTAAGAAATTTTACCTCAGCGAAACTCATAATAATTCAGTCAATACTGACCATTACTACCATGATAAGATTCATTCCAGAACTCCAAAAAGATTATTCTTTCCAGACCTAGAACAGATGTGTACAATTTTGTATTAGACATAAGTCCTCCTGACAGAATTGCTGTTATTAAAAATTGAAGGGCACTGTGTGTGCTAATATATTTATATTGGTTCTTTATCAGAGTACCCACCATAGTGAATGTCAGAATATGGAATGAAAAAAAAAACTAATATCAATTTTGAATCCCATTACTGAGACACTAAAATTTTAAACAAGTTTCCAGTGGCATTTTCTATGTTAAGAGGGAGAACAAAAGTCACTTTGATGACTTGATGGAGTTACTTGCCTAAACCAACAGTGTATGAAGATGTTGAATATTTTTCTATTATAGATAAAAATATTATTCTCAGGTCTCTTCTAGAAAGCAGATCTCATTTTATTTCCACTCTTAAGAGAATCGGGCTATTTCTTAAAGAAGTTTTTCTCTTGACATTTCCGCCTTTAGCACATCAAAGCTCTATTCATACATATTTGTGTCTGTTCTTTAACAACCATGTCATGCAGCAATCAAGTATATGATTTGATTTTCTTCAAATGATCTGATTTCAGACACCTTATCCTCACATCAGGCAATTTTTATGTAAAATACTAGTATCAACTCTAATGGATCTGATGACAGTTTTAAAACCTTTCTACATTAATGGCCTTTCCATTGCATTTAAGTATCGTGCCTCCTATATACTGTGATGAATGTGACATTGCCATTATAATGTCCTAAGTAACCACTCTGAATGGGACACTATCCATTCTTCAAAACTGCAATTGCCTAATACAATATATAATTACAATTTATGACTTCTATGGGACAAAAATACCCCTTTAACTTCATGAGTGTTTAGTTATAAATGTGTGAGAACATGTGGTTACTTTGCAATTGGAACAAATTTAGAAAAGATAGACCTTAGCATAGAATCGGTCCTGATGGTCACTGGAGTTCCATATATTTATTGATAGCTATACAAACCTTCAAAAAAAAATTTGGGGGGGAATATGGAACAGGTGATCTACTAGTTATTAATATACTGCTAATATCTAGAACATAGGTTAAATTTACAAATACTTTTATTGAGTTGTAATTACCATAAAATCAGCTGCTAGGAGTTAAAGTATACAATATGCTCAGTTTGGACCTATGTATACACCCATGAAAGAATCACCACAAACCAAGAGAGTGGATGCATTACTCCCAAGAGTTTACTTGTACCCTATTGTTAATCCTACCTTCTATCACTCTGTACTTACCTCCACCTTCTCCTCTGGCACCCATTGATTAGCTTTCTACCACTATTGATTATCTCACATTTTTTAGAGTTTCAGATAAATGAAATCATGTACTCTTTTTCAAGTGGTTTCTTTCATTCCACATAATTATTTGAATTCAGAGGTGCTCTGTGTTATATGTAGCTCATTCCCTTTATTGCTTAGTAGTACTCTATAATGCTGTGAATACACAAAATTCTTCTTACCCATTCAACTGTTGATGGGCATTTGTGTTACCACACAAAAAGCTTACAAATACTGCAAAATATTGGTAAAAGAAATCAAATTTCTGATACATATCTTGGGATCTGAGAAATATTAATCTATCTATTTCATGTATCCCTTTTCTCAGTTTTTACTCCACATATTTTGAATCCCTGATATTAGATGCATTAATGATTGAACAATAATTTCCTCTTGATGAGTTGACCTCTATGTCACTATTAAATGATATTTCTATTCCTAGTAGAATTAATTCTACTTAAACATACATTCTTTGGTATAATATGGCTTATACCAAATTTCTTTAGATTAGTGTTTAAAACCTAGTTTTGTTTTTATACTGAAGTGCTTTGCAGACACGGTATAATTGGGTTTTAACTTTCAAACCAATATGCCAATCTCTGTCTTTTGAATAGCATATTTAGATCACTTACACGCAACATGATAATCGAGATAGGTTGTTTATTGTCTTGCTATTTGTTTATTATTTTTATCATTTGCTGTAAGTATCCTCTTTTATTTGTATTTATTGTGAATTTTATACTACTATTTTATCTCATTTTTTATTATTATAACTGTGCTTGGTTATTTTATTTTTTTAGAGTTTACTGTGTACATTTCTAACATAATATAACCTACCTTCTAATGGTATTTTATCACTTAATATGTAGTATTAGAAACATCTTACAATATATTTCCATTTATTCTCTCTCAGTTTTTATGCCATTGTGGCCATTTATTTTTATTAGTATTATGTAAACCCATAATACTTTTATAGCTTTTTCTTAGTCAACTAACATTTTTTTAATACTAAGAAAATGTATTTATCTATGTAACTAGAATATTTGGTACTCTTTGTTACTGTGCATAAATGCACGTTTACTTTTGATATCATTTTCTCTCTGCCTCAAATACTTTATTTACCAGTTCTTGCCATGTAGATCTGTTAGTGTTGAATCCTTTTACCTTTGCTATATTTTAAATAGACTTTATTTACCAGTCATTTTTGAAATATAGTTGTTACATGACTGTGGATTGACTTTTTTGACTCTTATTATTGTTTAGTTTCTGGGAAGAAATCTAAGGCCATCTTGATTTTTGTTTCTATGTACATGTATTTTTGTCTCTGCTTGTTAAAAAAATTTGGTCAATTTGATTATGATATACATGGATGGTAGTTTCTCCATGTCTCTTTTGGGTTCATTGATCTACTTTCATCATGTTTGGACACTTTTTGATTATTATCTCATCAAATATTTTTTCTGTTCCCTTTTCTAGGGTAGCTCCAGTTATACACGAGGCTGCTTTAGGTTATTGTAAGGATCACTGATTCTCTGTTAATATTTTTTTCCTGTTTCTTTTTGGATAGTGCCTGTCTTCAAGTTTTAAAATATTCTTTCATCATTCAAGTCAATGTCAGGTGAATCCATGTTTTCAGGTTTGGGATATGGGAAGAGACAACCTTCCCATATTGTGTGAATGTGGAGACACTGCTATTCCAGTCCCTTTGGATAGTTCTCTTGCCAATGGTGGTTAATGTCCTTATACACATGCACTATCCAGTGTTCTGCTGACTGTGTGAGGAGGACTTCCACTAATATCTCAAGTTTACTCTCTGTACTTTTCTATCCTTTCTTGTACATCTCTTGTAACTGATCTTGTTTTCCTTGTATTCTCAAGTCCCACTCCTTAATTCAGAGTCTGCCAAGAACTGCTTATGTTATTCCTCCACATGCAATATCCTGGAAACTCTCCCATGACTGTAAAATAGAGCAATCATATTGTTGTCTGACGTTCCATTTCTTGAAAACTATACTTCAACATTTGACTGTTGCATTTTTGTTTGTTTCAGGCAGCAGGGTAAATTCTGCCCCTGTGGCTCCATCTTGGTCCTACAATGCTAAGTTTTATTTCACACTTAATTATTTGACTTTTGAAATTAGAACCCTAAATATTTTGCATCTTATGTTTTGATCACATAGACTGAATGTTCTAATCACTTAGACACATGGAGTATCCTTTTAGATCAGTTTAAGTGCCTTATGTTTTAACTTAAAATTGATGAAGTGATAAGTAACTTGTGAATTCAGTTGATATAAAATTTAAAACATATTGATGAACCAAAGCACACAAAATCTGTTTCATAACATGCTCTATGTTGAAAGGGCTTGAAACTTTATCTAACTTTGATGCATGTAATATACATAATAAAAACAGTTTAATCTAGTAATAAGTTAATAAGCATTGAGGGTATTCAAAGCCATGCCATGTGCTAAAGGATATTAAAAAAATTAAGCAACATAATTCCAGTGATTGACCCTATGCAGAAGAATTTCTGTATAATGATATTTCTTCAACATAGCATTTAACTTTTACAAATCTTAATGAGTCTCATGATAGAGTGAAATGAATGCTAAAGATACAAATAATAAGAGTATATGATATTTTGTTACCACAGTGTATGTAGACCAATAATTAACTCCTGAGCCTGTCACACTTAAGAGCTGATTAACTTTTCCAGGGCAGTGAAAGCCCTAAGATCATCTTAATGCAGAATTTCAGAGCTATAAAATCACTTAGATGTGAGAAAATGAAGAAATCTGATCTTTCATTTTCATTATGTAACTATAAGAATCTGGTTGATCCATATGAAGGACTAAGAGAGGTGGCTTACTCTGTTGTTAGGTTTGTATACTATAGAACATTATTACGTTGTATTTCTTGCATTCATTTCCTTTGTTGTCCTCCTAAATGAAGTTCCAAATTTACTATCTGATGCTGAGCATGACAGACAAAGTGAGCCCTGGTTGGCCTAGGAATTCAGGCCAATCAGACTAATTTTATGTACTTATTTCCTTGCCTTATCATGGGGTTTTGTTCCCAAATACCCATTGTAGGGTGAAAATATCATAAGTTGAAAATTCATTTCCTATACCTCATCTAATGAACATAGCTTAGCTGGATGTACTTTATACATGCTCAGAACACATATATTAGCCTACAGTTGAGCAGAATCGTCTAACACAAAGGCCATTTTATAATGAATTGTTGAATAATGTAAGGTAACTTACTGAAGATATGGTAAATGAAAATACAAAGCACAAAATCTATAAAGAAAAAATTCTGGGAAAAGCACATTGTAGAGCATCAGTTATTGACCCTCAGGATCATATGGGTACCCAGGAGCCAGGGCTCCAGATGCTGCCATCAGCACAAGGGGGTGTGTTGCTAGCCTGGGGAATATAAATATCCAAACTCTGAAGTACAGTTTCTACTGGTGCTTGTTGCTTTTCTACCATGGTGAAGTAAAAAAGATCATACTTTGAAACGTGGTTAGTTAGGGGCTGTCCATGTAAGTACTCATTGAGGGACTGAACTCCAATTTGAGTATGTCAATCAGTTTTCTTTATTGTTTAAGTTCCTTTGAACTGTATTAGCTTTTGCTTGCTACATAAAGCATACTAATAACATAAATGTTAATTGCCTGCAAGTGACTACTTAACAAAGAGGCTGAGTTCCTATAAGGAGATGCTATTAACTCCATGCCAAACAGAAACAGTGCACCTGAATTTAAAACTATCATTAAAAGCATAGCTGAGATTATAAAATAGATATATGAAAAGTGTGATTAGATTCAAAATATCAATTCATGAAAATATGTGTATCTTCTGAAATAAAATTATACATCCTTATTTTAAAAATGTTTTATAAAAGTGTCAGTTACGCTGAAGTATAAGAGCTGCTATTTAAAATGGATGCTTTAGGGGGAATCCAAGATGGCAGGCAAGAGGGAGGCAGCATACTGTGTTGCTCTGTGACCTTACTCAAGTAGTGAGAATACTGCTTCTATGCCAGTGATAGATGACACCCCCACAGCTGCTACCACACAGGAAGCATGGCTGTGGCCGGTGTAGGGCTCCAGGCCCCAGCATCAGAGTAGGACTCTCAACTACTCGCCCACAAAGGACTAATTCTGGGTAACTTTAACACACCTATTTCACCACTGGATTTGACCAAACAAAAGGTGAAATAAGAAAATATAGAATTCAATAATATAATCAATAACTTAGACGTAACAGACATATATAAAATATTTCATCCATTGATGAATGAATACACTTTCTTCTCGACAGCACATGGATCCTTCTCTAAATTACAAATGTACATGATGAAAAAGAAAGTATCACAACAGACACTATAGAAATACAGAAGATAATTAGAAATTATTTTGAAAACTTATACTAGAGTCATATGATTTGCCCAAATTGAGTCAGAATTTAAACAGATCAATCTCAAGCAATGATATAGAAGACACTATCAGAAGCCTACCAATGAAGAAAAGCCCAGGACCAGATGAATACACAGCGGAGTTCTATAAGACCTTTAAATAAAAACTAATATCAATACTTTTCAGATTATTTTGTGAAATAGAAGAAGAGGGAGCACCTCCAAATTTATTCTATGAGGCTCATATCATCCTGATTCCAAAACCAGGTTAAGGCATATCAAGGGAAGAAAACTTCAGACCAATATCTCTAATGAACACAGATGCAAAAATTCTCGATAAAATTCTGGCAAATCAAATACAAAAACATATCAAAAAGACAGTGCACCATGATCAAGTGGGGTTCATCCCAGGGATGCAAGGATGTTTCAACATACACAAATCAATCAATATAAGTCATCACATCAATAGACATAAAGATAAGAATCATATGATCATTGCAATAGATGCAGAAAAAGCATCTGACAAAATACAGCACCCCTTCATGTTCAAAACAATATAAAAACTAGGGATAACAGGAACATATCTCATCATCATAAAAGCTATCATGCAAAGCCCCAGGCCAACATCATTTTAAATGAAGAAAAATTGAAAGCATTCCCTCTAAAAACGGGAACAAGACAGGGATGCCATCTTTCACCATTTCTACTTAACACAGTTCTTGATACATTGGCCAGAGCAATTACACAGATGAAAGAAATTAAAGGGATACAAATAGGAAAAGAAGAACTCAAATTAACACTATTTGTTGGTGATATGATTCTATACCTAAGAGACCCAAAGAATTCCACCGGAAAACTTGTAGAACTAGTAAATGAATTCAGCAAAGTAGCAGGATGTAAAATCCACACCAACAAATCAAAGGCATTTCTGTATATCAGTGACAAATCCTCTGAAAGGGATATGAGGAAAACTCCTCCATTTATAAATAGCCTCAACAAACAAACAAACAAACAAAAAACTTGGGAATCAACAAAAAATGTGAAAGACCTCTATAACAAAAACTATAAAATGCTAAAGAAAGAAATTAAATAAGACCTTAGAAGATGAAAAAAATCTCCCTTGTTCTTGGATAGGCAGAATTAATATTTTCAAAATGATCATATTACCAAAAGCACTATACAGATTCAATGCAATTCTGATCAAAATCCCAATGACATTCCTCACAGAAATAGAAAAAGCAATCATGAAATTCACCTGGAAAAATAAGAGGCCCAGAATAGCTAAAGCAATCCTTAGTAAGAAGAGTGAAGCAGGTAGCATCACTATACCAGACCTTAAACTATACTACAGAGCAATCACAATAAAAGCAGCATGGTATTTTGACACCAAAATAGACTTGAAGACCAATGGTACAGAATAGAGGATATAGAGACAAACCCACATATGTACAGTTATCTTATATTAGACAAAGGTGCGAAATTTATACATTGGAAAAAAAATAGCCTCTTCAACAAATGGTGCTGGGAAACCTGGAAATCCATATGCAACAAAATGAAATTAAACACCTAGCATGCACAAAACTCAACTCAAAGTGGATCAAAGACCTAAGAATTAAACCAGAGACACTGTTCCTATTAGAAGGAAAAGTAGATCCCAGTCTCCATCATGTTGGATTAGGCCCTGACTTGCTTAATGGGACTCCTATAGCACAAGAATTAAAATCAAGAATCAATAAATGGGATGTATTCAAACTACAAAGTTTCTTCTCAGAAAGAGAAACAATCAATGAGCTGAATAGAGGAATTGAGAGCCTATGTTTTGGTACCAAATTAAACAGAAACTCTCAGAAGATGATATACAATCTATCAACAAATATATGAAAACATGTTCAATATCTATAGAAATTAGAGAAATGCAAATCAAAACTACTCTAAGATTTCATCTCACTCCAGTCAGAATGGCATCTATAAAGAATACAAACAACAATAAGTGTTGGTGAGGATGTGGGGAAAAGAACACACTCATACATTGTTGGTGGGACTGCAAACTTGTGCAGCCAATATGGAAAGCAGTATGGAGAATCCTTGGAAAACTTGGAATGGAACAACCATTTGAACCAGCTATCCCTCTCCTCAGTTTGTACCCAAAGGACTTAAAAACAGCATACTACAGGGACACAGCCACATCAATGTTTATAGCAGCACAATTCATAATAGCTAAACTGTGGAATCAACCTAGATGCCCTTCAGTAGATGAATAGATAAAGAAAATGTGGTAAATATGCACAATGGAATATTACTCATCAATAAAAGAAATAAAATCATAGCATTTGCAGGTAAATGGATGGAGTTAGAGAGTATAATGCTAAGTGATGTTAGCCAATCCCCCCCCCAAAAAAAAATGCCAAATGTTTTCTCTGATATAAGGATGCTGATCCATAATGGGGTTGGGGGTGCATGGGAGGATTAGACAAACTCCAGATACAAAGATGTGGGATGGGAAGGGAGGGGCCTGAGGGTAGAAAAATGTGATAGACATCATTACCTTAAGCACATGTATGAAGACACAAATGGTGTAGCTATACTTTGTGTACAACCAGAGATTGAAAAATTGTGTTCTTTATGTGTAATATGAAATGTAATACATTCTGCTTTCATATATAACAAATTATAATAAAAACTAAATAAAATAGATGCTTTAAAGAGAGAAAATTCATGAAAGAAGGAATAAGACAAAATAAAATATTCAGACCATTAAAGCAGTAAATGAACCTTGGCTTAGGAAAAACAAACAGTTCATGTCATGGAACTTTGGAGGGAACTTAGGACAACTGAGATATCACCTTAGACAAGCATGCTTTCATCACACTTCTAAACTCACTCAGATACCTCTGGCCTGACATTCACTAATTAATAAAAGCTTAAAAATTCAAATCAAGTTAATTTATTGAATTTAATCAATAATTGTTATTTTACTTCTTACTGGGGCTGGGAATGTAGCTCAGAGGTACAGCTCTTGGCTACCATGTGTGAGATCTTGGGTTCAATCCAAAGCACAATTAAAAAGAGGAAGAATAAGAATAAGAATAATAATAATAAGAAGAAGAAGGAGGAGGAGGAGGAGGAAGAAGAAGAAGAGGAGGAAGAGGAGGAGAAAGAGGAGGAGGAGGAAGAATAGAGAAAGAACTTTATTTAATTTTTAGTTAGTAATTCAAAAAGCTATTACTTTCTAAAATATTCAAGTTGCTGGACTACTTCTAGATTTTTGAATAAGCAGGGTCAAAAATTTACACTGTTTTAATCAAAGATCATGATTTTTTTTTACCCTGTCATTAACTATGCATTATAATTTGCTCAAGCATCCATTTCATTTCCCTAGTGAGGTCATACTTTGAAATCAGGGTGTTGGAGGTCTTCACAGTTTATTCCCTCACTGATATCATTAGAGAAAGCTTTCTACAAGTGCATAAAAGGGCATTTTGATTGAGGTGTAGACTTGTCTTACCCACTTTGTGGATGTAAAAATTATCTTAGAAAAAGAAAATGGTGAAAGGTTTTAAAATAAGTGGGCCTGACCCATGTGATGATTTCAATTTTCTCCTAAAGAAAATTGATGCTTTCCTTCATAACACATTACTATAGAGTTTTACAAACAAAGAAAGATTTTAAATAATTTATTTGAAGAACAACTTGGCAATATTTGTCAAAGTTAAAATAAGCTTGTTTTGTGATTCATTTTTTTCTTAGTTTCTACCATAGGGGAAAAAAACACCTGAAATTAGACTTGCAAAAATTGATATGTAAGTTATGGGTTATTTAAATTTTTAAGGTACACAGCATCTCATCATATAAGTAACTATATATCAAATATTTTTAAAAAAGATTTTCACATGTATAAATGTATTAGATTTGTAAAGCCACAGTTTTAGTAGAGAAAAATCTCAATTTCCAATAAGATGAGGTAATTTAATTAAATAAATATTATATTAAAATAAGTGGTTTAATTAACTATACATACATGAGTATGCCTAAAATTTTAAAACAAATGCTAAGTGAGAAAAAGTTCCAAAACCAGATAAACAATTCCTGTAAACTACATATTTAATAAGAATCATGTTCTCTATCTTCAGAATAGTAGATCCCTTAGAGGAAGATAGAAAGTAAATCTGCATGTGGGCTTAGTTGTATTTGTATCTTTTTATTTCTTTAAGAGAGGAAAGAGTAATATGAGGCAAGCATGTCAAACTATATGTATAACAATATGAATAGTACATACGAAGATTTTTATTATTTAATATGTTATATCATGGAGTACATTATATTTCAAAATATTAAATAACCAATAATATATGTGACAATTTATTTACATTTCCAATATGAAGTTCCCAGAGTCACTAATGTATTCTTGGTATTTTGAGAGCACAATACTCAGAAGTCTGATAATATATATAATATATAATATGTTATATATTATATATAATATATGGCTGTGCAATAGACCTCAACACTGTTCCCCCAGATTGAAAATGTAAGCTGTGACCAACAAGGCCCATTCCTTCACTCCTTATCCCAACTATTTTAACAACAACTCTTTACATCTATGATTTTGACTTTTTTTAAAAAATTTTTGTTTTGGTCTTTGTGTGCCTGGATCATTTTGCTTAACTTAATGTCCTCTAGATTCATTCATGTTGTTCCAAATAACAGAATTTCCTTTTTTTAGACTAAATAATATTGTTATGTATACATACCATATTTTTTTCTTCATTTATTCATGGATGGTTGCTGTTATGGTGACTATTTCCCCCAAAATTATGTAGCAGTGTTACAAATTAGGGCCTTCTCAGGGGTGATTAAGTCATAAGGTCTCTGCTCATCATGAACAGAATAGAATAATGCCATTATAAAAGCACTGATGGAGCAGGATCATCCCCTTTAGTCCCGGACCCTGTGCCATGTGAGGACATAGTAATCCTCCTCTCCCAGGTCAAAACATTCAAGGAATCATCTTGAAAACTGACACTGTGTCAGTGCCTTGATCTGGGAATTTTCTGCTCTAGAACTGTAAGAAATACATTTCAGTTCTTTATAGTTTACCAAATAAACAGGTATTTTGTTGTGAGCACAAATGGCTAAGACAGAAGTTGGGATGTTGCTGTAAGAAATAACAAAAAGTGTGGAAGCATCTTTAGGACTAGGTAATGAGTAGGGGCTAGTAAAGTTTTGAGGAGAATGCTGGAAAAAGTATATATTGTCATGAATGGAGAGTTAGGGGTGATTCTGGGCTCAGGAGAAGAGCTGAGCTTCTTTGTAAGGCTTTGTAAAGAAGCCTCTTTGTACTCAGATATTACTTACGTGGTCTTTAACAGAATGTTAGTGAAAATACGAACAGTGCAAATTAATTAGATGAGGTCTCAGATAAAAATGAGAAACAAGGTATTGGAAACGCATGGAAAAGATATCCTTTTTATATAACTGGGTCAGAACTTGGCTGAATTGTATCTGTGTCATAGGACTCTGTGGAAGGCAAAACTTACGAGCAATTAATAAAGATATTTTATGGAAAAAATATCTAAGCAGTAAATCACAAAATCTGCGTGGCTTCCCTTACCTGCTTATGGTTAGATGCGAGAAGAAAGAAATGATTGAAAGACAGAACTTACCATTAAAAGTAAAACAATGTAAAAACTTGGAAAATTCTAAGTCTGGCCATGTAATGTAAGAAAGTATGTTGAGAGAAAACCAGCAGTATTCCAAGTTGTCATTTGATAGGAAGATTACTGTGGATAGAAGGACGCCAGATGGGTTAACAAGAAAATGAAGAATGACTAAGATGCTACTTGGAGCTCTTCCGGGCTGTCTTGCCTATCTCAGTAGTACCACACCCATCACAGGCCCAGGCTTGCTGGGAGAATGATTTTGTGGGAGGGGCCTAGAGCCTCCAGGAGCCTCAAGGTTCATTACCCAGGGCTGCCTTGGCTATCTGCTCTCTGCACTAGTTGTGGCTCAAGAAGATATTTAGGTTGTGTTCATATCTTGGCTAATGTGAATAATGCTGTAATGAACATAAGAGCACAGATACCTCTCTGACATACTGACTTCCTTGGAATATGTAGCCAGAGGTAGTACTATCAAATCACATAATGGTTCCATTTTTAGATTTTTGAGGAATTTCCATACTATTTTTTTTTTTTATAATGACTGCACTAAGTTTTATCCCCACTAACAATATACAACGGTTCCCTTTTCTGTACAGCCATGTCAACACTGGTTATCCTGCATCTTTTTAATATTAACCTTTTTAACAAGTGTGACATGATATGTTATTGTGAATTTATTTGTATTTCCCTAATAACTAGTGATGCTGAGCATTTTTTTCCTGAATCCAGTGGTCACTGGTCTTCTGAAAAAAAATGTCTATTTTAGTCCTTTACCTAGTTAATCAGGTTATTTGAATTCATTATGTATTTTGAATATTAAACCCTTATTAGATATATGCCAATGTATATTTTTCTTCCACTCTGGATGTTTGTCTCTTCATTTGTTAATTGTTTCCTTTGCTGTGCAGAAAGAAACTTGTAGTTTGATGCAATGCAATTTATCTACTTTCAATTTTGTTACCTGAGTTTTGGGGTATCCTGTCTAAAATATCACCTGGACCAATACCATGGAGATTATTCCCCTATATTTTATTCAGGTAGTTTAATAGTTCTAGGTTTTACATTAAGTTTTTTAGTTGTTGCTTTTTATATGGCATAATATAAGAATACTGTTTCATTCATCTGCATATGGGTATTCAGTTTTCCTTCTCCAATGAGTATTCTTGAACTTAATTAAAAATCAGTTGACTATAATTGCATGGATTTACTTATTTTACTTTCTCTTTGATCTTTTATCTCATTGTTTCTCAGATTCAATAATTTCCATTGTTCTATTCTTCAATTCATAGGAACCTTTATTTACTCAAATTTGCCTTTGAAATCCTCTGGTGTGCTTTTCATTTCAGTCATTGCACTTTTCAGTTCTAGAATTTCCTTTAGTTTCTTTTCAGATTTTCTATCTGTTCATCAATTTTTCTAATTTGCATACATACCATCTTCTTGAGTTTTTCCACATCCTACTTTAGTTTTTTTTGAGCATTTTTAAGCAGCAGTTTTAGTCTGTGTTTAGCAGATTTCCCATCAGGTTTTTTTTTTGTTTGTTTGTTTTTTTTTTTTTTTTTTTTTTAGGGACAGTTTCTGTTTTTCATTTTGGCTTTTCCTTTGAAAGGTTCACACTTGCTTTTTTCTTTGTGTGCTGTGTGATTTATTATTGAAAACTGGACACTTTAATGTATTTTCTCTGGAAATCAGATTTGCCCTGTTTTAACAGGTTTTTTGTTTTGTTTGTTTTTGGTTTTGTGATTGTTTATTTTTACGTTTCTAAGACTCAATCTGAGACATTTTGTTTTCTGGTCTTTCCTAAGCCTGTACCTTCTCCTAGGGATGAATGGTGATGCCCTAATTTTCCTTATCTGTGTAGATACTTTTGAATGTCCTAGTCTTAAAAGATCTGGCTCCCAAAGGGGAAAAGAGATAAGGGGGAAAACAAAAAGATTTCAGTCCTTTAACCCCCCAAGAGTCACTTGAGCCATGAGAGGAAGGGCTTACAACAATAAGGGAGGTTCAACAATGGCTGCTACCTGTTTTTCTACACCTCTGTGATCCGAAGTGTTAATTGACCATCAGTGCATAGATACTCAATGTTTAGGGAACAAGGCTTTTTGCTTGCTCTGGCTTCCTCAAACTTGTATAGACTGGTACAGGAGCAGGTGTGCAGCCACCTTCAACAAGGGATAAAGAGTAGAGCTGAGTAATTGATACTGTGCTTAAATTTACTGGAATTGACCACAATTTATTATTCAACCTTTCCCCTGGAAGTTAAAAGCCTTTAATAGACTCCAGAGTTCCAAAACAGTTGTAACAAATAGATTCTGCCAGTGCAGTTGTCTTCTCAGTAGGGAGACAGCATTTTGGTGCTTCCTGTTCCGCCATCCTCCCATAATCCTCTATAACCCATTGGCACAGCAATCATATTTGTCACAATCATTCTGAGGTTAACTTCAAGATAGGTATGGGACAGGCAGTCAGCCATGATCAGGGGGAGGAATGAACACATCCAGTGGACATGCTTTTTCCTCCACTGTGCTATTCCACACTGCTCAATCAGTGAATCAAATACAGAAACCAAATAGTTTTTACCATTAAGCACACTAATAAATACGAATTTATGTAGACAAATATTGTTTATTTTTTTCTAAACACTATAACTATACTTTTCTTTCAGAAATATATTGAAAGTCAGGACTTCTGAGTACAACTTTGGGAAGTTTTCAGTCTTTATTTCTTCAATACACTCTCAGTTCTGTTCTCTCTCCTTCTCTTCCTCTGGCACTCTCACAATGTGTGAGTAAATCACCTTGCCGGTGTGCAAAAGTGCATTAGAATCTCTCCAATTGTATTTAATCTTTTTTCCCTTCCTTGGTATGGGGAGTAGGAATTTTTCTTTTTTTCTTTTCCTATGGGGTGGAGTAAGGCCTTAGCTATGCACTAGCTACACCATTTTCCTCAAGGAAACTTGCCATGTCAATGTGTCTGAGACACTGATACAACTCTTTTTTCACCTCCCAAACTTCACAATTATGATGCAAAAGTCAAAATTTGGGTAAGAAGTTATAGTTGTTTATTATTATTATCATTAAAGCCATGTTTTCATAATTTGGTTATATTTGATGGTTTTGTGTTAAAATAGTTCTTTACTGACTTAAATTCTATATAAACTTTCCTGTTTTCATGTGTGCATAGTACTTAGAAATGATTATTTTGGTAAATATCTTTAAAAAATTAATTAGCTTGAAATTAGTCTAGTTTAAAACACAACAAACAATTTTTTTCTTTCAGAAATCAATAAGAGAGTAAAAACAAATTAAAGAAATGTACCTCATTATAATGGTCATATTTTCAATATTTACTTGAGCCTCCAGGTAATGGAAATTTCTGTTGAGAAAAAAATAGCAATTATGTGTATACACAAGCATACAAATACCAACACAATCTCTCACACACATATATAAAAGAATAAATATTCCAAATTTTATCATCTTCCCATGACCCCTGACAACTCAGCCAATTACTCTGTAGCAACTTTCAGTAGGAAATGCAGCTTCTCTGGTATCAAATCAGTAATGAACTCCACCCACAAAGAACCCACAGACCAAGGCACATGTGATAGAGATCACAGACATGAGTGACTATTTCATGGTAATTACCCCAGGAGTCTAAGTCAGCAACAGAACAATCCACCTGACTTTAACACAGAGACGGAGGGTGGTAGCCTGTCCTCCTGAAGCTAAAAGAGATCTTCAGTGTGTTTCAAGAAGGCCCCTGAGCTAGCTCAGTCTAAAACTAAATCACTACTCTATTTATCAGTGAACCTCAAAGTGTAATCCAATAATTACCTCATTAAAAATCTTGGATTACATTTTGGAATGCCATACTCCCCAATTTTTTGACTCAGAATCTCTGTGGTTGAATTCAAGAACCTGCATTTCTAACTGGATACTCACTGGATAAATTTTAAAAGAATATCTCAGGAAGAAATATTGATATACATTAAATTATGTGTGATGACCACCCAGACTAAGATATGGAACATTTTTATCATCCCAGAAAGTTTCTCTTGCCTCTTTTCTGCCAATTCCCTTAATACCACAACTGTGCTAAGAATAATGCTCATTTTTCTTAGGACACATTGATTATTTTTCTTCTTGAAACTTATAAAGATGGAAGGGACCATAGGTAATATTTTGTTTCCAGTCTCTTTTCCTCTGCATATTATTTTTGAAGCCAGGTAATTTTTAGATATACAAGACAAAGAACTCAAGCTCTCTAACATGAAATTGTCATAAGAAAGCCCAATGTTGAAACTCCTGTCAAGTGATGGAATAATTTCCAAATATCCCGTTTTATGGCTGCCTTGCATCTGAGTCAGATTCATTACGTTTTTCTCAAATAAGCTGTTTAGTTGAGCTCTCTTACCCTAATGATTTTATTCATTTAGTCAAACCAGCTTAAGAAACCAACTACTGCATTTCCAGACATAATTTCCCCATTTCTAAAGTTATACTTATCTTCATTTTGAAATTCTTTGAGGAGAATTTTAATAACACTACAATGACAATCAAAAGTTCAGTAATACCTGGCTTTAAATAAAATAATCACAAGTGGTTGAATAATTCAGTATTCACTGTTTCCTCTCAGATTCCTTTCAGCTTGCTTTTCATAGGCTTTCACTCAAGAATTCTAAGTAGTTTCTCAGAATGGGGAGAATAATACAGCAAGAAAGCAAAGTAATGAGAGAACCCTGAACATTGTGATGGAGAACATCTATTAGACCACCTAGACCTTACATCTGCTGAAGAGGAGATGTTGGTCACTGTGGTAGGTTACCAAGTGTTTCTCTGAGTTCACTGCTTCAAGTAATTTGGCCTCTTGCTCCTCTTTGGTCTCAGTCTTTCACAATCACATAACTGTTATAGGATCAAAGTTTTGCTGTGTTGTAACTTCAGATTTCTTTACCTTATGTTTCCCTTTACAGATTCCAGAGATATCAGCCAGCTTTTCATTAAATAATGCTCTTTGTCTTTGATGTCAGAAGAATTGATGATAAAGGTTAGAAGTGCACTGTCCTACTTCCCCACTGCCATTGTACCCAAATTCTCTTTGATGGGGTCAAGGGAGTGAGCATATGAGATTCAACGAGAGGAATAATAGTCTAGGTAATGGGGGGATATCTGCATAGCTGATGGACACTGAGTATAGGGAATAGAAAGATGGCTGCCAAAGATAATGTTAGCTAACATTGACCTGGAAAGGAAAATAGGCAGGGAAATTTGAAACTTTGAATATTGTGTTTTTCACGTGAATCATTAATGCATAAGACTTTTGCTATGTTTGTTTTTTCTTTTAAAATTAATCATCATTTAGGTTTTATCCAGTTTTGTGTCATTCCTTGTTTGATTAACTATCAGTATATAAAATATAAACTTAACTTTAATTCATAGGTTTTTAAATTGCTCTTTCCTGAAGCAAATATTAGCCCACTTAGGATCTTTAACTAGCGTTAAAGATAGAAAACATGACATTTCACATAGAAAACATTACATTTTTAGAAAGGGATGAATCATCTTATAACTGTGGAACTTTTAAAATGGTCAACAAAGAGTTCATATATTATAGTCACAGTTCTTTGGGTAGCTGCAGTTTCTACTCTCATTTATTATAGTGTAAAGGAATGAAAGCCTCTATAACTCTGGGTCACTCAGATGGCCTACTAGCTCCATTACCTTCTGCTTCAAAGATGAGTACACCATTGAAAATGTTACTAATTCTGAGCTTAGATCTTTTCCATTTCTTCGACCTTTGATGCTTCCCCATTGATTCAGCATGAATTATATTTCATAGTGATGAAGATAAAATGTACACTTCCACTTTATGTTCCCATTCTGTACATGTCTATTGGAAAATTCAATAACTTTAAAGTTTTGTGCTGAAAGATTAGGTACAAAAATTTGATTGCCCAGAGTTTTAAAATGGGCAAAACCTACAAAATCATCAAGAAAAATGGAAGGCTTAGACTGAAAAACAAAAGATATGGGTTGTGACGATGCTACTTAATGGCTGACAGTCATATTATCTGGACTCCGTTTGCCTCATCTGTGAACTGGGGTTAATATACCTTGGTCTACCTGGAGGGAGGTTCTATTTGGTGAGGATTAAATGAAGTAGTCTTTGTGAATGCATCTCACACTAAATGATGCTGCAGTACTATTAGCTGTTGCTGCTGTTGAAGACAGTGATGAAGAGCATCACAGCATCCTGGGAGCCAGATAGATCAGAACTCAAACCCAAGCTTATGTTCTACATAGTGTGTAGCTCAGCTCCATTTCCTAGTTACTTTTTCTGCAAAATGGGACTAAATATTACTTTTAATAATGAACACAAATCCATAACTATTTAAATATTTAAAGTATATAACTATTGTAAGTACCAAATTCATAATATGTGACCAATAAACACTGATTTTCTTCCCAATTCTACCCTTTTCCATGCACACTTATGTACATAAACACTCTGAAACATAAATTTGGGAGTAGGCAAGAGTAGGGTCTAGGATAAGAGTTGACAATACACTAAGGACTAAGGCAAGAATTGGCAACTTGGAGCCTGTGGGATGAATCTGGTACACCATCTGTTTTTATAAATAAAGTTTTATTTTAACTCAGCCACACTCATTTGCTTATGTATTATCTATGGTTGCATTTGTACCATAGTGACAGAGTTGACTATTTGCAACAAAGACCGTATGGCCCACAAAGCCTAAAATATTTACAGGCCCATATGGGCCTCAACAGAAAAAGTGTGTTGATCCCGGATCTAAAGAATCTAATAATACAAAAAATAAGAAATGAATAGTCCAGTCAACGAGTGTTCATTTCCTTGAAGCATAAATAACCTTGGAAATGTAGAAGAAAACTCAAACATTTTGGTGTCAGGACTTCTGCACGATTTAAAAGACTTTATGTTGGCTATATAAATATAGTTGGCTATATTTATCATATTTAAAATTTAAAACAGATATATAAAATATATGTATATGAATTCATAAATATAATAAACTGATTACATATTAAAATAAATGATATTCTCAGGAAAAATATATTTTTCAAAGCCAAGAAAACATAATGAGAAGATTAACATCGCTTTATACTTTAGCAAATGTATTTAGAGTCTGGCTTAATTGAAGACAATGGGAGTTGATATCCATGTGTGCATTCAGACTGTTCATGGATAGAGCTTCTGGGAAATTCCTCTGAACCCTTGCAGCAGAGTAAGTATGCAAAGATAGAGTGCCATAGTATTATTATGAAAATTTTTAGTTTTGAGCTTCTGGACACTCAATTTCCCAGATGACACTTTGAGAAGAACTTTTAGAAGGTAATACACACAAGTGAAAAATCCAAATCAGGACTATAACCTAGAACTCTTTAATAAGTAAAAATATCTTACAGTTTTGAGATCCTGATCAAGGTTACTCTCTACTTTATAGCAAACAATGTCTCCTGAATGTAGATATAATTTGTTAAGCAAAAGAGTATGGACTAAAATGTAGTCCTTAAATTAAAATCTCATGTATAAAATCCTGTGTTTTCTATTGATTTACATTTTAGAAAATGGATCCACATGTGCCAGGCTCAAAATACTCTGTTACTATCCTGTATTTTCCTTTCTGAGAAGGCAATCCATTTTAAGTATAGTTGCCTCAACTATTTTCAATGACATTTTCTGCTACCTTGCTGCTCTTCTAAACTTCAGAAATAACATGATGGGCCTAGTACTGAATGTTCTTTAGAGCTGGTGCTAGTTTGTAGTCAGATCATCTTTGTGTTTTCCATAGGGGAAAGAGGTTCTAGGGGGTTGTCATTTTTTTCCATGTGCTGTTTCAACTTTAGCTGAGGTGTCCTTCGGTGCAGATGTCCTAACTACTGACCATTTGCTCCTGAGGAACTCCTGTGCCACCTTGGGTACATTCATCCATGTAAATGTCAAGGATGTGAATAAATAAGCGGGCTTGGTGCTCCAGTGGCAGCCCTATGGGGAAATGCTTGCTGATGTGTCTGTATCTTTCAGATGTGTCCTCTCTTCTTCAGCTTATGTGCTGATTAGAATTAGGTCAGGCACAAGCTGTAACAAGAAAAAAACATGTAATGCTTGATGTAAATGAAGGTATGTTTATAAACTATTCTATAGTTTGTGCTCACTGTGGATGACTCAGAAATAAATGTATATTGGTAAAACCAAAACCAAAATGCATCTTAGATACTACTAGGAGAAATAACTACCTTCAGAATATTTCTGTTATTCCAAATTTTTATTTTTTTATTTTTTCTTTCTTTCCTTTCTTTTTCTTTTTTTATTGGTTGTTCAAAACATTACAAAGCTCTTGACATATCATATGTCATACATTAGATTCAAGTGGGTTATGAACTCCCATTTTTACCCCAAATACAGATTGCAGAATCACATCGGTTACACATCCACAGTTTTACATAATGCCCTATTAGTAACTGTTGTATTCTGCAACCTTTCCTATCCTCTACTATCCTCCCTCCCCTCCCTTCCCATCTTCTCTCTCTACCCCATCTATTGTAATTCATTTCTCTCCTTGTTTATTTTCCCATTCCCCTCACAACCTCTTATATGTAATTTTGTAAAACAATGAGGGTCTCCCTCCATTTCCATGCAATTTCCTTTTTCTCTCCCTTTCCCTCCCACCTCATGTCTCTGTTTAATGTTAATCTTTTCTTCCTGCTCTTCCTCCCTGCTCTGTTCTTAGTTGCTCTCATTATATCAAAGAAGACATTTGGTATTTGTTTTTTAGGGATTGGCTAGCTTCACTAAGCATAATCTGCTCAATTGCCATCCATTTCCCTGCAAATTCCATGATTTTGTCATTTTTTAGTGCTGTGTAATAATGGTGTATAAATGCCACATTTTTTTTATCCATTTATCTATTGAAGGGCATCTGGGTTGGTTCCACAGTCTAACAATTGTGAATTGTGCTGCTATGAACATCAATGTGGCAGTATCCCTGTAGTACACTCTTTTAAGGTCTTCAGGGAATAGTCCGAGAAGGGCAATAGCTGGGTCAAATGGTGGTTCCATTCCCAGCTTTCCAAGAAATCTCCATACTGCTTTCCAAATTGGCCGAACCAGTTTGCAGTCCCACCAGCAATGTACAAGAGTACCCTTTTCCCCACATCCTCGCCAGCACTTGTTGTTGTTTGACTTCATAATGGCTGCCAATCTAACTGGAGTGAGATGGTATCTTAGGGTGGTTTTGATTTGCATTTCTCTGACTGCTAGAGATAGTGAGCATTTTTTCATGTACTTGTTGATTGATTGTATGTCCTCCTCTGAGAAGTGTCTATTCAGGTCCTTGGCCCATTTGTTGATTGGGTTATTTGTTGTCTTATTGTCTAATTTTTTGAGTTCTTTGTATACTCTGAATATTAGGGCTCTATCTGAAGTGTGAGGAGTAAAAATTTGTTCCCATGATGTAGGCTCCCTATTTACCTCTTTTATTGTTTCTCTTGCTGAGAATAAACTTTTCAGTTTAAGTAAGTCCCATTTGTTGATTCTTGTTATTAACTCTTGTGCTATGGGTGTCCTATTAAGGAATTTGGAGCCCGACCCCACAATATGTAGATCAGAGCCAACTTTTTCTTCTATCAGACGCAGAGTCTCTGATTTGATATCTAGCTTCTTGATCCACTTTGAGTTAACTTTTGTGCATGGCGAGAGGAGGGGATTCAGTTTCATTTTGTTGCATATGGATTTCCAGTTTTCCCAACACCATTTGTTGAAGATGCTATCCTTCCTCCATTGCATGCTTTTAGCTCCTTTATCAAATATAAGATAGTTGTAGCTTTGTGGATTAGTCTCTGTGTCCTCTATTCTGTACCATTGGTCCACCCGCCTGTTTTGGTACCAGTACCATGCTGTTTTTGTTACTATTGCTCTGTAGTATAGTTTGAAATCTGGTATCGCTATACTGCCTGATTCACACTTCCTGCTTAGAATTGCTTTTGCTATTTTGGGTCTTTTATTTTTCCATATGAATTTCATGATTGCTTTATCAATTTCTACAAGAAATGCCATTGGGATTTTGATTGGCTTTGCATTAAACCTATAGAGAGTTTTTGGTAATATCGCCATTTTGATGATGTTAGTTCTGTCTATCCATGAACAGGGTATATTTTTCCATCTTCTAAGATCTTCTTCTACTTCTCTTTTTAGGGTTCTGTAGTTTTCATTGTATAAATTTTTCACCTCTTTTGTTAGGTTGATTCCCAAGTATTTTGGGTATACAGCGGAGTTTTACAAAACCTTTAAAGAAGAATTAATACCAATACTTTTCAAGTTATTTCAGGAAATAGAAAAAGAGGGAGCTCTGCCAAATTCATTCTATGAGGCCAACATCACCCTGATTCTGAAACCAGACAAAGACACCTCAAAGAAAGAAAACTACAGACCATTATCTCTGATGAACCTAGATGCAAAAATCCTCAATAAAATTCTGGTGAATCGGATACAAAGGCACATCAAAAAAATTGTGCACCATGATCAAGTAGGATTCATCCCTGGGATGCAAGGATGGTTCAATATACGGAAATCAATAAATGTTATTCACCACATCAATAGACTTAAAGATAAGAACCATATGATCATCTCGATAAATGCAGAAAAAGCATTCGACAAAGTACAGCATCCCTTTATGTTCAAAACATTAGAAAAACTAGGGATAACAGGAACTTTCCTCAACATTGTAAAAGCTATCTATGCTAAGCCTCTGGCTAGCCTCATTCTGAATGGAGAAAAATTGAAGGCATTCCCTCTAAAATCTGGAACAAGACAGGGATGCCCTCTATCACCACTTCTATTCAATATAGTTCTCAAAACACTGGCCAGAGCAATTAGACAGACGAAAGAAATTAAAGGCCTAAAAATCGGAAAAGAAGAACTTAAATTATCACTATTTGCGGATGACATGATTCTATACCTAGAAGACCCAAAAGGGTCTACAAAAAAACTACTAGAACTAATAAATGAATTCAGCAAAGTGGCAGGATATAAAATCAACACGCATAAATCAAAGGCATTTCTGTATATCAGCGACAAAACTTCTGAAACGGAAATGAGGAAAAACACTCCATTCACAATATCCTCAAAAAAAATAAAATAAAATACTTGGGAATCAACCTATTCTAAATTTTTAGACACCTGTGATCCTATTCACCTGAAATTTAAAATCTGATATTGAAGGATTTTATTTTAACATTTTCTAAGAATTGCAAATATCTGATAAGCCTGACCCTCTATTTTCACAAAACCTCATTATGGGGAAAGATGGTAGAATAGAGGAACACTGCCATTTCCAGTTGTTCCATGGCCCAGGATTCAAGCAGAAGAAACACTGTTTCCCATTGAGGTGAGTTACTGATGAAATACACCAAAATTCAATGTCAGAATCATAGAGACAGAAATTCAGGTGATTTGAACATAGGACAGGAAAGAACACTTCTGGAATTCAGTCATAACACTGCACCACAGGTTCACAGTGGAGGGGGGTCATGATCGAGGCTGAGAGAATGAGTATGTGAAGAAAATTTGGCACAGGGTGTAAGGGGAGAGAGGCTACCATGGAACGGAAGGGCAATCTGAACTCAAGTGCCCCACAAGCAGCACGGTGACCTCCTGTGTGAGGGTTGTCCTTTCTTCTTCACTGGAAAGCAGAGAACTGAGGCAGATACCATCTTGAAAAGACTGCAGGGTGATTTTCTGTTGAAGAAACCTGGGAGTTCTTAACAAGCATTAGCCAATTGTCCCTGGATGTGCCCGCTGTGAGATCTAGAGTGCTCCTGGTGAGGCACAACTGAGGTGGTCACAGAAGTGATTATACCCAGTGGTAGGTACAATGTGACAGTGTGACTCAAGCATGGGATAGGAGTGGATTGTGGCTCACTTTTGCTTTGGGTTTGGTGGCTTGGAGGATTAGCTAGAGACAATCTAGAAACTGGACAGGGGATACATTTGCACTTGGTGTCTAATCCTAGGAAAAAAACCCATTTGTGTGTGAGACCAGGTTACTTTGCCCCCAAAGTGGAGTTCTCTGGAGGTCCCCCCAAATCCTGATGCTCAGAAGAGAGCAGCATCTGCCTGGCAATAGATGGGTGGAGTGATTCTCTCTAGAGCAGATACCTCCCAACTGTCTCTAGTTCCCTTTCTGTTCTAACTTAAACTGTCCAGGAGAAAACCTGAAAGCTATCACAATCAGCTTTGGTTCCAGTCTATTCCAGCTGAGAGCTTATTAAGCAACTCAAAGAACACAGGTTTAATAGTCCCTGGTCCTTCCTTTCCCTATGGGGTACAAAGCCCAAGACCAAATGGAAGGACAGTGTAGTAAGGGGCAGTGAGTGTCCATTCTTGTCAAGAGTTTTGTCCAGCTCAGCAGAGATTGTCCCCTCATTAAGATTTTTTTCTTCTTTTCTCCTCTTTCCATTGAGCTTGAGTGTAAATGTATGTATATGTTGAGTGCTTGTTCTAGCTCTGCGATTGCCTTGTGTGTATAAATATACATACACAGATATATATATAATTACTTTTTTTCATTTTTATCACTTTTCCTTCTTTATTCTTTCCTTACCTGTTGTTATTTTGTCTTGTTTTGACTTCAGAGGGGTAGCATTTTTTTAAATTTATTTTGGCTTGGTGTGTTTGTCTGTGTTTGTTTTGGCTCCTGTTTCTCCCCCCCCCTCCTTAATTCTTCCTTATTGACTCTCTTTCCTCTTCAATAGCCAAATTCACCTGTTCTATCTCTCTTTTTTCCCTCTTTCTCATTATTTATTTAATTATTTTAACTAGATTTCATTCCTCTTCACTTGATAGCTTTCTCCTGCTTTAACTCTGTTTGCTTTTTGAATATCTTAAACTTTCTTTTGTCTTCCTATCCCATTTTTGTTTCTCTAATAACCTATAATTTTACTATCTTTAGCAACAATTTAGTTTATATAATTCCTGCCCTCACCATTCATTTTGTTGCAACTATTAGTATGGGGAGGGCCTAATTGATAACTGATGTATACTTTAATTCCAGATATAGTTCATGGCTGTTTATTGTTGGTGGTGTTGTTGAATGTAGACCCCACCATTCCTCTTTTGGCAGTAATTTTTTAAAAATATACTTTTTAGCTGTAGATGGACATAATGCCTTGATTTTTATTTATTTACTTTTTTTAATGTGGTGTTGAGGATTGAACCCGTGCCTCACCCACACTAGGTGAATGCTCTACCACTGAGCCACAAACTCAGCCCTTTTAGCAGTAATTTTAATGGTGTACATGCCATAGTAGGCGGTGGACATTTATTCTAATGCTGTGTAGTGATCATTACTATTGTTGCTGTTGCTTATTTCTCCTTTTTCTGAGAAGGACTGGGAAGCAAATGGCACACCAAGGGTACACAGGATAGAGATTCTGTAGTTGAACTACACCCACAACTCAGCAAAGTGACAGTGTAACTTTCTCCACACACAGAATAACCCCACTCAAGCTTTAACAATTCTTCAACACATAAAACATTGGAGAGAAAACTCTGAACCAATGGCTAGCCAACAAATAAAAATGACTAGAGGGAGATATGAGGAGCCTTTCTTGGACATCTGCATCTACATCAAAATCAGAGAAAGATTTCAAAATGATGACTTAGAAAACCCATAATGCTATGGCAGCTCTTACAAGAGTGAATTAAATCAGCAGTCCTGTAGTGGCAAACTGAGAAGCATTGACAGCTGAAACTAACACTTGGATTACTCAGAGCCTGTATGTTGAAAGTAAGAAATATCAACAATGCAGGAATTATTACAAAAGAGATAACTACCCATGAGAGGACATAAGCACAAAAAGGAGGAAGAGAAGTTCATCTCAACAGATGCACAAGACCAAGGCTTCTGAAAACATAAGGAAACAGGCAATTAAATCTCCCCTCAAAAGTTATGATCCTCCAACAAAGAAACATACAAACATAGAAGGAGATAAAATTCTAGAGAAATATTTTTAAAAACTGATTATTTAAATAATTCACAATTTTTTTTGTGGTTGTACATACATGAAATATTTTTATTTCATTTATTTTAATGTGGTGCTGCTGAGGATCAAACTCAGTGCATCACACATGCTAGGCAAGTGCTCTATCACCAAACTACCACCCCAGTCCCCTGATTAATAATTAATAAGCTAAAAGAAGATCTAAGAAATAAATTAAGAAACAAATTAAGTGAGCAATTCAGGAGGTAGAAGGACGTTTCAATGAAGATTTAGAGACTCGAAAATCAGTCAGGACTCCTGAAATTCAGTCATAATAAGTAAAATTTTTAAAATTCACTTGAAAGTATTACAAACAGACTAGATTACACAGAAAACAGAGCCTTAGACGTCAAAGTCAGGGTATTTGGGCTGGAACACTTAGTGGACAGTAAAGGAATAAAAGAATAAAAGACTTGTGATCAGAGTATATAAGAACACTGGGACATTAAAAGACCAAACTTAAGAGTCTCTGGGATAGAAGAGTGCTTTGAAAATGCAGGATAATTGTATTAAGAACATTTTCAGTGAAATAATAGCAGAAAAAAAAATTCCAAACCTTTGGAACAAAATGGATGCCCACAGGCATGAGTCACATGGAAACTAATAGAGAAAAGATCAAAAAAAGAACCTCCCCTAATGCATCATAATCAAAATGCCAATCATAGAGAATAAGAATAGAATATCAAAAGCTGCAAGAGAAAAAGATCAATTTTAATATAGAGGTAGACCAATGTGACTCACTTTTACACTTCTAAACTCAGACTATAAACATTAGGAGGGTTTTAAATGAGGTAATCTACACTGTGCAAAACAGTTGCCAGCAAGGATTGATATATCTAGCAAAAGTATCATTTAGAATCAAACAGGAAAACAATGCAAATCATAAGGATAAACTAAAAAAATTTCATGGCTCCTAAATCTGTTCTACAGAAAGTACTTATATCCTTACACAAAAAAGAACTCAAAAACAAACTCCGGAGCTCTCAAATGGGTGAAGTTCCCAGAAAGGCAATTAAACAAGTGAAAATTAAAAATGAATTCAATGTATAAAATAAACCAAAATGACTGAAAATGATAAATATCTCTCCATAATAATTCTGAATGAATGTAAATGGTCTTTATTTTCCGATTAAAAGAAATAGACTGGCAGAATGAATTAAAATTAAATTCCAGATCTTGTTCCTAATGTTTGGAATTTTTTCTGCTATTATTTCACTGAAAATCTTTAATAATCTCAAAGCAAGACCATACTGAATGAAGATAAATTGAAAGCATTTCCTCTAAAATCAGGAACATAAAAGGATGTCCACTCTTACCACTCCTATTCCATACAGTTATTGAAATTCAATCTAGAGTAATCAGGTAAGAGAAGGAAATTAAAGCAATGCAAACATAAAAGAAGTCAACCTATCTCTGTTTGCTGATGACATGATTGTATATCTATAGGACCCACAAAAAGTTCCCAGAGGACTTACAGATCTGACAAAGAAATTTTGTAAATTAGCTGGTTAGAAGATCAATCTACAAAAAATCAATACCTTTCCTGTAGTCCAATAACAAATATGCCAAGAAAGAAATCAAGAAAAATACTTCATTCACAATAATCTCAAAAATATATTTAGGAATAAAGCTAACAAAGGAAGTGAAAGACCCCTACAATTAAAATTATAAAATGCTAACAAAAGACATTGAAGAATACCTTAGAAAATGGAAAGATCTATCATGTTCATGCATAGGTAGAATGAATATCATCAAAATGACCATCTAACACAAAGCAATGTATAGATTCAATGCAAATTTCATCTAAATACCAATGACATTCTTCACAAAACTATAGAAAACAGTCCTGCAATTCATATGGAAGAATCAAAGATTCAGAGTAGCCAAAGCAATTCTAAGCAGCAAGAGTGAGTCTGGAGGCAACATAATATCTGATCTCAAATTCTATTATGGAACTATAGTAATAAAAATAGCATGGGATTGGCATAAAAAGAGATATAAAGACCAATGGAACATAATAGAAAATACAAAGACAAATCTATATAAATACAGTCATATGACTCTTGACAAAGGTACCAAAAGGACATGTTGAAGAAAATAACAACATTTATTTAACAAATGGTGCTTGAAAAACTGGATATCCATATGTAGAATGAAATTAGATCCTGCACTGAACATCAGAGCCCCTAATTTTATAAAATAAACACTACTAAAAGTAAAGGAAAATTGATGGAACTGGAAGAACATCATATTAATGAAATAGTGAAACACAGAAAAAGACAAGTATCTCATACTTTCTCTTATATGTGAAAACTAAAAAAAAAATACAAACTAAGAATAGAAGAGTGCTATATGTGAGACAATGCAAGAAAATTTAGAGCTAAAATGATTTGGTTATGATAACCTTAACTTTATCATTGCATTAATCCCCTGATGGGGATTAACTGGGTGGTAACTATAGGAGGTAAGCTATAGTCAAAAGAGGTGGATAACTGGTATATATTTACATATGGTAAATATTTATATATTTTAGGTATATATTTTGACCCTGGAGAGTGATTTCTCTCTCTCTCTCTCTGTCTCTCTCTCTCTCTTCCCCTCTACTCCTTCCTCTCTCCCTTTCTCTCTCACTCTACCCCTCCTCATGGTACAATTTCTATGAGTTACTTTTTTCTGCCATGATATTCCCAAAAACCAAAGGCTAAATGTATATTCTGATAAGCAAATGCTCATTTACAATAAAGGGGCAGTTAGTGAAAAATAGAGTTACTTTGGTTTAGGTAGAAGAGAGTCAACAGAGGGGAAGGGGTACTGGAGTAGGAAGAATAGTAGAATGAATATGACATTATTACCCTATGCACATATATGACTACACAACCTGTGTGATTCTACATCATGTACAACCAGAAGTATGAGACATTATATACGATTTATATGATCTGTCAAAGTGCATTCTACTGTCATGTATAACTAATTAGGACAAATAAAAAATTGACATAAATTTTATAGAAATATACATGAAGGTATTTAACATATAAAAAATGTTATTTTAATAAATATGAAAATCTTAATGAATTGGATAACTTAAGTTCAATACATGAACATAGCATCATCAAAGCATTATATATTAAAACATAAGAAAAAGTATTCATTAAAATTTACGTAACTAATCAATATATTGAGTTATATAAAAAGTGGAATAAAATTACTGAACAAAACTCAAGATTGATATCTACAAACAACACAAAATAACTTGGATAATTAGAAATATAATATCTTTAACTAATATATTAAGGATGCCAATCTAAAATTTGTAAATAAATTTGTATCTACAAAATTAATTTCTATTAAACTGAGTAGGAAATTAATAATAATTAACATTTTAATAATTTCTGGGATTCTGATAAATGCAATAAAATCTTAAATAGAAATAAATAAAGAGGTGATAGATCTTATTAACTACAAAGATGAGAACTATTAAGACCCTTAAGGGCTGGGGTTGTGGCTCAGCTGTACGGCGCTTGCCTAGTACATGTGAGGCCCTGGGTTCGATCCTCAGCACCACATAAAATAAACAAATAAATAAAATAAAGATATTGCATTCAACTTCAACCAAAAACATAAATTTTTTTTTAAAGAACCTTAAAATGACTCAGACATTATTATAATGATTTTTGAAGTCTATATAAAGAAAAAACAAACAATAAGTTAACAGCAAAAATGATTTTGGGTAGTTATTTATGTTCATAAAAATTTGGAAAAAACTTATATTCAGCTGTAGGAAAACAGTTTGTGATGTAGTACATTTGTACCCTGACATTACAATTGGTTTGCATGAGGCATTTGTGTCATTCATGTTCTATATGTATAGATACTGCCTGAAAAGCAAAGCACATTATGTTGCTGAAAAACTCATATGTAACTTTGCAGAAAATATCAGAGAACAAAAGGCAAGGAAAGAGCAGGACCTGAGTGGAGATATCTTTGAATAGTTGTATGTTAGTTCCTTTTCTTTTTGCTAATTCGAATTTTGCAAATTTACTACCATGAGACTATGAGAATACATTATATTTATAATTAAAAAACATAAAACGAATGCTGCGTAAACAAATACATCAAATTCTATTTAAAATTCACTTCCCCCAAGAAACTTCCCTTGATTAATCCCAACTGGCATTGATCATTACATTGCACAACACCCCCATACTTATGTATTCAGCTTGTACCATATTAATTTGCATGTTTAAAAAATAATTTATGAGCATAATTATGATATTTCTGCATTTATATAATGTAGTCTCCAAACTGAATTACAAGCTTAAGGATATGAGAAAACACAAGTGTATTTTCTCATACACTTGTAGAGCAATTCATGTGGTACTTTTCATAGAGTGAATGTTGTTAACTTATTGAAAACCTGATGACACATTGGACATGGTAATGTCTGATGAGAGGAATAATTATTAAATGTAACCCAATGTTCTCTATAATTTTCACTGTCATTTAACCTTCGTTGTTGAATTAAAAATACATATACAAAACCTAAAAGTCTTACACTCCATTAGTTGTATATTTCAATTTCTTTTTTTTTTTTTTTTAAAGAGAGAGTGAGAGAGGAGAGAGAGAGAGAGAGAGAGAGAGAGAATTTTTAATATTTATTTTTTAGTTCTCGGCGGACACAACATCTTTGTTGGTATGTGGTGCTGAGGATCGAACCCGGGTCGCACGCATGCGAGACGAGCGCGCTACCACTTGAGCCACATCCCCAGCCCCGTATATTTCAATTTCAAATCAAACTTATAGATTGTCCAACCATGCTTTCACTATAAAACATTTAACCTCTAATTTTCTGCCATTACTTTATTCTCTTTACATATATGCCATACTTCTTTCTGAATTTCTATCAGAAATCATTTATTTTCTTGTAACATTTAGGTAGTAAAGAGAAAATGGATAACTGCTTCTAGTAGGTAGAAGTCATTACTGCTGCATTGCCTAATAGCACATACACACCGTTTCTTTGTGTCCCAGATGTGTAGGCATATGGGAATTAAAAAAATCAATGAGTTGGAACCTCTTGGTTCAGTTATTCTGGTAACAAACAATCTGTAGAGCTCATTGATGATTGTTTTACCCTTGACAAAGTGGCTGCAATTATTATTTGCAGATGTAGCCATGTTTATTTATTTATTTTTTCTCCACTCCCCACCCCATTGTTACTGTTATTCTGGATCAGAGGAATGAATTCAGAAATATGCCACTAACAGCATGTGTTCCCCACACTTATTGATCAGCTAAGAAACAGTATTAGTATTTCCTATCGAAGCCAGATTAGTAAATATGATCCATTAAATGTAGTAATTTAGTCAAGACCTTTATTCATGTCAGGGAACAGAGTTTTGATCAAGAATTATGAGAAATTCTTGAAAAGAGAAAACAGGTCCTAAAAATGGAAATATATAAATATATATGTATATTTTTTTCCCAAAGCAAAAAAACATGGGGAGTAGGTGTGTAAATTCAAATAGTATTTTAAGGGAAGGCAGAAATGGGTATGAATTTTTTGTGAGTGAGATAATAACTGTGAAATAGCTCAGGAGTCCAAGAATAAAAAAGAAAAATAAAGTAGGTAAATGTGGTTGCAATGCTTATTAAATAATATTAGCAGCTAGTTAAATTTAAACTCTGTAGAAGTAGTATTTATGACACTACTTTCAATCTGCAGGTGACAATCTAAAGACAAATATTAGGGAAGAATTAAAAAAAACTAATTAAAGCAGAAAATAAAAGACCTAGATTTATGAAAATTTTCCTATATCCAACATAGATGCTCAAAATTGAAATTTTGAAATAGCCAACTTGTGGCATTTTAAATATCAGTCTGCTATTCATTCTTTAGGTTATATTACAGTAAGCAAATTTTAGCTGAAATATGTGATATAATACAAACACCAATTAAAAAAATATATACAACTTGTTTTAGTCCATTCAGGCTACTGTAACAAAATAGCTTAGACTGGAAATTTACAAAGAAATAGAATTTATTGCTCAGTTAAGAAGGCTGGGGCATCCAAGATCAAGCCTCTGGTATTGTACCTTGTGAGGGTCAAGTTCTCATAGGTCATGCCTTGCTATGTCCTTACATGGCAGGAGGACAAATGGGATGAACAGGCTTACTGGGTTCTTCTTATAAAGGAGCTAATCCTATTCACAGGGGCTTCATGCTCATGACCTAGTCACCTCTGGAAAGCTCCACCTCCTAGCACCAGCACATTGGGGATTAGAGTTCAACATATGAATTCTTGAGGGACACAGACATTCAAACCATAGCACTAACCAAAGACTGGAAATCTGTGATACCTCTCAAAACACATTTGAAAAGAGTAGAAATCTTGAAAGTGAATTTCATGAGCAGAGGCAAATTCCAGCAACAAAAGGCAAAGGAATGCAAGCAGAGAATCACAAAGTGAAACATTTTCTTAAAGAAAAACTTTGACTATTGGTTCTATTCACTCGCTATAGAGTTAAGTAAACAAAGAAAAATAAACAATGTAAAATACAATCCTTTACCTGGATAATTTTTTTTTCCAGTTGAGATAAAATCTCTTTGGATTTTGTCAAATTTAGATGTAATGTCAGGAGAAGGATGAATACTTTTGAGGGATTGTAATAAATTAAAGGATTTATTGTGTTATGTTTGAACTTGCCACTTACTGTTTTCAATCTGAATGTTTTGGCAACATTTACATGTCTAATATAAGGCTGAGCTCCTGATTTTGCTACAATCGTTACCAGTATATACACTGGTAGAAAAATAGGATCCTCTTCTTTCCTACCTGAACATGGACATGTGGCATCTATGCAAAAAAGGAATTTCAGTTCAGCTTAATGAACATTTATTGACAAATGTGCTAGTCATGTGAAGGAATGAGGATGTGGATAGAGGATAGAGAAAAAGATTTGTTTGGAAATCTATACTACTAAATCTATAAGGACTGACTGTACATACAAGCCAGAAACACACAGAAATAACTAAAATTCAAGGAAGATGGTCATAAGAGCTATACTATACCCAAACCAAATCCTACTTACATAGTCCTTTATCTGGATAAATAAAATAGAGATTACTTATGACTCATATGGGAGAAGTCATCTAGCAAGATGCTTGGAAAAGCTGTTTCAATTTTGATGTATATAGGTATATAGGAGGAGACGATATTTCAAGAAGAGGTGGCTAAAGATTTTGAATCATCTTCTTTCTGCAAGACATCAGGGAAACCAACAGTTATCAGCAAAACCTACTTTTAATTTTTTTGGAATTTTGAGATCTTTTGGGAGTGTGGTAAGAAATCCTGTTGATAAAGACTTTGATGAACAAATTAATTATACATTAGTTCCTAGCTCAAGACTGCCAGTAATGTATAATTGTGTTACCTATTCTTTTGAAATGGCCTAAGACAAAAGGAAGGATATTAGTCCAGGTCAGGTTTTGCAAGTATTCCTGTGTCTGATATTATGGTCCATAAACACAACTGCATGCTCATCTACCTTCAATATGAAGCCAGTTATGATGGAAGGCTGGAAAGATTTAAGAAAGTGACCCAGATCTGAGGAAGCTCTAGAGTCGGAGTTGCTGCTTTAAGACCAGTATCAAGATACACAATGAATTATGGATTTCTTGTGAGCCAGGTCTAGTGGATTTTTCTCAGTAATTATGGTTAAAATTCTGCTTTGATTACTTATTAATACAATTCCCCTCCTGAGTCTAATTACTACACCAAATGTTTTAGATCAAGATAATGATAAGTAGCAGCATGGCTGAGTACTATCTTAGTTCAACCTGATGTAACCAAAATACCATAGACTAGGTGACTTAAACAACAAACATTTATTTTTCACAGGTCTGGAGTCTGGGAATCTGAGATCAGGGTGTAAGTATTCTGCAGGGGCTCAGACTCTGGGGCCTAGATTCCAGATTCAGGCAGGTGAAAGAAGATGAGAGGCACTATTGGGATAGTGGACATGCTTTATTTGGTAGCTACCCTCCTCCACTGGAGCCATTTCCATAGGCCTTTTGTATATGCAGGTCAGATAAAAAAGGATACATTGTCAACAGGTTATATGAGTGGGTACATGCTTACAAGAAAAATTTTCTAACCTTGGGTATATATGTTGGCTCAGGGTGTTCATAACCTTGGCCTCATACAAAAACCATCACCACTGGAAGCTTTGGTGAAGGAGTCTAATTATAGCCCTAGATGGCCTAACAGTTGCCATGTGGAGTTCTTGGTGAAGGCCTTTTTCCTAGTTTACAGTTGGCTTTTAACTGTGTCCTCACATGGAGAAAGAAAAATCATCTCTGTGTATCTCTTTTTATAAGATCACCAATTCCATTTATGAGGGCTCCATCCTAGGTAATTGTCTAATTACCTCCCACAGGCCCATCTCATAACACCATCACATTGGCAGTTAGGATTCTGAGATATGATCGGGGGAGCATATAAATAGTCTGTAACAAGTAGTAGTATCGGCTCAGTCAGTTCAACTTGAATTTATTTTGCTTTGGGTAGATGGATTTATGAGGAAATTGATTTTCTCCATCCTCAATCTGACCCAATGCTGTCTTCTTTCTCTTTCATAAGCAACAGTTATGAAGATGTCAGTTTTCCTGGAGAGTTAGTCTGTTTTAGTTACCACAACTGAGAACTCTGTAAGCTGTATCTTAGCTGCCCCTTTTGTAATATTTTTCATTATGGAAAAAATACATTTTAAACCATGTTCCCATTCTAGGAATCTCAGCTGTGTCTCTGCAACAAAAACGAAGTGGAAACTTGCCAAATACTGCTATAGAGAAAGAAGAAAAAAAAATCATTGCTCTGAATTATTCATAAAATCACAGAAGTTAGGGACAAATATGAAACAAGTATGCATTACTCAATGACCCGAAACAGTCATTTCTTGAGTTTCTCATGTAATTTGAAATGGACTGCAATTCACATCCTCACTGTTATAAACATATGAATGGTTCTCTTAGTGGAAAGCACCCAATAGAACAAGACAAATAAGATGAGCTTTTAGCCTTGTCCAATCTCTCAAAACATTTTTTTTATATCAATAAGTCCCCAAATGCATGTTTTAATTGACCTAATCTCTTTATTATCTAATTTCTCCCTGAATACCATACATGCATACATTCATTCGTCTAGAATATTCCTCTAGAATTATTCAGCTCTCCAGTTCCCTAGAGCAGCATTGCCCAAAGTAATGTCGACATTTTTCTCATTTTAACTTTCACCTCACGTGGTCCCTTGGTTCCAAACATTTTGCAGCTGTTTTGACTTTTTCCCCTCTCTGTGAAGTTCTTTGCAAAATCAGGAGAAAACAAAAAGTGATGATGTTTTTCTTTTTTCAGAACTATGATAGATGGTAAATAAAATTTGATTAGTTGACTCTACTACAGCCTCTCCTGACTTTTACTAAGTAAGATAAACAGGAGGGCACTGGAAAGGTGAAAATTCCAGCTGTTGAAAATTAAGAACTTAGGGCAACATCACACCAAAATTTGAGGAAAAGCATCAATATAATTTAGCAAGAGTGCTAGTAGATTCATGAAAAAGCAATTATTAGAATAAATAATGTCTTTGGTTCTTTATATGAGAGGAAAAAAAAGATATTCTGAAAATAAATAGAATATCCTTAATCTTTCCTTGTAAAGGTTTCCTATCAATGCAAGGGCCTATGCCAGTAGGAAGACCGTTTGGACACATCTTTCTATTCTTCCAGTGTAGGTGTTGACACAGGAGGAAATCATCCCCTCTGTGCTATGCCTCAGACTAACTGTATTACCATACCAATTAATATCAGAACATTGGAGGTCTCATTACTCACAAAACAGTAAACTAGAAAGGACTGCTGATGCCCTGACAAGGATCCAGGTGCAGGGATGTCACAGAGCCAAGAGACTCTGTTTGCATCTGAGAAATGAACTTTAAAAACTGTGAGGAACCCTGGAGAGGCTGACAGCCCCTGTCCCGATGTACAGAGGAAGTGGCAGTCCAAGGCTGAGCACCTGTCCTCACCTCCACTTCTTTTCCATAAAAATAGCTGTCCATGCTCCTAGCTCTGCCTAGCTCTACCTCTCTACTGCACTGAGCACATACAGCAACCCTCTTCAAACATAGGGCAGATCCTTTCACTCCTCGCTGAAATACTTTTAATGGCTTCTCATCTCATTCAGGATTAAATTTGAAGTTCTTGTCAAGCTTCCAAATCCCTACAGGGATCCTGACCCTGAGCTACATCTCTTGACGAACTCTTCATCTGCCATTGCTCTCTCACGTTCAGTCACACTGATGTCCTTGCTGCTGTTTTGAAATATGCCACGTGTGATTTCACTTCAGCATCCTTATCCTCACTAGTTTCTCCGTGTGCCTTGCTCTATATCTTGGGCATTCCATGTTACCCATTCCTTCGCAGCCCTTAGATCTTGGTCCCTGTCATATTTTAATACAGACGTTTTCATTAACCATCTAGAACAACACTCTCATGTCCTTAACTTCTTCTCTTGCTCTAGATATCTTTACAGCATTTATCACTACCATTTATTAGTTTACGAGTTTTTCACCACTCAGATGTAAGCACAATGCAGACAGATTTGTGTGTGTGGTAAAAACACATATCATAAAGTCCTCACTCTTAACAATTTTTCAAGTGTTCAGAACAGTTTGCTAATGAGATGCACAGTGTTGTGCTACAGCAATCTAGGACTTTCCATCTTGCTTAACTGAAACTATTCCCATTGAATAGCAGCTACCCATTTCCTTCTCCTTTCTGGCCCTGGCAATGACCATTTTACTTTCTGCTTTTAATAATTTTACTACTCTAGATACTTGATAGAAATGGAATCATGGGGTATTTGTTCTTGTAACTGGCTTACTTCACTTATTACAAGATCCTTAAAATACATACAAGTTTCAGCTTGTGACAAATACTCCTTTTTAAGGTGAATAATATTCTATGTATATATCATATTATCTTTATCTATTTACCTGGGATGGACATTTAATTTAATTTCCCACAGCTTGGCTATTGCCAGTACCTTAGGTAGCCCTGTCTCCCAAAAGTCAGAAAGTTAGAGGTATGATCTAAACTTTCTTTGGTCTCCCCAGGGATGTACTGGTTGCTGGGAGTATCTTGCTGATTGCATTGCACTGTGCTGTGGTGGGTAAGTGAGTATCACAATTTTTCCTACTGGTTTCAATGTTCCTGGCTTCGAGCTCACCAGGGATTCATGAGTTTCTTAATTAGTTTCTGGATTTTCTCATAAAGGGAATTGCTCTGTATATTGTTGTTGAATTGGTGTCTCCATAGATGGAAGGGGGAGGGGTCTGGGGCTTGCTGATGTCTTGATGGGCATTTTAAACCTGGCCTCCTTCTCTCCACTGTTGGAGAATAGACCTTGACAGATAACAGGAGGCACCCATGAAATATTTCTTGGGTGAATGATTGTTTATCATTTGCTTACAAAAATTGTATATTTCCTTGTGGGAAATAAGTTTTTAATCACTGCTGAATGTTATTGAATGTTACTGAAGCTCTGATTCATTACTTAAGAAAGGGGGTGGGGAATCTAGTTCAATAATATAACTATTTGGCTTGCTTTTCCTATTCACTGTATTTTGGGATAACCAACAAACACTTGGGAGATAATGTTCTTTTAGGAATATTTCAGCTAAGAAGTGAAGAAAAATGAAAGATTTCCTACATGTTTATGATGCCTAGTAAGATCAAGTTTAAGGCAAAATTTGGAATGAAAACTGAAAGCATTAGGAGAAAGATTGATGAAAACCTTTATTTTGGAGGGATGTAGTTGAATTAATTTCTTATCTGAACTGGATTTTTGAGACTTTGGACACTTTTGAACTTGAAAAGGATTTTGGCATAATTATTTTCTCTTTCATCTTCCTTTACATTATCCATGTAAAAATCGACTATTAACTTGTTGGTTATATTCTCTTTGGGGCACTGTATAAATTCTGTCTTTTGGGATGAAGATCTCTACACTGTCAGAGGATATTTGATGTCAGAGAAGTTCTGAATCCATATTTCATTTTCACTTTGGCCTTCTTTCTTAACCTTTTGTTTTATCTGGTACTTGTTTATTTTTAATTTGAAAGAGAATCTCCATGTCAATAATCAATGAGTTAACTCAGGGAACTAGTTTATCCAGAAGTGTCCTAGATAAATGTAATTTGTCCTTTGATCTTCAACTCATAATTTCTAAAAATAAAAGATGACCAATTTGCCTGACTTATGATCATTATGTAATAAATAATTTTATCCCATTAAGCAAACATTCTTAGAACATTTTGATATAATGAATGACTGAAGAAACACTTTAATATAATGATTTTAGGGATTCTGTTTACAAAAGAGAATCTACCAAAATTTTTATATTTTTATGACTACATTTCACACTGAAGTTCTTCAGCACCCTTCTTTGTAATGTTTTAAAAATCATTATTAGTTGTTGATTTTATATTCCAAATAGAAGTAACAGAATACTAGCTATCACATAAACATAAGAATCTGACATTTATTTTCATGTTTTGTAAGAATAACTTTATTTTTAAAATTTTTATCAAGCTCCCCATTGAAGCAGTTAATGCCTCTATTTGCACAATGATATTATACATAGTGTTTTCTTTCTTTTCCAAGAATGAAATGGCAAAAACTCTTTTTCCTAATATAAATATCTGACATTGTGATCTTCATTGCTTAAGGGTCTCTCTCTCTCTCTCTCTCTCTCTCTCTCTCTCTCTCTCTCCCTCTTTCCTATTCTTTGATGAGTTTTAATTCCCTTTTTGAGTCTTGTTGTATTAATGATTCTAAACATTCAGTCTTCAGACAAACTTGTGGACAGTGGGACCTATATTAATCTTCCAGTCTTAACAGTCTCTATCTTCACTGAGAGTCTAGCTCTCGGGAAAACAAAATAGTTACAACTTCTTTAAACTGAAGAAGAGTTTTAGGATCATTTCCAGAGTAAAGATCAAATGTATAAGTTGATCAGAAGCAAAAGATTCCAGTTAGAGGGAACCACTTTAGAATGAATATTTCAGGATATAGTTGTTACGTTGATTATAAATCTGGTCAAAGGCCATATTGATTATGTCTGCTGAGTTCACAGGGACATAAAGTCATCCCCCATTATTGGTGGCTTTGCTTTCCACAGTTTTAGTTACCTGTGCCAAATGTGGAAAAAATGTTCAATGAAAAATTCCAGAAATAAGCAATTCATAAGTTTTAAATTGTATGTCATTCTGAGTAGCATTATTAAATCTTATGCCATATTTCCTGTCCCACCCAGGTTGTGAATCATTCCTTTGTGGAGCATATCTATGTTGTATATGCCACCCACTGGTTATCAGATCAACCTTCATGGTGGTGTACCACTTGTGTCTAGTTACCCTTATTATCCTTAATAATGGCAGAAAGGTACAAGAGTAGTGATGTTGACAATTTTATTATAATATTTGTTACAATTGTTCTATTTTATTATTAGTTATTGTTAATTTCTACTGTTCTTAATATGTAAATTAAATTTTTAACAGATATGCTTTTATAGGAAAAAAAGTAGAATATTAGTACAGTGTTTGGTGACACCCATGGTTTCAAGCATCCACTGGGGATCTTGCAATATACCCCCCGCAGTTTTGGGGGACTTCTATTATAACAGACCTTACCTCTCTGAAAGGAAATCAAACCTGAAACATGGTGGTGAAGTATAAGACTTAATCAAGATATTTTCAAGGAATAGATGGACTGATCTATAGCAAATATCATATGAAGCAATAAAATTGTATACTTTATCAGAAAACATGCCATATCGAGGATTTCTAAATTTATGCACTAGGTAATTTTTTAAAAAGGACTATTTAGAATAAGTTAAATATTTTAATCCAATATACACAGTATTAAAATAAAATTAATAAAACAAATTTAAATTTAGAGTTTAAATTAAAAATCTTATTCTTCTGTTTATAAATCAAGTACATTTAAAAATCATCTTAAGGGGGACTTTGATTAATATTTGCTTCCATTTACAACTTAGTTAATTAAACTCCCTTAAAGATTTTCAACTGAACTTATAAATTTAATATGTTTAATTATCTTTGTGAACACTTTAATTATCTGACTAACAAACAAAAGCTTCCAGAGTACTAAAACAATCTTTATAAAGCTAATAAATTAAACTACAAAATTGTGAATCCTAATTTCTCTTAAATGTTAAACCAGTACTAGCGTCTTACTAGAACTTCTTATTCTTTTCAACTTAAAAACACAATGCCTGAAATATTCACATACACATTTAAAATTGAAATTTAAAATACCAACCTATAAATATTAAACACCACTTCCAAGTGAATAAACAAAATATCTCTAAAATGTTAATAGTGTGCTTTTTATATACTTCATCATATCTATACTTTTTATTTTGGTGCTGAGGATTGAGCCCAGGGTACTTTACCACTGAGCTACCTCACAGGCCTTTTTAAAATTTATTTTTTATTTTGGAGACAGGGTCTTAAATTGCTATTTTAGTCAATTTTTTTTCCTGCTGTGATTAAATATCAGACAAGAACAATTTTAGGAGAAACAGTTTATTTGAGGGCTCCTAGTTTCAGAGTCTCAGTCCATAGACAGCTGGCTCCATTCCTTGGGGCTCAAGTTGAGGCTGAACATCATGGCAGAAAAGTGTGACAGAGTTAATCCCTATCAGGGGATTAATGCACTGAATAGGTTAAAGCTTTCATAACCCAATCATTTCACATTTAAGCCTTCCTGCATTGTGTCACACATGAGCTTTTAGGGAATATCTATTAACTAGACCATAACAGTTGCTGAGGCTTGCCTTGAAGTTGCAATCCTCTTGTCTCAGTTTCTGAGTTGCTGGAATTACAGGAGTTTTTTTTTTTTTAGCATATATATATATATATATATATATATATATATGACAGCAGAATGCATTACAATTCTTATTATATAGAGAGAGCACATTTTTTCTTATCTCTGGTTGTATAATACTATATTCACAACAATTCATGTCTTCATACCTGTATTTTGGATAAAAAATGATCATCACATTCCACCAACATTAATTATTCTATGCCCCCTCCCTTCCTCTCCAACCCTTCTGCCCTATCTAGAGTTCATCTATTCCTCCCGTGCTTCCTCTCCCTATCCCACTATGAATCAGTTTCTTTATATCAAAGAAAACATTCAGCATTTGTTTTATTGGGATTGGCTTACTTCACTGAGCATTATCTTCTTAATTCCCTCCATTTACCACAAATGCCATGAATTTATTCTCTTTTATTGCTGGGTAATATTCCATTGTGTATATATGCCACATTTTTTAAATCCATTCATCTATTGAAGGGTTGGTTCCATAGTTTAGCTAATGTGAATCGTGCTACTATAAACATTGAAGTGGCTGTGTCCCTGTAGTATGCTGTTTTTAACTCCTTTACGTATCAGAAAGGGAAATGATGAAAACTACCCCATTCTCAATAGCCTCGAAAACAAAAAACAAAACAAAACAAAACAAAAAACAACAACAACAACAACAAAAACTTGGGAATCAACTTAACGAAAGAGGTGAAAGATCTATATAATAAAAATTACAGAACCCTAAAGAGAGAAATCAAAGAAGACCTTAGCAGATGGAAAGATCTACCTTGCTCTTGGTTAGGCAGAATTAATATTATCAAAATGATCATACTTCAAGAAACACTTTTCAGATTTAATGCAATTCTGATCAAAATCTCAATGCCATTCCTCATAGAAATAGAAAAAGCAATCATGAAATTCATCTGGAAAAATAAGAAACCCAGAATAGCTAAAGCAATCCTTAGCAGGAAGAGTGAAGCAGGTGGCATCACTATACCAGACCTTAAACTATACTATAGAGCAATAGTAACAAAAACAGCATGATATCGGTACCAAAACAGACTGGTAGACCAATGGTACAGAATAGAGGACACAGAGACTAACCCACAAAACTACAATTATCTTATATTAGACAAAGGTGCCCCAAGAACATGCATTGAAGATAACCTCTTTAACAAATGGTACCAGGAAAACTGGAAATCCATATGCAACAAAATGAAATTAAACCCCTATCTCTGACCATGCACAAAACTCAACTCAAAATGGATCAAGGACCTAGGAATACAACCAGAGACCCTGCACCTAATAGAAGAAAAAGTAGGCCCTAATCTCCATCATGTGGGTTTAGGCCTCAACTTCCTTATTAAGACTTCTTTGGCATAAGAATTAAAATCAAGAATCAATAAATGGGTTGGACTCAAACTAAAACGTTTCTTCTCAGCAAAAATACAATCTGTGAGGTGAATAGAGAACCTACATCTTAGGAACAAATCTTTACCCCTCACACATTAGATAGAGCCTTAATCACTAGGATATATAAAGAACTCTAAAAGCTAAACACCAAAAAAAAAAAAACCCAATTAATAAATGGGCTAAGGAACTGAACAGACACTTCTCAAAAGATGATATACAATCAATCAACAAATACATAAAAAAAATGTTCATCATCACTAGCAATTAGAGAAATGCGAATCAAAACCAATGTAAGATTTAATCTCACTCCAGTCAGAATTGCAGCTATTATGATGACAAACAACAATAAGTGTTGACAAGGATGTGGGGGGAAAGGTACACTCGTACACTGCTGGTGGGACTGCAAATTGGTGCAACCAATATGGAAAGAAGTATGGAGATTTCTTGGGAAAATTGGGAATGGAACCACCATTTGATCCAGCTGTTCCTCTCCTGAATGTGTGCCACATTTTAAATGAAGTTTTCCCAGAGTTGCAAAGAACAACAGCAGCAACAAAAGCTTCAAAATTATGTTCTCTTAAGTAAACAGGATTATGGACCCAAGTGAATTGCAGCTATTTTTCAGTTTGTTTAGCTATGGAAAGTTTAACTGAAAATTCAGGTGTGGAGTTGCAGATATTCAAAGGGATTCTTTTTAACTGTTAATATAATGTAGAAATTCAGATTTTTAGAAGTTATGGTAATAAATAGAGATTCAAAGTTTGTGAACTCTAAATAAGGTGGACATGTTATCCATATTCCCTAAATATATGTTACCTTCATCTTTAGCCTGATTTTAATATATAGCCTTCCTATTTAGATTGCTTAAGCACTTGATTGAATTTTAAAATCTATTAATGATTGTAATCACAATATATTTTTGTTAGCTTTTCGTCACTGTGACCAAAATATCTGAAATTCGTTTTGGCTCATGGTTTCAGAGATTCAGTTCATTGTTGACTGACTCCATTGTCCTGGGCCCGAGTTGAGGTTGAACATCATAGTAGAAGGAAATGGAGAAGGAACCAGCTAGGTTATGGCTAGCCAGGAAACAGAAAGAGAGGGAGCTCCACTCAGAAGAGACAAAATATAAACCCAAAAGGCATGCCCCACAGTGACCTTCTTCCTCCAATAGCACTCTATTTGCCTACAGTTACCACCCAGTGAATCCATATTAGTGGATTAATTCACTGATCATGTTACATCTTTCATAATCTAAACATTTAATCTCTGAATATTCTTACTTTTTTTCACATATGAGCTATGGATGGGTACTTCATATTTAAACCATAATAACATAGTCCTTTTTATGTTCTTTCTGCCTGGTCAAGTAATTACATTTCTAGATACTTAGATGGCATATAAATGGATTCTTCATCTCATGTCTATATTGAGCCCCGTGGTCACAGTTACCAAGGCCAGATTAGAGACTATAGGCAGACAGATTGGCTGTGAAAAAAAGATATTTTCTCAGAGTAGGGAGTCGCCAAGAAAGTAGTAAAAAAAAATAGATCCAAGTTGATGCTGCCTACTGACATAATTTACTCTACTGTTCTTCTTCTATATTTTAATAAATAGCTTAGACAAAATGGGTCTCTTTGCATGATAATAATAAAAAGACATCATCTTTATGCCTATGCAAAATAATTTCATGTTAAATACCAAAAAAGCAACAGGGACAGTAAAATAATAAGAGATAGATAAGAATATATACCACATCAATTAGCTTTGAGTAATAAAGCTAATAAAAATATGAAATGTACATTAAATCCAAACAGACACACCACTGCAGAACAATGAACCCTCTGATATAAGTGATACACAAAGGGATAGCAGGGACTAAAGCAGTTGTCAGATAAATACAATATATAAAAAGTGAGCTTAGGAAATAATAAAAGAGAAAATAAATATACTCAGTGGCAGAAATATATATCATACTAGAAATAGCAAAGTAAAGAATAGATATTTACAAAATTTAGCCAATGAAATTAAACATAAGCAGAAAAAAATAAAGGAAAACAGATAAAAAATAAAAATAGTAAGGGCAGAATAATATTCATGGTTATTTAAAGACATGTAAAGCTGATCAATCTAAATTGTCATATATTTTTCAGTTTTATAATTTTAGTTTTTATGCCTGAAGGGTTAGTTTTATAACAGTTACTTTAACTATATCTGTAATTCTTGGAACTCACACCTTTACTTCTTATATATTTTAATGTATTATATTTTCTTCTTTTATTATTAGTTTTGTATTTTAACAACATATTAAATGCTGAATTATGTACTAAATTAAAAACTTAAACATTAAAAAATAATTTCAAAGGAATGATAAATAGATTTAAAAAGAAAGCAAACAAAGCAGAAATTCATAACCTGAAAATAGAATGAATGATAGGATAATAAAGTAAGCCTAAGAACTATTTCTTTGGGAGGACCAAATACAATTTACAATATTAAAATAATCAAGAGAGTTTTAATCCACATAAAGAATCAATAAGTCACAAATAGTAAATTTGGCAGGGAATGGAGATATCGACCAAATTAAATAAATATATAAAATCATTTTCTTAACTTCAGGTAAATATATGGGAACCCTGGATGGTTATGATATTTTCCATTGGAGATTATAAATCAAAGGATCAAAATGACTAGAAAGATTAAGAAACTATAAATATATTTTTAATAGGACATCTTATTTAACATCCTTCTATCAACAAAGAGACAAATCAGCAGGCATGAACATTTTCAGTTGGAAATTTATCAAGGCATGACGTAACTGCTAACTCAGTGCTATTTAACGTTTTCCCCTTCCAGTTCCAGCTATGACAAGGTAATTTGTATCAAGCCATCTCACCTGGCAAAAACAATTATGAAGGATAGATAAACTTAATTAAAACTAAGTAGCTATTAAAAGGCATGAGAGAGAAATTAGGGAACCTGGAACCTGAGTGTCCAAACTCCCAGAAAGAAGAAGCATATTGAATTGATTCCAACATTCTCCACCACTTTTCATTTGGGTATAATTTGCTGAGAAGATGGTCAAGAAGGAAGTGGTAGTTCAGAGACTTTGAAAATCTCATACATCAGCAGAGACAAAAATGACCATCATTTTTGACTGTCAAAGTGGCCAGAACTTGCAGGGGCTAATAGGAAAGAAATCACTGTGACATTCTGTATGTCTTTTCCCACAAAGCTTTTTCTGATTCTTTAGTTGCAGAGGGCAAGAGCCAGAGAAGTTTCCTGTAAAAGAGAGCTGACTAAAGGAAAAAAAAATATCAAGCAGACTTCTTAGCAAAAGGATAGACAAAAATTGGTGTTCAGGGGCCATCAAGTAAGAGGGCCCTAGAAATAACTCTAGGTACTGAGAATCTGAAAAACTAATCTCTAGCTATAAAGGCAACCAGAAATAAACTAACCCCCCGCTAAAACTGAAATCACATTAAAGCATTGCAGTCTCATTAGACCAAGATGATCTGTCTTTAAGCCAGAAGGAAATTACAATTTCTTTGGAATGAGAAATCATATAAAACTGTATTTTTTATGTCACTATATGGTTTTGACTGTTAATATCCAAGCCTATCAGTCAGCAGGGCGCATATGCACAGAAACATGACATCCACAGGCCACAATGTTTGTAAACATTGAAAATAAGTATTTCCATTTATATTTATGAATGAATCATATTGACACCAAATCTGACAAAAGTTGAATGCATGGGATTGTTTTCTCACCTTCCATTTCTTTGACAAATCACACAGAATAAAATACAGCCCTAACTCACTAATATTAATGCATATATTCTATAAAATATTTTTCAATGAAAGTCACAATTACATTAAAAAACATACTTCATAATCAATAGGTGTTCCTACTAATAAGCAATAATTGATGACTATCAGGCCATACTTTATTATAGTTCACCATATCAACAAATCAAGGAAAAACTAATGATCATCTTCAGAAACCTCAATTCATATTACCAATTAAATGATCTGAACATAGTGTTAGTATAATAAAATAGATGAAATTTAAACCAAAATCTAGAAGAATGTCTAAAACAGAGGATTTCATTAAATACAGGACAAACAATAGACATGGAAATTCTAAACATTGTTTTGATTATTACATTTTTATGTATTATTTAACACAATGAAATCTAAGGATAATTACACAAAAGGAAGTGATAAAATAGCCATTTTGGAAAGAAGTAAGATTTACATTATTTATAAATTATATTATTTTAGTAAAAGATCTATGATAATCAACAACAAATCCAGAAGTGAGTTTAGAAAGCTGGATGGTGATGAAATTAATATATTAACATCAATAGTTTCCCTTCCTACTAATAGTAACTAGGAAAAAAAATACCTAATGATAAACATAATTAGGAATTAAAATTATCTAGAGAAAGAAAATGTAAGCTCACTGATGAACAAAATGTAATACTTGTACAAGTGAGAAAACATCACTTTTCAATAGTATTCAATAACAAAACTAAACATTGTCTCCTGAAATGCATAGAAATATAATTTCTATAATATAAATATAATTATATACATATTATATATAATATATAATTCTAGTTACATATGATCATAGGTTTTGACTTTTAACTGGGCTAATTAAAAATTAGCACATATGAGAAAATGAATGTGGAAGACACTTCTGTTATCCCTTCACTGGAGTATTAGAGATATCACTGGAAATGCAAACTCAATCACATTATTTATCCTTCCTCCAAACACCTAAAACTTCTCAATGATGTAAAATTGTCTACAGGAAGAAAGCTGAAAACAATATATTCATTACAATTACTCAGCTAAATCATTCTCTTGTGCCTTTTGTCCTTGCCTTCTTCTCTAATTAGAGTTAATTCTTATACCCTTCCTCATTGTCTACTTTCACTATACCAGCTCTATGCCAAATTTGAGATTTCTTTTCTTCTGGTTTTTAATACATTATTTTACTTTGATTTATGTGTTGTTTTTGAATTATTAGATTATATGCTTCTCTCTCATCTGTCACAATACCTTATTCTTCTTTATATCCATGATGACTAGCATAAAGGTTGCATTCCTTGATTTCTATATATAAAAGATTTTTGTGTTTACATATGATATATATATATATATATATATATATATATATTTCTACTTGTAGATAATATCAATCTTGAATAAAAAGTAATTGTTGGTGTTTGAGAGTCATTTAACATATTTGACCTGGAAGCAGAATTTCCTTTTAAGGCAAAATGATAGTAAAAATTGCCACACTTTAATCATGTGAATTTAGAAATCCATAATAGATTATCACGCTGATAACTCCAATATTATAGAAAACAATTGTATTTAAGTGTTGAAGTGGCATTGACTTTTATGATCTCAAAACTTGGAAGCTCTTATATTATTTTTAGAATGATTGTATTGTAGATTACTGATATCATTAATGCTTACATATAACACGTATAACGGTTAAGGAAATTATTTTTCTACTGTTTTCATTTTCCCCCAGTGGATAACTCACCCACAAACATAAACCTTTGATCTTTTACTTTATCTTTTTGTTCCCATGAGGAGGATATTGATGCTAAAATGCAGTAATCTGATATCCAGAAAGAGGGTATCCCTTAAGCAAAGAAAAATTCCAAAGATAAAGATTCTAGATAGAAGACAGAATGAAGCCATGACATCTAAAGCAATGTTGTAGATTGACTTGTGTTTCACTAAAATTCATATTGAAGCCCTGACCCCCAGTGTGATTGTGATGGCATTTGGATGTGGAACCTTGAGGAGCTGATTAGGTTTAGGTAAGGTCAACAATGGGGCTCCTATGATAGGACTGGTTCCTTTATTAGGCAGATACCAGAGAGCTCTTTCTCTCTCTTTTGCCATCACCAGAAACCAAATTCTGATGGACTTTGACGTTAGACTTTCTGGCTGCTACAAATATAAGAAGCTCAATTTCTGTTGTTGAAGCTACCTAGTCTATGGTATTTTATAATGGAAGCCTGACTAGACTAAAGCAAACAATGACCCAGAACTTGATTTTTACAGTTCACCAAATACCCAAATACTTTATTACTAAGGAATAAATCTCCCTAAATATAAACTTAAAGCATAAAGCATATAGAATTAGAAGTAACTGTAAATAAAGATCCAAATATGTCTGGAGGCAATCAAATAGACATATTCTAAGATTGTTAGAGACATACTTTAAAAAGTCTGCTAAAATTCTCAATGCAGCATTATTCAGAAATGTAAAATACTATAAACAATAACTGGATTATGCTTATGTTGATTGTGATATATCCATATCTTTTAAGAAAATGTGACAATTTAAAGTTTATGAACCTTTTTCAGTAAATTGGAAAATTTTTTAATGTGTAAAATTAAAAATCCAGGACACTAAATTTTGTGTGGTATAATTTTAACTATTTTTTAAAAATCACATAGAAAAAGACTAAAAACAAATGCAGATAACTAGGTGGAATTTTTATAAACAAGTCCATTGGTATACCTCTTATTTTCAGACAGATATTCTCTGTGTAAGTTCAGTCTTTTGTCTTAGACCATTGACTTTCAACTAGGCCTTGTGGTTTTGCTACCATTCTGTCAGTGTGATATAACAAGGATGGATGCAGGTCAGTTTATGACAGCTCTTCTGGCATCATTGTTAATAGTGATCTTTTTCACTTTCACAAATTTTCTAATTCAGAGAATAACTTATATAGTTATCCAAAATATGGCAACTCTAACTTTTTGATTTTCTGTTGATAGTCTATCCAACTCTGTACAGATCACCTATCCATAGAAAAATTTGATCCTAATGTCTCTGTTGGCTAACTTCATAGGATTGCTGTGAGGATTAATGAGGAGATGATTGGAAAACACTTTGAGCTCCTCAGAGAAAACTTCTCTGATATTGTCACAATTATATTTCTTTACCAGCTTGCCAAGTGGAAGTCAAGGGAAATCAAGATTTTGCGAGTATCAGCAATGAGACCAAATCAATCATGAAGGGTCTGGCAGCACATTTCATATAAGTGTCCCTGGGTACAAAGTCAAGCAAACCTAAAACTCCCCCAAACATATGAATTATTAGAGACATATAGGCTAAATTTTGGCTTTTATGTTGGCTATTCAATTAGAAGTTATGAGTAAATGTATTGAACTTCCCTTTCTGGGTGAAAATATTGTTCTCCTTCAAACACTTTCAAGGTTTGGAAGTGGAACAAAGACGTTCATTAAGCTTGAAAGGAACAGATCTGAGCGAGACAGCACTTTGTAACCTGGCACCAGGCCTCTAAATCAAACCTATTATTTTAAAGGCCAATTAAGTTCTTTAGAAACTTGGTAGAAAGGCCACATCTTCACAAAGTATTTTCAGCACCTTGTAAATTGGGTACCTTGGTCTGGCACTAAAAGATTCTTCTTGAAATATTTACAAATTAAAATCAATCAGTAAATCAATCCAGTTCCCAAGGCAACAAAGAAACAGATGAAAGGCAACAATAAGGCAGATTAAAGTTCTAGCCATATTCCCAAATATCCTGGAATCTAGTTTGATTAAGACTCAGAGGAAATACCTGGAAGAAGTGTAGCCAGGTCTGGATGTTGGTCCCTTTGTTCTCCCTAAAACCTACATTTCTTGCATTAACTACAGTACCACACCTGATACTTTGAAGTTAGAACATAATGACTTAATTTTTTTTCCTGACATTGCAAGTGTATTTCAGATCATAAAGATGTTTTTCTTTTCATTTGTCAAGCTGTTACCCTATCTGAAATTCACATGTTGACCTTACATGTCTGTCTTCAAGAATAAACCATATTTCTTCCCTCCGTTCATCAATTGGAACTTTTTCTCTTTGCTGTATACCAATGAAAGAAAGAGATATCTGTTTCATTTCGCTATTTGTCAGAATTTGTCAGGATTGAACAGCTGTTTTTGGAGAGTGTTAAGCAGTTATGTGTACAAAGGTGAACAAGTTATTTAGTAATGTGTTAAGTGCAAAAGAGAAATAAGATGTGAAAGTTGACATTTTTAAAAGTACTCATTTTATTTTAATTGGGACACAGATATAAGGTAATAGTTTTAGTTCAATAAGGAATATAAGACAAGGCATGATGGTGCACACCTGTAATCCCAATGACTTGGGAGGTTGAGGACTGTGTATTCAAATTTGAAGTTTAGTCTCAGCAACTTAGGGAGATGCTCAGTTATGTTGTGACTCTGTCTCAAAATAAAAAGATCTGGGGGTCTAGCTCAGTGGTAAATTGCTGTTAAATTCAATTCCCAGTTCAATAAAGAGAGAGAGAGAAAGAGAGTGGGAGAAAATTAAAAGGAGTTTTGATTATTAATCCTGAAGAATATTTGTATCTTAAAATTGTTTTCATATTACTGGTTCTATGTCATTTAAGTGAGCAAAATTTTTCTAGAACCTAGTTTAAAAAATTGTACAAATATATCTAAGAAAGTGAAAAATCTAAAGAAAAATACACCAATAAGAAAATGAAATAAACTTGAAAGCATTAAATGTGAAAAATAATTTCACACTATCATTTTAATGATCTCTGATTTTTATTTTTGAAAATTTCACCTTTACTATTCTCTTTTCTTCAGACTTTCTCTGAATGCTGTTTGCAAAACTTAGTAAAATACTATTTTAGGGACAGGGAGGAAAAAGCTATATACTCGTTCTCTGACTGTTACTTACATTGGTGCAATAAGGGATGTTAAATTTGAGTTCATTGTATTTCCGTTTCTCTCCACAAAAACTGGGTATTATAGCTGTTGCTATGTGGAAAGCATATTGGCTTAATTAATCAGTTCTATTTGGAATGTTGTGAAAATATAAACTAATTATGAATTTTCTCTGATAAGAGACAATTTTACCCCCTGATTATTTGCTCTTGCTTACATTTATATAACACTAATCTCATGAAGTGAAGCATTAGACCAGCATGTTATTGATTTGCACATTAGGCATGTGATTACCTCTGAATTGCTTTCCTTTATGCTATCTCAGATGCAAAACCTTGAATGAGAGAATGTGGTCAGATTCCTATTTGATTCTGTTTGATAATCATTCTGTCTCTCTCTGTTTCATTTAACAGCACTTAGGGAATACTAGAGCAGTGAGAGCTCTTATGGAAGCAGTCTTTGACTTTGGGGCATGACAGCTATAGCCTGCAATGCATTTTTTTTTTCTTATGGGAAGCAGGGAAGAGAACACTACTGCCTACTTCCTAAGCCCTGGTTTTGTTTGCAAAGCTCCTTTGTAAGTGCCACCTACATGGCTTAAAAGGGGACCCTGGTCTCTCTTGGAAGCATGGTAGTTGAGTTGATGGTCAGGAGTTTTTAGCTATAACTTAATTACTAATTCACTTAATCACTAATTCATTCTGGGTGTGATTTTTAGTACAAGACACTGTGCTAGATTCTGGAAATATGCATAAGCTGGAACGTTAATTCTTAAAGAACTAGTCATGTTTGTATGTATTTTGTGTGTTTTTAAGGAATGGACTAAGTAATGGAGGATAAGGAAGGAGGAAAATATCTGGGGAAAACATAAACATGCACATATACATGGTTTATGCTGAGTTCACTGATAGTTTGCACTCTTGAAATACAGACACACCCATCTGGTTCAGTCATAATTGAACTTGACCCTTAAGGATGGCTTTGGAACATATAGGAATTCTCCCACTCCTTGGAAGCCAGCAGACTTGGGCATCACACCCCTTGGCCATGCCACTTACACTCACAAAACAGGTATGACATTCTGCTTTATATGCCTCTCTTAAAGTGATGATTAGAAAACAAAAATAATACAATATAATACATAATATATAGGATGTACTAAATAAATGGCTCTGTAAACAATTACTTTTTGTTGTTGTTGTTGTTGTTACCAGGGATTGAACTCAGGGGCACTTGACAATTGAGCCATATCCCCATCCCTATTTTGTATTTTATTTAGAGACAAGGTCTCACTGCCTTGCTTAACACCTTGCTTTTGCTGAGGCTGGCTTTGAAATCATAATCCTCCTGCCTCAGCCTCCTGAGCTACTGGGATTATAGGTATGGACCACCATACCAGGTGCTTCATTTTTTCATGATTTTAATTTCTTTATAGATTTCAGTTAAATTATTTTTTATAGGAATGACCTTGTTTATTTTGTAAAAATATTACATGTTTAGTATTTTAGAAATTTGAGTAATATTAAAAACTGCAAAGAAAAAACAAATCTCCAAAATTGCTGAAAAAAAATCTGTGTTAACATTTGGTAAAAATGATTTCTAGTGATTTTTTTGGAATTATTCAAATTTAAGAGAAACAATCATGTAGAATTATAATAAAAGCTATAAATATTTCTATGCATTTCAAATTTAATACTCCAAAAGCTTAGATAGATTAACAGCTTGCACACAGAAGATGGACAAATATAATACATATGTGTATATGGTGTGTGTATGTGTGTGTGTGTGTGTATGTGTATGCACAAAGGAGAGAGAGAAATTAATATATAAGAAAAACAATTTTATAAGAGAATACTATATCTTCTTCTTAAAGTAAAATGGTGCTATGTTATTAATTTGACTCCATTTAAGAAAGACACTAGGAGAGTCAGTATAGTTTCTTCTTAAATTTAGCTGTATTTATGTATAGTTCACACATGTAAGTCAATATGCATGTGTAAGGCCAAAAAAAATAACAAAATTTGTACAGCATAAGGAATTATCACAAAACAAATACATCAGCAAATACCACTGAAAATAATATTTTCTGAAAAGTAGGTCAATACTCCTTCATTTGTCTTCAAAGATACCTTCTATTTGAGTTTTATTTTTCTGATGTTTTAAAGTTTATGTACTTATATATTCATATAAATTTATAAATATATACTTATATATTTTTCACTCAGTGATGGGTCAATTAGGGCTCCCAAAGAAATGCCCATGTCTATCTTTGGCACCTATAAACATTACCTCATTTAGAAGAGTGTTTGCAGAGGTATTTAGGTTAAGGATTTGAGATGATGAGATCATCCTGGGTTGTCTGGTGAGTCCTAAATGCCAGTGGCACCACAAATGTCCTTGTAAAAGTGGCAGAGGGAGATTTGACATGCATAGAGAAGGCAGAAGACAATGTGATGGAGACAGATATGAAGCAGCAAGGCTGGCCCCTTTAGAGATAAGTTCTTGTACACAGCAGGGAGAGCTGCTTCCCCTTTGGAAGGATGTTAAATGCTATCAAAGGTGATTTTTCTTTGTTTCAGCTAAGACACTTTGGAGAAATTTGCAAAGAACCTGTCTGCATTCTTTTTTTTTTTTTTTTTTGAATATGTGATTTATGACCCTCACCTGAGCATGCTCAGGAATGTCCGCCATTTTTCTTTTTTTAAACATGTAATTTGTAACCTTAAACTGAGTATGCTCAAGAGTGTGCTTGCTCCTATAGGTGCTTTCCTAGGTGAATATGTATAGGTTCCCCTGTAAAATCCCTTGCTTTCTTTGTTTGAGGAGAGCATTGCTCTGCAAACAATTCCAGTGCTCTCCTTCCTTGTTGCAAGTTATAAACCCTTCTCTATTCTTTTATATGCTGGTTGTGTTTATTGGCTTTGCACACCAAGAGGAGTAACCATTACATTCAGTTACAATATCAAGCTGGAGTTTTGAAAATGGAGGAAGGGGAGAAGGAATGAAGTTCCAGGAAGTTTTCAGCCTTCTTGCTACCTTAATTTTAGGTTGGTGGAACTATTCAAAAATAAATTTCTATTGTTTTAAATCACTGTTTAAATAATTTAAATCTCTATTTTCTGATTTGTTATGACACTCCCTAAAATTGATGTATACTTTGTTTGCTTTTCTTGCTTAACATTATTCTTGTATGATTGAACCATGTTTTCACACGTAGTTTTAATTTAATTTTTATTGTAGAATTGTATTCAATATAATGTTTTAAAAAATCATCCTGTGTATTTTTTAAGCAAATAAAGATGCTAAGCCCATCCATGCAAATATATTGTGGCATAAATAAGAAGTGGGGAGCTTCACACATTTTTTTTCCAAATGTACATCAGAATTTTCATTGCCCCATATCTTCATTAATAATTAGTATTAGTCTTTTAAGTATTAGACAAACTGATAGTATGTGTACAATGGTATGTCATTAGAGTCTTAACTTTAATTTCCCTATCAAATAATGAAGACTTTTCATCAGGCCCAAGACTAGCGTGAAGCAAGAGCAGTACCTAGAATACACAGCTTAAGGATGTACTCATTCTTTCTTTATCTTCCAGTTTTTGATGCATGTCTACATTGTCAAACAAATGGCATATAAATATGACACATTTTGTGTATAAACACACACACTGCATTTTATTATAGGTACATTCATAGGAGATAGATATTTTAATACCTTTCAATCTTCTAATATATGAGTATGGAATAATTTTTCACATATATTTGTCTAAATTTTTCTCAGTACTATTTTGTATTTTCATTGTAGAGCTCCTACACATCTTTTGTCAAAGTCATATCTTGGCATATAATTTTTGTGCTATTTTAAATGACAGAATTTCATTTTTTAGTTGCTTATATATAGGTGTGAAATTGATTTTTGCTTTCATCACAAATCTCGCCACTTTATTACCTTGACTTTTAATCCTAAGTTTGCAGATACATTTGGATCTCTGTATGTATCTGTATCATTTGTGAAAAAACATTTTCCTTTCCTTTGCAATATATATGAATTTAATTTCTTTTTATTGCTATATTTCACTAGTTGGGACCACTAGAATATCTTTTATAATTTTTCAACTATCTATATAATCTGTAGTGATGCTCTCTGTTTTATTAATTTTTGCTTTTGTTACTTTGTGTCCTTTCTGTGTGTCTTTATTTTATTAATTTTAAAGAAAGTAAATGGGGGATGGAATGAAATCTACCAAATTTTGAAGTCATGCCCATGTATGAATATACCAATGAATCATACATAGATATATACATGCACACATATATACATATATAATTATATTGCACTACTTAAGATAACAATAACAACAATAATTATAGAAATTAGATCAGTAAAATAGAACAAATGGATCAGGGGAAGTAGAAGGGAAGGGAAAAGGAAGGTACTGGGGAATGAGATTAATTAAATTATATTATGTCCATGTACAAATATGGTATAATGAATCCCACTATCATGTATGATTATAATGTACAAATAAAAATAAATTAAAAAGAAATTATAAACATATTTATAATTTTTTCAAGGAAAGAACTTTTTTTCTGTTGATTTTCCTCTTGTGTGTTCTATATATTTTTTCAATAATTCTGCTCTGCTTCTTATCTTCTTGTGTGCTTATTTTTTATTTATTTGGTGTGTATTAGGGATTATATGTAAAAATATGAAAAAACCTTCAGGCCTTGGAAAGTGTTAGCTTTATCTAGAGAATGACTTCATTGGTTCTTTGCAGGAAACTAAAGGCACTAGCATTTTAGGGTTTATTTAATGTAACTACAGATGCAAAGGTAAGGAGACACAATTCTTTTGTTCTTGTGTGGGTTGGCTTTCCTAGAGTTAGTTCTTGGCCTCCACTCAAAGTTCAGAAGACCCTGTATTCTCCCACCACATTCCCCCATGTTCTCCCACCACATTCCCCCATGCACATAGACACACATATTTGGTTGCCAAACATACTCCTCAGTTTCACAATCTATTTTATAACAACCTGGAATCAACAGCAATCTTGAGCTTAAAACTGATGCTCCACTCCCAGCTCATCTCCTGTATCTGTAGTTCTCCATGGCCTTGTTGACATTCAGTTTCTTGCAGATAATTTATTTGTAGAGCTAATATCAATTGCAAGTCCACTGTTGCTGCTAATAGAAGTCCCTGCAGGTTTCCTTTTTGCTTTTACATTTTACTTTTAGACCACATCAATCTATTATCTTCTTAACAGGAACTTAGTATAATTAGCACTATTTTGTTTTATTACTTCCTTTCTACAACTTCTGGAGACTTCTAATTTATTTTTATTTTGACAAAACTTGTACCTGTTACCCATTAATGTTTTTTTTAGTTTAATCTCTGTTTTGGTTTGTATATATAGGATTTTTGCTCATCTCTCTTCATTTTATAAAGTGTCTCTACTTAGTTCGTCATTTTGGTTCAACTCCATTTTGGGGGGAGGGGGTGGAGGGAAGGATGTTCTCTGGGATCTTTTGTGGCTTTTTGTTATTTGACTGGCCATCTGGTTTCACATGGTTATTTTTAGACATTCTTTCCTTTTCCTAAGGACATGTTGGCCCCAGTGATCTATACCCAACTCCTTCCTCATTTTAGGGAATCTTTATGTAATTCTTTTTTTTTTTATCTTTTCATTTTATTTTATTTTATTTTTTATTTTTTTTTAATTTATTTTTTTAATGTTGGTTGTTCAAAACATTACATAGTTCTTGATATATCATGAAGTGTAACTGATGTGATTCTTTATGTTATTCTGAGTTCTTTATTTGTTACAATTTGAGCTATCAATTTCAGTGCTGATTATACTTATTGAAGATTCATGGTCATTTGTCACATATTGTCTCATTTATAATTGCTTGAATATCTTTGCTTCTTAACCTACATGACTACATTCTCCTTGGAGAAAGAAGAAACTTACATATCCAATTGAAAATTAATGAGCAGACTAAATGGCAGAAAGAAGATAGGTGGAATCCAAAGGTATAAATGAAAACCAAAAATAGGGCTATGTGGTAAATATTTTCAAAATAGGACATTTGGAAAATACAATAAAATGAAAAAAAAAGTACAGAGAAAAAAGAAAAATTTTAATATGGAAAAAGGTCCTAAATCTAAACACACTGATATATTTTAAAACTTTAAGCTTTTGTAATTGTATCATTAAAATGGGTAATTTAGAGGCCTACATTAAAAATGAATCATAATTAATTGCAGATGTCTATTTAAAAACAAAATAAAACTATTAATGTATAAAATAAAATGTAGAAAAATTGATAATGGAGAATGTGGAAGACTTGCCTATGCAAAAAAAAAAAAAAAAAAAGTCCTAAGGGAAAAATAGATCTTTAACAGATTAAGAAAAAAGTTTTTGATTCATGAGAGCTATCACTAACAAAGTTGATGATATGGAATACATTGGAAGAAAAATACCTGCATAGTACTAATAGAAAATATTTGGAGCATATTTGAGCAATACCATGTTTTATTGAATTTAAAATGTTATTACTTATAAAATTATTTCATGGGCCAACAAAAGGAACATAATATTGTCCATTCTTTATCATTTCTTATATTGAGTTTTTATTTTATATTCTTTAAAATGAATTAAGCATAGATTTTAAAATCATGCATCATTGCTGTGTACACATTTAAAAGAACATTCCTAAAATCCCTTGGCATCAATAATCTAGCAATTCAAATTACTTTTTGACTCAAATCTTTGCTGTTTCATGTTTTTTTCCCCATTCAATATTATTCTACCTCCCATCATAAGCTCTGGTGATCCCTCATTTCTTACCAAATTGCTTCAATACTGTTGCAGAGTTTTCTTCCAGGTTATTCTGCCAGATTTGATTCCTGTGCTGTCTTGATATTATAAGAATGTTCCCATAGAAAGTTTTAGACAAAACCCAATAAATAACAAATAGCTCATTGGCAGAAAAATAAACAGGCTTTTTGTAGTCATACTACCAGAAATTACAACCTGATTTACCTACATAAGCAATGACACCTTATAAGGACTGCTGTCTTACTATCAGTGATTGGAATAAAGGAACCTTTTCCAGATGCTTCCTAAATTCAAATATGTTAAAATGTGGAAAATGTACAACTTAGATTTATTAATTATGAACATTATCTAATTAAAAAATGCATGTGTCCTTTGGCTCAGCATTTCTACTTATCATCTGTAGCGCTTAGTTTTTTTAATAGGATCAGTAACAGCACCTTGCCAAGTCATGTTGGAGTCTGAAAGTCAAAGGAAAAATGAGTAATGTTGATTCTGTATTTCAAATGTTGATATATTGTTGTTCATGAATGCTTTGCATTAATTTTGATACAACGAAATATTGCATCATCATTTATCTTGATTACTGAGTTTTTGTTGTTGTTTCGTTTCCATTTTAGGTACCCCTTTATTAAATAAAAACTGTCACCTGTGGCAAAGACTACTTTCCTCCTCCTGGGTCAGGACCTGCACAAGACCTAGAAATTTTACATTTCTAGGAGGGTTTAACAGGCAGGTAAGGCCTACCATTCTGTTTCCCTGTAGTTTACTACAAGGAAATGGTAGGGAATATTGAGAAAAGGCTACACTCTGGTGATGGTAGTTCCAGGAAGATATCTATGTACCCTGGTAGCATTACAGATGTTAGAGGGATTTGTGGCTTCACTGTTTCTTTTACTTTGTCCTTTGTCCTTTCCAGTTTGTTTTTCTCTGGTGAGGCAGTTAATGGGCATTACCACTATAAAGATAAGATTGAAATCCCAGTTACATAACTTTGAATGAGTTACTTTGTCTGCATTTCTGAATTTCATTTTTTTCTATGTAAGACTTTGTAAATAAAGCTTTTTCTTTCTTTTTTGTTCTAGCATTGAACCTAGAGGTGCTTTATCACCAAGCTACATGACCAATTTTTAAAAATTTTATTTGAGATGGGGCCTTGATAAATTGTGGAACTGGTCTTGAACTACTAATCCTACTGCCTCAGCCTCCTGGGTTGCTGGGATTACAGATTTGTGCTACCATGCCTGGGAGAATAGCTTTTAATTCATAAGCTTCTTATGTGAATAAATTTCATGTATTGGGAATCAGATGTAGTGACCCACACCTCTAATTCCGATGAATTGAGAAATTGAGACAGGAGGAATTCAAGTTAAAAGCCAGCCTCAGCAGTTTAGCATGGCCCTAAGCAATTTAGTGAGACCATCTCAAATAAATAAATAAATAAATAAAGGCAGGGGATGTAGCTCAGTGTTAAAGCAACTCTGGTACAACCCCCAGTATCAAAATAAATAAATAAACTAATAAATAAATATATAAATAAAAATAAATACCTGTTTTGGAAGTTCATCTTTTGTCTAGTCTGCAGTATGAATTTTTAATAAATACCATTTCTATGTTCTAGTTGTCTGCCTTCCACTCCTCAACATGATACTGAATGTGGGTGATCTATGAGATGGTAGATATTAGGAACCTGAAAAATATTTTTTTTTGGATATGCTTCCATGTGTATGTTTTATTGCTATAATCTCCAATGTATTATATTATATAGGCCTCAATGATAGAGTTTTTTCATTGAGTTGGCTCATTTATGTTTAGAAATAGTTTACTACTTGAAACATAGCAAAAAGAAGGCATTCATTGGTTACTTAGGACAGGAGGGGAAGCTATCAAAAGGATTATTGGAAACACTGTGATTCCCGCTGGGTGCGGTGGCACACGCATCTAATCCCAGTGGCTCTGGAGGCTGAGGCAGGAGGATCAGGAGTTCAAAGCCAGCCTCAATAAAAGCGAGTTGCTAAGCAACTCAGTGAGACCCTGTCTCTAAATAAAATACAAAACAGAGCTGGGGATGTGACTTGGTGGTTGCGTGCCAAAAAAAAAAAAAAGAAAGAAAAGAAACACTGTGAATCCTATCTAAACCTCAATACAATATTGAGTTAAATTGTAATGATCATGTATGCAATTTCAGAAATTCATATTGATAGTTTTAAAATTTAAATATATATTTTTAGTTTTTTGAAAGAGAATCAGGGGAAATAAAGTTCTTACCCTTTATTATGTTATTCCAGGATCTTCTAGCTTTCAGAGTCTGTGTTGAGAGATCAGCTGTTATCCTGATTGGTTTACCCCTAAATGTAATCTGCTTTCTTTCTCTTGCAGCTTTTAAAATTCTCTCCTTATTCTGTATGTTGGACATCTTCATTATAATGTGTCTAGGTGTGGATCTCTTATGATTTTGCACATTCGGCGTCCTATAGGCTTCTAGGATTTGGGAATCTGTCTCATTCTTCAAGTCTGGGAAGTTTTCTCCTATTATTTCACTGAATAGACTGTGTATTCCTTTGGTATGGAGCTCTGTGCCTTCCTGTATCCCAATGACTCTTAAATTTGGTCTTTTGATATTGTCCCATAATTCTTGGATGTTCTGCTCATGGTTTCTTAGCAGACTTGCTGAGCTGTCTATGTTCTTTTCCAGTTGAAATACTTTGTCTTCATTGTCTGATGTTCTCTCTTCTAAGTGATCTATTCTGCTGGTAGTATTCTCAACTGAGTTTTTAAGTTGGTTTATTGTTTCCTGCCTTTCTAGACTTTCTATTTGTTTGTTTTTTATTACCTCTATCTCCCTGTGAAATTGATCTTTTACTTCCTGGATTTGTTTGTCAATGTGATTTATCATTGTCTGATTTTGCTGTCTCATGTCTTCCTTGAGACTCCAGATCATCTGAAGCATATATATCCTGAACTCTTTATCTGATATTCCATCTGTTGCAGCTATTACCTCTTCTAAAGTTGAGTTGACCTGCATTGCTTGTGGTCCTTTCTTTCCTTGTCGTTTCATACTGCTGGCGTTTCTTTCTGCTTGGTGCAACTATTGTGTTTTTGAAATTTACCCCCTATTTATTTATGTTGCTCTTGTATAGTTGGGAAGTCTCCCTTGCAGGGCGGGTAGTGGCTGTGCTCCTCCTCTAATTATGGTGGTCTGTCTACCACGCTGATCGGTCGCAGGTCTGCCCCCCCTTCGGGCACGGGTGGCGGCTTTGCTCTGCCCCCACTCCAATTGTGGTAACGTAACTACCACGCCCTGGGGTCGTTGGTCCTGATCTGGATGTGGGTGGCGGCTCTGCTGGGTCCCCACTCCAATTGGTGTGAAGTGTCTACCACGCTGGCAGACCTCTAGGCCGGTGGGTCGCAGTTCTGCACAGCCTCCACTCCCAATGGGGGTACCTGAGTACCTCTCCAATGGGTCGCTGAGCCCCCTCCGGACTCGGGCGGCGACCCTGCTCCACCCCCACTCCAACCAGTGTGACACGACTGCCTCGGTGTTACGTGTTCACCACGCTGGCAAGCTACCTGGCCTGACTTGCCAGTGGGCGGCAGGTCTGCCTGCCCTGCTTGCTCAGATGGCAGTTCTGCACAGCCCCTACTCCAAATGAGGTTACTTGGCTACCGCGCCGCGGAGTCGCTGGTCCTATTCTAGGCGTGGGCGGCTACTCTCTTCAGCCCCAGCTACATTTGGGGTGTCATGGTACCACGCCGGTGGGTCACTTGGCCTGCTCTGGGCGCAGGTGGAAGCTCCACTCTGCCCCCACAGCACCCAGCAGGACCCTGATTGAGAAGCAGTCACCGCTGGTTCCCTAGCCTTGGGCCAAAGCAGCTTAGGTAGCCCGAACCCCGCCTCTCCGATCCCGATACACTCTCCGCTGGGAGCTGGCTCCAGCGAGCGACCCCCACGGATTCCCCAACCCCAGGCCAAAACTGTTCCGGGAGTCAGAACCCAGTAGCCCCAAGCTCAGCGCACGCTCCACTTGGAGCTGGCCTCCACCAGCAGTCTCCGCAGTTTCCTCAGACCTGGGCCAGGTTAGCCCCGGGAACCAGAATCCAGCTGCTCAGTGCCCGGCGCACGCCTTGCCCGGCACGAGCCCCTAGGAGTATTCTCCACAAGATCCTCAGTCCCGAGCCTGAGCAAAAAATCTGTCTGCTAGACGCAGGCAAAAACCAGCCTGAAATCACCTGTTCCATAGTTGAATGGGCTGAGATCAGTAGAACATGGGGATGATTACATCATCTCTCCGAAATGGCGGCTGCTGTCCTCCTCTATGGTCCCACCGGTGTCTGGAACCAGGCTGGACCGCTTCTCTCCTCTGTCTCAAAGCAGGAACTCAGCACTAAGGGCTGCCAATGTACCACTGGCGAGAGCCCCCGGAATCCATATCGCTGCTCCGCCGCTCCGGCACCCTGCCGCTCCCCAGCGCGCGCCACAGACTCCAGCCACGGGGTGATCGCCTGTCAGGCTATGCAACCCTTCGTGCGGAGAAGTGGAGCTCTCACAACCGAACTTCGCACGATAGAAAACTGTCCACTAGATTCTGGAGCACCTCAATTTCACTGGAAATTCCCAACAAGATAGCCTTCAGCCATTTCACATCGTCTTTCTCCCGTTTAGTGACGCAGCGCACTGGGGTGATGCATTCCCTTTGCCGCCATCTTCCTCTCCTCCTCTTACCCTTTATTATAACTTATTTTTAATGTTTTACTTGAAATTTAAAAAATAACATTACCGATATTTTAGAATTTTCTCTATATCAGCCTTATTTGCAGTAGAATATGAATATTCTGTGAACAGGCAAGTTGGTTCTGAATATACCAGGAATCTTTTCTATGCATTGTGTTTAAATTACATCAGTTTAGAACAAACACATTTAATTAAAGCCAGTAAATTTAGGTATTCTACTACACTTACTATCCTTTTTGTTTCTAATAAAAAATAGACTTGTTCACTGGGGCTTGTTGTAATCATGGATTTTAATGTAAACAAGTTATCCTTTGATGTCCCCAAAAGAAAAATTTTCCCATTAAAGGATTTAAAATTTCTAATTTAGGTTAGCGTCTCTTGAATAATGACCCAGAGAAGGATTCCTTTCCTGGTTTGATATGTATTTCCTTATCTACTGAGAGATCTTGAGAACAGTTGAATAAACACACACACACACACACACACACACACACACACACACAAACACAGGTTTCTCTCAAGTCATGGTGGAAAATCACCTTCCTGGGGATTACATGAGTAAGAACCCATGTATTTTGGTTTCTAATCTTTTTCTTCTCCTGAAGCATGAAATAGTACCCTTCCCAGCCAAGAAAGCACATTGAATTTGGGGAGTTGCTTCTGATGAAGTAGGAGGGGTGAGGGTTCTTAAAAGCTCTCTTGGAAATAATAAGGATGAAAAACAGGAAAATCTATTCTCACTACATGTAATGATTTTCAGGGAGAATAGAGAGAGCACATGCAAGGGGACAAAGAAAGAATCTGTCACTCATGCCAGTTTGTGAAACAGATGAAATTGACCATCCTCAAATCCATACCTGAAGATTTGGTTTAGGCTTCCAAATAAAACATTTATATTTTCCATCATTTTTTCTCTGTATCATCAGAGCAATCAAATGGAGAATTTTTAAATTATAAAAAAGTTTCTACATATAAACAAAGTGAAAATGGCAAGCATACTTACATACTCAAGGTTGCACTAAGAAAGAACAAAGTTTGTAAGTAGAGATAATTTTAATCAATGAATGAGAAGCTCTAGGAAAACAAACAGTTGGGGGATGGTTTAACAGGAGGAAGGTAGCAGAATCTGATACAAATTAAATTTAAATGTAAAAGATGTTATCAATTTTATCTTCCCCAAGACAAATCTCACAAGATTTATGAGATGTTTGCTAACCTCCCTGAAAATCAAAGCCCCTTCATATTTCATTCTCATTCTGATATACTGCATTAGTTTTCTATTGCCACCATAACAAATTACAGCATACTTAATGGCTTAAGCAACATAAATTATGACCTCACAGTTTTGCAGGTCAGAAGATTGAGTGGGCGCAGCTGGTTCCTCTGTTGCCAATCTCAGAGGGTCCAAATCAAATGTCAGTCCACAGCAATCTCCTCAAAGGTTATAGGGAAGCATATGGAAGTTCATCTAGTTACTTGGAGTTGGAAGTTGCCATTTCCGGAATCTTACACAGGTTGTAGGCTGCTGTACTTTTATTGTGTCAGCTGAAGGCTGTCTTTCATGGTCAGGGGTCTGTTTGGAGCCCTCTCATAGGAACTCTGCCTCTCAAAATCAGAAATGATACTTCAAATCTCACTGACTTGGACCTTTCCCAATCTATCCTGCCATGTATTGCTTTGCTTTCTCCCCCTGCTGGAAGTTCTCTGTTTTTAAGGGTCCCTGTGATTAGATTGGGCACCCTTGGTTCAGTAAGGATAAGCTCTCTCTCTCTTATGGTTCATAACTTAAATGCAGCTATAAAGTCCCTTTTACCATATTCAGAGATTCTCCAAATTAGGTTATAAACATCTTGTTCATACTACAGTTGCGAATCTGGTGATAATTTATGTATTGCCTACTCTTTGTCCATTACTTTGTTGAAATTTCTATACTCGGCATTTTGTTAAAAATCCACTTTCTGGACCAAAGAACAATAATACAGGAAAACCTAGACAATTCAAAGTGAAAATCATTTTAGTAGAGTAAATGGCATATCAGAAATTATTGGGTTTTAAGATTAATGTGCAGAGTATTACTTTGCTGGGTTTTTATACATTATTTTTCTTCTTTATAAGTAATATACTTTCTAATTGATATACAATAAAATGTAAAAATATGACTTCTGATAAAAGCATATACCCCAGTAATTCACACCCGAATCAAGATAGATTTCCATCACACCAGAAATTTCTCAGATCACATTCCAATCAATTTTCATTACCTTCAACCACTGTTCTAATTTTTCTCTATATAAATTGGTTTTTCCCATTCTGATACTCTTTATGAATCTGATCATACAATACATAATTTTTCGTGTCACTTTCTTTTGCTCAGCATATTTTGGAGATTCCTTCATGTCATTGCATGTGTTAGTATTTCATTATTTTTTATGGCTATACTAATGAGTAGTTTTTTGTTCTTTGACTTTATCACAGCTTTGTTAATTATTCTATTTTTAGTCATTTAGGTTCTTTTAAGTTTGGGGTTGTTAAGAATAAAGATACTATTATTATTACTATGCTATTGTTCCATAACACTTACAGTCATTCACACTTGAAATAATACACAACTTTTTTTTTTTAGCAGTTTATCTCTTTACTATTTTTCACCCTTTCCTTTAACCTTTGAACACATTTTAATACCTGGTGTGTTCTTTTCTCCTTTTAACAACATCTGAATTTTCTGTACATCTATTCTTATTACTTGTTTGTATTCCTGATTGTATAAATTTTCTCTTTTTTGCATATTTAACAACTGTTTTTATTTTTTGCTTGACATTTTCCATGCTAAGTTATTTAGATTTGAGATGTCCATCTTTTGCAAAAGTGTGGGAAATTTTACTGTGGATAAGCAGTTATTTTACTTTCAGATCGGCTTTATGCAGTTGATGCTTGGTTTTAAGTATTTTAAATGGATGACTTTAGAGTATTTCTTCTGATAAGGCTATAGGAACCTTTCTCTGGAAGCAAGATCTTTCTGATATCTCAATTAAATATCTGTAGAAAAACAGTGAGTCTCTTCAATTTGGTAGCTGAAACTTTAATGCCTCCCAACGTTGTTCAACCAGTGGGGTCTCCATTTAGTTCTTTGTCCCTCAGTAACTGTTTCTGTCTGGCATTGTGAAATCTTAATTACATGTCCTATTTGGGATTCAGTAAAATATTCAAGAAAATTTCTAAACATGCTTTTGGTCTCATTCTCATCACAGTTCATTCCTCTCTTGGAACTTCCTTATAAATTCCAGCCACCTTGGCTTAATCCTATATCCTCTTTCCTACTGCAGTTTTGGAAGTTGTCCTATATAGACATCCATCTTTAATGTGGAGTTTACTTCAAGAATCACAACTCTATGCTGTTTGTTGTACACACTTTAAAACCATTGCATCATGTATTCTATCTACTTCTTAGTTTTTTATTGCAGAAGAATAAGTCCAAAGTCCATTATTTTGTAATGACCAGAACCAGAAATCAAATAGTCTGTTTCCAAAAACAGCTGTTTAGCATAACTGCTAGCTGCCATGGGCCATACAAGATGTTTTCAAATGTATAAAAAGTCATCTTTTACTACTTGTTGTCCATCAGGTAGGCTGTGCATTTTTATTTTATTTTATTTTTCGCAATTGAAAGGGCATAGGACAGATTTTTATTTACCTCTATGCATTTGCTCATGCTATTTTCAGTGTAGTCTTTGCATATTGCCTAAATTTGCTCTCTCTTACAAGGTTGATGGCATCTCTTTCTATATTTTTTCTTTTTATAATTCATCTTTCAAACCAACCTAACTTTCCTAAATTTATTTGTTCATAAAACACTTTTAAATTTACTTCTATTATAACATTTACATGCTGAATTACATTAATCTTTTTATGTATTATAAAAATCTAGCAAAACTTTCAGCTGTAATTGCATTTTTCTCATCTTTGAGTTTGTTTAGAATGCCATCCTACACATATTAGTTATTTGTATTTGTTGTTTTGAGTATTTCTACTTAATGTAACACATAACATGTAAAATAGGTAGTATAATTATCATTATTTTTAATAAAATCTGAGACTCAGATAAGTTAATTTTTAAAAATTCCAAGTTGCTAGAGACAAAACTATAACTGAAATTCAAGCTCTGAATTTCTAGCTGCAATTCTAGTAATCAGCACTATACCACATTTATCATGGATTCCCTTTATTCTTATTAGCTTAAATGACAGGAATAGAATACCATGACCCTGTACAGTTTTATACAGCTGGAATATGGGAATTAAAAGTCTCAACAGGGCTTAACTAGTCTAACTTTCCATTCAACACCTAGATTTCCTTTATATCCCCAACAACACGTTTATTTGTATCCCTAGCTCCTTAACAGCAATCTGGAGCCTGAGAGTTTTTAATTACTTCCTAATAGCAGTTCAAAGTGCAATCTAAAACTTGCATCCATCTTTCCTTTCTCTGCCCACGATGGCCACGAAAAATTTCTCTCCCTGGTCATTCCTAGCAAGCTTTCAAATATTTGATGGCAACTTTGATGTCACCTTTAACTCTTCTTTTTTTTCAAGCTAAGCATCTTTATTTGCTTCTATTGTGTTTCATTGTACCTGGTTTGTACTCTTTGCATCAAATATTCTCTAGTTGTGGTCTAGTCTTCTCAGGAGTATGAAAGTAAAAAAAAAACACTGTATCCCACATGATCACACAGATTACTGTGAAGCCATTATCTTAGGTGTTATTACAAAGCTCTTCCTTTACCTTTCCAAGATGAACAACATAACAACATAAATAAAGAAAATTCTCCCTCTAGTAACTAGAAAATTTTGAGTACCTATGATTTACAGAAAAAAAAAAACAAGCCTATAGATAGAGTCTTCCTGTGGGACATTAGACTATTATTTCAAGAAGTAGCTCATATGTAATATTTTTCAACTACCTACCATTTTTCTTCAATCCTCTTGTTTTCTAATCCTCCCTAGTGAACAATGAAGTAAAAGAGGAATGGAACATCCTCTTTTATTCTGATGATTGGTCCAGACGATTAAGTAATGAAATGCAGAGGTGAATATGGATTTTATGAGTCTTTAGAGTTGAGAGGATGTTTTCAATAACTAATTCTACAATTTAAAAATTGCGTTCATTGTAAATCTACAGTTGAAGGGTAGGAATTGGACATGATGGAGAAAACATAGACTAAAAGAGATTCTGAATGGATATAATGGAGGATCTGCATTTTAATTGGGTGACTGAAGTGAACTCTTAGTTGGAGTACAGTAAGATTATGTTTGATTGTGTTTTTGTCCAGAAATATGTGAACTACTGATTTAGAATAAGGCCTCTAATTCAAAACTAGAGAAAAACATCCCTGTCTCTACCTGGTGGAGGAAATCACCACAGCCATCAGACCATCCATATGTCATCATCTTAATATTTAATAAGTCTATAATAGGCAGTGAACTTTTGATTCTCTGGTGTTACTAGAAATCCATAACTTTTCTCTGAAGAAAAAGAATTAGTCCTTGAGCCAATATTCACGATAAATATGTAAGGACAGGGCCCTCGTACCTCTGATCAGTCTATCCCTGCCTCTATTTTTCCAGAGCCCTAGAGAATACTTATTTCATGAGTGCATTATCATGCATCCCCCCCCCCACAAACACACACACTCACACACATTTTGTGTGTACAAAATGCACCAACGTTTACAATTAACATCTGTATTTGCCTGAATATCCATTAAGTTTTAGGTTTAATTTTTTTATTGACACAGGATATGTGTGCATATTTATGACATGTAGTATAATTCAATAAACGTGTATGATCAAATCCAGGTACTTAGCATTTCTATTCCCTCAAACTTCAATCATTTCTATGTAGGAGAACTTTCTTCTAATTATTATTTTTTTAATTATGGATTGCTATAGACAACAGTTACCATACTAGGCCGTAAACACCAGAACAAATTCTTCTTATCTGTTTTTTCTGCTTTGTATCTGACTTCTTTCTGCTTCCCCTTCCTTCCGTGAAATGTATTTTTTGAAATTCCACATAGGAGAGAAATTATGTGGTACTTGTCTTTTTTTGTGCTTGGAATATTTACTTAACTTAATGTCTGTTGTTCACCCACTTTGCCACAAATAACATGATTTCATTTTCTTTTATGTCTAAATAGTGTGTCATTGTTTATATGTACCACATTTTCTTTATCCATTCATTAATTCTTGGAGACTTAGACTACTTCCATTTCTTGGTTGTTGCAAATAGTGCTGCAGTTAACATGGAAATGCAGATGTTTTTGGCAGACCTGTTTCATTTCCTTTGGATACATACCTAGGACCTGGATTGTTGGACCATTATTATATTTTAAAACAGTCTTCTGTATTGTTTTCTATGTGGCTATATTAATTTACATTACCATCAGCAGCATATAAGAATTCCTCTTTGTCTCTATCCTTACTAGCATTTCTTTTTTTTTTATTGTTGGTCATTCAAAACATTACATAGTTCTTAATACATCATATTTCACAGTTTGATTCAAGTGGGTTATGAACTCCCAATTTTACCCCGTATACAGATTGCTGTATCACATCAGTTACCCTTCCATTGATTGACATATTGCCTTTCTAGTGTCTGATGTATTCTGCTGTCTGTCCTATTCTCTACTATCCCACCTCCCCTCCCCTCCCCTCCCCTCCCCTCCCCTTTTCTCTCTCTACCCCTTCTACTGTAAATCATTTCTTCCATTTGTATTGTCTTGTCTTACCCCTCCTTTCCTCTTATATGTCATTTTGTATAACCCTGAGGATCGCCTTCCATTACCATGCGATTTCCCTTCTCACTTCCTTTCCCTCCCACCTCTCAACCCTGTTAATGTAAATCTTCGTCTCAAGCTCTTCGTCCCTACCCTGTGCTTGTTTCCTCCCCTTATATCAAAGGAGTCATTTGGTATTTGTTTTTTAAGGATTGACTAGCTTCACTTAGCATAATCTGCTCTAATGCCACCCATTTCCCTCCAAATTCTATGATTTTGTCATTTTTTAATGCAGAGTAATACTCCATTGTGTATAAATGCCACATTTTTTTTATCCATTCATCTATTGAAGGGCATCTAGGCTGATTCCACAATCTTGCTATCGTGAATTGTGCTGCTATGAACATCGATGTAGCAGTGTCCCTGTAGCATGCTCTTATTAGGTCTTTGGGGAATAGACCGAGAAGGGGAATAGCTGGGTCGAATGGTGGTTCCATTCCCAGCTTTCCAAGAAATCTCCATACTGCTTTCCAAATTGGCTGCACCAATTTGCAGTCCCACCAGCAATGAACAAGAGTGCCCTTTTCCCCACATCCTCTCCAGCACTTATTGTTGTTTGACTTCCTAATGGCTGCCAATCTTACTGGAGTGAGATGGTATCTTAGGGTGGTTTTGATTTGCATTTCTCTGACTGCTAGCGATGGTGAGCATTTTTTCATGTACTTATTGATTGATTGTATGTCCTCCTCTGAGAAGTGTCTGTTCAGGTCCTTTGCCCATTTATTGATTGGGTTATTTGTTATCTTATTGTCTAATTTTTTGAGTTCTTTGTATATTCTGGTTATTAGGGCTCTTTCTGAAGTGTGTGGAGTAAAGATTTGTTCCCAGGATGTAGGCTCCCTGTTTATCTCTCTTATTGTTTCTTTTGCTGAGAAAAAACTTTTTAGTTTGAGTAAGTCCCATTTGTTGATTCTATTTGTTAACTCTAGCGCTATGGGTGTCCTATTGAGGAATTTGGAGACCGATCCCACAGCGTGTAGATCATAACCAACTTTTTCTTCTATCAGATGCCATGTCTCTGATTTAATATCAAGCTCCTTGATCCATTTTGAGTTAACTTTTGTGCATGGCGAGAGACAGGGATTCAGATTCATTTTGGTGCAAATGGATTTCCAGTTTTCCCAGCACCATTTGTTGAAGATGCTATCCTTCCTCCATTGCATGCTTTTAGCCCCTTTATCAAAAATAAGATAGTTGTAGTTTTGTGGATTGGTTACTGTGTCCTCTATTCTGTACCATTGGTCCACCCGCCTGTTTTGGTACCAGTACCAAGCTGTTTTTGTTACTATTGCTCTGTAGTATAGTTTGAAGTCTGGTATCACTATACCGCCTGATTCACACTTCCTGCTTAGTATTGTTTTTGCTATTCTGGGTCTTTTATTCTTCCATATGAATTTCATGATTCTTTTATCGATTTCTACAAGATATGCTGTTGGGATTTTGATTGGCATTGCATTGAACTTATATAGGACTTTTGGTAATATCGCCATTTTGATGATGTTAGTTCTGCCTATCCATGAGCAGGGTATATTTTTCCATCTTCTAAGGTCTTCTTCTATGTCTTTCTTTAGGGTTCTGTAATTTTCATTGTATAAATCTTTCACCTCTTTTGTTAGGTTGATTCCCAAGTATTTTATTTTTTGGGGGGATATTGTAAATGGAGTAGTTGTCCTCATTTCCGTTTCAGAGGATTTGTCGCTGATATACAGGAATGCCTTTGATTTATGCGTGTTGATCTTATATCCTGCCACTTTGCTGAATTCATTTATTAGCTCTAATAGCTTCTTTGTGGACCCTTTTGGGTCTGCTAGGTATAGAATCATATCATCTGCAAATAGTGATAATTTAAGTTCTTCTTTTCCTATTTTTATGCCTTTAATTTCTTTCGTCTGCCTAATTGCTCTGGCCAGTGTTTCGAGGACTATGTTGAACAGAAGTGGCGAGAGAGGGCATCCCTGTATTGTACCAGATCTTAGAGGGAATGCCTTCAATTTTTCTCCATTCAGAATGATGCTGGCCTGTGGCTTATCATAGATTGCTTTTACAATGTTGAGGTATGATCCAGTTATCCCTAATTTTTCTAGAGTTTTGAACATAAAGGGATGCTGTACTTTGTCGAAAGCTTTTTCTGCATCTATCGAGATGATCATATGGTTCTTGTTTTTAAGTCTATTGATGTGGTGGATAACATTTATTGATTTCCGTATATTGAACCAACCTTGCATACCAGGGATGAATCCTACTTGATCATGGTGTATAATTTTTTTGATATGTATTTGAATCCGATTCGCCAGAATTTTATTGAGGATTTTTGCATCAAGGTTCATTAGAGATATTGGTCTGTAGTTTTCTTTCTTTGAAGTGTCTTTGTCTGGTTTCGGAATCAGGGTGATATTGGCCTCGTAGAATGAATTTGGAAGTTCTCCCTCTTTTTCTATTTCCTGAAATAGCTTGAAAAGTATTGGTGTTAGTTCCTCTTTAAAGGTTTTGTAAAACTCTGCTGTATACCCATCCGGTCCTGGGCTTTTCTTAGTTGGTAGTCTTTTGATGGTTTCTTCTATTTCCTCTATTGTTATTGGTCTGTTTAGGTTGTCTATATCCTCCTGGCTCAATCTGGGCAGATCATAAGACTCAAGGAATTTATCTATGCCTTCACTATCTTCTATTTTATTGGAGTATAAGGATTCAAAGTACTTTCTTATTATCTTCTGTATTTCTGAAGTGTCTGTTGTGATATTGCCTTTTTCATCCCGTATGCTAGTAATTTGGGTTCTCTCTCTTCTTCTCTTCGTTAGCATGGCTAAGGGTCTGTCAATTTTATTTATTTTTTCAAAGAACCAGCTTTTAGTTTTGTCAATTTTTTCAATTGTTTCTTTTGTTTCAATTTCATTAATTTCAGCTCTGATTTTAATTATTTCTTGCCTTCTACTTCTTTTGCTGTTGTTTTGCTCTTCTTTTTCTAGGATTTTGAGATGAAGTATGAGATCATTTATTTGTTGGTTTTTTCTTTTTTTGAGGAATGAACTCCAAGCAATGAATTTTCCTCTTAGAACTGCTTTCAATGTGTCCCATAGATTCCGATATGTTGTGTCTGTGTTTTCATTTAACTCTAGGAATTTTTTAATTTCCTCCTTGATGTCTTCTAAAACCCATTGATCACTCAGCAACCTATTGTTCATTCTCCAGGTGATGCTTGATTTTTCCTTTCTTCTTTTATCATTGATTTTCAGTTTCATTCCATTATGATCAGACAAGATGCATGGTATTATCTCTACCTCTTTGTATTGTCTAAGAGTTGCCCTGTGACATAGTATATGGTCTATTTTTGAGAAGGTTCCATGTGCTGCTGAGAAAAAAGTGTAGCAACTTGATGTTGGGTGGTATAGTCTATATATGTCAATTAAGTCTAGGTTGTTAATTGTGTTATTGAGTTCTATAGTTTCCTTATTTAACTTTTGTTTGGAAGATCTGTCCAGTGGTGTGAGAGGTGTGTTGAAGTCTCCCATGATTATTGTATGGTGGTCTATTAGACTCTTGAACTTGAGAAGAGTTTGCTTGATAAACACGGCTGCACCATTATTTGGGGCATATATATTTATGATTGTTATGTCTTGTTGGTGTATGGTTCCCTTGAGCAGTATGAAGTGTCCTTCTTTATCCCTTTTGATTAGCTTTGGCTTGAAATCTATTTTATTAGATATGAGTATGGACACTCCTGCTTGTTTGCGTGGTCCATATGAGTGATATGATTTTTCCCAACCTTTCACCTTCAGTCTATGTACATCTTTTCCTATCAAATGCGTCTCCTGTAGACAGCATATTGTTGGGTCTTGTTTTGTGATCCATTCTACTAGCCTGTGTCTCTTAATTGGTGAGTTTAAGCCATTAACATTTAGGGTTATTATTGAGATATGGTTTGTTCTTCTATCCATATTTGTTTATTGATGTTACTAAACCTGATTTGTTATCCTCTTTGACTACTTTCCCCCCTTTACTGTCCTACCTCCCATTGTTGGTTATCAATGTTATTTTCCATTTCCTCTTCCTGTAATGTTTTGCCAAGGATTTTTTGAAGAGATGGTTTTCTAGCTGCGAATTCTTTTAACTTTTGTTTATCGTGGAAGGTTTTAATTTCATCTTCTAATCTGAAGCTTAATTTCGCCGGATACACGATTCTTGGTTGGAATCCATTTTCTTTAAGCGTTTGAAATATGTTATTCCAGGATCTTCTAGCTTTTAGAGTCTGTGTTGAGAGATCAGCTGTTATCCTGATTGGTTTACCCCTAAATGTAATCTGCTTCCTTTCCCTTGTAGCTTTTAAAATTCTCTCCTTATTCTGTATGTTGGACATCTTCATTATAATGTGTCTAGGTGTGGATCTCTTATGATTTTGCACATTCGGCATCCTGTAGGCTTCTAGGATTTGGGATTCTGTCTCATTCTTCAAGTCTGGGAAGTTTTCTTGTATTATTTCACTGAATAGATTGCTTAATCCTTTGGTTTGGAGCTCTGTGCCTTCCTGTATCCCAATGACTCTTAAGTTTGGTCTTTTGATATTATCCCATAGCTCTTGAATGTTCTGCTCATGGTTTCTTAGTAGACTTGCTGAGCTATCTATGTTCTTTTCAAGTTGAAATATTCTGTCTTCATTGTCTGATGTTCTATCTTCTAAGTGATCAACTCTGCTGGTAGTATTCTCAATTGAGTTTTTAAGTTGGTTTATTGTTTCCTGCATCTCTAGTATTTCTATTTGTTTGTTTTTTATTACCTCTATCTCCCTGTGAAATTGATCTTTTACTTCCTGGATTTGTTTGTCAATATGATCTTTCATTGTCTGATTTTGCTGTCTCATGTCTTCCTTGAGACTCCAGATCATCTGAAGCATGTATGTCCTGAGCTCTCTATCTGACATTCCATCTGTTGCAGCTATTACCTCTTCTAAAGTTGAGTTGACCTGCATTGCCTGTGGTCCTTTCTTTCCTTGTCGTTTCATACTGCTGGCGTTTCTTTCTGCTTGGTGAAATTGTTGTGTCTTTGATATTTTCCCCCTCTATTTAATTATATTGCTCTTGTATAGTTGAAAAATCACCCTTTCAGGGCAGGTAGTGGCTGTGATCCTCCTCCAATTAGTGTGATACTGGGGAGGAGAGATATTAGAAGGGGAGGGAAGAAGTCACTAAAGAGAATGAGTGTAGGCAGGTAGAATTCAAGGAAGGTGGAATAGGAAAATTGAAAGAAGTGAGAAGACAAAAGAAAAAAAAATGAAAAGAAAGAAAGAAGAAACGAAAAAAAAACTTTAAAACCAAAAAAAAAAAATTTTATAATGATAGTAAAAAAATGGAAATTAAAGTTTAAAAAATAATAGTAATACTAATAAAATAAAAAGAATTTAAAAAAATTGAAACCATTAATAGGAACGTTAAAGAACAACAACTACATCAACAACAAAAAGTGAAAATAAAATTAAAAAAAAATACTAATAATAATCATTAAAAAAAAATAATAATAATAAATGCAGTCATATAGCTCGATTAACTTCTCATCCAGTTGGTGGAGCTATGCCCACTGGGCCAGGCTTTTCTTCTTGATAGGTGGGTCCCAATCACTGTGCCTCAGCTCTTCTTCCCAGACTGTGTGGGTCTCTAATCCTGAGTGCCTAGGGCCTTCTCTTGTGGTTCCTCAAGCCAGGCCCCGCTCACCTGTGATACTCACCACAATACTGACTACACGCCAGGTCTGCTGCTCCTGGGAGCCCTGTTTTCATGGGTGCCTGGGCACACCCTTTCTGTTTGCCTCCCTCAGACCCTAAGTTTGTAGGGCTTGGGGCTGAGGGCCCCCAGCGAATTTGTTTGCCCTCAGGTAGCAGCAACTCCCCTGATAGCTGGTGCAAGGGACCTGTTGTCAGCACTGGTGATAGCAATAGCTAGGAGTCCTGCGCCGCTAGTCCTGCGTCACTCCTGATTCCCTGGGTCTGGCTGTGGTGCTCAGTTGGCTTTTACCTCTTTGAGTTCAGGCGGGCCGACTAGTTATTTCAGCGGGATCATTAGTGTTGAGTCCATGAAGCAGGCGAACCTGAGCTAGAATGCAGCCAATTCAGGCTCGGTGTGTTCTGAGAAGGCTAGACCGTTCGCCCGGGGTCCACTTCAGCTCAACCGTGCCTAGTGGTCCTGAGCGAACAGTATTTTGACAGTTTACTTCTCCCTATGCCCGTGCAGCTGAAGGGGTTAGAGACTTGATCTCTCCGCGTCCGCCGCCATGTTGGATCATTTAGATTTTAAATTGTCACTCATCTTATCAGCTGTTCCATTTTACTCGGTTAAGAGTCTGTTCTAAGGTGCTCCGCGGAAAGCGGTGGTGGCAGCGGCGGTGGCTGCAGCGGCGGCGGCGGTGGCGGTGGCTGCAGCGGCGGCGGCGGTGGCGGCAAAGCTGTGGCCTTCAGGACCCCCGTGGAGGGGGTGCGGGCTGGGGGAGGGGAGGCAGCGCCTCGGGGCCCACGCAGGCCGGGTACTGGGCACGGGAGAGAGCGGGTGGGGTGGGGGAAAGAGATTGAGATCTAGATTTAGGGAGTGAGCGTGGGAGGAGAGATGGCGGGGGAGAAGCGAAGCGGAGAGGCGGAGAGGGGAGTGAGAAGGGGCCCAGGGAGCCCGGCAGCTCGGGGGCTGCAGCCTTACTGCTCTCGCTGAAGTCGTGGCGGATTCACTCCATCTAGGCCCTTTTATTGACACGGTGCTGAATCCTTGTCGACAGATCTCCTTTAATGATCTTTACTTCTTCTTTTAAGAAGCAGCAACATACGCTGCGGCGGCGGTGGCGCGGAGCACAGAGCGGCTCACTCATTCCCTGCCGCCATCTTGACTCATGGTTTCTTAGTAGACTTGCTGAGCTGTCTATGTTCTTTTCCAGTTGAAATACTTTGTCTTCATTGTCTGATGTTCTCTCTTCTAGGTGATCTACTCTGCTGGTAGTATTCTCAATTGAGTTTTTAAGTTGGCTTATTGTTTCCTGCATTTCTAGGATTTCTATTTGTTTGTTTTTTATTACCTCTATCTCCCTGTGAAATTGATCTTTTACTTCCTGGATTTGTTTGTCAATGTGGTCTTTCATTATCTGATTTTGCTGTCTCATGTCTTCCTTGAGACTCCAGATCATCTGAAGCATGTATATCCTGACCTCTCTATCTGACATTCCATCTGTTGCACCTATTACCTCTTCTAAAGTTGAGTTGACCTGCATTGCCTGTGGTCCTTTCTTTCCTTGTCTTTTCATACTGCTGGCGTTTCTTTCTGCTTGGTGAAACTGTTGTGTTTTTGAAATTTTCCCTCTATTTATTTATATTGCTCTTGTATGGTTGAAAGATCACCTTGCAGGGCAGGTAGTGGCTGTGATCCTCCTCCAATTTGTGTGATCCGTCTGTTACGCTGGCAGGCCCTAGGTCTGCTCTGCTGGTCGGTCAAAGGTCCGCCTACCCAGCAGGCACGAGGGGCACCTCTGTCACTCCGCAGGTTGCTGGGCCCTTACTAGCATTTCTTATTTTTTGACTTTTTGATAATAACCATTCTAACTGGGGTAAGGTAATATTTCATGGTAGGTTTGATTTGCACTTCCCTGATAACTAATGATATTGAGGACTTTTTTCATATTCTAGGATATTTGTATGTCTTCTTTTTGAGTAATGTCTATTCAGATCATTTTTCCATTTGAATCAGATTTCCTTTTTTTTTTTACTGTTGAGTTGTTTCTCAATAAACCTATACATACATGCATAACCTATTAGAAAACCAGTAAAAACATATACACACGGGAATATAATACAGAAACATGTAAAAAGGGAAATATTCAAATAAGAAATCATTACATAAGATGACAAAATCCTGTTATTATATGTAAATAAAAATTAATAATTAAATTAAAAATAGACAAGAAAAAAAACTGTGTTGGTGATTCTGTTGATTTTACTCGGATCCCTTCTCTAATGCTTGCTGCTGTATCCAGAGGTAAACTCCTAAGTCTATATCTTTTAGGTTCTCCTTCATCACCTTCTAGTTTGAGTGGGTTTAACTTGAGTTAGAGCAAGGAAGTAGCAGGATTTCAGAGGGCAGGAGGAGAGAGATGTCTTACCTTTATTTTTCTGTTCCCTTCCTGATTCTGCATGATTATAGTTTGATTCTAAAAGATCACTTTGTCCAGCACCATCTCCTTTGGACTTCAGTATAATTTATACCCCTGTCCCTTTAGCTCTATGGACAGCAACAGTTTTGCAGTTTCTAGTATCTGAATATTACAGCACTCTTTGTTGAGTTCCTAAATCCTGATCATACTGAGGTAAGGAGTCCCTATACGAAAGCCACTGTGGTGAATTGGTGAACCAGATTTTTCTTTCTTACAAGGATATTAATTGATAAAGTTAGCTATTACAAATTGGGAAATATATCTTTTCTATAGAAAATGATGGGTAGCTGCCCCTAGCACTGCCTGCTGTGTAGAAAGAACAGAGGATAGATATCCTTTAGCATTTAGAAGAAGCATTATCATGGTTGTGTACTTTCTAACCTATTTATGGGCTTAATTCACAAGTCTAATAGATTTTGAAAGGGAGCAGAACAAGAGCTCTTTACAGCAGATTCACTCACGTTATAAGGCCCTGATACTTAGCCATTATAACTCATTAGATCTGAGGGTACATGAATTATCGGTGGTTGACAGTGATGCTGTTCAAAGCTTGTATCTAGTCCCTAAGAGACATTCATAGTTCACATACCTACTTATTTTTGCAAAACCATACCCCCTTGAGTCAAATTACTTTTTTTTTTCCTATTTGAGAATTTTGCCTTGTTACTAGGCCCAGGGAGATGAAATACCTGACAACGGGACACTAGGTAACTATGTGCTTTGATGTGCTCATCACCAACTGGGTGCTATCCAAATTATCAAATCTTTGGGGTTTTTGTGGGGGATGGGTATTGCAGATTTAACCCAAGGGTGAGGCTTTAATGCTGAGCACATCTACATCTCCAGGCCATTAAAAATATAATTTAAATGTTGAAGCAATATCTTGCTAAGTTGCTGGGGCTGGTCTTGAACTTGCAAGACTTCTGTCTCAGCCTCTTAAGTCACTACACCTGACTCCAAGTTATCAAATTTTTAAGTTGTGCATGCACATTAGCAGTTCAATACAAAATTAAGATCACAAGTATATTCAATAAGTAATGACTCAGATTTCTGAAATCTGCTCCTGCTTATTCACCAAATCTCTCCCAACTTACTTTCATGTTTATCAGAGGAATCCTTTAAAGTGAGGATTTGCTCTACAATCAGGTGAATTTATATATGACCTTTCCTGTGGATGTCCTAGAGCTTACTTAATGGGACCATGCCCCCCCCAAAAAAAACATAGAAGCATGTACTGTAAATATGCGTAAGCTCCACAAAATGACTTTCCTTTAGAAAATCTGATCTGGCTATTATTACTGAATGTCCAACCTGCCAATACCACAGACCAGTGGTGAGCTCCTGATAGTGCACCATCCCCTAGGGATAAAAACAAGTCACCTGGTGGAAGGGTGACTACATTAAATTCTTTATAGTATGCAATGATCTATGTAGAAATGGACACACATTCTGGAAATGGGTTCCCTGCTGTCAGTGTTTCTACAAGCATCACCATATGTTACCTTATAGAATAGTTCTTTCATTGCCATAGCATCTCATAGTACATTGTCTTTGATCAGGAAACTAATTTTACAGCAAAGTGACTATCATATTAGATTTGCCACTGAAATTCAGGTTTCCTCCCATGTCTCAGTGCCAGTAAGCAACTGGCCTGATGGAATAGCCTCCTAAAGGCTCACTTTTGGTGCCATCTAGGATACAATATTGTTTAAAGTTGTGGTGCTGGCCTAATGGATTAAACTATCTACCAGCGCCTATAGTGTTATGTGTTCCATAGCCAGACTATGCAGTTTCAGTAACCAAGAAGTAAATTGAGAGGTACTTATTTCATTATGTACAGAATTTTGGTTTTTTTTTTTTCCATCCCTAAAACATTATATCCAGTGGCTTTGGATGTTCTGCTTTCCAAGGAAGGGATACTCTGCCATGAAATATAGCTATTTTTCCATTAAATTGGGATGTAAAATTGCTCCCCTACTATGTTTACTTCCTAAAGTCATGGACCTAACTGGCAACAAAGAATTTTACTATATTGGTTGGGGTGAGTAATTCTGAATGACAAGGGAAAATTGGGTGAGAAGGATTAGTCAGAATCCAGAGATTCACTCCAGAACTTTGTGTGGGTGTGTGGTGCTGGGGATTGAACCTTGGGTTTCACCCTTGATAGGCAAACCCTCTACCGAAAAGCTATATTCCCAGACCTGTTCTGGAGCCTTTTAACATTTATATGTCCCATAAAAACTACCACTGAAGAGCTGTGGCTCCCAAATTCATGATCACCAGTTCACCAATTCTATGAAAAGAAGATTTAGGTCATCTCATGATACAAAAACTTCTGTTCTGCAGAAGCTTGGGAAAGTGCAGTTTGAGCTTGGAATGGGTGATGGAAAAAGGAAGTTATGATCAAAGTTGGCCTCATGACCAAAAGCAAAAACAGTAACGGGCAATTAACACATTTATGTTAAGTGAATATTTCTTTCCTCCCACTCTCCTCGCTATCTTTCGGAAGAGTACGACTGTGGGTAAGATGCAAATCTAGATTCCAGCTGGGAGTATGACTGAATTGCTGACACTCTGCCACAGTTTAAATTATACTAGGCCTGTGGTCTCCACGTTCTGTGGATATAATTTTTTAAATCTAAGCAAAAGGCAAGAATGGATGCTGAGTGGGAGTGCTGTTCTGGTAATTTTCTATTTGCTTCCTGGATTTAGTTTTCTCTTGTCTAAGTTGCTCTGTGCTCATAGATGTCATCCAGATTCTTCTGTAGGCTGAATTCCAGCAGAATACACCTAATGGGAGGCTCTTGCAGGATTCTGATTAGGTAGGGAGAAGGAGAAGGGGGCATTTCTTTCCTGTATCCTGCTTTCCTGCTGAACTTCTGCCAGTTGCTGCCTCTCTCCATAACTGGACCCCTGTTGGGTGACCTTTTCTTTCACCTCCTGAACCTACATGGTTCTGGATCACTGTCCTTCTCTTGTCCCTTTGTGAATTCCTGAAGCTATCTGTCTTTGTTCCTCAGCATCTTTCTTATCATTATTATTGTATTGCTTTTTAATCCTAGCTACATCTTTGTAAACAGATTCTTCCTTATTACATTCTCTAGACCTTAGAGGAATCATGGTATCTTCCAGGATTATATCTAGTACTAAAGTCAATGATTTATTGGACATAAGAAACAAACCTAATAAAAATTAACTCAAAAAGGCTTGAAAATGAAGCTTTGTGCAAAGGCAATACAGGAAATTTGGAAAATAAAATTAAGAAAACACTGAAAAAGGCAGTATTCATATTAACTAAGTCATCTGTTGTTAAGAATATTAAGTGTGGGGCTGAGATTGTGGCTCAGCGGTAGAGCGCTCGCCTTGCACGGGTGGGACCAGGATTCAATCCTCAGCACCACATAAAAAAATAAAGTTATTGTGTTGTGTCTATCTACATCTAAAAATAAATATTAAAAAATATATTAAGTGGACAAAGATAGATGCTTCATATTATTTGTATCATATATGTATGATGACATACAAAATAATGATTATATGCATTTATTAATTAAATGTCAGGCTTGAAAAATTAAGTAAAATTTTCAGTAAATACACATTGTTTAAAGGAAAGCAATAATGTTCTTTTTTCAGTGATAGAAGATCAAGTGGGCAAAATAGAAGTGAAATTGAGGAGGATATAAAAACCTAACAAGGGAGAACTAATAAGTAAGCATCAATTGCTCATGGTCTAATAGCTAAAGTGGACAAAGTATTAAGCCTCAAAGAATTTGTTCAATATGTGCTTGGAAGTGAATTTTCTGAGTCATACAGTGGGAATTAAACCACAGCACATAATGTGAAAGCTGTTTCCCAAGTGGTTTCCCAGTTGTATCCTAAAAGTATTCTAAGAGATATTCAGTTGCTCTAAGATATGTCAAAACTACAAACTTAAAAAAATATGTTTAGTCATTCTGACATACGGTGACGTTGCATGTTGGATTTAATGGGTATTTACGTGGTTAATAACTACTGAGGTTGAAAACCTTTTCAAATGTTTAATTGATATGTGCATAATTTTTTTGTACTATACAAACTCTTCAAATTCTTGCTTATTTTCCTGTTGGGTTGTCTAACTTTTTACTGTTATAATTTGCATAAATTTTGAATATATGCCATTATCAATGATGTAAGTTGCATATACTCTTCTAGTTGTTTGGCTTGTTTCTAAGCTTCCTGGTACCCTGTTAGAGAATGCAGTACTTAATTTTAACATAGTTCAAATTTATAAACTTTTTTTATGTCATGTGTAAGACATATTTGCCTGCCCAGGCCCTCATGAGTCAGTTTTTAATCTTAAACTATTGCTTTATTTTTCTCATTTAGATCTACATGAATGAATTTATTTTTGTGAATTGTGTGAAGTAAGGGCCACCATTTCATTTTTCCTTACTGATACCCAGTTGCTGAACTTCTGTTTTAAAGATAACTTTTCTATATTGCAATGCCCCTCTTAGACATCAATCAGGTTTTTTTGTTGTTTTATTTTCATGATTCTATTCTATTAGTCTATCCAACTATGCAATAAGATTTTACTTTCTTCATTATCATGTATATAGACTTTGATATCTGATAATGTAAATATTTTTTTCTTTTTCAAGATATTATATAACCTTAGCTTTGTGTATTTTCATCTAAATTTTAGAATCTGTATAAATGTTCGAATGTAAAGAAGTCTCCTGAAACTACAATTGGCATTGTAATCAATAGATTAATTTAGCAGAGAGATGCCTTTATAAATTTGAGATTTCAATATATGAAACCATGACATCTTTCCATTTATTTAGATTTTACCCAATTTAATCAATAATGATATTTTGTTAGATAGACATTTTACATAGATTTCTTTAGATTTATCTAAAAGTACTTGATGCTATTCTCAGTATACCATTTTTGTATCTTAATCTTCTATGTGTTGCATGATGAATTACAGTTTTTCTACTTGTTTTGTAGATGAAGCCACATTAAACTGTGATAGCAATTTTAATAATTAAGTAGAAAACTGTCTTGGGCATTTCCTAAACACAAATGTAGAGCCTGAAAATGAAATGGCATTTTGCCTGTTCAAGTCTTTACTTTTATTCTTTGCCCTATTACACTGGCTAGGAGAACTGATGAAATGGATGGAAGTGATGAGAGCAAAGAATCTACCACCAGTTTTTGTCTTGCAGGGAAATTTTTTTTTTTTTTTTTTTTTTTTTTACATTACTCCCCTTACTTTATTTTTTATTTATTTATTTTTTTATTTATTTTTTTTTTATTTTATTTTTTTTTTTTTATTGGTCGTTCATAACATTACATAGTTCTTAATACATCATACTACATGGTTGATTCACATGGATTATGAACTCCCGCTTTTACCCCGTATACAAATTGCTGTATCACATCAGTTTCCCTTCCATTGATTGACATATTGCCTTTCTAGTGTCTGATGTATTCTGCTGTCTGTCCTATTCTCTACTAACCCCCCTCCCCTCCCCTCGCCTCCCCTCCCCTCCCCTTTTCTCTCTCTACCCCTTCTACTGTAAATCATTTCTTCCATTTGTATTATCTTGTCTTACCCCTCCTTTCCTCTTATATGACATTTTTTATAACCCTGAGGATCGCCTTCCATTTCCATGCACTTTCCCTTCTCACTCCCTTTCCCTCCCACCTCTCATCCCTGTTTAATGTAAATCTTCTTCTCAAGCTCTTCGTCCCTACCCTGTCCTTGTTCACTCTCCTTATATCAAAGGAGTCATTTGGAATTTGTTTTTTAAAGATTGACTAGCTTCACTTAGCATAATCTGCTCTAATGCCATCCATTTCCCTCCAAATTCTATGATTTTGTCATTTTTTAATGCAGAGTAATACTCCATAGTATATAAATGCCACATTTTTTTTATCCATTCATCTATTGAAGGGCATCTAGGCTGGTTCCACAGTCTTGCTATCGTGAATTGAGCTGCTATGAACATCGATGTAGCAGTGTCCCTGTAGCATGCTCTTGTTAGGGCTTTAGGGAATAGACCGAGAAGGGGAATAGCTGGGTCGAATGGTGGTTCCATTCCCAGCTTTCCAAGAAATCTCCATACTGCTTTCCAAATTGGCTGCACCAATTTGCAGTCCCACCAGCAATGAACAAGAGTGCCCTTTTCCCCGCATCCTCTCCAGCACTTATTGTTGTTTGACTTCCTAATGGCTGCCAGTCTTACTGGAGTGAGATGGTATCTTAGGGTAGTTTTGATTTGCATTTCTCTGACTACTAGCGATGGTGAGCATTTTTTCATGTACTTGTTGATTGATTGTATGTCCTCCTCTGAGAAGTGTCTGTTCAGGTCCTTGGCCCATTTATTGATTGGGTTATTTGTTATCTTATTGTCTAATTTTTTGAGTTCTTTGTATATTCTGGTTATTAGGGCTCTATCTGAAGTGTGTGGAGTAAAGATTTGTTCCCAGGATGTAGGCTCCCTGTTTATCTCTCTTATTGTTTCTTTTGCTGAGAAAAAACTTTTTAGTTTGAGTAAGTCCCATTTGTTGATTCTATTTGTTAACTCTAGCGCTATGGGTGTCCTATTGAGGAATTTGGAGCCCGATCCCACCGCGTGTAGATCATAACCAACTTTTTCTTCTATCAGATGCCATGTCTCTGATTTAATATCAAGCTCCTTGATCCATTTTGAGTTAACTTTTGTGCACGGCGAGAGATAGGGATTCAGATTCATTTTGGTACAAATGGATTTCCAGTTTTCCCAGCACCATTTGTTGAAGATGCTATCCTTCCTCCATTGCATGCTTTTAGCCCCTTTATCAAAAATAAGATAGTTGTAGTTTTGTGGATTGGTTATTGTGTCCTCTATTCTGTACCATTGGTCCACCCGCCTGTTTTGGTACCAGTACCATGCTGTTTTTGTTACTATTGCTCTGTAGTATAGTTTGAAGTCTGGTATCGCTATACCGCCTGATTCACACTTCCTGCTTAGTATTGTTTTTGCTATTCTGGGTCTCTTATTGTTCCATATGAATTTCATGATTCTTTTATCGATTTCTACAAGATATGCTGTTGGGATTTTGATTGGCATTGCATTGAACTTATATAGGACTTTTGGTAATATCGCCATTTTGATGATGTTAGTTCTGCCTATCCATGAGCAGGGTATATTTTTCCATCTTCTAAGGTCTTCTTCTATGTCTTTCTTTAGGGTTCTGTAATTTTCATTGTATAAATCTTTCACCTCTTTTGTTAGGTTGATTCCCAAGTATTTTATTTTTTGGGGGGATATTGTGAATGGAGTAGTTGTCCTCATTTCCGTTTCAGAGGCTCTGTCGCTGATATACAGGAATGCCTTTGATTTATGCGTGTTGATCTTATATCCTGCCACTTTGCTGAATTCATTTATTAGCTCTAATAGCTTCTTTGTAGACCCTTTTGGGTCTGCTAGGTATAGAATCATATCATCTGCAAATAGTGATAATTTAAGTTCTTCTTTTCCTATTTTTATGCCTTTAATTTCTTTCGTCTGCCTAATTGCTCTGGCCAGTATTTCGAGGACTATGTTGAACAGAAGTGGTGAGAGAGGGCATCCCTGTCTTGTACCAGATCTTAGAGGGAATGCCTTCAATTTTTCTCCATTCAGAATGATGCTGGCCTGTGGCTTATCATAGATTGCTTTTACAATGTTGAGGTATGATCCAGTTATCCCTAATTTTTCTAGAGTTTTGAACATAAAGGGATGCTGTACTTTGTCGAAAGCTTTTTCTGCATCTATCGATATGATCATATGGTTCTTATTTTTAAATCTATTGATGTGGTGGATAACATTTATTGTTTTCCGTATATTGAACCAACCTTGCATACCAGGGATGAATCCTACTTGATCATGGTGTATAATTTTTTTGATATGTATTTGAATCCGATTCGCCAGAATTTTATTGAGGATTTTTGCATCAAGGTTCATTAGAGATATTGGTCTGTAGTTTTCTTTCTTTGAAGTGTCTTTGTCTGGTTTCGGAATCAGGGTGATGTTGGCCTCGTAGAACGAATTTGGAAGTTCTCCCTCCTTTTCTATTTCCTGAAATAGCTTGAAAAGTATTGGTGTTAGTTCCTCTTTAAAGGTTTTGTAAAACTCTGCTGTATATCCATCCGGTCCTGGGCTTTTCTTAGTTGGTAGTCTTTTGATGGTTTCTTCTATTTCCTCTATTGTTATTGGTCTGTTTAGGTTGTCTATATCCTCCTGGCTCAATCTAGGCAGATCATAAGACTCAAGGAATTTATCTATGCCTTCACTATCTTCTATTTTATTGGAGTATAAGGATTCAAAGTAGTTTCTGATTATCTTCTGTATTTCTGAAGTGTCTGTTGTGATATTGCCTTTTTCATCCCGTATGCTAGTAATTTGGGTTCTCTCTCTTCTTCTCTTCGTTAGCATGGCTAAGGGTCTGTCAATTTTATTTATTTTTTCAAAGAACCAGCTTTTAGTTTTGTCAATTTTTTCAATTGTTTCTTTTGTTTCAATTTCATTAATTTCAGCTCTGATTTTAATTATTTCTTGCCTTCTACTTCTTTTGCTGTTGTTTTGCTCTTCTTTTTCTAGGATTTTGAGATGAAGTATGAGATCATTTATTTGTTGGTTTTTTCTTTTTTTGAGGAATGAACTCCAAGCAATGAATTTTCCTCTTAGAACTGCTTTCAATGTGTCCCATAGATTCCGATATGTTGTGTCTGTGTTTTCATTTAACTCTAGGAATTTTTTAATTTCCTCCTTGATGTCTTCTAAAACCCATTGATCACTCAGCAACCTATTGTTCATTCTCCAGGTGATGTTTGATTTTTCCTTTCTTCTTTTATCATTGATTTTCAGTTTCATTCCATTATGATCAGACAAGATGCATGGTATTATCTCTACCTCTTTGTATTGTCTAAGAGTTGCCCTGTGACATAGTATATGGTCTATTTTTGAGAAGGTTCCATGTGCTGCTGAGAAAAAAGTGTAGCTACTTGATGTTGGGTGGTATAGTCTATATATGTCAATTAAGTCTAGGTTGTTAATTGTGTTATTGAGTTCTATAGTTTCCTTATTTAACTTTTGTTTGGAAGATCTGTCCAGTGGTGAGAGAGGTGTGTTGAAGTCTCCCATGATTACTGTATGGTGGTCTATTAGACTCTTGAACTTGAGAAGAGTTTGCTTGATGAACATGGCTGCTCCATTATTTGGGGCATATATATTTATGATTGTTATGTCTTGTTGGTGTATGGTTCCCTTGAGCAGTATGAAGTGTCCTTCTTTATCCCTTTTGATTAGCTTTGGCTTGAAATCTATTTTATTAGATATGAGTATGGACACTCCTGCTTGTTTCCGTGGTCCATATGAGTGATATGATTTTTCCCAACCTTTCACCTTCAGTCTATGTACATCTTTTCCTATCAAAAGCGTCTCCTGTAGACAGCATATTGTTGGGTCTTGTTTTGTGATCCATTCTACTAGCCTGTGTCTCTTAATTGGTGAGTTTAAGCCATTAACATTTAGGGTTATTATTGAGATATGGTTTGTTCTTCTATCCATATTTGTTTATTGATGTTACTAAACCTGATTTGTTATCCTCTTTGACTACTTTCCCCCCTTTACTGTCCTACCTCCCATTGTTGGTTATCAATGTTATTTTCCATTTCCTCTTCCTGTAATGTTTTGCCAAGGATTTTTTGAAGAGATGGTTTTCTAGCTGCGAATTCTTTTAACTTTTGTTTATCGTGGAAGGTTTTAATTTCATCTTCTAACCTGAAGCTTAATTTCGCCGGATACAAGATTCTTGGTTGGAATCCATTTTCTTTAAGCGTTTGAAATATGTTATTCCAGGATCTTCTAGCTTTTAGAGTCTGTGTTGAGAGATCAGCTGTTATTCTGATTGGTTTACCCCTAAATGTAATCTGCTTCCTTTCCCTTGTAGCTTTTAAAATTCTCTCCTTGTTCTGTATGTTGGACATCTTCATTATAATGTGTCTTGGTGTGGATCTCTTATGATTTTGCACATTCGGCGTCCTGTAGGCTTCTAGGATTTGGGATTCTGTCTCATTCTTCAAGTCTGGGAAGTTTTCTTGTATTATTTCACTGAATAGATTGCTTAATCCTTTGGTTTGGAGCTCTGTGCCTTCCTGTATCCCAATGACTCTTAAGTTAGGTCTTTTGATATTATCCCATAGCTCTTGAATGTTCTGCTCATGGTTTCTTAGTAGACTTGCTGAGCTATCTATGTTCTTTTCAAGTTGAAATACTCTGTCTTCATTATCTGATGTTCTATCTTCTAAGTGATCCACTCTGCTGGTAGTATTCTCAATTGAGTTTTTAAGTTGGTTTATTGTTTCCTGCATTCCTAGTATTTCTATTTGTTTGTTTTTTATTACCTCTATCTCCCTGTGAAATTGATCTTTTACTTCCTGGATTTGTTTGTCAATGTGATCTTTCATTGTCTGATTTTGCTGTCTCATGTCTTCCTTGAGACTCCAGATCATCTGAAGCATGTATGTCCTGAGCTCTCTATCTGACATTCCATCTGTTGCAGCTATTACCTCTTCTAAAGTTGAGTTGACCTGCATTGCCTGTGGTCCTTTCTTTCCTTGTCGTTTCATACTGCTGGCGTTTCTTCCTGCTTGGTGAAATTGTTGTGTCTTTGATATTTTCCCCCTCTATTTATTTATATTGCTCTTGTATAGTTGAAAAATCACCCTTGCAGGGCAGGTAGTGGCTGTGATCCTCCTCCAATTAGTGTGATCCGTCTACCATGCTGGCAGGCCCTAGGTCTACTTTGCTGGTCGGTCAAAGGTCTACCTACCCAGCAGGCGCCAGGGGCACCTGTGTCACTCCATAGGTTGCTGGGCCTAACCTCCCGATGGGTTGCAGGTTCGCCTCGTTTGCAGGCACTGGGGGAGAGGCCGGTTCCGCCCCTCAGCAGGCTTTGGGCCCGCTCTGCTCCTGTTCACAGTCCCGCCTACCTGCAGACACTGGGGGAGGGGACGGGCCTAGCCCTCAGCCGTCCGCCGCCGGACCTGTCCTAGTGGGTCCGGTCCGCGTTCCCCGCCGGCACGTGTAGCTGCAGTCCCTTGGCTGGTTGCTGGGCCTGACCCGCCCGCCCGTGGCTTGCAGGTGCGCCTCGCTTGCAGGCACTGGGGGAGGGGCCGGTTCCGCCCCTCAGCAGGCTTTGGGCCGGCTCTGCTGCTGTTCTCAGTCCCTCCTACCTGCAGACACTGGGGGAGGGGACGGGCCTAGCCCTCAGCCGTCCGCCGCCGGACCTGTCCTAGTGGGTCCGGTCCGCGTTCCCCGCCGGCGCGTGTAGCTGCAGTCCCTTGGCTGGTTGCTGGGCCTGACCCGCCCGCCCGTGGCTTGCAGGTGCGCCTCGCTTGCAGGCACTGGGGGAGGGGCCGGTTCCGCCCCTCAGCAGGCTTTGGGCTGGCTCTGCTGCTGTTCTCAGTCCCTCCTACCTGCAGACACTGGGGGAGGGGACGGGCCTAGCCCTCAGCCGTCCGCCGCCGGACCTGTCCTAGTGGGTCCGGTCCGCGTTCCCCGCCGGCGCGTGTAGCTGCAGTCCCTTGGCTGGTTGCTGGGCTTGACCCGCCCGCCCGTGGCTTGCAGGTGCGCCTCGCTTGCAGGCACTGGGGGAGGGGCCGGTTCCGCCCCTCAGCAGGCTTTGGGCTGGCTCTGCTGCTGTTCTCAGTCCCTCCTACCTGCAGACACTGGGGGAGGGGACGGGCCTAGCCCTCAGCCGTCCGCCGCCGGACCTGTCCTAGTGGGTCCGGTCCGCGTTCCCCGCCGGCGCGTGAAGCTGCAGTCCCTTGGCTGGTTGCTGGGCCTGACCCGCCCGCCCGTGGCTTGCAGGTGCGCCTCGCTTGCAGGCACTGGGGGAGGGGCCGGTTCCGCCCCTCAGCAGGCTTTGGGCTGGCTCTGCTGCTGTTCTCAGTCCCTCCTACCTGCAGACACTGGGGGAGGGGACGGGCCTAGCCCTCAGCCGTCCGCCGCCGGACCTGTCCTAGTGGGTCCGGTCCGCGTTCCCCGCCGGCACGTGTAGCTGCAGTCCCTTGGCTGGTTGCTGGGCCTGACCCGCCCGCCCGTGGCTTGCAGGTGCGCCTCGCTTGCAGGCACTGGGGGAGGGGCCGGTTCCGCCCCTCAGCAGGCTTTGGGCCGGCTCTGCTGCTGTTCTCAGTCCCTCCTACCTGCAGACACTGGGGGAGGGGACGGGCCTAGCCCTCAGCCGTCCGCCGCCGGACCTGTCCTAGTGGGTCCGGTCCGCGTTCCCCGCCCGCGCGTGTAGCTGCAGTCCCTTGGCTGGTTGCTGGGCCTGACCCGCCCGCCCGTGGCTTGCAGGTGCGCCTCGCTTGCAGGCACTGGGGGAGGGGCCGGTTCCGCCCCTCAGCAGGCTTTGGGCTGGCTCTGCTGCTGTTCTCAGTCCCTCCTACCTGCAGACACTGGGGGAGGGGACGGGCCTAGCCCTCAGCCGTCCGCCGCCGGACCTGTCCTAGTGGGTCCGGTCCGCGTTCCCCGCCGGCGCGTGTAGCTGCAGTCCCTTGGCTGGTTGCTGGGCTTGACCCGCCCGCCCGTGGCTTGCAGGTGCGCCTCGCTTGCAGGCACTGGGGGAGGGGCCGGTTCCGCCCCTCAGCAGGCTTTGGGCTGGCTCTGCTGCTGTTCTCAGTCCCTCCTACCTGCAGACACTGGGGGAGGGGACGGGCCTAGCCCTCAGCCGTCCGCCGCCGGACCTGTCCTAGTGGGTCCGGTCCGCGTTCCCCGCCGGCGCGTGAAGCTGCAGTCCCTTGGCTGGTTGCTGGGCCTGACCCGCCCGCCCGTGGCTTGCAGGTGCGCCTCGCTTGCAGGCACTGGGGGAGGGGCCGGTTCCGCCCCTCAGCAGGCTTTGGGCTGGCTCTGCTGCTGTTCTCAGTCCCTCCTACCTGCAGACACTGGGGGAGGGGACGGGCCTAGCCCTCAGCCGTCCGCCGCCGGACCTGTCCTAGTGGGTCCGGTCCGCGTTCCCCGCCGGCGCGTGTAGCTGCAGTCCCTTGGCTGGTTGCTGGGCCTGACCCGCCCGCCCGTGGCTTGCAGGTGCGCCTCGCTTGCAGGCACTGGGGGAGGGGCCGGTTCCGCCCCTCAGCAGGCTTTGGGCTGGCTCTGCTGCTGTTCTCAGTCCCTCCTACCTGCAGACACTGGGGGAGGGGACGGGCCTAGCCCTCAGCCGTCCGCCGCCGGACCTGTCCTAGTGGGTCCGGTCCGCGTTCCCCGCCGGCGCGTGTAGCTGCAGTCCCTTGGCTGGTTGCTGGGCTTGACCCGCCCGCCCGTGGCTTGCAGGTGCGCCTCGCTTGCAGGCACTGGGGGAGGGGCCGGTTCCGCCCCTCAGCAGGCTTTGGGCTGGCTCTGCTGCTGTTCTCAGTCCCTCCTACCTGCAGACACTGGGGGAGGGGACGGGCCTAGCCCTCAGCCGTCCGCCGCCGGACCTGTCCTAGTGGGTCCGGTCCGCGTTCCCCGCCGGCGCGTGAAGCTGCAGTCCCTTGGCTGGTTGCTGGGCCTGACCCGCCCGCCCGTGGCTTGCAGGTGCGCCTCGCTTGCAGGCACTGGGGGAGGGGCCGGTTCCGCCCCTCAGCAGGCTTTGGGCTGGCTCTGCTGCTGTTCTCAGTCCCTCCTACCTGCAGACACTGGGGGAGGGGACGGGCCTAGCCCTCAGCCGTCCGCCGCCGGACCTGTCCTAGTGGGTCCGGTCCGCGTTCCCCGCCGGCACGTGTAGCTGCAGTCCCTTGGCTGGTTGCTGGGCCTGACCCGCCCGCCCGTGGCTTGCAGGTGCGCCTCGCTTGCAGGCACTGGGGGAGGGGCCGGTTCCGCCCCTCAGCAGGCTTTGGGCCGGCTCTGCTGCTGTTCTCAGTCCCTCCTACCTGCAGACACTGGGGGAGGGGACGGGCCTAGCCCTCAGCCGTCCGCCGCCGGACCTGTCCTAGTGGGTCCGGTCCGCGTTCCCCGCCGGCGCGTGTAGCTGCAGTCCCTTGGCTGGTTGCTGGGCCTGACCCGCCCGCCCGTGGCTTGCAGGTGCGCCTCGCTTGCAGGCACTGGGGGAGGGGCCGGTTCCGCCCCTCAGCAGGCTTTGGGCTGGCTCTGCTGCTGTTCTCAGTCCCTCCTACCTGCAGACACTGGGGGAGGGGACGGGCCTAGCCCTCAGCCGTCCGCCGCCGGACCTGTCCTAGTGGGTCCGGTCCGCGTTCCCCGCCGGCGCGTGTAGCTGCAGTCCCTTGGCTGGTTGCTGGGCTTGACCCGCCCGCCCGTGGCTTGCAGGTGCGCCTCGCTTGCAGGCACTGGGGGAGGGGCCGGTTCCGCCCCTCAGCAGGCTTTGGGCTGGCTCTGCTGCTGTTCTCAGTCCCTCCTACCTGCAGACACTGGGGGAGGGGACGGGCCTAGCCCTCAGCCGTCCGCCGCCGGACCTGTCCTAGTGGGTCCGGTCCGCGTTCCCCGCCGGCGCGTGAAGCTGCAGTCCCTTGGCTGGTTGCTGGGCCTGACCCGCCCGCCCGTGGCTTGCAGGTGCGCCTCGCTTGCAGGCACTGGGGGAGGGGCCGGTTCCGCCCCTCAGCAGGCTTTGGGCTGGCTCTGCTGCTGTTCTCAGTCCCTCCTACCTGCAGACACTGGGGGAGGGGACGGGCCTAGCCCTCAGCCGTCCGCCGCCGGACCTGTCCTAGTGGGTCCGGTCCGCGTTCCCCGCCGGCGCGTGTAGCTGCAGTCCCTTGGCTGGTTGCTGGGCCTGACCCGCCAGCCCGTGGCTTGCAGGTGCGCCTCGCTTGCAGGCCTTGCAGGGAAATTTTTTAACATTCCAGCTTTAAGAAGTTGATTTTTTTTTTCCCTGCAGTTTTTTTCTCATTTTGAAGGGGAGGGGCATGGTGTTTATCAAATTAAAAAGCTTCTTTCTATTTACAGCTTACTGAGATTTTCATGAATTATCCCTGCATTCTAATAAATGCCATTCCTCATAGTTTTTTAAATATGATTTTTCTTTTTATTCAGGAATAAATTATATTGATAAATTTAAAATTTTTTTGGACAAATTTGGATAGGGGTGAGAAATAACATTCCAAACTAACAGGAAAAGTTCAAGAAAAGTAGAATAAGTCACTCTACATTCTTCATGAAATGTTCAAATTCACAATAGGATGCCACAGTTCATATAGTGAATTGGCTAAAATTGCTTATGTTTTGTTCATTTGCTTTATAATTTCCATTCCCCCTCTCTTTTACTTAATAATTTGAGAGAAATTAACCAAAATTTCCCCTTTACCTCTCAGCAAATCAGTTTTATTTCTTAAAAACAAGGACTTCTTCTAACCCAAATACAGTTATTAAAATCAAAATCAAAGTTTGCTCATTGCTTTTTGAATGTTAAAACATCCTTGCATTTCTGGAATAAAAATAAATCTGTTAGTCTTTATTAGACTCTTTAAATGTTACTAGATTTGTTTTGAAAATATTTGCATAGGATTTTTACATCAATTTTTATAATGAGACTGGATTTTGTTTCTCTTTCATGTATTGCCCTGTCAGATTTTTCTATCAGATAATGTTGGCTTCATAAAATGTGTTGGAAAGGGTTTCACAGTTTCTATTTTCTAAGAGTTGGATTAGAACTATTATTTCATTCTTAAGTCATTAGATGAATTGATAGGCAAATTCTGGCTGGGACTATTCCAAAATTTAAATACATAAATATTTAATTTCATTAGTATGTCATATTGCTCATATTTTCTATTTTTCCTCTATCTTCTTTAGTAATATTTTCTCAGAATTTGTCTCTTTATTCTAGTTTTCAAATTATTGCCATAAAATTATTCATACTATGCTAAAATAAGATCTTAAATCACACTTATTGATGTATAATTGACATTTATTACAATTCACTCTGTTTAGATATAGTTGATTCTTAAAAAAATGCAGTAATTGTCACTGCAAGAAAGATATAGAATATTTTCACCTCCCTTATCAGTTCCCGTAAGTTTCTTTGTTCTAGGTCCCCAGCCACTACCTATATGACCTGGCAACCTCTTATCTAATTTATCTCTATCGTTCTGCTTTCACCAGAGTGTCATATAAATGCAATAAATAGTATTTAACCTTTTGTGGCATTTGTGATATTAATCCATTTTCTTGCACAGATTTGAAGTTTGCATATTTTAAATTTTCTAATAATGATCTATTATATTTATGTACCAAACTTTTAAAGGTACAAGGTGGTTGATGTACATTTGCATCGTTTTTTTAAGTTTATGTACTCTGAATAACGATGCTACAGGTATGAGAAGAATTTCTATATTTTCTGGAAGAATAGATTTAAAATGACAGGCAACGGCCAAGCTGTCTACCAAGGTGATCATATTATTTTTATCCCCATCAACAAAATATTAGAGTTCTGTTGCTCAATACCCTCTTTAGCACTTGGTATTTTCTTTACTCTTTAAATTTTTGCCAATTCTGAATAAGTATTTCGACATCTCAATGTGATTTTAATTTACAATTCTTTAATGAAAAAATAATGTTGATTATCTTTTTATATGCCTATTGGCCTTTATATATCTTCTTCAGTGAAGTGTTTGCACAGATCTTTTCCTACTTTTTAACTTTTAAATTAATATAAATTTATTTCATGTTTTGCTAATGTTTTACATCTTTAATTTATGAAACGTTGAAAATAATAATTCAAACACACTGGCAGAAACTGTAGCATCTGACAACATATATATGACTAATAAGTGAGGCAGAGTTCTGATTACTGATTAAGAAATCTGAGAAAGAACTAGAAGCAAGAACTTTTAGGCCTTTAGAAAATTATGATTTTCCTGACCTGGGTTTACAGAATCAAAAATGATCATTGGCTGTAAGTTTTGGCCATATATCAAAGAACAATATCTTCGGAAGTTAATTCTAATTATCTTGAAAAATGGTATGCTTTTTTCCAAGACTCTCTCTGTCCCTTTAAATGTGTTCCCAACCTCACACATAACTATTCCAAACAATTAATTCAACAATTATTTCTAATTTATTCTCAAGTCAGGATTTCTCAAACTGATGATATCTATGAGACTCGTGCTTTAAAAAGCAAAGCAAAGCGACAAAATGAGAAGTTAGTAAAACCTCAAAATTAGGTGAGCAATGAACAATATCATAATAAATTAGAATACCATGGTATTAGTATGCTTCTAAGGTAGAAATGACTTCTTAAATACATCCTAGACTTTAGACTGGTTAGGTTCCAGGTAGGAGAATATGTTCAATAGCTTTTTAGTTTTGCTCCTATGTGACCTTAACTTTATCAGGAAGAATGATGTTTTATCAATGATAGTTAAAAACAGCTAAGAAGCTGGGCATGCTGGTGCATGCCTCTAATCCCAGCAGTTCAGCAGTCTGAGGAAGGAGGATCACAGGCTCAAAACTAGTCTCAGCAACTTAGTTAAGTGCTGTTTGGTTCAAACAAAAAAACCAAACAACAAAAACAAAACAAAACAAAAAACAGGTAAGAAATGAGCAGATATTTGTACCACAACCAGTACACACAACTCCACTGTAGTGCTGGACCAGGCTAATTTTCCAGAATGGAGCAAGGGCCTCAATGTTGTCCAACAATGCATTTCTATTATAGGATAGTATAGTGTAGTACAGAATGCTATGAATCTCATTTTGAACTTAACAATCTGAATTAAAATACTACTATTGCATTAATAAATATAATATTTAAATCGGCAAATTAAAAATTACCTCTATGTGCTAAAATCCCCTGTGATGACACTTCACTATGCAGATCATGGTAATTACTTTGAAAAATCAGCTATTCCAAGGTAACTGGGCAGTTAAAATATTTTATCAGGTAAATTACCAGTCACCATCAACATACATCAAGGACTCATTTGGATTTTATTACAGGTTGACATTTACTTATTTGCCCAATTTTTAAAATTACAACTGTTGCACGATTGCCCCAGGGCGCAACTGTAGAAAATTAGCACACTAATCACATTAATTATCATAAATAAAAGGTTATCAAAGAGCAGCAAGTAACAGCATAGAGTTTTTTAAAGCAACTTGGGACCTCCCTAATAATACCTTATATTTACATACAACATTGAAATTTTCAAGGCTCTTTTACCTCTATAATTTTTAACTTTTAACAACTCTGCCATATAGATGCTATTATTGATTATCATTTTGGAAACGAAAAAAACCAAAGTGTGAAATAATTGTGGGAGTGACCAAAGATCATGCAGCTAAATACTCTTAAGTCAAGAAACAAATTTCCTGAACTTTGAATATTCCATTCTCCTGCCTTATATTTATCTGCCTTTAATGGAACAAAAATATAAGATACTTTATCTTCTATGTTGCAGTCTACCAACAAACAAGGGAACAAAAATAAAGGTCCAAAATATTTCCCGATGTGCTTGCTTCTTTCCACCTCCACTGGGAACAACCTGATCTCTGTAAAGATCATTTCCTTCCTTGTTACTTATGTGATAACTCCCTCCATTTTGCCTCTATAAAATCTATTCTCTACAAAGAATCCCAAATGATTTTTAAAATATATATGAGATTGTGCTATTTTTGTGCTTAAAATCTATGGATTCCCAGTGCATTAGAATATAATCTACATGACTTACCTTGCACTTCAGGATTTATGCAATCTCACCCCACCTCCAATTTCATCTCCTCTCACTCTCTAACCTCTCCTTACTCCACTCTATCACTGTCTACCCCTCACTGTTTTTATTATTATTATTATTATTATTATTATTCCTATTGTCACGATTGTTTCTGCCTCAGAGTCATGGTTCTTATATTTTGCTGTGTTTGGAATGTTCTTTTCTCAGATTTTTGCAGAACTTACTTAAAATTCTTTCTCTTCAGAGACACTTACTTCCATAATTGCACCTAACCTGGGTTCTCCTCTGTCTCCTTTTCTTTCACAGCCTGTTCTCAAGTCATTTTTTTTTTGCATTCTGTATTATGTTATTGCCATTTTTTTTTGCTCCTAGAAATCACTTTATTCATGTTTTTGTTAATTGTTTGTGTGCATTGAATCTCCCACATTAAGAGCTCCATAATAGCAGAGATCCTGTGTGCCTTTCTTACTGCTTGTTACAGATGCTCTGCACTCATCCCTCCTGTTGCCAAGGCAGCCCTCAAACCATCTGCACCTTCAGTTGACCATTTCTGCTTATTCCACAGAAGTTTCTACCTTAACACCTCTCTGCCTCATGGTATTTTTCTGGGCATTTCTCTTGGTGGGCCAGAAGTACCAGGAAGCTAATGACCTAAGATATAAACCTCAACTAGTAAATAAGATTAAACCACCAAATTAAATATTATACACTGCTTTTTCACTTCACAGGTGTATTATAATAATAGAGTTCATTCTACATCTTTCAAAATCTCCAGCATGATTGAGCCCTACTTGTATGTAGTAGAAACCAGCCTATTCCTGTATGCTTCATTGGCTTTCATTTCTCCATTTTTTTTGTTGTTAAATGAAACAAAAAGATATTTATAAAATCGCATATATTTCCATGCCATCAATATGTGATTGTATTCTATACTCATTATATTCTCCTCTTCTTTACTCTTTCTTTTATTTTTTTTCTTTTCCTATCTTCTTACCAGTAATGGGTAATGATTCTCCTCCTGTAATTTCTTTGGTCCACATGCCTTTATCTTCCACCTATAGGATGTTAAGCTCAATTTGCAGGTTTGAGAGTAGGTCAGCACTGAACAGCTTGGTGCTGTGTTAACAATTAATGTGGCAGACTTCTTTGGTAAATGGAGCTCTGAATTCCCTGTGATGACATTCCTTTCTAATGCAAATGAATCAGTTTTCATGACAGAGAGCTTTTGAGTTCTACCAAAAGTTTTTGATCTCCTCAGAGAAGTCTAGTTGTCCTCAATATCCTGGTTCCTCTTTTTCGTAGTTGAGTTTATAGGCAACTATGTTAGTCATTTTTTCATTGCTGTGACCAAAACACCTGACACAAACAACTTGGAAGAGGAAAGTGTTTTGTTGGCTCACAGTTGGCTTCCAATGGTTCAGTCCATGGCTGGCCACCTCCTTTGTTTTGGGCCCAAGATGAGGCAGAACTTCATGGTGAAAGACTTGGGCAGAGGAAAGCTGCTCAGCTGATAGCAGCAGGGAAGCAAAGAAAGAGCCAAGAGGGGTCCAGGAACAAGACAGTACATTCATCTTCTGTTTCATCTGGGCCCCTCGCCTATTGGACAGTGCTGTCCACCTTCAGGGTGGGTCTCTGCTCTCAGTTTGCTATCCCACATGGTGGTTATCTCCAGAAACATCCTCATGCATTCTTTCAGAAGTCTCTTAATCCTAGGCATCTCTCAGCCAATCAAGTTGACAATCCAGATGAACTGTCACAGTATTTTACTTCTGATGGTTCTGTGCAAGCATCAGCATGAACTTAATATGAAGGAAATATAATCTATATTTTAAAAATAATCTTATTTTGCATCTTTGTCTCCTGGAACTGACTGATGGAGGATCCTATGACTAGAGCTGCCTAGAACACTTACATTTACACATTCATGTACACACACACACACACAATTTCCAAACATAGACATTTCTACAATAAAGTAGTAGAGAAGCATTAGAAATAAAATGTGTAATTTAGAACACGTGATGTATGCAAAGTACATTGTTATATTTATAAAATAAAGGCAGAATGTTAGACTTATTTTTCTCAAAATAATGTGAAGTGTGTTTGTGTGTTTGTATTTATTCTTTTTGAGATATGCACAGGAGATAATAGTGCATAGGAAATTAACAGTGATACATTCTATTCTACTATTCTTCTCGCACTCTAATTTGGAGGTCCCCAGTTTTATTCTCTTGCCAGGTGTTAATGTAGGACTTTAATCACAGGTAGTCTACCAGTGGTCAAAAGATAGCAATGTTTGACATAGGCTGTGTTGAATTTATTATGGAAGAAATTATAACATATAAAATTTAAAATTTTCTCTGCTTATTTGGTGGTTACTTCTAAGTTGGTACTTGGTCAACTTTTCCCTCCTGTACCCAATTTCTGTTTTTAAAAGTGTGGTGGAGAAACTTCTACGTATTTGAGTCTGTTGTATGTTAAGAAAGAAAACACTGATCCCAAGTAGACAAAATTGCAATTCTATAGCTGCTTCTACTTTAAACCATGTCTTAAGTGTGTCAAGATGAAGCAATAGAGTATGTGAACAAGATGGAATGTGTGGTTGGTGGTTTCTTTGTCCTTATTGAAGACAGTAAATTAGGGAATTGACAGCACTTGACTTTGTGGACAGGAACTTGAATCTCTTGGTCAATAACTCAGCAGTGTGTAGTGCTGGAGGTCTTTCCCTCACGAGAAAGTCACAGCCTTTGAGGATGGCTATCTCCATGCAGCATTTCAGTCTCAAGGTTTTGATAACTGCTCCTAAACTTTTCCCTTTCAGCTTGGATGTGGTACTACTACTCCAGGTACATACAGCATATCCCTTTTGGTTTATCTGAACACTATCCACTGTGACAGCAAGGATGAACTTGGAGAACATTATGTTGAGAGATGTAGACCAGGCACAGATTGACAATTGATCTCCTTCATGTGGCATTGAAGGGAGTCACACTTAGGGAAGCAGAGAGTAGAATGGTGATTTTAGGGGCTAGAGTGATTTTTATGTAAGAGTAATTTCAATTTTTCAGAATAAATAAGTTCTGGAGAATGAATATGTAGCATGGTGTCTATAATGCCTTATATCTAAACGATACTAAGAGAACAGAACGTAAGTATTCTTACCTACCCTACCCCCAAGAGTTGATGTTGTGAGATAATATGTTATTTAGCTTACTGTGGCAATTATTTAACAATTTTACATATTTCAAAACATCACATTGAGCACTGTAAATATATACAATTATTTGTTATTTATATTTAATAAAGCTGGAAAGATAAAGTTTTAATTAAAAAATATTTGTAAACCAAAAAAAGTAATAATATTTGTAAACAGATTTTTCTTGGTCTCAAAAGGAAAGTGTCAAATGGTTTAATGTAAGTCATTTATTTATTTAGGAACTGAAGATTGAACCCAGGGTCTCTTCTGCTTAGCTACATCCCTATCCCATTTTATTTTATTTTTGAGACAGAGTCTCACTAAGTTTCTCAGGGCCTCACTAACTTGCCGAGGCTGGCATTGAAGGGAATTATCAGGAATTAAGGTGTGCTGAAATTACAGGCATGCACCACTGTGCCAGGCTAATGTTAAGTTATTAAAAGATACTGTCTGCAATCTCTTTGGATTTCAGAATAAATGGACTTTTCTTCTAAACATTAGTTATTAAAGTGAGAAATTAATCTTGATATGACTAATGAACAGAACTATTAAGACTAAGGATCTAGATGTTTTAGTTGCTGAATATGCATGGGATTCCCTGAATGCAGATATTCTGCTTTGAGATCAGCCACTGGTTCCTTTTACCATGGAAAGATTTAGATTATACCATGCATGAGAAACATCACTGTATCTTAGAGGGAAATTTTGTGCTTCATCTTTTCCAATTAGATGGTGTTCCAGGTATAACCAAGTACCCAGATATGGGGAAGATCCTCCTACCATGCAATTGTATGCTGCTGGACTATTCCATGATTACCCATAAAGCAAACACTACCTAGGAAATGAGAATGGGAGTCTTTTGAGAGCTTGAGCACGTCCACTACAAATCATTCTTGGGAGAGAGGACAATAAGGGAAAAAGAAGTAAGAATGACAAATCTAGGTCTCTGGCCACAAGGAGGTCTCTTTTCCTCTTCAACCTTGAGATGGTTTCTTTAAAAACTGTTATGAAAAAGCTGTTCAAATGCTGGTTTAGAGCAGCAGCCAGGGAACTAGGTGGGTGTATCCTACCAGAAACCCCTAAGAACATATCTGAGTCTAAGTCTGCATAGTTGTAGACCTGTGATATGTAGTAGACAGGTCTGTGTTCTACTTACATTCTATATTTTGTTCTTGAACTTTGATTAAACATGTTGAAATGTTGCAGAATTGTCATCTTCTGTTTCACCTGGATAGAACTGTCAACAGAAATCACTGTTGAGAATTAAGAGAAGTGTCCCCACATATGGAACAAAATTAACCCTAGAGGGTCTACCCCATAGGTGAGTGGTTCAGAAACTGCGGGAGTATCTGCAGTGCAGGCAGCAAAATGGATGGTTGAGTTTCAAGGAACATCATAATTGATATGTGGAACATATAAGCCTACTCTGGTGAATGCAGAAAATATTTGGGGAAGTAAGATAATGAACCAATCAAGAAAACTGAAAAAATCTGTGTAGAGGTAGGGGCTATAGAGTCATCATAATTTCAGGACTAACAAGTAATACATCCTTGTTTTTGTGGTTATAAGCTGGTAAAAAACCTTACCATATTTAAATTTGTTCATTTGATGCTTTAATTTTAGAGAAGACAGTCCTTAAGACTTGGTTTCTCCCATTCTTGGATGGCTACCTACTGACAATAGAAATGTGCTGGAGAGCTTCTTGCTTTTTCATACTATCAACTTGGGTCTAGAAATTTAGATTACATTCTGTTCTCTTTTCATTCATTTTTACAGATGTGAAATCTAGTTAAAATGGACATCCAGGGTACCCTTCCCAGGAGAAAAGAATCAAAAGGGCTCTAAAAAATGGGCAATTCAGGACTGAGATGTAGCTCAGTAGTAGAACACTTTAGTCTAGCCTGCACAAAGCTCTGGTTTAGATCCCCAATAAAGAAAAGGGCATGATCAGCAACCTATGATAATATCTACCATTTATTTAGCACTTGCTTTGCATATATTATTTCTAATCCTTTTTCTCAACAGTACAAATAAAGTATTATTATTAAATAGACCAAAGGATACCAGAGTACTGCTGGATATGATCTTCTGTATATCCGTGAGTTCTTTAATCCAGTTTTTTTTCTTTTTTGATTTTCATAAACTAGCCAACTTATCTTTTTTCATTAGTACTTCCTATGACTCACTCATCCAAGTGATAAATTTGATTTGTCATTATTTACAGATATGCTTATGGAAACCACCAATGTTAGCCCACAATTTCTAATAAATAGCCTGTCCCTTTCTGTTCAGTGAGCAGAAGAGTAGAGGCTCCCTGACTGATATAACATGACTGTAACATCAGTTCCTAAAGTACTTGAATTGTTTGCTTATGCATCTTTACTTACAGCTAATCAGAAATTGACTAGAGTTAGGATGAATGAGATTCAAATTAAATCATATTATACTTTATTTAAATCATTAGTCAGAAAGATTTATGTCTTTCCTTCCCCTCATCCACCAAAGGATTCACTACTTGACATAACCTGAAACTATAATACATAATTTTTACAACTCAAAAAAGACTGCCAATTTAAGTTTCAGAAATGACTCTGTGTACATTTGTGGTGATTTATGGTGTTATATTATTAGATTAATTCTATAGCTACATCAGAAATCTGCACATCTAGATTTGCACAACTAGACAGTTGTATATTCATCATCTTGAAAGAAGTGTCTTCTAGAGAGGAACATTTTTTACAAGGGTCATTTGTGGTATTTCTTAGGTGAGCAGTTTGAATTTTATATAAATGCCTGCTTCTAATTTATGGAGGAAAACTTCATGAAACTATTCTAAAACAAAATGGCAATTCTTTTCCTTTTACTTATAGTGCTATAGTAAGTTATTTTTATTTAATGCTATACTGTCTTTATTTTTTTTTTTTTATTGTTGGTCATTCAAAACATTACATAGTTCTTAATACATCATATTTCACAGTTTGATTCAAGTGGGTTATGAACTCCCAATTTTACCCCGTATACAGATTGCTGTATCACATCAGTTACCCTTCCATTGATTGACATATTGCCTTTCTCTTGTCTGATGTATTCTGCTGTCTGTCCTATTCTCTACTATCCCCCCTCCCCTCCCCTCCCCTCCCCTCCCCTCCCTTCCCCTTTTCTCTCTCTACCCCTTCTACTGTCTTTAAATCTCAAATGAATAGAGACAAGCTAGTACAAATAAAATAGTTGATTATTTAAATTTCTCATTATTTACTGGATACTGTACTGATGATTTTGCCTCCATGATTTTACTTCTGAGATGAACATTCAGAAGAAATTTTTGTTATCTTCATAATCTTTATAGAACAAACCAAAACCAAACAAAACAGAAACAGAGAGGTAAGAGTTAATGTGTCCAAAGCCACATTGAAAATGTGCCTCACATCTCTGTTACTACGACTTTAAGGCCAATGTTGTAACCTGGGCATTGCTTACCCTTCCAGGTCACACTGGGAATTTAACTCATTGTTCTGAGGCTGTTTTGCTCATTTGATTGTATTGCCCTTTCTTGTTAGTATTTCCTCTCCTTCATTTGATTAATATCTTTTCTGATGGTTATTTTACTATTGAAATTCAGCAACTTTTGAAAACTGTACTTCAGTTAAGCTAGAAAGAAAAAAGAAAATAAAGTGTAATCTAACTTGAGAAGTAAAACAAAAAGGATCGATTCATTTTGTTTAGAGACAAGTGAATGTGTAGAAATATTAAATTACTTATACAAGAATAGTAAAAAAAAATGAAAACCAAAATGCCACAAGAAATCAAACTGAAACAAAGCAAAATAAAAAAGAAGAAGAAGAAGGAGGAGGAGGAGGAGAGGAGGAGGAGGAGGAGAGAAGGAGGAGGAGGAGGAGGAGAAGGAGGAGGAGGAGGAGGAGAAAACAGTAGGGGCAGAAGTCCCTCCATTATATTTTAATCCTTTGGACAATTTTTCTTTGGCTTTGTGAATGTGAACCCTAAATTGCCTTGTTCCAAAGACATACTATTCAACAAGAACAAACAATTTAAACTGATACATAAAGCTACTTGTAGAAAGGAATAAAATTTAGGGTTCCTATCTCTAAAAAGAAAAGTCAACCTTTGATTATGCATAATTAGAATCCAAAATACAGTGTTAGTTATTGTTATGGTTTGTATGTGCAGTGTCCTCCAAAACTCATGTGAGAAAATGCAAAAAGGCTTAGGGGAGAGATGATTGGGTTATGAGAGTCTTAACCCAATCAGGGAATTAATCCTCTGATAGGATTGACTGAGTGGGTAAGGTGTGTCTGGAGGAGGTGGGTCCCTGGGTGTGTGCCCTTGGTATATATATATTTGGATTTGGTGAGAAAAGTCTCTGCTTCCTAATCATCATGTGAGCTGCTTCCCTCCACCATACAGAATGGAGCCAGTTGTCTATGGACTGAGACCTCTGACACCGTGAGCCCCTAAATAAACATTTCCTCCTCTAAAATTGTTCTTTTCAGGTCTTTGAGTCACAGCAGTGAAAAAGCTGACTAAAATTCTCATAGTAAGCAAAACTAGGGTAATTGTGAAAATGAAAGAAAATAGAAGCAGTAATTATTTTTATTTATAATTAGAAGCTTCACACAAAAGAGTTTATAATTTGTTAATGGAACACATATTAAATACAATGGATGGGTATAGGGATATTTTTTAAGAAAACATTAACATAATGTAATAAAGTCAAATAATTCAACAAATCATTAAATCTATTTAAAAGCAAGTGTGCAATGGTACCATCTTAAAAATTTTAATTACTCATAAGCATCCATATTAATTGAAGCACCAAATAAAATGGGAGTGTAATGTGAAGCTCTCTAAAAATTAGGTAATACATGAAAGTAACTTGTGTGCAATTAGCATAAATCAAGAAACAAATGTTTACTTGACCAAAAAGTATCTCAGCACTCATATGAAGAGAAAAAAATCTCATCCAAATTAAAGACAAAAATCAATTTATATAATGTAACTAAACATAAATTGCTTGAAACCTCAAATCACTATTGATCACTTAGGACTCATTAAAGGGTATTATCAGTTTCAAACATCTTGAAAGGTGAGGAGAAAATTTAGTTAGATCACAATTAATCTTTAGATATTAAAAATATGAACTAAGACATTTGAGTTTTCTACTTTGCTGTCTTTTGACAGCATTTGTAAATTAGACAGAAACATGGCAGGACTCAAACGTGACACCTTATCATTCTCTTGTTCATTATCTTATTGACATAATTTGTTAATTTGTAAAATAGTATACTTTTGCAAAGGTGAGTAATCAGTTTCAAGTTTTATGTGCTATTCTGTGTATTTGACTGTATTTCATTTATTTTTTATGTTCATTGCATTTTGCATTCTGAATTAAAATATATAAATATATAGATAAATATGTCTTATGTATATATAAACATATATTTGTGTATTTTTATAATATGAAAATATTTTAATTCTTGGGGCTGTGGCTCAGTGGTAGGGCGCTTGCCTTGCATGTGCGAGACCCTGTATTTGATCCTCAGCACCACATAAAAATAAAGATATTGTGTCCAACTACAACTAAAAAATAAATATTTAGAAAATATATATAGATAAATATGTCTTATATATGTATAAACATATATTTTTATTTTATAATATGAAAATATTTTAATTCTTGTGCTTTCCATTATTTTGAGTAATCCTAAACCAAATATAAACATAAAATTTTTAAAAATTCAGAAGTACAAAGTTAGTGGACTTGTCCTTGTTTAAAGAATAATTTTCACAGAGATGTGTATTACCTCTGATATGTGTCTAAAATATATATTTACAATCATTTTAGCTCAAATGAACTGCTCTAGTTCCATTTTATCCAATGAATCTTGCAGTGCTGACCTGAGTTAGAAATTTGAAGTTTTTAGAAATAGAGACAGAAGAACTAAGTGTGTCTATATTCTTCAAAATTGTGATTTGTTTTGGTTAACAAAGCTTTGCTTTTGTGATAAAAATGCCTACTAATAGTCTTTTAATTGAAACTTTTAAAATCAGAATGTTGTCTGAATCCTGTTAAATGTTACTTTCCTGTCTCAATTCAGATTTTCTTAATCTTCATTTTTGTGTTGAATATTGTTATACTATCTGCCTCATTATGCTGAAGAAAGATGAAGTAAGCTATTAACATTCTGAACGCCCTATGAGATGTTATGATATATAATGTCATTCATTTTTATGAGTTGGCTGTCAGTTCCCGGCTGCAATAAACTTCTAATTCCTCTCTAGCATGATGTGATGCTTAGCATTGCTGCAAAATTCTTATGAAAATTTCAATAATTGTAAATTAAAGCAAAAGTAAATAGGACATTTATGAAATGGTTGGTGCCGAAAGTCAAGTGGTGCAGAACAGGACTCTGTAAGATGGTTGGTCATTATTTGCTTTGTAGCTCCAAATCATCATAATGCCACTGTTATTTTCTTTACTGGAAAAAAAAAGAGGGGGGACTCAGAGATGTTCAGTATGTTCATCTGCAGAGCCTGGTTTGCCAATGCTCAGGAAAAGGTAAGATGACAAAGCAGTATTACTCCTGTACCAAGTCTACCCTCAGATTGCTGCATGATGTCATTTGCCAGAAAACCTGAAAGTTGTAGTTTGAATAGAGAAATTTTCTATTTAAATATTTGAAAGGGAAGGTGAAGACAGTGCTTCACATGCCAGCTCATGGCCTTATTAAATGAATATGTTAATGTAGCATTCAATTTGCAAATTTTCTCATGCAAAATAAAAAACAGCTACAAGGAAGATTCTCCCAGGACAGATAATGCTATATTATTTAAGTATGTGTTACCCAAAACCTGCAAACTGTCATTCAAAACAAAGAAAATTATGCTCAGTGTTCTCTTGTGTATTCATTTTTTAGCTGGCTGTGGCATATGTAGTTGCAAAGATAGGAAATATTTTAAATTAAATAGATAACAAATTTTATTATAATGAATGTAATTGGGAAATGGCATACAAAGAAGACTGGTAATCTGTCACGTATTTCATTGCATTCATTCTCATCTCTATTATCGTCTTAGAATGGGGCTTGAGATAAAGCTTCTGAGCTAAATTCTTAAGCACTAACTTTGTTTAGTGGTAGTAAAATATAATAACCAGGGTTAACCTGAAAATGTGAAGAGGCCAGTGAAATACAATTTGAGAAGATGTAGGAAGGCAACCACATGCAAATGGTGGCACTTACATTCTACCATTTAAGGAAGGCTCTTTTCTCTGTATTCTCACTGTGAGTCTTTAACAGTCATATACTAACACTGTAGTAGTGTTACAGGTGTAGCTTAGTGAGGTTTTCCTCTAAACACCAGAATATTCATGTCCTCTGGCCACACAATTAGTTACCTCATGGCTTCTACCAATTGAATCTTGCTGCAATTGGTAATGGTATGAATCATTCATGCAGCTCAGAAATATCATCAAACCAGCAAAATATGTCTGATCAATATACTTCATTAGAGTAACAGCTTATTTGCTTCTTTAAATGTAATTCATAGATCAGATATATTAGAAGTCTTGGAATACCTGTTAAAATGTTGGTTTTAGGATCCTACTTCAGAGCTACTGAGATAGAATCTGTATGATTTTTAAAATTTTATTTTCAGAGTAGTGTAGGTTTAGAACAAATTGAGTAGATGTTAAAGATTTTTCCACACATCCATTCACCCATGCATTCATAGCCTTTCCCATTACAACATTCCCAAATTTGGTACATTTTTTACAGCGGACAAAACTATATTGACACTAAGTCCATAATTTGTATAAGGGTGTGTTCTTGATGTCACATAGTCTGTGGGTTTGGACAATTGCATGGTGACATACATCCACCCTAGTTGGATTTAGAACAGCAGTTGCCCTGTGTTAAATAATCTTCTGTGTCCTATTTATTCATCTGTTTGTTGTTCCACTGTAACCTGTGATGGCTTCTGATCTGTTTACTGTCTCCATACTTTTGCCCTTTTACATTGGATTTTTTCACCTAACAGCAAACATTTAAGTTCCTTTGTTTGTGTTCATGGTGTGATGGTTCATTTCTTTTCACCTTTGGAAGTATTATAGTTTACTTGTCCATTTACCTATTGAAGGATATTTTTGTTGCTTTCAAGTTTTGGCAATTATGAACAAAACTTCTATAAACATCTATGTGCAGGTTTTGCATGAACTTATGTTCAAAGTCCTTTAGGCAAATACTAGTGACCAGGATTGCTGCACTGAATTAGAGTATACTTAGTTTTCTAAAAAATCACCAAAGTGTCTTCCAAAGTGGTTGTACCATTTTTCATTCCTACTAGCAATGAATGAGAGTTTCTGTTGCTCCATATTATTGTCAGCATTTGGTGGTGTCAGTGTCCTGGATTTTGGCTACTCTAAGAGTTGTATAATGATATAGGATGTCTGTTTTAATTTGCATTCCCCCATTACCATGTGATGTGGGACATCTTTTCATATGCTTATTTGCTAACTAATATCTGTTAAGGTTTTTTGCTCTTTTTGGTTTTTTTTAGTTAGATTGTCAGTTTTCTTATATTTGAGTTTAACTATTATTGCCTAGCATGTGTGAGGCACTGAGTTCGATTCTCAACACCAAGTATAAATAAATAAAGTCTATTGACAACTAAAAATATATTTAAAAAAAATTACCAACAAAAAAAAGAAAACATGGTATATAAATAACAGAATATCATTCAACACTAAAACAGAAGGAAATATTCTTATTGTGACAACACAGATGAAACTGTAGGGTATTATGAAAGAAACAACCAAGCACAGAAAGACAAATACCATATGATTTGTGGAGTGTAAAAAGTCAAGCTCATATAGATAAAATGATGGTGGTTACCAGAGGCTGGAGAGATGTCAAAGGGTTAAAAATTTCAGCTAGGAGGACATATAGGAGATCTATATTATGCCAATATGACTAGTTAAGAACAAAATAGTATCTTTGAAACTTCTCTCTCTTTGAGTAATTTTTAAGTATTTCCAAAATACAAAAATGATAAGTATATGTGGCAATGCATTTGTTAAATCTTATGTAATGTAAGGTATGTTAAACATCACATTGTACTCTTTAAATGCATATCGTTTTCCTTGTTGATTAAAATAAATTGAAAAAAATAGTTTTTTTTTTTTACACTTTGGGTATCAGTCGTTTTTTTGATATGTCTTTTGCAAACATTTTCTCCCAGTCTGTGGTTAACCTTTTCTTCTTTTGAGAATCTGCATAAATTTTTTGTTGATTACCAGCAGGTTACACATTCTAAGCTAATTCCAATGGACTTGGAACTTGCTACCAGGGTTATCAGTGTGTGTTGCAATTGCTGTTGTGTTGTTAGCTGCACGGATATTTACAGTTTCAGGTTAACTGGCAACATATTACAAACTTCCTCTAATGTAGTAAGAAATGTAAATAGGGAGCTACTTCTGAGTCTAGAGTTCCTAAGATAAGTTCTTAAGATAAGCCAAGCATAGTTTTAATTTTGCTCTTGTGTTTTTAAAGTTTCTATTGTGGCTGCTTAACAATAATCTGTTTGGCTGTGGATCTTAGTGTATATGACATGCCTGTGTTTTTATTTGTTCAGATATTCTGTTGGAGGTTCTTTATACTTCTTGGATCTGTGGATAATTGTCACATTGATTTTGGAAAATTTCTTGAGTATGATCTCTTCTGAGTCTTCTGTTGCTGTGGTCTCCCTTCCCTCTCTCCTTCTTGGACTTTATTACAGTGTATCATTATGTTTAATTCTGTCTCACAGATTTTGAATATTTTGTTGTTGCTGCTATCACTGTTTTCTTTTTCTTACTTCTATTGGAGTCATTTCTATTAAATGGATTTAAGTGCAATTATTCTTTTTGTTTACTGTTTCTAGTCTTCTGATAAATCCATCAAAGGAATTCTTCAGTTTAGATATCATAATTTTATTCCTAATGCTTCCATTTGATTGCTTTTGTAGTTTCTAATAGTTGAAATTCACTGATTATTCATATTGTCCAGACTTTCTACTGAATCACACACCACAGTGCTTATTTTGATATAGTTTTTATATTTGGAAAATATTAGATCTGTCCCTATTAACTATTTTATCTGTTTGCAATATGTTCTTTTATTCTTGATTTTTAAATATGTATATACATATTGAAAATTTTCATAAACTCTTACAGATTGTAATAAATATTGTAATATTTATTAGCATTAAGATGGGGAAGCCTGTGGGAAAAACCTGTTGAATTGGTGTGAACTCTATGTTTTTGGCTTTCAGATATTTAAAATTGTCATGTGAGGCCATGACTGAAATTAGGTATTTGTTAAAATTTTATGCTTCCTTCCTAGTTGATTTATGGCAGCTACTTCTTCCTATGCTCTGTCAGAGGTAAATGTTTGTGTTCTACCCCTACTGGGAAGACTGTCTTACTCTTAGAAAGCCAGATAAGGTGGTAAGTGTGTACACTCAGCTCTGTTGGATGCACTCAACTGTGGTTTTGTACCTTATTTGGCACCTTTTCACTGTTAGGACAGTACTGATGTTTTCTGCAAGTGTTTTGCATCTTATGCGGCAAAAAAAAAAAAAAAAAAAAATGTCTTCAATTACTTTATTGCCCCTCTAGTAACTTTTGCTTCACTTACTATGTTGGTACCTAGAGCCAGGTAGAACAAAGGAATAAAATAAGTATAGCCAAAAGACAATACCTGTCTCCTAAGTTTTTATCAGTTTCATTACAGAGTCCTTCTGGAAAGTAGTTTAACATGCACTCAATCATTTATTAATTAATTCAACAAATGTTTAGTCAACATATCAGTATGATATATTTACCAGTAACATTTCCTAAGAACTTAGCTTTTGTACTAGTTGTTGGACATATGAAAATTAATATCATTTGTAGATTATTTTATCATTTTTCTGGGAAAACAAAGAGAAAACCTTTGTAAAAGTTAGTACTAAAAGGAGAATTCAGTTATATGGGCAGTCACTAAATAAATATATTAAAATTATTCTGTATCTCCACAACAGTTACATAATAATTATAATATGCAGACAAAAATCTAATTCACAAGAGCAACACTAAGTATAAGCTATTTAAGAATAAATGCAACAACAAATATAAACAAACCATATGAAACCAAAACATCTTTTCACATACATTAAATGAGACCTCAGTTCATGAGAAGTCATATTCATATCCCCAGATGGCAAGATTCAAGATTGCAAAGATTTTGATTCTTCCAAAACAAATTTATGAATTAATAATATTGCCAATTAAAATTGTACAGCTGTTTTTAGGGGAACTTGATTAAAATAAGGTTTCAGGAAAGCAAAGAAATAATAAAATATTAAACTATACTTGATGAAAATGGCTGTTGTGTATCTTTTGCACTATCTGAGTTAAGTGGGGTACTGGAGACAGGGTACCAGTACAAGGAAGACGGATGTCTTGACTTTCAGAAATTACCCACTTTAGGAAAATTCTTACACTTAGTGAGGAATTACTTGAATGATTAGTTTTGTCAATTTGTCTGGAAATTCTTCCCTGAGGAAATACTATTTGACTATTTGATTAATAATATTTAGTAGCTAAATCCTTAGGAAATGTTACTGGTAAATATATAATGCTGATATATCAGCTAAACATTTGATTAACTGTCTGTTTTCAGAGGTTTATTTCCTTAATTTGGAGGATATATCACATAGAATTTTTTTGGAAAAAAAATGAAGAGTTTTGCTAACATGCAAATAAAATATATTTTAAGGCAGCTGCTGCTGGTCTTCCAGAATCTGGCAGGTGTAAGAAAAGGAGAATTCCTAGTCCTAAATGGAAGTTAATGGTGCTCCACCACTTTACATAAACCTAATCTGGAAGACAAAAGGAAAAGGAAATGCATTCCTTTCATAAGTCTTGAGGCACCATAGTAAGAGGAGTTTCTTCTGGTTCAGCTGAGGTGAACAGCAGCACTCTATCAACTGTCTTGGGTTGTCAAGGACTAAACTGTCCAGCACCACCCAATATAAAGCTGTGATAATTAAAGGAGACACACAAACTTAAATAACCTATGAATTAAGAACATGAGTAAACTAATATGTCAATGGCAAATGGTTGGATTATTTAAAATATAAGAGCCAGTAACTACTTATTAAATTTGGGATTTTCTCTTCTCACATCATATGAAGCAATATGTTCAACATTAATGAAAGGTTTAAACCTGGAAAACAGAGGAAAAAAATCATAAGTCTAACTATTTATATAACCTGAAAATAAGGAAGGATTCTAAAAGCATGACATTAATTGTAAAAAGAAGGGTTGATTACTCAAACTTTTTTTTGTTTTGTTTTTAATTATAAGAATGAAATTAATTAGAGGTAATAAATAAATGCACTTAACATAAAAATAACTCATAAATTAGTTGGAAAAATGAGACTCAACTAAATAGAAAATCTAAAAGAACATAAATAAGTAATTTATTGAGGAAGAAATGTAATGGCTAGGAAGCATATTTTAAAATCTTATTATTTCTGATAATGGAAATGCCAACTGAAGTGTATATTTATATCTTTTATAATCAAATTGTTAAAGATTATTTTAAAACAATGCCCTTCTTAGAATTTCTTAGATTTGAGAAAAATCGGCTTGCAGGAATTGGTAAAGATTGATATAGCATTGATATAGGAAGATAATATATTGATATGATAGAATAATATTGACATAATAAGATAATGAATGTTAATATGAAATTGATATAATGTGGAAGACAACTGGGTAGGTACCAAGAATTCAAAATATCATAAAGTTGTCTATACTTTTGTCTTATGTCTTCACATATTTTCACAGAATAAATTACTGCAGCAGAAGTGAAATTGTGTCAACTATTTGTTTTACAGGATGCTTATCAATATACTATTTATTAGTAAAGAAAAATAGGAAGTTGGTAAATCCAAACAATAGGATACAATGTAGATATTTAAAGTGATACTTTAAAAATACAGTTGCTGACATGATATCTTGACTCATAATATTAAATGAAAAAAAATTGTTTAAAAAGTTTGCTTAGAGTATATTTTCATTAAAATATACGTAGGTAATAAATGCCACCAACTATATATTAATATGTTAAAATGTTTATCTCTACATGCTGTCCTGAGTGATAATTTCATTTTCTCCTTTTTACTTCCTTTGAAGTTCTGTATTTTTTGTGATGAATAATTTTTTACATGTGCATTTTTAAGTTTACTTTAAAAAGAATTAGCCTGGGCCTTCATCCTTACACAGTTATTTATTTTCTATGTGCTTTGGATTATTTCTCAACTTGACCTTTCATATCAGAATAAAAATACCCATTTTTATCTCATCATATAAAGAATATAAAGTACTATATTTCTCCTTCCTTTCCCAAGAGATTCCTGGGAATAACATTTCCATTGTAGACTTTTTAAAGACTGTTACTTCAAATCTTTATATTTTAATGTTTGTATAATTGAAAATTTGACTAATGATATAAGCTTCAAAATTTGACTGACAATAACAAGAATCAGAATAGGAGCATCAATGTTGAAAAAAATGTCCCTGATAATCCCTCATTTTCTTGCTCTTTTTCCCTCAAGTGAAAATCCAGTTTGATTTTGTGGGAGGATATGGTGACTACAACTTGTGCTTTGAAGGCCTAGACAGAAGGTACACTCCTACATGGCAGGAAGTCTGGAGATATAAGTATATCTACACTGGACCTTCCTGTTTTTGTCAGAAACATCTTACATCTTGGTGTTGCCTGCAGAATTGTGATGCTGATTTTGCAGAAGATTTTGACGTTGCTCATAGACAGACAGCAGTACATGGAGAATCAGAGGGAACAGAGGAGCATCTGATGGAATCACATTGCTGTTCAACAATGTGATTGTTTACTGTGTTCAAAAATCTGTTCCTGACCAATAATAAATATTTACTGAGTTCTCACTTTGTACTGCACTAAGATCTTTACATTTAAAATCTTATTCAGTCTTTATCATAGTCAATTTTGGAGATAAGAAAGCAGAGTCAGAAAGTTAAGTAATTTCCCCCATAGTTAGACAGTCAAATGTCTTAAACATAGACTCTCAGAAGTTCTCCAGATCAGTTTCCCTGGCTTTTTATCCACTGAGATTTGTATCTTTCCAGTTAGAACTTTTTGCAAAGCATAGCAATGTTTATATCTTTGTTGGCCTGCATTTTGAGCAGCATCCTGCATAAGATTTGCTAGAAAGTTCCACATTGCCTGTGCTAGGTCCTGTATGATATAGGAAAGACCTTGGGAGATTATGATATTGGAATCATGATATAGACATTTTAAAACACCTAAGGCTAATTATTTGAGAAACTGAGAAAATATAATTTTGACACAGACCTCTAAATTACAAAGAAATGATCAAACTGATATTCTAATTACAAAAATGTAAGTGAATTTCAATACAGAATGAATATAGTTAAGATTAGATTTAGTATTTCTGTAAAGGAAAATAATACACATAAAGATATATTAAAAAAATATCTAAACTGAAATGTGGTAACATAAAAAAATTTAGGTACATATGATAAGTTCAACAGACACTTGAGAAAGGGTAAAAAGCTAGCATAAATATGTAATTAAAATCTCAAAGGGACCAGAAGAGAGGAATAAGGAAGAAGCAATATTTGATGTGATAATGGCTAAGTATTTTCCACAACACATTATATAATAGAGTCCAAATATAGTAGACCTTAACAGGATAAAAACTAAGGAGCCATATCTAGGCACACTGTGACATTGCTAAGATCAAAGATAAAGAGAATATGTTAAAAGCATTCCCAGAGAATGGCATATCACCTTTAACGTGACAAAAATAAAACTGACAATTGACTTCTAAACAGCTACAATATGTTGAAAGTGCTAAAAGAAAATAATTTAAAATTTAAAATTCTAGAGTAGCAACATACTTCTCAAAAAAGAAATGAAAATTAAAACTTTTTTCAAAGAGCAAAAAGTGAATGTACTCCTTGAAAATGGCATATCTACCTATAAAGAGATGCCATAAGAAGTTCTCAGAAACAAAGGAAGTGATCCCAAATGGAAATTTAAAGAAGACTGATGAACATCATAAAGAGTAGTTGTGAGGGTACATTTAAATGGCTATTGATTTAAAAATGATAATAAATATATTATATACATTAAATTATATATTTATATAGAATAAATGAAAATGATAACATATGTGTGCCTAAAATTCTTGCACTGTCCAGAAAGTATTAAAAGTTATAATGTATATTAGATTTTAATATGACTATAGTGTATGTTAGAATCACTAGGATGAATGCTAAAAAAATAACAAAATGATGTATACTAATAGGATAATAAAACTAAATTACTAACACTAATTAATGAAGAACCAAAAATAGTTAATTAATCTGAAGAAAACAAGAAAAGAAGTAATGGTACAAATTAGTAAATGAAAAAATGAATTTGAAACTCAAATATATGTCTTTTTTTTTATTGGTCGTTCATAACATTACATAGTTCTTAATACATCATATTACACGGTTTGATTCAAGTGGATTATGAACTCCCCCTTTTACCCCGTATACAAATTGCTGTATCACATCAGTTTCCCTTCCATTGATTGACATATTGCCTTTCTAGTGTCTGATGTATTCTGATGTCTGTCCTATTCTCTACTGTCCCCCCTCCCCTCCCCTCCCCTCCCCTCCCCTCCCCTTTTCTCTCTCTACCCCTTCTACTGTAAATCATTTCTTCCATTTGTATTATCTTGTCTTACCCCTCCTTTCCTCTTGTATGACATTTTGTATATCCCTGAGGATCGCCTTCCATTTCCATGCAATTTCCCTTCTCACTCCCTTTCCCTCCCACCTCTCATCCCTGTTTAATGTAAATCTTCTTCTCAAGCTCTTCGTCCCTACCCTGTCCTTGTTTACTCCCCTTATATCAAAGGAGTCATTTGGTATTTGTTTTTTAAAGATTGACTAGCTTCACTTAGCATAATCTGCTCTAATGCCATCCATTTCCCTCCAAATTCTATGATTTTGTCATTTTTTAATGCAGAATAATACTCCATAGTATATAAATGCCACTTTTTTTTTATCCATTCATCTATTGAAGGGCATCTAGGCTGGTTCCACAGTCTTGCTATCGTGAATTGAGCTGCTATGAACATCGATGTAGCAGTGTCCCTGTAGCATGCTCTTGTTAGGGCTTTAGGGAATAGACCGAGAAGGGGAATAGCTGGGTCGAATGGTGGTTCCATTCCCAGCTTTCCGAGAAATCTCCATACTGCTTTCCAAATTGGCTGCACCAATTTGCAGTCCCACCAGCAATGAACAAGAGTGCCCTTTTCCCCGAATCCTCTCCAGCACTTATTGTTGTTTGACTTCCTAATGGCTGCCAGTCTTACTGGAGTGAGATGGTATCTTAGGGTAGTTTTGATTTGCATCAAATATATAAGTCTTAAGTGTGAATTGATCAAATACTCTAAGGACAAATATTATCAAAATTAATTTAAAAAATGATAGAAAGCTGGTGTACCTTTACTAAAAAAATAGACAAAGAAGAATTTAAAATATGAAGCACTACTAAAAATATATATATATATATATACACATTCATATTAACAACAACAAAAGCATAATTTATCTTGAAGTTGCACAACATATAAATGTTATAAAGGTAAATGAAAAAATATGACATAAATGAAAAAAACGTCATGTTTTTGGACTGAAAGTTTCTATTTAAGGATGTTGATTCTCACCAATTATTTTATTGCTTGTTTAATACAATACCAATAAGTAATCTCAGTTCTGTGCCTGGGTGCCTGGGTGTATGCCTTTTGAATTGAATAAATTGATATGAAAACTTTTGGCTGTGTCATATGAAATTGTTAACATTTTTGATACTTCACTGATTAATATTTACTTTCCAAATTGTAAGTTTATGTGCATTGAACTGATATATGGAAATCTAAACAGCTAAGAATATACATGACATATTTTCTGGGGAATTAAAAGACTTATGTTTACACATCCAGAAACACAAAGGCATAAAACCTGTACAGAATGTTTTTTTCAACAGTTTATATAATAATAGTCCAAATTGTAAGAAACCCAGATGACTTGCAGTTTTGGAATGCTTATATAAACTGTGGTACATCCATACTATGAAACATCATTTTGCAGAAAAAGAGGTAGAAACTATTGATATGTGCAAAGATTTAGTTCAATATCCAAAGAATTATGTTAAAGGGAAAAAAAGCAAATCCCAAAGAATTATATATTGTATAGGTCCATATATCTGTCTATCTATACTTTTTAAGAGGCAAAATAATAGAAGTAGGGATACATTAATGTTTTCCAGGGGCTAAGGGAGGGATAGGTGTGAAATGAGCTTGGGTGTGGCTATCCAAAAGCAAGAGGAGGGACCATCCTGGAAAAATACTTGTTCTTGTCCTGACTATATCATGTCAGGATCCAGGTTGTGATAGTATATTATGGTTTTGCAAGAATATTTTTAGGGGAAACTTGATGATAGTATGCATGAGTTTCCTCTGTATTTCTTTTTTTTTTACAATTGCACATGAATCTATAAACACCTTAAAATAAAAGTTTAATTTGACAAAAGATTATGCCATACTAATGTCTGATTGGGTTTAGATTTTCTTTTTAGAAAAAAATCAAACTAAATTTCATCTTAGTAGAGAAAAATATGGAGCCTAACATTACAAAGGACATGCTGATTGGAGACTATTATTGTATGAGTGGATACTCTAATTATTTAAAACTACAAAGTGAAAAACTTTGATTTGTAGGATTTTTTATGTTTAAAAATGTGAAAAAATTTCTATACTTATATGTATTGAATAGTATAAATGGGTTTCTAATTTGTACATGTCCTTGAGGCATGTGTCCCAAATATTAGCAATAAAAGATTATATTTTTCTTTCTTCACCTAACATCATATCAGCAAATTCTGTACTAGGTGTGTGTGGTGATGCCCATAATTTTGTAACAAACTAGCATTTTTACTGTCTATTAATGTGCCTAAGACAAGAATATAGACAATGATGACTAAGATAATATTTAAAAACAAAACTTGTCATCATAAGTTGGTATAAAGAAAAAATCATGTCTTTAATATAGTTACATATTTTATCCTTTTAGAGAAGAAAATCTTTTCTTTTCAACATCTGACTATGCTTTTAAATTAAAAATAGTGCCCATCTGTGTTTTGGCCTTGCAAAATGCTATAGGACTTTTGTGTGAAAGCCTAGAATGGATTTACTACATCATTTGCCACTGGCAGCACTGAGAGGAGTGCGTAATAAAAATATATCTGCACAGCAATTCTGGTGGATATGATCCCAGGGATCTCCCAGGTGGAAGAAACTGGCATGCTACAACTTGGGCTACATGTGGAAAGAAACATAATGAGGAAAATCATGCAATTAAATCATGGTATAGTCAGAAACGTGTGTGTACATGTGTGTATCTACTGAGAGTATATTATATTGTGATGTTCCAAAATTTTCCAAAGAAAATCATTGATCCTAATTTTAAGGCGTGTTCTCAGGCTTTTCATACACTTCAAAATAAGCTCTATCCATGATTTTCACAGACAAGAAAAGACTCAGATATATACTGTAAAATAAATAAATAAATCCAGCCAAAGTATTTATCATTTACTTGGGGAGATAGGCAGGTTTGCACTGTTATATTGAAGGAAAATTTCCCTCACCATCACACATGTCATTCTGTGTCTATGCACCAAAACATTGTAAAAAAATCATAAAACAATTCCATGAAATAGAAAAATTGATTCACTTAAAAATATGATAATCTGACATTAGGTGTCCAGTATTATTTGATTTTTCAGCCCTTTTATGATCTCTAGCTCATTTTCTCAAAGGCTTTATGAATTTATAGATTGAAATTAAGAATAACCCATGGGTCAATTAAATCTTTGAAAGCTGTATTGTTCATGTTTCAGTTGAAATAATGCCACATAAAAACAATCCAAAACTCAGCAGTTTGCCACAACAAGCATTTTTTTCCCTTCTCATGGGTATATAAGTAGGCTATAGTTCTTCTAGGCTAGGCTGGGATTAGCTGAAATCAGCACTGGGCTCAAAGTTGGGATCATGGCTACTCCACATGCCTACCTATAACTTTTATTACTTACCCTCCTTAACTTGCTCTTTCCTCCAGTATAATATTAAATAGAAAGAGTAATAACAAGTTATTCTTGCTTTGTTCACTATTTCAGTGGGATAAAATTCTATATTAACCATTAGGGTTGGTATTTTTTGTAAGATTTCTTTGTCAGAATGAGCAAGTTTCCCTTTTTTCATAATTTGCTGAATTTCTATCACAGATGCTAAAATTGAAGAAAAACTTTATGGCATATGTTGAAATAACTTCACACTTTTTGTGGCAACATGGTGAATTGCAATTATTATTATTTCAATGTGAATCAAACTAGTACTCACAAAGTAACTCAAATTATTCATATTTTACAAAAATTAGAAAATTCAGTTGACTATTATTTGAGGTTGAATTTGTGTTAATAGATGAGTGTTACATTTTCACTTTCTATCATGTTTTTGTCAGTTTTTGACATCAAGTTTGTGTTGAACACAAAAAATGATTTGGAAAGTGTTCTCTCCCTTTCTCTGTACAGATTATATACACTGACCTTTTACATGGCTGTTACTTAACTTTTAAAACTTTGAACTTCAAAAGGCAACCATCTGGACCTTATGCTTTATTGTAAGAACATTTTAAGTAAAATTTTAATTTAATTTTTTTTTTAGTAAAACGGGCATTTCAGGTTTTCATCTTGTGCAGTTCTTCACTTTGATATTCAGTGTTATAAAAGAAATTTGTCCCTTTTTTGCTAAATTTCATTTGAGATTGCCTTTATATTTTTAATTTCTTTATGACCTGCAGTAATCTCCTAATTTTTATTCTTGATGCTTACAATCTATAATTAGTTTTTTCATCATTAACATGTTGGGAGCCTATCAATTGCATTGGTTCTCTAACTTCCTAATACTTGTTACCATTTATTTTCTCAATTATATATTTAGGTTTTGTTTTATTAAAAACTTTCTATTTTCTTATTTTCATTTATCAATTTTCTTTGAAGTAGATTTTCCAGTTTTCACTAACTTTTTGAAATACATATTTTTATTAATTGCCATAGGACTGATCACCCAATTCCTTCCCCAACACCAAGCATCACATTGTGAACACAGTAGTAATTTTCCTGCCTAGAGAAAGAAAGGAGAAGTAGGTATCAACTTATGGCTTAGTAGCCTAGGGTTGGTCCCTCGATGGTGATTCTACCTGTCTCAGCCTTCTCCTGATGGATAGTGCCTGACTACAAGCAGGTGACTGTGGATAAGAAATCTACGCCTAAACTAACCCCAGGGAAGTGCTTGTGGGGATGGAGCCTGCTTTCTAGATACTCTCACAGTTTATGATGGATGAATAACACAACTACAGATATGGTGCAAAAAGGGCTTGAATTGCCTTCTATTGCTGAAACAGCAACAACACACCAACAGCAGACTCCAAACACAGTTAGATTTAACACACCATCTAGTGCTGAAATAGTTAAAGGTGACTACAGGCTCAGAGAAGATAAGAAGCCTGCTTAGATGTTCTGTAAAAATAGTCACTAACAGAGCTAGATTATAAATACTAGAATAAAAATGATATCCTTCAATATGTAAAAACCAAGAAGCATCAAGAAATTTCAGGAAACCATGATTTCACCTGAAAGTTAAAGTAAGTGCCAGAAACCAACCATATCCTAAACAATAAGGGTGAAATTTTAGAGGAGAATTTAAGAAAATGCAATGAATTTTGAGAGAATACAGATAAACAATTTAATATTCTAACAGAAAAACTTAATAGAGAGATAGAAATACTTTTAAAAAACAGAAATTCTTAAGCTAAAGTATACATTAAGCAAAGTTAAAAGCATGATGAAAGTTATTAATAGTAGAAAAGTCAAATAGAAGAAAGAATTAGTGAGTTAAAAGGCCATTTGAAAACACACAGTCTTAGGAGATAAAAGAAAAAAATTGAAAGGATACACAGAAAACTATGCAAACTTTGGAACAGCATTAAAAAAGTAAATATTTGGGTTAATGGTATTCATGGGAGGACTAAAAAAAATGGCAAGGAGTAGAGTGCTGATTTAAAGTAGGGGAAAATAAGTGTCCAGGAAAAGGAAGATTAAAGTTCATCAGTCAAATTCAAGTTGACCATGTCTATCCCAAGACATATGGTAATGAAGCCCACAAATGTTAACAATAAAGAGAAGATTCTCAAGGCATTAAGAGAAAAGAAACAACATGCAACTATGTCCCAATCCACTGATTGCAAACTTCTCAGCAGAAACTTTATAGGCCAGGAAAGACTGGCATGAGATTTTCACAGTACAAATGGAAAAGCACTGCTAAGTGGTAGTCCTCTATCTAGCAAAGCCATTCCTTAGAAATGAAGGAGAGATAAAGACATTTCTGAACAAACAAATGCTAAGAGAATATACCTCCACCAAGCCTGTTATAAAAGAAATGCTAAAGGGAGTTTTTCAAACTAAGAAAAGAAGATATGTTAATGAGTAAGAATGAAATATTGTAAGGTAAAAAATTCCCTGATAGATGGGTGCTATGGTGCATGCATGTAATCCCTGCAGCTAAGGAGGCTGAGGCAGGAGCATCATGAGTTCAAAGCCAGCCTCAGCAATTTAGCAAGGCCCTAAGCAACTCAATGAGACCCTGTCTCAAAATAAAATATAAAAAGAGCTGGGGAGGTGGCTCAGAGGTTAAGCAAACCTTGATTCAATTCCAAACCAAACCAAACCAAACAAACTCACTGGTGAGGGTTACTAAAAAGACAAATTCTGAATGTTTTAATTGTGTAAATTTGGTGTTAAATCATCCATATCTTTAGTATGATGGCTAAAAAAACCCAAACAATTAACAATAACAGCATTCATATGTGAAGACAGGCAATACAGAAAAATGTGAATTGAGACATAAAACTTCAAAATGTTGGGCTGGGGATGTGGCTCAAGCGGTAGCGTGCTTGCCTGGCATGTTTGCAGCCGGGGTTCCATCCTCAGCACCACATACAAACAAAGATGTTGTGTCCGCCGAAAACTAAAAAATAAATATTAAAAAATTCTCTCTCTCTCTCTCTAAAAAAAAAAAAAATTCAAAATGTTGAGAAAAATGAAGAGCAAGTGTACAGGATTTCATTAATACATTTTATACTTGATTTTTTATCTTCACAATCATGTTGGATTGCTATTATTTCAGAATAGTGTTTTATAATAAAAAGATATATTTTTAAGCAAACCCCCAAAACATAATAGATAAACCAAAAATAATAAGCAATGAATTGCTACTAGAGGTAATCACTTAACTACAAAGAGAGAATATAAGAGGAGGATAAAGAAAGAAACTACAATGAAATTAGAAAACAAATTTAAATACCTTGGACTAAAATGCCCAATTTAAAGTCATATAATGACTGATTCGATTTTTAAAAAGACAAATTATCTATGTTTTGCTTATAGGAAATGCACTTTACCTGTAAGGTAGACTAAAAGAGAAGGGCATAAAAAGATAGTCCATGAAAGTGGAATCCAAAAGAAAGCAGGATTAGCCATTATATCACATAAATAGACTTTAAATCAAAAGCAGTTAAGGAGAGATTATTCTATAATGATGAAGGAGTCATTTCAACCAGAGGAAATAATGTATATGCACCTAATATCAGAATATTATATTTGGTGCATATATATTTATATTTTTGTGTCAATTGTAATGCCTTCCCTTTTACCTCTGATTTTATGTACTCATGACTTCTCCCCTCTTTATCAATTCAGATGATCATATGTATATTTTTTACCTTTTTACTTAACATCCTAATTTTAGCAATTTACACATCTTCCAGACATAAAGCCAATGAATACAACAAATTAAGTTATACCCAAAACCAATGAAACTCATGGAATTCTATAGAACATTATATGAAACAACTGCAAAATATATTCTCTCCAGCACATGGAATATTCTCCAGGAAGGTTAAATGATGGATCACAAATCCATTCTCAAAACATTTTTAAACATTGAAATATCAAGTATTTTTTCCAACCACTATGAAATAAAATCAGTAATAAATAACAAGAAAACTGTTGAAAATATACAAATATTTGGAAATTCAACAAAATATTTTGGAATCAACAAAAGAGGTAAAAGATCTATATAATGAAAATTACAGAACCCTAAAGAAAGAAGTCAAAGAAGACCTTAGAAGATGGAAAGATCTACCTTGCTCTTAGATAGGCAGAATTAATATTATCAAAATGACCATATTTCCAAAAGCACTATATAGATGTAATGCAATCTTGATCAAAATCCCAATGACATTCCTTATAGAAATAGAAAAAACAATCATGAAATTCATCTTGAAAAATAAGAGACCCAGAATAACTAAAGCAATCCTTAGCAGGAAGAGTGAAGCAGGTGGCATCACTATACCAGACCTTAAACTATACTCCAAAGCAATAGTAATAAAAACAGCATGTTATTGGCACCAAAACAGATGGGTAGACCAAGGTACAGAATAGAGGACAAAGAGACTAACCCATAAAATTACAAGTATCTTATTCTAGACAAAGTTGCCAAGAAAATGCTTTGGAGAAAACATAGCCTCTTCAACAAATGGTGCTGAGAAAACTGGAAATCCATATGTAACAAAATGAAATTAAAGCCCTATCTCTCACCATGCACAAAACTCAACTCAAAATGGATCAAGGACTTAGAAATACAAACAAAGATCCTGTGTCTAACAGAAAAAAAAAGTAGGCTCTAATATACATCGTGTGGGATTAGGCCAACTTCCTTAATAAGACTCTTGTGGCACAAGAATTAAAACCAAGAATCAATAAATGGTATGGGCTGAAACCAAAAAGTTTCTTCTCAGCAAAAGAAACAATCTGTGAGGTTAATAGAGAGCCTACATCTTGGGAGCAAATCTTTACCCCTCACACATCAGATAGAGCACTATCTCTAGGGTGTATAAGGAACTCAAAAGTTAAACACTAAAAACCCAATATCCCAATCAGTAAATGGGCCAAGGAACTAAACAGACACTTCTCAGAAGATGATATGCAATCAATCAACAAATATATGAAAAAATGTTCATCATCTCATCATCGCTAGCAATTAGAGAAATGCAAATCAAAACCACTCTAAGATTTAATCTCACTCCATTCAGAATGGCAGCTATTATATATACAAACAACAATAAGTTTTGGCAGCATGTGGGGGAAAAGGTACACTCATATACGGCTGGTGGGACTGCAAATTGGTGTAGCAAATATGGAAAACAATATGGAGATTCCTTGGAAAACTGGGAATGGAACCACCATTTGACTCAGGTGTCCCTCTCCTCTGTCTATATCCAAAGGACTTAAAATCGGCATACTACAGGGACACAGCCACATCAATGTTTACAGCAATACAATTCACAATAGCTAAACTCTGGAACCAACCTAGATACCCTTCAATAGAAGAACAGATAAAAAATGTGGCATATATACACAATGGACTATTACTCAACAATAAAAGAGAATAAAATAATGGTATTTGCATGTAAAAAGATGGAGTTAGAGAAGATAATGCTAAGTTAGCCAATCCCCAGAAACCAAATGCCAAATGTTTTTTCTGATATCAGAAGGCTGATTCACAGTGGGATAGGGAGAGGGAGCATGAGAGGAATAGATGAACACTAGATAGGGCAGAAGAGTGGGAGATGAAGGGAGGGGGCATGGGGTTAGAAATGATGGTGGAATGTGATGGTCATTATTATCCAAAGTACAGATATGAAGACATGAATTGGTGTGAATATACTGTGTATACAACCAGAGATATGAAAAATCATGCTCTATGTGTGAAATAAGAATTGTAACACATTGTACTGTCATATATATATTTAAAAAGCCATAAAAAATAAAAATGAAGCACACGAGCACGCACATGCACGCGCACACACACACACACACACACACACACACACATTACTTTCAAACAACCGAAAGGTGAAGTAAAAACTGAAGAAGAAAATTTTTAAATTTCTTGTTATATATGAAAATGGAAACATAAAATACTAAAACCTATGGGATACAGCAAAATCAGTCAGAAGAAGGAATTTTATAGCACACATTGCCTATAGTATCAAAGCAGAAAAATATCCAATAAACACCCTGAAATTGGACCTCAAGGAATTAGTAAAACAACAACATCCTAAATTTAAAATTGGTGGAATAAAAGGGATAAAAAATCAAATTAGAAGTAAATGAATTATACACTTTAAATAAAAGGAAGAGAAAACCAAAACGATCAATGAAAAAGGAACTAGTTTTTCAAAAAGATAAAATTGACAAACCCCTTGATGGCCTAATAAGGAAAAAGGAGAGGCTGGGAGAGAAGACATGAGTACATAAAGTCAGAGGTAAAAGAGAAGGTATTACAACTGACCCCAAAATATAAAGGATCATTATGGATTATTATAAACAACTATATGCCATCAAATTTGAAAACACAGAAGAAATGAACAAATTCCTGGATGTATACACCCTATGAAAACAGACTCATGACAAAATAGAGAAACCAGAACAAACTAATACCATATAATGGAATTAGATCAGTACTAAAAAGTGTCCCATCAAAGAACAAAGAACATCCCAGGACCAGTTGGCTTCACTGCTGAATTCTACCAAATATTCAAAGAAGAATTTACACCAATATTTCTTAAACTAGTCCAAAATGTTGTAGAAGAGGAATATCTAAACTCATCATGTGAGGCAAGCATTACACTGACACCAAAACCAGATAAGGACATATGGAGCAGGTAGGGGGAAATATAGGCCCCATATTCTTGATAGACAGAGGCAAAAGTCCTCAACAAAATAATAGCAAATTGAATTCCACAGCACATTGAAAAGATTAGTCACCATGATTAAGTGGAATTAAGTGGGATTCATTCCAGGGAAACAAGGATAGTTTAACTTAACAAAAATCAATAAATGTGATATACCACATTAGCAGAATGAAGGTTAAAAGATCTATATGATCATCTGAATTGACAAAAAAAGACATTTAATAAAACTCAACTTTTCTTTTATGATAAAACTCTATAGAAATTAGGTAAATAAGGAATATACTTCAATAAAACAAAGGTTCTGTATAATAAGCCAATGGCTGATACTATACTGTGGGGAAAGACTAAAAGCTTTCTCTCTAAGCTCTGGAAAAAGAGAAGGGTGCTGACTTATCATCACTTTATTATTCATAATACTGGAAGTTCTAGCCAAGGCAATCAGGCAAGAGAAAGAAATAATGGAGGTATTCATATTGGAAAAAACAGAAAACAGTTGTCAGTCAATGTTGCAGATAACATGATCATGATCTTATATACAGAATATTCCAAAAAATGTAAGAACTAATCAATGAATTTTGCAAAGTTGCAGGTTATAAAACCAACATACAAAGATGGGTAGCTTGATATATTTTAATAGTGAATTATATAAAATAGAAATCAAATAAGCAATCCACATATAAAAGCTGCCAAAAAGAAAGACAAATAAAAAGGAGAAAAGAAAGAAAAAAGAAAACCTAGGAATAAATTTAACTGAAAGTGGTAAAGAATCCCTACAATAAAAATTATAAAACATCAAGGAAGGAAATTAAAGAGGACAAAAATAAATAAGTAAATAAATAAACAAATAAATAAATCATATGTACATATTATTAAATTGACTCAAAGTGATCTATATATTCAATGCAATCCCTATCAAAATGCCAATGACATTCTTCATAGAACTAAGAAAAAGTCATTCATAAAAATTATAAAACAAAAAAACAAATCACAACAATAATAAAACCCAACAGCCACCCTCCATATAGCTATAGCAACCTTGAGAAAAAGAACAGAATAGGAGGCCTCATAGTATCTGAGTTTATATATATGACAAAGCTGTAGTAATCAAAATAGCAAATTACTGGCATAAAAACAGTGTCATAGACCCACGGGGGCAGCAGAGAGGGCTTAAGTAAATCCACATACCCACAGCTAACTGATTTTGGGCAAAGGTGCTAAGAAATTGCACTGGAGAAAGCACATTTTTTTTTCATGAATGAGGGTAGGGAAATTGGATAGCCACATGTAAAGAATAAAGCTAACCCCCCCCCTCTCTCTCATGAGTTACAAAAATCAACTCAACATGGATTAAAAACCTAAACATATGATTTGAAACTTTTAAGCTGCTAGAAGAAAACAGGATAAATGCTTCAGGATATTGGATTAGTCAAGGATTACTATCAGAGAAGAGCCATTACACATAAGAAACAAAAGAAAAAAAGATTCAATCAAGATTATATCAAACTGAAGTTTCTGCACAGCAAAGGAAACAATTGGCAAAGCAAAGAATCAGAGGAAATATTTGCAAATTGAATATCTGTCAAGGGATATCATTCAGAATATTCAAGGAACTAAAAAACTGTAACATAAAAAATTAAACAAATAACTTGATTAACAAGTGGGCAAAAAAGCTAAATAAAATTTCTCAAAATGACATACAAATGGCAAACAAGTATATGAAAAAATACGTAACGTCAGTAATCATCAGGGAAATGCAAATCAAAATAAAAATGAGATATCACTTCACTCCAGTAAGAAAAGTTATTATTAAAAAGACAAAAGAAAACCAATGCTATCAAGGATATGAAGAAAATGGATCCCTGTGTTCCAGTGGTGGTAATGTAAATTTGTACATCCAGTATGGGAAATTGTAGGGAGATTCAACAAAACATTAAAAGTAATACTACTGTTCAATCCAGGAATCCCACTACTACATAGTAATCGAAAGGAAATAAAATTAGTATGTCAAAGAGAATTCTGCACTCCTATGTTAATATATTGCAGGAACTGTTCATAATAGCCAAGAAATGAAAACAGCCTCTATTTCCATCAACTGATGAATGGATAAAGAAAATGTGATACATATGCATATGGAATATTATTCAACCATACAAAGAACAAAATCCTGTCATTTGTGACAACATCAATGGAACTGGAGCTTATTAGATCATCATAAGTTAAATAAACTAGGCACAGAAAAACAGAACTGTGGGATCTCACTCATATATAGAATATAAAAAATTATTGATTTTATAGAAACTAAGAATAGAGTGGTGGCAACTCCAAGCTGGAGAGAGTGCAAAGGTCTTAGGGGGTGGTGGTGGTGATGAGGAAAGACTGATCAGTGAGTAATGAGTTAGTATGAGATGGGTGTTGGAAAGGCTAGTGTACTATTGTACAACAGAGTGACTATAGATAATGATAATATATATATATATATATATATATATATATATATATATATATAAAGCTAGAAAAAGGAATTTGGATGTTTTCATCACAAAGAAATGATAAAAGTTTGAGAAGATAGATATGTTCATCCTTATTTAAATATATACATACTTCCAAATATCCCAAGATTTCATGCTTTTAGTATATGTTAAATATAAATTCAAATTATAGAAGACTATATTTCTGATAAAGTAATCCTTTAGTGTTCTGAATATTTTTATACCTAATCTTTCAGTGACCTTTCTGTTTTGGGGGGCATATATTAAAATTCTACACCAATTTATAATCTCATGTTGTTATTGTGTAATACAGTAAATATATTTATTTAACCTCATATATACCATTTTACATGTTCTGCATTCCCTTTTAATTCCTTTCTATCTGTCCTCCTCCTCCTTTTTTTAACTTGCAATGAGTGTTGTCTATGTCTTTTGAGAACAGAAGTCACTTCTTTGTGTCTTCCAGTAGATTCAGCAGGTGATAAATTCTTCCAAGGTTTATTTTTTTTTTAAACAACATCTTCATGGTGGCTTCATTTTTGAAAAAAAAAATTCTCACTGCAAACAATATTCTATTTTCAAAGTTGTGTTTTTTCAGCATTTTAAAGAAACATTTTTAAAAAAATTTTCTGACTTCCATCATTTTTTTTTGGAAAGTAAGCTATGTTTATTGTTGCTCTTTAAAGGAGATATGTCTTTTTTCTCTCTCTCTGCTTATGAGATTTTCTTCTCTGTATTTGGTTTTCAGCTTATGAGATTTTCTTCTCTGTATTTGGTTTTCATCAGTTTGGTTCTGCTTTTCTTAAGTAAAATTTTGGAAAATTTTTGGCTAGTATGTTTTCATATCTTTAAACTTTATTTTCTCTCCATTTAGAATCCCTTTTACAGGTATTTCAGAATTTTGTACTGTGGCTTATAAGACTCTTGCCCTCTTTTCTTTATTGGTCATACCCTTCTATCTCTGTGCTTCAGGAATAGTTAAAAAACATTCAATAGAATATTTACAGATCTCTAATGCCTTCATCAGCTGCATTTCATCCATTTCTAAACCCACATACACTACTTTCTTATTTTCAGTTGTAATTTTAAGATCTAAAAATTATATTATTGATATGAATCCTTTGGTATAATTTAATACCTCATACTTTATTTCACTTAATATATTATCAAGATTATTTTAAAGCTCAATTGTGAAAAGCTAGCTCATGGATTACCTGAACTTTGTTTATATGTTGCAAGGCCCCTAACCCCAATGCAGGACATGTGATTATATATTTCTAATAATTAGAATGTAGTTCATGTCTTATTAAGTGCCAGACTTTCTGCATAGAAATTTTATTGGGCCCTGGATGTCATTTTTACATTATATGTATATGTTTTTAGTGGATACTGTATATAAATCTAAGCAAAACTTGCTATGCATTTACTACTCAATTTTTAAATTATGAGATGTATTAAATTTTGTCCATATATGAGATAATTTGTATTTTTCTTTCCATCTTTAGTAAGTCCCATTAATACATTTGTTTTATCAAGTTATAAATATATGAAAGTCAGCCTTTTAAGTATACAATTGAGTGATTTTTATTATATTTGTCATGCAGTCTAACTGTAGTGCATTAAAGAACATTTTCATTGCCTTAAAAAAATCCCACAAACCTCCTGTAATCCCAGTAGCTTGGGAGGCTGAGGCATAAGGATCTCGAGTTCAAAGCTAGTCTCAGCAAAAGTGAGGTGCTAAGAAACTCATTGAGACCTTGTCTCTAAATAAAATACAAAATATGGCTGGGAATGTGGCTCAGTGCTTTAGTGACCCTGAGTTTAATTCCTGGTACCCTCCCAAAACACACACACACACACACACACACACACACACACACACAGACACCTGTATGAAACCACTCTCTGACAGCTTCTGTCTCTGATTCCTCATCACCTTTACTATAATTTATGTCTTTAAGGATTTATTTACCTGTTCTGGTATTTCATATAAATGAAGTCATTCAATTGTGGGTCTTGGTTACTAGCTCTCTTCCCTTAATACATTGTTTTCAAGATGTATTCATATAGTGAAATGTATCAGTACTTTATTTCTTTTAATTGCTGAATAATATTCCAACTATCGATATGCCATATTTTATTTGTACATTCATTAGCTGGAGGTTATTTGGGTATTTTTACATTTTGATTATTATGAATAATGCTTCCATAACATTCAGGTATAAGTTTTTTTACAGACATAAATTTATGTTTTTGCAGCTTATATTTTTAGGAATGGAATTACAGATCATATGGTAACTCTGTGTTTAAATACCTGAAGGACTAGACACCTTTTTTACAAAGTGGCTGTGGGATCATGTTACATTCCTGACAGAAATGCATGAGACTTCTAATGTCTTTTTGATCTTCTCAATACTTATTGTTGCTTGTCTTTTAATTATAATCATTCTAGTGGATGTGAAGTGGCATCCCATTGTGATTTTTGATTTGCATTTCCCTGATGATTAAGTATTTTATGAATCTTTTCTTATGTTTATTAGCAATTTATTTATCTTCTTTGGAGAAATGGCTATTCAAATCCTTTGAACAGTTATTTATTTATTTTTTAATGAGTTGTTGGTGATTTACTATTGGGTTGTAAGAATCCTTAGTATACTTCTAGATATAAATCCTGAATCAGATATATGCTTTACACATATATCTTTCACTCTGTAACTTTTAAAATTTTCTGACAGTATCCTTTGAAGCACAAAAGGTTTTAATTTTGAGGAGATACAATCTATTAACTGTTTTCTTTGGTTGCCTGTGCTTTGGTGTTATAGCTAAGAAATAATTGCTTAATTCAAAGCCATAAATATTTAACATTGTGTTTTTTTCCTAAAATTTTTGTAGTTTTAACTCTTAGATTTAGGACTTTTTTTTTCTAAAATGAATAAACTTTATATTTGGAATAAATTAAGTATTTTACATGTGTATATCCTGTCTTCAACCTTTTTTTTTCAAGACTATTGTTTGTGCATTGAGCTATCTTGGCATCCTAGTCAATAACTAAGTTATCATAACACATTGAATCTTTTCTGAACTCTCAGTTGTATTCCATTGATTTATATATTAATCTTTAGACCAGTACCATAAAGTCTTAATGACTACAGCTTTTAAGTAACTTTTGAAATAAAAAAATGTGGATCCTCCTACTGTTCTTCATTTTCAAAATTGTTCTCCCTATTGGGAATGCCTTATGATTTCATATAAATGTTAAAATCAGCTCAAAGGGCAGCACAATACAACAGACACTAGTATGGCAGTATGTAAAAAAGTGCATGTGGAACCGATGTGAATCTGCAATATGTATACGGGGCAAAAATGGGAGTTCATGATCTGCTTGAATCAAGTGTATGAAATATGATATGTCAAGAGCTTTGTAATGTTTTGAACAACTAATAATAAAAAAGAATCAAAAAATAAAAATAAAGAAATAAACTGGGATTCTGCTAGAGATTATGTTGACTCTGCAGATCAGTTTAGGAGTACTGTCATATTAATAGTATTGTCTTTCTTATTTCACATAGGATCTCTTTTGGTTTATTTATATCTTTAATTTCTTTAAGTGATGTTTTGCAATTTTCAGTGAGTCATATAAATTTAAAACTCATTCATGAGTGTTTTATTCTTCTTAATTATATTTCAAGTGGAATTTTTTCCTTAGTTTTACTTTCAGATTGGTAATTCAAGTATATAGAAATACAATTGATGTTTTATCTAATAATTTTGCTGGACTTATTATCTCTAACTTTCTAGGAAATTCCATAGACAATTCCATTGAAAAGATCACATCATCTTTTCCAATCTGGTTGCCTTTTAATTCTTTTCATTTGCTAATTGTCCTGTCTAGGATCTCCAGTGTAAGGCTGAATAACTCTAGGAAGAGTGAACATTCTTGTCTTCTCCTAATAAGAGGAAATAACTTCAATCTTTCACCACTACACATGTTAGTAGATAATAGATGCTAATTATCTGGTGAAGGAAATTTCCTTTATTCCTTGTTTCTTTAGCATTTTATCATAGAAGAGTGTTTGATTTTATATAATGCTTTTTGTACATCTTTTGATATGCATATTTTATAAATCTATATAAATATTTTACTATCTAATAAGATGATCATGTGATTTTTGTCCTTTATTAATGATGTATTACATTAATTGATTTTTGTATGTTGAATCAAACCTATTTTCCTGAGATGATTGTTGTATATACTTTTTAATATATTGTTGAATTTGGAGTGCTAATATTTTGTTTGGAATTTTTGCATTTGTTTTTGCACAACTTTCTATTTTGTATTTGTATTTGTAAAGATATTGGTATATAGTTTTCTTTTGGTTTATACATTGCTAAGTCTTGGATTTGGTATTAGGATATTAATTGGTATTAGGATATTACTGCTATTACAATATTAAGATACTACTGACCTACATGTTAATTTGTAGACTAATAACACTATTGATTGCTATAACATTTTAGTAACTTTTGAAATCAAAAGTGTATTAAATGTGGTATTAGTATATTACTGCTTTTTAGAATGATTTGGAAAGCATTCCCTGGGAATAAATTTAAATATCTGGTAGAATTCACCAGTGGCTATTGGTATTGAAATTTTCATTGTGGGAATTATTTTAACTATTATAAACCTCCATACTTTTATAGGTCTATATCTATTTTGTATTTTTTTAAAATCAGCTTGTATTCTTTTGGAAAGAAATACATTTATGTTGTCTAATTTGTTGACATGCAAATGTTCATAACATTCCCTTATAATATATCTAAGAATCAGTAGTTACGTCCACTTTTATTTCTGATTTTAGTAATTTCTATTTTTTTCTTTCTTATCTCGTGATCAGTATTGCTACAGCTTCATAATTCTTGTTCAAAATTTCAAAGAGCTTTTAATTTTGTGTATTTTCCCTCATGTTTTCATATTCTCTATTTCAGTTGTTTCCATTCAAAAATTTATTATTTCTTTCTTCCTGCTTATTCTGGACTCGGTTGGCTTTTCTGCTGCTAATTTTTAATTTTTTTCTCTTTTGCCTCCCTTGCTTTCTCTTCTTTCCCCACCCCTCATTCTGTGGTCTTTGACACTGAGCTACATCTCCAGCCTTTATTTTTTTTATTTTTAATTTTTATTTATTTACTGACTTTTTAAATATCGAGATGGGGTCTAATTTTCCCAGGCTGGCCTCAAACTTGTGATTCTTCTGCCTCAGCCTCCTGAGTAGCTGAGATTACAGGAATGTGCCACCATGCCTGGCTTCTACTTTGAATTTCTTAAGGTGGAAGACTATTTCAGTTTTTTTCTTTTTCAAATTTAGTTGTTTCATGAATCTCAGATTTTTTCTCATTGATTTCAAGTATAATTTTCAGTGGTTGCAGGTCATACTTTGACTTCACCAGATTCAATTTCATGAAGACTTATTTGTAGATCAATACAAGGGCTATTCTAGAGAATGTTCCAGATAAACTTAAGAAAGTTGGCTGTTTTGCTCTTGTTATGTGGAGTATTCTAAACAAGTCTGCTTAGTCTGGTCAGTTTATAATGTTGGATATACACCTACTTCCTTTCTTCATTTGTTCTAGACATTATTGAAAGTGAAGCACTGAATTCTGCAACTATTGGAATTGTTTTATCTATTTCTCCCTTTGATTAATTTGTTTTTGCTTCATACATTTGGTGCTCCAGAATTAGGTGTATATTTGCTTATAAAAATTATTACATTTTTCTTGATGGGTTTATTCCATTATTTTACCTTCTTTATTTCCATTAACAATTTTTGCCTAAGCATTTTAATGTATAACCATTTATTTCAATTAATATAAATTAAAATTCGATATTATAGAGACTTTGCTCTCATGGATTCCATTCTCTGCTGCTTTCTTTGTATGTTATTGTCTTATGAATTAAATCTTATCCATTGTATGCTTATAACACAGATTTATAATTATTACTTTATGCAATCATCTTTTAAATCAGATAACAGAAAGAGCTACAAACAAAAACTGCATTTCTACTCATCTTCCATTTATCTATTCAATTACTTTTACCAGTTTTCTTTATTTCTTCCACGTATTCTTAATGCCTAATGACCTTTTCAGCCTAAAGAACTTCCTTTAGCATTTCTTGAAGGACAGATATGTTAACAATGAAATATCTCTTTCTTTCTGTTTTTCTTGGAATGTATTAATTTTCCCTTTCCTTTGAAAGAATTGTTTTCCTGATTTAGAATTCTTTTTTTTAAATTTAATTTTTTTTTTTTTTTTAGTACTGGCAATTGAAGTCAGGGACATTCAACGACTGAGCCACATCCCCAGCCCTCTATATTTTTTAAATTTATTTTTTAGTTGTAGTTGGACACAATACCTTTATTTTATTTACTTATTTTTATGTGGTGCTGAGGATTGAACCCAGGGTCTTGCAAGTACTAGGCGAGCACTCCGCTGCTGAGCCACAACCCCAGCACCCACAGTCTTATTTTGTATTTTATTTAGAGACAGGGTCTCACTGAGTTACTTAGTGGCTCACCATTGCTGAGGCTGTCTTTGAACTCGGGTCTTCCTGGGATTACAGGCATGTACTACTGCGCTTGGCTGATGTAGAATTCTTGATTGAACATCTTTGTCTTTCAACACTTTGAATGTATCTCCTCTAGACCCTGTGGGTTCCAATGAGCACTCAGCTGTTAATATTATTTAGGATCACTTGCACATGATGAGTCACTTCTCTCTAGTGTTTCCAGAGTTCTCACTTTTTTGACTTAAAAGGATTGGTCATAAATATTTAGGTTAGGATTCCTTTTAGTTTGTCACCCTTGGGGATCATTGATCCTTTTTAAGTATAAAGAATAATACTGTCATCAAATTTTACACATTATCACTCATTATTTTTTCAATATTTATTTACCCCTTTTCTCTAGTTTCCTTTTGGAATTCTCATTGAGTGTGTACTAGTGTGTTTGATGATGCCCTATGAAACTCTGAGGCTCAATTTCTTTGCCTCTTTCTTCATCTCCTTCTCCGTCTTCTTCATTCCTTCAATGGGTAATCAAGTTATGCAATTGATTTTTTCTTCCAGATGTATGTTCAAATATGTTGAGCTCCTCTAGGGAATTTTCCAGTTTGATGATTATATTTTTCAACTCCAGGATTTCTATTTTATTATTTCTTGTAGAAATTATTTTATACTTTCTATCTTTTTGTCAGTATCCTCTATTGAGGATGAGATATTACCCTCATATTTTTCTTTAGTTTTTTTAGATATGGTTCCCTTCAGCTTTTTGAACATATTTTAAAAAGCCTATTTTAAAGTCTCTAAGCTTTCTCAGAGAGTTTCTATTGATTTTTCCCTCTCTCCCTCCCTTCCTTCCTTCCTTCTTTCCTTCTGTCCTTTTTTATGGCTCATACTTTCTTCTTGTTTCTTTTTATTCTACCTGGAGTTTTTGCTTTTACTGTTCACTTTGGTATATTTCTTTAATAACATGGACTGATTCTGTACATGTTCTTTTCCTATGTGTGTTTGTCATATGAAATCTTTCATCATTTAGCTTAGTAGTCAACTGATAATTGTGTAGAGGTTTCTTAAATGCTTGGAATCCATCATTGTCCCAGTTTTTGTCAAGTGGTTTTGTGTGTTTCTAAGTGAAGGCCTTTAACACTCAGGGAGTTTACAAACCCACCATAGCCTTCCCTTCCTGCCTGTGCAGAGCATTAAGGTTAGCCAGATATGAGACTGTAGGGCTTTTTGATGTATTTCCTGAGCACATACATGGTAATGAGAATGAAAGAAGCCCCAGATCCATTGCAGTTTAGATTCCCAGGAATGTGTCAGTGTTTTTCAGATTGCCAATGGAAATCTCAGCCCACATCCCTCCCTGCCCCTGATTTCCTTTAATCTTTTAGGTAAACCTATTGTGTTCTCCACCTGTTACCCTCCATCACAGGTGGTTTGATATTCAGTAATTGTCTCTAACTATTTTTTCAGAAAATGCCTTCCCTACTCCAAAGAAAGAACTGTTTATATTGTGCAAACTCTACATCAGGTTAAGTCCTTGTAAGAGAGATCTTCCATGGAACCATGAGACAAATTAAATAATGGAACATTTCTGGGAATGGGGTTTTGAAGCAGCTCTCATTTATTCTGGCCCCTCTTGTGGCTGTTATGCTGTTACTTTCACTGCAGTTTCAGTCTATTTGTTTATAGGGTTGTCAAAACAGTGATGGAGATGATGGAGCTGGGAATAGAGCAAGTTAAATTGCCACAAACTTGCTCATGATATTCAGCTGTTTTTCTTCAATAAATGCCCCCAAGCTTTCTTTAATCCATTGGTTAACATCCATAGTTCAGAACAATAGTTTACATCAATAGTTTTTCTCCTAGTATTCTTATTGCTTCTATGCAATGGGCAATTTTCTGATGTCCTTAACTCCACCATTTTACTGATGTTGTTTCTAAGGAATACTTAATATTATATCATCACTTAATTCCTGTAAGACACTCAATGTGTAGTTTATATGTGTTGTTGCTTAGGTTCTTACATATTTCACTGAAGACATTTAGGTCCTGTTTTCATGCTGTCTTTATCTGATTGATATTATGGATTTCCAATTTCAGTTGAAGTTGATAACCAAGTAATAGACTAAAATATACATTGTCCTCCTGTCAGTAGACATTTAGCCTCATTTTCAATCTATAGTGCTGTGCAAATAAAATGAATGTTCTAAACAATGGCTATTAATTCTGTAACAACTACTATCTTATTAAGAAACTATAAGAAATGGGTTGCTACATTAGATATTGACTTACATAATTTTTCAGCTAATTTTATCATAACATTTAACTTCCTAGCCATTTTCCTTATTAGATATTTTCTTGAACTCTATAAAGCTTAGTGTACCAACTTTTCTGAGGATTACCAGCACATATAACCAAGTCACTGAGAATACCTAAAAGTACAATTGGCATTTTCCTCATCTAAGATTCAACTAACTGAAGATGAAAAATATTTGATCTAAAAATCTGAAGATATACAGACTTTTATTCTTATCATTATTCTTTAAGCAGTAGATTATAAAACTATATAAACAGCATTTATATTGTATTAGCACTTTATGTAAGCTAGACATGATTTAAAATATGCAGGAGAATGTGTGGAGGTTATATGCAATTACTATGACACTTTATATGGGTAACTTGAGCACTCAAGGATTTAGCTATCCACAAAGTTCCTGAAACCAGTCCTTCGTGTATTTCATAAGATGAGTATACTAAATAGTACTTTATGCTAGAATCAGTTTCTAGATCTGAATCACTCAAAATTCAGACTAATCAAAAATATTTTAATAAAAACATATAAAGATAACTTTGTATTGTGGATAAAATAATATTAGCATATTCTCACAATTTTGTATGACCTAATTTGAAAATACACTAGGGAATCACATTAATAATATGGGATGCTCCTGGTATTTGTCCATTCATCTATGAATGCATTCTTGCATTGCCCCTTGTTTTAAAAAAATATTGAATGTTAAAATGTTCAATATTACCATATATTATGTAAGCCATTGAGGAAAAAAGGGTAACTATTTTATTTTTATTTTCAAGAAATGCATAGACTGATGAAGAGGCTGGCACATAAACAAACTCTTATAAATGCTTCAACTTCATGCCATATTTGGGGTGACCATGTAACTTGGTTTGCACAGGAGAACATTAGATTATATCTTTAGTCCCTAAGTAACTATTAATTAAATATTTTCTGAACTTAATAAAAGACTCAATTTTAATAATCAAGTATCTTATTTATCTATAATAGCTAAAATAGTATTAAAGATAGAAGAAGATGGACTATGATTTTTGAAAATGTATTACGTTTATGTTCTGTAATTTTTCTTTGTTTAGTTCTCTGTACTTACTAACTGCTGCTCCCTTTGCTACATCTTAGAACTGGCTGATTCAGTAATTTCTTATTAACCAACTGCCTCTGACTTCATTTTCTCTTCCCCAAAGGTCTGGGATTCATCAAAGTCAGGATTTAATCACACAGACTCAGGCCAGACGGACGGTGAGAACACGTTCCATTTGTTACTTGGCTCTGCCAATGCACATAAATCTATCCTGACTTAAGACTGCTTTGTGTCAGAGGTAAACATCCATAAAAGAGTCTTCAAGCACTCCAGTGGGATCTGGGCCGAGATCACCAGATGCATCTGCTGGTGGGTACTTTGGTTCCCATCCAGACCCATGGTCCAGCATAAAATTCTGAAAATCCAGTTCTACTTTTATGGAAATTTTAATATAATCAACTATAATACTTTTTCTTTATTCATTTTCATTTTTAATGGTAGCAACTCAGAAGATAAAATATTGATAATTTTATAATCCTTTAATAAACTCAGAACATATTGAATTCCAGATGTTCTTGAGGTGTAGAAGCTGAATATAGAACTGTAAACCAGAATTCTTCTTGAACTCTATCAGTAGAGTGAGCAAATAGGGGCATGACGATAATTTTTGGGTTATAAGTCTCTCTATAATATATTTAAAACATTTACATTTATTCTTTATTAATTGGATTATGGATTGCTCTTATTCACTTTTTAATTTTTATTTGTTTAAATCATGTGTGTTTAATTTTTTGAATGGGTAGTATATACACATGGTATAAAATCCAAACATTATAAAAGGTATTTAGAAACCATCCTTTAGTCTCCCTCTGACCTTAGCCTAATATTTCTCTCTTATTTGTAACCAATTTTCTGTCCCTTAACTTTTTTAATGAAACTATTTTATGCATATGCAATTAAATAGTACATACATTGTAATATGAGTTACTCCACTTTTAATAAATGAGGCATTCTTCCTCATGTAAAATGTCTTGTAGATTATTCCATATTATCACAAAAAGATCTGATTCTCCTCTAAGGCCAAACAGAATATACATCTTTCTACTAGTCCATCCTCTATTGATAAAAATTTAGATCATCTCCAAGTCTTACATACATGGACTCAATGTATAACCCAAAGAATACATGATTTTATGATTGTTTGAATAGATATTAAGGGTGTCTTCTAGTGACATGCTCAATGCAGGACATGTTTCATGAACTACCATGGTACTTGGTGGTTTTTAAGAGCAGTATATGAGTGTGCTTCTTTCACCTTACATTCTCTAGTGCTGTAACATATCAACCATTTTCAACTTTATAAGTCTAACTGGTAAAACAAAATATTGTAAATTAGTTTAATTTTCTCTTATTCTGAGAAAGACCAAATGTATTTTTAAAGTTTATGAATCTTTGGATCTTCCTCTGGTTGTTCTCTTGTGTTCTCCTTTGTTGTAGAGCTTTACCTTACCTTACTTATCTATAGAATTTCTATGACTTTTATAAAATGAGCTCTTTTTGATTAGATTTGAACATTGTTTTTCTAGTTTGTCATTGCTCCTATGACTTTGCTTATGCAAAATATCTCCAAATTATCAAACTTTTCTTGGATTGCTTCTGGATTTGAATAGAATTGTAGGTAGGAAGTTCTTTCCCACTTTGAGGTTATGTAGTAATTTTTCTTATGGTTTCTTGAAATACCACTATGCATCTGTTTGTTCATTCACTTATTCATATGTAAATGCACACTCATTTGGAACTTAATTTGAAGAAAACTAACATTTTCCAATGTGTTTTACTTGACACAGTTTGTTAACTAATCCACCTTTCCCTTTTAATTTAGATGTTTATGTATGCTATATCATATCCTAAATTTTGTTCTGTATTTGGTTCTATTTTTACATTTCCCCATTCTTTTCATTGCTTTATCTTTATTGTATATGAAAAACTCCTTAGTTCAATTGCTTTACACATATATGTTTTAATATCTGCTAGACTTAGTTACTTCTCCATATTCTTCCCTTTTCTTATATTCTCTGATTATGCTTATTTTTTAAATATTCCTATAGACCAAGACCCTATATGGATTAGTTTGTATAAGCTGTTGGTATTTTAATTGTGATCATGTTAAATTTAAATATTATCTTATGTAAAATTACTTTTACAATGTTGACTCTTCCCAGTAAAATAAAACCTTGAATGATCCCCATTAATGTCACTTTGAGTCAAGAGAATTTTCAAGTCTTATTCATGTCGCACTTACATAACTCTTGGTACATTTATTCCTATACATTTCAACAAAAAAAAAACATTTTGCTATTGGAAATGGACATTCAGTATATCTTCTAAACCTTGCTCTTTTAAATATGAATGTTTCAGATTTCTGTGCATCAAGTTGATATCCATTTACCTTGTAGAATTTTTCTCTGATCGATTTTGTATTTTTAGTTCTTTCTATTTTTTTATGAGACATTACTGTCTGAAAATAGTTGTAATTTCACATTCTTCTTCTTTCCCTGCTTTAAAAATGTAATGGCAATACCAACAAAACAATGCTAAATAACAGTAGTGACAACAGGCATCTCCCCTTATATCATAATATCATCCTATTTCACATAAGATCATCCTTATCTATTCTGATGTTTAAAAATAAAGAATAATGAATATTATCAATCTGTCTAATGATCTGTGGAAAGCACTGTTTTTCCTCTTTGAACTGTTAAAATGTTTAATTTTATATGTAGATTTATTTTTAAATTTAAAAATTTTTTAAACATCTTTCATTTCTAGGGGAAAATCTTGCTTTGCCTGGTTGTGCTCATTTTAATGTGATGCTGGTTTCTGTGTTAACATTTTACTTCAGGTTTTTTCATCCATTATCATAGTGAAATTAGCTACATTATTTTTGTTCTGTATTTACAATAGTTGATGCAGTTGCTGTTGTTAGGGTTAAGCTGTTTAATTTATTTCACACAAAGAATTCAGAAATGGTCCCTTTCTGAGCTTTATAAAACTTTAAAAAGTCTTAACTGCCTGGTGTTGAGAGATGCTAGAGATCTCTTGCCACTCTCTTACCATGAAGATTTTTGGAAGAAGCTCTCTGACAATTTTTTGTTTTTTATAATTGTTACTTTTGATTTTCTATTTTTTAGAGTAAATTTTGATAAATCTAGACTAGAATAGATAACTTTGCTGATAAATTCAATCAAAGATTTAAGAATAAAAAATATCAGCAATATGCCAACTCAGAAAATGATAGTATGACTACTTCCCAATCAATTTAATATAGAGATATAACTTATTGTGTTAGTCAGTTTTTGCTTTGCTGTGATGAAAAGAACTGACAAGAACAATTTTAGAGGAGGAAAATTTGTTTGGTGCTCACATTTTCAGAGTTCTCAGTCTATAGATAGCTAAATATATTTCTCTGGACCCAAGGTAAGGCTGCACATCTTGACAGAAGAGTATGGAGGAAGAAAGCAGCTCAGGACCTGGAACGAGGTGTAAGAGCTTTGCTCACCAGGAAAAAAAATATAAACATTAAAGGCACACCCCTAGTGACCTACCCCCTCTGCCTTAAGCTACCTGCCTATAGTTAGCATCCATTTAATCCATATCTGGGAATTAATCCACAGATTATGTTATACCTCTCATCAACCAATTATTTCTCCTCCTAATACTTATGGTTATGTCATTTTGATCATGCATCTCCTTAATGTGTTTTTTTAAAAATCCATTTTCTTTGTCAAAATGAGATAAAAAATTAAAGCCTTTTGTTGATTTATTTTCTTTGCATTATCATGTATTTAACTCCTATAATTTTTGCTTTTTGATTATTGATACTATACTATTTAATATTCATATCTGCTGTATTTTCATTATAGAGTTGACCCCTACAGGATTAAAAGTCCCCATTATTCATTTTTTGCCTTTTAGGTGAATTTATCTTCATCTTAATAAAAAGGCCATGACCACTTTTCTGTTTTGTTTGCTTTCATTTTACTGACCTTTCTTTGCAAATCCTGTTATTTACTTTTCCAACTCACTTTGCTTTAGATTGTGTCTTATAAATAGAGTATTATTATTTATAAGCAAATATGAGTGACTTCTTTTAATAAGTGAATATAAGCCATTTGCATTCATTGATATGGTGTGTATGTTGGAGTTATCTCAAATTATCATATGATCTGCTTTCTGGTTTAATAGCATGTAAAGTTATTTGATGTAGGGTTGTTCTTTGCTTTTTGATGTTGATTTCTTTGGGTACATTTATTTTTTTTGCCATAGTGTTTACTTTTATATCTAAACCATCATGATTCCTTGAGCAATCTTTCTTCAGACAGTATTATGTTAATTTTCTATCACAACACGTTGTCCCTCCTGAAACATTTTCCATTTTTCTGTCCCATTTTTTGGATCTAGAAGCCTGACACTTTTTTGCCATATGAATAAATTACCATAATCTCTGTTGCAGTTGGGCTCAGTGGATGTTAGATCTAGCAAGAAGAGAACGAGAACCTTGAGTGAGAAGAGCCAGGTTTGTCCTCTAACAAGCACTATCACTATACTTATTAGAACAAATTACAGTGACTCTACAGTCCTACCTCATACTTCCTTATTTTTAGTATGTTGTCTCTTTCTGCTGGGACTCTGATAGACCTATTATAAGCAATGACAAACTTAGCATAATTTTTTCTATTCTTTTCCTTATTTGGCTACAATATCAGATTTTACTTGATTGTGATTTTTCTTAATGTCCACATCATACTATTAAATATAATTGCAGCTCTATTCTTTAAGTAGTGAATTCTAACTTAGGAAGTCTGATTTCTTGGTATTAAAAATGAAGAATTTTGCACCCTTAAACTGCTCTTCATCTTTTTACTGTCTTCCCCTACTCCCAATATTTGTCAGTTATATGTCTCTACAGAGGCAGGACATATGTTTGCATCTTGTTTTAATAAACTAATCATCATATTTGTTTTAGCTTGCCATTCTATTAAATGAACTCAATGCTTACCGCCAGATGTTTTACTCTAGTTTTATAATTCTCTTTTGCTTGGCTGGAGTTCCACCTCTAGTATATTTCTTAAATACTGCTTAGAAGGATTGCCAGATAAAATAAAAGATGCTAGTTAAATTTTGAACTTCAGAAAAACAAGAAATTTTTCAGTATAAGTGTGTCCTAACTATTGCATAGGGCATTTTTATTTGCTAAATCTGGCAACCTTATGTTTGGCATATGGGAAGTACTCCATAAGTGTCAGCTATTTGTATAATTTGGATTCCATGAAAATGATAAACTTATGTTTTGATGGTGATTATTTACATTCAGCTTTTCCTGGAACACAGGATGCACTTTCAGTATGTTATTCAGATTTATTTTAAGTATTATCTTCTTGAATTACATTCTTGCTGTTCAGTAGGTTCAAGATGGTTGCAAACTTTGCCACTCCTTACCAAAATTGAGTGGTGGGGATTATTATCCCTCTCTTTGAAACTGGGTCAGCTCTCTGTTTGTTTTAGAGCAACAGAATGGGATGAGAATGTAGCTGTGCCAATTTCTGAGGCTCAGCTCACGGCAACTCCCACTTTCACCTTTCTTGGAACAGTACCCCTTGGAAATCAGCCATCATGGGCTGATGGTCAAAATACCCTAGGAAGAAGCCCAAGTTGATTTTTTTTAAAGCCATGGTGAAATTTGACCACAATTTTCATCTTTTATGTTTTCTTTGTTTCTAATTTTGTAGATTTGTCAGTTTCTATTTTTGATGAATTGTTTAAGTAACAGGAGAACATTGTTTTCTCCCTTACCTTCTCTTTCCTAGGTATTTTTTCAAAGGAAGTGTGGCTTGCCGAAATGTCCTTTATTTTCCAGGGTTTTGTGTGTGACATCACATGGCCTTTCCTTCTTGCCACCTAATGACATAAATAGTTCTGAGGTATTTCTTAATGGAGTGGATTCCTTCTCTTCTAAAGTCAATGAGGCAGACTCCTTAATGAAAAAAGAGTGAATCTATCTGACATTTATTCAATTCTACTGCCTGCCCTTCTAAAAATCTAGGCTCATCCAGAAAATTTTCATATCCCAGTGCACATGCACTATTTCTTCTTTTACAAAGCAAGATCTCTAGGTGCATGATTTTGTGCCTTTTATCTCTGAGAAAACAGCTTGCTGGTTTGACTGTCATCAGTAGCTTCCTCATTTGCTTCCCTTATTCCCTGGAGAAGGTCCCACTCAGTCTTTTTTGCTTGTGACACTTTCTCTCTATTATTTTTTTATATTTATTTTTTAGTTGTAGTTGGACACAATACATTTATTTTATTTTATGTGGTGGTGAGGAGTGAACCCACAACCTTGCATGTGCTAGGTGAGCACTCTACCACTAAGCCACAACCCCAGACCTCTCTCTATTATTTTGTGAGGGTTTTTTTTTTTCCCTCTCCAATCGGGGTCCTTGTTACATAGTTAATGGAGTATGTAATTTTAAAGAATTCCTTTTATTGCTTTTAATTAATTCCTAGAAGATGGCCAAATTATTATTATTATCTTCCAGTAGGAATCTCTCTAGAAACTTTTAAAGTTGTTATGTGTTCATATTTATTTTTATTGAGTGAAAAATCAAATATAAAATTAGGCCTAAAGTGCAATACAGATGAGCAATTAAAATATAGTAATAAAGTGAACAACTATCAATCATCAACATAAGAAAGACATGAAAGAAAACCACTAGTATGTAAGAAGTTTCCTGTGGCCCTTCCCTCTCCATCATTGATTTTTTTTTCCATATGTTTACCACATTATGTTCCAAGACATTTAAAACTTTGTTTATTTCACTTTGTATAAATTAATATTATAGGACACACTTCTTTGTGACTTTATTTATTTATTGCCTTATTATACTATAGGGAAACATCCAGGATTACAATGCTTTTGTCAATGATTCTCTTTTATTGCTGAATTGTTTATTATTATGTGAGTGTACAACAATTTACCATTTACCTATCTTATTTTGGAAGAGCTTTTGGGTGGTTTCCAGCGTTAGCTAGTCTGAATATTCTTTGGATGGGAACATTCTTTTACCTGTCTTCTGTAGCATACTTTTTGAAGAAAAATCATAAGTATTGAATTGTTAAATCAATATTCAGTTTATTGTCATATTTTCTAAGAAATTCCAAATTATTTTCTAAGTAGAAAACAGTACGATATATTATTATTGACAACATATGAAAGTTCATATTGTTAGATGTTATCATCAGGCCACATGCTCACCTAGGTTTGTTATTGCCAATATTTTGGGAATTATTATGATTTTAGTTTATATTTACAGAATGTCTAAAGATATTACACAGCATTTTTATTTTTTTGCCATTCACATCTTGACTTTTTAAGAGTGTATTTTGTACAGTTCTTTCCTTTTGATCCTTTTCTTTCCTGTAAACTTTTCCTTTTGTGTTAGTCTTGTATAGGATTCCCAGCATTCTTCTTACTGATCCCTCATTAATTACATGGTTTCTAAAAATTTTCTACTGACATGTGAGTTATTTCTTTATACTCACTATGATGTACTTTGGTGGAAATCATCTTTAATTTCAATATGACTGAATTTTAGCAGACTTTTCATTTTATAATCCTTTCAAAGAAATCATTTTCTACCCTACAGCCTTAAAGATGTAGTGATTTACAAAAAGCTTTATAGTTTCTCTGCCCATGATTATTTCAGCTGCCAGTAATTGATCTTATTTGTATGGCTTGAGGTAGCAATTTAATTATTTTTTATCCCGCAAGTATAACCAATTTTCCTATCAAGAAGTTTGCAATTTCCAATTATTTGCCAACAATTCTTTTTTATATCAAATAATGCTTCTTTGATTAATTTGTCTATCATGAAATAATAACATTAACATTGACTTACAAGTTGCAGTGACATTATGACCCATATCATTTTCTCTTTAGATATATCTTGCCCATAAGTGTCCCCTGTCAACATAAATTTTAAAATTCCATTTGTTTCATTTTATAATATTATCCATATTATAAGTCAATTTAAGAAAACTTGATAAATATTTGATAATGTTTTGATCTTTGAACATGTAATATGACTCCATGTATTTCTCTCTCCTTTAATATTTTCCAAAATTTTTCTAATTAATTGTAATACATTTGATTGTCTTTTCTGTGTTCATTTTTAAACTTTCTTTCTTTCTTTCCCTCTTTATTTTTTATAGATGACAGCGGAATGCATTACAATTCTTATTACACTTATAGAGCACAATTTTTCTTATCTCTGCTTATATACACAGTATATTCACACCAATTTGTGTCTTCATACCTGTACTTTACATAGTAATGATCATCACATTCCACCATCATTAATAACCCCATGACCCCTCCCTTACACTCCAACCCCTCTGCCCTATCTAGAGTTTATCCATTCCTCTCATGTTCCCACTCCCTATCCCACTATGAATCAGCCTCCTTATATTAAAGAAAACATTTGGCATTTAGATTTTGGGGATTGGCTAATTCACTTAGAATCATCTTCTCTAACCCCATCCATTTAGCTGCAAATGCCACGATTTTATTCTCTTTTATTGCTGAGTAATATTCCATTGTGTATATATGCCACATTTTTTAATCCATTCTTCTATTGAAGGACATCTAGGTTGGTTCCACAGTTTAGCTATTGTGAATTGTGCTGCTATAACATTTATGTGGCTGTGTCCCTGTAGTATGCTGTTTTTTTAAGTCCTTTGGGTATAAACCTAGGAGTTGGATAGTTCTGACAAATGGTGGTTCCATTCCAAGTTTTCCAAGGAATCTCCATACTGCTTTCCAGATGGGCTACGCCAATTTGCAGTCCCACGAGTAATGTATGAGTGTGCCTTTTTCCCCACTCCTCGCCAACACTTATTGTTGTTTGTCTTCTTAATAGCTGCCATTCTGATGGGAGTGAGATGAAACCTCAGAGTGGTTTTGATTTGCATTTCTCTAATTGCTAGTGATGATGAATATTTTTTCATGTATTTGTTGATTGATTATATATCATTTTCTGAGAAGTGTCTGTTCAGTTCCTTGGCCCATTTATTGACTGGGTTATTTGCGTTTTTTTTTTTTTTTTTGGTGTTTAGCTTTTTAAGTTCTTTATATACCCTAGAGATTAGTGCTCTATCTAATATGTGAGGAGTAAAGATTTGCTCCCAAAATGTAGGCTCTCTATTCACCTCACAGACTGTTTCTTTCGCTGAGAGGAAACTTTTTAGTTTGAGTCCATCCCATTTATTGATTCTTGATTTTAATTATTGTGCCAAAGAAGTCTTATTATTTTAAATTTTAACTTTTTCTTTTTTTCACTAAGCACACTTTTATAGAAACTCAGATAAAGAAACAGAACATTACTAGCACTCTAACGGATTTACTACTCTTCTCTCTCATTTAGTAATTTAAATCTGTTGACTTCTAACAGCATATTTAATTTGCCTATTCAGCTTTTTATTTAATTAAATAATACATTGTATGCTCTTATGTTGTCTGGCTGCTTTTGATCAATGTAATATATATACTAATCATTTATATTGCTGCATGTGGTTTGTGTTCAATTCTTTTCAGTACTATGATATTTTATTGTATGAATAGGCTATAATTAATTTATTATGCTATGTTTGACATTTGAATATTTTAAAACTTGGATCTACTACTAAAAATACTGCTATTAACATTCTAGTCCACGGTTTTTATAAACAGTTCTATAAATTTCTGTTCTACCTGTTTATCTTGATGCAGAGTCCTAGGGTATGCATATTAGTATATTTACTATGTATCTTAAACTATCAAAGTGATTGTCTAGTCAGTAGTTGGGAAATGATTCTATAATTTAGAGAATTGGTCAAAGCTAAAACTACAAATTTGAAATATGAATATATCAGCCATGTTTGAATCCAAAGAACTCAATGCAACCTTAGTGTGTGATTATAGACAGAGTAAATAAAAAGACCAAAAATTATTCTAATTGCTACTATGAATGTGTATTGTTCCAGCTCAAGAAAAGCTGAAAAGAGCAGACAGTGAGGTATGGGCAAAACCAAAATATTTAATTTTGGAAGCCAAGTACAGACACAGTCTCAAGGAAGAAAGGATTGCTAAATAAAGTAGCAAATGATTTGGATAGAAGATTTGAAGACTGAAAAATAACCCTTGATCTGATAAGATAGAGTCATAAGTATTACAAGAATTGTCTCAATGAAGTAGTAGTAAAGAAAGGCTTCCTTTATAAAATAGTAATTAAGTGGAGTGAACAGGTGTATATGTTCCATCTGAAGTCCTTTTTAAATAAAAGGGAATAGAAAGACAGAGGATCAACTGGAAAGAGACCTGGCATGAAAAAAATATAGATATTTAATTTGGTTTGAATTTTATTTAATAAAATGACACTTATATGGATAAATATTGATGATCACAAAGACAGAGGGGTCACTGAAGGAACAAAAACCTAAATCAGCAATAGAGAATGAGAGAATGGGAGAATGGTATCCAGAGCATAAAGTGAGAAGCTGACATTCATTAAAACAATCAGTGATTTATGTATTAAAGTAGAAAGAGTTTGTGAGCACAAGTACAAGAGGGGGTGTCAGAAATGTGGTTGGGAAACAGATTCTCTAGTTTTGGTTGATTTTATATTTTCTATAATATAAGTGAAGCCATCAACCTAGAGCAAGGGAAAGTGACAGAATATTATATATTTAAATATTGTATATTGTATACTTGTATATTGTATATTGTAAAGGAACTGAAGGAATTCATCTCCATAAAGGCAAACTTTGATGGAAAGAAGGGATTTTTTTTTTAAAAAACATGGGATACTGTTGAACAACAAAGGGCCTTGGGTATCCAGAGGTGAGACTGAAAAGATGAAAGTAGTTGTGGAAATGGAAAAAAATGCATGACTAAGATTGGTGTGTCAACTATGTTAAGCACTTCAGCTATCTTGACTTTACAAATAGTAAATAGTTGCTTTGGAGAAAATCTAGCATTTTGGCAAGCTTGTAGTGTGCTCTGTGACCATTCCTCCAAAGTACATGGATGAGTAGGTTTCTAATGTTTTAATTGGGGTCATTGGTTTGTATATATTTATTAGCTGCTCTCACTTTCTATTATTGCTTTATGGAGAAAACGCCTACTTAGCTCAGAGAGTTAAGTAGGATTTACATAAGGAACCAATGCAAATCTAAATAAAACAAGAAACAGTAATTAGAACTAAGACCTAATCAACTATTAGAAGTGATCAAGGGCAGTCAAGGTGCACCTTAAAAGCAGTGTTCAAAATGCAATGAATTAGTCCAGTTAGAAGAAATAAGAATGACAGATTCAGCCTATCTAATCCCCAAAGAGAGTCAAGGTTCATGAAAAGCAAAAAGAGATCTACAGAGCAGGGAAATTTAGAATTCAGAGTTATTAGTATAGGACTAATAATTTAAAGATGAGCTTGGGAATTCCCTGTGTTGTCTTATAATTTGGGTAAACATTATAAGAGACAGAGTCAATAGAAAAGAGAATGACCATAATATTGGGAGAAGGGGTTAGTAGGATGTTATGCCATGATTGGATGAGAGATGAAGATGATGGTCTTGAACAAAATATGACTTTCTGATGGATTTGTTTGTGCTGAAAGGTATTTTTAAAAACTGATTAAGTTTGCAACATCCAAGAATTTTGAGATTTTTACATAAAAATCTGGATTATTATTTCCTCCTCCTCCTCCTCTCCTTCTCCTTCTCCTTCTCTTTCTCTTTCTCCATCTCCTTCTTCGTGCTGCTGGGGATTGAACCCAGGGTCTTGTGCATGAAAGGCAAGCAAGCTACCAACTGAGCTATACCCCCAGCCAAAAATCTGGATTTCAAATATCTTAAGAAATGAAGAAATGCTGGAATATTATACTCAAATTTCTGCATGAAAATAACTAATTGAGGCTAAGTGGCTCCTGTCATACCAAGATGGTGGGCCATGTGTCTCTAGTTTTCCATAGTTCCCACACAAATAGTTCCTTTTGTGTTCAGAATCTGCTTGTCTTTGGTCCCTATTTTATATAAACATATGGAAGCAGAGAAAGACTTATCATTGCTAGGGAGGGAAAAGACACTGAGTTTTAGATAAATGCTTCTGAACTAGCTATGTCTTATCTGAGGGTGGAAAAAGAGGTGATATCTCACTGTCTCATATGATTCCTATAAAGCTCAGTATACATATGAAGGAAATAAACTGTAACTATGACCTTGGATCAAGGTGTGGACATTAAAGTAACAATCTTGCTCATTACAGTCTGTTTTGAAATCCAGATGGTTGGAGAGAAGGGTATAGAAAAGTGAAAGAGATACACAAAGATACACAAATCTATTATTAGATTCATAGGACATAAAAATGATAGGCATACAGTAATGCAACCAATTCTAAAAGATATTATATTAGTAGAGCTGCTTGCACTGGTCATTAACAAGCTTTATTACTTGAATGCTATTCTTCTCTTCAGTTAGTAAAGCCAGTGATTTTTGTCAGTTCTATCTCAACCTCTTAAAATCTCATAGGATGGAACCAACATTAGGCATGCAAATGCAAATCATCTTCTCTTCCAGTACAACCTCAATAAGTAAACAAGAGATAAAGCACAGTTGTTAACTCTAAGTATACTTAGGATGATTTTAAAGGTCTATGTCTCCCACCATTGCATCCAGTGCCAAGTAGCAGTACATTAGCTTATAATTGGAAATCCTTTTGCATAACTATTCATATCCATGAAATATTGGTGGTTACTGGCTCCACTGGACCAATGGCCCTGAGCTCTTCTATTATTTGTTGCTATGTGACTTGCTCAGCATATTTAGTCTCTGGGAGTTCTCAGTCTCCTTATCTACAAATGAGTGCTAATATTTTCTCCAGATAGCAAATAAAACTGCTATTAAAATTCAAGATTATAATAATGCACATAAAAACTCTTTAAATAACATAAAATACTCTATAAGTGAGATTGATAACTTGTGCTTGAATTTTGGTATTACAATAAACTAATACGTGTGTAAAATAATGAGAAATACATTCCAAGTAGGGTTTTGTTTAAAGGTATGATAACATGCAGTAAAATGTTCAGATCTTCAGGGTAAGTAGGATGAGCTTTAGAAGTTTTATATAATCCTTTAACCAACACCCCAGTCAAGATGCAGAGCATTTCTATCATGCTGTAATATTTGTTGTGACTCAGGAATCCAATTCCTGTTACATACTCAAGAGAAATTAAACATCTATCAATAGAAAGCATTCACTCAATATTCATAATAACCAAAACACTAGAACAAAGGAAAGTCTAATAATAGGAGATTATATAACAAATCATGGCATATTCCCATAATATTATTCAGTAATAAAAAGAAACTAAACATTCATGTATGAAACAATATGAATGAATTTCTTAACCTTCAAATAGGCCAAACACACAAAAAAATTATTCCATATGAGTTAGAGTTAATCTCTCTTTTTTTTTTTTGGTACCTGGGATGGAACCCATGGGTGCTTAATCACTGAGTCATATCTCCAGCACTTTTTATATTTTTTTAAAATATAGGGTCTCACTAAGTTGTGTAGGGCTTTGCTAGATTGCTGAGACTGGCTTTAAACTTGTGATCCTTCTGCTTCAACCTCCTTAGCTGCTGGAATTATAGGCATTATAGGCATGTTCCAATGGGCCCAGTCTTGAAGTCTTGTTAATAATACAACAAGTCTTGAGTCAGTCTTGAAGTCAAAGAGTCAATTAATGATGATACCCAATCCTCTATAGCAATGAAATTAATATATGAAAATAAATGTTCTGAATTACAGAAATGGGAGGTGTTTGAACATACCAATTCTCCTTCTTTTAGCTTCTAATCCTAAAAATATTCCTGTTTCAACCTATATTGCATTTTGTGATTTTTATTATATTTTTTTCTGACGAAAATTATTAAAATGTTTAAGATTACCAGAGATGTCAAAAATTAAGTGTTAAATATTAAATGCTTCTTGCAAGCAAAACACAAATAAATCTCCTGGAAAAATGAATAATTCAACCCAGATCTTCCTGTATTTTTGAAGTTTAAACAATATATAATAAAAATTTATTATTGAGTGAATTACATGAATACTACATGAATTTTGAATAAAAATAATTTTAAACTGGTTTTCACTATACAATATTCATCAGAAATATATCAACAATGGTCTCTTAGGAATGGCTTCTATATATGTACATTTCATAGTAACATAGTACAGAGTTTTTCAGAATTTTCTTGATAGACTCTCTGTGATTTCTTGATAATTTTTATGGACTCTGATGAAATGGTTATACATGGAAAAAATCACCACTGTGTATTGTCTACTTGATACATTAAGGACATTTCTCTATCTCCTACATTCCATTGTTTACTCACAATTCATGAAGAGTCACTGACAAAGAGGCTGGAATTGATAGGGCATTATTAACAACGTTACAAGAAAAGTAAAAAAGTTATTGTACCTACTTTACATTTTAAAAATAGTTTCAGTTGCATTTGTGCAACTTTATTGTTAGCTTAAGTAGTTAATGATGCTGTACACCTCACACACAACCAAATTGCTCCTTGGTTATAATTTGGTAAAGTGACTGTGGGCCCTGTCTTATTCTACACAGATGGCAGAACCTTCCTATTTGAAGGCATACAAAGAATTAATTTAGAAATCTCAAGGAAACTTTCTATGTTGTGCTGCTGCATCTTAAGTCACAAACTTCTTCTTTCTCTGTCCCCTATGCTAGTTTCTAGTTTTTATCTTTCTGGTGTATTTGTTTTCTCTTGCTAGGGTTTGCAGAGATCAAATAAATGGTGATGATTGTAGCTGGAATCATCACTCACTTACACTACAGAGACTTCAAAAATAGGAGAAATCTTACACTGATGTAAAAGGTTTGCTTTGCTATAGCACTTGAATGCCCTCAAAGGGCTTAAAAAAATAGATCAAACATTTCTAATTATCTTTAAGTATGCAGAATTGGTTCTCATAGGAACTATTTTTTTATTGACCTTTCTTAAAGAATCTTTTTATGAAGTCTGTCCTTATAATACCTTCAATCATTTTAGACATGTTTATCTGACTCTCCTCCAGAGCCAAGCTTTCTTTAGAGGGAGTGTAAATCTGATTGTAAACCTATATCTTCAAATAAACCAAAGTAGCATATTTCTTTCGAGTTTGTCTTCAGTTGCTCAATACTCTTCTTGTAAAGGTCCAGTATTTTGAATCCAATAATGTATGAACAATATCAAGCATGATCCTCTTCTTTTATTTTGAAATCTCCTCCTCCATTTAAAATCTCTTCTTCTGATATTTTATTAATTACTCAGAGCTTCATTATCTCATAGATTCTTTAATTTTGATATTGATAATTGTATGTCAATTTTCTCTCATTCAATATGCTCTCTGATATCACCACTTGGTGTATTCATTTCAAATTCAATGCCTAGAGCATTCATTTTTCATTTATGAATTAAACAAGTATTGACCAAATATATTGTGGCTTGTATTTATGTATCTTTTGTTGTTATAAGATTTACATCATTGTCATAAAAGTTAAACTTGCATCTTATATTAATTTCATCATTTTTAATCAAGTTCACCCAAAAGTTTACCTTATCATATCACAGTACATCAGAAAAATGATAGCATTAGCATATTGGGAGTAATCTAAAAAGGCTGTGTTCAGTAAAGGTCTTAGGGTTTCAGCCACTCTAAGAGCTGGTCACTATTCTACATGTGGAAATAGAGCAGTAAACTGCTTAGGTGTCAGGGTTTTTAGCCCCCTGTTCCCTCCTGACCTTCGGGAGAGATTGGGGGAGCACAATCCGACCAGGACAAGAACCAAGAAAGGTAAAGGTACGCCGCCAGGGAGAACAGTCAAAGCAGGATCTCCTTTAATGAGAAAACACACACAGCTAATGTAATGTACAGGAGCCAATCAGGATAAAGGTCAGCAGAGTGGGGAGAATTTACATCTACACCCATCCTTCAGGCAGTAATGGGAGACGTGAGCTGTCCTTGAGGGCAGAAAGGTTCTGAACCTATCCTAAAGGTGGTCCCATTCTTCATCACAACCCATGGCAATTGCTAGGTACTCTCTTAGCCACATGTGGCCCCAGGACTGGGAAGCAGGTAGCAGCCAGCAAGTTAAGTTTCCTCATTTCTGATGCAACATGCCCCATGTTACATCATGCCCTACACTTAAGCAGTGTCTATAGTCTGTACCTAGAGAAAAAAGGACAGAAAAAATGATATCACAGGGAGATAAGCCAGTGCCAGTTTAGGTAGGGTCACCTGGGAAGGTTCTCCATAAAAAGATTTTTGAAAAGACTAAAATCTGAAGTAAGTGTGGAAATGGGCTTTTCTGATATACATGAGATAGTATTCCAATTTAAATAGTACAAGAGTTTAGAGATAGCAGAGAATTTTTAGAAATGGAGAGAAGTCCAGTGTGGCTGAAATAGGATGGATGGAGGGAAAATGGGAAGGGTTGTAGTTAGAGAATGAACCAATCTCAAGATCCTGTGGCACCTTCTGAACCGCAGTGAGAAATTAGGACTTTTAAATTTTGCATAGCTTTGGCTTCTATTGGAAGGAGTAGAGGAGACAAAGGAAAAATCTATGAGATCAGTTAGGAAGTTTAAATAGGAGAGCATGGTGACAGGGCCCAGGGGATCTAGGGCTATGGTAGTGGAGGTGGTATGACAGGGACAGATTCTGCATGTATTTGAGGGCTGAACTAATGGAACTTGAGCATGGTTAGGTGTTTGTACTTTTATATATGAGAAAACAAGTGTTTATAGAAATTAAAAAAAACAGACTCACAGTAATAAAATAAAAGTATAACAATGAGAATTTTGATAACCAAAATGAGTTTGAATATTGTCACCATAAACATTTGAAGAGACAGTGTTTAACCAGACTTAAATATTACAGGTTAAACACTTGTGTATTGATAAAGCTATCACATGGTATTCCATAAATATGAACAAATTTATATATCAGTTAAAAGCCAAAATAAGTAAAAATATGAATTACTCTTCCCAAAGTAAACAGAAAAGTTTTAGAAACCGCTATTTAAAAACAACAACAGCCAATTAGAATCTGATAATATTATAGTTCTTTCTTGGATAGAGTATTCCATTATGCTTCAAAACTTGGATAAATAATGTGTCTTTTATATGTATACAATAGTACATAGAACTTAATATTTCAAAAGTTGAGTGTCTGACCCAAGATTTTCAAGCATAAGTTGTACTTGTAAGGGTCCGGCGAAGTGTCGGAGGAAGAGACCACACAAGAGACTGGCTTCATGCAATTGGCAAAGGGGATTTATTAATTAAGCATGCTGAGGTTCCAGGCTCACTCAGGAAGATAGAGCAGCCCAGAGCCCAGAGCAGAGGTCAAGCAGAGCTTAAGTACACTTTTTGGGGAGGGCGGGGGGGCTTTGCATACATCAGAACAAATCATCATGAGGCGCGGGAAAATTGAACAACAACTCTGAGACATGATTAGTACATTCATTGGCAGGAACAGGCTGGGCAGGGGTGATTGGTCACTCCTAAGCGGGGTACACATTCAAACTGATTGGTTTTGGGGCCTGGATGCCTACGTGCCGAGCTACTCAGAGCCCTTAGCTATTAAACAACCAGGGAATCAGTGGAAATATTTACTGGGCAGTTCCAGTATTGTCCTAGCAGCTACAGGGATTACAGGTTCTGGGGGTAGCAGAGGAATTTTAACAATACCTAGTCTTTTACTTTTTAACCCAGGCCTTGCAGTTTAGAAACTTTACAATGCCCGGTCTTTTACACTTTAACTCAGGCTTTGCAGCTTAGAATCAGCTTAGAAATTTTCCTTTACATACTAAAAGCATGAAGAGGAGTAGAATTACAGAGGGTGATCAACCAGCACATCTCACCTCTATTCCCTCAGTATCCACTCATCCTTGATTCATGTATCAATTACCTTATTACAGTGGATGATATCCATTTAATCTTAATTTCATCTAAAACAGCAAAAAAATGTTAGTTGTCATCTGTACACTATAGGAAAAACCACATAAATTATTACGTGAATAAATCAAAGGCATCTTACCTGTACTATTCCCACACTCATTCTTTTGCTCATAATACCTGCATATCACCTGACTGGTGCATATTATCTATCTGGTTACATAGCATGTCATTCCTATAGGATCTGCATTCTTAGTGTTTTGTTGGGTTGCTGAAGTTCCTGTTTGGTTATGCCTAATAGATAAACAAATCCTGTGAATTCCCTGAATCCAAACAGTGCCCCTTATGTCCACTATCCAACACCAATACAATTGCCCCCCAGAAATCATGACCAATCACTCTGTCCAGAAAAGTGGCCCTTTTCAATGAATGTTTATTTACCATTATATAAGACCTAAAATGGAAACTGTAGCAGCCTCCGAATCACTTGAACTATGGTGGCATTTGGTTTTAGAAATGTTTCTCCCTTAGGCTTCAGATGTCTAAATCCACTGAGCTCAGGTTCATACGGATATAAAATAAAGATTATTGAACTTGGTTAGTAGGACAGAAAAAAAACAGTCCTCCTTTCTTTTGGCATGTGGGCCCATATGAAGAAGATAAAAGTGTACTTTGGCTCCAGTTTTAAAATATATACTGTATCCTGTAAATTAGCAACCCAAATTCGCAGGGCTATCTGTCAGCTGGTGCCCTAGTGAGCTTTCCACAGTATCTTCCCTTGTTCTGTCAAACCAAACATTCTGAGTAATGGGACATGCTTTAAGACTAATGAATTCCATGGGCCTGAGTCTACTGCTTCTTTCCTTTACATAAAACCCATCCTTTAACTAATCAATCTTTAGCCCAAAAGTCAAAGCATACCCAGATTTCACTCAACATTTGTATATACAACTTCTCAAATTAAATGTGCTGTGCTTTTGGTCCTAAGAAGTGATTTTACCATTTTAATTAACAGTGTACATGGCCTGTGAAAACAGTAATGGCATGTAACAACAACAAATTTGTCCTCAGTCTATCTCTTTACATCTTAAATAATTTGGCCGGAGCACATTAGCACTAAAGCAGGGAGCTTTAGGTCAATTGCTTTAAAATCCTTAGTTATTAAGTAACCAAAGGAGATTTTTTTTCTTTTGAAAAGAAAGATTAAGGAGGAAAATTGGATCATACATTTAATTCAGTACGGGAATTGAAGCTGAGAGTGCTGTGAACCACCCTCAGTCTCAAGGCATCCTAGACACTGAATTCTCCCATCTTTGCTTTTCTCTCTTCAACTCTGGGGAAACCCTGGAGTTAGTAATGCACATTTGGGCTACAAACAAACAAACAAACAAAAAACCCAATTAATAATCACCTCCTGTCACTGAATGATCTGGAAAGGATTCTTTATTATTTTCTTTGTTGATAAGTAGGACTACGAAAAGTGAGAATATTTACCCCCAAATGAGTTACAGTGTCTTGCCACAGTGATCAATCATATGGAGAAATGGCAGTGAAAAACAGAGAAGATTAACCCATACCATGCTGGGGTCATGCATGAATTAGTAGTAATTCTATCACACTTAACCTCATTAGATGCCAAGTTGAAGAACTATAGAAATTAGTTATATTTCCTTGTCAACATGTGTCAGAAGAACACAGATGCCATATGTAAAAATCCCAATTTTAAGGTCTGCAGATTAAATATAGAATACCAGTCAAATTTTAATTTCAGATCAAGAGTGTATATATATCTCCAAATTACTTTTTAAGACATTCTTGTAAACAATTCTCTGCAATTCATATTTAACTGGGTCTCCTATATTTTTATTTGCAAAACCTCAGTAGTATGTCCTTCTCCCCTAAATTTGTTTGAAGGAAAATTTATTTTGTGTTCTACCAAGTCAATGAGACTTTATTATTCTGATCTTCTGATCAAGGTACTGATTCAAAGAACTATATAATGACGAGAAGAGGGTACATTCAATTGGAGTAGAAATAATGTAGGATCCTCTATGAAAAACAAAACAGATCTGGGCAGTGGGAATTGGAATAAGAAGAGATGGAGTGGGGTGGAGGTAGGTTGCATTGGAGGGCTGAAGCTCTGGTAGAGATGAAAGCAAGTTTGGAGAGTAGGTACCACATTATGAGACAGATTTAGAATAAAGTTGGGCAAAGATGATTTTTAAAAAGTTTTGTTCTTTGTTATAAAACACAATTTCTATTTTGGTGTTTCATCAATAGATTTCAGAAAACATTACTTTTGTAGGTTTTTTGGGGGGGATGTTGGATGTGAGATGTTTGACTTTTTTCCCTTAAGTTTTGACATCTAGCAGAAGTGACCAGTTGATGGTCTAGTTTAATTTAGGTTTCAGCAAAGTACTGGGCACACTGATCATTTTTAGAGCATTAGAACTCTTGTCAAAGGCCAAAAATGTTTTCATGTAGCTTTCAATGAAGTTGAAAACAGCAGTTAAGTATTGAGTAAAGGTTTGGAATGGTGTGTGATGCTAAAAAAATAAATAAAAGTCTTTCTAAACATGAGCCATAAAACAGACAAGTGTCAATTTCTACATGTAGGAAGTCATTTCAGTGAAAGATCTTTGTTGGGGGTGTGTTATGTCTAGTTCTTACAGACTAACTTGTCAGTTCAATAGTTCTGCTTCAGGGATTCCCATTAAGTTCTTGAGTTACAGGCCCATGTCTGACTGCCCCTAATTATAACTGCAAAATGAGCTGTAGCTAACAATGTCATTTCGTTCCCCATTAGCATTTATAGCATTGCAGCCGAGTTTTGAATTCCTGCTTTTGTGAGGACACCTGAAGTTTCAAAGCAGATTATAAGTTAAGAAATGACCAATAGTAGGACTTTTTTTCAGGGTGACCGGATAAATCAGCTTATCTTTGTGAGTTAAATAAAACTATGAATAAGATATTGAGGAACAGTTTAAAAATAGAGAGGACAAAGAATCAGGAAAAATATTGTAAATAGTCATGTGCCAATTATCCACAATTTTTGAGAAAGTTTAACATTGCTACTTACGTATTTTTGATAAAATATTTAAATAAATAAAGGTTGAATACCATCTATCTCTTCAGGGACCATTAATGTTAAGATTTTGGTATAAAGTTTTTTAATCTATATTTGGGTGTATATATAACGGAGCAAATTAGACAAGCATGAATTGTGGGTTTAGTCATGTAGCAATTCCATATGTCTCTCTTTTCCCTTTGACTAATGCTCTGGAAGTTTGTTCTTCCCAAGCAGTGAGAAAATTTCTGGAGTTTATGACATTTCTGGAAGCCTTTGGTTGAAAAAAAATGTAGTTATTTAGAGGTACAAAGGCCAGGATAGTCAAAACTCCAAACTCAGTTAAATGTTGAAAGTTCTCTCCACTCTTAGATTGGTCCAGGTGCATAAGAAAAGTCTCAGGTTGAAGCAGGATGAGGTGTTACACACCTGTAATCCCAGTAGCTCCGGAGGCTGAGGCAGAATTATCATGAGTTCAAAGCCAGCCTCAGCAAAATCGAGGTGCTAAACAACTCAGTGAGATCTTGTCTCTAAATCAAATACAAAATAGGGCCGGGGATGTGTCTCAGTGGTCAAGCACTCCTGAGTTCAATTCCCAGTAGATCGCCCCCACCCCCAACAACAAAAAAAAAAGTCTGAGGTTGTGTTGGGGAGGTACAGTTGTATCTTTTCTCTCTCTGATTCTTTCTAGGTTGACTTCTGACTTCTGTTTCTGAGGTTGCAGGGTTTAGTTTGGGTTAAGGGGAATTGCCTGGGATGAGGAAATTTCTGACTTATATAACCAAAGAGGGCAGAAAGAGATCGAAAAAGGCAATTGACAACAATTTGATGAAAGAGTGTTTTCAAAGGAAAAGTCAAAGATTTTGTGTGAAGTAACAATCAAGAGTGACTACCATCCCTAAGGTCACCCATCAACAGCTTTAGCCTTAAGTGGAAAAAAAGTCACTGTTGATCTGCAGCCCAGATATGAAGGAGCAGAGGGAATAAATAAACCAAGTTCCTTCACCCACCCTAAGATATCCTGCAATCTCTTCCTCTGGCTGAAACTAGCCACACCTAGAGACCATAGAATTCCTATAGATCAACCTCCAGGAGTATAGACAAGGGAAGGCTTATAAAGCTAAATCTTCCTCTTGTAGGTTCTTTGATGGGTCTTCACATATTTTCCTTTAGCCTGCCTAACTCATAGGGAACTTTTATCTGTTTTTCCTATATTAGAAAGAAAGTATCCTGATTACAGACTTTTATAGCTTCTTTCTTAAGTGCTTGACTATGTCCTGCTTCCCAGTTCTCAGTATGCTTCTTCCTTCAGAGATGGTCTTTCACCTGGCCCTCACCTGGACCCAAGTAGTCACTTATGCATTCCTGGCTCTGAAAAATGCTGAAAGCATGTACCAAGATGAAGTGACATTTTGTCTGCCCTCTGCCTTCAGATCAGGAGGTCCATTTGTCTTCATTCCTCTACCATTTCCCAGGCAAGATTCAGAAACTGATCTCAAGTATTTGGGATAAAATTTAGTCTCTCTGAGCATTCTAATTAAAACCCCTTTTTCTGAACTTGAAGTGCAGAGGGAATCACTTTATCTCACATTGCTCTGTTCTTGCTGATAATTTCCATTCCATTTTTATTATTTTTGAATATTTTTAGAATAATGTAGTGATTCTGCTTAGAACATTCTAGTATTTCAAAGTGGTGATTTATGATTTCTGTTCACAAATTAAATTTCATTGATACTTACTTTTTTTTTTTTCCCCCTGTGGGTAGTACCCGAGTTATAGAAGTGATTATATGGATATGACTTTTTATTTGTCTCTTGCAGATCTGATATGTTTTATTGACTGCAAAATATTTTTAAGTTCAGTGTTTGCTTTGTGATCAACACTACTAATTGTGTTTTGGCCTTCATGTGCATTTTGTTTAGGACCTAGGTTCAGTTTCCTTGCTCTTTAATTTATGTCTGCCTATGGAAAAGAAGAATGAAAGGCTTCCTTGCTGCTTTTATGGTCTGGTAGGTAGAGCTTTCCTACTTATTTTTGTATAATAAAGATATATTTTGAGACATCCAGGCTTAAATCATGTACAGCAGATCCTCAGCTTGGACATTCCTCCCACAGGTCCTGGTGGTTCTCTTCTAAATCACTAATAAACTGCTTTGTATTTCTATGTAATTTATTCTTGATTTCAAGCTATAATATAAATGTTTTGGCATTTTTCTCGGGCACACCTATGTGTTCAGAATCTAAGTGTGCTGAGTGACATATCAGTCTTATTCACTGGAGGCCAGTAATTTTAGTTAAAAGGGAATTTTTACATCTGTGAAGAATTGGCTATTTTCATTTCTATTTAATTTTAGCACTTGTAATTTCAATAATGCAGTATAGCCCACATAAAATCAAAATTTCTAACTAAAGTTTAATGCATTAAATACTAGCTTGAAATTTATAAAGATACTACAAATGTGTATCAGGAAAGGACATTTTTATTTGCATATTAATATGGAAGTAGTCAATCACAAAATGTTATATTTATAGATATATTATATTCTGTGAGTACAATTATATTGTACTGCAAATAGTGATTGAAAAATCAATTATTTTCATTATACATAATAAAAATTAATGATAAGGAAAGTCATGACAGTTTGCATTTTGTTTTGATTTCAGAGTAATCATTTAGCTCTCTCAAGAAATAGATGGATACAGTGAAACTTTAATGTACAATATTTGTGGTCTTGTTCTTCTCTTCTCATTTAATTTTTGTATAATTGCAAATTATACAGTTTTGAAAATGGGTAAACAGGAAATCAGCCAGAAATGAGAAAAGAAACAGAGCAGAAGATGATACATTGGGAGACCACTTACAAATTAATGTTTAATGTACAAAAACTCAAACTAATATTATATTTAGGAAAATAAATGGATAAACTGGAGCTCTGTCATAACTACAAAAGTACAAATGAGTAGAGAATTTATTCATTAAGGTTATAAATCCCATTGCTGACTTTAAATGTTTCTTTTTATATCACTAATATTAATGCTGAATGAAGACTGGGTGCTTTGCATTAGACCTGAAAATGGATGATTACACTAATTCTAGTCTAAAGCCTGTGGGTAAGATATTTTAAGTCATTATGCAGGAATACACCAGATATTCATGGTGTTGAACATAAGATTTACATCATTTTCCCATGCATGTCTTGATTAACATCTCAATTTTGGAGCAAGCTTAGTAAAATATCAATGAGAATTAGGTTGTTTAGGGAAGTAATGTAATAGTGGACTATTTATAAGGAATTGGAAAATAATTTCAATTGCCAAATGTTGATTTTTTTCTCTGCCTAAAAGTCATAGGAAGCTTTATTTTGTAAAATAATATTAAAATATAAAATCATTAAACTCTTCAGAAATTTTGCTTTATATTTTTGTAATAAAAGGCTATTTCTGATCATTTATATCTCTATGATGATAGTCAAATAATAATAATGTGCCAGTTATTTCTCTTGTATAAACCACTTTTCTGAAAGATGAAGGGGAATTTTTTTGGGGGGATATGTGTCTACAGAGGTGGGTGAATGTGACTCAGGATTAATGTCGAGTTGTTATGGTGAAGATTTTCTTCTTAATGAAACAAACCTTTGGGTTTCAAACTAAATGATAATGTTAAGGCAACAAATGAAAATCTTTGAATTACAGGTTCGTTTCTTGAGAGAGGATGATAAACTTTAGATCTTATTTTTGTCATTTTGTCATTTCCCAATGCATCTTTAACCCATGTTAATTTGAATTATCCCATAAACCTTTTGAGTTGTAACACTTGCTGGATGCTTTCTAGTCTTCTTAGTTAACCATCCTCCTTTCAATAAAGAGAAAATACCCTCCAGCCTGGGCCTCAGTGGTTCCACATTGTTGTCAATGTTAGTTTTCTAAAAGTACTCATAATTCTTATTCTCTTTTAATTTTCAATTTCACTATTAATTAAAGACTATTAATTAATAAAATTCATTAAAGCAACCAAGAGGCATTTACTTTTTTCCAATATGATTCACCACTATATTAGATAGTAGGGGGGAAACTATGGCTGTTTTAACAGATGCAGAAAAGTAATTTGGTAAAGTACAGTAATACTTTTAATGAAAAATTCAGAAAACTAGGAATACAAGCAATAATCTTTAATTTGACATGAGCCAAATACATCTCTCTTATTAATGATAAATGGGATATTCTAAAAGTTAACAAGAAAATAGAATGGTACTGTACAATAAAAATATAATGTAAACCTCATATTAATTTGAAAATCTCAAGAAAGATGCAAAATGCTTCTAACTGAATGATAATGTTAAGTACACATGTGAGAATCTGTCAGGGGCAGCTAGATGAGCCTTTAGCATGTATGTTGTACATGTGTCTCATTTTAACACCAACAAATAAGGAGCATCTGCCATAGACATCCTGGGACATGCCGGGACTCACTAAGTTGGTGGCCATAAGGAACAGCAACCATTGAACTGCCTAGTCATGTCTGCTTGTGATTGATAAAGAGCTCTAAGGGGCACTAGTCATAGACATGCTTAGGAATAAATGGTTACAATTGATAGGGAGCACAGCTCCATGGACATTGCAAAGAACATGCCCAGCTCAATCACATCACCTTCACTGGACATAACCAATGACATTGACTTTCAAGGGGTGTAACCAATCAACAATGTACACCACCAACTTGGAACTATATTTAAACTGCTGGTCCTGCCACACTGAAGAGTTTTGCTCCAAGGACATCAGTGAGTCTGGTCGCCTTGCTGTCAGTCTCTGTACTAACTCCACCATTCCCTGATGTCCAGTCATTGACTGGAGAGACAAGGACAACAGACAAGGACAACATCTGCTCTTTGGCTAAGAGAAGTTGCATGGCACTGGAGGTATTTTGGGGCTCATGTTTGCCTTAGGATTGTGTGATTTGTTTATAATGTGTAATTAATGTGCACTGAATGCTAGTTGGGGTGCTCCAGCACATCCAACACTTTTGCATTAATTGTTTATTTGCTTTTAGTGTTTAATTAGTGTGCATTAAATGCTATTTGGGGTACCCCTACACACCGAACATTTTTTGATTTAATTGTTTATATTTGATGATTGTTGTGATTGAATATACACTTACATTTAAAAACAATCCACCTCCAAGTAATTATTAATGGTGCCACTCACAACAACAAATGAAAAAATGAATATATGGATTTTTTCCAAGTAAAAAGTCACAGGAACATATATATGACACTTCAATAAAAAGATTATTATTACCCTATGTATACATGATTACATGATCAGTGTGATTCTACAACACGAACAACCAGAAGAATGAGAAATTATATTCCATCTATGTATGAAGTGTTAAAATGGAAAAAAAAAGAAGTGAAGAAAAAGAGTCAAGGCTAAACACACAGATACCACTGATCCTTGGTTAGATTACATTGAAGAAAAACTGGGGGTATATTGTGGAAGCTGTAACATAAACCAAGTAACAGGTCATAATAGAAGATTATATTTCTGTTATGCTTGATGTTAGTATGTTATGATGCAGAAAGATAATCTCATTTTCTGGGGGAGATACCGGGGATTGAACTCAGGGGCATTTAACCACTGAGCCACATTCCCAGCCCTATTTTGTATTTTATTTAGAGACAGGGTCTCACTGAGTTGCTTAGTGCCCCACTTTTGCTGAGGCTGGCTTTGAACTCACAATCCTCCTGCCTTGGCATCCCAAGCCACTGGGATTACAGGTGTGCACCACTGCACCCAGCTAAAAAACTCACATTTTTATAGATACATGTTGATATGACAGATATTTGCACTTTATTTAGAAATGGTGTGTGTGTGTGTGTGTATGTGTGTGTGTATTTGCATGTGTAGAGAGAGACTAAAAAAAATAGGAAAATTTGACTCAATGTTAACAACTGGTGAATATGGTACTTAACAATATTTTCTTCTGACTTATGTTCAAAAGTTTTTCTAATACTCACTATGCTATACATTTAGAATATACTCTATATTATAATTATTATAAATGCATATGATACAATTTGATACTATGTTTCTAACATTTTAACAATAAAAATATAAAATATTTTAAATAAAATTTCTTAAATCAAAGAAGGAAAAGGAAGAAATATTGGATAGTAATGGGAATTTGCAAATTATTAACTGTAGATATTCTCATCAAGATATTATTTGTCCAGACTCACTGATGACTTGTCCTAAATCCAGGAAAAATTCTTGGGTATTCTCTAGTTTTGTTAGAGCCAAAGCTACCAGATGGGGCTCTGTGGTGGGCTTCAGCACCATGAAAATGCTCTGAAACACTACAGAGCTGACTTTGGTCTGACCGTCAGGGTGCTAAACATCCTGGTGCTGCCCATGATTAGGCTCCAACTTAGATAATTCCCTGTGAGAGACAGTATTGTGTTCAGCTGAACTTAACACATTGCTTTATGAATTTTGTTAAGACTTTAATCAGTCAATTGAAAGCTTATTTTATATAAATGGGAGGGGGAACACCTTGTCCCCAAACTTTTTGAACCAAGTCACAGAAAATAATAAAACTGACAAGCTTACCTCTGTTCAAAAGAAGTATACAAAAAAAAATGAGTCCTAGCTAAGGCAATAAAAATTAGTCCTAGCTAAGGCCATAAAGACAAAGAGGGAAAAATCTATCTTAGGAGGAAAAATTATACTCTTTAGTTCACAGATGATGTGATTGTCTATGTAGAAAATCCAAAAGAATAGTCCAAAATCTTCCTGGAATTAGTAAGAAATTATAGCCCTGTCATAGGACACAAAGTTTATATAAAACAAGTAAGTTACTTTCCTATTTACCAGAAATGAAAAACACTATACTATTTTGTGTGAGCCAAATACCTGACAAGAACAAGAGGAATACAAGTTTAATTGGGGCTCATGGTTTCAGAGGTCTCTGTCCAAGGTCAGCCTATTCCATTTTTCTGGTCCTGACTTAAGGCAGAACATGGTGGAGGAAAGCAGCTCATCTCACTACAGCAAGGAAATGGGGAGAGAGCAAGGAAGACCAAGGAGCCAGGGACAAGGTGCAGTCTAACACCATTCTTCCAGTGACCTACCTCTTCTAAGCATGCCCTATCTGTCTATAGTTAACACCCAATAATCAATTCAAATTATTAATCTCACAAATTGATTAGCCTGCTGATTAGTTATAATGCTCATAACCTAATTATTTTACCTCTGAGCATTTCTTCATTGTCTAACACATAAATTTTGGGGGGAGGGCATTTCATCTACATCGTAACAACTATTTACATTAAAACTAAAAAAATGAGATGCTTAGGTATAAATCTACCACAATATATAATATGTAGGAGGAAAATTATAAAGGGCTGATGAAAGAAATAAAAAAACTCAATAATAAATTCCATGTTCACAGGTAGAAATACTCAATGTTATTGAGCTGTCAGTTTTTCCCATTTTGATTTCTGCAATCCCAATCAAAATCTCAGCAACTTATTTAGTATTTATTATGCATATTGACAAGCTGATTCTAAAGCTTATGTGGAAAGGTAACAGAATACCCAACATGATATAGAAGAAGAACAAAGTCAAAGGACTACCTTACTTCAATACTTACTATACAATGTGATAGTAACATAGTGTAATATTGGTGAAAGAATAGATACTCAGTGGAATAGAATATAGAACCAGGAGTAGCTCTCCATCAATATAATCAACTGATCTTTGACAAAGGAGTAGAGATACTATAATGTAGCAAAAATAGCCTTCATAACAAATGGTTCTGTGACAATGATATATCCATATGCCAAAAAAAGGAAAAAAAAGAACTAGACATATATCCTTTACAAAAACCAATTCAAAATTAATGAAAAACCTAAAGATAAAATGAAAAATTACAAAACCTCTAGAAGACAACATAGGAAAAAATCTAGAAGACCTGGAATTTGGTAATAATTCTTTTAGTTGCAACACACAAGACACAATCAATGAAAAAATTGAGAAGTTGGAGTTAATTAAAACTGAACTTTCTACACTTCAAAAGATATCGTCAAGATAATGAAATGACAAGTCTTAGACTAGGAAAAAATATTTGCAATAGATATAAAGTTAAGTGACTGGTACTATGAATTTGCAAAGGACTCCTAAAACAACAATAAAACATAAAAAGCTGATTTAAAAATGGTCAAAGACTTTTGAAGACACTATTAAGAAAATATACAAAATACATATGTAAAATATATTTGTATTCAAAATAAGTATAAGAAAAAATGCCATTTATCTTAAGGGAAATGAAAATTAACAATGAAATTTGATACACACCTATTAAAATGGTTAAAATTTGGAGCACTTTCAATACCAAAGACCAAGAATGTGGAGCAACAGTAATGCCAATTCATTACCAGGAGGAATGCAAAATGGTTCAGCCACTGTAGAAGGTAATTTGGTGGTTTCTTATAAAACTACGCATATTCTTATATAAAATCTAGCAATTATACTTTTTGGATTTTATCCAAAGGAGTTTAAAACATGTCCATATAAAGCTTCAATCATACTTACCAAAATGTTGGAACAAAACTAATATGTTCTTTAGTAAGTGAATGGATAAAGAGTAATACCTTCAGACAATGGGATATTGTCTAGTGGAAAAAGATAAGCTATCAAGCCATGAAAGCACATGAGGAAATTTAAATGTATATTACTAAGTGAAAGAAGCCAATCTGGAAAGCTACATACGGTCTAATTCCATTTATAGAATAGTGCAAAACAGTGGAAATAATGAAAAGATTAGTGCTTGCCAGAGATGGTGGGGAAGGAAGGATGAAAAGGCAGAGCACAGTGGATTTTTAGAGCAGTGAAATCATTCTATGTGATACTGTAATGGTGAATACATGTCACTATACATTTCTTCAAACCCATGAAACATGCAACATAGACAGTAAGCCCTACTGTAAACTATAATTCTGAGTAATAATCACATGCCAACGTGAGTTCATTAATTACTATTGTTGTATCATTCTGTTTGGGAAATTGACAATGAAGAAGACTATGCACAGGTGGGACATATAGGGGAAATCTGTGTAGAAGCTGCTCACTTTTGCTATGAGCTACATATAAAGTCTACTTAAAACACGTGAATCGTGACAAAAGAGATTGTTATCAGAAATACAAAGCCAGAAGGAAAGCTATCAAAAGATGAAGTGGGCCAGCTGAGAACAAGGAAACAAAATCCTGACATCCAGGGGTTAACAAAGATCTAACACTCAAAACAAAAGGAGCTAATTGCCTTAGTTTTAAGAATGATCCAGTTGCTAGATTGTAAATCTACAGTTACAACTTCCCAACTAGCTTTTGCCAGAGAGAATGCCTGGACCTTGTAAGGTGAAGCTTACCTGAAAAGGAGAGCTTTTCCCTCTCTTCACTTGCGGGGCTATGTTCACCTTCAAACTCCAGCTGAGGTTAGTGTTGCCAGTGGATCTAGACAGTTAACGAAAGGAAGGCCTCCTTTTCTCCACAGGCCCATCTTCCTGTCAGTCTCAGATTCTAAAATAGAAGGTATTTATTAAAGTTTAACCTTCACGTAAACTATTAGGACTATGAGAACCGTACCAAGAATACTTGACTTTTTTTTTCTTCATCAAAATAAATCTTGATTATCTCTTGTTTCAGTCAGCTTTTTCACCGCTTTGATTAAAAGACCTGATTGGTATAATTATAGAGCAGGAAAAGTTTATTTAAGGGCTCACAGTTACAGAGGTCTCAATCCATAGACAGCAGGCTCCATTCCTCAGGGGTAGAGTTGAGAGAGGATATCATGGTGGAAGAGTGTGGCAGCTCTCATGATGATCAGAAAGCAGAGAAAGAGAGACTTGATTCTTCATATACAAAATATGTACCCCATAGCCACGCCCCCAATGAACCACTTCCCCCAGTCACACCCCACCTGCCTCCAGTTACCACTAAATTAATCCAATCAGGAGGTTAATTCATGGATTAGATTAAGGCTATAACCCAATCATTTATCCTCCAGACCTTCTTTCAATGTCTCACATGTGAGCTTTTGGAGGACACCTCATATCCAAACCATAGCATCTCTCTTCTGTTATCATTTTGAGAATCTGGGACTATTTAGGAGATTACTGTTTTGTTCAAGTTAAAGATGGATAGAGTTATATTTTCAGAGAAGCCTTTGGTAAATACTTTCTACATATAAATTTAATGTGTAAGTTTTTCATATTTATTATATTAATTATTATTACTACTCTATCATAATCAATATTACTTGGAGTATTTTATGTATAGTTAGCAGTAGAGAGGTAAAAATGCAAAGGAAATTTTTGTTTGACTAGAATTATTTACTATGGTTATATGACAAATTCAAAAAGCAACTTGACTTTTGGTTTACTGATTTTTTTTTAAACATAACTTCCCTATGATCATATATGAATACACAACCAGTGTAACTCCCCATCATATACAACCACAAGACTTGGATCTTAATTAGAAAAAGTTATACTCCATGTATGTATAATATGTCAAAATACACTCTATTGTCATGTATATATAAAAAAAATTTTAAAAATTCTAAAAAATAACATTTTACAAAACACTTATAACTATGAGATATACCTGAATTGGTATGGCCTTTTAAAGAGAAATTTATATTATAAAATATTTCTATTAGAATGAATAAAGGGTAAAACATTAGTTATGTGTGTTACTTAACAAACTAAGAAATGGAAGCAAACCCAAAATCAATGACATATGAGATTTCCAGCATCATTTAGAAAACATTATCCTTTCCTCATTGATTCACCTTGGAGTCAGTGTTAAAATTAACTAATCCTGTATTCATGGGCCTATTTTCAACCTCTATTCTACTTAATTGACCTATATAAGTCAACTCTTCTGCTAACACTACAATTATCTTGATTATTGTAGCTTTATAGTATATATTAAAAATAAGCTCATAAGTTGATTATGCTCTTGTCTATTTTTTGGAAATTAGTTTGTCTCTTTTAGTCCTTTGAATTTCTATTTAAGTTTTTAAACAAAATCTTGAGTTTTTGAACTGTGTTATATTGAATAATTGATCAATTTGGGGTAAACTGTTAGCCACTTTAAAAATTTCCTTTCTACATATATTATATGTCTCTTCATTAATATAGCTCTTAATGTCTCCCAGCAAAATTCTATAAATGTCATATATCTTGCACGTAGTAATATTTATTCCTATACATTTGTGTTTCTTTCATTTTTAAGGACAATACTTTATCATTTTTTTACCAATTGTTTGTTATTAGTTTGTAGATATATAACTGATTTTCATATGGTTATTTTGTATCCTGAAATTCAACTAGTTCATTATTTCTAGTAGATTTTTGTGGATTCTTTAGTTCTCTACATATGTAGCTATTCAGTCTTAACATTGTTTATTTCTACCATTTCAATGTTTTTACCTCTCTACTTATTTGAGAAGTCCTTTGGTTCTGTGTTAAACGGAGGTGGTAGATAAGGAAACAACTCATTGTTCCTAGGGTTAGGGAGGAAGTGGTCCGTGTTTCAACATTACCTGTTGGCAGAATGTTTTCCATTGGTGGATTTTAGCTAAGTGGTTTTCTTTTAGATTTCTAATAGTTTTTATTATAGATTTATATTGGTATTTGTCAAATGTCTTTTGTAACTTAATTTATTAGCATGTAATATTTTCCCATTATCTTGTCAATATATTAACTTACAATGTTTTATTTTTAAATATTAATGCACCTTTGTCTTCCTGGGTTGTAGTGGCACCCCTTTTCTCCACAAAATAGTCTTAACTGGGCTTCTCCAAAAATCTTCACCTTGGCTGATTTTGGAACTGTCAGCAAAAAATTCTCTGCAAAAGAGTTCAATGTAGATAAACTTCTATTTTCAAGCTGTTCTGTTTTACTTGGCCACTGGCCAGGAAGATACCAGCACTCCAGGTGCTGGACACCTCCTTACTAGTTTTGCACAAATGTATCCAGTATAGTAGTTTGTAGAAATGTGCAAACAAGGCCTCTGGCCTTGAGCTGGGGTTTCAGAGAGATGTCTACATTTTTATTTATTTATTTATTTATTTTTTTTTTTTTTTTTTTTTTTTCAGAGTAGAAATTAGAAATTTATTAAAGGACAGAAGAAAAGACTTCTCCCGGAGGAAGAAGGGGACCCAAAAGGTGGAATCCAGTTAGCGGGCAATGTGTTCCCCTTTTTATAGGTTTGGTGAAGGAATGTAGGTGGGAAGGGTTTGGGACAAAGGAGTAATCTGGTCATTTCCGAGTCAAGTTTGCTGTTCATTAACATTTCTTTGGGATGAGCTACCTCCAAATCTGTTGGGGGCTGTATCCTGGGCTTCATTAACATTTCTTTGGGATGGGCTGTCTTCAAGTCTGTTGGGGGATGTTCATTAACATTTCTTCCAGGTGGACTTTGGCCTAGGGCCTTTTCGGAACTTTATTAACACTCCATGAGTTGTCCTGTTTTCCCTGAGTCATTCCCAGCATGGCCTCCATTTTAGATTTCACTCGATATTAGACCCGATTTACCTAACTACACTGACTACCTAACTTTAAATCTGGCTTCATTCCCCCCTCTAATTTGGGGAGCTCCTTACTGCTGTAAGGAATGGGGGCGAAGACCGTTCTGGCTTCTTCAGGCTGACAAAAGGGGCGATGTTGGGGCAAGCAGTTTGGAGTCCCCTTTTAAAAATCGGGTCTATCGAGTGGTCCATGATAGAAGTCCGATTGAGAAGTAATAGGCTGGAGGGCCATTTGGGCGATGGGCGGTCTATAAGAGAAACAAGAATTCATTAATATTGGAACCATATTGATGCAGCAATAAATACCACAACACAGGAATATGCCAATAAGTATGATACCAAAGACAGAGACTAACAATGTTTTCCACCAGGAAGTACCAGAGAACCAGGAGCTAAGATATTGTTCCCATGACAAAGTTGGTGAGGACATGGCTTTTATCTGAGTATGTAAATCCTTAAGGATATTGGTCACATTGCCAGAATTGTCAGGGATGTAAACACAACATTCAGTTTTAATAACAGCACAAGTACCACCTTGGGCTGCAGTAAGGACATCTAAAGCCATTCGATTTTGTAAGATGGCCTTCCTCATAAGTGTTATTTCAGTATTTAGGAGAGAGATACTTTCCTCAACATCATGGAGGGCAGTTTGAGTATAATTGTTTAAAGTTTCTACATGCCACATTACATCTTCTAAACCAATTTGTGGGATAAACAAAGAAGCTAGATGATCATACCAACGAAATACAGATCGTCCCCATCTGTGTTTGAGATTGGGGAGGTTTGCTGGCTGAGTTATATTTGGGGTCCATCTCCCTTGCATCCAGGGGTACCCAATAGTACATCTTCCTATCCAGCCTGGGGGAAGCCAGGGCCATAGGTTAGTTCCACATATCCATTGAGTCCCATTGGGTGCTGGCCAAATAGTTTTAGGTCTAGAAAGCCAATTTGTTCCAAACCAATCATTGGCTTGTAAAACTATAATTTTTTTACATTGTGACTCTGGGGTCCATCCTAATTCTCGAGTAGCATTAGGCCACGTGTCATAGGTATGGTTTCGCTGTTCCCAACAGAGTGGGGCCTTTTGGTTTAAATGCCCAATAGTGGGAGTGAGCCATAAATCTCCGTCCCAAATCTGATAATAACCATCTTTATATCTGTGACATATTGACGGTGCAGGTAGTGGAGGGAGAGAATTGGATGGGCCTATATGGGATTTAATAGTAGTGGACGTCTGAAGGTTGGTCTGGTTTAAAGTGAAAATCTTTCCATGACCAGGTTGTGATAAAGTTTCATTTATAGGCCATAAATTAGCATCTGCACGAGAGGCATTTTGTAAATAAGGTCTTTCTTTCTTTTGTTGTAACATTAAGGATTGTAAATTTATCCAGTCCTTTCCTTGTAATGGGGATACCCACCAAGGTAGTCCAGAAGTGCTGGAAAGGGGTAATAGTCCACATATCCAGCAATTATCTTTCTGTAACCTAATGGCATACTGTTGAGCCCACATTAGAAAAGAGTTAGCTTCAGTTGGTCTGTTTATGGTAACAAGGAGAAAGAGAAGGAAAAGTTTACATATCACCATTTTCTCTGCGGAAGAGATATTTTAGGTCCTCTACTGGAGTGCAGGAGTATCGCTCCTCAGTTTCCTGGGAAGAAGTAGTCTCTTTGGGTATCGGCTCAGGATGGCAGGCCTTAATCCGAGAGTGGTGGATCCAATTCTCCTGTCCCAGCACCTTTACTGCGGAAGGGGTGGACAAGATTACAGAAAAAGGTCCTTTCCAAATAGGGTCTAAGTCTGGAGAGTTTGAAGGGATGGTCTTAATCATAACTAGATCTCCAGGCTCATATAGAGGTGGAGAAGTAACTGGCTCGGATATAGGATATTTGCGAATTTCAGCTTGAAATTTGGCCAACTTTGTGATATGAGTCACTAGATCTGCAGTTTCTTGGTCTTTAAGAATATCATTTCTTAGGAATGGTCTCCCGTATAGGAGCTCAAATGGGCTGAGCCCTAATATCTTTGGGGTGTTCCTGATTCTGAGCAGTGCTAAAGGAAGCACCTTGGGCCATGGGTAGTGGGTCTCTTGAGTGAGTTTTCTTAGATGTCTTTTTAAAATATCATTAGTTTTTTCTACCTTTCCTGAGGATTGAGGTCTCCAAGCACAATGGAGATGATACTTAATGCCTAAGGCTTTTGATATCCCCTGAGTGATAGCTGCCTTAAAGGCTGCTCCATTGTCGCTCTGTAGACTTTGAGGCAACCCAAATCGTGGGATTATTTCCTGTAATAAAGCCTTGACTACCTCTCCTGCTTGTTCAGTTCGGGAGGGGTAGGCTTCAGTCCATCCAGTAAAAGTATCTACCATAACTAGTAAATATTGAAATCCATTACTTTTAGGCATATGAGTAAAATCAAGTTGCCAGTCTTCCCCAGGGAATTGTCCTGTTCTTTGTAATCCTGGGGGCTTTTGAGTAGAATTACGTGGATTATTTCTTTGGCATGTGCCACAGGCTTTGACTATTTGGTGAATAGTCTTTGAAAGATCCTTTCCTTCAAATATCTCTCGAGTTAATTTGAGAGTATTTTCTTCTCCTAAGTGGAAAGATTGATGTAAGGTATGTAAAATTTTCCACTGGGAATTAGCAGGTAAATAAAGTTTGTCATCTTCCATTTGAATCCACCCAGAGGGTAAGAGAATACCTCCCTTAGATAATGCCTTGTTAGTTTCCTCCTGGGTGTACTGAGGTCTTATCTCTGGGGGAGGGCCTGTCCATATCAAGGGGGCTAAGGTAGTTGTCTGTGAATTACCCTTAGCGGCCTCCTTGGCTTGTTGGTCTGCTAGTCTGTTCCCTTCTGCTATCTCATCTATTCCTTTTTGATGCCCCTGGCAATGAATTACTGCTACTTCCTTGGGTAAATGAACAGCCTCTAGTAGTCTTAAGATTTGCTCATAGTTCTTTATAGAAGTTCCCCCAGTAGTTTGAAATCCTCTTTCCTTCCAAATTGCTGCATGTGCATGCAGGATTAGGTAGGCATATTTGGAGTCAGTATAAATATTAATTCTCTGTTGTTTCCCTATTTCTAATGCTCTTGTTAAGGCTATCAATTCAGCTAGTTGAGAGCTTGTGCCTGGGGGCAAAGATTGTGCCTCTATGGTGTCATGTAAAGTTACCACAGCATATCCAGCTTTGCGTTTTCCTTGTTCCATAAAGGAACTCCCATCTGTGAACATGGTAAGGTCAGGATTGGATAGGGGAAGGTTTTGAAGGTCCTTTCTAGCTGAGTAGTTTATAGACAGGACTTGTTGGCAGTCATGTTCAGGATTTCCCTCTAATTTCTCTGGGAGGAAGGTAGCTGGGTTTAAATTAGAACAAGTCCTTATTTGAGTTACAGGTCCTTCTAAAAGTAGGGTTTGATATTTTAGAAGACGATTGTCTGAGAGCCATAGTTCACCTTTTGTGTTTAAAATTCCTGAGAGATCATGGGAGGTATAGACTATAAGGTCTCTTCCCAGGGTGATTTTAATTGCCTCAGGAACTAGCAAGGCCACAGCTGCTATTACCCTCAAACAATGAGGCCATCCTCGAGACACAAGATCTAGCTCCTTACTGAGATATGCTACTGGCTGTTGAGTTGGTCCCTTCTTTTGTGTGACCACTCCTAGGGCTATCCCTCCTCTCTCAGTAACAAATAGATTGAATTTTTGTTCAGTGGGTAAGCTGAGGGCAGGGGCTTGGAGTAAGGCCCCTTTTAATGTCTTGAAGGCTTTAATCTGTTCTGGTTCCCATATGAGGGAAGTCGCTCCTTGGCGTAGTGTTTCTTTGAGGAGGCTATAGAGAGGTTTAGCTATTTCCCCATATCCAGGGATCCAAAGCCTACAGTATCCAGTTATCCCTAGGAAGCCTCTAAGTTGTCTTATGGTCTGAGGTAGAGGATATTGTCCTATGGGGGTTATTCTTTCTGGTCCTAGCTTGCGAGTTCCTTGAGACAGCTGTAATCCTAAATATTGAACTTGTTTTTGGCACAATTGAGCTTTTTTCTTTGAGACTTTATAACCTTTATCAGCTAAGAAGTTTAAAAGCTCCTTAGTAGCTTCTTGACATTCCCTTTTAGTGGAGGCACACAAAAGTATATCATCTACATATTGCAGGACAGTCAGAGATGTCTTATCTCTGAACTCTGTTAAATCCTTAGCTAGGGTTTGGCCAAACAAATGGGGACTGTCTCTAAACCCTTGGGGTAATACAGTCCAAGTTAGTTGAGATCCACTATCTGGCTCTTCAAAAGCAAACAGATATTGTGATTGGGGGTCTAAGGGTATACAAAAAAAGGCATCTTTTAAATCTAACACAGTGAACCAGGCAGCATCTGCTGGAATCTCAGATAACAGAGTGTATGGGTTAGGAACCATAGGGTGGAGGGGAACAACTGCTTCATTAATTATTCTTAGGTCCTGAACTAGTCTCCATTCCCCATTGGGTTTCTGAATTCCTATAATGGGTGTGTTACATGGGCTATTGCAGGGCACTAAAAGTTTCTGTCTTTTGAGGTTCTGAATGATCTTTAATAAACCCTTTTTTGCCTCTGGGCGTAAGGGATATTGTCTCTGATGTGGAAAGACAGAAGGGTCCTTTAAAACTATTTTGATAGGAACTGCATTTTTTGCCCGTCCAATTTTGCCTTCAGTAGCCCACACTTCAGGGTTTATATCACATTCTAATAAAGGCAGACATAATGGTCCTCTTGGTCTTAAATTCATTGTAACTGACGTTTGAAGTTTTGAAAGTATGTCTCTTCCCAATAAAGGGCTAGGACATTCTGGGACTATCAGAAATGCATGAGAAAACATCACCCCGTCCCACTCACAACTCAGTGGGGGAGTAAGCCTTCTGGTAAAAGGCCGTCCAGACACCCCTTGCACGGTTAAAGTATTAGAGGAAAGAGGTCCAGGATAAGAGGTGAGCACAGAATAACTGGCGCCAGTATCTAAAAGGAAGTTGACCTTTTGGCTCCCTACGAAGAAGCATACCCGGGGCTCACATGCGGTGATAGGAGTCACGGGAGCCAAGGTTGAGCCCGGGCCCCGTCAGGCATGTGTAGAGGGATCTGACTTCAAGGACTTACGTCCCTGGGGACAGTCACTCTTCCAGTGATTGCCTTGACATCTAGGGCAGGGCCGTGGAGGCGGACGCTTGGCCTTTGGGCAATCCCGTTTGAAATGTCCTTCCTCTTCACATTGGAAACAAGTTCCTTTTGTGGATGGAGGAGCATTTCGTCCTCCTGCACCCTGGGAGCTTACTCTTCTGAGAGCAAATACCAGCGTTTCAGTTTTCTTTCTGTCTCTAAGCTCTTTTTCCTTTTTTTCCTCTATATCTCTATTATAGAAAACCGAAGTAGCAATTCGGAGGATGTTATCTAAAGATTGATCAGGGCCATATGCCAATTTTTGTAACTTCCTCCGGATGTCTGGGGCTGACTGAGTGATAAATTTGTCCTTTAAAAGTAGTTGGCCCTCTGTGGATTCAGGATCCACGGTGGTGTGTTTCCTCATTGCCTCTCTGAGTTTCTCCATGAAAAGAGCAGGGCTTTCCTGGGGGCCCTGAATAATTTCTGAAATCTTAGAATAGTTAATGGGCTTTTGCTTGATTCTCCTAAGGGCCTCAAGGATCAATACCTGAAAATGGCTAATTTTCCAAGCGTCTTGCTCATCATTTGGGTCCCACTCAGGATCATTTCTGGGAACTGCCTGTGCTCCAGTTGGGTAATTAGGTTTGCTCTTAGTCTGTTCTGCTGGGGAGGGGGCAAGGTGTAGTTCATCCCCAAATTCCTCAGCTGCTCTTAGAGTTGCTTCCTTTTCATTGAAAGTTAAGGTCTGGTTGAGTAATAGCATAATATCTTTCCAGGCAAGGTCAAATACCTGGCATATGTTTCGAAATGCCTCAATATATTTATCTGGGTCCTCTGAAAATCTCCCCAAATCAGTTTTTATCTGCCTTAAGTCTTGAAGGGAGAAGGGGGTATATACTTTGATTGGCCCAAATTCTCCTCCTGGCATCTCCTGGAGAGGTAATACATTTGGTTTGCCTGTTGGGGCAGACGCAGGGGGGCCAGGATATGGAGGACAGGAAGGCTGTTGTTGCGCACCAACAGCCGATGGGGTTTTTGTGGGTTCTCCTGATTCTTTTTCCTCAGTAGGTGAGTCCCCAAGACTTTCTCCCTCCATGGCAGATACCATGGTTGAGTCTACTTTACATTGTTGGCATAATTTGTACAATTTAGGATTTTCCCTTAGAGCAAAGAAAACCTGAACATACGGCACCTCACACCATTTCCCTTCCTTTTTGCAAAATTTATCAAGTTGTAAAATAGTATTAAAATTGATACTTCCCTCTGGTGGCCAGGTTTCTCCGTCAGGGAGTTTGTATTGAGGCCAGGCCTGGCGGCAGAAGAAAATGAGGCGCTTTTTCTTGAGCGTTTGAGGGTCAAATTTATCCCAATTTTTCAATACGCAGGTAAGTGGCGTACCTGACGTATTAGAGAGTGAGGCTCCCATCTCGGTGTAGAATCTCGGTATGGGACCTCCAATATGTTACCGCTGTTGACCGGTGACGAGTTCTTGCTCCCCGATGCTGAAGAATAACACCAAAGAAGCACGCCGAGGCAAGGCCAGAGTAGAAATTAGAAATTTATTAAAGGACAGAAGAAAAGACTTCTCCCGGAGGAAGAAGGGGACCCAAAAGGTGGAATCCTACATTTTTAATATAAGTTACCAATTGGGTTCCATGGTATCAGCTAGCAGGGGGAGGAAAGAAAGGGGAGAAGAAGCTCTCTCCTTCTCAGGTGTCGTCCTTGAAGAGTTAACTTGCCTAAAACAGTGAAAGAAAAAGCTGCTTTTTTATGAACTTCTGCTGACTGTGAACTTCTGAGCCCCTCCCCTTACATGCTGGGTATAAAATTCTGAAACTAACTGAACTTGGGGTTCAGAGGATTGTTTGATTACAGCAAAAGCTGTGCCCTCTGAACCAGGCTGCAGCCAAATAAAAGTGTTTCCTGCTGTCTTCGGTGCCTTGCCTCGTTTGTCCCTACAACAGGATGAATCCACTTACTTATGATATAGCATCTTGTTTAATATTAGGATTTGATTTCTTAATTTTCTAAGGATATAGATACTCTTCAACTTATCATGGGGTTGTGGCCTGATACAATCATGTTTTGAAAATACCCTGAGGGAGAAAAAAAGCAGTTAATACGTCTAATCTAATGAACATCATAGCTTAGCAGCACAATACACAAGAAAGTACTGGCTGTTTACCCTTATGATTGTGTGACTGACAGAGAAACCAGGTGCAGTGGCTGACAGCATTCAGAAAATGCATCACACCACATCCTGCCAGCCCAGTATCAAAATTCAAACTTTGAAGTAAAGTCTCTACTGAATGCATATCACTTTATACTACCATAAAATTGATAATTCATGAGGAAAATCATTGTAAATCAGGAACCTTCTTTATTTATGTCTATCTTCACATGGATTTACAAATGATCTTGTTTTTTTTTCCTTTTCCTGCAATATCTTTTCTTGATTTTGATATGAGGGTATAACTCATGAAGTGAGTACTGTTTCTACTTCTCTTTTTCCTAGAATAGCTTGTGTATCATTGGTAATCTTTATCCTGAAATGTTTGATCAAATTCATTGGTAAAGTCACCTTACCCAGGAGTAATTATGGATTTATATACTATATATAAATGTTATATAAATTTATATATTTACAAACTAGGTATAGTATGTAAATATATCATATATTATGATATATATAATACTGAATATATAATAAATAAAAAGCATTTCAGATCATCTATTTCACAGATTCACCAATATTTTTTCCTTTGAAGAAATTTTGTCAAAATATCACCATAAAGTTGTTCATAATATGTTCCTTTATGCTTTTAATGCATGTAGCACCTGAAAGAGTGTCCTCCTTGCTTACTAATGAATAGTAAGTAACTTCTAAATTTGCTTTATTATTGTAATTAGAATTTTATAAATTTTATTGATTTCTCAAAGGATCACCATTTTCATTGAATTCCATATTATTTAATTTCATTTCATCTTTTCTAATTTTCATTATTTCCTGCTTTTCCTAACTGAATTTTATAAATTTTATTGATTTCTTGTATTTTTTTGGCTTTATTGCCTCATATTTTTTTCTAGCTTCTTACAGATGAAGTCCAGTTCATTTCTTTTAGCTTGTATTTCTTTTCTGTTACAACATATTTAAGCCATGTGTTTTCTGCTAAGCACTGCTTTAGCCCTATCCTGCGGTGGCCAATCCTGTTGAGTGTTCTTGTGGGTCAGGCCCTGTATTATTACAAAATGTTCATCTTTGATAATATTCTTTGTTCCAAAGTCTGTTTTGCATAATATTATCACTCTTCATTTCTTGTGACTAGCATTTGCTTGCTATAAAATGTTTTATTACTTAAATTTTAACATAAGATTGATACTTGTATGACATTCTTTTTATACTTGTAATTATCTATTTTAAATGGTCTGATAGACTACCTTAGTTGTGTCTCACAATTTCATTTACTCTGCCTTTAAAGTTAAGTTTCTGAATCCATTATATTTAATACACTTATCAAAATGTTTACTTTTAATTTGACTGTAATATTATTGATCTTTAATTTCTACTCTTCACTTTCTTTTTACTTCCTTTAATTTTTCTTTTGCATTGAGTATTTATTATTATTTAATTTCAAATCTCCAATTAGGATTTTAGTCATATAATTTTTTTGTTACAGTCACTTTAGGGTTGATGTATATATATTTAATATATCATAGTTTAATTTCATAATTAAATTTTAACAAATCATATATAATTTAATATCCTGTCAACAATAAACAACATTTATTGTTGTATGTTTTGAATACCAAACCCATAGCACATTATTATTATTATTAATTATTTTACATTTTATGAATATTATTTTCACTTTAGTCAATTATATTTTAAAGAACTATAAAGAAAAGTCTTGTATTTTTTAATCACATATTTACCATTTATGGTTATTAAATTTCTTTGCCTAGATCCAGGTTTTCATTTGATATTATTTTCTCTCATTCTGAAGAAATTCCTTTAATTTTTTGCAATCATATTTTTGGGGTAAGGGCTATATATTTGAAAGCTACTTTTATTATAGATTGAATTCTAGATTGACATTTCTTTTCTTTCATCATTTTGAATATTCCATTGTGTTGTCTGCTTATTTCATTTTTTTCTTATGAGTTCTCAGATATTCTTATATTTTGTCCCTACATATAAAAATTATTTTTCTATGGATGCTTTTATAGTTTGTTCTTTATAATTAATTCTAGTGATTTTATTATTTTGTGCCTTATTTTCTTCTGATATTCTGTTTTGGTTTTACCTCCCTTCTTTCATCTATTGACTTAGATGTTCATCAAATTTTTAAACATTTTAATTTTTAGACTTCAAATAATTTCTCCTTTTCTTCTCTGACATTCCAACTGTACATATGACAGATTTCTAGATTTTGTTCCAAGAGTCTGAGGTGTTTTTCAATTTTTCAGTCTAGTGTGTGTGTGTGTGTGTGTGTGTGTGTGTTTCAGTATGAATTTTTTGCATCTGTCTTCCGGTTTACTGATCATTTCTTCTGTTTTGTCTTCTACCAATCAGTGAACTTTTCATTTCAAGTGTGTTAATTTTTAGTTCTAGAATTGTCTCAACTATTTTGTTAACTCATTATGTTAATAAATCCTTGAACATATTTATAGTAACTTTTTAAAAGTTCTTCTTTGCAAACTCAATCATTCTTACATTTTTGAGTATGTTTCTGTTCATTTATTTTTCCAAGCTTTCTACTTCTTCATTAAATTCATAAAATATTATTCATGTAATAATTTTTGTTAGATGCTTAACATTATTTCATTTTTGAGTGTTTGTATTGTGTTTTCTTTAAAAAGGAGTTGAATTTTGTTTTACATAGCAGTCATATACCTGTGGAATACCATATCATATTTTGAGGCTTTGTTTTAAAAATTGATATGAAAAATTTCCAGTAGGCTTTACTGTAAGACTAGTTTTGTCTTACTCTTAAGGCATGGACCTTCTGGGGTATCTTATGAATTTCATGGGTGCTTCACAAGATTGCTTCACTTTGAATTGCTAGAAGTTTAATCTTATTTATTTATTTATTTATTTATTTATAGTTGTACTTGGAAAAAATACCTTTATTTATTTTTATGTGGTGCTGAGGATTGAATTCAAGGCCTCACACGTGCTAGGCAAGCGCTCTACCGCTGAGTCACAACCCCTGCCCCCAGAAGTTTAATCTTAGTGCAGTATGAACTCTGGGAATTATTCTACTTAGCATTCTTTGTCTTTGCCTGGTTCTGTGGTTTCTCACCATTTATATTCCAACTTACTGTCTTAGACTCAAGAAGACTGTTTTACAGATATCTAGAGCTATTCTGTCATGATCTCCTTTCATCTTATACTTTGTTCTGTAACTTCCAACAACCTTCCTCTGTCTTCCCCTACTGTAATCTTTCTCTTCATCTCAGTCTGATTGTCACTTTGTCTTTGGTTTCCTTGCCTTTCTTTGACCAACTAGAATACCTCCCCCCAGGTAGAACACCAGGATGCTCATTGAATTCACCTTATCTGGGCTCCCTGCTCCCAACCCCGCCACAAGGATCACAACCCTGTCAGTAAATCTAGAAGCCCTATCTTTTGTCGTAGGTCAACCAAGTTGTTTAGTATACTTTTGACTAATTTTCTAGTTCTTACTGCAGGAAGGCAAGTGTGAGACCAGTTATTTCATCACAACACAAGTGATCGTGATCGTTATGGTTTGGATCTGGAAGTTCCACCAAAAGCCCACATAAGGGTTTAGTCACTAGCCCATGGCACTGTTGGGAAGTGGAAGAACCTTTAGCAGGTGAGGCTTTGTGGAAGGAAGTTAGTTCACTGCTGCGGGGGAGTCTTTGGAAGGGGTATGAAATGCTGGCCCCTTCCTTCCTCTTGCTCTCTCTTTGCTTCCTGACTGCCATGGGGTAGTGGCTCCTCTGCCATGTGCTACCATCATCACATACTGTGACACTAGTGGCTGAAATTTAAGAACTTCTTGAAGAAAATAACCAGCTAAAGCCCCCAAATTTTAAGGTACATGAGGAAGTAATTAAGATTTGAAATTTTTCTTTTCCATCTCAGGATTCACATTGCTTTATGATGATAGCAAAACTAAAATAGCTAATGACATCTAGAAAAATGATCAGCACAGAGTAGGTAGGTGCTCCTTAAATACTTGATGGAGGAATGATTTACAATTGAACATTTCTTATGTGGCAGGGAAAGTTGGTCTTACATTAACAAGTTAGTATTATTTTTGCCACTTGGCAAATGTGGAAATGTAGGTATTAGAGATTAATATCTGATTTATTTAAAGGTCAGCTTTAAAATGTTGGTGTTAAGATTTAAATATAATTTATCTTATTTTAGTTCTTAAGGAGTCTTCTATTTCTAATTTTTCTATAAAGATGTTAAACTTCTTCTATTTCTGTATTTTGCAGGCTGGAAACAAAAATCATATCAGATACTTATCAAACACAGTTATTTTAAAACTATTATTGTGTTGGATTTGTTTTAATGGCTTTTTATGCTTAAATAACATGTGTAAGCATCTTGTAATGAAAGAAACTCATTGGATAGCTTAGCTCACCTATATGAAAGACTGAGATAAATCATCATTATTCTTTGTTTAACGTATAAGAAAACTGACACTCAGAATGCTTGGGAGTTCTGTTCAAGTCTCAACACTTGGTGAGATGTGGACACTGCATTAACCAGCTCTTTGGTTTCCAGGCACCAGGGGTTTTGCACTGTTTTACTCTGCTTTCCTGTACTGCTCAATATATTCAGGTCAAACATTTTGAAAGTCCTGCCTGTTTTACAACAGGACCCTGTCAAATGGGCTCCTTCAGAAATAGATCCTGAGGCAAGGATAAAGAATACTGGTCTATTTGAGAGAAGCAGAGGTTACTGGCAGGCGAGTTCTACCCAGGTGAAAAGTACTTATTCCTCAGCTTTGGGAATGTTGCTGGCTGAGAGTCTCAGATGAATCCTCCTCAGGGACTTGCCCTTGGTCAAAAAGAGCAGCTTGACTCAAAGTTGTATCACTTTCCTGGGGCAGCCCTGAGCTAATGACTGAATGCAAGGGTAATAAGACTATCCTTTTTGCCTCAAGTCAGGGAAACCTGGACAGGTCTTTCCAACTCTAGAGAACTCTCTTAAGAGTGTGGAGCAGGTACTCACAATGCCTCGAAGATCAGCTTCTCTCCACCCAGTCCTGCTTGTTTTTCCTCTCAAATGTGTGAGCTTTCGAAAAGAGTTAATCTTTACCTCACCCCCCACAAAATACTAGTGAGAAAGGTGCAAAGTATGATGTATCTATAACTCATGGCAATTTAAAAATAATATTCACTCCATAAAAGAAATGTTAGGCTAAAATATGAAATAGGAGAGAGGAAAAAAAAACACTTATCTGAAAATAAATGTGGGACTAGAATCTTATTCTCATTTACTCCTTGATATACCACTAATGACTGTTGATATTTAAAGGATAAATTATAGAAAATGTGGTAGGTTATAATTTACATAAGTAATATGTTTGGAAGAATGTTTTTGTATTTGTTTTCTCCCTCAGAAAACGTTTTTTTTTTTTCCTAATAGAATGTGTTTTGATAAATGAGGTAATATGTTAGATGACTCGAACTTCTCTGAACAAGGCACTATAAATCTTAGGTATGTTTTGCTAAATTACGCTTGCTTGGCATTTATTTGGAATAGCTGTGATCACCTTGGACCTTTGCAAGTATAGTCAGCTCTGGAAAAGGAGTTCAATGTCAACAAATTTAAAATGTGAAGCTTTATGTCTAGGAAAAGATTCTTAAACCTTAGAGGAAGAAAAGTGATTGCAAAGTCAAGCTTTCTCAACTAAAAGTCAAGGTCCCCCACTCAACCTGGTGAAAATACAGGTTCACTTCTGTCCAGGTGATCCTGGAGAAGGCTGTTCTTCCATCAGTGTTGACTGAGCACAGTGAGGAGCAGATCAGCATTCATGACAGAACATGACTGACTTTTCTACTCATCCCATGAGGTCTCTCCAAATTCCATCAAATGCTCACCTAATCAAGATCTAGTTTTGCAGCTGAAGCACATGTGGGAAATTCAACGGTCCTTATGCAACTTTATAATCAAGGAATACAACCCCTACTAATTTCATTACCTCAAATTAACAAAATCATTTTTATGCACTGTGAAAACCATTGCCATTTTCATATCAGCTATGATTTTGTTCAAAGGCCAAATTCTAGGAAACATGATGCAATAAATCCTTTGACCAGTTGACCTCTTTGAGTTTATTTTGGGACTGCCTATAATTTTGATTTTTTTCAAAAAATTATTTATTGAGCTACTAATCTAGGTCAAATGGGAAAAATTTCCCTTTAAATGGCATAAAATACAGGAAAATACTGGACAGCACAGATTTATGTTTTCTAGTTGTATGGCATCTTTGTCCAAGAAATCTCCAAGTTCTCCATGTAGTACTTGGGTGTACATTTGAATAATGCTTGTACTTTTAGGATAGAGTTGTTTTTGTATTCAGTTCTTTATTAATGACTATGCATCACGAAGAGCTTCTTAAACTATTTTCTAATAAATTTTGTATTCTTACACATTTTGTGTTTATTCCCTTATGATTTGATATGCAGGAGTTTTTTGAGTGCCTTGTTCTGGGGTCACTATGCAGTACTTAGTATTGTATCCAAACTATGTTAGAATATAAGTTCAAAAATCCATTCAATTTCCAGGACCCTTTCATGATTACCTAAGAAACTGGAATAAAAAATTTAATCCATCTGAAAAATTATTAATCATCTATTCCTAGGATTGCTATGAGAATTAAAATGATATTATGCACAGGAAACCTGCATAATGATTTTCAGTGGAGATTCAATGAAAGACCGCTCATGTCTCTTCTTTTTCCTCTTTTCTATTTTCAGTTTCTTTATTGGTTCTGAATAAAATTTTCTGAAGCCTTTCTGGCAAAGTGAACTTATATTTCTATTTATGAATTCACAAAGTCATTCCAAAAGGAATTGTGATTGATGGCCCACACTGCCCGATTAGGAGCATACAGAGAAACATCAGTAATCACAACTCACTGAAAGATGATGATTCCACAGACCCTGCAACCAGGAGGAGATCCTTGGTTAACCTTCACAATTTGGGTGTTAGATTTAATGGAAGTTCTCTGACTGCCACACAGAGATTCAATCACAACTGTTCTCTGCAGTTTTTCTTCCCTCTATTCAAGTTCCAATAAAGCAACAATAACAAAATCTTTCTGAGCAGAAACTGTTACCTGAGAAATTAGTGGAGAATTACAGAAATATATGATTTCTTTACCTATAAATTGTTTATACCTCATATGTGAAGAAAACAAGTGGACTTTGAGTTGTAACTATAATAGAATAATTTGTAACAGATTGACTTTACAACTGAGGGGAGAAGGAGGATGGAAGAAGGTGGGGCATAGGAGCTGGAAAAAAAGGTAAACATACAAACAAAAACTTTTTTTTTCCTTTTGGTACTGGTTACTGAATCCAAGGGTGCTTTACCACTGAGCCATATTCCTGCACCCCCCCCGACTTTTTTTTTTTTTCTTTTGAGACAGGATCTTGCCGAGTTGCTGAGGCTGGCTTTGAACTTGCTATCTTCCTGCCTTAGCCCTAGCCCCTTGAGCATCTGGGATTACAGGTATGTGCTACCAAAACCAGACAAACAAAAACTAATGGAAGAGCAACTAATGTTGCAACTAATGTTGCTGGGACATCAGGTCTATGATCTCTGGTAGGAGAGAAGTGCAATAGGTGAACTCCATATTCATCCCAGATATTTTTTTCTAAGAGCATTTTCAGAACTGTGCTGCTGGGGAGAAAAGATTGACAGCATTCATTGGTGAAGAAGATAGATAGATCTTTCTAGAATTTTGTCTAGAATTTCACAGGTCAAATCCTAGATATAAGTGCAATATAGTGAAAGAGATCCAAAATCTGAGTGTCCATCATTTTTTTTTTTTTTTGGCTACAGTTTCAGTTGTGTGCTCAGAATAATCAAAAAACAAACAAACAAACAAACAAAGGACATGATAAACATGATATCCAGGAGGTTGAAGAGTTGAACAGAGTTTTAGGTATCCATATTTCATTATGAGACAGTTTTAATTAAAGCATTTTAAATGTGGGGGGACTTTTATAAACACCTGGGCTTTCAGATGAGACTCCAGAAATGTAGCATCCTGGAATAAAGACCTCCAAAAAATGAATAATTATTACAATCTGGGAACAAGAAAAAATCTGAAGAAGAGTAACAGTAAGGAAGCCTGAAGCCAGGGCCCTGAGGACTACAGTGTTCTTCCAGGGATCTTTCTACCCCCACCCCATCCCCCCCAGGTAGAAATCATCTTTGGAAGAGAAAAAGCCTTCATAAAATTTCTAGCTTTATGGATATGTAATTAACACATAAATTATTGCATATATTTATGGTATGCAATCTGATGTTGATATATGTATACATTTTAAAATAATTATCACAATTAGGCAAATTAACAAATCCATCACCTCATATAATTATCATGTGTATGAATAAGAACATTTCATATCTACTCTCTTCAGAGATTTCAAGCATGTAACAATGTATTATTAATTATATTTACCATGTTGTATATTAGATCTCATAAATTTTTTGACCAAGGTCTTACCATTTCCTTCCTGTCCCCCTAATCTCTGGCAACCACCAATCTTTTCTCTGCTTTTTCAAGTTCAACATTTTGAGATTTCAAATATGAAATTATGTAGTGTGTTTCTTTCTATGCCGGCTTGTTCCACTTAGCATAATGGTCTTCAGGTTCATTCATGTTGCCAAAAATGACAAGATTTCCTTTTTCTTAATAACAAATGACATTGTATTGGATGCATACATATAACATTTGCTTTATACTTTCATTCATTCATAAACATTTAGATTGATTTCCTATCTTGGCTACTGTGAAAAATTGCAAAATGAACATGGTAGTGCATATATCACTTTGACAAATGGATTACATATCCCTTGTGTATATACCAGTGTGCAAGGCTGCAGGATCATACTATAAGGTCACTCTTTTAGTTCTTCTTGAGGAATCTCCCTCCTGTTTTTCATTGTGGCTGTACTAATTTACATTTCCACCAATAATAGTATATAGGACTTTTCTCTGCATCCTTATTAACACTTGTTATCTTTTAGCTTTTTTATAATAGCTATTCTTGCTTGAGTGAAGTGATGTTTCCCTGCAATTTAGATTTGTATTTCCCTGAAGATCAGGAATTTCAGTACTTTTTAAAATATATTTGTTGGTCACTTGTATTTCAACAATGAAAAAAAATGAGTATTTAGGCTCTTTGCCCATTTTTAAATCAGGATTTTTATTATATATTGAGCTACTTGAAATTTTGTATATTTTGAATATTAACACATTGCCAAATATATGGTTTGCAAATATTTTCTCTCATCTGTAGGTTGTCTTTTTACTCCACTTTCCCCCTCCTTTTTGCTGTGTAGAGTGTTTTAGTTTGATACTATTGCAAGGGTCTATTTTTCTTTTGATTCCCATGCTTTTGGGGACATATTCATAATAATCATTGCCCAGATCAATGGCAAGAAGTTTTATTCCTTGGTTTTCTTCAAATGGTTTTTAAGAAAAAGATGTTTACATTTTTGTTCATTTTAGGTGGATTTTTATATATAGTATGAAATAAGGGTCCAATATTATTCTGAAAGTGGTTATCTTATTTTACCAACACTCTTGAAAGTACTGTTCTTTCCCTACTGTGTGTTCTTCACACTTTTGTTGATGATCAATTGGACGTAAATGCATGAATTTATTACTGGGCTTTCTGTAGGGTTCCATTGTCCATCTATTTTTGAGTCAGTATCATGCTGTCTTCATTAAAATAGTTTTGGATTATATGTTGGAATATCACTATGCTGTTTTTGCTAAAGATTCCTTCAGCTATTCAAAGTGTTTTCTTATAAATATTAGGATATTTTTCTATTCCTATGAAAAATGTCATTGGAATTTTGATAGTGATTGTATTTGATATGTAGATTGCTTTGAACTATGAATATTTTAACAATAATAATTCTTCTTTCGATTTATTTACATTGAACATTTTTTCATTTACTTTTAATTTCTTTCACCAATGTTTTATAGTTTTTACCTCCTTGGTTAAATTATTTCTAAGAAAATTTTGCCATTAATGTGATGGGATTATTTTCTTATTCAAATAGTTCATGTAGTATACTGAAAAATTACTGAATTTTGCATGTTGGCTTTTATTCTGCAACTTTACTGATTTATTTATTAATTCAAATACATTTTTGGTGTAGTCTGTTCTCTACATAAGAGGACATATTATCTATAAACAGAAACAATTTTACTTTCTTCTTGATTTAGATGTTTTTATTAATTTTTCTTGCTTTATAGCTCTGACTATAACTTTCAGTACTACACAAAATAGAATTAATAAGAATGAGCATCTATTTCTTCATCTTGATTTTAGAAAAAAAGCTTTCAGTTTTTCACTCTTGAGTATAATATTAACTGCGAGTTTGTCATATATTGACTTTATTGCTTTGAATAACTTTCTTTTATGTCTGATTTGTTGAGAATTTTTATTATGAAAGGACATTGGATTTTGCAAAAGTTTTATTCTGTATTATTTGAGAGGATATGATTTATATCCTTCATTCTGTTAATAAAGTGTACATTTATTTTATTTATTCTAATTTGTTATATATGACAGCAGAATGCAATTGAATTCATAGTACACATATAGAGCACAATTTTTCATGTCTCGGGCTGTGCACAAAGTAGAGTTATACCATTCACGTCTTCATACATGTACTTGGGATAATGATGTCCATCTTATGCCACTGTCTTTCCTAACCCCATGCCCTGTCCCTTCCTCTCCCTCCCTCTTGCCCTATACAAATTTCCTCTATTCCTCCCATGTTCCACCCCATCCCCATTATAAATCAGCATCATTATATCAGAGAAAACATTGGGAATTTTTGGTTTTTGGGGGGATTGGCTTACTCCACTTAGCATTATATTCTCCATCTCCATCCATTTACCTGCAAATGCCATGATTTTATTCTCTTTTAATACTGAGTAATATTCTATTGTGTGTATACACCACAGTTTCTTTATCCATTCATCTACTAAAGGGCATTTAGGTTGGTTCCACAATTTATCTATTGTGAGTTTTGCTGCTATATAAATTGATGTGGCTGTGTCCCTGTAGTATGCTGATTTTAAGTCTTTTGTGTATAGACTGAGGAGTGGGATAGCTGGGTCAAATGGTGGTTCCATTCCTAGTTTTCCAAGGAATCTCCATACTATTTTTCAGATTGGTTGTACTAATTGCTGTCCCACCAGCAATGATGAGTGTGCTTTTTCCCCCATATCCTCACCATCACTTATTGTTGTTTGTATTATTAATAGCTGACATTCTGAATAAAGTGAGATTAAATCTTAGAGTGTTTTGATTTGCATTTCTCTAATTGCTAGAGACATTGAACATTTTTTCATATAGTTTTTGATTGATTATATATTATCTTCTGAGAAGAGTCTGTTTAGTTTCTTGGCCCATTTATTTATTGGGTTGTTTTTTTTTTGGTGTTAATTTTTTTGGGTTCTTTATATATCATAGAGATTAATGCACTATCTGATGTGTGTGTGTTAAAAATTTGCTCCCATATGTAGGCTCTCTCACTGATTGTTTCTTTTACTGAGAAGAAGCTTTTTAGTTTAAATCCACCCTATTTGTTGATTCTTGATTTTAATTCTTACACTATAAGAGTCTTGTTCCAAAAGTTGGGGCCTAATCTGACACGATAGAGATTTGGGGCTTCTTTTTCTTCTATTTGGCAAAGGGTCCTGGTTTAATTCTTAGGTCCTTGATCCATATTGAGTTCAGTTTTGTGCATGGTGAGAGATAGGGGCTTAATATCACTTTGTTGCATATGGATTTCCAGTTTTCCCAGCACCATTTGTTGAAGAGGCTATCTTTTCTCAAGTATATGTTTTTGGCTCCTTTGTCTAATATAAGATAACTGCAATTATGCAGATTTGTGTCTATGATCTTTATTCTGTACCATTGATCTACAAGTCTATGTAGGTGCCAATATCATGCTGTTTTGTGACTATTGCTTTGTAGTATAGTTTAAGTTCTGGTATAGTGATGCCACCTGCTTCATTCTTCTTGCTATGCTTTAGCTATTCTCCTCTCTTATTTTTCCAGATGAATTTCATGACTGCATTTTATATTTCTATGAGGAAATGTCATTGGGATTTTTATTGAAATTCCATTAAATATGTATAGTGCTTTTGGTAGTATGGTCATTTTGACAATATTAATTCTGCCTATCCAAGAACAAGGGAGATATTTTTATCTTCTAAGGTCTTTAATTTCTTTTTTTAGCATTCTGTAATTTTCATTGTAGCGTTCTTTCACCTCTTTTGTTAAGTTGATTCCCAAGTATTTTATTTTATTTTTCTTGAGGCTATTGTAAATCGGGTAGTTTTATTAATTTCTCTTTCAGAGGATTTGTCACTGATATACAGAAATGCCTTTGATTTATAGGTGTTGATTTTATATCCTGCCACTTTGCTAAATTCATTATTAGTTGTTGAAATTTTCTGGTGGAATTTTTTGGATCTTCTAGGTGTAGAATCAAATCCTTAGCAAATAAGGCTAATTTGAGTTCTCTTTCTATTCATATCCTTTTAATTTCTTTTGTCTGTCTAATTGCTAAGGCTAGTATTTCAAGAGCTATGTTAGAAAGTGGTGAAACAGGGCATCCCTGTCTTGTTCCTGATTTTAGAGGGAATGTTTCAGTTTTTCTTTATTTAGCATGATGTTGGCCTGGGGCTTAGCATCAATAGCTTTCACAATGTTGAGATATCAGAATTCTAGTGTTTTGAACATGAAGGGATGCTGTATTTTGTTGATTGCTTTTTCTGCATCTATTGAGATGATCACATAATTCTTATCTTTAAGTGTATTGATGAGATGAATTACATATATTGATTTCTATATGTTGAACCAAGTTTGCATTTCTGGGATAAACCCTATTTGATCTTGATGCACTATCTTTTTGATATTCTTTTATATTCAATTTACCAAAATTTCATTGAGAATTTTCCATCTATGTGCATTGGTGATATTGGTCTGAAGTTTTCTTTCTTTGATGTTTCTTTGCCTGGTTTTGGAATCAGAGTGATATTGGCCTCATAGAATGAGTTTGGAAGTGCTCCCTCTTCTTCTACTTCATGAAATAATTTGAAGAGTGTTGGTGTTAGTTCTTCTTTAAAGGTCTTTTAGAACTCAGCTGTGTATTCATCCAGTCCTGAGCTTTTCTTTGTTGGTAGGCTTCTGATGGCATCTTCTATTTCATTGCTTGAAACTTATCTGTTTAAATTGTGTTTATCATCCTGATTTGGTTTGGGCAAATCATATGACTCTATGGATTTGTTGATGCTTTTGATTTTTTCTATTTTATTGGAGTACAAATTTTCAAAATAATTTCTAATTTTCTTCTGTTTTTCTATAGTATCTGTTGTGATGTTTCCTTTTTCATCACGGATGTTAGTAATTTGAATTTTCTCTCTCATTCTGTTTATTAGAATGGCTAAGGGTTTATTAATTTTATTTATTTTTTTAAAGGACCAACTTTTTATTTTGTCAATTTTTTCCAATTGTTCCTTTTGTTTCCATTTCATAGATTTCAGCTCTGATTTTTATTATTTCTTGTCTTCTACTTCTTTTGATTTGTTCTTCTTTTTCTAGGGCTTTGAGATGTAATGTTAGGTCATTTATTTGTTGGCTTTTTCCTCTAAGTAAAGGACTCCATGAAATGAATTTTCCTGTTAGTACTGCCTCCATAATATCCCAGAGATTTCCATATGTTGTATGAGTTTTCTAATTTATCTGTAAGAGTTTTTAATCTCCTCGTTGTTGTCTTTTGCAACCCATTGTTTATTCAATGGTATATTATTTAGTCTTCAGGTGTTGGACTTTTTATTACATTGTTTATTTCTAATTCCATTCCATTGTGATCTGTTAGAATGCAGCATAGTATCTCTACAGTTTTGTATTTGCTAAGAGTTGCTTTGTGGCATAATATATGGTCTATTTTAGAGAAGGATCCATTTGCTGCTGAGAGAAAAGTGTATTTGCACATAGATGGATGAAATTTTCTATATATGTCTGTTAAGTATAAGTTATTGATTGTATTATTGAGTTCTATAGTTTCTTTGTTCAGCTTTTGTTTGGAAGATCTATCCAGTGGTGAAAGATGTGTGTTAACATCACCCAGAATTATTGTGTTATGGTCTATTTGACTCTTGAACTTGAGTAAAGTTTGTTGGGTGAATGTAGATGCTTCATTGTTTGGGGGTATATATATTTATAAGTGTTATATCTTATTGGTGTGTGGTTCCCTTAAGAAGTATGAACTGTTCTTCTTTTTCTCTTTTGATTTACTTTGGCTTGAAATCTACTTGGTTTGATATGAGGATGGAAACCCCTGCTTGTTTCCATAGTCCATGTGAGAGGTATTTTGTTTGTTTGTTTGTTTGTTTTTTACCAAATTTCACCTTCAATCTGTGGATGTCGTTTCCTAGGAGATGAGACTCAAAGAGGCAGCATATTTTTTTTTCAATCCAATCTGCCAGTCTATGTCTTTTGATTGGTGAGTTTAGGCCACTAACATTCAGGGTTATTATTGAGACATGATTTATATTCTTGGCCATTTTTCTTTATTTTGGGTATTTAACTAGAGTTGGTTTCTCCTTTGATTAGGTTTTCCTTTATTGTAATAACTTCCTTTGTTGATTTTCATTGTTGTTTTCATTTCCTCCTCATGGAATATTTTGCCAAGGATGTTCTGTAGTATAAGCTTTCTGGTTATAAACTCTTTTAACTTTTTTTTTTATCATGGAAATTTTTTATTTCATCATCAAATATAAAGCTTAATTTTGCTGGATATAAGATTCTTCGTTGGCTTCCATTTTCTTTCGGAGCTTGGGATACGTTGTTCCAAGATCTTCCAGTTCTCAGGGCATTGGATGAAAAATCTGCAGATATCCTAATTGGTATATATACCAATTAGAATATCTGCAGATTTTTCATATAGATATGTATAGATAGATATATATGTATATATAGATAGATAGATAGATAGATAGAGATATATAAATAATCTGGTTCTTTTCTCTCCTGGCTTTTAAAATTCTCTCCTTATTTTGTATGCTAGGGATTTTCATTATAATGTGCCGTGGTGTGGGTATGTTGTGATTTTGTACATTTGGTGTCCTGTAAGCCTCTTGTATATGGTTTTCCAATTCATTCTTTATGTTTGGAGAATTTTCTGCTATTGTTTCATTGAGTAGATTGTTCATTCCTTTGGTTTGGAACTCTATGCCTTCCCAGTAACTCTTTTGGTCCTTTTATGCTATCCCATATTTCTTCAATGTTCTTCTCATGCTTTCTTACCATATTCACTGTGTGATCTATAGTTTTTTTCACTATGATATATTGTGTCTTCATTGTCTGAGGTCCTGTCTTTCAAGTGATATAATCTGGTGGTGATGCTTTCTATTGAGCTTTTAATTTGGTTTATTGTTTCTTTCATTTCAATGATTTCTGTTTGTTTGTTTGTTTCAGAACCTCTGTCTCTTTATTGAAGTAATCATTTGCTTTCTGTATTTGCTTATGTAGCTCTTTATTGATGTGATCTTTTATTTTTTTTTGCCTGTATTTGCTCTCTTATAGCATCATTTAATTCACAGAACATTTTAGTTATGTACAGCCTGAACTGCTTCTCTGTAATTTCTTCTGCTCTGGTGGCCATGGATTCTAATAATGTAATATCTTGATTTTCAGGGGACACATTTTTTCTTGATTTTTTTTTCATGTTGTTCATGTGTCTTCTCTTCAAGCACTACTATTCTAAGGTATTAACCTTTTTACCCTATTCTAGTGTCCCTGCAGGGTTCCAATACCTCTTATTTGAGGGGAAGATCAATGTTAACAGATCCCAATAAAGACAATATACAGCCTTAAACCAAAGAGCTGTTATTAAGACATTTATGGTTTTGTCATAATATACAGAAATGGTGAGGTCAATTATTATCTACAGTATAAACAATAGGTTTGCAAAAGGGTCCACAGTTTCTGATGGTGGACAAAGAACTGAGGATTAGGTTTAGGATGAAATGTTGAGTGGGCAGGAGGTGATGATATAGAGTTATTAGATCATAGGTAGTGTGAAAGAGAAATCTAAAGAAGTTTGTTAGTAGCAGGAGAAGATAGGAAAAGTGATTTTGGGATGACACATAAGTGGGAAGACAATGGAGTACATAAAACAAACACACATAAATATTAAGAAAAACATAAAATATAAAAATAGGAGATAAAAAAATATACAACACAGCTGTAATATACTACTCAGACATCTCAGTCCTCAGTATTGTAATTCATGCAATGTACTTGGTTTCAGAAATGTTGGGGATGTGAGGGTAGGAAAGTAGAAGGGAGAAAACAACAAAAAAAAACCTCAAAGGAAGAAACAAGGATTATTTTTATTGGAGATCAATATCTTTACTGCTTCCCTTCTCATCCCATATGTGGGGTTGTCTGTTGTTTGCTGGTATCTCCACCCTCAGGTTGGTGAAAGTTAACAGGGTGGGAGGGTTGGTCTTGAGTGCATGGCACCTGGAAGGGGGGTATAACCCCTGTCCCCAATGGAAGAATGCACCCCAAGGATCTCCTTTGGGGCCTGCTCATGTGATGTGGGTGCCTGGTCTTATCTCCTTATATCACCTGTAGACCTCACAGTTCCTGGTCTTAATATAGTCTTAACTGTACCTCATTCACCCTCTCCCTTTCTATTTCCTAATTGGGTACCTTTCTCTCTGGAGGTCTTGTGGGTTGCACTGTGAGGGATGCACACCTGTCTTAGAGAGCTGTTTTTCTTTGGGCAGTCATTGTGCTGGTTTAGGGGCTGCCAGGGAGAAGGGAAGTTGGGGACTTCCCAGCTAGTGTTCCATTTTGGGAGCAATAGAGGTGTCACAAGATGGAGGTGGTTGTTTTCAGCCATGGAGTGTTGGGTCTGGTCGAGGGGCCTGGGCGGTGGTGGTGGCCGATGTATTCAAAGATGCAGGTCAGTGGCATGCAGGTTTGTGGCTCTTGACTGTGTCTAGATACAGTCCAGGGCTCCATGGGTGTTGCTGGGGCTGTCCTGGGCCTACCTGGCCTTCTGTACTAAACACTTATTGACTTGCATATGTTGAGCTATCCTTGCTTCCTAGAGATAAATCTCTTTTCTTGCACTGTGAGTTCAGTTTGTAAGGTTTTTGTTTTTTGTTTTCTTTCATTATTTTTGCCTGAATATTAATTGAGGATGATGACCTTCATTTGGTGTCCTTGTATGGCTTTATTATAAACTTTGGATGCCTCATAAAATGAGTCTGTAGTATTTCCTATTTTTGAAATTTTGAGAAAAGTTTGAAAAATATTGCTGTTAATTCTTCTTTAAATATTTGCAGACTTTAGCAGTGAAGCCATTGGGTCCTGAGGTTTTCTTGGATGGTGATTGTAAAACTAATGATCCACTCTCCCTAATCAGTTTTTATCTCTTCAGACTTTTTTCCTTCATAATTTACTCTTTAGTGGGTTGTATGTGTCTAGGAACTTATCCATTCCGCTTCAATTATGCAATTTGTTGGCATATAATTATTCATAGTAGTTTCATAATTCTTAGAATTTTTGTGGTATTAACTTAATGTCCCTCTTTTATTTATATATCTTAAATTTTTTGAGTTCTCTCTTTTATCTTAACTCAGCTAAAGGTTTTCCAATTAAATGTTTTTAAAAACTAAACTCTCAATTTCATTAATCCTTTCTTTTGTTGATTTATTACATTTCATCTACTTCTGATCTGATATTGATAACTTCCTTCTCTATTCTAACTTAAGGGTTTTGTTTTTATTACTCTAGTTCCACAAAGTGTAAAATTAGATTGCTTAATTGATTAGGTCTGGCTGTTCTATAGTATTATTCATGTCCTAATTATATGTATTTCCCAATTCTGAAAAGTTGAGCTAATCTTCTTAATTTTGAGCAGTTCTATGTGTGAAATTCTTGAATATATTGCATTATACTTACTTCTAATCATTTGATATTTACGTGTTTGTATATGTATTTAATTTTTTTTCTTATTGTTGCTGTTACAGAGATTTTTTTCTTGAATATTGACTTTTATGCATTTATACTTTTCTGTATTAATAACCAGTTACAACAGTGATTTGATTCTTCTGGATATTTTTATGGAAACATTCATGTGATCTGCAAATAAAAATAATCTTTTCATTTATTATTTTTATACTTTTATGCAGTTCTGTAATTTCATTTTGTGTCAATTGTAGGTATACATGAAGTAGTAAGAATTAACAGAATATTCCATATTCTTTTCACCCATTTGGCTCTGATGGATAAATCTTAACTATAGTACATTATCACAATTATAAACTTGACATTGATACAATCATTTACCTTATTCAGATTTTAATCGTTTTATATGGACACCTTTGCATAGGTGTGGTTTTCATTTATGAATTTGTATTACACATTCCTATTCATGTGATCACTATCACTGTCAAGATACTGAAAAGTTTCATCACAATCATACCTGGTGCTACTCACTTTAGTGAGCACTAACTCTCTCCTCACCACCTCCCATTCCCAGAAGCCTAGAAAGCACTTAATTTGTTCTCTTGCCTTATAATTTTGTTATTCTAATGACATAGGTAAATGGGTCCTACAGATTGTACCCTGACCTTTGGTATTTTTTTTTATGTTAACATAATAACCTTGAGATTCATCTTTTATTGTATCATGCAGCTTATTCCTTTTTATTTCATGGTATGAATGTATCACATATTATTTAACCATTCATCCATTGAAGGTCAAATGATTGGTTTTTCAGTTGATGACTATTATGACTAAACTGCTATGAATATCACAGTTTTATATGTGAAATCTGAGGTTGCAGTCCTCTTGAATAAATGTCAGCAGTATCATTACTGAGTCATAAAATGAGTACATGTTTGGTTTTTTACAACTGTTTTCTGGAATACCATTTCATGTTATCCCATCACTACATGAGTGACCCAGTGTCTGCACATGCTTGACAACACTGATTCTGAGTCTTTCTCTACTCTGGGCTTACTCAGCTTCTTGAATCTATAGACTCGCATTTTCCACAAATTTTAGAACTTTTCAGCTATAATTCCTTGAATACTTTTTCAGTCCCACTTTTTTCCCCCTTAGGATTCTAATGATACTGATGTTAGTTTATTTGCTGTCATTTTACCAGTTACACAAAGTGTTCTTTTTTTCAGTAGGTTTCTTCTCCTTTGTTCAGATTGACTAAATTCTTTTTTTTTAATTTAATTGATTTTTTTTAAATACATGATAGCGGAATGCATTACAATTCTTATTACACATATAGAGCACAATTTTCATATCTTTGTATATAAAGTATGTTCATGCCAATTCATGTCTTTATAATGTACTTTGTGGGGTTTTTTTTTGCATTACAATTCTTATTACACATATATACCACATTTTTTCATATCTCTGATTGTATATAAAGTATGATGACACCCAATTTGTGTCTTCATACATGTACTTTGGATAATGATGTCCATCACATTCCACCATCCTTGATAATTACAGATTGACTAAATTCTTTCAGTCTGTCATCCAACTCATTCTGATTCTAACTTTTGCTGTCACCATTTTATCCCTGAGCTCATATATTTTTAAATTTCAGTAGTTTTTAAAATTTTTTGGTTTAATAATTCCTGTAGGTTCCTTTTTATAACTCCTGTTGTTATTTGCTGATATTTTGGATTTGGCTTTAAGACAATTTGTTGAAGTATTTTAATTTTGGATGCTTTATGTCTACAGATAATTCCAGCATGTGGTTTGCCTTAGTGATGTCTTTTCTCATTTAAGTTTTGATTTTCCTGTTTATTAAAATGATTTAGTTTTTATTGTACTAGAGACACTTTGGACATTATATTATGAGACTTTGGGTACTATTTACTCTTTCTTTAGCAGGAAGTCCCTGTGTTGAGGTGTATCTCTGGGTGGTTGAGGGTGTCTGTTCTGTTTCAGGTGGGCCCTGCCTACACCACCCTAACAAAGATGGAGTGCTGATTCACACTGACTTCTTGCCGACAGACTCAGTTCTCCTTCTGCCTTATTAACATCTTTTAGGTGAAACCTGATCACTTCCTTGTTACTTCCAAGGGGGACTCACTGAAACCAAAAGAGAGGGGCAGAAGCAGCAGACTGACAACCGCTCTCCTTATCCCCCTCTGCTTCATTGTGGCTCTTTGATAACAGTTTGGGCAGGTTCAATTTCCCCACTAGTCTCCACTGACATCAGGAGATGGTGATCATAGTGCCAATTAGCCCTGCTTTGCCCTGCCTTATTCAGTCTTATCACTACTGGCTGGACATGAAAGTACAGCTGTCCCCTGGGCTCTAGTAACACCTGAAGCGGGAGAAACAGAGTACTGACCATCCTGACTCACAGTGCCTTGAACAGTCTCACTGCTGCTGGAGAAGGGATAGATGCTCAGCTTGTCATTGGAACCCACAGACACTACCCTAATGATATAGTTACAGCGCAACCTACTTCCAGCTGAGGGATCAAGGAATCATCATCTGCTTTCTGCTTATGGAGAAGAGAAGATAAACTCCCCACTTGGTCTAACAATACCTCTAGATCAGGGAAGTGGAGTGCTGCCAGCTTTAGCCAGGTGGAAGATGGAAGCTCCAATAGATGCCAGTTGGGAGGATGAAGAGTCCCTGACTAATTCTGTGGGTGATGGATGGGGTTGGCTGGAAGATCAGCCACTTGCTCAACTCAATTCTTGCAGGGAACTGTGCAGTTTTTGTGCTGGTGTTTGACTGGAGTGGAAGGGCTGCTACCAAAAAAGTATTTTGTTGGTAGGCCACATTGTCTTTTCTGGTCCTTCAGCTACGGGGAACAGACTTTTCTTTGAGTTTCACTTTTGGGGCTGTGCCTGTTGCTGGTTTTGGGTTAGAGACCTATGCAAAACCTTACAATATATGGATCCAACAATGAGGCAAGAGAGTTCATTTCTTTGGGATTTGTAAGTCTCTAGAGAGTTTATAGCCTTCTTCCCACCTTTCACATGCTTTGTTGTGATATGTATAGGACATTTAGTTGTTAAGAAGCAGAGACTAGGAAGAATGGGGCTACTCCACCTTGTGTTAAATGTAAGATTTTTTGGTAGATCTTTTTATCTGTTTCAGGAAATCTCCTTATGTTTCTTGTTTGCAGAGAATTTTTAGAATAAGCAGGTATTGAAATGTATCCTGTGGATTTTCTGTCTGAAGTGAAAAAAAATCATAGTTTTCTTTTTTAAGGGGATGAATTACATTGATTATCAAATGTTAAATCAGTCTTGTATATGGTCTATTGGTAATATGGTACACTTGTGACATGGTACAATTTATTATAATGTGCTATAATTTTTATATATTGTTGATTTGATAGTTTAATATTTCATTAGTAGCTTTTGCTTTTTATAATTTTCAGAGAAATTGTAAAATTACCTCATTGGATACTTAATTCTGTATATGATATTTTTCTAGAATTTTTTTCTTTTAAATCTAATCTCTTGTGTATTCATACAAATTCTCTTTCAATATCTTTAACTTATTTATTATAATAAAATATGTGAGTTATAATTCCAACACTGAGAGCCCTAATCGTGTTTGTCTGTTCTTTCTTTTAGTTTTCATTCATGCAGATAGAAAGCTTACTCATCTTGATTGCACAAAACATATTACATTTGAAAATTTACATGTAGGAATAATTTAAAGATTAGGATATTGCTTCAGAAAAGACTTATGTTTCATCCTGCTAAGTATCTGGGCACAGTCACAATCTGAAATTACTTTAATCAATTCTCGTGAATTAAGGATTACTTGAAAAATATTTTTTTGTTGTTGTTGTTGTTTTTATGGTCTTGGTAAAAGTCAGTTTAGTTCCATTTCCAATTCTCTAGGGAGTAGTCCTTAGAGTCTCAACCCAAAGTATTGGGGTTGCCAGAACTTTAAATCCTGGACATCAAAGATTTTTTTTTTCCCTGCTGAAGTATGTGATGACTACTTTTTACAGATTTTCAGCATGTCAAACACCACCAGCAAATAAGTTACCCCAGTGCTGATTAAACTGAATTTCTAACTTCTCTTGGATATGGTCCCAGTAAAATATTATTCATCTTAGGAGTGAACAAGTATATCTCTATATCTTCATCTATCTATCTACCCATCTATAATATATTCATCCTTATTATCTTTGGTGGAAAGAATAACCCAAATTATTTCATTTACTCTTACTAAAATAGAAAACATGATTTTCCCAAGTGGTTAATGATTCTTTGAGTAATAAGATCAAAGTGCCTATTTTTTTCTCCTTATTTTCATTTTCAAAAATGAACAGGTATTATATGTATAAGAAGATATAGTATTTAAAATACAAATTGTAAATTATTAGTGTGAGAAGACTATATTTTGGAGTAAGTCACATGAAAATTTATTGAAGAAAATATGACAAACAAGCCACAAACCCACAATAGTCACAGACAATATAAAAAATAAGCCCATACCCACCTGCTCCCTTATACTACATTGTCCAGGGAACTCTTGATTTAACTCATGCAATATATTTCTCAGTGTATCATTGCTGAACTATGTCAGAAAGATGTTGAGTTTGTAGTTGCAGTGAAGAAGGGTTAGAGAAACAGGTGCTTGACTGAGACAAAATATTATTTAGAAGAGATATAACTATTGGAAAATATTTGAAAATTTATTATATTGAAGAGAATCTTAATTTAATACATATAGATTTACAGGTAAAAACAGGAAATTAAGTGAAAATAGGAAAGGGCTTTTTACCAAACAATCTGAAAGTAGGATGGTGAACCTTGCAAATGAGCATTAAATGCCACAGAAAATGATAAACCAAAGAAAGAATGACCACAGGCTTCCCTTAAATGAAGATATCCATTTCAAATCTAAAATAATCACAGTGTTCCATGTTCTTAAAGTTCTTCCTATAAGAAGCACGTGGTATATGCTGTGGGAGAGATAGATTAGAATCAAGTAAACTAGATAACACAAACACTAAATTATAAAGACCCATGAATGACTATTTGACAGGGGGTATGGCAGGACATGGAGGCCAAAAGAAACATCTGCAAAAGGAACTTGGTGGTTTTCCAGATCTAGAAGATCAAATAGAAGAGAGTAATAAAAAATGCTGTTTGAATGTTTGCCTTAATGCTGGATAAAATGCAGAATTATGTGGGATGATTAATGTGAAAATTCCGTTATAAATATTAAAAGATTTTAAAATATTTCTGGTTACATAAGTTTTTTTGTATAAAATTTTATGTTCTGATTCCTAAAACTACTTTTCCTGAGAAGCACTCATTTGTTCTATAAAATTTTCTACCTTTATAATCTGTCCTGCTGAAAAATTGTAGCAACCCATGTGTGAATAATAGAAATTTTTCATTATTTCTGCCTAATTCAATTTTTAGCTTTCCCAATTTAAGGGAAGTTCAGGCTCATTATCCACCCTGGAAAGGTAGATTATTGCTGATATAGTAGTATTACTTTAGTATAAAATATACAAAATTGGTATAATGCATTCTATATCTGGTAGAATAGCTTCTTTTTTTCAGTGTCCTTCCACTATTTGCATGACACTGTAGAAGAAACTTGAGCTACACCAGGCAACAAAGTTCACAACATACATAGTTTTCTTTATGGTGTGGCGGTAGGCAGAAAAATGGCCACTCAATTATGTCCACATCTTAATCTCAAGAACCTGTGACTTTACATGACAAAAGAAACTGTAGGCATGTGATTAAATTAAGGACCTGGATAGAGGAAAAATAACCTGGTCCAATTTGAATCCCATGAGTCCTTAAAAGCAAAGAATCTTTTCTCTCTGAAGTCAGGGAGGGATGTAGCTCAGAAAGATGGTTTTGAAATGGAGGAAAGGCCATGATCCAAGGAGGAAGCAATAACTTCTCCTCCAGGGGAATATAGCCCTTCTGACTCCTTGATGTTAGCCCTGTGAGACCTGTGTCACACTTCTCACCTACAGAACTGCAAAATAACAAACTTGTGTTGTTTTAAGCCCCCAATTTTATAGCCACAGCAACACAGAAAACTAATACATTTTTACCCCACGTATGGATTTTCTACTCATCATTTTGGAATATAGTCATGAATAGTCAGAGTCCAAGTAGCACTGGCTTTTATTTATTTATTAACATTATAAGGAGTCCAGATTTAAGCAGCTTGTGTCAGGTACTGCTCCTCCAGGGTGTCATTTAGATCCAGATTCATCCGGGCTTCCTGCTCTGCCACCAACAGCAGATATTTTTCATTCTTATTGTTGCAAGATGGCTATTGCTGCTTAAGGCATCTCAGTATGTCCCTGGAATGGAAGGAGAAATAAGTGAGCAGAAGGCAATGTAGCAGCTTTAAACAGCTTGTCCAAAGGCCCGTTCAGCCTCTTTGGGTTTTATATCATTACCCAGACAACTTTATAGGAATTCTGCTTGTGAGATGGCTTATAACTTGATATCCTTGGCCTATTACATTACAACCTGAAACAAATTTAATAAAAAGCAAGAGGGGTGGGTTGGAACTTCTCAAGACATTGTGGTAGGGTCTGTGACTGGAGTTGAAACTACAATTCTATACTGTGAGGAAGTAGGTGGGAAAATGTTGTGTAAAGATTAGAATTCGGGGTCCATTATTTGGAGTCATAAATGATAGCAAAAAAATTAAAAATAATTCTTTGGTGAAAAACCCCATGATTAAAAAGAGATTTTTTTTCATTAGCATTTTGCTTTCATCAAGCTTACCTTCATTTGTTTATTTATTTTCATTACTCTTCTTAAATTTTCATTAATAGAAATATTCCAAGACTTAAGTTTATGATATCTCACTGTTCTTTAGTAGAAGTACTCTATGAAATTCCCATTGACAATTTCAAATACTTATATAGGTTAATATTCAGTTTATGGCTAAGGTTTAGTTTGGCTACAGATAATCTAAATTTTCTGGGCTTGTTTTTTAAGCCCTCTTTCAAGTAAAAGGAAATTCCATTCACATTTTTTTTTCTAATTCTCTCTATTAGAAGTCAGCAAACCTGACTTGCAGACTAACTCCTTTCAGCCATCTGGTTTTGTAAATAAAGTTTTATTGGTATACTTATTTACATATTTCCTTTGGTTGTTTTTGTGCTATAATGGCACATTTGAGTACCTGCAGCAGAGAAATGTCCCCTCCAAAAACCTGGAAATATATATTGCTGACACTTGGCAGAAAGCATGTGCCAAATCTGCCATCAATTAACTATTGCCTTTTCTTTTTAATGATATTGGTTTGAAGTGAGTAAAGATATGAATCATCAGCTGAGATTTAATTAATTCAATCAGTAGAAAGTGTTTTTTTCTTTGTCCTGGGAATTTATCCCCCATCCTCTTGTTAAACTTCAGTCAGGAGAATTTTAACATTTAAATTTTGTGAAAACACCTTGCTACTTTGATTTCTACCTCTTATCTAGCATTAACAGATTAGCAGTCGAATACCCAGAACTGGATTCAACTTGAATATCAACTAGGAAAAAAAAAAAAAAAAAAGGAAAAAATCTGAGACGAAGAGTGTAGGTTATTACCAGGTGTTTCCATTTAATAGAAACATAAAATCCAGGCAAGTACCTTGGCCCAGTTCTGGAATTGTTATAGCTTGAGACGTCTATAGAAAAATCTTGAATTCAATCTGCAAATTGAATTGAAGCCATTTTTTTGCAGATAATTAAGACTTGATGTGATACATGCTATATGAGGGTAATGGAAGAATTTAGAGGATAAGATGATGGAATTTCTCAGGTGAAATCAGGCTGAGTCATGAAGGGTGAATGGAGTCTTACCAGAGAGACAACCCAAGGAATGTCTTCTCAGTGTGGGGAAGAGAATAGCAAATGATTATTGCCTTATACTGTCTTAGCCTATACAGCTATGAAGCAAAATACCATAAACTGGTGGCTTATAAACAATAGAAATTTCTTTCTCAGAGTTTTGGAGGTTAGGAATTCCAAGATTAGGCTCTAGTGTATTTGGTACCTGGTGAGGACTGCTTTCTGAATTGTACATGGTGTCTTCTAGACTTCACAGAGGGAGAGGAATCACTTTCCTAGTTAATTAGGGCACTAATGCCATTCACAGAGCTCCACTGCCATGACCGATTCAGCTCTAAAAGGCCTCACTTCCTACTACCATCACATTTATGGTGAGGATTTCAACATATGGATTTTGAGGGAGACACTAATATTTGGACTATAGCAGGCACTTAACTGCCATAGCAAAGTATTACAGACTGAGTGACCTAATTGACAAGAATTTATTTTCACACAATTCAGAAGTCTAGTAGTTCAAAATCAAGATGCTGACAGGGTAAGTTTTTCTTAAGGCCAAGCTTCTTAGTTTGTAGAGGGACATCTTCTCCCTGTGTCTTCACATGATCTTCTGTCTGTACAGCTCTGCATCCTGATTTCTTCTCCTAATGAGAGCCCACTTTTAATGTCCTTATTTTAAATTAATGCTTCTTTTAAAGACCCTTTTCCCAAATACAGTCATGTTCAGAAGTATTAAGATTGGACTTCAACATCTGAATTCTGAGGTAGCAAAATTCATCTAAATAATATGCATTCATAGATTTAGAAGTCTTTTCATCCCGGTACCGGTAAAGTGTGCACTGCAAGGAATGTTAAGAAGGAAGGGGACCATGAAGATTTGAACAGTGTGATGCTAAAACATTTGGATTTACTTTGCAAACAATGAAGAACTGATAATAAATAGAGAAACATCATGATTTATTTATAAAAATAAACCTTTGTAATAGTAGATAAAGTTGTAAATAGGGCGAGGTAAGGCGAGGAAGCTCAGAAGGTTAGTTTTTGCCATACTCGATACCACTGAAGGGGAAATCTGAACAAAGGCAGGGAGACATGGTACAGAAAAGAAGGGTGACATGTTGCAGAAATTTCTGGAATGACTTAATTCTCCTAACTCTTTGAAAATGGGGCTCAGAAAGAAAGCAGAAGAATATTGGACTGCTAGGTTGGCGATGGCAGAATGTTATTAGGTTAGGAATTTATTTTTGGAGGAAGAATTGCAGCATTCAGCAAAGCCCTGGAAAAACACTACAGTGCCAGTTAAGACACACACCTGTCTAAGAAAACATATTTGTGAGTCATGAATGTTCACTGGAGCTATCTGAAGTTTCAGTATGGAAATCACCATGCAATGATAAACTACAAAGTCTACTTTGTTTGTGGCCTGTGCTTTCCTTCAGAACTCTCTAGGCTGAGCCTGAATAATTGCTATTTTCCAAACCTCCCCTTCAGCTGGGAACCTGCTTAGCCCTCAGAATTCAGTGTCATGCAAATCTAATAATTTTATTTACTCTTTCCTAATTTATGAGATCACAAAACCTCTGTCACCATCACAGGTAAGGCTCTTATCATTTCCTGATTAGAAAAAAAGCAAAACATTCAAATTGTTCTCCTTGCTTCATATCCATTCCTTCTAGTATCCTTAAACACATAGCTCTCCATATATATTCCCAAAAGTGTAGTTTGTTTCCCTGCTCTACATGGACTTCTTAGCTTGCTGTGGAAGAATCCCATAGTCGAGGCCAAATCTACTCCTGCGACTCTATCTCCCTCATTTCCTCTGTGCTAAACTTTCCTTCAGTGGGCTGTGATCAGAGCACCCATGGTCTGCCCAGCTCTCTGTTCTTGTGTGCTCATTGCCCAACTTATATTTCTCTACATCTTTCTTTTGCCTCTTGAAACATAAGTGTTCAAGATATACCTTCTCAAAAAGGGCTTTTCTGACTGCCCAGTAATGGTTCTTTTTGAATTATCTACAGCATTTACTTAAGTTGAATATTATTTTCTGCTTTATATAGTATAAATAGCCTGCTTAGGCTGTCATAAAAAAATACCAGGCTGAGTAGCTTGCAAATAGAAGTTTATTTCTCATAATTCTGGAGACTAAGAAGTCCAAGATGAAGGTGCTGACCAAATCAGCTCCTAGAGGTATACAAGTAGCCTTCTTCTCTCCCTGTGCTCATATGGCCTTTCCTTGGTGTCTATGAAGAGGGTGCCTCTTCTTATAAATTCATCAATTCTATTGGATTAGAGCCCTTCATTTACAACCTTGTTTAACATTAATTACTTCTCAGAAATCCTGTTAACAAGTACAGTCACATTTGAGGTCATAACTTCAGCATATTTATTCTGTAGGGCACAATTTGGTCCATAACAGACATGTTCAGCCCTCTGTCTCCATGTGTTGATTCAACCAACCACACAGATATTTGGAAGAAAATGCATCTATACTGAACATGTACAGATATTTTTTCTTGCCATTATTCCCTAAACAATACAGCTCTAACAACTGTTAATGTACATTCGAATTATATTAGGTCTAGTAAGGAATCTAGAGATGAATTAAAATATGTGGGAGGATGTATATATATTATAAACAAATACTATGCCATTTTTAGACTAAGGATTTAGGTGCTACAGATACCTGGTATCTGTGGGGATTCTGGAGTCAATCTCTCCTGAACCCTGAGGGATGACTACTCACTTAATTTGGTTATGGTTTTATATATTTGATTCCCTCAGGTAGATTTCAATTCCACTAAAGCGGAGCCCCTGCTTTATTCTTGTTTCCTCTGTCTTTATTCAGTACCTCGTTGATGGGCATCTAGTCACAAACATACATTTGATCAAAGAATGGTCCTGGGTAACTTCTCTTTGCATATGTGGGTATCACAGTGTCCTTCCCCACTTTGTTGGCTTTTATTTTCCTACAGTGTTCCAGGTTTAGGTTTCCAAATATTCATTACTCAGCTTGACAAATGACTAATGCTAAGGATTAAATACCATCCAGCCCTGAATTTTCTTGAAAGTGGCTGTAGGTTTTTTATGCACTCCTCTCTCTCTCTCTCTCTTTCATTGGCCAGTGATAAATAAGTCCCTGCTATTGTTTCCATCAGTCCTCTCTCCCCTTTTTTCAGTTTTCACTTCTTTAAAGGTGTAAGAAGGCAATGAGGCAAAAGAGTGAGTCAACATTTCCCCTGATTATGAGCAGGTCTTAAATTTTTTAAAAAGTGTAAAAATGATTCTAGACTAAAATTGAATTTTCTTTTAATGCATTAATATATACTACTTAGATCATTGATATCCTGCGGTCTATCCAATCAGTCTACAAGTAGACTTTAATCCATGAATAATTGATCCAATTAAAGTCTATGGGTAGACTTTAATCCATGAATTATTGACAGCCCATGCTCTCTGGAGAAAGCCTACATGGGCTTTTAACATGTGGTTCAACAGTGGTGAGCTACGCCAAAGAAATTTAGAGTCAGACAACTTAGGAGCAACTTAGAAGTTCATCTACTTCATAATTATTGGAAGGAATAAAAGTATGAATGAATGACTCTCTGAACTTACACTATTTTAAAGAAACACACTTTGATTTACTTCTTTTATCATCAAAGCTATTTTGTAACTTGATCAATTAACAAAATAAAATCATACTTAAATAAAGACACAACAATTTAGAGTAACCTCTTCTGTCTGACTTTTGTAAAGAAGGTAATGAAAAATGTTTTGGATTCTGAAATCATAACAAACTTTTAGGATTTTTTCTATAACTTCTTTTGGAATGTAGTCCCCAATGTTTTCAGTGCATCAGACTAAGGAATGACCGAAAGTGGTGATGTGGGTCTTAGGAAAGCTAATGGTGTTAAATTGAACCTTTGCTTCTTATTTTCCTATCCACTAAAATTGACCCTGCCTTCTTGCACTGTCCACTTTAACAAAGTCATCCTTCAATTTACCATACCAATATCGGAACTTCTAAGTTCAATGTTTTATAACCTGCCACCTATACATGAATAAATTTCTTCTATTTAATCAGAAGAGCAGTTTTTAAAAGTCTGACCAATACATAGTCAGGCCATATATGAGTATGAACATTATACAGAAATTGTTTGTTTAATATATATTTTACTGTCTCATGCTGATATGGTACAGCTTATACATGGAAATAGAGAAACACAGTGTGGGTTAAAAGCATATGAATTAGTAGACAGACCTGGCTTGAGGTTTTCTCAGCCACAGTCTGAGCCATTTGGCCATGGGCACACTACTTTTAACTTTTTAAGATACGATATCTCAGTCAGTAAAACATAATAAGGAAGTCTTCAGCCCCTGTGTTTGTTGTGATAATTAAATTTGATAATATACCTTCAGTGCTGGCACATATTAAATGTTTGATAAAAACCAGTCCTTTTTTTAGCAGATTGGAACCGAGTACTTCCACTCCAAGTTGCTGGTACAAGCCCCTTCTCTGTGATATACCTTTTAAAATAACCAGTACTTACATGAATATTTGCATAAACAAAAATATTAAGATATTCTTGGAGAACATTCTGACAATTTAATGTTTAAGTCAATACCACTCCTTACTTTCAAGTTTTTATTGTTAGCCAATGTTTTTGTTTGAGACAATTGAAAAAGAATCTAAATTGGTAGGAGCCATCTATGATAACATCTTGTACTCTTTTGTCACATTTTGGAGTAGTAAGCCTCTTCTAAGAGACTTATGTCCAGTCTGCTTCAATACTACAGTACATTCCAAATTAATGGAGTCCAAGTAGAGATTTTATCTTTTTTTAAAAAATTTCATTGGCTATTACTGCTACCACACATTTAGAATGTCAGTTCTGCTTAGAAGCACGGCTCCTTAATAACAACAACAAAAAATTGCTTTTCAAAAATGAGACTTAGAAAGTCTTTTTATTTCCATTTTCACTTTCCAGAAATTTCACTAGGCTAGAAAAGGTTTAAAAGATTCTCACTTATCAGCTGCATCCATTGTAATATAAACCAAATTAATTCCAAGGAAAGTACCTCCCTCCAATAACTGAGGCTGCTACAGTGAGAGCAAACTAGTCCCTGAACCCTCTTATGCCTCCCCCAAGCATAAATTCCAGACTCAGACTGTCAATAGGCTTTTGATTCAAGGGGAAGTAGTGAGCTGGTTAAAGGGTCAGGGGGAACTTTCCCAGGGTGTCAATCAAGGAAGACACTCAAATGTACAAAGGGACCTGGTGTTATCTGGGATCAAGAAATCTATCACTGTAAGAGATCTTCCTGTATGTTCTGTATCCTTGACACTATTTGAAGAAACTGCTGCTGTAATTATTATAGTAATTAAAAAGTTCCTAGAAAAGAAGATTTTTAGAAGATTCCATATCAAGGTCTATATTGCTACATTTCTAAGGCTGGGTGTAATATTTGGTAGGTTTCTAGTGAAAAAACAAATGATAAAGATGACCCCTGAGAAATGAATCCTGATTCTCCTTACCAGAGATCTTCATATGTGTGCACCCTCTCCCATACCTGTGCTGCATACTGACATTTGTCTCTCTGCCAGCAATGTGCAAGTCCTGAATTAGGGAACACGGGAATATTGTATGACCACCAAATTACTTCAACATTGCTTTCCACCAGAGTCAAGTATTTCTGAATAACTAGATGCCTCATATAAGACCATATCACAGGATATGTTTTTAAACATAACTTCTCTGATCCCTGATTTAAATGATTTCAGAATTTCAACTTCCATTCAATTTAATAAACACTCATAAAGGAATGTCAGGAGCTTGGATCTGTGCTGAAGACTATGAAGGACACAGAGTTGAAGACAAATGCCCTTGATTCCCCTTCTAGTAACTAAAAACATCATGAGAGATACAGAAAGGCAGAATTTCACGAAACTACATAAAAGCAACTTTTGAATTATCAAATAACTCGTATTTAAGCTTAATGAACATGTTACAATGATAGTTTCCTAACTGAACCATTGACATAACGTATTTTAGACACTTGGCCCATAGTTTTATATTTAATGTCCGCTCACTGAAAAATTGTGAGAAAATCAAATTTCTTTCTTTTCTTTTCTTATCCTACTTTAATATAAACTATGGCACACAGAGATACTTCCTGTCTAGTTAAAATCAAGTATACACTCTTACTTGAGTCATCAGACTCCCAGAATGACCTTACCATCAACTTGTTAGGTGACATACTGGCCTAAACCTTGCGGTGCAATCAGGTATCTAAACATCTCCTAAAAGTGAATTTATAATAAGACATTAGTTTATAACATACTAGCTAAGAAGTCAGCAAAGAGGTCTTAATGAATCAGAAATATTGCTAAAGTTATAAACTTCACTAGGATGATAATGTGTTGCTTGTTTGAATAATGGGAGGCAGATGGGAGATGCTCAAGGACATTCGCTAAAGTTCATCTCATGAATCAAATGAATACAGCCTAAAAGTGATTTTTACCATTTATATTTTAAGATTGAAAATTGACCACTGAGAATTGAGATGATTATATTTCTAATAGTTTCGGTGGAAATTCATGTGGAAAGTAAGAACTTGCAAAGCTGATGGTAAAACATCAGGTGAGCATCGATGGTTCCAGCTTGGGGAGAGGTCACGTCATTTAGGATCCTTTTTCTGTCCCTTTCTCCACTGGGACTCTTGCCATATCCACCCCAGAGATTAACTCAATCCTATTTTGCCAACCCTTTCTCAAGATTAAATAAGCATTATAATGAAACAAATAAATATGAAGTTATTTGGTAAGGGATTCTATATGGGGTAACCATTTCCAGAAACACTTTGAAAGAGATTTCTTAAAAATAAAAATCATCCAGGACACATGATAAGCCTATAATAATGATGAAATGATAAACATTTCACTTGAGTTCTTGGATGATTTATATTCCTTGTGCTCCCAGTTGTCCCAAGAGATGTGCTCAATCTCCAACCATGCAGTTAGAATCTATGGAGTTGAGACAGCCTAGGGTAGAATCCTAACATCCTATATATATGATGTAGGTGTGCTATATAGTCATTATATACCTTAGTATCATCTTTTGTGTAAAAAGTAGGTAATTATTACACTACCAAATAATGACTGAGAAGGGTTTTTAAGTGATTATTATGTGAAGCTCTTCCCATGCTGCCTGACATAGAAAACACATGATCAGTGTACCAATGCATATAAAATACATAAAATTGACTTACCTCCTTTACAATCAGCTCTTTTTTTTGTGATATCTCCATTTTGATGAATGCAGATCAATTTCCTTCTAAGTGCTAAAGCTCAAAACCTTAAACATCATGGCCTCATGAATTTGTAGTTCGACAGCCTTATCAGTTATTGAATTCTGCCATTTCCCCCATCCACCATGTCTCCTAAATCTCTCTCTGTAATTTCATATATTCTCACAATTGTACATTAGTTTTCATCTAGCTTATTGTGATGATGTTCCCATAAAGGTTCTTTTTAAAAATATTATCCTTTCTATATAGAACTACCATATTAGTCTTCCTATAGTTTTATTTTGACAGTGATGAGTACTCACAATAATAAACTGGGCATTATTATTATCTGTTGATTAATTTAACAGATATTGATTGATCAAGTATTATACTCAAGAAATGTTTTAGTTATTGGGGATATAGTTGCACAAAAAACCAGTAATTCCCTGCCTTCAAGATTAAATTCTGGTAAACCTGACAATTATACCAAAAAAAAAAAAAAAGACAAACAAAAGATACCAAGCAAACCCATAACCTAATACAATTCTATAAAATAGGAAACTTCAGTGTGAATGTTTATTATGACTACTATTTCTGCTGTATGCCTAAATATTGCCAACACATTTGTAGATATTACCTGCAAACTTTACACAATCCTTCAAATTAGGCATTATTTTCACTTTAGAAATGAGATAAAAGAGGTTCAGAGAGAACAAGGAACTTGCTTACATTCATAGAATTAGTGGAGATCATTGAATAGTGAGTGTTGAGATTACTCTCTTCCACATCCAATGAAATATGTGACTCTAAGTCTGATAACATAACACAGGTAATTTTTATTATAAGAAGTGACCTCTCTTTCAAAGCTTCATAAATGCTAATGAGCGTGGTTAATAATAAATAATATACCACCAGCCCCTAGTCAATCACTTTTTTCAAATGCTATTGCCTACTGCAGTTCTTGAACCCTGCCTTTAAAGCAAAGGAGCTGCTCACTTCTCCATAAACCACTTTGCACTTGACTTCCTCTGTGCTGAATCACCTGGAGTTCCACAGGCCTAGCCTAGAATTCTCCCTCTTTATTTCTTCTCTCTGTTTATCTTTGTCTGTATTATATTATCCAGGATCCAGGAAGCATTCTGACACTCTGCATGCTAATTTAACTCTCCCTTATGTTGACCTTATTGAATTTTTTGGTACCCTCATATGACACTAATTTTTTAAATTATTATATAATTCGCACAAATCTTTGTTTTCCTTCATTTGACTGGATGCATTCTTTGGTTCTTGTGTCTCTTTGTATAATGTGGTGCATATTTTACAGATTATTCAATGGAAATTTGAGAGAGAAAACAAAGTGTGCCTTAATTTGTGTAGGGAAGTAACTGTTAACCGCTCCACATTTGGATGGGCTTTTGGTGAAAGATTTAAAATCTATAACGGATTAGTAATAATTATAGCTGAATTACCGTAAGTAAGTACACAGAGACATATGAGTTTGATTTGCGTGGAAGAAAAGTGATAGAAAAAATACTATGTAATTTTGTGAGTTGTTAAAATGACATGCCAAATAGTGGCTTGAATCCAGCTTTTTCTCTTTTCAACGGTTTCTCATCCAGATTCTGATTATCGTGGAACTTCCAACGACTCCCTTAACAAGGACTACCAGTACTTTAGGACATATCTTTGGGTGTTCCCTCTGGATAATTATTCCAAAAGGAATATTTTAATTGATAATAAAACACACTTGGATTTTCATAACCTTCCCCTACAGATTGGTATATTCTAAAATAGTGGGGATTTTAAAGACCAGTCATTCCTGATGTCGAGTGACAGGCATGTCTTAGGTCAAAAACATCAGCTTTGTATAAAACGCCAGAGGGAGGCCCAGATGTATTATCTAGAGGCCTTTCACCTCCTCCTCCAGCCCTGGTGCCTGTCACAGCACCATCAATCCATTGCTAGCTTTCACTTAGCTGCAAACTTCTTAGAGCGACAAGAGGGTGATTCATAATATATAGTAAGGCTTCCAGGAAGCTTTTTTACTTTAAGCTTCAGGGTAAGTGAATCAGCCTTTTGCTTTCTCACAGGAACTACTTATCTTCAATCTTTCAATTAAAGGTCAAAAAATGAAAGAAGACACTCTGGTTGTCTATTACAGTGTTTTGTTCCCATTGTCAGAGACTCTGTTCTTTACCTAGTTGTCTTTTAACCTGTTCAAGATTCATGCTCCCCACCCACTCTATTTCTGATTAAAAATGTGGGAAGTTTTTTGAAGAGGTCTGAAAATCTTTGTGAGTTAAAAAAGAAAAGAAACTATTGCTTTCAAAAAGGAAAAATAAAAGTGCCTCCCACAGCTAGAATCATACCTAAAGGCTTTACCAAAGGCAAAAATGTGAGTCAAACTAAAATACCTTTTAGGAAGTTTAATCTTGCTTCTTAGTGTTTTACTTTGTTTTTCTAGCTAAGTGAAGTGGAGGTCTAAGTAAATTTGTGTGATAACAAAAACAAGTCAGCAAGTATTAAATGCTTACAATGTATTGGGCTTGGCAGGGATTAATGCATTTAATCCTCCAAGAACCCCTAAGAGATAGCTCTGTTAATTTCTCTGCCCCACATATGACAACACCAAATCAGCAAAATGCCCAAGATGGGAGAGTTAGCAAGGGGTAGAGTCTGGACTTGATTGTGTGAGGTCAGATTTTAGTGATCTTTATCACCAAGTAGTGTTATTCCATAATGCAGGAAATGGATAGGAAAACCCAGATAGCTAGTATTAAGAATGGGTTTTGAAGCTGAAATATTTTAGTGGATCCTCAACTCTTCATGGGCTTTATACATGCTGATGTAAGATACTTCTATTAACACATTAATTGTAGTCCTTCATAAAACCTTCAGGAACATCCTCTAGGATGTACTATGTAAAAAAAAACTGAACAATAAAAAGACATGTCAATTTAAAAAGTTGACCAAGGATTTTACTACATGTTTCTTCAAAGCATATGCACAAGTGGTCCTTACACACATGAAAAGATGTTCAGTATATTTATTCAACTCAGTTATTGACGATTTCATGACCTATAGTGGACCTTTTATAGATACTGTTAGAAGAATGTATGAAACTTCTATTTATTTCTATTATGCCTCATTGTGTGTGAATCACTGTGCTTAGTGCTTCCATATACATTACTTCATTGAAACCATGAAATAATCATTACTTCTTTTAGGCTAAAAATGTACTCTGTTATGAAGCTTGGGTCACTGAAGTCTAACAGAATAATACCTAGGCCAATACATTAATAAGGATAGAACTGACATTTGGGATTTTCATAATCTCCAAGTCCCAAAAGTTCACCAGCCATCCAGTCACATAAAGCATCTTGAAAAAAACAAACAAACAAACAAACAAACAAACAAAAACTAACTACCTGGTGTTGAATTATAATGCATTCATGACTAGTGAGAGTGGAGGCAAAGTTGTTCAATGATAAAGCACAATTTCTAGCTAAGGTTTATTAATGGACTACATTAACACACTTGTGACTAGAGTATTTAGAATCACTGATGTATTGTAGCCATAACATATGAATAGTTCAAAGAGTTCTATTTCTACAGAACTTTAACTTCCCCAAATCCTGAGAACTAATTCCTTATCAAATGCTAGTCCTTAGAATGCTTTTGTGTACCATAATTCTTTCTGCCACCCCAATTCATTTTGCATCAGTTTAAAACGTTATAGATGTCTTCTGTAAATCCTAAAGAATCCCAGAACTCCCAAATGAAAGCTAAGGGTATGTCTAAAAATATACAGTATTTGAAGGAGAAAAAATAGTGGGATATGAACTTCATGGTTTTTCGGATCAGTCATGCCACATATCTCCAGGAATTCAATTAAATGAAATGGGCCAAATTCTCCCAGCAAAAATCCCTCATGTGTGATTGGGTTCAGAAGAGATAAACATGGCTTCTCAGCAAGCTCTGTTGATGAATCTCACTGACATCATTATGGCTATTACATTAGCATTGCAGGGTATTCTAATCAAACTCTCCTCCATGTGATATTTCATCCACAAGTGGCCATGAATTAATTTACTGATGAATTGTTAAAAAAAAAAAAAAAGTTTCTGGAGCTGGGGATGTGGCTCAAGCGGTAGCGCGCTCCCCTGGCATGCATGCGGCCTGGGTTGGATCCTCAGCACCACATACAAACAAAGATGTTGTGTCCGCCGAAAACTAAAAAATAAATATTAAAAAATTCTCTCTCTCTCTCTCTCTCTCTCTCTCTCTCTCTCTCTCTCTCTCTCTCTCTCTCTCTCTCTCTCTCTCCTTTCTCTTTAAAAAAGAAGTTTCTGATTTTGAAGAAGTAGAATCAACCTCATGAACTCAACCATTTGCAAAAGTAACCAAATGGCCAGTCCATGCCTATCTGTGTAGAAAGACACTTGTCTGAACAAAGTTATAAACTAACCAATAGTTCTGTGGCCACAATATCAAGAGAACGATGGTAATATGGCAAAGGGAAACCAATAAACTTTAATGTCTTTAAAATGATCCAGGTATTGGAACTGGCAACTTCACTTGACATATCTACTACTCCAGAGGAGGTAGATATATCAGGTCACCAGAGGTTGATGTCACTATCAACCTCTGTTTTTCTAATTGTTCTGATTTCACAATACTGAGACAGTTCTAAGGCATTGCACAAATTCAGGGAGCATCATTACAGTGGAAGGTAATGAAAATGGTGTCTTTAGTAATTATCCAAATTGTTGTGCCTCTTTTGATTTATTTTTTAGACTGAATAAAAGACTCAATTAGAAAGAAAGAAAAAGATTATTAGAGTGGGATTTGGACAGCTGCTGAAGTTAAACCTTATCTATATCATAAGAGGGGTCTTTCATTGTGATTTCATATATATTTCCCTAATGAATAAATACACTGAACATCTTTTCATGTGTGTAAGGACCACTTGTGCACATGCTTTGAAGAAACATGTAGTAAAATCCTTGGTCAACTTTTTACATTGACATGTCTTTTTATTGTTCAGTTTTTTTTACATAGTACTTATTGTGAGAGCTCATTATATATTCTGGTTATAAGTTCTTTGTCAGATATAAACAGTTTACAAATATTTTTCTTCCTTTTAAAGCATAAAATATTTTAATTTTTGTGAGATCCCATTTATCTTTCTTTTGTGTCTCTGTGCTTTGGATGTCACTTATAGGGTACCATTGCCTAAGCCAAGAGAACAAAGATTTAAATTAATGCTTCTTCTAAGAATTTAATAGTTTTATCTCTTGTATTTAGGTATAAACCATGTGGTTGTAGGTAGAAACTCCAATTTCATTCTTTGTAACTTTGATAGTCAATGGTACCAGCAACATTTACTGAAACTATCATTAACTTAAAAATAAACTTTTCCTTAGTACCTTTGTCAAAAATCAATCAACCATAAATGTAAATGCGTATTTTTAGCATTTGAATCTGTTCCAAAAGTTTGTGTGTCATTTTTGTGTCATTACAACATAATCTTAATTACTACAGATGTACAATAGATTTTGAGATTGGGAAATATAAGCCCTCCAAGTATTTCTTCATTTTCAAGATTCTGTTGCCTTTCTTGGACACTTTTATTTTCATATAAATTTTATGATCAGTTTGTTAACTTCCTCAAAAAATTCCAGCTGAGTTTGTAATAGAGATTGCATTTAATATGTAGATCCAATTTGCAGAATATTGCCATCCTAAGAATATTAAGTATCCTAATTCATGAACATGGGATATTATTGATTGCATCTATGTAGATCATCTTTAATTAATTTTATCAATATTTCAGGGTTTTCACTGTAAAATCTTGCCCTTCTTTTGTGAAACTTATTCTTGAGTATTTTATCATTTCCAATGCTATTAAATTGAAATTAAATTACATTAAAATGAAATTACATTCTTAATTTTATTTTTGGAGTTTATTGTTAGTGTATAGCCATCAGCTTTTATTGATTGATCTTGTATTCTGCAATCTGCCGAAACTGTTTATTGGTCCTGATAGTTTAACATGTAATTCCTAGGATTTTCTATATACAAAATCATGTCTTTTCTGAATGAAAAAATTTTTTACCTCTGTCTTCCTTCTTCTCATTTGGATATCTTTATTTCCTTGCCTGATAGTCCTGATAGAGCCTTTTCTAGAAGTATAAGTGCCTGGAGTGGAACTTGTTTGTTCTTGATCCTAGGTGGACAGCATGTGGCCTTCTACCAGGGAGTACACACTTGCTGCCAGTTTTTCATAGATGCCCTTTATCAGGTTAAGGAGGTTTCCATCCATTCTAGTTGCTTGAGTGCTTTTATTACAAAAGGATTTTGAGTTATCGAGTATTCTCTCCATGACTATTGAGATGACCATACAATTTTTGTCCTTTTGCCATTAATATTCTATTAGTACAACTTATTACCTTATAATTGAATCTTAAACATTTATCACAGGAATAAATCACACTTGCTCCCAGAGAATAAGACTTTTATATGTTACTGTTTCTGGTTTACTGATATTTTATTCAGATTTTTGCATCTGTTCTCATCAGAGATAATATTCTGTTGTTTCTTAAATTGCTGTCTGAACTCTTCCTCATTTATTTTATTTAGGGATGGCAAACAATAGATAATAATTCCTTTCTTTAAAAAAATTGGTAAAATAGATCAGTTAAATCACCTGGCCCTGAACTTTTCTTTGTGGAAAGTTTGTTTTTAATTAACTTAACTTTTTGTTGTAGTTCAATTTTGGATGCTTTATTTCTTATTGAGCTAGTGTTTGTAGTTTGTGTTTTTCTAGGAACTTATTTATTTCATCTAAGATATTTAAATCTGTTGGTATGTTATTGCTCATAGTGTCCATATATAGTAATTGTTATTTCTGTAAGGTTGGTTTGATGTTTGTTATTTCATTCTAGATTTTGTTATTTTGAATTTTCTTTTTCTTTTTCACTCTATTTAAAGGTCATCAATATCATTAGTCTCTTTATGGAGTCAATTTTTATATTTATTTATTGATTCCTATCTTAATTAACCTTATTCTTATATTTAATAAATTTCTATCCTAGTATTTTTTTTTAATTTTTGCTTGCTCTTGGTTTAGTTTTCTCATGTAGGTTTTTTAATGTGAAAGTTCAGATTATTGACGTAAGATCTTTCTTCTTTTTTAATTTATTGTTTATAAATTTCTCTCTGATCATTATTTTAGCTGCATTCCCTAAGTCTTAGAATGCTGTATTTTTCTTTATATTCTTCCCAAAGTTTTTTTTATCATTTCCCTTTTATTTCCTTCTTTGACAAACTGGTTATTTATTATAAGTATTTAATGTGCACAAATTTGTGAACTACTCAATTTCTTTCAATTATCAATATCTAATTTCATTCCACTGTGATCAGAAAATATAATTTTATGATTTCCATCCTTTTGAATTTACTGAGGCTTTTAGCTTAACATGTGCTTGCTTCAATAGAATATTTCATAAGCTCTTTGAAAGAACATAATGCTCTGCAATTGTCCACTCTTATCATTATTAATGGATTTGTCCCAATTCTACTTTCTTCTGATATTCATGTAGCCACTTCATTCCTGAGTATTTAGTCTGCTGTTAATATGGCCACTCAGGCTCTGATTTGGGATTGTTTGCATGACATATCTTTTCTCATGCTTTTGCTTTCAAGCTATTTTTGTCTTTGAATCTAAAGTGTAACTTTTGTATATGACAGTGTTAGATAATGCTTTTAAAAATCAACTCTGACAGTATCTCCCTTTAAAACATAAACCATCTTGACTTTAATATAATTGCAGATGAAGTAGAGTTTATGTCTGACATTTTAAGTTTCTATCTCTATATGTCTTTTGAATTTTTTCTCTACTCTTTTATTGCTATTTCTTTTGTGCCTAATAGACATTTTCGATTCTGTTTCCTGTGTTTGTGTGTGTGCATGCATGTGTGTATGTATATAATTATTTTTCTCAGTTTTTGCTCTAGGTAGGACAACATTAACTTAAAAATAAAATAATCCATCTCAGATCAATCTCAACAATATCAATAGTATATATGAAATCTTTCTCCAATATAGCTCTTTATTTATGTTGCTACTGTTGATATAGAATTGCGTCTTTTGACATTATAACCTTACCTACATAGCATTATAATTATTGCTCCATGAACTTATCCTTTAAATAAGGTAGGAGAAGAAAAAATAAAAACAAAAATACATTTATCATCTCTCTTATTCTTACCCAGGTGGTTCCCTTTCCTTGTATTCTTTACTCACATCTTCACATGCATGCAAGTGACTAGTGTATTGTCAGGTTTCTGGAAAGGAAGCATTTTTCTTCTTCTTCTCTATTTTTTTGTGGGGAGAATCTGTTACTAATGATTAAGTTTTTGATTATCAGTAAATTTCTCTTTCATTTTTGAAGTTTGGTTTTGCTGGATGTACAATTACCAGTTGATTTTTTTTGTCTTTGAATATAGTATCCCTTTGCTTAACATCCATGAGTTTTTATTAGAAGTCAACCATTAGTTTTAAGGATCCTGTACGTAATAAATTTCTCTGTATGTCTGCAATAAGGATAATGTCTTTGTCTTTCATCAGTTTTACTCTTATTTATCTTGCTACAATTTTCTTCCAGTTTTTAATCCTTGGTGTTCATTGGTCTTTTTGGATGTGCTGATTGAAAGTTTTCATAAAATTTGGGAAGGTTTTGGCCATTATTTCTTTAAATATTCATTTTTTTCCTCTTTCTCTTTGTTGTCTCTGTCTTGATCTTTCATTGTACCCAAGATTGATACTGTGCCTCAGATTTCTCTGGTTCAGTTTTTTTTTTTTTCATTCTTAGAGTAGATTCTCAATTGACCTGCCCTATGTTCACAGAGTTGTTATTCCATCAGCCCCAAATTTCTTCTAAACCTCAGTATGGAGTTTTTTTTTTTTTTCATTCCTCTTGTAATATCTAACTCATCTTTCACATTTTTCTTTCTATAATTTCTTCTTCTTTACTTATATTTGCTAATATATTTTCTCATAATAACTAAAATTATTTAGTCACAATTTCCATTAGTTCCTTAAATATATTTATGATATCTAATTCCAAATCTCTTTCAATGAATTCCAAAATATGGGATTGTTTTTAGACAGCTTTTGTGTCAAAGTGCCCAAAAGACCCAAAAAGAATGACTTAGAGGGGCTGGGGTTGTGGCTCAGTGGTAACACATTTGCCAGGCATGTGGGAGGCACTGGGTTTCATCCTCAGTACCACATACAAAAATAAACAAATAAAATAAAATTATTGTGTCGATTGTTTTTTAAAAAGGAGTGACCTGGAGAAGGAAAAGTTTATTTGGGGCTCACTGTTTCATAGGTCTCAGTCCATAGACAGCCAATTCATTGCTCTGGGCCCAAGAAGAGGCAGTACACTGGGAGAAATGTCACAGCACAGGAAAGCTGCTCAGCCTCTGGTGGGGTTAGGAAACAGAGAAAGCGGGGAGAGGCTGCAGGGAAGATGCCCTTTTCCATGGGACACTCCAGTGACCACTTCCTATAGCTAACCCCAACCTAGCTACAGTTACTGCCCAGTCAGTCCATTAAAACTAGGATGGACTGTTTAGGTTGGAGTGCTGATAATCTTATCATTTCCCCTCTGAATATGCCGGCAATAACAGGAGATTTGGGGGACACCTCATATCCAAACCATAATAGCTCCTTCAGGGCTAAATTATTTCCATTGATTGACTTTTTCCCCTCTGTATGGTCCATATTTTCCTGCTTTTTACTGATCATGATTTTGTTTTGTTTTTGTTGAAATCTGGACATCTTGTATCACATAGTGTGACCACTCTGGCTATCCATCCTCCCCATTCTCAAACATTTTAATTGTCATTATCTATTTAGTAACTTTCCCGGATAATTTCTGTCAATTATACATTCTTTGTCATGGGTACCCATGGAGTTGTGTTCTCCATTTGCTGTGGTCAGCTCCTGATTGGGCAGATATTTTCTTTAAATTCCTTCCTTGAACCAACAAATTTCCTACCCATCCTGTAGGGTTCTACATTGATGATGAGGCATGCCTTCAATGCTCTAGTCATTCACACCTCTGCCTTCCTGTCAGGTTCTTCCTGCACAAGAATTCAAGGTCAACCAGACGTCAGATTTTAGGACCATCTCAGGTATTTCCTGAGCATATGCCCATGGCCTTCTAGATTTCAAGGAATATTTCAAAATATTTCCCATTATTACCTCAATCTGAAGATTTTCTTTTAATAATTTTTTAAAAAGATTTTGCTAGCCTCTTCTCTGCTCTAGCTTGTTTTGTCACCTCAGGTAGACTGGCACTTTACACAATTGTTCCTGGATATTTTTGAATTACCACTGGGCATAAGGCTTTATTCTTACTGAGAATCCTCTGAGTCTGGTCAAATAAAGAAGAATGCTGTGAATGGGGGTTCTCCAGAGAATTTCTGGACATTAAACTGCAGACATTGTCTAGAAGTGGAGCTTGGGACGAAGAAGGGGGTGGAAATACATGTTACAGCACCACAAAGCTTGCTGTTCTTACCAAGATTGAGCATTGTTCTTGAGTAAATTATCCTTGAGTTTTCAAGTGTTTGATTAATTTTCACAGTTCTGAAAAGGTGAATTTTGATAATTTTTGTGAGTGTCCTTGTTGTCTCCATTGGGACACAGATATTCAGAATAGCTTCATTTGCCATTCTGGACGTGCATGTTTGCCCTTTAATTCTTAACTACCTTTATATCAGTTATTCCTGCCTTCTATTTAAAATCATCACCCCTGCCACAAAATGAAATTCCTTGGGTCAGCTGCTACCAACTTTGTTCATGCATGAATTATTGTGTCAACTTCCTAATTGACGTGCTTTGTATAGTCTCTCAATAAATAGATCTACTCTGTCCTCATAATAAATTTTCCTTATAAATTAATCTATATTGTCTGGGGAATTAGTCTGCCTAGAAACCTTAAATGGGAATCAGTCAGATGCACAGCATTTATTGAGTACAAATCACATGCTGTCAGTTTTTGCTCTAAGTTGTAGTGAACAAGAGCTAATTTCCAGTGAGAGGATACAAATAAAGAGTAATTTCATGTATGGAAATTTTACTAAAATAGTTGGCTTGCACTGCCAATATGGAAAGTCTAAATATTTGTTTTTCTCTTGACTTTTGTGGACCAACATCACCTGTTTCTTCTGTTATCTTCTTTAATTTCCTGAATGGAAGTCTTCCTTAATAGAGCAAATTTACACACTACTATTTGTAGACCCCATGCTATCTCCTTAGGTCCATGCATGACTCCTGCCTTGATTACCTTACTTTTTCTCTCTCTTCCTAGTGTCCTAAAGGGTTTTCTCATCTCTGCTCAATTCCATAGCCTCTGGGAGTCTTTCCTGATTGCTCCAACCTAGGCATAATGTCAAATCCTCACTTGCAGTACTTACTGTCACACTCATTTGGCATTAATGCAAGTTTCTCTTTATGCTATTTGATTTTATCCAAGCAAGTTCTAAGAATCAAATTTGATTTAAATTTCCATACAAGAAATAACAAGTTGATTTTTAAAATCTCTCTCTAATCTTGATAATTAGTATAGGGACCTGAAAGAAATACTCAATGAATTTGAGGATATTAGATGATGAATTTATCTTAAATATATTCTTCCTTGGTGCAGAATAAATTTCAAAATTCGGGTTCACAAAACTGTCACTTAGTAACTGAGATGTATTTTTCCCCAAGCTTATCCAATTCAAAATTGCACCAAAGTCTTCTATGAGACCATCCTTAAAATGTATCACACAGCTTGTCAGCATCAATGGAAAGGTATACTGTCCCTCAATATCTACCATTTATTTGTAACCTATGTATAATAATATAACCTTTTATGGGAAGGTATGAAGATTGAATGGAACTTTGCTCATAAAAGTTATGTGAGAACTATAAAATATGCCATAAACTCTAGCCATGTTAATAAAGGAAAAACCTAAAGAAAAAGTAAGTAGCAAACATATTGCATATTTAGAGAAAATTTTTCTCTAAGTGCTTTAAATTTATTTTTCTCTCACAGGATCATTTTATATGGCAGTGTTGGCAAAATATTTTAAAAAAATAGTAGATAAATATCTCAGATGATGGACAGTAGATGTAGGAATGTGAAGAAATTATTTCAGATACATAATATCCACAAAAGAGGCCTGTCTCCATAGTCATAGTCCACCTATCACTGGGAAGCCTACTGGCTGTGCAAACCAAAGCATCAAGTGTGAGTCCCTCATTTTAACTAAAAGATATTGGCTAGATGCCTATAGCATCTTTCTCTCTTTTTCGTGTGTCTGATGTTTGACAATAGTTCCATACTCTCTTGCAGTTATATGTGATCCTGTGATTGAACTTTGACTAGGAAAATACAGATAAAAGTTATATTTTCCATTGCAAGATCTGGCCATTGAAAACTTCTGAGATATCCTCAGTGTATCCTCTTTCTTTTTGTCCATTTCCCTCTCTTTTCCCTTATTTACAGGTTATATATTTACAGTGATTCTCTAATATGCATGGGCCCTGAAATTGATCATTGGAATTGGCATTGGTGAGTCTGATTGACTGTATGGGGTCATGTAATACTATATGTTTTATAAAAGCAAAACAAAATTACAATAATATCCTAAGCATTCTGAGATGATCTGCAGTAATGAAACCTATTTATTTTTAGCCCACTGGTACCCAAACTCATTGGTCCTTCAAATATTTGGAGATTGTGTAGACGGGTAATAACATTCACTAGCATTTCATGGAGCACACTTTGTGAAACTCCATCTGTAGAATTGATAACTCTGAGACCCTAATTCAGTGCTCAGTGAGACATTCTGGAAAGGGCAGGAAGAAGGAATAAATAAATGTAGGGCAGGAACAGTTAGTAGATCTCCCTAGTAGATCTACCTGCAACTAGGAAGGAGTTCCACTAAAATCTAATTCTTTCATGAGTTACCATTAAACAAAGCAATTAAAATGTATAAAAAAGCAAAGTGAAGCTTCGTTTTTTCTTTTAATGCTGATAGAAATCTATGTTCCTTTTATTTGGAATTCTAAAATTTGAATACAACTGATGCTGATATAATACTATTTTTTTCTTTTTATAGTTTTTTTTTGGGGTATATACATTATATATTACACATTTAAACATTATTAGAGTTCAATTAAATATTTTCAAATGATGCAAACATCATTGTAATCTAGTTTCAGAACATTTATTACCCCAAAATATTTCCTTGTACCCATTTGAATCCCTACTTCCACCATCAGTCTCAGATCAATAGATGAGCTTTCTGTCTTAACACCTTTGCCTTTTGTGGAGCTTTGGGATAAAATGAATCCTACAACATGTAGATTATTGCATCTTCGTTCTTTTACTTAGCATGTTTTTAATCTGCTAAGTCCCAAGATTTCAACTGTGAATATTTCAATGAAATTGACATGAGTGTATCAAAATTGCTTAAAAATCATGAACTAAAGCATACCTATTATTTATGTATACTTATACATGTTAAATACATTTTTTCAAATACTTTAATCATTCACCTAATGATTCACCTATTTTATCATTCTCCTATTCTTAAAAGAATAGACCTCTATAAGCACAATAAGTATTTTGAAGTTACTGTAAGTGGTACCTTTGTTGTTCAATTTAAGTTTTTATAGTATCTTACATCTAAGACTATGAGACAAAGTGGATTATTAAGGTTCATCAATGTTGTAGCACAATGAGTAGTTGGTTGCCTTGTGTTCATGAATAATATATATTGCAGCAATAATTCACGTTTTGTTTACCTTTTTACCACTTAATGAAAATTTAAATTATTTCCAGTGTTTGATTATTATGAAAAATTTTGCTTCAAGCATTTGTACACAATTCTGTGAAGATGTATTTTTGAATTTTTCTAGGGTAGGTATATAAGAATAAAGTTTCTGAGTCATTTTATCAGAGTATTTTCTAAAGTGAATTTATCATTTATATTCACATCAGCAGTGCAAAATTCTACACGTTTTCTAAGAATTCATATTTCCATCTTTTTTGTTATATTCTCATTTATGTGGGAAAATAATGATATCCATTGGGATTTTAACATATAATTAACTAAAGACTAAAAATGAACAATTTTTTTTCATGCATTTGGTAAAATGTCTTCATATTTAGAAATATTTTTTAAAAAATTATTCTTTGTCTTCTTATTAAGTTGTAAATGTTCTATACATAATTTGGATAAAAGTCCATTTTGGGATGTAGGGTTGAAATACATTTTCTTTGGGTATAGCTTGAGGCTTTCAAAATTTCAATGTTGATGAAGTCCAATCTATGTCCACTTTTTTTTCTTTGGTGGATTGTGATAGTTCAGAATTATTTAGATCATGATCATGAAATTTCTGTCATGTTAGTCTTTCAGAGATTTATAATTTTAGATCTTTTAGCTTTGTACTTCATTTTGAGTTAGTATTTGAATTAGTGTGAGGTAATTGTCTGTATTCATATGTTTGCATGTGGAGATTCAATTTTCCCTCACCATTGTTAAAAACATTATTTTCCTCAGAGTTTCTTTGGAATATTTGTCAAAATCCAATTGGACATTCTGTTTATTTATGGTTTGTGTTACCATTCCCTGTTATTATACCAATATTATACCATTTTGATTACTGCGTAGTAGGCAATGAAACTCCAACAACTTTGTTTTCTATTTTATTTATTTACTGTCCTTTGAATTTATAAATACATTTTCAGATAATGGTTTCAATATCTACATAATACTAATCTAATGTTATTCTGATAAGGATTTCATTGTATAGATTAATGTTGGAAAAAATCCATTATAATAATGTTGATACTCTCAATGTATGAACATGAAATATATCTTCTATTATATAGAAATGTGTTATTTAATACTCAAATATTTGGAGATGACCCACATTTAATTCTTATTTCTCATTTAATTTTATTGCATTGTAATATTTTACTATTTTGTGTATTTGAAGCTTATTTTATGACTTATATGATCCACCATTGAGTCTGAGCTATATTCTCTTTGTTTAAGGTAGTATGCTATAAAATAGGTCAAACTGCTTCGAAGTGTTGTTCACATTCTCTGTATCATCAGTGGTTTTCTGTCTAAATGTCTCATTAATCATTGAGAGTGTAATGTTAACATATCCTATTTTAATACTTTTTCAAATTTTTATTTCTCTTTCAATTCTATCAATTTTGCTGTAGGTATTTTGCAATAATGCTTTCAGGTGTGTGAACATATAGAATTGTTATATCTTGTTGGTAAAGGAATTATTCTACCATTACAAAACATTTCTTTGTCTCTAGTAACATCTCTTGTCTGAAAGTATGCTTTGTCTGATATCAACATGAGTAATCTAGAATCCTTACTGTTCCTCTCTTCATCTTCCACCTTTCGTTTATCTATCCTTTTTATTTCTTAGATGTTTGTGTCTTTACATTTATGTATAAATTGACAGTTGGTGGCAAAGACATATTGTTGGAGTTTTTGAAACAAATCAAATCTGCCTATTTCTCTTTTATTGTTTGAAATCTTTAGTCCCTTCACATTTAGATTTACATCAATTATTTTTGTTACAGTTTTGTAAATGTCCCATGTTGCTTTTTGGTTTCTTTTTCAACTTTATAGTCTTCATTTTGTGCTCAGTAAATATTTTAGTACATAATTTTAGTCACTTCTTTTTACTTTTTTATAGTGTCTGTAAAAATTTTCTATTGGTGCATTATAATTAATTATACATAATACTGGGATTCATTGTGCCATATTCATTTATATGTAACATAATTTGGTCAAACTCATTCCCCTGTACTCTTCTTTCTTCCCCATTCACTCTACTGAATACTAACAGGACCACATCAATGTGAAGGATTATTATGTTTATAAATATAGAAAATTGTAATCTTAGATAATTTCACTTCCATGCTTTTTGTTCTCTCAGGAGCTACCATTAGACTGAATTTTATTAATAATGTATTGTAATTACTCCTTTCACTTTTATGACTGCCCTTAAATGTGGGAGAATTTTTTTAGCTTAATTATCCCATCTTACTAATTTTTGTTTAAAAATATCAGTATGCTTCCTGAGAGTTGTATTCAGTTGTTTGTTTCTCTTCGTTAACGTAAGTTTTCATTTTAAATTACTCTTATTTTTCAGGTGGTATCTCTCTTTCTTTCTCTCTCTCTCTCTCTTTCTCTCTCTCTCTCACACACACACACACACACACACACACACACACACTTTAAATGAAATCATAGTAACAAAACTTCCAAATTTCTTTTAAAACAACCTGAATTTACAGGTCCAAAAAGTCCAAGAAATCTAAATTAAGTCAAATACAAAAACATTCACAAAGGAACACAACAACCAAACGTTCAAAATCCCAAAATAAAAAGAAAACATATAAAATAACCAGAGAAAAGAAAATCATCATACACAGAGAAGAAAATGGTTAATACCTGACATCATATTAGAAACAGCTAAGGCCACAAAGCAGGGAAGGAAACATACTAAAATAGAAAACCTTCCACAAGAAACTAACATCCAGAAGAACTTTTCAAAGTGAAAGCTATAAAGAGACACTACCAGTTAAAAACACAAGCATGGAAAATTCATAATTATCAGACTGGTCTCATATGAAATAATAAAGGCAGATATTGCAACTGTAGAAAAATTACAGCAGATAATAACTCAGTGTGTAAATAAACTTGTTCACTTTCTTCTGAAGATCACATAGAGCAATATTTGTAAAGCACAAATCAGGGTTGTACCATCTCTAGTCATAACAAATGACAACAGTAGCAGAAAAGAAGGAGAAAGAAAAAAAGGAGATGCACTGCAGCAAAGTTGCCATATTTAACTAGAATTACATCAGTGTTATTTTAAAGTGGAGTGCAACAAGTGAAAATAACTCAGTCTCTTTCATTTCCTTCCTCCCTATCCCTGATCTCTACTCTACTGATCTCCCTCCTATTATTATTATTATTATTTATTATTATTATTAATTATTTTAATTAATGCATCATAGAGTATTGGTAATAGCTAAAGCCAATATCAATAAATCACTAATATAGTACCAATGCACTATTTATAAACATGAAAGTAAATACCTAGAATAGTTCAAAGTATCTGTCTCTTGGGAACAAAGCTGAATGTGTGGGGGACTGAGGTTGGAAAACACTTAGATTTAATATTTCATTTTTTACTGAATGAGTTGTATAAATTTGATAAAATTACTTTAAAATAAAAGCCCTCCATTTGGAAAATGCAGTCTATTTCTAAGCAAGGTCCATAAAAAGTAAAAATATAGAATCATCAGGCTTTTGCTCATGATACACAAATTCCTAAGCTAAAAGCACATCCAGTGGCTTATTCCCCAGGGAGTGTTTTGTTTAAGGTATATAGAGTGTTTAAAATTTCCATGTGGATGCTTTCAGGCATGGGCATTCTCCTAACTGTCCCATTATCCTCACTGCCTGTTGTGTGACATCACATTGGTCTCACCATTACTATTGTTTGATTGATCTCTGTACATATATGAGTTTGGGAACCCAGACACAACCAGTAAAATACCACATCATGTACAACCACAGGAATGGAGTCCTAATTAGAATAAGTTATACTCCTATGTGTGTATGTCAAAATATATTCTACTGTCATGTGTATCTAAGAACAATTTTTTTAAAAAAAATATTAAACAAAGAAAGAAAGACCAGAAAAATAAATAAATACAGTTGCTGAACTTGACTGAAGAAAAGCTTTCACTTGTTCTCTCCATCCACGGGAGGTATATGGGGCAGCAGCCAGCACTGTAAAGCCCACTTCAAATTCTACCCACAAATTTCTTTACAATATTGGCCAAAAGGAACCTTTTCAGTACTTAAATATTTAAGTATTTAAAAAATGGAACATATAAAAAAGCAAGTAGAAGCAAATTGCTATCACCTAGAAATTAATAATGGCTTTTTCTCTATTTATCAAGATCTAATTTTCACATGGTTTTCAGGGATACTGTACTACAAATTTTGACCGATTCATAAATCAGAGAACCACCATTACTTTCAAGATATATAATGTTTTAATAACTTCACAAAGTTTCCTTGAATTCTTTTCAGAGTCAATTTCATCCTCTTTTCTCCAGCTCCTGGCAATCACTGATCAGATTATTTTCCATCTAACTTGACTTTCTCCAGCGTGCCATATAAACAAGCATACAATGTGCAGCCTTTTGGGTCTGGCTTATTTAATTTAGCATAATGCTTTTGGAAGGAATCCATGTTTCTGTGAGAATCAATAGCTTTTTCTTTTTATTGCTGGGTGGAATTTCATTGTATGGCTATATCATGATGTGTTAATCTGTTCACCAGTTGATAGACATTGCCATGTTTCTCATTTTTGGCAGCAATGAACACAGCTTATAAGAGCATAATTTTTTGTAGAGATAGATCTCCATTTCCATTAGGTTAATACTTAGACTAGAATTGCTGCCAAATCACATGGCAGGTGAGTATATGTTTAACTTTATAAGACATTGCAAACATCTTTCCAAAGTGTTTAACATTTTCAGTTCCCATCAGTGATACATGAGGTCCAGTTGCTCTGTATCTTTTCCAGAATTTTGTATACTCTTGTTATTTTTTTAAGTACAGCCCCATCAATAGATACACAGTAGTATTTTAGTATAGATTTTTATTGCCATAACAACTAATGATGTTGACAGCATGTTTTCATGTGCTTCTCTGTGATCTGCATGTGTTAGTGAAGTGTCTGTTAAAATCCTATTTGTATTTTTGATTGGATTGTTTGCTTTCTTTATATTGATTTTTGAGAGTTCTTTGCATATTGTTTTTGTAGATTTGTCCCAATCAATGATTTTATTTTATTATTTTTAAGTAATCTCTTTCCAAAAGCAAAGCATTTGATTTTGATGAAGTCCAATCCTGCATAAATTTGGACTCTTTGTGTAATATCTAAGAAATCTTTGACCAAGCCAAGGTTATAATAATTTTGTTCTATATTTTCTTCCATAAGTTTTATAGTTTTAGGTTTCACAGTCTGTGATACATTTGAGTTACTTTTCATCTGGTGTAAGGTCAATGATTCTTCAATTTTTTAAATTTAACTTTTGGCATGTGAAAGTCCAGTTGATACTTTACCATTTTCTTTAATAGATTATTCTGCTTTGTTAAAGTACCTCCCATCCTTTGTGTAGTATAATTGATCACACATTTGGTTTTCTTTTTGGACTCTGGCTCTACCTGTTGAGATTTGAAATACAAATAGAAGCATATATGGCTTTACTAAACTAAAATCACACCATGTTTTTATTCATTTAACCTACTATATCCTATTATGAATACCTCACACTTTATTAACTATTCTTTGAAAATATGTGTTATATTAAATATATTTTCACATGAGAGTTCTCTGTTATTAGTGAAACAAAAATCAGGTTGAGGGCTGGAGTTGTGGCTCAGTGGTAGAGCGCTTGCCTGGCATGTGTGAGGCTCTGGGTTCAATCCTCAACACCACATAAAAATAAATTAAATGAAAAATCCATTGACAACTAAAAAATATTTTTAAAAAATCAGGTTGAGATATGAGGAAGGTATGCTAATTTTTAACTTGAATATATATACTTTTTTTCATTTCAGCAGGATGAAATGAGAGTTAAATGTCCCTACAAAGCATATAGAAATAACATCAGAATGAAAAGTCTAGCAGGAATGGCACGCATGCATACACACACACACACACACCAATAGGGTCATTTGAAATTGAGATTGTTATAGGCAGTTTGGATAGGATTATCTCTCTAGATGCATACTTGAAAAAAATCAACCCAATTTATGCATTTATGATTTGTCATGGGACATGCGTCTCACTTGGTTATCAGAGAGAGAGAGAGAGAGAGAGAGAGAGAGAGAGAGAGAGAGAGAATTAAAAAAGCCCCTCATTAGCAACAGCTGCAACAATGAGTGCCAGAGCAAGCAATGGATTTTCAGGCTGTCTTGAGTAATAAGAGCACAAGCCATATTGTGTGGGCTGCTTGTCAACTTCTAGGAACATTCCTGCCAGCTAGAAAGAGAGGCTGTAGCTGTCCAGCCAGTCAATCTGCCCATAGCAGAGAAAGGATATTATAGCAAAGGCTGGGCTACAGAGAAAAACCTTTAAGATTTATCATGATATCAGAAAACCTCTCAGCCTTGCCTGATTTCCTTGTTCAGAATTGTGAGTATCGCCCTCCTCCTGTGCACTTCCTCTGCAAGTGTCATTTTTACTGAACAAAAGAATCAAACAGAAACACTAGTGTGAGGTGACTCCTGGTCCTAAAAGCACATTTCCCAGTATACTTTGATCACAGGCTTTCTGCATTAGCATTCTGTCCAGGAGTAAAAGCAAAGCTATTCATACTGCCTAAGAGAAAACTTCCCCAAGGTTTTAATGAATTACTGTGTTTGTTCAACAGTTGTCAGGTGTTTCAAATCGGTCTATTGATAGTACAGTACTATGTGTGTTTTATGATTGACAGCTAAACCTAAATACAAAGAAGATCTGTCCTTATAAATATGCTGCTATACATTTTGAAAATCTGAACACATCTGTAAATTACAGTTAAAATGAACTCAGTGCAGCCCAATTTAGAATCACTTGCTTTGATTCTCCAAACATCTTAGAAATTCTTGCCTAAAGCTCCACAACAGTTAAGAAGTGGAATGCAGATGTAGAATGAATGATAAAGACACCTACAAAGAAAACTAAGTTCACTGAGGGCCAAAGTACAGCCATGATCATTCAATTACCATTTTCTTTATTTTAACTCTAGGAATCTTGGATAATTACCAAGGCTGATGGAGGCACAACTTTGTTGAGGGAATCATTGAGAGCCCAAAGGGCAACAAAGGCAGCAGAGAGTGGCATCTGAAATGTGGCTGAGTATCTCTTAAACCCAATAGTGGAAACTTACAAATCCAGATCTCACCAAAGGGAACCAAGAATATGCGTGTAATATGCTTAGAATTTTTTTCTTCCCGAAAATTTAATTTAATTTAATAATTGCATTAGATATGCTTTCATTTATGGATATTTATGAGCTGGGGATTTTAAAGTATTAGTTATTTATGTTTTCTTCATATCTAAAAGAAAACTTAACTTGAAAAGAATTGCAGATCAGAACTTCCCATTTTCACTTGGGAACAGTAGAAAGCTGGTAAAAGTGTCACTTCCAAATGAGCAAAATAAAATAGCTAGACAAACTGCAAGTTCACAACATTTCCTGAACTGTAAGTGGGATATCAACCATAACAAATTAGTCTAATAGTATTTTAGATCACCAACATTATCACCCTGAAAAGGATGGGGAAGAACAGACCTAACATAATTATCTTTGGAAAAGAGTATTTTGATTATATGCTGTAAGGCTAAAGACAACAAGAACTGTAGGGAATCCTATATTCTAGTTAGTAATCTTATTTCCTTCTTTAAGTAGAAGCAGAGTGTTTGCATAGTATCAGAGTATGTCCCTTAAGATATTTATTAAACACAAAGAGGAATTTCGCAGTTGGAAAAAAAAAGAACAGCAAACCACTCAAATATTTTTCTTTAACCTAATTCTTCATAAGAATGATGTAGTACACTATAACCTGGAAGACTATTAATTATTTAACAGTATTAATGAAAACTTACTTTTTTTAGTTTATGTAATTATAAAGAGTACAGTGCAATCAATCTTCTCTTTACATATTTGTACCATGATATGACTATAAACCATAGTCAAGATTAGAACTAATATGGGTGAAAAGGTACTTTTATTAAAATGCCTATATTCTCATATGCACTGTGTACTATTTTTAGAGTCTTTATGCTCTTTGTACATACAAAGAGACACACAGATAAATAATCAAAATGCTTTCATTCCGAAGAGGTTCTGCAAATCACAGTCTTAAAGTGTTTGAGAGTTTATTATGTTAACATTACCTGACATTTACCAATCTAGTTGGTAGAAAGTGCTTTCAAAATGTTAACATTTGCATTTTAAAAATTTTTGTTAATTGTTTTTCAGTTAGTTCCTGGGCAGTGCTATTTATTTCTTTTGACAATTATTTGTAACTTAGTTTTGGTCATTTCAAACAGATTTTTCTATTAAAAATTAGCCTTTGATCATATATATATATATATATATATATATATATATATATGATACATATGTAAAATATATACAAATAAATGTTTTAGCAGATTCTTCATTCATAGTTTGACTTTATTCATAAACCTAGATTTTTATTGTACATAAACTTATTTTTTTTTCAGAATTATAGATGTTGGTTGCTGCCATTTAGCTTCTGTTATTAAGAGCTTCCATAGAAAAGTCTTATTGAACTCAAGAACATAAAAAAAAATCTGTGCTTCTTTCCTAGCCATATTATCATTTGTATTTTTTAAAATTAATATCTACTCTCCACCTAGAATTTAACTGGGTATGAGGAGTGAGATACAGATACAGCTATATTCATTTGTTTTTCAGACTATTAAAGTTATCCAAATGTTATATCTGAAAAATCCTTACTGGATGAAATTGAATCCTATATCACATACTAACTTCCCATATGTACTCTGTACTATTTCTGGAATTTCTATTCTGCTCTGTTAATCTGTCTACCCATTTGCCAATACCAAACTTAAGGGAAAAAAAAAACCCCTACATTACTTAATATAATAATATATATAAAAATTTCTATGACTTTTATATTAGAAAACATATTTAATTCTTTAATTAATTGCAGTTTTTACATTTAAATTCATTTCATTTTATTGCAATATATAAATATTTATTATTCCCCCATAATATCATAAACTATATTTGTAAGTATGCTTTTTCTCCCCAAAATATTCATTTCTGATGCTTTTAAAGGGTAAGAATGTACTAAGATATTTTTGTGTTTTTATAGCAGCACTAATAAAAACATTTACTGAAGACTCTCACAGATGCCAGGTTTTCAGAAATTAAGTAAAAATGAAAATATTTGTTGAAATTATTTCAGCTAAATATAATCTATCTTCTGAGTTGTGCATTTATAAATCTCTTGATGAGTTCTTTAGTTATGGAACAATCAAACTTCCCTCTGATGTTTCCCTGGAATTTGGCTTCTTATTCAATGCCTGTTTCACAATACTCTTTGATTCTAACACACTCAAGAAATCCTCTGGAAACAGTTGGTCCATGCTGAAGCATTAAGGAAACATTTTGAGTTCGATTTTACATCCAGTTCTCATGAAAAACACTTCTTTGAGTTCAACTTTAGGAAATGTTTGTATATTTAATGGCAGTAGTCTCGAAGTCCCTTTAAGTTACCTTCAAAAAATCACTATGTGCTCAAAGGAACAGCTAAAGCCAGCTTTGCATCTCATCGCTTACCTTTGGGAAACCATCGGGACCCTAATTGACTGAAGGGAAGGATTCTTTGCTGAGACCATAAGTTAATCTATCTTATTTTTCTTCCTTTCTTGTTGTTAAGTTTGACTGCATGTGTGATCTCGTGCAAATGAGGGTAGATATAGTGAATGTCCTGTGATGCACTCCATAATTTATTCATCCATTCATTTATACTTGAGCAAGCATTTATTGATTGTCTGCATTCCATAAAATACTTGGCTGGGCCCTCAATAATTCTAGGCTCTAAGATGTAATACTGCAGCATTTAAAAATCCAAATTTTACAATGCAACCAGATGAATATAGGAAAACGATGGGCAACAAAGTTTCATTTTTGGTAATATCCACCTTTAGGAAAAGCTTTATTAATTAAAAAAAAAAAGGTAAAATTTCAAGCAAATTGCTACTCCCTCCTATTGAGTATCAGCTGGGGAGTATAATTAGGTAATGAACTTACATCAGTCTTTAGAAGAATTAAGTCATTTTCTGGAATCTGTCCAATTCCAGTTATCTCTGCTAGCGATCCATGAGGATCTTTACCATTAGCACCGACAGATCAAAGAAAAGTGCAGCTGTAGCAGATCCCCAACCATTGTCTCATGGTGGCCTGATTCGAAGCTCCATGGTTAAAATCATCAGCATATAGTTAACCTTAAGTAATATCAGCACTTTTCTTTTACCAATGAAAGCATCAAAAACATACATAAAATTTAGAGTGAATACAAAAATAATAACAAGCAGTTCTCATTTAGCACATTACAACAAAGTCTCTTTTGTTTTTTAATTTATTTAATTGTTTATTCATTCACAGAGTATTAATATGTTGGACATACTATTTATTTTATTGAACACACTGAATAATAAAACACTGAAGTTAACAGTTCAAAATTTAATTATCTTAAATCACACAGCTACTAAGTGGTGAAGCTAGGATTCAGATCATGTTTGTCTAATCCAAAGCCTGGGATTAGAACCTTGTACAATCTAAGACCATGGAGTAAAATTCTGTTTTATAGAGTGACACAGTCTGTTCTGAGATTTTCTGTTATTTTGAAGTTCTTAGTTTGAAAACCTAAATCTGTATTCACAAACTCACACAAGGCCAGTGGTGACAATATGTGAAGAAGCCCTCTAAACTAATTATTGGGTGGGAGACCTGCTACAGGGCAACTTTTCACTTTCCTTTCAGCTTTACCGTAAGAAAAGCAGCCAGGCAAGCATGTTGCTGACATGCTCCTGTGAGGAACATGAGGAGGGCTATAATGAAGTGGTTGTGGGTGCGCGTGTTGTGGGCTGGCGCAGAGAGAAGCAGCCATCATCCCTTCCCCACCTTTGGGGATGCACAAAGATGGTGGCCTGCTGTTTCCAAATCATAGGATTTTCCACAAGAGCCCAAAATAGTAGTCTTGAGTGCAACTTGATTTCAGAGGGATGGTAGCACAGGGCAGACTTTGGGTCCTGAGATCCTGCATGTGATCCTGGCTCTGCCACTTACATGCCCCTCAATCTCTTGTTACTCCATTGTTCTGTGCCTCAGTGTTCTCAACTGACAATGTGATTTAAACATCATGCTGTCTCAAAGACTATGAAGATTACAGTGTGATTGTTACCCTGGGAGATATGCACTATTGCAGAACTACTGTCCTTATGGTGTTTTGTGAGGAATAAATGAATCAAAGTCATATAAGGCCTTCAGTAATAAAAACACTTAATATCAGTGATCATTACTTTTATCATTTAATTACTATCAATTAATTATTTTTAAATTTTGTAAATACAGTCCTGTCAGGCCAATATAATTTTTCACCAATTTGCAATCTTTAACTATTATAGAAATTATTTTACTTCTGCCACTGTCTATATAATTTAGATAGGCATAGATCAAGTGGTTGGTAGTCTCTAGATTAAGCTCTTATGATTAAAAAAAAACAGTTTCTCATAGGTATGATACATATATTTTACACTTTAAAGCATGTTTTCTTCCTTCTCTCACAATTATGTTTGCCCTATAAAAATAGATATCTTAATTTAAACACCAGAATGTATCTTTTTCTTAAGTACCAGTGATCTTTGTTGGAATATAAATGAAATTAGACATAGAGTGTAATGGAGGACAAAGAGAAGTTCCTTTGCATAAGAAATGAGAAGCTCTTGGAGCAATTTACACTCTGGGTAATTAAGTCTTAGGGAGGGTGGTGGTTATGTGTGTGATTCATGCTAATTTCTTGGCCCAGTTACCTTGAGGTTCATATCTAAGTTCCATTATATTAGAATGTAAGCTAAAAGGAAAGTTCTGTAAAATACTGATCTTAAGCCTGGGTGTTCAGGGTTCACTGTGATGTAGTATAAATGGAAGAAGACAATTAGCCTGCCAATTTTTTAAAAAAGAACACCACAGAGGCTTAGCATTGTGGTGGTGTGCAATGACTGTGCTGTGGAAGGAGATAACAGCATGTGGTGGACAAGGAGACATTAGGGGTGACAAGAGATGATAGGAACTTGGCAAACATTGAGGTACTCAGATAATGCCAAGCAAGTCAGCATCTATTCATAATAAAAGAGCATCTATTATTGCACATACAAGACACTCCCTGGATTCTCCCAAAAGCAGCAGAGAGAGCCTTGCAGTGGGACTGAAGTTCTATGCAAATGGAAAAGTAGGAGCAAACTCAGAATGACTAACATTACTGTGCTTCTGTTTTCATGGGCCTGAGAAAGGTTGAGATATGCTTTTAGTATATTTTATATCATAAATATTAATATTTTCAAGTAAATATTATTTTAAATGACATAAAATCAGAGCAAAAAGAAAAGACAACTCCTATGTGCAATTAGATACCTTCTTTGAAAGTGGCTAATATTTATCAACATTGATTATTTCATATATAGTTAACTCTTCCTATCACTTATAATGACACTCTGATATTGCACTATTTGATGTTTGTATTGATCACTTCTAAGTAAGCTTCTCCTATGGCATCTGTGTTAACCTCTGAGTCTCATTCCTAAAGCCAGCACAATATGTTCAATAAAACTTTAATTTTTTTCCCAAAAAAGAAATTTAGAAAAAGATTTTTCCATTTTTTTTCTAAAAAGGAGCTTCACATATACATTTTTCAAGTTTTACAGAATTATTGTCCAACATAATTACCCTTTGCTAAACTCTTTCAATCATGAGGTTTTTATTACAGACAGGGAAATACTTCTGTCCTTGGACCAGCTTTCTGTACCACGAAGCCAGAACTAGTTAAGTTTTAAATTATGAATAATTGTTTGTTGTACACTTTGGCTACCACCTGCCCTTGATCCCTTCTGCAGTTGTTCTCTCTGGCAGTTCTCAAAGTGTGGCACTCAGACCACCTGCATCAGAAGCACTTGAGTTTCTTGTTAAAACTGCAACTTTCAGAGCCACTGCAGACTTCATAAATAAAGTTTCCTCTGGCTTTGCCCTTTAAGTTAGTGATCTACTGCTATTGCTTTCTCATGGAAGCTGCTGCTTCTGATTATTTAAAAGGAAATTCTCCCCTTTTGAAAATATGCAGTTGAAAACAATAGACATATTTTGGTTCCAAAGGATACAACACTGAGTTTAAAAAGCCTACCATTCAGTGGTATAAATTAAGAAGGGAACGATGATAGTAATACAAAAGCCAAAGGAAGATTGTGAAAAACGCAAAAACCCGTCAATGTTGATCAAGTAAAACAAGGATTCATCAGACATCAGCACACACTGGGCGAAGATAACCAAGGATTTGTGAAGAAAGCATCTCATCCAAGATGGAACAGGAGATGACTTGGAAATAGAGAGGTGGTTATAAGGAGTCCACCAGGAGAGCAGGGAAGGAAGTTTACAGATGTGGAAAGATGAAGATCTCAGTGTCAACTGCTAAAGCAGCTCAGCTGAAGCAAAAACATACCCCAATGGGAGCTAAGTGGGGCAAAACTGAAGATCCAGGTTGGAACAATCTGCAGGCCATACTCAACAGTGTGCATTGATTTGTCATCTGATGAGTGTCTTCAATGTTTGGATGAGCTATCAATTTAAGATATGGTGCCACATGTTTAATTGGGCCAAATGGAGACTGGCCTTTTCAGTCTACATGGACAATGTCTAGGCCTCGTCACAAAGTTGGGATAGTCAAGAAGTTTCCAGATAGGAAAGGCGAAACATGGGCACACCTTTAACTAAAAACATGTGGATCTTAGAGATGGAGCCCAGATTGCTCATTTGCCTCAGATTAAGGAAAACTCTCAGAAGGGAAAACCTTGTTTTTCACAGTAGTGTCTTCTTCCAGTTCTTTCCTATTAATGCTCTGTGGCACCAGCTCTCCTTCAGCCTTCTTCCCCTTTTTGTGTATTTATGCATGTATTTACTCACTCATTTTACTTGTTAAGTCAAAAAATATTTCTTAAATATTTATGACAACTCTGCTATTCTTTGAAATATTTATATACACAAATAAACAAGATCATACTCCCTGTCCTCAAGGAATTTAAAGTATAATGAATAAAGTGAAAAAAATGATCCAGAAATTTCCAACAATAAATATTGGCAAATACAAGTTTGATAACAACTAGCATAGTGGAGAGATTCATATTGGAAGAACATTTTTAGACTACTTGTAAGGAAGGAGGTGTGAAGAAAAAAATTTTAGAGAAGTGAATTTAACTTATGAAGTAAGGGATGATCAAGAAAACCGGGACTATCTAGATGAGGCACTGTGCATTAATGCATTCAAAAATGACAGAGCCAAGTAAACCTTAAAATCAGAAACCTATTTGATATGTCTGTAACATAGTAGGGTACCCAGAGAGTGGTCCAAGGAAGAAAACTGAGACTGGAATATATATAATTTTGTTTCTGAATTATCTAGGTGCACATTGAGAATGTGCAAGTGTGGCAGAGTTTGATATAGTGTTAATTTAGCTAAGCTCGAGAGCTGGAGCTATATTCTCCATATTTGTTTCCCTGTGCGGTTTGAGATTAGGGTTGGTCCCAAGAGAAATCTGTGTAGGATGAGAAGGGAAGAAGTGAAGTAAGTCATTATAGTATTCTGAATGCAGCAGTGGCAAATACGGTACATTGCTGGTGTGAGGCAGCAGGCAGACTTGTAGCTCCTCTTCTCCCTACCTGATCCTCTTCAGCTTCTGGGAATCCAGAGCTAGAATGTGTGAAGGTCATGGCAAAGGATCTTCTTCTATAGGTCACATGTGCTGTCATAGTAGAAAGCAATGAGAGACAAATGTACATTTCAGTTTGTCTTTGTGCATTCAAGCCCTTATAAGCCCCAGTTTCCTTCACTTCCTCTCCACTTTTTCTCCCTGACTGCAATTGTTCTGTCCCACAGTGTCTTCAACTCATCATGAGATGCATAAGCAACTTCTTCTATAGACACTGTTTCCCTGGCTTCCATAATAGTATAAGGTCTAATCCTTATGATAAATCTCTTTTTCCTTATCACTTACGGTTCTGGTTCCCTGAATAAGCCCTAACTAATACCAAGGCTATTTATCAGAGAAATACTATGATAAAATCTGCACATTAGCATGATACTGGTAGCATGGAAAATGGATTAGATATAGAATAGTGATTTAGATATACTAAATAGCAAAACTCTTTCCTTTACAAATGAAGTCTTATTTCAAACCACAGATAGATGGCTACACGCTTGGTTGAAAAGGATAAGGATCAAGGAACCTGATTGTTCTGCCTCTCTCTCCCTTACCTCAGCATTTCATGAAGTACCCAGAGTTCTGAGAACATAGTTCAACAATGTCTGTGTTAAGAGGTTCCTACAGTCTTTCTTAGAAAAATTAACTGGCCCTGAATTACAGCATTGGAGGTCAGCATGGGGCAGAGACAAAAGAGTATGTAGAAATGAAAAAAAATTATACTGCTTTGTGCAAACCAGCAGTATTAATATGGTCATAAAGGCAAGGAGGGCTTGAGTTGCCCCAGACAGGGAAAGACACAGGAGGAAAGATGGGAGGAATTCAGACAGAAAGACAGACCCATGGCAACAAAGAGGAAAATTCCAAAAGGTTGATCAACAGCATGAAATACTATGCACATGATTGTGGACAGTAATCCCTCAGATTCAGCAATTATAGTCACTGAGGGAGACCTGGGAGAAATCAGATGAGACAGTAGGAGGGAGTTGCTTGAAGGAACAAATGAGAGAAAAAAGTCATGGAAACGAAGAGTATTTTGTAACAGAGAAGAGTAAAAGGATGAGAGAGAGAAATGGATGGAGGGTCAAGAATATGTTTTCTGTGAAGGTGGCAACTTGAGAAAGAGCAGCTTAAGAGTGATTGATACACTAGTCTCTGAGTCATTCATTATTTCAATGAGTTTATTCCTTTACCACCATCTGCAAATACCTCTCCTCTGAGATCTAACCTGACCTTTTAATAGCAGAAAGCTGTCTGTGCTTTGCAGCTTTGTAGGGATGTGTTATATTCAAATTTCTAAAACAATTTGGTATTAAATACTTTTATTCTCCTGTAGCTCACATGCTAGTGCTGCCCTTGGGTTTTATCACTTACTAAAATGCAAACCCAGCTCCTGAATGATACAGCTCCTGAAGGTCTGTACCTACCTTCTCAGTCCAGCCCAGTGTTTCCCTGAATTATTACCTACAGCTGCTGGTTTTGGCAATTTTTTTTTCATTGGAAAGGAAGCCACACAGTTTTAAAGTAAGCCATTATGAACAGAACATTATTATTTTACTCTTTTTTTCCAGTTTTATAAGGATCAGTTCTTGATGCTGGATTTGAAATGATTTTATATTTATGTATTCTATACCAGGTACTCTACTTCTGTATATTTCTCCTTTAATTCTGACAGGAACACCATGTGCCCCTTTCACATAAAGTTATTGAGGGTCAGAAATTTCAAATAAGTTAATTAAATATACAAAATTAATAAGTTTTCAGAAAATAACTTTTAAAATTTAAGTAATTAAAATTCACTAACAATGATAATATAGGCACAGTGCCCACTGCTGTATGGTATGCTTCACTGAAGGCCATGGAATAGCACTGACAATGCTATTTATAGTTATTATAGTCTATATAAATGTTCTTCCATTGTGACACAATTTTCTCATATTCTCACACAATTGGTTCAAAAATACAATAAGAAAGAACCACATGATCTCAAGACAAAATAATTGCTGTTGGCTGATAACCTGAAATCAACACAATTAAGTGTTAGAAAGAACATCTGGGTAAAATGAAAAACGAAATTCATGAGAGATTCCCTTCCCACGAGAACCAGTTCTAAAATTCAGCTGCAGGTTAATTTCCAGCAGTAGGTTTAATATAACATCTGTAACTTTTCATGTTTAGTTGATGAATGGTGATGCATTTTGTCAAAAGGTAAATAAGAAAGGAAGACGCAGACTTTTGAAATTTCTCTAATAATCATTTCCTAAACATGAGCACCTTAATTTAAGTACTGTTTTAGTTCTTTGTTAACAATTTTTTTCAGGTATTTTGTTTGTATTTGAAGGAATCATTGCAAGAACAAAATAAATGAAAAGAGAAAAAATATATTTAAATGCATTACTGGGCTGAGGTTGTAGTTCAGAGATAGGAGTGCGTGCCTAGTCTGTGTGAAGCACTGGGTTCTATCCTCAGCACCACATAAAAACAAACAAACAAACAAACAAACAAATAAATAAATAAAGATATTGTATTCATCTACATCTAGAAAAAAAATTTAAAAATGCATTATTATCTTTTCTATATTACATGAATAAAATAAGCATAAAACATGCTTTAATATGATAACTTGAAAATTAATGAGAAAGAGTTAACAAGAGACTATTAACTTTTAAAGCTATTTTGACAGTTACATGCAAAAACAATGTTGATCAATTATGATAATATGTGTAATGCTATTAAAGGTCATTACTGATAAAAAGACTAATGCTTTTAAGATTTCATGATATTTTAATAAAAACACAGAGCTCTATTATTGGAACCTAGGTTTCTCTGACGCCGAATCTGGGCTCTAAACCAATGCACTTCTCTGAATTTTTAGTCCTTCAATAATCAATTCTGAGAAACTGCAATCACCTTCTGGCTCCCTATTAATTATCATCTTAGCAGCCATAGACAGGAGCAGTCTGCTGTTATGGTTTTCACAGCATGCATGATTGCTGTGATGTTTTTTAACCCAAGCAGATCTTAATCTGCAGAAGATTTCTTTCTTCAAAATGATGCGGAACAGTTTAAAAATCCCCAGGAGAATAGTTGTCCATGGCATTTCTGGATATCAGTAATTAAACCATCTATTCCAGCTGCTGGCTGTTTGACAAAGTGAGTAGTGGAAGGGTATAGTCCTCTGCAAAACCTAGTCGCAGTGAAAACAGAGAGGTCAAGTCCCCTTTATGTGTATGTGTAAGTATATATAATTCTGTAATAAGAACCAATCGTTCATATTTAAAACAGAAAAAGAAAGGTCAAGTCCCTTGGTTGGTTCACCTCACGCTGGGGAGCATGGCTTATTCAGGGTCACTCCATTATTTTTCATCAGTTTTATATATATATATATATATATATTTTTTTTTTAATAAGAAATTGGTATTTTCTACAAGCTACCTGGCCTTTGAGTAGCTTTTAGGCCTTCGTGGTGCCTATACACAAAGGATAACTATTCTGTACATTTGTTATCTGGGCTTTATATTGCTGATTCTCTTGTAGGTCTGCAGTTTATCTGCTCTAGATTGGAGTTGGTTTCAAGTCACTCATAATGAACTATGCGTTTCCACGGTTTTTTCAAAGTTATTTCTCTCTGCATCCTTTGGAACAGCAAGCATTTTAAAATTTTAAAATATTTACTCTGTTTATGTCGTCGAAACATAGCTGTAGGAGCAAGAACTTTCTGTAAAGTATCACCTTGGATTATTTCACCATGTATGAGTCTCCATGCCTGATAGTTTTAGGTGTTTTTAATAATGCACAGTCTCAGTCACAAATGATAATTGTTTATAACTAGATTAGAATTCAGGGCTGATCGTGTCTTATTTCTATTGCATCTCCAACACCTACCAAAGAAATTGCATATGGTAGGTTCTAAACAAAATGCTGAAAAAATGAATGAGACCATTGCTCAAATATCAGCATATTTATAATGGCTTTTCAAGATAAATCTTCAAATAGTGCCTAATATCTGGTTGTTTCAATTTGATATGTAAACTCTTTTCTTCATTTACTATTTCAAATGCATTTGTATTTACTGGGCCAGTTACTTTCCTCAAAGATCACATCTGGTGGTGTGTGAGAGAAAAATTGAGAAGTGTGAGCATGGGAGGAGGATATACAGACATGTAAACAGGTCATTACATCCCAGTGTGTAAATTAAGTACAGATGCTGTGCAGCTCCAAGCACCAAACCTAGACCTATGATGACTTTCTGAAAATGATGATTCTTTACATGACTTTTAAACACGCAAGCTTTCCAGGCCAAGGCAAGACATGTGAAGAGAAGAAAGGAATTAATGGCAGAGCAAAACAACAAGGGCTGTGAGCTTGACATGCAGGTCTGGCTGCTGGAGGGTGGCATTGAGTAGAGCCTGGAGCAAGGCCAGTGCTTAACCCTCTGATACTACCATAGTCCAGTCAGTTTTGTTTTTTGTGCCTGCTGAAACTTCCTCTGTGGTCTCTGTGATTCCCTTCTATCTAAAAGCCTTCAGTTCAACAGCTGCCTAGGAGGTCTTTTTAAGATGCTAATCATGTCATCCCTTTGCTCAAAACTCTAAGTGGCGGACCATCTCATTAGATGAAATCAAAAGTTCTTAAAATGGCCTACAGTCTCCAGATGTGCTGGCTCTGAGTTTGGCCTCTGCTCTCACTTCCTGTCACTCTTTCTAAGCTTACCACACAGGTTCTCCTTTCTCCCTTCTGTACTTTTTTGTTTGTGTCATCTTAGAGCATTCTTCCCTGTAGATACTCTGCAGCCCTTGTTTCATGCTTAAGCATCACTCCAAGAAGTCTTCCCTGAAGATAGTAGCTAAAATTGTGCCAATCTAATATTCTCTTCCTTGCCATTGGTTTCTTTGAAAGCCTCATAGCCTCTCACTTCCGGACACCACACTGGATTTGAACTTGTTTATCACCTGCCCCTATCCCACAAGGGTACCTGCTCCACTAGGATAGAAACATTGTCTGTTTGGCTCACTGTCCAAATTCCAGTTCCTAAAACAGTGTGTGACAGATAGTAGACCCTCAGCCATATTCGTTGAATAAATAAACACACAGATGGATGAGCATTTTTTTTTTTAAATCTTCCTCCCACAGGATTAGGATTCACACTAAAACTTGAAAATTAAGTGATGAAAAGAATGGGATTTGTATCTTGAAAGTAATGAAGAATGATTGAAGAAGTCTCAGCAGGGGAGTGATAGGGTCAGACTTGTATTTCAGAAAGATCACTGTGTCAGTTGGGAGGAAAACGGATGGATGGCTATTGGGGTAATCCAGGCAACAAATTATGAAGATGGACGGAAATGTGAATGTGGTGAAAGAGAAGTGTAGATGCTTTAATGAAACATTCAGGAGAGAAAGTCAACTGGGTGCCCCCAGACCACATGGTGTTTGGTCGAAGAAGCAAGACAATTTGGTTTGTCCCAAACCTTCCTGGTTTTAACATTAAAAGTCCTGCTTCCTAAGAATACCTACAGTCCTGGCTTAACCAGAATGGTTGGTCACCCTAAACTGTCAAAGGTGTTTATGAAACACAATTCTTTCCTCCAGTTGCATCTGAATAGTGGCAATAATTCCCATATGGACTATTTTGTTCTCTTCAAAACCCATTTTCCCCTAAATAATATTCTTTTTTTTTTTTTTTACCTCCATCCCACCACACTCCACACCACTATCTTATCTAATCTTTCTTTCCTGAAGGACCACAGTGCCTATTTGTAACTTCTAGAACAAGACAAAAAAAAAATCTGTTTCATGTAATATTTGTTGGCCACTTTGCACACTCACCTTTTAGACCCAAAGCTCATGCGGGTCATGGCCATTCTTTGTTCATACTGTTCTCCTCAACAAGCACATAATAAGGCTGTGAATCTGTGTCTGCTGAAGGAATTGATGCAGGTATGTGTGCATGCTGTGAGTTCGGGGAAACAGAAAATGAGGTGGATCTCTGCTTGGAAAACGTATAACCACATGCTACTGGCTGCCTGAAAGCAATAATCAAGGTCTTGCTGGCCATCATCTTCCAAACATGGGATAGAGAATGGAGCATTTACCATCAGTCACAGACATGACTCTCAGCGTGGTCAGAACCTGCATGTAGAGTCCATGTGAAGATTGTTTTGTGTGTTTTCCTGGGCCTGTATGCTCAAAGTTTCCAAAGGGGTGGGGAGCATATTGTGCAATGTCCATATTCACAGCATTTCCAGACAAACCAATGTGCATATTTTAAGAATGTATACATTCAGAGTAAAAGCCACCACATGGTAATATAGGTTTCTGACCATTGCTGTATTGGGCAACAATTTTGGTCAGAATTTATAAATCAAGTTCCTGGAAAAATACTCTTTTTATATTTTTATTTTTTTAGTAGGTGGACACAATTCTTTTATTTTATTTACTTATTTTTATGTGATGCTGAGGATTGAAGAATCCAGTGCTTCACATGTGCTAGGCAAGCGCTCTACCACTGAGCCACAAACCCAGCCCCCTGGAGAATTACACTTTATATGATGCTACATTCTTGGCAAATGGGACATTAACACTGAAAATTTTCTTACCATCTCTGGCATTCTAATGAAGTGTTGTGTGCATACCACATATCTCTATCTTGTACTTCTTCAAACCTCAGTAATTTTAGCACCCCGCCCTGCTTTGGTACTGGGCATTAAACCCAGAGACGCTTAACTCCTGAGTCTCATCCCCAGCTCTGCAACTTTTTAATAATATCTTATTTAGAGACAGGGTCTTGCTGTGTTGCTTAAGGCCTTGCTATGTTGCTGAGTCTGGCTTTGAACTCATAATCCTTCTACCTCAGTGTCCCCATCTTCTGGGATTATAGGAGTGTGCCACCATGCCCAGCTGCCTCAGTTCTTATGTTAGGGAGCTGGTATCATTATTTATTTATTTATTTTGTGTGTGTGTGACTGGATGTAAGCCTGTCTATTTAAGCATGACAAACCAATTGACAACTTGAATTTGGGTAAAGCAAAGGCCAGGCTGGGTGGACTGAGTAATTATGACTTAAATGCATTCAGACTCCTTGTTTCCTTTGTTAGTTGCTAAGATAATTTGACAGGTGACTAGATACAGCTTCCTTAAGCATAGCTAAGAGAGCTTGTTCTTCAAGCAAAGCCGATCTCCCGTTTTCTGATACCAGATTCTCCCACAGTAGTTTCCTAATCTTTTCATGCTTTCCTTTTCTAAAATGGAAAAAGATTTTCTGTTTTTTTTCTCAATATGCATCTTGCATTTTAGTAATTTTGTAAACAGTTTGGAATTTCAGAGTCCTTGGGGCTCCTTTTTGAGAGATTATGAATTCTAGAACTGAAGGAAAAATAAGTTATCCTCAAATATCCCTGAGGGTTAGAATGAATTGCCTTGATATGTTAATACATAGTACATGATCAGGACATGAACACATGTGGGATTATTGTTCAGGTTTTTACTAACCCTAATTTGTGTTCTAAACATTGTCCACACCCTTGAAGAAGTAGCTTTAGGAGTAAACCATGAGGATCGATGCTACCTCTGAATCCAAAGGTCTTCCTTTCTTGATCACTAGAAAAAAAAGTCCTTTTCTTTAAAGATCTTTTCCCCTAGGATATTCTACTGACTGGAAGCAAAATAACCTCAGGATATGATAATATGTTACAATGATATGTAGTTAATAAAACAAGTGGAATCATGAGATTCCCATTGACCCATTAGAGTTTCAGGGACAGTAAGCACTCACTGTTCATACTCATGCAGAGAATCTGCTACCAGTTTATTATCATATTTATCCAACACGTTTCTTTATCAGGCAGTCCTGCTTGGAAAGAGAAAAACTTACTCAATGACCTTGAGCCCAAGGCTTCAGTGATTAAATCACATAATGTTTTAGTGCAATTCTGTGTGGGAAGATGATGTAGAGGGCTCAGCTGGAGGCTCTGCATGTGCCAGGCTAGCCTGGAGTTTGCACCATGCTGAGTAAAGTGACAAATGGCCTATCGCTTTTGACTTCAGCATGCCTTATTTCCACTTAAAGGATGAGTGTTCTTTTAGCTATTTTAAGGGGCTCAAGTATGAGGCAGCTGCACACATACTTCTTCTTCACTCACTAAAGACCTTTCACAATGACAACAGTTCCTTACCTGTGCAAGTTCACAGTCCACAAAGTTATTTTACAGTCATTATGTCCTTTGCACTTTGCTGTAGAGCTGGATAAATGTCTCTATTTTCATTTTGGAAATGGAAAGCAGAATCTTTGAGTGATTATCCTGACTAAATGCAGAAAACATTCAGTTATTTAGCATGAATTCTGAATATGTGATACTATGTTCTGACTGGCAATTATCTAATATAATAGCTGTGTGTGTGTGTGTGTGTGTGTGTGTGTCATAATTTAAATCTCATTGGTAAAAATGGAAGGCTAAACATACAAAATTCAAATTTAAAAAAGAGAAACATTTTGAGGAATGCCTACAGCCTTCAGGATACCATGCTAAAAACAAGTTGGACACAGAGGATGCTAAACAAGTCTAGACCATGATAAAACAATGATGAACTTTCCATTCTTACTTAAAGTTTTATGAAATGGATAAATCTCTACAACTGTCTATATGACGTTTCCCTAAAGTAATAGAATGTCACTTAAGGAAACTTGACTTCTTCAAAGCATATGGATAGTCAACATTTTGCAAGGTTCAAGGGATAACTCCCTCCTCCCATGGAGCTTGACTCCTCATGAGAACTACCTGGGGCAGTCTAATGGAGCATTGGCTCTGCATGCACATAGACAGAAGCTATGATAAACTGGACCATCTTCCAAAAAAATTCCTTGACTTGAAGAGTTCTAAGACAGTGTTTTACCTTTCTGGTTCCCAACCTAATCCCTTGCAAGCTCAGACAAAATTCTGTCAAGGTCATGTCTCAAATTTCTAAGTCAGTCAACACACACTTATTAAATGTCACTATGTGCAAAGCACAGTACATAACTGTTGTCATAGTATCTCAAAGAAAATTGACCGCCACTTTTCTTTCTCATGTGTTCAATATTATTTTCTGAGAAGAGAAACATATTTCTATATAAAAATTCTGCTCACATGGCTCTGAGCTATGTAATACACTCAATTACTAATTTTCAATTTCCTCAGTGAAATGATCACAAGCCAATCTTAGGCACTAAAGGTAAATATTAATTACATAGTAGCTGAATTTTTGATTTTGGCCTACAGGATCTGAAATAAAAAAGAGAAATCCATATATCATATACCAAAAATGTCAATCCAATGTTTGGAAATATTTACAACCTCTCTCTAAGAAAATAATTGGAGTTTTCTTAAATACCTGAGGCACTTTCATAAGTTGTAGCATTAATTCAGAAAGATAGTGGACCAAAAACAATGCTGCTTTGAGAGCAACGTGAAAATATAAAGTAACTTTTCTACAATTATCTAATTACAATTATATTTTTTTTCCAGGCTAATTCAAGGTTCCTTTGTTGCTCCAAGGATAAAAGTCAATTATAGGATTTGCCAAGAGAAACTCAGAGGTAAGATGGTAAGATTTTTTTGTTGTTGTTTTTCAGAAACACAAGAGAGGGTGTTCGAGGAAACTGGGTGTGGTTTAGAAAATCAAACCATTTCATGGGGGGGGGATGATGCAACACAAGTGGTATTTTCTGCATGTGTTTTGATGATTCACTAACATCCCTTATGAAAACCTGTTACTCTCAGAGACTCACTTTCTCCCCTTTACACTTGATAACACCTGCATCATTCAAAACTGGACCTCAATAGCACTTTCTCTGTGAATACTTTCTAGAAGGTTCTCCAGGGTTTGGTTAAGTCACTGACTCCACTGGACTCCTGTAACATTCTATACTCATCTCTGCCAATGGTAATGAACTATATTGCATACATGATGGCCTTTCCTCCTGGATTCCCTAGAGAGCAAAGACCACCAGAGTGGTTAGTGGTCTCTGTGTGTTGGAGAGACAAATACAAGTGAACACACCAGCCAGTTCCTCAGCAAATTGCATATGTTCTTCTATCTCTCCTTTAAGTTGAGTTTCCTCTCCAAAGGCCTGGTTCCCATTTTGCCCATGGTTTATCACATGCATCAAGAGATTAGGAACATTAAGCAGGTGACAAATATCAACAATGAGCTGGGAATTTATTGTAATCAACCAATATGCTCAGCCTTGTAATTTCTTAGAGCTTTTTGCTCCATAATTATATGGTTGCCTCACTATAGCCATTCAATGATGTTATAATTAGCGAGTAATTAACTACAGCATTTGCTGAGATACTGCTGAGCATGAAACGTGTACAGGTTGAACATGAGGACTGATAAACCACTTAGTTAGTGGTTTTCTAAAAACACTTCAGCTGATCCATTTCAAACCTCAGTGATCATAAACCACCTTTTGCTGTGCAGAATACACTTTTCCTCCCAATTTGTTTTGGGAGCTATTTCATTCCTGAAATGGGACATCCAAACCCTGTTTCACTGCCTCTTTGAACCCCCATGAACTACCACACATAACTTTTCCCTACGTCCGAAACATTGTTCTTTATGGCAACTGCCAGTTCATAGGGGGTTCCACATTTATGAATTTATTAGAAGTAAAAGGTAAATTTTGCAAAATGTTAGCTCCAACGTATAGATGAAGAAAGACTCAAATTACTTCATATAAACAGGACATTTAAAAAAAGCATAACAGGAGGAAGAGCAGAGTACCTTTCAGAAAGAAAAGAAGTGAAAATAAAAGAAAACTCAGTATAATAAAAAGTAGAAGCAGAGTAAATGTTGAGGAAAAGTGATAAGGATATTGGTGATACATAGAAAATACTTTCAAAACTCTGAATACGTAACTAATCAATATTTAAACACTTTGTAAAAGCTATGTCACTCTCTTGTATAACAATTCCATCAATAGTAGTAGAACCTGAGTCATAGGGCTGGGATATGAGGTGTTGCCCAGAAGCTCACATCAGGAACAATGCAGGAAGTTCACAGGTAAAATGATTAGATCATGAGAGCTTATCATTGGACCTTATCAGTGGATTAATCCATTTGATGGATTAATAATCTGAATGTATCTGTACACAGGTAGGGCATTGCTGGAGGAAGTGGGTCACTGGAGGTATGCCCTTTGGAATTGTATTTTCCCTAGTTCTTTGCACTCAAGCTCTCTCTGCCTCTCAGTGGCCAAGTTCTAAGCTACTCTCCTTTGATCTACTTTTCTGCCATGGTGTTCTGCCTTACCTTGGGCCCAGAGTAATGGAGTCAGTTGAACATACATGGAACCTCTGAAATTGTGAGCCAAAATAACTTCCTTCTCTAAGTTGGTCTTACTGTGTATATTAGTCACAGAAATGCAAAACTGACTAATACACTTGCCAACTATTGGTGCACAGTAACCACAAATGATTGGGCACTATTAGAGGGAGAGAGAGTAATAACAAGAGAGAGCAAGAGTTCCAGGGCAAAAATGCCAGAAGGGTCCACATGAAACATGAATCATCATACAATTTGAGAGGAGAAATGGGCCCTGCCCACTCTATGTTGACCAGGCAACTACGACTGGACTCATGGGCTCTGTGATTCAGGTTCTTGGGGCCAGGGCACATTATAGTGATGGACATTCCCTGCCTCTGCAGCCATAGATATGGAATGTTGTAATCCAATGGCTGAGTCTTCTTGCTCTGACTAAACATTCTTCTTTTTGTGATTGGTTTTCTCTCAGAGTGAAGAAATACTGCTCTCAAATATTAGCACAGGCATTTTAGTCTAAACAGTTCAATTCCTTTCACTTTCTAAATAAGCTGATTATACTAGTTTCTTGTCAAAATGTCTTCTCCTTGTGCAAACCAAACTATGGCAATCACTGTGCTTCTCCCTGTCTCCCTTCTCTCTCCCCCTTACCTAGCTAGCTCCACATGGTGGGAGCCATGACAATCAGTGGGATTGGCATTATGTTCTTAAAGGTCATGATACATGGGAAATAGAGTGCTATCATTTCTATTGTGATTCAGAAAAGCCCTGGGAAGAGCACTTGTCTGTCATGAAGTAGGTAGCAAAGGAGGAGTAGTGCTTTGCTTTCTGTCCAGTATGAAACATTAGACAGAAGGGGCAGGGTATTGTAACAGCCAACAGGCACAACACTGTGTGAATAAAGAGCAATTCCCCAAAGGACAGAAAGAAGTGCTGCTACCAAAAGAAGATATTGGAATGTGAAACAGACAAAACCAATAGATACCCAGTTTAGATATATAATGAATAGAATTCCTTTGCTGAATATAGATTAGCAGTAATGATACCACCTCACTCTCCAGACACCCAGGGGAGCAGTGGCCAGCAAACTGAGTCAAACATTGGTACATGTATCCACAAAGCCTCTGTCACAGCCTCACTTCTCTTGGGCTCTTCTCTAGAGCATCACTATGAAAGGCAGCCAAATGGTCAGTTCTCTGCCCAATCCCCAGGTGCTGAGGGTGAATGAGCATTGGGATGCAGTAAAACCATACCCTGAAGCTGTGACCGTCACCTCTTTTTGCCTTAGTTTTATTTAATGAAAGTGTTTGAACTAGATTTTTAAATCTCAGTCTTAATATGATATAATTCCTGAGAAATTGCAAGGCCTATGTACCAAAAAAAAAAAAAAAATTAGTCAGGACAAGGTAAGAGATTTTTATTCATGTTGTTCTTATTAAGATTGAATAATGTTCTTCAATATCAATTAAAAAGACTGGTGATTTATCATAATTGAGTACAGAATAAATTCCCAATAATATTTTTATGTCATGATGTTTCACTATTGCTTGTTTTTATGATCCATCAGTCAATAAATGAAAAATAAATAGAAGCAAACTAATACTCATATTATCTTCATATGAAACCTGTTCCCTTTTTGTTTGCTTTCAAGATAGAAAATATTCTTGTTATTTCATCACTAAAAATAATAATAACAGAGGGGGATCCAAGATCCTGAGCCAGAGGGAGGCAGCCTTCTGTGTCACTCTGTGACCCAGGTATCAACTAGTGGAAATACTGCTTCTCTGTGAGTGATAGAGGACCCCCCACAGCTGTTCCCCACAGGAATCATGGCCACCATGCCTGCACAGGGCTCCAGGTCTCAGTGTCAGAGCAGGACTTCAGATTCCAACTACTTGCCCATGCAGGATTTGCGGGTGCTTAAGCGGGACTACCAGCATTGGCACTGGTGCAAAATTCCTGACCACCCACTTGCGCAGAATTCTCAGAGGTTGCTCCCACACAGGAACTCTGGCTGTCACTCCCAGGTGGACCCCCATCTACCAACATGGGGCTTCCTCAGTTGCCTTCATCTTGGGACTTGGCAGCTACTGTCATAGTCCCCCATGCAGGCTAGCCTCCCTACACCTGGGAACATTGCACAGGCTATAAAGACAGCCAACAGGCACAACACTGCACACCATAGAACTCATCTCTGAATACTTTGCCCAACACCATTTCCCAGCTCCTCCCATCAGGCCAGACATCCCATTGCTGAAAGCAGCTGCCTCCATCTTGGGTCGCCTTCATCACCATCTTTAGTTGGGGCAACTTCCAGTTTGGAACACAGGATCACCAGGTACCCATAGTTTCTAAAATTCGCTCCTTGGCAGCTGCTAAACCAGCACAGTGAATGCCCAGTACAAAATTCAGCTCTCTGGGACAGGTGCACTGCCCTCAGAACCAACCCACAAGACTTCCTGAGAGAAAGGTTCCTGAATAGGAAGTAGAAAGGGAAAGGGTGAGGGAGATACAGTTTAGAGACTAATTTAGAAACCAGGAACTGTAAGCTCTACAGGCAAGATTAGGAGATAAGACTAGGCACTCACATCACATGAGCTGGCCCCAGAGGAGATCCTTGAGGTTCAGACTTCCATCGGGAATTGGCAGGTGCCTTAACCCACTTCCAAACGCCCTCCCAAAAACGACCCTCCCACCCTGGTAACCTTCACCATCCTGAGGGTGGAAATACCAGGTAACAACAGACAGCGCCACCTATTGGAGGAAAAGGAAAGCAGGAAAAATACTGATTTCCAACCAGAAGAATACTTGTTCCTTCCTTCAGTGTTTCTTTTTTTTTTTTTTCTTTTTCTCGATCTCTGTTTTCCCACCCTTACATCCCAAAGATTTGTCAAATCAAGTACTTCACATGAATTAGGATACTGAGGACTGGGATGTCTGAATAGTGTATTACAGTTGTGTTATATATTCATTTTTCTCCTTTTTCTATTTTACTATTTTTAATTTTACTTAATATTTATCCATGTTTGTTTTATGTAGTCTACTGTCTTCAAACTTATTTGTCTACCCCAAATTACTCCTTCTCTCTTCTCTTGCTACTAACCTTCTTTAGATTCCTCTTTAACACTTCCTAAGAGATAATAACACTATATCCTCACCCCCTACCTCCTCAGCATATCATCCTATACTTCACCCCCAGTTCTTTGTCCACCATCAGAAACTATAAACCCATTTCCAAACCTACTGTGTATGTTGTAGATAATAAATGAATTTACCATTTCTGTATATTGTGACCAAACTGTAAACATCTTAATAGCAACTATTAGGATTAAGGTTGTATAACATTTGTATTGGGATCTGTTAACATTGTCTTTCCTCTCAAAGGATAGCTATTGTAAACCTGCAGGAGCACTATAAGCTACATGGTAAAACAGTAATGCCTTGGATCTGCAGTGCTAGAAGGGAAGACACACGATCAACATGAAAAGACAAGGGAAGAAAATGCCCCAAATAAACCAAGATACTAGGTTATTAGGATCCATGGCCAGTACATCAAAAGAAATTACAGAGAACAATTTCAGGATGTATATAATTAAAATGTTCTATGAATTAAAGATTATATAAGGGAGCAAATATAGGCAGCAAAAGATTCCTCAATAGTGAGATACAGGTTATAAAAACAATCAAACAAACAAACAGAAATCCTTCAATGAAAGAAACAATAAACCAAATGAAAGGTTTAATTGAAAGCATCACAAACACATTATACCTCTTGGAAGACAGGACTGATATACCTAGCCTAATTCTCTATTTATATCAGAAGCCAGCTTGTCACAAGTTATGAAGGATTCATTTCTGTTCTCTGTAAAAATATTAGAATGTCTGTATAGCCTGGCCATAAGTTGATGTTGTAAAGCTGCTTGGAATGCCTGCCTGTGCCCTGAACTCACCCATGCCTGGTTTTCCCTGACCAGATAACAACCCTTTCCTAAACCTTAGTGACACCTCATAAAACCTGGCCTTCCCTGGCCAGATAATGACCCTCTCTGAGGCTCTAATGACCTTTATAAATTCTGATGTCGGGGCCAGCAAAAATGTAAACTAGCATTTGTGTTATGCTTTTCAGAGTTTTGTTATCTGTAACCCCCTTTGTTTAACTTTTTTGGGCTATAAAGCTGGGCTGCAAGAAAACTGCAGGGCTGTCCTTGGCTCCCACGATTTTGTTGGGAGAGGCAGCCCGGCCAGTTGAAATAATAAACTTGGTTAAATTTTATTTTAATTGGAGTCAGTGGTCTTTTCTTGTGTCGTGGTCTAACAAGGACCTCAGATAATGAAGACAAAATATATAATATTGAAAAGAATGTAGATCACTCAGTGAAGAAGGTAAGGAAACAATGAGAAAAACATTCAAGAAATATGGGATAGCATGAAAAGACCAAATTTAAGAGTTATTGGGATAGAAGAAGGCATAGAGTTCCAAACAAAGGAATGAGCAATCTATTCAATGAAATAATTAATAGCAGAAAAACTGTCAAACATGAAGAATGAATTGGAAAAACCAAATACAAAAGGCTTACACCATGCCAAATGTACAAAATCCCAACAGATCCACACCACAGCACACTATAAAGAAAATGCCTAGCATAAAGAATAGGGAGAGAATTTTAAAAGCCATGAAAGAAAGAAGTCAGATTACATGTTTGGGGAAACCAATTAAGTTATGAGCAGATTTTTCAACCTAGATCCTGAATGCTAGAAGATCCTGGAACAAAATATACCAAGCTCTGAAAGAAAATGGATGGGAATCAAGAATCTCATATTCAGCAAAATTAAGCTATAGATTTGATATGAAATAAAAACATTCCTTGATAAACAAAAGTTAAAAGAATTTACATCTAGAAATCCTGCACTACAGAACATCCTCAGCAACATATTCCATGAATAGGAAGTGAAAAACAATGATGAAAATCAGCACAGAAAGTTATTACAATAAAGGAAAACCTAATAAAAGGAGAAACCAAGTCAAGGTAAATGCCAAAAATAAGCAAAAATGGCTGGGAATACAAATCATGTCTCAATAATAACCCTGAATGTTCATGGATTAAGCTCACCAATCAAAAGACATAGATGAAAAAATTAGATTTAAAAAAAAGATCCAAAAATATACTGCCTCCAAGAGATTTATCTCATAGGAAAAGACATCCACAGATTGAAGACAAAAGGTTCAAAAAAATCATACCATACATGGACTGTGGAAGCAAGCAAGTGTTTCCATCCTCATATCAAATAGAGTAGATTTCAAGCTAAAGTTAATTAAAAGTGATATAGAAGGTCATTTTATACTGCTCAGAGGAACCATACACCAAGACACAACAAGTATAAATATATATACCCCAAACAATGGAGCTTCTATGTTCATCAAACAAATTTTTCTCAAGTTCAAGAGTCAAATGGACCACAACACAAAAATTCTGGGTGAATTGAACACAGGTCTTTCACCATTGGATAGATCTTCCAAACAAAAGCTGAACAAAGAAATTATAGAACTCAATAATACAATCAATAACTTGGACTTAACTCACATATTCAGAATTTTTCATCCTTCAATAAGCAAATACACTTTCTTCTTAGCAGAACATGGATTCTTTTCTAAAATACACCATAAAATATGCCACAAAGCAACTCCTAGAAAATACAAAATGTAGATATACTATCCTACATTCTATCATATCACAATGGATTGAAATTAGAATCAATGATAAAAAAATAAAAGCTACTCCAACACCTGGAGACTAAATAATATGCTACTGAATGAATAGTGGGTTGTTATAAGACATCAAAGAGGAGATTAATAAATTCTTAAGAGGAAAATGAGAACACTGATAAAACATATTAAAATCTCTAGGATACTATGAAGGCAGTTCTAAGAAGAAAGTTCATTGCTTGGAGTTCATTCACTAAACAAAAGAAAAGTCAACAAATAAATGACCTAACATTACATCTCAAAGCCCTAGAAAAAGAAGAGCAAATCAATAGCAAAAGCAGTAGAAGACAGGAAATAATTAAAATCAGATAAGAAATCAATGAAATTGAAAAAAAAAGAAACAATTGCAAAAATTGACAAAACAAAAAGTTGGTTCTTTGAAAAAATAAGTAAAATTAACAAACCCTTAGCCATGCTAACGGACAGAAGGAGATAGAAAACTCAAAATACTAACATACGTGATGAACAAGGAAATATCACAATAGACACTACAGAAATAAGAAGCTAATTAGAAGTTATTTTGAAAACTTGTACTTCAATAAAATAAAAAATATCAAAGGTATCAACAAATTTCTAGAGTCATATGATTTGCTCAAACTGAATTAGGATGATATACACAATTTAAACAGATCAATTTCAAGCAATGAAAGATAAGATGGTATCCTAAGCCTACCAACAAAGAAAATCCCAGGGCCTGATGGATACACAGCTGAGTTCTACAAGACCTTTAAAGAAGAACTAATACCAATACTCTTCAAATTATTTCAGGAAATAGAAAAAGAGGCAGCACTTCTAAACTCATTCTATGAGGCCAATATCACCTTGATTCCAAAACCAGGCAAAGAAATATCAAAGAAAGAAAACTTCAGACCAATATCATTAATGGACATAGATGCAAAAATTCTCAATAAAATTCTGGCAAATCTAACACAAAAACATATCAAAAAGACAGTGCACTATAATCAAGCGGGGTTCATCCCAGGGATGCAAGTTTGATTCAACATATGGAAATCAATAAGTTTAACTCATCACTTCAATAGTCTTAAATATAAGGATCATATGATCATCTCAATAGACACACAAAAAGCATTCAACAAAATACAGCACCCCTTCATGTTCAAAACACTAGAAAAACTAGGGGTAACAGGAACATATCCCAACACCGTAAAAGCTATCTACTGCTAAGCCCAGGCCAACATCATTCTAAATAAAGATAAATTGAAAGCATTTCCTCTAAAAAGGGGAACAAGACAGGGATGTTCTCTTTCACCATTTCTACTTAACATAGTTCTTGAAACATTGGCCAGAGAAATTACATTGATGAAAGAAATTAAAGGGATACGAATAAGAGAAGAAGAAATCAAATTATGACTTTTTGCCAATATTATGATTCTATATCTAGAACACCCTAAAAGTTCTACCAGAAAACATCTAGACCTAGCGAATAAATTCAGCAAAGTAGCAGGACATAAAATCAACACCCATACATCAAAGGCATTTCTGTATATCAGTGGCAAATCCTATGAAAGGAAATAAGGAAACTACCCCATTTACAATAGCCAAAAAATTATAATAATAAAATAAAATAAAACAACCTTGGGTATCAATTTAATGAAAGAGGTGAAAGACCTCTACAATGAAAACTACAGAACACTAAAGAACGAAATCAAAGAAGACCTTAGAAGATGGAAAGATCTCCCTTGTTCTTGGATAGGCAGAATTAATATTGTCAAAAAGACAATACTACCAAAAGCCCTATATAGATTTAATCCAATTCCAATCAAAATACCAATGGCATTCCTCATAGAAATAGAAAAAGCAGTCATGAAATGCATCTGGAAAAATAAGAGATCCAGAATAGCTAAATCAATTATTAGCAAGAAGAATGAAACAAGTAGAATCACTACCCCAGAACTTAAACTATATTACAAAGCAACAGTAACAATAACAGCATACAGCATAGTATTGGCACCAAAATAGACTTGTAGACCAATGGTACAGAACAGAGGACACAGAGACAAACCCACATAATTATATTTATATTAGATAAAGACACCAAAAACACTGTAGAAAAGATAGCCTCTTCAACAAATGGTGCTGGAGAAACTAGAAATCTATATGCAACAAAATGAAATTAAACTCCTATCTCTCACCATGCACAAAATCCAACTCAATGTGTATCAAGGACCTAGGAATAAAACCAGAGACACTGCACCTAATAGAAGATAAAGTAGGCCCAAATCTCCATCAAGTCGCATTAGGCCCCAACTTCCATAATAAGACTCTTATAGTGCAAGAATTAAAATGAAGAATCAATAAATGGGATGGATTCAAACTAAAAAGCTTCTTCTCAGCAAAAGAAACAATCCATGAAGTGAATAGAGAGCCTACATTTTGGGAGCAAATTTTGATACAGCACTAATCTCTAAGATATATAAAGACCTAAAAATTCTACTCACCAAAAATACAAATAATCTCATCAATAAATGGGCCAAGGAACTGAACAAACACTTCTCAGAAGATGATATACAATCAATCAACAAGTGTATGAACAAATATTCAACATCATTAACAATTTCAGAAATGCAAATCAAAATTGCTCTAAGATTTCATCTCACTTTAGTCAGAATGGTTGCTATTATGAATACAAACAACAATAAGTGCTGGCAAGGATGTGGGGGAAAAGGCACACTCCATACATTGCTGATAGGACTGCAAATTTGTGCAGCTGATGTGGGAAGCAGTATGGGGACTGCTTGGAAAACTGGGAATGGAACCACCATTTGACCCAGCTATCCCATTCCTTGGTCTATACCCAAAAGACTTAAAAACAGCATACTACAGGGACACAGCCAAATCAATGTTTAAAGAAGCACAATTCACAATAGGTAAACTGTGGAAGCAACTTAAGATGCCCTTTAGTAGATGAATGAATAATAAAAATGTGGTATATGTACACAATGGAATATGATTCAGCATTAAAAGAGAATAAAATCATGATATTTGGTTGGAGTTGGAGAATATATTGCTAAATGAAGTTAGTCAATCCCCCCAAAAAATAAAGAACAAAAACAAATGCCAAATGTTTATATAAGGAGGCTGATTCATAATGGGGTTGGGGAGGCATGGGAGGATTAGATGAACACTTTACAAGGCAAAGGAATAGGAGGGGAAAGGAGGGAGAATGGCGTAGGAAATATGGTGGAATGAGATGGACATCATTTCCTTAAGCTCATGTATGAAGACACCAATGGTGTGACTCTACTTTGTGTACAACCAGAGATATGAAAAACTGTGCTCTAAATGTGTAATTAATATTAATTGTAATTCATTCTGCTGTCATATATAACAAGTTAAAATAAATTTAAAAATATTAAAAAGTAATAATAATAACAAAATATGAGACTTTCACAGATTGTCTCCAAATTGCATGGCTGGTGTTCCACATACCTTTAATCCATATTTCTTTTTTTTTTTTTTTTTTTTTATTGGTCGTTCATAACATTACATAGTTCTTAATACATCATATTACACGGTTTGATTCAAGTGGATTATGAACTCCCACTTTTACCCCGTATACAAATTGCTGTATCACATCAGTTACCCTTCCATTGATTGACATATTGCCTTTCTAGTGTCTGATGTATTCTGCTGTCTGTCCTATTGTCTACTATCCCCCCTCCCCTCCCCTCCCCTCCCCTCCCCTCCCCTTTTCTCTCTCTACCCCTTCTACTGTAAATCATGTCTTCCATTTGTATTCTCTTGACTTACCCCTCCTTACCTCTTATATGACATTTTGTATAACCCTGAGGATCGCCTTCCATTTCCATGCAATTTCCCTTCTCACTCCCTTTCCCTCCCACCTCTCATCCCTGTTTACTGTAAATATTCTTCTCAAGCTCTTCGTCCCTACCCTGGTGTAGGCTGGTGTTCCACATACCTTTAATCCATATTTCTGAACAATAACCTTCTACATAACCATGATACACTTTTCACAACTGAGAAACTGAACAACAGTATTAACTAAAGACTTTATTTAGATTTTGCCAGCTTTTTTTTTTGTTGTTGTTGTTTTGTCACTGTGTTTTTATCTTACAGAATCCAATTCAAAACACCACATATTGAAGTGGATCATTGCAATGGACTGAATGCTTTTGTCCCCCCACTAAAATCCATATATTGAATTCATATCCCCAGCCAGATGGCATTTGGAGGTAGGTCTTTTGGGACGTAATTAGGTTGGGAGTGCAGAACCCTTTTCGCTGAAATGCATGCCTTCATAAAACAGATCTGAAAGAGCTTTCTCACCCTCTTCTTGCCATGAGGATACAATAAGACAATGGTCATTTGCAACCTGAAAGAGCACCCTCACCAGAACCTCACACACACTAGCACAGTGATCTCTTTCTTCCAGTCTCCAGAAGTATTAGAAATAAATTTCTTTTTCTAAGCCACCTAGCCTATAGTATTTTATATAGCAACCTAAGCTAGGAGACTGTCACTGTTTTCTGCTCTACCTTTCTGACAGTTACTTAGTCTTTCATGACATTGACACTTTTAAAGAGTACTGAAAAGGTATTTTATATTCATTTTTCACTCTTGTATTATAGTGTATGGACAAAGCATTGTTTTCCAAATTTACTTAGGTTACCTTTTTTCTTCATACTGCTTTCAGTTGGGTTATTTCGTACATTTGTTGTACAGATATATTTAAAAAGTTAGTGTCATATCCTGGATTATATCGACATCTTGGAGGTTTATTTTTTTTAATGTATATAGTAGAAGTCATTCTTGGTACTTTGTAATTCCATGTGTTTTGATAATTGAATAGAGTTATATATACACCACCACTAAATCCTACAAAACTGTAGCATTGCGTCACAAGTCCTTGGTAGAACCCTGCTCTTCTATAGTCATTACAACCACTTAACATTGTCAGTTTATTTTATCCATGTGAATAGGTGTATAGTAGTATAGATGTATGCTTTTTTTAGCATTCTCTAGTAACTAATGATGCTTGCATATTTTCATCTTATTATTTTCTTACATAACTTCCATGATAAGGTGATTCAGCTTTATAATTTCTTATTGGGTTGTTTCACCATTGTTAAATTTTAAATATTATTTACATTTTCTGGATGCATATCCTTTAGCAGATATGGGATTGACAAATATCCTCTCAATGTCTAATGGTTTGTCCTTTTGTTCTTTAAAAATGTGTTTCCCAAACCAAGTTTTTAATTTTGTTAATATTATTGTACCAATCATGCTTTTAAATTCCTATCTAAAAACCCATAATTGAACATAATGTCATACAGATTTTTCTTCTGATTTCCTCTAGAAGAAATTTATGCAATACATTTTATACTTAGGACTGAAATACATATTGAGTTAATTTTGATATAAGATATTGGGAAAATATCAAGGCTTATTGTTTTGTAAATGAATGTTCATTTTCCCCAGCATCATTAGTTGACAAGACTATTCTTTCTCCATAGAAGCATCTTTATACTTTTGGAGAAAAATCAGTCAATTAGATTTGTTTCATTCTATTATTGAGCTCTCCACTCTATTTCATTGATTTATGCATTTCTTTTCAGCTCATCTTGCTTGAATACCACAGATTTGGTAAGCATTTAAATTGAATAGTGTAGAACTTCCAACTTCCTTCTTTTCACACAATTATTTTAAATATTAGCTGTTCTTGTTCTTTGCCATTCTTTAAAAAAAATAAAGTCATATTGTAAGTTTCTAAAGTAAAGCTTGTTGGGAGGTTTGGATAATATTACTCTGCATCTACAGATGGATAGCATTGAAAAAACTTGGCCTCTAAATAATATTGAGTCTTCTAATCCATGAATATGGTATGCCTTTTTATATAGATTTTTAATATTTAATCAGTTCTTAAACTTTAATCAGTTTCTATAGTTTTTACTTGAAAATCATATTTTTGCTATATTCATGGATAAGAATTTCATATTTTGGAGAATAATTTACTTTAGTATAATTTTAAGTTTACAAAAGAGTTGAAAATATAGTACAGCCATCTGTATTTCCTTAATAGTAACATCTTCCCTAACTGTGAGGCATTGTCCTGATTCAGAAATTAGCATGGCTATAATATCATCAAGTAAACCTCAGAATTCATTCAGATTTCAATAAGTTTCCACAGATGACATTTCCATTTCACAGGTTCTAATTTAGAATTCCATGTTGCCCATTATCTATGCCAGTTTTCCAGTGTTTTCTTTGCTCAATAAGGCATTGATATTTTTAAATAATATTTAAGTGTTTTGTGAAAAGCCCTTCAACTGTAATTCTCATTACTACAGTGGAGCTATGGATTTGAGGAAAGAATATTACAGAAATAAAATACCATTTTAATTGTAACATTTCAAGGATATATGCTATCAGTATGAGTTATTACCTGTGATATTAACATTATTCCATTGGTTGAGATGATATCTTCCTGGTTTTTCTTTTGTAAAGTAACTATTGCTTTTTTTCCATTCTTTTCTCCAGAAGTAAACCACTAAATCCAAAACATACTCAAGGGAAGAGGGATTAAACCCTGATTCCTGGAATATGTGTTGCTGGAAGTTTCTGTATTTCTCTTAATTTTTCTGTTCATTCAATCATTTAAATGTGTATACACTCATGGATATTTATTTTATTATTTGTGTTACACGTAAAAGTAGAGTTGTTTATTTTGTTGCTGACATCCCATATTTGAGTGATCTTTTAGATTGCCTTCCACCGTTTATCTTTTACTATTATTGGTGACTTTTTTAATAAACAGTTTTAGTTTTATAGAGTATTATGGAGAAGATATGGGTTTTCATATACCTCCCAAAAGTTACATCTATTATTAACATCTTACACTTTTTGTGATAATATTTTCACAATTAATGAACCAACATTGATACATTAACATTAACTAAGGATCATACTCTATTCATATAGTCACAGTTTTCCTCTAATGTATTCTTTCCCTGTTATAGGATTTCATCTAGGGAACTGTTTAAGTGTCATGTTCATTTAGGCTCCTGTACTTGTGATACTTTCTCAGTATTTTCTATTTTTTCGTATGGCTTTGACAGTTTGAAGGAATGCTGGTCAAAATATTATAGAATTCCCTCTAACTGAAATGTATTGCTGTTTTCCTAATTATTAGACTGTGATCATCTTTTTGGGGAGGAGATAAAAAGATATTTTCATCACATTGTTTCAAGAATACAGGCTGTTGAGATGCCTCATCATTGTCGATATTAACCTTGATGACCTGACTTGATACAGTATTTGTCAGGTTTCCAATAAATTTACTCTATTTCTTCCATTTCCATATTGCATGTACTTTTGGAATAAAATTATTTTACATAGTGCACATTGAAAAAAACTGGAGATATAATCCACCTTTCTGAATGATGAATTCTTCTGCAGGGGAGATTTGTCTTTTATTCTTCATTTGCTTATTTAATCATTATTTTAACCATGAATTTATATCAGTAAGGACTTGTGGATATTTATATTTTAGGTTTTGGATTATAAAACAATTTATTTTATTTATTATGTTGATCAAATTTTCATAGTTTTGGTCATTGGAAGTTACTTCAGTTGGCTTCTATATCTCTTGATATACCTCATCATTGTTAATCCTTTACTATTATTGTTTTGTAGTTTTGGTATTTTTTGGCATTTTAAGATATTCTAAGCTCATCTTATAAATTTCAAATTTATTCTATATGAAAATTAGTTCCAGAATTTCTGGACCATATCCCTGTGAGGAACACATTTAACCAATTGTATACCTTATTTATGAGCAATTATTTTTGTCTTTTGTCTCATAGATGTCATTCAAAACAACACCTTCAAAAGTTACTTATTTAAACTCCTTTTGTCCTCACCCCCTTCAGGGAGGTTATATAACTTACATTTGCAACATACTTTGATTCATTAGTCATTGTTTTATTGCTGTGTGTAGTTTTTTTTTCTTTTTTTTGAGAGAGAGAGAGAGAGAGAGAGAGAGAGAGAGAGAGAGAGAGAGAATCTTTTTTTGTAGATGGACACAACACAATGCCTTTATTTTTATGTGGTGCTGATAATTGAACCGGGTCGCGCCTGTGCTAGCGAGTGCTCTACCGCTGAGTCACAATCCCAGCCAGCTTTGTGTAGTTTTAAGTTGCTATTT